>NC_133397.1:38542500-39742500 GCF_047511655.1 Castor canadensis | reverse complement strand
ACCACCATCCTCCCAATCTCTACCTCCTGGGTAGCTGTGATTACAGGCATGTACAACCACACCCAGCCTTATTCTTAGATTTGTTGGTGGTTTTATGGGCTAGGACAGGTGAGTGATGTTCAGTGAGGACTTGCTCAGATTTGAGGAATGAATGTTACTCTCAGTTCACCTACTCTCTCCCCACTGCCACCACATTGTTATGGAGAAATCAGCAAACCTTTTTCCTTACTGTTTCTCCTTCCTGGAATTCATCCTGCTTTTCCAGAGCCTTCTCCCAGCACCACTAGATGACCCTAGTGCATAGTGTTGGAACCTTGCCTTAGCCCTTTGTACAAGGGTCTTACCTCAGGAGCTATGTAGTCTGGAGTCCCACAGAATGTGGTGGTTGTCACGCCATTCAGAATCCCTTCCTTGCACATCCCAAAATCAGCCAGCTTGCAGTGACCTTCTGCATCTAGAAGGATGTTGTCCAGTTTCAAATCCCTGCAAGACAGGCCAAGCCCACATGGTTAATCTCACTCACCTGGACAGAGTCTTCTTGAGTTGGAGAGATGTGCACATCCTAGGGGAAACTCCAGAAAAAAATGTCCCGGAGGAGATTTGACCGGTACCAAACCAACCACAGCCCAGGGGCTCTCTCCCAGTTGGCCAACCCCCAATGGTACCTCCATATCCTCAGCAACAGGGAGAAGCTTCTACAACTCCAGCAATGTATCAAGGCTGCTGGTTTAGGTTGGGGATGTAGCTCAGTGGTAGCATACTTGCCAAGCATGCACAAGGCTCTGGGTTCCATCCCCAGTACTTCAAAAAAAAAAAAAAAGACTGCTGGGTTTAATGGATTCTAATCAATAGCTAGTTATTGAAGCCTTATTATGCGCTGAAATTCATACTATTTAGACCCTGCTGCAAGAGAAAGAAGCAGCTTATCCACTATCCCTATTCTCTAACCAGCTAAGGGGACCAGGCTGACACATGTCCACATAAATGAATCAGATAAAACCACGTAAGAATCAGTTACTATTGTGCAGGACATTGACTATGTTTGCTGCTAGGTTTCAGAGCGGGAAACCATGGGCAGCCAGTGCCTGCAATAACAGATCTCAGACTTGGACAGAGGCTAATATGTAGACAGGCTATGATGAGAGGGGATGGGAAGTAGGGGAGGTAGATGCAAAAGGTGGTGAGAAGACCAGAGAATTGAGTCCTAGAGAAAAGTGATGCAAGACAGGCATGTTGAAATCAACCTCAAAGAGCCTGGAATGCCAGGAAGAAGTGTTTGAAATTCACTAAAGTAAGAGCAATACAAGCTGTATCCAAGGGAGCCCAGAGTGTGGGCAAGACTAGATTCTGGGGGAATCAGGCTGAGAAGATGCAGGAAGGAAGGTATGCTGGTCGCAATAACCTGATCTAAAGGACTCAGGTAGTTCTGTGCCATTGGGGCATGCTTGCCTCAACCAGTGTGGCTCCCTTTTGGCCTATTTTACACTTTGGGGTTCTTATGTAAAACCTGGGGTCCTAGGTAAGAATTCTACCACCCAGGCCTGGAAATCCCAGGTCTGGCCCTGTAGAAGAATCTAGACTACCTGGATGGAGGTTCCCACTTTGGGTCTCTTCAGCAGTCACTCCAGGGTGGGCAGTTTTACAGAGAAGGTCCATCCCCCTGCATTCAGAGATCAGGAAGGGCCATGCTCATGAGCCTGCTGGCATCTGGACTTGAACTCCAGCAACTGCCAGGGACTCAGGCCTGTGTGGAGCTGGGGCAGGAAGTGCTTTAGGACTGGCCTGCCTCACATCTGTGACCCTGTTTCTGCTTATAGCTGAGACTCCTTGAGAAAGAAGCATATAAAATGTGAGATCTAAGCACACGCTGTGAACTACAGAAAGAACAGGGAGCCCAAACAGTCTGAGCTAGTGGGGCCAGGCTCCTGACCCCTGCCCTGGCACTGTGTGTGGTCAAGGCCCTGCTCTGGCTTGGGGTGGGGAAGTAGGGATGAACACTGGGATAGGATCCAGGCTGCTAAGGTTTTATCACCTTGCTGGGCTGGTACCCCCTCTGTCAAATGAAGAGGATATACTCTGCTTGTTAGGCTAATGGGAAAGACTGATAAGATAAAATATGTGGAAGCTGAAGGTCTTAGACATCACTCCAGTCACTTCATGAAGGGTTCCAATTGAAGAGAACTTCCAGGTGACCAGGGAGCTCCTGTTCCAAAAGCCAGTGTCACACCTCATGCTACCCTCTTCTGCCTTCTGGCCTTACTGTGAGTGGACTCTTCCAGTGTCAGCTGGCATCCTAACTTGGTAAAATGTTCCAAGTGGCAGCCCACAAAGTATTCTCTCTTAAAGTATTTGTTATGTCATAGGAAACATTTTTTCTAATTTCTGTATTAATGAGATAGATTTCAAAGATTCCATGCCTATCTGAACCTGGCCACCGTGGTGCCTCAGGTTGCTAGATAGAAGAGTTCTGGCCCATCAGGCACCTCCCTTCCTTTTGCTTGGTCTTCCCACTCTGCAGGAATAGCCTGGGGAAGATAGGCTTCTCATTTTCCCCACCCCCCCGCCTGCTCTTCTTCCCCAACTCCCATGCTAGCCCCAGGTATCCACTATCCATCCTTTGATTCTTCCTTCGAGACCAAGCCACCTCAGCTGATGGCCCAGTATGAGCATCAGCAGGCATAGCCCGTCCCAGAAGCAGTGCACAGGCAGCTCTCCTCAGCTGCCTCCCAGAGGCCCCAGGCCAACATAACGTCTTCTCATCCTCCTGCCACTGATACCTGAAATTTCCCCTCTGGACACTTTCTCCAATTCCACCTCTGGTAGGTGAGTTTCTTGAAAACTATCTCCTTACATGGAACCAAAACCCATGGAAGAGTGAGTGACTTCTCTTCTCTTCCTCTGTGACAGGAAAAGTTAACGTGGCTTAACAGACTGCTGGGAGGCAGGACAGCTGTTACTAGAATTTTATTCCTTGGGTGTGTTCAGGCTCATTAAAAGTGGTCCTCCCGTGGGACAAACTTGTGTGGCTCCAGGTTCTCAGTGGGAGCATTTCATGGATGGGATTCAGCAGAGGGGAGAGCCCAGGAAGTTGTGCCATGCTTGCTAGAGGAGGGGAAGAAAGAACATTCTTCCCTATTAAGGGTAGGGGCGAGGGCTGCTGGAAGTGGCGCCATTGTCATACAGCCACACTGGAGGCCCCTCAGTGGGTTCCCCCATTGTTTTCCACACTGCAGTTCACCAGCATGGCTGCAGACGATGCCTGCCTTTCCACTTCCTATTCCTGTCTCAGGAGTTTTACACCTGCAGGGGGTCTCTCTCTTTCATTAGTGTATTAATTGTACAAAGGGGTTTCATTGTGATATTTCCAGACATGTATACAATGTACTTTGACCAAATTCACCCCCTTTATTACCCTTTCTTATCCCCCTGCTCCACTTTTTAAAAACAATTTTAACCAGTTTCATTATTCTATTTTCATATATGCATATGAAGTACTTTGATCATAGTCACCCTCTCCTTGCATCCTACCCCCTCCCACTTATTCCCACCTCCAAATAATCCACCCATTTTACAACTCATGTCATTTTAAAATTTTCTTAGATCTAGATTTCACATATGAGATATTTGTCTTTCTGCAGTCTGGCTTATTTCCAGTTCATCCAATTCCCTGCAAATGACAAACTCATTCTTCGTTATTGCTGAATATTACCCCATTGTGTATATATATCACATTTTCTTTATCCAGTCATCTGTTATGAACACTTAGGCTGATTCCATAGTTTGGCTATTGTGTGTAGCTATCTCTATTGTATGCAGACTTCCATTCCTTTGGATATATGATCAGGAATGGTATAGTATTTTCATATGGTAACTCTGTTTTTAGTTTCTTGAGGAACCTCTATATACTGATTTCTGTGGTGGCTGCACTGATCTACTTCCCACTAACAGTGGAAGGGTTCCTTTTCCCCTACATTCTCACCAACACTTGCTGTTTGTTTCCTTTACTCATTTTTTTGTTGTTTTTTGGCAGTGTTGGTGTTTGAACTCAGGGCCTTGCACTTGCTAGGCAGGGGCTCTATTATATGAGCCACACCTCCAGACTGAAGTTTATTTTCTTGATGATGGCCATTCTGACTGGAGTGAGATGGAATCTCAGTGCAGTTTTGATTTGCATTTCCTCTATGACTAAGGATATTGAACATTTCTTCAACTATTTATTGGTTATGTGTACTTCCTCTATTGAGAACTATCTGATTCATTTGCCCATTTATTAATTGGATTGTTCTTTTAGTGTTTAATTTTTGGAGCTCTTTATGTGTTCTGGTTATTAATTATTTATCCAATGAATAGCTAGCAAATATTTTCTCCCATTCTGTAGTTGTCTCTTTTTTCTGGTAATTGTTTCCTTTGCTGTGCAGAAGCTTTTCAATTTAATACAAGTCCATTTGTCAATTCTTGCTCTGATTTCCTGAGCAATGAGTCACTCAGAAAGGCATTGTTCATGCCTATCAAGGGTCCTCCCTATGTTTTCCTCTAACAGTTTCAAAGTTTCAGATCTTACATTTAGATCTTCGAACCATTTTGAATGAATTTTTGACAGGTATGTGATGGGGGTCTAACTTTAGTCTTCTACATGTGGATATTCAGCTTTCTCAACACTGTATGTTCAAAAGACTGTCTTTTCTCCAGCATATGTTTTTGGCACCTTTGTCAAAAATCAGATGGCTGTAGCTGTGTGGGCTTATTTCTGGATCTTTATTCAGTTTCATTGGTCTATGTGTTTGTTTTTGTGCCAGTTTCATGCTGTTTTTGTTCCTATGGCTCTGTAGTATAATTTGAAGCCAGGTATTTTGTGTTTTCATATGAATTTTAGGATTTTTTAAATATTTCTGTGAAAAATGGCATTGGAATTTTTATGGGTTTTGCATTGAATCTATTGATTGATTTTGGTAGTGTAGCCATTTTCACAATTCTGCTGATCCACAAACATGGAAGGTCTTTCCATCTTCTAGTGTCTTCTTCAAATTTTATAGTTTTCATTATAAAGGTCTTTTACCTCCTTCATTAGATTTATTCCTGGGGGTTTAATTTCTTTGAGACTATTGCAGATGGGATTGTTTTCCTGATTTCTTTCTCAGCCTGTCTGTTATTGGTACATAGAAAAGCTACTGATTTTTATATGTTGATTTTGTATCCTGGTACTTTGACAAAAAATGTTTATCAGATCTAAGAGTTTTTTGGTGGAGTCTGTAGGGTCTTTTAAGTATAGGATCATATCATCTGCAAATAGGGATAATTTGACTTCTTTTCCTATTAGTATCCCTTTTATTTATTTTTCTTGCCTTATTGTTCTGGTTAAGAATTCAAGCACTATATTGAAAATGAATGGAGAAAATGGATATCCATGTCTCATGACTAACTTTAGAGGAAATAGTTTCAGTTTGTTCCCATTTAGTACGATGTTGGCAATAGGTTTATCATATATAGCCTTAGTATGCTGAGGTAAGTCCCGTCTGTTCCTAGTTTGATTGGGGTTTTTATCATGAAGGGATATTGAATTTTGTCAAAGGCTTTTTTGGTGTGTCTATTGAGATGATCATGTAATCTTGTCTTATTCTGTTATGCATTGTATTACATTTATTGATTTGCATATGTTGAATCATCATTCCATGCCTGGAATGAAACCAACTTGATTATGGTATATATCTTTTTAATGTGTTACTCAATTGTTTTGCAACTATTTTATTGAGAAATTTTGCATCTATGTTCCTCAAGGAAATTGGCCTTTAATTTTCTTTCTTTCTTTCTTTTTTTTTTTTTTGTCATGTACTTTTCCAGTATTTGTATCAGGGTAATACTGGCTTCATAGAATGAGTTTGGTAACATTCATTCCCTTTCTATATTATGGAATAATTTGAGAAGCATGGTGTTAGTTATTTAAAGGTCTGGTAGTATTCAGTAGTGAATCCATCTAGCCCTGGGCTTTTCTTTCTTGGGAGATTATTGCTGCTTCAATTTTATTTCTTATTGTAAATTTGATTAGGTGGTTTATATCCTCCTTGTTCAATTTTGTTAGGTCATATACATCTAGAAATGTGTCCATTTCTTTTAGATTTTTTGAAATTATTAGAATATCAGTTTTCAAAATATTCTCTATTGATCCTCTGAATTTCACTATATTTACTGTGATATTTCCTTTCTAATCTCTAATTTTATTAATTAGGGTCTTCTCCCTCTTTTCTTTTTTGGTTAGTTGGAATGAAGGTTTGTCAATCTTGTTTATCTTTTCAAAGATCCAGCTTTTTGTTTCATTGATTCTTTGTTTTGTCCTTTTATTCTCCATATTAAATTTTTGTCCTGATCTATATTATTTCTTTTCATCTACTGCCTTTGGGTTTGGCTTGCTCTTGTTTATCTAAGAGCTTGAGGTACACAGTTAGGCTTGAGGTGTATAGTATAGTGAGGTTATTTATTTGAGATTTCTCTGATTTTTTTTTTAATGTAGGCACTCTTAGGTATAAACTTCCTTCTTAGCAAAAGTTTTGGCAAGTTGTATTTTCATTTTTGTTTCATTCTAGAATTTTATTTACTTCCCTCCTTATTTCTCCAATGACCCACTGATAAATCAAGAGTGAATTGTTCAGTCTCCATGTGTTTGAATATTTTCTGCAATTTCTATTGTTATTGCTTTCTAGTTTTAATTCATTATGGTCTGAAAAAATATAGAAAATTATTTCAATTTTCTTGCATTTGTTAAGAATTGCTTTATGTCCTATGATAAGATCTTTTTTGGAGAAAGTTCCATGGGATGCTAAGAAGAATGTGTATTCTGTGGCTGTTGGGTGGGGTATTCTATAGATATCTGTTAAGTCAATTTGATTTATAGTGTAGTTTAATTCTGAAGTTGATATCTGTCTGGATGACTTGTTTATTGGCAACAGTGGAGTATTAAGGTCACCCACAATTATTGTATTGGGATCAATCTGGGTTTTTTATGTCTCATAGTGTTTGCTTTATGAAAAACATCTAAATACCCCAAAGTTTAGTGTCTATAAGTTTACAATTGTTATCTCCTCCTGCTCCCTTTATTAATATGAAGTACTCTTATTTGTTTCTTTGGACTTATTTTGGTTTGGAGCCTGCTTTGTCCTATATGACTGTGGCTACTCCTGCTTGCTTTGGGGGCTTAATTTGCTTGAAAAATCTTTTTCTATCTTTTCATTCCTGTGTTTGTCTTTTGCCAGTGAAGTGCATTTTTTGTAGGCAATAAATGATCAGCTCTTGTTTTTTAATACAGTTCACCTATCTGTGTGTTTTTTTTTTTAAATCGGAGAATGGAGACCATTAAAATTCAGAGTTTTTATTGAAAGGTGTGTGGTAATTCCTGCAAATTTATTGATTTTGTAGTGCTCGATTCTGCCTTACTCCTCATTGGCTTATCTACTCATCTAGTGAGACTTATTTTTTCCTGTATTTTTGTGGTTGCATTTATCTTTCTCATATATGTGTAGTATTTCTCTAAGTACCTTCTACAGCACTGGTTTAGTGGTTGTGAATTGTTTTAGCTTTTATTTATCATGTAGGTTCTTATTTGTCCTTTAATTATGAAGAATACCTTTGCTGGGAACAATAATCTAGGTTGGAAGTTATTTATTTTTTCTTTTTTATTAATGTTACTGGAGTTTGGACTCAGAGCCTGGCACTTGCTGGGTAGGTGCTCTACTACTTAAGCCATGCCTCCAGCTCTTTTGCTTTGGTTATTTTTGAGAGAGGACCTCACATTTATGCCCAGGCTGGCCTGGACCACAATCCTATTTATACTTCCTATATAGCTGGGGTGTCAGATGTGTACCACTACACCCAGCTTTTTGTTGGTTGAGATGGGGTCTCTTGAACTTTTTGCCCATGCTGGCCTTAAACCTTAATCTTTCTGATCACTACCTCCTGAGTAGCTTGGATTTCAGGTGTGGGTCATCATGCTGGCTTTGGTAATTAGTTTTTTTCAGGGCTTGAAATACATCATTCTAAGTCCTACTTGATTTTTAAAGTTTCTGTTGAGAAATCTGCTATTATTCTGATGGGCTTGCCTTTATAGGTGACTTGGTACTTCTCTCTTACAGCTTTCCATATAACTTCCTGGTTCTTTATGCCTAATGTTTTAACTATAATATGACATGGCGAGGTTCTTTGCTGGTCTTGTCAGTCTTCAATTTGATCCAGTCTACTGGAGAGACTTTTAATTGAGTATTTTATTTGATTTTTTTTTTCAGAATTCCTATCTCTCTTGAATTCTTCCTTCCTATTCTACATTGTATTCTTTATTTCATTCAGGTGTTTATTTGAATTTTCATGGAGTTTATTCAGGTGTTTGTTTGCATCCTCTTCAATTTCATTATAAGTCTTTTAATCATTTGTTTTGAATTTTTTGAGATTTCATCCACTTCTCTATCATTAGTTTTTGTTATTGTGGAGTTGTTGAGTTTTGGACAATTCAGGTTACCTTGGTTTTTGGTATTTCTTGTGTTTCTGTATTGGGATTTGTGCCTCTAAGGCCAAATAGCTGGTTGGAAGTTTTAATTACTTGTAGTATTTCAGTTGATGTTCAGGCAGGACAGTGTAGTGGCTGGGTTGAGGTAGTATTTCTCACCTCTAGACTAGTTGTGTGGATCAACAGCCCAGTATCTGACCATGGCTCAGGGGACAAGGCCTGTCACCAGCACTGCTCAGCTCAAACCAACTGGAGTCTCTTGTAGAAGCGTCAGCTGTCCACTTCTGGACAGTTTTCACTATAGAAACTTCCCTTCTTTGTGTACTGGGAGCCACTGCAGGCTATAGGGAACTTTATAGTTTGTGTACTGGGCAGATTCTCACTTGTTCCACAAGCTCTCCAGTTTGTGCCCCAAGTCACATCAAGCATCCAAGCCTTGGGGTGACCCCTGAATGTGTCAGAGAGTGGAGGAGCAAACAGAGTACTGAGTTCTGCACTGGCTGGTGGATAGCTGAGGGATCCACTTGCTCTTCTTGCTGGTCTATGCTTATAGACCTAATCCAGCAGTTCACTTCCTTGTGGGAAGGAGGAGGCTATGGAAATCTCATGATTCAGAGGATCTGGACTCTGGACCTTCAGTCCTACATAACAGCAAACACAGGCTGTGAAGTGGTTCCCAGAAGTAGGGTCTCAGGTGCTTTTAGACCCTACTGGACTATTCCTCTCCTTTTCGGGGGAGGAGGCTGTGGAAGTCATAGGCCTGGGCTGAGGATTCTTATATCTACTTGTCAGCAAATATATTCCAGGATATAGTTCCCAGAGGAGGGACTCAGTGCTTTCAGACCCTACCCAGAAGTCTGCCAATTTGTGGTGGGGGAAGGAGGATATGGAAGTCACATGATTCAAAAGGCCTGAGCTCGAGACCTTCAGAAGGGCTGGTAGCAAACACATGGCAGCATGCAGTTTCTCGAGGTGTTCCTCAGTGCTTTCAAACACTTCCCAACAAGTTTACCTCCCTGTTTTGGGGAGGAAACTATGGAAATCATCAGCAGGCCTGGGCCATAGGCCCTCTGACCTACCTAGTAGCCAACATATGCAGCCAAAATATTATGCCAGCCACAGGCTTATTGTTTTGTTTCTCCACAATGCTCACATGTGGATTAGCTCCTTGTAAGAGAGGGTGGGATCTCTGGCCACTGCACCCTTTGATGCTGGAGCACCCTACTGCTTAAACTTCTCAGCAGAATCATGTGCAACCCTCTCCACAACCATCTCTCATGGCTATCTGCCACCCATACACTTTGGCAGTGTGCTCTATCTCCCTGAGCTGTGATCGTTCCTTGTTTTTAAGTCCCAGAGTAACTCAGTCTCAAACAACAGTTCCATTCTCAAAATGGCATCTTGCTTTAGATTTAGATGACAATATCTTTCTTGACCGAAGCCAGCCTTCTACACCAGAGGAATCACTGTCTCTCAATCTCTGCACTGGGATTAAGGCTTGGAAGATTTGTGGGTTTATCCTGTACATGAATTGCCAGTCTTCTGCCAGAGCTGCCTGAATTACCTTGTAATTGTGTTTTCAGCTACCCTTCTCCCTCTTGGGGATCCTTGGATGGGTGTGGAACTGTTTGCTGCTTTCCTCTGTTGTCTCCATTTCTCCATGCTTTTCTTTGTCCTTCCACCTCTTTCATGGTTCCCCATGTTCTTCCTCTTTTTTTCTCTTCATAATCTGTCCTGTATTATCTGACTCTTCTCACTCATGGAGTCAAAATGGTAGATACTTCTAATCTACTATCTTGACACAGCTCCTCAAGGGTTTTTATTTTTTTACTTTGTAGTAGTAGGGCTTGAACTCAGGTCCTTGCACTTTACCGCTTGAGCCACATCCCTTTTGGTTTTAGTTTGTTTTTCAGATAGGGGCTCACACTTTTGCCTAGGCTGGTCTTAGACCATGATTCTCCTACCTCTGCCTCCCAAGTAGCTAGAATTATATGCATGCACCACCATGCTCAGTCATTCACCTGCAGAGTTTTAGTGCTTCCTCTTCCATAGGGACTTTTAAGTCTCCCTAGGAGGAGTGTTGGGAACAGTAGTATACCCAGCCTTAGCCTACTCTGAGGTCCAGCTTCAGGGTAGGGCATGGCAGAAGTCTTTCCTCTTGGAGAGCTCCCAGATGCACAGGTCATGGCCAGGCATGCATAATAGGTACTCCACAAACTTTCTGACTAACAGCTTTGCAGAGAGGTAACTGCCTAGGTATTAGTCCCTATGTACTCAGACCTCAAATATAAGAACACTTTTGAGGCCTGGGACATTTTTTAAGGAGTGGGGTCATTTTTTAATAGAAGGGATGAAAATAAACAAAATCTCTTTCCCCTATAAATGAGTCAATCCCATATAGGTGAATAATCTTTACTTTTTCATTTTATCTATTAATATTTTTTCATGTGTTCTTTTTCATTAGGTCAGACAATCATGTGTTCAAAAAAATAAAGAACCCAAAGTATGCAGGGGCAACCAGCAATAATTCTCCCTTTTGCATCTATTCCCTAGATAGTCCTTTCTCTCATTACAGTCAATTACTTTTTATCTATTCCTTGAGTATCCTCTCAATCACACTTTATACATAAATAAGAAAGTATGAATATATGTTTACTTCTCCACTTTTAACAAAATAGGTGATGACTACATGCAACCTTTGGGACCTTAACCTTTTTCACTTGATATACATTGAAGATCTATCTTTTTTTTCTTTATTCATTTATTCATATGTGCATACGTTGTTTGGGCCATTTCTCTTCCCTGCCCCCCACCCCCTCCCTCTTTCTATCTTGACACTTAAAGAACCTCCTAATTTTTTCTTTATGGCTGCATAATGCTTCAGGAATTTTATTGTGTACATTTAGGACGCTCCCAATATTAGGGTATAACAAACAATTTGGACATACAACATTTTGCACATGTATCAAGGAATTGTACTCACTTCTTAGAAATTCTGAATTAGATATAAGAATGTGAATTCTAATGGATGTTGCCCAGTTGTCTTCCCCAGAAGATGAAAACTGTATACTTCCAGCAATATATGCTACAGTCTGCTTCTTCACATTCTTGCTAACATGTTATGATACCAAGTTTCAGTAGTGTGTTAAGTTAAAAACGTAAGTTTCTCTGTAAGTCTGAAAATTCATATAATTCATATATTTAAAAGGGAATTCTAGTTTTTGGATTATTTGTTGCTATTTTTTGTTTGTGCTGTTTGTTTCTTACTGATTTTTAGGAGCTCATTCTATATTAGGGAATAAAATGTGCAGGATAAGAACTGCAAACACTTTTCTCAGTTTATTGTTTGACTTTGGCATGGCTCATGGTGGTTTTGCTGATACTGTTCATTTTTATGTGGCTGAACTGATGTTTAGTTTTCTGGTTTTTGGATCTTATATTTTAATTTGAAAGTTTTTATGCATTTAAAATTTATAAAACCATTTTCCCAAGGTTTCTCCTAGTACTTTTACTTTCATTTTATAAGCATAAGTCTTTAATGCATTTGGAATTTGTTCTGATAAAAGGTGTGAGCTATACATTTAACTTTACTTATTTCCAGATATGCAGGAACAATCCCAAATGTGAAATAGTTCATGACTAATAGAAATACCACCTTTATCAAATACTCATATTAAATCTTCATATGCACTTGGAATTTTTCCTGTGCCCCTTATTCTGTACCACTGCTCTATATAACAATTTAAAATTATTGTAGGTTTATAATATGTTTAACACCCTCTAAGTCTGGTTCCATTCTTCTTTTTCAAAATTTCTTGGCTATTCTTATTTATTTTTCCATATGAGCTTTAGAATTCTGTGTCTATTTAAAAAACTCCTGGTGCTGTTTTTATTGGGAACCTGTTAAAAGTTATAAATTAACTCAGGGAGAATTGGTATTTTTATGACACTGAGTCCTCCTATCCATAACACTGTTTGTCTTTCCATTTGTTCGGGGCTTATCTATATCCTTCAGGAGCATTTTAATAATTCTCTCCTAAAGATCTTGTACATGTTTCGTTACATTTTATGGCAGATTGTTGATTGTCCTCATATTCATCCTCCCTTCTGTAGTGAGAGAATGTTTATTATTTTTTTTCTTTTTAAGCCATGCAGCTATAAGCTAGAATTAAAAGCCTCCCCTGGAGCTGGGTGTGGTTATGTGACTAAGTTCCAGCCAATCAGATATGTGGAACTTTCTTTAAAAAGAAGGGCCTTCCTCTTCTCTTTCCTCCCTCTCTCCTGTGTCCTGGATATCTTGGTCCCTTAGACTGTAAAGGCAAGGACTAAGCCCTAGGAAAGGTCAGATGACTTTCACTTTAAAAAGAAAGAACACTGTATCTTACTTAAGGCACTGTTGTCTGGTATTTATGTGTTAATTGGACCAAATCCATTTGTAAATAATCCAAGTTATTATTTTATATTTTAAATCCCTATCATGAACATCCAGTTGCACATGTATATTCTAGCTAATGACTGCCGCTTATCATTTTTCCCCCACTACTATAATGAGTTCTCTTTACTTTTGTAAAGGAGGTTTCTAGTTGATTCTTCTGGATTTTAAAGTTGTCTGAAATTAATGCTCACTTCATTTCTTCCTTTTCAGGATTCATATTCTAGCTCATTTCTCTTGTCTTATTATATTGACTTAGCATCTCAAGAATAATGCCAAATAACGTTGGTGATAATATTATGATAGTATTGTAAGCATCTTTGGGAGTCTTTCATCTTAGGAGGGCTATCCCCAGCACTCCCCTCAGATAGAATGCCTTTCTCATAGTCTACAGCACTTGGATTGATAGCTACCTCACCACTAGACTGGTGATCCTCAAGAACTTCCAAGGAATTACACTTTCCCTGCCAGCTGCCAGAATACCATGTGGGCCATGGGCTATGGGGAAGAGGATAAGAGCAGGTCCTTCAGTATCCATCTAGTCCAGGACAACCTCAGCATGTTAAGGTCAGACTGACATTTGGGGCCAGTCCTGTGCATTGTGGAGTGTTTAGAACCATCCCTGGTCTCTATGTATTAGATGTTATTAGTATTATCTTCCTCCAGTTGTGGTAGACAAAAATATCTCCAGACATTGTCAAACATCTCTTGCAAGGCCTATGATGGACAACTACCATTGTAATGTAAATCTTACTCAGTGATCATGGTTCCAAGATGGTCTGGCCCAGATCATTAAGCCAAATAGGGATTTGGAAGCAATGCTCTGGCTTAAAGGAAAGGATATATTTGCCTGGTGTATCCTCTACTGTTTTATTTTCAGGAGACAGGAATCTTGACCATACCAACTCAACTAACACTTGGCATCATCAACCTACCTCTAAAAATGTATGAGAAAACTGAGGTCACATGACTCATTACAGGCAGCTCTGGGCTGACTCATGTGACTGCTTATCTTTTAGTAAGATACATGAGTTGGAAATCTTTACTGGATGCATGGACCCAAATTCCTTTGGGCTGGGAAAAGAAGACTCTGTGGTGAAAAGGGAACCACAAGGGCCAAGAGGTCACAGTCACTGACAGGGACAGATTGATTTAGAGGTAGGATGGCATAACCAAGGCTCCCCTGGGGCAGGAATGTAACCTCTTCAGAAAACCAAAACACGTCAAGAAAGGAAATTCCTTAACTGATGTACTTTTTAAATTTTATAAAACCTACTTAATAAGAAAAATAAAATAAAATCTATGAAGTTATTTTTCAAGAGGAAAAGAAAAATCTTGACTTCTAAAACTAACTGTTCTTGCTACCTTATTGGAGAGGGAAAAGGGAAAGGGGTTTGTAAGTAAAAACAAAGCCCCCTAAAATGAGTTTGCTGCAAGGCAGGGAAAGAGTGATCGAATACCAAGGGAGAACTGATAAGATCTCAATATCAGGGATGTCTATGGGAGATGGGATAAGATCAGTGATAGGTCAAATTGTACTTATAACAAAGCGTGCTCTTTTCTCTCTCTCTCTTTTTTTTTTTTTTTTGTGGTGCTGGGGATGAAACTGAGGGCCTTGTATACTCTATCTCGAGCTATATCCCTAGCAGTATGCCTTTAACATGACAAGAAACCAACTACTGAGTTCTCTAGCAACATTTCTAGAATGATTTACAATATTTTGGATTATATGACTTGCCCCCAAGCTGTGGCTATGTGTGTATCTATTCTGCATATGGTAGTTTAGTATACAGGAAGTTGCCAGCTCGTTATGATCTGAGATGCTGAGTGAATCTCCCCACAGCCTTGACCTCTTTCTTCCTGACACCAGGTAGGAAATGAGGCAGTTCTGAATCTGAATTTCAATTCTGCTGCTTCCTAGCTATATAAGGCCAGGCTGGCCCAAAATATCTTTGCAGCTCAGTTTCTCTCTACCTGTTAAATTGGGATTCAGTTGCTATGACTGAATGATGTAACCTATGTGAAAGCTCTAGAATAGCACTTGATACGTGTAGTTATCCCAGAAATTCTGCTTTCTCCAGGGGTCTATAATAGTCATTAAAAAATTTACGCATCCCCTGCCAGGGAAAGTCACTGGAATTCTAACGCTTACTTTCAAAATATTTATTACCATCTATTTTGTTTAAGCCACCAAGGAAGATGTTGTATATGTGTGTGTGTGTGTGTGTGTGTGTGTGTGTGTGTGAGAGAGAGAGAGAGAGAGAGAGAGAGAATGACATATACAGTCTTTCAGCCTAGCCTAGTGAGAAAACTCATGGCATTTCCTAGGTGCCCCCTCCCCTGGGAAATGACAGCATGTATGAGAACCCAAAGCTCCCGAGGGGGTAGGGAAGGGTAATAGGTGTTAGCAACCAGGATTGATGTGACAGCTTCCAGACACTTAACAAACATCTTAGGCCTTGGATCTCCATCCTGGGAGTGGCCACCATGTGCTATCACATAGGGATTTCTGGGGTGTAGATGGGGGTTGGGATGGTGAGTAAGTCAAGGCTAGTGAGGTGAGCTGGAACCTGAACTTCAGGTGTTCAGAGGACTTCCACTTTCCTCACATTTCACACTGCACCTCAGCTGTCTGAGTATGTTCTTTTCCACTTGGAAAACTATTTTCCCAGTTTGATGACAGATTCCGCAAAAATAAGGGCCAGAAAACTTTCCTTCTATGAAACCATTTACACAGTATTTAGCAAAGGGTTGGCACATGAGCTCCTTAACCTATCAGAAAAATATAGGAAAAATTGTCTTTGCTTGACTTGAAAGTATGCCATGAAGGAAGAGCCTCAAATGATCCTGTGTTATTCCCTGAGGACCTGCATTTTAATGTCCAAGCACCCTTGGAATGTTAGTTTCACAGAGCTCAGGCCTGACTGCCATATAGTTGATGGCAAATCCTACAGTTATTTGAAGATAAGAGAGCGGAAAAATGACTTCAGGGATGCCAAGAATTTGGATCATCAGAGAACAGACCCTTGAGGGGGTGATGAAGAAACTGCTTATTTTTGGACAAATAGTGGAGACTTGTGAATGACTGTGGTTAATCAGATGGGAATGGAAATGCTTCTGGCAGATGTTACCAAACACTTTCATATTTCACAATATAGTCAAGAGACGAGAATTTTCTCCCCTCAGTATAGTAGCAGATGCTGGTGGCTGGCTGGCACTGCCATTCCAGGATTCTCTGTGGCAGGGACCTCCCCTCACTTTTAGCAATGCCAAATCTCTCAAAGCCCATCCTAGGCCAACTAGGAAGGCAAGTCGGGTATGAATATTGCCTCTCCATGAAAAAGAAAAGCCTAATTTGTTTCACATGATTTTTAAAATCCTCTATTACAGTGCTGAGAACTGAATCAATGGAAATATTTCATTCTGGGTCAATCTGTACGGATAATCTTCTCCAGGTCTTTTCATAGGAAAACCCAATCATTTAGGAGCAAAATAATAACTATCTTAAAGATAAAAAACATTTCCCCCAATACTTTTGTATGCAGGGCTCAGTGTTAAGTCTTTCACATCTATTATCTTGTTAATTCCACAAATTCTGTCAATCTGGTGGGACTATTATTGTTATTTATTATTATAATCTGAGACAAGGTCTTTTTTTTTTTTTTACAGTGAAAGCAAGACTTTAATGGCAGTCTTGCAACATCTGGTGTCTGGTTGGCAAGCATGCCCAGAGTGGTCACAATAGGCATTTTATCCTTAGTATGCAGGTCCTTCTCCCAGTTCCTCAATGGCTGAGTACTATGGGGTATACACTCTTTCTGTATGTCGCCTAAATTTCCTATTGGGTTATTTTAAAATATGACTCTTTTGGATTGGTCAAATTTTATTTATTTTTTCCCATTAATTTTTTATTAGCATATATTCATTGTTCAGCAGGGATTCATTGTAACAATTCCAAATAAGCTTATATTGTACATTGGTTGGATTGCTCCCATGGTGAGACATGTCTTAATATGTTGTTCAGGATGGCCTCAAATTTGTGGGCTCAAGCAATCTTCCAGCCTCAGCCTCCTCAGTAGCTCACAATACAGGTGCATATCACCAAAACCCTGCTGGAAAGACTATTATTATTCCTAATTTTTAGATGAGTAAAAAGGGTCTGCAGGGTTATTTAACTGATCCAAGACACACAGGTGGCTTGACAACACTTCCATGTTCTTAACCATTTTGCCATGTGGCCTGAGGAGAAAAAAGTGTCTTGTGACCACACTCCACCCTTTTGTGGGACAGAGAGCACAGTTACTGCCACTGGGGTAGTGGATGCTTCTGACTCATGGCAACACACTTATAAGATATATCCGATAAGCTGGACAAGGCTATTTTCACCAATTAGATGGCCCCTTATCAGGAGAGAGCAGACTTTCAGCCACTACACAGACAGCTGGAAACCTGAGTCAAACAGCATCCCGGTTCACAGCCAAGATAGACAGCCTAGGGCTGTACCTGGGAATTAAGACTTGGAATCACTGCAGAATAACTCATCTGATTGCAAGATTATCCACTTACTTTTTAAAAAATCCATAGTAAAGAAAGCACATTCTTACCCTTAATGTTTCTAGGTAGTGTCCTGACCCCCACTGATGGAAAATAGGCATTGACTTGTGTCCCCAGCATGTGGAAGTACTCCCATGTCCACTATGACACCAGACCTAGTTTTCCATCTTTTTCCAAGTCATTCATTTGGAGTTCAGCATACAGATTAGAGCCAAGGACAGAAGTGACCTTAAGCAAATTGCTTCCCTGAGTGATACTGTCCTCAAACATGAGATGAGATGACTAGATGAGTTAATTCCCAAGGACCCTTCTAGTCTAAAATCCTTGGGAGCACAGGCAGCTGGAACCCATGAAGCTTAAACTTGTAATTCCTGGCTTTTGCACACCAAATATTTCCTTTTCCACTTTGGAGCAAACCTTTGTCAGCAGGCATTTTTATACAAAGTGTAAATCATACAGACATTGCATTCTTCAGTGGTTCCTCAGGAGCCCAGTTCCTAGTGTGGAGGGAAGGGCCTTTTGTCATCTCCATTAATTTAGGGGTTACAACCTAACCTCATCCTTTACCATGTCCCTTCACAATCTTATCTGAGCCCAGGGGCCTTCATCTGGCTTCTGTGCCTTGCCCTAAAGTCCTAGCACCGCTCCCTAAGCGTCTGTCTTGCACAAGGGACCACTCCACAAGGAAAAAACCTTTGAAATGCTACAGTGCCTGATACACTTTAGCATCTCAATATTTGTAGGATAAACAGATGCAGGAATAAGTGAGCAGAGAGAAGAATTCTTAGATGATGGTCACAGGCAGCCAGTTTTCAAATAACATTTAGAAGTATTTAAACATATTACTATTGAAAACTATTAAACTAAGGCTAAAACTATCAGAGGCAGCTGAATCTGACATTCTTGCACCATCCAATCCATTCTCCTCATTACACTCAGGAAGAGCCCCAAGAAATCATGGCTCCTCTGATACACTTCCAGCAGTTTCCATGACAGCATGGCTCTGGTATTGGCTCCTCTCCCCATTGTTTGGTGCCACCTTTCTCTTCTGCTAACCACGTGGGTCTCTGACAACTCCTCAAGTTCACTAGGCTTTTTCCTGCTTTGGGACTTTTGCTATATCTCTCTTCCCTTTCCCTGGAGAACAAACTCAGTGTGGGTTAGGTCTCTACCTGGACTCCTCTCCTCGCAGATGCCCTTGGCCACTCTCCTCTTTCTAAAGCAGTCCACCCTTTTCTAACTCTTATTTTATTCCCAGCCACAGCACAGCACCTTGGTCACTCCCTTTGCAGAGCTGTTCACAATCTGTAATTATTCTGCTTGTTTATTTCCTGCTACTGGCTACCCTCACATGAACTCCATGAGAACAGGGACCACGTTTTTGTGTTCACAGCTCAATCCCCAGAGGCCTGCAAAGTGCCTGGTACTTAGTGTTCATTGAATGTTGGAATGAAATAATGGGCAGGGCCTCTATTAAATCCATTTTAGTGACTGCCTAGAGAATGGCATGATTAACAACTAACATATCCCTGTCTACCTGACCCCAAATACATAATAATTCCACAATATTTGCTGAATTTCTACTCAGAGTCTGTTTTTGTGCTAGGGCTTGAGGATACTGAGGGAGAAGACACAAAGTCATGTACTCAAGGAGGGGCCTATGGTCTGGAGGGAGACCTGGATGTGAGGCTAGAGCACTGGGACTGGTTGAGTTCTACAGCAGAGGGCAAATGGGACATCATCATTGTCCTTAGAAGGCAGCAGCCGCTGAGTTTGCCTTTTTTGGACCCAGTGACTTGGAGCTCTTAGTCCAGCCAATACTCTGTCATCACAGAAAGGGCCACTCCAGCAAAAGGACCAAGAGTAACCTCTTTTGGGGGCGTGCCTAAAGCCTGGCGGAAGTGGTCCGCAGAACCTGACGCAGGGCCCAGTATTCCGGGATGGGAAAGCCAGAAAACCACCCTTCAAGATCGTTTGTCAGGGCAAGAAGCTGCCAAAACTAGTTAGTGTTCATCTTCTATGTCCAGCTACACAAGGGACCACGTGTTAAGAGAATGGTCAACTTTGCAGGTCACCCCAACCCCAATAAAGAGTTGAGGAAACACAAATGTAATTCCACACAAGTTGAGGGAGATGTAGGGAAAGCACGTCTTCCTGCAAAAGGGGGGTCACCCAAGCAACTTGGAGGATATCAGAGGCCTCCTGCAAGGCCAGGGGGCTGAAAATGGACTGACCCCTGAAGGGACAGAAAACAGATTTTATTATTCTTAAGAGAAGAAGTCTCACATTTGTATTTGTTTAATTTGGCCATGGAAGATATTTGCTTTCAGATTGTGTGGTGCATTTCAGCTGGTCAGAAATGCGTGTGTGCGGGTGCATGTGTGCATATGCATCTGTGCCAGTGAGGAAGGATGGAGGGCTATGCACATTCCCACACATGGGCTAATGGAGGAGGAGGATGCAGAGGCTCAGGAACATGGGCCAGGCTAAGAAGATTCCTCATCATCACTGGGGAGGACACAATTTGCGGGAGTTTGTAAAACAAAGACAGCATCCATTGCTCCATTTGATGAATATTTACTGAGCAAACACTATGTGCCACAGAGGTCTAGGTTTTGCAGTGAAGTCAAGGTCAGACCAGCAGTTCAACCTGCACACACTGAGTCTGAGGGGCCCTGGAGACATCCTACTGAGTGGGATGACTGGTAATATGTGACTGTTTAGGTTGAAGACAATGGGAGTGGGTAAGATTTTTCCAAGAAGTGGGTATGCAGTGTGAGAAGAGAAGAGGGCTAGAGCAGATGTGGAAGCAAGCTCACTGTTGAATGGCCAGGACTTATATCAGAGCAGCAAGGGAGGAGGCTCAGAAGACTGTGGTGTCTGGAAGCTTAGGACCAGGTGGAATCCCAAGCAAAGGCATGGTCAGTCAGCAACAAGACTCCCAAATCCAGTGATTCAGAACCTTTTATACCAGCTGTGACCCAGGGAGAGAAAGTTATTTGTCCTTATTTAGTTATTTTTCCTTTCTATGTTTTGTTATTCCAACTTAGAAATAAAAGCAGGGCTGGGATGGAGCTCAGTGGTAGAGTGCCTAGCACGCATGAGACCCTAGATTCCATCTCCAGCATCACAAAAACCTGTAACTTAGAATTTATAACAGTAAGTAGTACTAGTCATATTTTTTGAGGAAAGACTTTCCAGACCCATAGAGGTATCACATACCAGGGTCAGTCCCCTGAATAGTTTTAATAAAGAAAAGAGGTATAAACCTCAAACCTGCCAATGGGAAAGAGAGAGGGGATTTCCAGAATTCTGTTCAGGGAATACAAGAAAAGAAAGCAATAACTCTGCAAGTGAACTTGGGAGACATGGCCTTGTGCAAGGCAGTAGCCATCCTCAATTGGGAAGAAACCAATTTAGAGAAAACCTATGGGGTTTCATGTTCTCCATGAGCTGCCAGTCTTCCAGTCTAGAAGGATGAGAAGCAGCCTGTCCACCTGAGCTCAGTGGCAGCTTGTCTTCTGCCTCTACCCACCCCTGCCTGTCCCTAAGGAATATAGTGCTGCTATATAGTCAGTGTAGTGCTGCTCTAACACAATAGGAGTTCAGCATTCCTGGGTCCCCTCCTCCTCCACTCTATCAGTCCCAATGCCTCTGGCTGTCTGACTATTCCCCCCAATGGGTATCTGTTCCAGACACTTCTTTACTTCCTTCTCACTAAAATTCACCCTTTCCCAAACTATGAGCCCTTCTAAACTACTTGCAAATCTGGTGTCACTGAGCTCAGGTGGATATACATGACTTGAAATGCAACTTTCCCAGGGAATCTGAAGGCAGGAGAGTTGGAGGAGGTGATGGAGACCAGGCACAGCATCAATGCTTGGGTCCTGGCAGCAGGGGCCTACTTTTGCCTCTCCAGGACACACCTCATAGTCACTGCCTTACCCTTGCCTCAGAGTCCACTGCTACCTTGTTTTCGCTTTTAACTCTGTGGTCTTCTTGGAGCAGGATTTCGATTTTCTTGATGTCATTCAGCTGAAATGCAGAGTGTGGTTCATTCCCTGGTTTTGCTGGCCATCAGCAGTCGAATGATCTTCACACTTGGGGTAGGTATTTGGCCATAGACGCGGATGAGATATTAATGAGATATGTGCAGTGGAGGGAGCTACCTTGGAAAGGTTAAGTCATCTCTGCTTTGGGGAAAAGTGACACCTGGCTTTTAAACAAAGTCTCTTAGAATTACTTTTCAGGTCATGGGAGTGTTCGGAGGGCCTGGGGCACAAACATGCACTCTAGAAGGCCCTCCTGTTTAGAATTTATGGCTTTTCTATTCTGAAGCACCCTTGAGGGTACAGTTACATAGTGCCTGTGTACAATACATATTTTAGCTTGGTTCTGAATAAAGAGAATTTGGGGGTAAGCTAGTTGGCCAATGAATGAGCCAGACCAAATGGACACAAGTGACATGCTCAATGAAAGGGACATTTCTCAGCCAGAAAGCAACAGGTGTGAGCTACTTGTTGGTGGTTCAGATCTACGACAATAAGTCCTCCAAATGTTCTATTCCGAAATAAACCAAGGCAAGTGTTATGGCCCAAACTAAAACTTCAGAGAACACTAAGAAGGTAGTTAACATGCTGAGAGGATTTGTTAGAAACACACAACTTTCAACCTTGCTATAAATCTCTATCTCTTGGTGTATTAATCATAACCAGACACCTTATTTCATGCACTTGTTAAATAAAATTTATAGGAGGCCAGTTTGGACTGAGTTCTTTCTGAACTAGGCCCAACAGACCTGGTCAAAATGGAGTCACTCATGCTTCAGGTCCACACCACCAAGCCCAAAACTAAGTTGTTTATCTGACCTTCCCAGAAATCAGGAGAGAGAGATAACGTCCAAATCTCTAAACAAGACAGTCTTAGCTGGTGTGATAAGGAAGTCCCACTCTGCTTTAACCCTTATAATAAGTAATCTGGTGTTAACCATTGTTTTCTATTATTCTATCTCTTTGTTGCTACTTTGCAAAATCCACTGTTCTGCGATTGCCCAGTAGAAGCTCTGTTTCTATTTGGTAGATTTGAGGCTGTTCCAACTCATGGATCTCAAATAAAAGCCAATTAGATGTGTTATAAAGCATACATAAAATAACATGGAATGAAGTACATGAATAATATACAGTATGATCAGCAAAGTATAGAGATACAGATAGAAAGAGAATTATGTGCTATTTTTATATTTACAAAATATATTATGCAATAAGGTAGTTATGTGGTATGAGAATAAGCCCAAGCCATATATAACTCTCAATCTTTCTCTGTCTCATATATTAATCATATATACAGTTAGGAATTACTGATAGGGACATGTTCAGAGAACTGTGTCCTTAGGCAGTTTCACTGTTGTATTAACAATATTGAGTACACTGAAACAAATTAAGATGGTTACCACATTGCTACGTGATAAGATCTAATGGGACTGCTGTTGTG
This sequence comes from Castor canadensis, assembly GCF_047511655.1. Taxonomy (NCBI): domain Eukaryota; kingdom Metazoa; phylum Chordata; class Mammalia; order Rodentia; family Castoridae; genus Castor; species Castor canadensis. Next base: position 39,719,536 of record NC_133397.1, on the reverse strand, counting down.
TATATGGTTTGTCATTGACCCAAACTTCATTATGCAGGGCATAACTATGTTTATTATTTTTATAATAAGGTATTCATAAAATAAAGTATACATCATGATAAATATATCATGTATAAAGGGATGTTGGGAATTATATGTTACCACATTTATACAATAAGTTATATATACAATAAAGTATATAGTATGGTTAGTATTATAATAACTATTTAATGTTATTTATATAATCTTATTTGTATTTTATATTACATGTATATATAGCATACATATTATATAAAACCAACAAAAGCGTACTTCTCAGTGACTTACTAGATTATACTTGGTATTGTTGATCTCTTTCCGAGTTTCCAATTTCTTTTTTACCAACCCAATAGTACATGCTAATAGAAACAGAAACAGCAACAATGAAAACAATTATAACCTCAAAATATATATAAAGAAAATCTGTCATCTTATCAGGCTAAAATAAAAACTCACTATTTTCATGTGCTAAGCGTCTGCAATGGAGGTTAAACAAATGCTAATTTTCTAATCTGGGGATGACTAGCAAATAGTGTGTATTGCCAGAGATTAGCTGTTAAGATAAACACTCACAACCATACCTGCTCTTTTTTTTTTTTAAACATTAATGTTCTGATTTAGTGGAAAATCACTGCAGGGCACAAGTATAAACTAAAACAATTAAAATAATAAAGCCAATAGCAGCAAACTCCCAGTGAGTCTTACTACATCAAAGTAAGTAGCTGCCAACCTATGGAGCACTGCCCTGAGTCCTATAGGTGCTGGGGCAAGGGACAGGCCCAGGCAGGGTTGGGGGTAACCTCCAGGAAGCAGTCACAGCTGGCTGGAGCCCAGGGTGGGAGATGGCTGGCAAGCTTAGGCTCAGGAAGTCCCATGACAGAGGTTGCCCACAGGTGCCTAGTCCATTTGTTTCCTTCCATGGGCAAAGGTTCATTCATGCATTCAAATATTTATAGAGCAAATACTATGTTGACGTGCACTGATCTTGGCCCTGTAGAAATAAGGTGCCTGTTCTCAGAGAGCTTGCATTCTAGCACGGGAAGAGACAACCGACTAATATAGCAGTAAATGATAGAAAGTCAAGGAATGATAGTGCTATGAATGTCCAAGCTGGGAGTAACTCTGTTTCATGCCCTTGTTCTTTTTCAGGAAACAACTAACATGTACTGAGCACCCTCTATGTGCCTCAGCCTTTGTGAGATGAATTCCAGGAGGCAGAATTCTAAGATTTGGCCTTTGCTGTCTATATGGGAAGTGGGGGGACCAACCATACGACACCATGCTCAGTGACAGTGCTTGCCCAGCATTTTCTGCACAGTTCACATGGAAAAGCTCAAATGATTCTCCCCAAACTCTCTGAGTGGGTCTTATCACCACTCCCATTTTATTTTATTTCTTTTTATTTAGTTTTATTTATTTTAAGACAGGGTCTCACTATATAGCTCACGCTTGGCCACAAACTCATGATCCTCCTGCCTCAGCCCCCCAAATGCTGAGGTTACATGTACCACCATGCCCGGCATAACACTCCCATTTTAGAGATGATCAGACTGAGGCTTACAGAGGGTGAATACTAAGCCCCCAAACCCACAGCTAGGATGGGGTGAAGAACCCCACAGAATGAGCTGTGAACCCTATCTTGCATGGGTGGTAAGAAGGGAGATCCTGAGAAACTGTGAGTTCCTTAAAGAAGGGCCTGCATCTGCTATGCTGTCCATATCTTCCTTAGTCTACAATGGCAGGTGCCAGGAGAAGGTCAGAAAACACTGCCCGGTTGCTCTCTGGTGACCTCACTTCAGGATCACTGAAATACCTTGCCCAGAAGGTGTTAAGGAATGTGATTCACCAGCCCTGATGTCCTCTCAATAATGATACTTTACTGGCAGATTGACAGTATTCGTAGTGGCCAGCCAGAACCTAGATCAGGGACCCTAAGAAAAGTGGTTAAAAGATCAAGGATGTAAAGATTAGGGAACATTTACCCAAACAGGGGCCCTCCGGGATGCTTAAGAGATAGGAAGGCAAAGCTGCCTAAGACTGAACAGAACACGATGTTTCATAGAGCTGAGTTTAAAGATTACTCTACTTCTGGTTAATGACATGTGATGACAGTGACTTAATTTCACGGAACCTTGGGTTCCTAGTCTAAAATGGGGACAACAATACTCATTTCAAAGGCTTCTTGTGATATTTGTGGGATAATATGGAAAGGGTTCAAAACAGTTCCTGGCACAGAGTAGGTGACAAATATTAGTTCCAACTCTCCTTCATGAGTAATTTCCAAATAACCATTAAAACTTCCAGTTTCTTACTCTTTTCTCACATGCAAACATATTTACCATCTGCTACATAAATAGATTTGAATATCTGCCTTTTTTAAGACCAGCCACATGGAGACACTGTAAGGGAGCAACACAAAAGCAAACAACAACAAAAACCAGAAGGCAAAACCAGAATGAGGAGCTATAAATGGGGTATCAGTTGATTAATTAACCTAGGAATTCTACCATGGTGCTGTACCTGTTGTTTTATTTTATTTTCATTTCTTGCCTTAGCAGACTTTGTCACGGATGGGGGTGTACTCCATGTAAGAGTTGTGGAAGCCCAGGGGACATGGAGGTTGGCCACTTAGATACTCTTCTGACTTATAAGGCAGTGTCATGAAGAGAAGGAGGCAGTAAGCTGCCCAAGTTGTGGCTTTCCATGGCCATGTCCAAGAAGCTGGGCTGTGCCTACTGTCCCATTGTATTCTAGCTTCTCCACTGTATCCATGAGCTGCCCCATGTCTTTTCAGAAAACCCCTTTTTCTTTGAAAGCTAGCTGGAGCTATGCTTACTATAAAGAACTCTTACTAAAGATCCTAGTCCTGGCCAGTTTAAACCCCTTGCTCTTCCATCATAGCAGGCTGCTCATGGTGACAGCCACTTACTCACTGCTCAAGGCTATAAATTCAGAACGATCTCAGGGGCCAGAGTCATGTATTTGAGAGTGGAGAAGCCTTGCTGGCTGTCACCCATGTACCACAGGAACCTGTTGATCATCTGTGTGCACAGCTCTGGTTGACAGCAAAGACTAATACTAGGAGAAGCAGTCCGGGCTTCATGACCAGCATTACCAAAGGCATTTGGCCTCCATGCTCTGAAAGCAGATGGAGCATTAACCACTCAATATGTTGATGTGACTATGAACATCAATATCCAGAAGCTGATCAGGACCAGACGCTGGTATTTAGGGTACAAGCATCTCTCTCTCCCCTCCCCCTCTCGCTCCCTCTCCCTCTCTGGTTTCTCTTCTTAAAAAACAGAATCTATACAACAGTTTCTACTCCAACTTCAAAATAAGAGAAAACATCAAGCAGATTATTAAAACCTGAGGAATCATTGTGCAGCAGGCCTAATTAAAAAGATTCTAAGAATCCAGGGTTTAGTGATATGTAAAGAAAATATCATTGATGAATTGTTCAAGGGCAAGGATTAACGATGCTGAGCTGCAGAAACCTGAAAGCTAAATAAAGAATCGAAACTGAGGGGGCAGAAGGAACCAGGAAGGCCCAAATCTGTAGGCTTTCTGGCCCTCGAGGCTCATTTGCCCCTCAACTTCTAGGCTAAAGGTCTTGGGACTTAAAATAGCACTGACGGTAATTTATTCTTTAGCTCAATACCACCATACGTCAGAGGAGCTCATGTGGGAGAAGTGTGTCAATGCTAGGCCTTAAGAAAAGCAAATCACTGTGGCAACCCTGTCTCAGGCACCTGGCTCATTCCCAGTGCTGTCCTTTCCCTGGGTCCATCCCTGTTGGCCTCCACGCCTGCTGGTCTCCATACTCTTCCTAGCCCTTTACCCCCTCCCCTCTCCCAGGGAGGCTGTGACAGCAGTGCCCCTTCTTCCTCCAGTGTGAACTCTCAAGGGAAATGGGGAGGCAATTCACATTTGTCAAATCCTTACCATATACCAGCTCTGTACTAGGCCTATGGGGGCCATGCAAAAAAGCTGGGAAAGAATTACCTCCAGAAATGGGCTTTAATCTGGTATTTAATCTGTTATTACAATGGGAAAGATGGATTTGGGTAAATGTCAAATGAAAGATACAAATATTAAATGCTCACTTTTAGGCTTTTGCTTAAACCATTCCCTCTGCATGTAACACTCCTCCCTTTTCTTCACCGGCCAACAACTCCTATTACTTCCTGCTGGAAGCACATATAGACTCCCTCAGTTAGATTCAGTGCCCCTCCTAAGGTGTCCAAAGACCTTCCCTGATGTAGTATTCATCACAAGGACATAAGGAGGTTCCTATTAGACAGCAAGGTCCACAAATAGGGAACAAGGGGACCGGATCTGGTTTACAACTTTATCCCCAGAGTACCTTACACAGTGCCTGGAATACAGTAGGTACTTAATAAATATCTAATGACTGAGAATGAACACAGGGGCCAAGAGGAGACCCAAAGAGTCTCTGTAAACTGAATGGAACCCACTTAGAAGACAGCAGACACCTTGGAGTACTTACTAAAGAAAGACCCATTAAGTAATTTTCTTCTGGAAACTTCATGTTGCCTGTGTCCAAACTTGGATACCAAACTGACAAAACAACACTACCTGAACCCATACAACAAGCACCAACCTGCTGGGGTATTAGTACCTGGCTTGGCAGTACCAGCCCTGTTGCTTACATCTGCCATGCTGTTCGCACAGATTAACTTGTCTTAAGTAATTCTTAATCATTTAAAATAGGCACTTCACTTACACACAATGAAGACACGTACAACTGGATTTTAATTCACATTCCATTTTGTTATGGTGGTAATCATGTAAGGAATGGACTCTGGTTTCATGCTTATTTAATCCTATTGTGAATTAAGAATGACTCACTGTCATAGGCTTAACCTTTGTTTTTCTCAAAGGATCCTTACTTATAAATGTACTAAGTGTCTCTATACTGTTAATGTTAGTCCATACTGTACTTGGCTAGGTGAAGTGACTAATTCATTTCCCCGCTCATGTTAATCATATCCAGGAGGGTGACCCTCCTTCCCTCTCCCCCACTTACACCCTGTCTCTAGCAACCAAACTTAGGTCAATATAGACTTCAGAAAAGATTCCTCCTTTCCTGATAAATCGATTACCATAAACTTAAACCTTTATTATTTCAGACCTAGTCATTGTTACCTAAAATGTCTACAAAAAGTCACTGTCATCAGCTGGTTCCAAAGAACTTTCTAGAGCAGCATAACATATCAAGAAGCAAACAATCCTCTTTGTTAACCACATAATAGGAACTATGACTATTTTTCCTACCAGCATTTGGATTACCGAGTTATATAAATGTATGAGGTAATGAACATCAATTCATTTTCCCAAACACCCTTAAGGAAGATATTTCTATGAGTGTTTGATAAATGTAACTGTATATTGATTAAATTCCACTTTTCTAAAGTATAGATACATATAAAAAACTAAGCATGGCAGTGAAGACGAACTTGAAAAATTGTTACAGGGAGCAAGCATTAGGCAATTAGAAGCTGAAGTAGGTAAGACAGCATGGTACAAAGAATTACCAGAGTGTGCCTCACCATATGCACTAATTAAGTGGAGGTTGCTAGTGGAGAATTATTTTCCGTTGCTCAGGACTACCTGATATCCCAAATCTATACTCCTCCCCATATCCATATTATTCCCCCCTGTCGACTATGTGTGGATCTCTGCTAGATAGAATGAAAGCTCAGACAACTCTAAGGTTCATGGCCAGTCTTTAAAGAATTGGGTTTGTGACAATAGATCACTGAGTAAAGTACTGGGTACAAAGAAGTTGATCTCTTTCCTCTTCCCAGAAGTCCCCAAACGAATGCAGAGCCATGGATTTCATTTTCAACATGAATGGAGTCTCTAATTAGAGACTGAACACAAAGTTACATACAAAGTCAAGAGAACTGATCAAATAAGGTTTCACACAGCAAGAGGGACTTGTTTACATTAACATCAGTTGACTAGATTGCACTACTCTTTAGAAGGAAATTCTCTATGGATAATCGCTATTCATGGTCGGGATGGGATGTCTTGGGAACAACATCACCTTTAAATGAGAAATGCCAGTGATGTCAGTCATTTGACATTAGTATCACTTATATTAACAAGCAAACATTTAAAAATCACTTTTTAGACTGGGGTATAGATCAGTGATAGAGTGCTTGCCTTGTGTGTGCAAGGCCCTGGGTTTGATTCTCAGCACAGAAACAAACAAAAATCCATCATTCTCCCATTACTTACTTATTTTTTGGCAATGCTGGGGTTTGAACTCAGAGTCTCATACTTGGTAGGCAGGTGCTCTACTTCTTGAATAACTCCCTAACGTTTTTTTGTGTTGGATTTTTTTGAGATATGGTCTCATGGCTAGAGGACTTGCTGAAATTGCTTGAACTCAGCATTGCCTTGAGTTTGGTTCTCCTCCAATCAGTAATGTGTCCCATTTTCTGTTTCTTCATTCATTATTGGCAACTTTTGGTTTTAAAAGGCACTAATCCTTCCCACCAAACATCTAGGATGGGTGAATAGGGAACAGATACAACATAACATAAAACCTTATTGTTTTTGATCTATCTGATACGTAATTCTTAATAATTCTGAAAGTAAACAGGCCATCCATTCATTCTTTCAAAAGAGTAATTACTTGTTTTTGTGTAGTACTTTTTGACACCTACCCCCAATTCTTTTATCCTCATTGATCCTCATTTCAGCCTCACTACTTTACAGTTACTGTCCCACAATTGAGGGTCACAGTTTGAAACATGAAAGTACATGAGCTGCTTATCTTTTGACTCTGAGTTTCCTTTAAGTAGTGTGTAGACAATAAATAAATAAATAAATAAAAAGAGAAAGGCTCAAGTGTTTTCCTTTGTAAATTTTTTCCTTTCCTTGTATTTGTACATTTTTGCTAGGGAACTTGAGTAAACTTGCTTTTTAAAGTTTAAGCATAAATTCCAGAGAGAGGCTTCAGAAAACATGGCCACTGGGTAGTAATACTCTCACAAAGACCAATGGCAGGGTGGTCTGGTAAAAAAGTTTTAGAATCTTTTCTCAAATTTCACTAGGGAGGAAAGAACCCAGTTTTATATGAAAAGTAATTTGGTTTCACAAGGGCTCTTCTACTTAATAATATAGGCAAATACGTGTTGATGAGTTCTAAAGGGAACAGACGACTGTGTCAGACAGAGCCAGGTGCTAATGCTGTCCCCCACTTCCTGGCCATTGGACATCTTTGCTTCATGATACAATGTGAAGCCTCATTTTCTTCATCTGTAATACAGGGATATACTATATACCTCACAGGCTGTGTTCCTGAGGGTTCAAAGAGCATATGGAGAACACTTATTGCCAAGCCCAAGGTAACTCTTCAGTCATACTAACAGTTATCAAAGTGAGGATATTCAAACAGCAACTCTAAGGAAAGGTCAGACAGTGAGGGTCATTTAAAGTGTTTCATCATTAGGGTCAATTTTAAAGGGACTTCACAACACAACTCATCTATGGTCAGAATGGTAGTCACTTCTGGGGTAGGGGTGGATCTGGGAGAGCCTGTTGGTGTGCTGGAAATATTCTTCATCTTGATTTGGGTTACACATAGTTACATATTCATGTAAAAATTCATTAATAGCTAAGAATAGTGGACTTTACTTTAGGCCTACCATTTCTCAATAGGAAAAAAGAAAGAGAAAGGAAGGAGAGAGGAAAGAAGGAGGAAAAAATAAACCAAGAGAGTACAAATGATTTCTCTCTTGGCCTGGTTTGCTCCTCTTTTTTTTTTCCACTACTGGGGTTTTGAACTCAGGGCCACACTCTTCCTAGGTAGGCACTATACCACTCTATCACTTGAGCCATGCCCCCAGCCCTTTTTTGCTTTATTTATTTCTCGGATAGGGTCTTGGTGTTTTTGTCTTGGACCATGATTCTCCTATATATGCCTCCTGCATAGCTGGGATTACAGGCATGATCTGCCATGTCAAACTTATTTGTTGATGGGGGTCTCACTAACTTTTTGTCCAGGTTGGCATCAAACCAACATCCTCCTGATCTCCACCTCCTGAGTAGCTAGGATTATAGGCATGCACCACCAGATCTAGCTCGCTACATCTGAATGGCCTGCAAACCCAGGGTTGAGGGTATAACTCAGTGGTAGAGCATTTGTTTAACATGTTTGAGGCCTTGGGTTCTATCTACAGTATAGCAAAACTAGATAGATAGATAGATAGATAATTGGCAAACCCAATTCAGGAGAGGCCCACTCAGTGAGTGAGATGAATATAAAAACAACAGTGCTGTCTTACTCTATGATCAGATCCTGACTCCCATAAGTGGGTATTCCTGAGCATCATTTTGGGATGCATGAGGCCACGAGAGCATGCACATGTTACCTGTTTTCAAAACAAGTGTGCTTATTGACGTGTGCTGAATGCCTGGCTATATATAATCCTTATATTAAAGCTGGTGGGCCTATCAGCCCAGGATTTCCCACCAATCAATTTATCAACTTGTTTAGCCATTTCCTACAAGCCCAGCACCATTCCAGGTCCATAAATTCTCTACAGGCATCTGGAACACTTCAGGCCTACTGTGTGGTGCTGTATAGACTGAGTAGGAATTTGCAGGCACCTGCTTGTGGGTGTCGAGACAGGGAGGGGCAGCCATGGGCACCCTGGTGTCAGAGGGAACAGAACAAGAAACCCCTGTCAGGGTGCAGAGTAGAGCCTGTCTCACAGTCTGGGAATGGTCCTACACAGACTGATCTCATGCCATATAATGTTCAAGGAAGTCTGGCTCCAAGAGGCCATAAACAGTGCAAAGTCTACAACAGGTGCATCAAGGTGGAAATGAAAACTGTCTACCTGTATATTCTTAATCCTCTTGATCCCAAGGACACCAAATCATTTATTGGCATAAACTCCCATGAAAGACACTGAAACTACTCTGGTTAGATCAATTTGTGACGGTAAAATGACTTTTTAAAAAGAATTGTTTTGTTTGAAACAAATTTTATCTGGAGAGAAATAGTTTTTATTTTGGCAGTAGATCCAAGCAGTTCAAAAGGATACCATGCTTACTTAGATAATAAATTTTACGGCTCTGGCTGAGTTGAATTTTTTTTTTAATTGTCTTTCTCATTACATAGGTCAAGTGCCTGCAAATGGTGGGAAACATATCAATATATTAATCGGAAGAAGATTATATTTAGACTTTTTAGTTTTTCAGTATGGGCTATTTTCTTGACTTAATGTTGAAAAACCAAGCCCTCTATTTTTCCAAAGATGGAGGTATTCTTTGAAAGGAGTTTCCATACAATCTGAGAAGCTAAATTATAAGACCTTGTTGAGTGGAGTAAGGAAATAGATTGACAAATGGAAGTTTCTCCCTGTGCCTTTGTGTATCTTCAAGAGTTCAAAAAGGCTTCACCATCTTGAGTTGATTCTTTAGGATGTGAAAACTTGCAGATCTGGCTATGTTCTGCCTGACATCCATGGTGAAATCTGAATAATCTTTCTCACCAACACAAGGGACCTGTTAACTTCCCCAGATCTTTACAGCGACATAATCAAAGAACTTGAGAGCTATGGAAGGGATTTTCCACTTGACGCTGCTTCCATCTTAGGCTGGACAATCATTTGTTGTGGAGGTGTCTTGTGCAATGTAGCATGGTTAGCATCCTTGGCCTCCACTCACTTGATGTCAGTATAGCACTGCCCCTCCCAGCTTTCAACAAAAGCTTTCAAAAGTCTCTAGACATTGCAAATGTCCCCTGGGAGCAAGACCACCACCAGTGCGTGAGAACCACTGTGCTAGGGGAACATCAAAAATCACCTGTTACTATCTGGGAGATGAAGAGAGGTGAAGAAAAATGGCCAATGAATAGCTGCAGTTGAGGTCAGCATTTTCTCTTCTAAATAATTCTGCCACTTAAGAAACAAATTCTGTTTTCTACCTGAGCAGAACTGAGTAGAACTGAGTTTCCTGTCTACTGCCCAGAATGACGGCAACTCTTGGAGGTTTATAAACAAAGGAGGCTCCAGGTGGACAGTACTGTACCTCCTAGGGATGTCCAAGTGGTCTCTTACCTGCAAACTCCCAGGGTACCGCCCAGGAGAAAGCCAGGAGAAAGCCAGGAGAATCTAACAAATTCCTAGATGACTTTTAAAAGATATATTATTACTATAGACTTTTACACTTCTAACTAATTGCAGCAACAGGAATTAAGATTTGAAGCTACAATTAAGATGCACTGAATAAATGCCACTGGTGGACTGGGTAGGGTGTTTCTTGCTCGCTCCCCTTTGGTGAGAATCTAGCACTTGTTTTCCGCTGTTCAAACCACGTGTTTTTGAAAGGGTCACTTTACAGGTACTAAGCAGTGATGGCTTTTAGGAAAGAAATTGTTGGAAATACTGTTATGTTTCCTAGCACTCATACAGACCATACTGAGCAACAGGGCACCATGCTAAACACTAAACTCATCTTGTTCTTTCTGGAAAGATAAGAAAGTGGAGGAATTCTGAAAACATGAGCTTCCAGAGCCAATAAACCAAACTTAGAACCATTTGTTTATATGTTATATTCATAGGATTTATGAGAAGAGTTTCAATGTCTTTTCTTCCACCTTCATCTATAAAGATGAAGTGACTTCACTTAGCTGGAGTAAGAGGGCCCTAAAACAAAATAGCCCAAGTTGTTTCTACTGTTCAAGAAAGGGGGTGGGGGGTAACTCTAACAAACCCTTTTTTTTTTTCTCCACAAAAATAACAGAAGGAAAGCTGCTACTGTAATCAGCAGTGACTGCAGGCATTTCCTGTATTTTTATATCAAGCTGGCTGTTTTTTTTCCATTACATACCCAGTGAACTCCACTTAGGTCAAGCCTAGAGAAAAACAGGACCAATTATGCCTCCAACCCACAAATTTGCCTACTTAGCTCAGCTAATTTTATCATGTTGACTCCGTGGTTCCAAGCAGCCAGAGACAGGAAAACCTCCATGGGCCATTTGCCCTCCTCCTCCAGGGGCCAGTTCCCTGCACTTCCGTCTCTACTCCAATCCCAGGGAGTTCTCCAGTATACAGTGTGGAGTATTTGCTTCATCTGCAGCAGGTTGTTTGAACAAGAGGGTCTCGGGTCAAGTCCTGCTTTCTGAAAGGTTCCCAGGCTCCCGGGCTCCTTGGGGTCAGTGCTCCAGATTTGCCATTGGACAGGTCAATGCTTAAATTTCCAGATTCCAGAGTTACTCATGTCCATTGCTAGGAATCTTTGGTTTTCTTCTACAACTCATACTTCCTGTTCTTCTTCCTTTTGTGGTGCTGAGGTTTGAACTCAAGGCTTTGTGCTTGCTGGGTAGGCACTCTATCACTCAAGCCATACCTCCAGCCCTTTTCTCTCTGGTTATTTTGGAGAGAGTCTTGCTTTTTGTTCAGGGTGGTCTGGACCACAATTCTCTTATCTTATGCTTCCCACCCATCACTGAGATGTTAAGTGCATGATACCATGCTCAGATTTTTTTTTTCCAATAAGATGGGGTCTTGCAAACTTTGTCCAGGTTGACCTGGACCCCAACCCTCCTGATTTCAACCTCCCTTGTAGCTTGGAATGAATGACAGGCATGAACACTGAACCCAGCTATTGGTTGAGATGAGGTCTTGAGAATTATTGCCCCAGGCTGGCCTTGAACCATGATCCTGATCTCAGGTACCCAAGTAGCTGGTTCCTGGCTTGGGATCTTTGTTGTCATACTTTCTTCCCTATGCCTCACCTTCCATCTCTTTGCCTTTAGTTTAAGTTCATATCCCATGCTCTGGTTTTTGTGGTTACATAAGAGAACTAGGAACCTCTTTGTGGAAATCAGTTATCAGGCAACAATCGTCAAATAATAGCCTCATCTCCATTTTACCTTTGTTACTTCAAAACTTTCTATGAAAAGTGCTTTCTATGGTATCTCCACATTTTTATAATAACTTTTTGTGTGTGTGTGTGTTACTGGGTTTGAACTCAGAGCCTACACTTTAAGCCACTCCACCAGCCCTCTTTTGTGATAGGTTTTGTGGTGATAAGGTCTCTTGAATTATTTGCCCGAGGCTGGCTTTGAACCGAGAGCCTCCTGATCTTTGCCTCCTGAGTAGCTAGGATTACAGGCATGAGCCATCAGTGCCTGGCTTCATAATAACTTTTAACACCTTGCTTCTAATACCAGATCACACAGATTTTTGCAGTCAATGCAGTGTGTTCACAGCTGCTGGGAGCTAGTCTCTCTTTCAAACTTTCTAAAAAGCTCTGAAAACCTTCTTTACCAATTTGAGCTCATTACATAAAGGTGGCCAGATCTTTGGCTAACTTTGGGCAGTTTCTCTCTTCACCTTGACCTATAACCCAAATGCATGCTCTCCTGTGTGGGTGGAATTTCAGGTAGGCTTCCTTCTGTAATGCCTCTTCTACTCTAGGGGAGCAATTACTTCATCATCTTAAACAAGACCATAGAGGAGCCTCCATGGTTGACAATCCCACAAAACTGCCCTCTGTACTCTTCCTCTGACATTACTTGGCTCTGACAATTTATTCTTCAATTTTCCATGCTACCTATCATCATTTTCTTCTTGTTGTTCATATTAATCCTTTTGTCCTATGCAATTCATCATCATGGTTTCACAAACTATTAAAGCGTGGGTGTACCTTACAAGGGACAGAATGTCAGCCAGGAATAGTTTTACAGGATCAAGAATTAGAAATGCTTTTCTAGTCCTTCTGCACTTACCTCAGGTGACCCTACTCTTCAAATAAAGGTGGACATTCAAGTCCAAACCTGGCAATCTTAGCATCACCTTTGTGACCGAAAGACAAACATTTAGCTATAACCTACCACGTAACCTGACCCCATGTTAAGGTATTTAAAGGAATAATAATAAACATTACTAATCCCTTTCTATGTGTTTTTTTCATGCATTACCTCACTTAATATTCACAGTAATCACACGAAGTAGGTATTATATCCCAGTTTTTAAGTAAGAAAATTGAGAGTCAGAAGGGAAAAGGAACTAGCAAAGCCAAGATCCCCAAGGTGTGTCTGGCTCACAGGTGTGTATCCTACAGTCAGGCTATAGGTTGGCCTTTCCAGAAGGCACTGTGGGGAGCATTAAGGCCTCTGCCTATATGATTTCATTCTCATGTAAAATTTCCTTCAGAATCCATCAGTTCCAAACCACTAAGGAAAAACAATTTCTCCGTTAACATGCATGTTATTTTTTTTATATAAAATCTGATTTACTCTCAAAGTAGGGCTATTTAGCCACAAGGGATTATACTCATATAGAGACAGAAAAAAATACAAAAACATTCAAAGTAAAAGTAGTATTTTCCCTGAGAGTGAGGTCTCCTGAGAAGACTATTAGAGGGTAATACTCATTGGGATGTATAAACTCTGGTATGTTTGCTTTTAAAAAATCAGTCTATTTCCTTGTGGCAAAATTTAGATGCTCCCAGTTCCCCAGTCACCACACATGCTTTCTGAAAGAGCTAATTTGTCAGATTCTACAGTAATTTTCATAGTCAATGGTTTTCCACTTCAAACATCAAATTGAATTCTTAGCTATTAAAGATACGATCTTTTGTTTCAGGTTCTATTTCTCTCTCTCTCTTTTTTTTGGTGGGACCGACACACTTGCAAAGCAGGCATTCTACTGCTTGAAATATGCTCCCAGTCCATTTTGCTCTGGTTATTTTCGAAATGGGGTCTCATGAACTATTTGCCTGGGCTGGCCTCAAATTTCCATCCTCCTGAGCTCAGCCTCCCAAGTAGCTAGGATTACAGGTATGAACCACCACCTCCTCTACCCCCTGCCCAGCTCAGGTTCTTTCTTATATGATACTTGACCTACAATTTCCTTTACTCCTAGCATCCCTTTCAACAACAGCAAGAAAAAAACACCACGCAATTCTTTGGATTCTCCAAGTTTAATGTCTTTCTATTAACCATAGTTTTGTTTTCCTTCTCCAGACCTAACCTCTAATGTATTTCTCATTTGCTACTTTCTCCTTCTAATTTCAGTCGAGATATTTTTACTCCTCCCATCTCTCTAGCCAGCTTTTCAAGGAGCATTTTTCTTTGAACAGCCTTTTTTGTGGGTGCTGAATGGTGTCCAGCCCCAGGGGACAGTAGGGACAACAGATGGACTATCACCTGCCTAACAAGCAGAGGAAGGCTGCAGGGTAGAACTATTGAGAACACAGACCCAGCCCAGCAATTTAAAGCCCCACCCGATTTTGACAGAGGGCAGATAGTAGGGGTGTAGTCTGATGGGCAGAGAAACACACACTCAGGATGATCCCACCGTTTTATTTCATAATTATTTCCAGGTGTCAGCTCTACCAGGCTACCTCAGCAGCTCTCCAATCTCCTCTCACATTTTTTTAAATCATCTCATATTATTTGAAATTAGGATGAAAGCAATCAGGTCATGGTTACCAAATTGCTTATGGCCTGGTCAGGGAGATGCTTTAGATTAGAATCCTATGGATTGTGGTTGTAAAGCAGCTCACACCCATCTGCTTTCCGAGAAGTTCCGCAAAAACAACTATAGGCTGGGCATGCTGGCGGGCATCTGCAGTCCCAGCTACTCTATTCACAGCCCTCAGCTGGCATCTTGGAACACCTGGGAAAAGGAGTGTTTTGTGGCTCCTGATATTGAAGGGCTGACATTTTAACTGGGGACTCAACATTCACAAAAGCAAAACACTTCAAGACTGAGCAAGCACCATATCCCTACTTGTACTCTAAAACCCCATAAGCCAATGGGCAGAGGCTCATTTGCCTTTTGAGGAAATCTCATCCCAATCTGCCTGCCCCTGTAAGAAAGAGAAGCAAGCTCTTTCCTTCTGTAACTTTAGGCCTTTTGTTGAACAGGAGCTGCAATTTCCTATTATTAAAGGATTCTTTTTTGTTTGTCTTATATAGAAAAGAAAAAAAAAGATGAAAAATCATGTACAAAGATAAAGGAAAAGGCAGCAAAGGATGGGAACATATTCTCTGAGCTGAGTTCCCCAGGCTACCCTCCAGGATGGGTGCTTATTAGAGAGGGAGAGTGGCCTATGTCTGGTTCCAAGCAGGTTTTAGTTTTAGCTCTGAATCTTGCTCCCATCTAAAACACTGATTGATAATTCTGACAGACGCACACAAAGAACTTGGTAGCTTTGAAGTGAGCAACGATGCACATTTCCAACATTTGGCCTTACGCATACAATGATATATATGTACCTCCTCCATGGCCAGAGACCATGTTGCATACACACAAAGTTGCCCTTAAAAAATAAAGGGCTTCATGCTGCAGAATGCTGGAGAACCTGCAGGAAAATGAGATTCTGGATTGTTTATACTTCTTCACTTGTTCTTCCTGCTATGTGACTGGTAGAGTAAATCTCTGGGCAAGACTGACTGGATAGAAATTTTTCAGTGGGAACTTGAGTTTTATGAGATGTACATTTCTTTGTGCAAAATATCAGACTCTTGCCAGTGGTAATCACCTCCTCTACTTCTCAGAAACCTGGAAAGGGTAGGAAGCAGCATCTTTCTGTGGAAGTATGAGAGGGAAGGTGGCAAGAGTCCCAAGGAGACAGGCTGAGCTTAGAAACTTCGCTGTAGTTTGGACAGCTGATGACCTGTGAAACTTTACTTCTCTGTTACCTCATCTGAATAGAAGCTCCCAATGCCAAGGACTGAGACTTAAGCTGTGGTCAAGGAGGAATTCAGATGAAGCCATTTTCCAGCAGCATGATCCCTGTGAAAGGCCCCTCAGGACAGGCTGAACAACTTCATGGGACTGCATTTCCAGGGCATCCCAGGCAATGGGACAAGATTTCCAAGGGTTCTTCTAAAACACATAATCTTGGGGAAGAGGCTTCCCTAAATACATATTGTCGAGGCCTCAAATACTTTTTCTCTAAATTCTTCCTTTTCCTTGGCTTAAGTAATCTAGCAAATTGCTCTAAATCTATATATATGCATATAATGTACATGTATATATGTGTATTTTGCACAAACATGCATTTTAAGCTCATGTCAGTATATTAGAATTCTCACTAAATCATAAGGCATAGCATTGGGACTCTTGAAGAAAGAAAAGGTTTTAGATTCTCCTAGAAGCTTTGGTTTGACTTGGGAGGGCCATTCTGTTTCTAGCCACGTTGTCCATCCTCTGGGAAAATTGCAACCTTGACTCAGAAAAATCACAAAAAAGCCCCTTGACCACAGGAAACTAAGACAGACACAGAAATTTCCTCATAGGGCAGGCCTAGCTCTGCACATATCCGCCATTCCTGTGAACCAGAGCCAAACACTTCAGGATTCTTCTGTAAGTAGCCTTTGCCGACTTGTCTGGGCCCAAAGGCCTAGGCTGGCAGTTGTTCAGACATTCAAAAATGTCTGGGGAGAGAAGAGAAAGGCAGTGATTCATTCCCATTAAACCAAAGCTATAGATCCATATAACAAAAATATAAGGAAAAAAAAGTAATTGGAAAAAGAATAACTAGAGTCTCTAAACTATCTGAGACAAAAAACAGTGGACTGTTGTTGGGGTCCCTGCAACAGCTGGGATTGAGAGAAACAAGTAGCTGGTACTCCTTTTGGATTTACTGCTTTGTGGTGGGTGAGAGAGAGATGGCTACTGTCACATTGCCCCATTGCCTTCATCACTCAGGAAACCCTTATTGTTTGGAAGCTGACATACCCAGTGCTGAGAAGGCAAGCCAGGAAGTAGCACTATTCTCTTTCCCATGGTTAACTCAGGGGCTGAAAATTACCTCTATTAATTAGCTCTAAGGCTCATGACCTTTTCTCTGCTAATGTTTAAATCATTACATGCAGTCTCTGCCTTCATCAGATCCAAACTGCTCCTGTCAGAATGCTGGCCTAAAAAGGGAGACTGAGTCACAGGGGAGCACCTTGCTTAGAGGAAGGGATATGATGAGCACTAATATCTGTAATAATATCCGTGGTATGGGCACCTGCTGGGTCCTGACCACATTCTGTGAGAAAGGTATCAGGGCACACATTCTACAGGTAAGGAAATTGCCACTTATAGAAAGGTCACACATGTAAGTGACAGGCTGCTATTCAAACACAAGGCTGCCTGACTTCAGAGTACTACATTTAACTGTGACTACAGAGCAGACAAGAGAGGAGAGTATGTTCACAGTAAGTGATTTCACAAAAACAGTCTAGAACTATAT
This sequence comes from Castor canadensis, assembly GCF_047511655.1. Lineage (NCBI taxonomy): Eukaryota > Metazoa > Chordata > Mammalia > Rodentia > Castoridae > Castor > Castor canadensis. Next base: position 39,702,274 of record NC_133397.1, on the reverse strand, counting down.
TGCTATACATTTAGGGTTAATTACTCCCAGCCTTGATACAGTGATGGGATTGGAATGTCTAAATCAGTTATGAGGTCCATAAAATAATTAGGTAGTTTTACTACAGCAATTATGGTAATATGTAATAGCACTCTCACTGGCAAGCCAAATACTGTGCTACATTGTGACACATTGACCTCTTAAAGCCTCAAAACCTCCCTGTGAGGGCATAACTCTGATTATATGTCATAGATTCTAGAACACACTTTGTCACATTTTAACAAATTTGAAATTAGATGAATCTTATAATTGCAATTAGCAGTTTTTCTTTTTAGTTAAAAAATAAAAGAAGGGTGAGGGAAAGGAAGCAAAGAAAAAGTGTAATGAATAGGAAATATTAAGAGGGTAAATATTAATACTAGCAATCTACTTTAATATCAATTAAAAGATTGTCAGAATAGTTAAATAATAAACAGGCAAATAAACAAAAAAAACCTACCACAAGACCCATATATCTAACATATAAATAACTGTATGTTATTTATAAGAAACCTACCTTAAATATAAAGGCTCATATAAGTTAAAAAAGAGATAGAGAAAGAAATACCATATAATACTAATCAAAAGAAAGTTGGATAACCAGGCAGAAACTGCCTTTTCTAAAAGAAAGCTGGAATGAATATATTAATTTCAGACAAAGCAGATTTAAGATGGAGCTGGAGGATATTGTAAGTGAAATAAGCCAGATGCAGAAACACAAGTACTGCATGTTCTTGCTTATATGTGGAAGTTAGAAAGAAAGGAAAAAAGTTGACTCGAAGTAGAATAGTGATTAGTAGAGCTTGGGAAAAGAGTGGCAGAAGAGTGGATAAAGGAAGGTTGGGTTTGATCACCATTCTGTATGCATATATTAAAATATCACACTGAAACCCATTAATATGTACAACTAATACATGTTTAAAAAAGAACAAAGGAAATTGTCAGACATAAAGAGGGACATTATATAATAATAAAGAGGTAAATTCTTCAAAATGGCCTAAAAATCTGAAGCAGGTATGGATCTAACAACAGAGAGTCAAAACTAATAAAAGCAGAAACTAATAGAACTCAAACCCACAGTGGAGCACCTTGTTTAGAGGAAGGGATATGATGAGCACTAATATCCATAATAATATCCGTGATGTGGACCCACGTCCACTTCAATAAGTAATAAGGAAGACAGATAATGATAAGTGATGGTGAGGATTTTGAGATATTGGAACCCTCATTTGTTGTTGGTGGGCATCAAAAATGGAGCAGCTATTTTGGAAAACAGTCTGGTAATTCCTCAGTTAAACATGAAGTTACCATTTGACCTAGAAATTCCACTTGTAAGCATATATCCCAAAGAAATAAAACATATTTTTATTAAAACAATGTTGTAGGCTAAGATTTATAGCAGAAACAACCCAAGTTCCTATCAAATGATGAATTAATAAACAAAATATGTAATAGTCAGACAAGTTATTTAATTAAAAAAAGGGACAAAGTACTGATACTTGCTACAAGATGGACAGAATTTGAAAACATTATGTTAACTAAAAAAATCCAGTATCAAAGATCATATGTTATATGATTCTATTATATCAGATGGCCAGAACAGAAAAATTTGTAGAGGAAGAAAGTAGATAGGTAGTTGTCAAAGAAATGCAAGGGCTAGGGGATGATAGATGAAAAGAATGGAATTCCTTTTTGATATAATAAAAATGTCCTCAAGTTGACTGTGGTAATGGCTGCACAACTGTTTATACACAATAAGAACCATTGATATATGCTCTTTAAATGGATAATTGTATGGCATGTGAATTATATCTCAATAAACTTCTTACACAAAGATGACTGAACTGAAAGGAGAAATGGAAAAATCCCCTTGTCCACTGATACACAGAAAATTAATATGGGCATAGACAACTGGAATAGCTGGACCAATTGACTTGATCTAATTGACATTTATAAAACACCCTGTCCAACAACATCTGAGTATATATTTTTCTCCAGCTTTCATGGAACATTCATCAAGATGTATCACATCAAGGCAACAAAAGAAAAGAACAGCTTATTTTTAAAAGAATTAAAATTGACAAATAATTTGCTCAGACTGTAATAAAATTAAATTAGACATTAATGTGATAAATAGCTGAAAATTCCCAAACAATATACTTCTAAATTATACATGTGTCAAAGAAAGAGTCTCAAGAGAAATTTAAAAATATTTTGAACTAAATGAAAGTGAAAAGACTACTTATCAAAATTAGTGGGATACAGTGAAAACAGTGTTTATACTGTTTATTCAATTTATAGCATTGAATTCCTTATAAAGTAAGGAAAACTTAAAAATCAATAAACTAAGCCTTAAAAAACTGAAGGAAGAAGAGCAGTTTAAACCTAAACCAAGCATATATAAAAACAGGGTATACAAGTTATGGAAACAGCCAAGATGCCCCACCACTGACAAATGGATTAAGAAAATGTGATATTTGTACACAATGGGATTTTATGCAGCCATGAAGAAGAACGAAATGTTATCATTCGCTGGTAAATGGATGGAATTGGAGAACATCATTCTGAGTGAGGTTAGCCTGGCCCAAAAGACCAAAAATCTATGTTCTCCCTCATATGTGGACATTAGATCAAGGGCAAACACAACAAGGGGATTGGACTTTCAACACATGATAAAGGGAGAGCACACAAGGGAGGTATGAGGATGGGTAAGACACCCAAAAAACTAGATAGCATTTGTTGCCCTCAATGCAGAGAAACTAATGCAGATACTTTAAAGCAACTGAGGCCAATAGAAAAAGGGGACCAGGAAGTAGAGAAAAGGTTAGATCAAGAAGAATTAACCTAGAAGGTAACACACACGCACAGGAAATTAATGTGAGTCAACTCCCTGTATAGCTATCCTTATCTCAACTAGCAAAAACCCTTGGTCCTTCTCCTATTATTGCTCAAACTCTCTCTTCAACAAAATTAGAGATAAGGGCAAAATAGTTTCTGCCTGGTAGTGAGGGGTAAGAGGGGTAAAGGGGGAGGAAAGGGAGGGGGCGGAGGGAAGGGGGGAGAAATGACCCAAACATTGTATGCACATATGAATAAAATAAAAATTAAAAAAATAATTAAAAATTAAAAAAATAATAAAAACAGGGCATAAAACAGTGAATTTTAAAACAGGAAAACAATAGAGAAAATCAATAAAACCAAAAGCTGATTCTTGGGAAAGATTAATGATATTTATAAGCCTCTACCTGGGCTAATCAAAGCAAAAAGGAGAGAAGGCATCACTACCAATCAAATGAACATTAAAAGTATAATAAAGGAATACTATGAAGAGCTCTGCTTACAAATTTGATAACTAAATGAAATAGACCAATTCCTTGAAAGACATGAACTACCAAGACTTACACAGAAAGGTACATAATTTGAATAGACCTCTATTTATTTTATTATTGTTGTTAGTGACTTTTTTTCTTATTGTTTTTACATTTACTCATTGTTTGGGCCACTTCTCCTTTCCCACCTTTAGGCAGAACCTGTTCCACCTTCTTGTTCTCTAATTTTGTTGAAAAGAAAACATAAGAGATAATAAGAAAGATAAAGTGTTTTTGCTAGTTTGAGATAAAAATAGTTATACAGAGAGATTCCTAGTGTTGCTTCCATGTATTTGTGTATTGCAACCCACACTGGTTCATCACTACCAGACCTCTTCCCTTCTTCCTAGTTCCCTTCCCATAGTGGCCTTTGCTAGTTTAAGATTGCTATTTTCGCTCTTCTATAGTGAGCACATCAACTACATTCAAGTTTTAGGTTGCCTTCTATTTCCCCATTCCTCCCATTTGCATTCTCCCCTTAGTGTGTAACCCATGTCCAATAATATTACTGCATTTGTTTTGGGTCTATAATCTGCATATGAAGTTGAGCATACAATTTTTGGCCTTCTGAGTCTGGCTAACCACTTAGGATGATGTTCTCCATCCATTACTTGCGAATGACAAAATTTCATTCTTCTTTGTAGCTGAATAAAATTCCATTGTTTATAAATACCATATTTTCTTAATCCATTCATTGGTAATGGGGCATCTTGGCTGTTTCCATAGCTTGGCTATTTTGAATAGTGCTGCAGTAAACATGGGTGTGCAAGTGCCTTTGTAATAACCCAAGTCACATTCCTTCAGGTACATCCCTAGGAGTAATATTGCCGTATCATATGGCAGATCTATGTTTAGTTTTCTTAAGAGGCCTCTATATTGTTTTCCAAAGTGGTTGTACTAGCTTAATTTCCACCAGCAGTGTATGAGGGTTCCTTTTTCCCCCTCATCCTTGCCAACATTTGTGGTTGGTGGTGTTCTTGATGCTAGCTATTCTAATAGGAGTGAGGTGGAATCTCAGTGTGGTTTTAATTTGCATTTCCTTTATGGCCAGGAATTGTGAGCATTTTTTCATGTGTTTTTAGCCATTTGGACTTCCTCCTTTGAAAAGTTCTGTTTAGTTAAGTTGCCCACTTCTTTGTTGGTTCATTGACTTTTGGGGGGGTTAGTTTTTTGCGTTCCCTGCATATTCTGGTTATCAGTCCTTTGTCTAATGTATAGCTAATAAATATTTTCCCCTACTCTGTGGGTGGGTCTCTTCAATTTAGAGACCATTTCTTTTTATAAATGGAATCAATAAGTAATTACCTTCCAAAAAAAGAAAGTATAAGACCTAGACATTTTCGCTGGTAGATTCTACCAGGCACTTAAGGGAGAAATGAAGAAATGACATCACTTCTTCACAATTTGTTCAAGAATATAACAAAAAGGGAACACTATTTTAAATCTATGAGGTTAGTATTATCCTAACCAAAAATCAGACAAACACATTAAAAAAAATAAAAATAAAATTTCAAAATTCAACAATGTATAAAAAGAAGTTAATTTCAGAACTAAGTGGGACTTATTCTAAGGTTGGCTCAACATTTGAGTAGCTATGTAATCTCTATATTAATTGCTTAAAGAGGAAAAAAATCATACGATTATATCAATTGATTAAAAAAAGCATCTGACAAAATTTAATGCACATTCAGGATAAAAATTCTCAGTAAAGTGGAAATAGAGGGGAACTTTCTGAACTCTTGAGAGAACATCCTCAAAAAACTTACAGCCTAATGTCATACTTTATGGCAATAAACTGGGATACTTTCCCACTAAGATCAAAAACAAGACAAGAATGTCCTCTCCCACTATTACTATTCAACATTGTACTAGATGTCCTAGTTTGTGTGATAAAACAAGAAAGGACATAAAAAGTATACAGACTGGGAAAGAATTAACACAACTGTTCTTTCACAGACAATTGGCTATATAGAAAATCTAAAATAACTGACTTAAAAACTCCAAAAGAGACTATGGAAAGGCAACAGGATACAAGTTTAATATACAAAGGTAAAACTGGCTTCTTATATACTAGCAATGAATAACTGAAACTGGAAATTTGAAAAAAAAATGCCATTTTGACAGCACATAAAAATTAAATTTTGGTAAGAGTGCCTGCCTAGCAAGTGTAAGGACCTGCGTTCAAGCCCCAGTACTGCCAAAAAAATTTTGTATTTTTTAATGCAAATTTAATAAAATATGTATAGGATTTTTATATGGAAAACTACAAACCTCTGATGAAAGAAATCAAGGAAGATCTAAATATGTGGAGAGATATTTCATATTCATAAGTTGGAAGACTCAATATTAAGATGTTGATTTTCCCCCAACTCAATCTATAGATTTAATACAATACCAACCCAAATCCCAGGAAGCTAGTTAACAGATATCATCAAATTTATTCTGATATCTAACTTTATATTAACAAATAAGATATTCCATAGACCTACAGGAAATATTTATAAAACTTTTATTTGATAAAGGATTTGCATTCAAAAATATTCAAAGAACTCTTAAAGAAGAAAACAACTCAATTTAAAAAATAGGCAAGTTGGGCTTAGTGTAATCCCAGCACTCAGCAGGCCTAGGTAGGAGGATCACAAGTTCAAGGTCAACATGGGGTTACACAGCAAAACCCTGCCTTGGAAATGGGGCAAGGCAAAAGACACTACACTGAAGAAGATATACCGATGGCAAATAAGATGAAAAGATGCTTAACATATTTACAATTAGGGAATTGCAAATTAAAACAACAATTACCGCTACATACCTATCGGAATGTAAAACCTCCAAACTAATAATATTACATATTGGTGAGGCTGGGAGGCAACAAGGGCTCTCATTCATTGCTGACAGGAGTTCAAAATGGTTCAGACACTTTACAAGATGCTCTGTAAAGTGTAAATGGCTAAGTATAATCTACCATATGACTCAGCAGTCACTCTCTTAGGTATGTGAATGTTTATAGCAGCCTCATCCATAGTCACCAAAACTAGATCAAACTGTGATATATTTATAAAATATATAAATATATTGATGTTACTCATCAATAACAAGAAATGAGCTGTCAACAACAACAAAGACATTAGATAAATCTTAAATGCTTATTACTAGGTACAAGAAGATAGTCTACAAAGGTTACATACTGTATAATCACAATTTTATGGTATTCTGAAAAAAGGCAAAATTATAGTAATGGTACAAAGATAAAGGCTTGCTAGGGGGTTAGGGAGGCGGGGAGGGTTGAATAGGTGAAGCGCAGAGGATTTTTAGGCAGTGGAACTATTCTATAGGACTCTGCAATAATGGATATTTGATATCCATAATTGGATATTTTGAATTTGTCAAAATCCATAGAACTTTACAGCATGAAGGGTAAGCCTCAATGTATGCAAATTTAAAGTCATTTAAGAGGTTGAGAATCCCAGGATGGTATGAAAAATGTGACAATATAGTCAATGTGAATTACAAATGTATGCAGTAATTTAATTGAAAGGCATGGTGGGAAGTGCTGACCTAAGTAATTTAGGAAATTAGTGGAGTCTATAAGACTATATAAAAAGAAGCTATACATAACTACTATACTTGTTATGAGTTGAATTATGTTCCCTTAGATGCATAAGTTGAAGTTCTAGCCCCAATTACCTCAGGATGTGACTATATTTGAAGACAGAGCTTTTAGGAGGTCAATAAATTAAAATATACCACCAGGATTGGCTGTAATTCAATCTGACTAATGTCCTTCTATGAAGAGGACATTGGGGAATAAGAGATACCAAGTATGCATGTGCACAGAAAGACAATGATATGAAGAGGCAGTAAGAAGGTGTCATCTACAAACTGAGGAGAAGGGCTTAGAGTAGATCTTTTTCTTTTGGCTTTCACAGGAAACCAGTCTTGCTATTACTTTGATCTTGGACATCCAGCCTCCAGGACTTTCATAAAATAAATTTCTGTGGTTTAAACACCCCAGTTTGTGCTACTTTTGAATGGCAGCACTAGCAAACTAATTCAGTATGCTAAGTCGATAAAGTTGTTTCCCATGTTAGTTTGGGTTAACAATTCTGATACTACTATAGATATATACTAGAAATGAACAGTTAAGCACATAGATGGTAAATGGCTGAAGCCAGTTTTTTTTTTTTTACTATTAGAGTGATGTTTACAGATAAATAAGAGGAGGTAGATAGAATGACCCAGGTGGTAACAGATTAGAATTGGAGACATTAGTATGAATTCATGTTAGTTTAACACAGACACAAATAGTTGCACATAGAATATTTATAGATAAGTTTACGTCTAGGAGTTAGTACACATATAATTCCTTGCTTTGTCATTTGAGAGGGCCTAAAAGAAATGACACTCAATAGCAATAAGCATACCCATTCTCCAGGAAAAGGAGATGGGGATTCTTGGGAAAATGGTTGACTTGGGGACCAGAACAGGAAATTTATAAGAGGAGCTGGAAGATTTTTGTAGTACTAGAAGTAGGGAGGTGCTCAAAGCAAAACAACCCCCCCAATGATGGGGGTATGTTAAAGAAACACAGGAATCAACTGAAATAGCTCCCAGTGAGCAGATCTGGAACAATTTGAAAAATTAAATAAGGTAGTTTTAGATTTTAACACAAGGGATAAAATAAACATCTATGAGTCCATACTGATGTAAATAAATGAGTAAATAAATAGTGAAGGACAAAGCAAACTTCACATGAAAAAGAATTCTAACTAACTAATGTAGCTACTGTGCCCTCACAGAGGTGCGTATGATTCTCTGCTTCTTAAGTACGGCTTTGTATAGAGCCTTCTTTCCAAGAACACAGCGTGATTTTAAAAAAGGGGAATAAGTTCTCATCAGAGAAACCTGACAAACACTACTTCAGCTGGGTGATCATGGTTGATATCAACAAGTCATGTCAATAGCAGGTACCTTCGATAAGATGTGGTGAAAATGGTACTTTAACTCTGGGGTCTTCCTCTCCAAAGCCCATAATTACAATCTAATCAAGAGAAAAACATCAGACAAATCCCAGTGGAGATATATTCAACAAAACAGCTGACTAGTATTCCTCAAATTGTTAAGATCATCAAAACAAAATCTGAGAAATTGTCACAGCCAAGAGGAACCTATGGATATACAACTACTAACTGTGATATAATGGGATATTCTGGATGAGGTCCTGGGGGCAAACAAAAAAAGGTAAAAACTTAGTAAATTTGAATAAAGTATGGACTTAGTTAATAATAGTGTATCAATATTAGTCTATTAATTATGACAAATATACCATAGTAATGTAGGATTTTGTGTTAGCCTTTTCATTGCTATGACAAATACATGAAAGAAAGAATTTTTTTATCATTTTTATATTTACTCATATGTGTATACATTGTTTGCCACCCTTCCTCCCACCCCGCCTGCTTCCAGGAGAGGGAATTTATAAGGAGAATTTATTTTGGCTCACAGTTTCAGAGATTTCAGTTCAAGTTTGGCTGGATCCATTGGTTTGGGCCTATGATGAGGAAGAATATTATGACAGTGGGAGAGTATGGCAGAGGCTTCTCACCTCATGGCAGCAGAAAACAGAGAGGGAAAGACAGGAAGGGGCCAGGGCAAGATATACCCTTTGAAGACATGCCCTACTTCCTTCAACCATGCCCTACCTTCCACAGTTCTACCACCTCCCAATAGCTTATTCAAATATTGAATCCATCAAGGAAGTAAACCATCAATTAGGTCAGAGTCCTCCTGATATAGTCATCCCTGGAAATGGCCTCATAGACACACCCAGAGGTGTGCTTTACTAATCTCCTAGGTGTCTTTCAATTTAACCAAGTTGGCAAGATTAACCCTCAGATGTTAACAACAGGAGAAGCTAGGTATAGGGTATATAACAACCCTCTGTATTATCTTTGCAACTTTTCTATACATGTAAAACTATTCTAAAATAAAATATTTTTAAATCTAAGAACACCGGTAAATCTTAAAATGAAAACCATCTTAAATTTACTGAACTACAGCATTATCCCTCCTCTGTAGATGTGGGAATCAAATCCAGAGTTGCAAAGTAACAGTGTAGGACAGTCAAGGCAGGGAACACTGTCTTCTGAAGAAGTTTCTGACTATTGGTCAGGGGAAAATGTACTCAAGTAGTATACAGATAACTATGCAACAATGGGGGAGGTGGTTTTCATCAGCACTGTTTGTTGATTTACATGGTATAAATATCCCCACAATGGCTGGCAGGGAGCTGGGAAGAGATACATACAATCTGCTTTCCCACTGGGTGCTATGGCTTGCTTGTACCAACTCACAAGAGCAGATTGCACAATTTTCAGGAATTTTTTAAGCCAGTTATTAAACATGGGTAGCTTGAAACTGGCCCCAGGGGGGATATTTATACTACAGAAATCAATGAATGCTACAAATCAGGTTTGTTTTGCCTTTTAGAGAGCTAATTTATCAGCACACATCATCAAGCCCCAGAATGCTGACTCACAGTTCTGTCTTTGTCACTAGGAGAATAGTGACCTTGAACAATTCTTTCTGAGTTTAATTTATTCATCTATAAAAGATGGAATTAGAGAAGCTAATCTCCCAAATTTTCTTTCCCCTCTGAAATTTTGTTGGACAGTAAGTCCATAGTTTACAGTTCCCACATACAGTACAACCGAAATGTTACTGTGCACATACAGTGCTTTGAATTATTCCACAACCCCTTGGGCTGCAGTCCCTGGTCTCCCCTCAAACCTCATTGCTCACTAGGCTTCACTTTTTGCTCTGAGTTCCAGTCATATAGAGACTCTTTAAACCAACAGACCTTGTACATCCTATCCTCATTCCTTGTCACACTTTTCATGTCCTCTTAGGCCATGTCCACCCGCATCCCATTAGACCTCTCCAAGACACGCCATTCCCCTACCTCCAAGCCTTCCTTGACTTTCTGCAAATAAGCTGAGGTATCTCTCCTTGCTATGTTTCCCTGGAAGTGCCCTGTATTTTCCCTATCATAACTCTTATCAGTTTTTATTGTTATTGCTTGTTTCATTGTCTGCCATCTCCACTCAAATTCAAGTACCAAGAATGCAGAGACTGTGTGTCTCTTTTCCTTACCATGGCATCTTGAAGGCCTACACCTGGCACACCAAGGCAACTTAACAACCATTGTTGATTACATGAATGAATGTCTGCTGAAACCCACTGTTATCCAAACAAAGATGTTTTCTTGATTGGTTCTCAACAACCAAGAAAGCCTCTTCAAATAAATGATTTTGCATGAGCAGATTTCCAACAAGAAAACAAATTTCAACCCTGCTTCCAAGATGGCTATGTGATTCTCAACCCCAAGTGGACCAGGACTTTCCAAATCAGATCCCTGACCCTCAGTCAGGAGTCCTTGCTCACAGGATTAGTTGAATCCCCTCAAGGGAATGCTGCTGACCACAGGGATAACTTGGCAGTGTCAGGGCCTGGAATAATAGGAATTGTGGGCTATATTCTCTAAACCCCACTCAGGGCCATCTGGGTACTCTTGCTACATGGAGTTACTCCTTATCCTCCAGAACCTCCATGAGGAACATGAGTCAGCATTTTCAAAGACCCAGTTCTGGATTCTGTTTGAGACATTCCTAGATCAGACAATCTTAGGGTCACAGAGTTAGATCATCCCACCTGGTCACTAAACTCCTGGATATGGAAACTAAGACAAAGGGAACAGAAATAATTTGCCTAAGGCCATCCGGTTAAGAGAACTTTATTACAGTTCTGGTTTGATTCCTAGCCTAGTATTTTTTCCCCCAGGAATTCATCAATCAGATATTATGAGGAATAAAAGCACATGTGGAATGTGGAAAGGAGGTTAAAAGAAAGGTAGGTCCTGTGAAAAGTCCATGAGAAAATGTGTCCTTGTGGCCAAATATTGTTAAAGAATTCCCCACCTCCCTGGTGGTATTTTCTTGATAAATTTGAAGATTGGCCAAGAAATCATAGGCCACTGGGAGAACCATACGTTTATCATAATCTATGGAAACCCCATAGGATTATCCAACCAAGAAACAGTCACAATACAGTATGAGAATGCTATAATATACTAGAGCATAAATGTAATGTTAATAGGAGGAAGCAATGACTAAGTTTTCTGGGAAAGGTGAGGGGAAATGGACTATTGCTAAATCTTAAAGGATGAGAAGGAACTCACCAAACAATCACACAAACACACACCAGGGTATTCCAGGAAAAGGTATGATATTCTTAAGCAAAGATTCAGAGTGGTGGAAGCAGTTGTAACTATTATTGTCAAAATTGAGAGAATAAGTCCACACTGTGCCTGGGAGTGTCAGAGGGCTCCAGAAGTAACTCAAAAGACAAGGTTGGTGGGAGAATCACCTAGGAAGACAGGCAGAGGATACCTGTGTACAAATCCCATGAGTCAAAGCTAGTGAGAGCCAAAGCTTGTGAATGGTGTTACATGAGAAGTGGAAGAGTCTAGACATTACCTTGAGATAACACCAAGTTGTTAAAGGTTTCTAAGCAATTAAAGTGCCCTGAGTTCTTGCTTTATGAGTTAACTGGCAGGAATGTTGGGAGACGAGACCCAGAAGCAAGGAGAGAAAAGGAGGCAGCAAACACAGGCATTAATTCTTCTGTCTGTTAGCATATGACCAAAGAAACAAGCAAAGCTGACTAAGTGTGACCCCTACTGCCTCTGCTCACTTAGGTCCCCCTGCCACTCCCCTCTCCTGTCCCACCTGTGGCCCGAGTCATCTTGAAACAAATAGCCAACTGGGAGGGTCCACAGAGCCAGCCAGAGACGTTCACACAGGACTCTGCTTACTGCTGTAAAGCCACCCGATTGTTTGCTAAAACAATTCCCATTTTTAGTAGCTCAATCATTAGCCAACAGCATTGAAGAAACAAAATCTTATGACTCAACCTTGGAGAATTCAGTCCTTACTATTGAATACATTGCAGTAACACTTGTTCCAAGATTTCTACTTTCTACAGAACATTACATACTCATAAAATAGAAGTAATATGCAGATATCAAATTGCCCTTCACAGGACAGGTAGGAGCCTGAAAGCAGCCTTTGTTTGAAGACTCTGACCAGAAAAGGTGTTTTCATCAGTTTGCCAACTGGCAGGACGTATCCATGGTGAAATGTCTGAGATGGACAAAGCTGAATTTTACCAACAACTTACTCAGCTGCTAACATTTAGTGAGCCCCTACTCTATACCTGAGTAACTGCTTCACATGTATTAACTCATTCGATTCTCACAATACCTTTGATTCTCATAATCACAAGATTCTCACAAATCTTGCAATATTCCATTTTGCAGATGAAAAAACTGAGGTTTAGAGAAGTTCCTTGCCTAAGGTCATATATTTAATGAGCAGAAGAGGCAAAGTTTGAGCCCAGGGCTTCTGGAATTGTGCCCTTAATCCCTAAACTGGGTTCTCGGTTTTATGCCAGGTACCAGCAGACAAAAAGTAGATCACAGAGTTCTTGATCTTGTTTTCTTTGAATGAACATTAATAGCTGAAACACTCCAATTTAATAAGGAATTTCTCTCTGGTTCCAAACTTCCGATTTGCTCTGAACTCACAGAGTCAATGGAAATTCTACTTCTGATCTGGTCAGCAAAATCATGGCTTCCTCAGAGGAGTGTAAACTTGGCATTCATCCCAACCAGCTCTGTTTCTGCTCTCTTTTCCCCTCTCTTTTATGTCACAATGACTTTGTCCCACACTGTGATCAGCAGGTAACACTGCCTGAAATCAGTTTGGGGGCAAAGATGGTCTCACTCTCAAGTAAATCTGAACCTACAAAAACCTGGCTCTTCCTGAAGACCCCAGGCTAATAATTAGCATGCCATTATTAGGGGGATACACCCCTTCAATTACATAGCATGATAGAAGGACAGAAGGCTCTCATGACTAAAATGCACATTGCCAGAGTAAGTTTCTTTGCTGAAGCAAGTCACATAGGGACAAGGTAGTATGTGTGTATGTGTGTTTGTAGCTCATGAAAGTGGTGGGGAGCAATGAAGCCCAACAAGGAGGTTGAGGAGGTCAAGTCAGACTCTACAACTTTCCAACATAAGCAGATATGTTGGGCTATTCTAGCTTGTTGCTTACTGTCATGCACATATGGCAGTCAGTCCTCCATACCCACAGGTTCCACATCTATGGGTTCAACCAACCTCAAATGGAAAATACTTTAAAAGTTTCATCTGTACCAAAACTGTACAGGCTTTATTTTTTTGGCATATTTCCTAAACAATGCAGTATAACAAATATCTCCATAGCACTTACATTGCTATAGGTAGTATAAGTAATCCAGAGATGACTTAAGTATACGAGAGGATATGTGTAGGTCATTTGCAAATATACACCATCTTATAGAAAGGACTTGCACATTCATGGATGTTAGTATCTGCGAAGGTCTTGGAATGAAGTCTTTGTGGGTACTGAGGGATGATTCTACTTACTTATCCTGTCCTGGAGTCCCAAAGTGCCAGCAGGAATAGAATATCACCAAGAAAGACTCCATTCCCTGAAATATTCCCTGGTGCCAAGATCAGGATCCTGCACTAGATGTGCTTTTAACTTGCACTAAGGACACAGACTCATGTGTGCACCCACTGTCCTTTCAAACAGGAGCTTACGATCCTGCCTTCACTATAGGCAGGTCTGTACCTCTTCAGACACTGGCTGAGCCCCAGAACAACCTCCACAGGCATTTCCATGTCCACTAGCTTATTTAAATTCTTACAACTTATACCAACTCCACAGGTCTTACCATCTTATTTTTTTTATGCCATTTTACAAATGAGGAAACTGTGGTTCAGACAGATGAGGTCACATAGTGAGTGATTTAAACTCAGGCTATCTGAATTAACAAAAAGCCTTAGACAATAGACATTTATTTTCTCATAGTTGTGACAGAAGCTGAAGACCAAGGTGCTGATAGACTGGCTTGTTCTGAGGCCTTTCTCCTTGGCTTGCAGATTGCCATCTACAGCAAGTGTCTTTACATGTACTTTTCTGTGTCCTAATGTTCTCTTCTTATAAGGAAACCTATCAGGTTGAATTGAGACTATCCTAATGGCTCATTTCACTGCAGTTACCTCTTTAATAACCCTTTCTCCAAATGGAGTTATATTTTGAGGTACTGGGGTTTAGAGCTTCAACATACGAATTTGGATAAGTACGATATAATTTAGTTCATATACTCTCTCTGACTCCAAAACCTGATACTCTCTGTCCATCTAACCAATATTTATGGAGCCTACAAAATACTAAGGATTATACTTAGAACTTCTATAGATGTTTGCTCATGTAGTTTTCAAAACAGTCTAATGAAGTTTATGTTAAATTCTCATGGTATAGTGAAGAAACTACATTTCAAACAGTCTGATTATTCTGCCCAAGAAGACACAACAAAGATGATGCCTACCCAGCATTCAACCCCAATTCTCTGACCCCAAACCCAGTTCTGTCTCCAAAATACAACTTTGCTTCCCATGCGAAACTGGGATTGACAGCAATAGGGACAAGGTGACTCAACAATGGTAGTGAAGGTGGTGGGATCTGGTTAAAGTCTCCTGCTTGGGAAGATCAGAGATCCTGTGAATAATAACAATAGCTACCTCATGGGGTTGGTGTTGTTACTGCTATGGTTATTGTTATTATTATTATTATTGACTTCTGGATAAAGAAGTCAATAATTTTTCTCTCCTTCACAAAATTATATACAAGTGAAAAAACAACAGCAACACAGTTTTGGAAGTTGGAAAGCAAATAGCGATTACTGTAATAGACTCAAGAAAGCTGATCCTAAGCTAGCAGTGAAGAAAGTCAAGAAAACATACATCTACACTGCAGTATTTCACCCCTTTTTCCAAAGCTCAAGAATAAGCAGTAAGTTGCCACTGAAGATGAGGGTGATGTGAAGAGAGAAATCAGAGTTTGGGTTGAAAAGCAGTTATAAAATCACATTCCCATGTTTACTCTGGACCATCCCTTCCCTATATCCAGAGGGTTCTTTTCTAGAGAAGAGAAACAGAGGGTGGACAGACTTGGGGGTAGGTGCCAGAGTACAGTACTGGTAGTAGAACCAAACAAAGATGTGATTTCCAGAAGCTGGTCCTCCAGTCGTCTCAGGGATGAGTCATCTTAGAGTAAACTAAGCACTCCATCAGGGAAGGTTTAAAAATATCAACAGAATTTCCTCAAATAAGCAGCCAGCCAGATGAATCTACAATGAACCCCAATTCTGAAATTACTGGTAATTTCAGAAAGAGAACACAGGAGAAGGAATCATTAAAGAACAAACACACTTTCTAGAGCTGAAGGTCTTGATTTTCCAAATTGAAAAGATCAATCCAGGTTTTAGTACAATGAATAAAAATAAACCTACTCCAAGTGATTAGTTAATTTCAGCATAATGGAGACAGAAAGTTTTAACACATTTCTGAAAAAAAGAAATAGACTCATACAAAATCAAAACAACTAGACTTCTTAATAGTAGTACTGGGAGTTAGGAAATAGTAGAAAAATATCTTTGAATTTTGAGAGAAAATGGTTCTTAATCTAGAATTTTATGCCTAGCCAAAACTTCAAAAGTAAAACAGATGGTTCCAGATGTAAAGAAAAGGTCTCAACAATTCACTTCCCATATTTTTTCTCAGAAAATGACAGCAGATGCATCCCCAAATCAGGGGAGTCTATCAAAAAAAGGAAGACATGAGATAGTTGGAAAGAGGAGTTTTAACAACTTTGTGTCAGGTAACAGAGAAAGGGGATCCCAGGAGGCAGCTCTGCAGCAGGTGTAGAGGGCAGTGATTCAGACTGGAGCTGTGTAGAAGGCTCTGGGAGAATTCATACAAGAATATGAAATTGGTAGAACACCAAAGACATCTAACTATCCTAAGGGATGATAAGGACAATTTGTAGAGTCTGTGGTTGAATGAATAACAAATACATAGAAAACAAAGTGTTAATTATTAACTCCACGGAAAATAAACCAAAATAATGGATAGTAAGGGAAAGCAATTCTAGCATACTACATTACTCAGTTCCAAAGGGCATTTTATAGTCATAATAATGTATACAGTGTATAATCATTTAGCCAAAATTACAGGAAATTATATTGAGAGGATATGGGGTTGGGAAGCATGTGTATAAGTGACGGGGTGGTGGGGGTGGGTAGTGGGCAGCAGGTGGCTAAATCTTCATCTTCCATAATGGAAAGCCACTAGATAATGCCTAAATACAAAAAAAGTAATGATCAAATAATGCCACTTAGGAATACAGAGGTCCATTCTAAAAGCTAAAGGAGTTAAAAGTGGCTGCTTCTTTGGAAGGGAAGTGGGAGAAGGGAGGATATAAAATGGCCCTGTATTCCCCTAACACCTTGCAGAACTATTTGACTCTTTATCTATATTTATATCTTTTATTAAAATAACATTTAAATTTTATACTATCTCACTGTGTAAACTTGGGCACGTTACTGCCCAATTTTGGTTTCCAAGTTTCATATCTATAAAAACAAGGAGTTATATAGTCTCTGAGGCCCTTGATTTAGCATTCATTCGTGATTCCTGCCATGGTAGCTGATATCATCTCTTTAGAAACTCAGCCCTTAGATTCTTAGGAGTTTTATGTCAAAATATTATATTCTACAATGGGTGAGGAAAACTGAAAGCTGAGAACAAGGCTCTGTGGGGAAAATGATGCTCAACTCTCCCAGTGATTTTCTATGGGCTAGGTCCTATTAGATTGGGAAGGCAAAGGCAATGGATCACTCCATCACTCCTTCCTCCCCTGCTTTATATTGACTTTAGACAAACTGATAAAGTATTGAAAGGAGATGAGGCTCTACAAATATTAAACCTTCCAGTTATTAATGCAGGTTTAACTAGAGACTTTCAAGTCAGGCCATCCCCAATTGTGCTATTGGCCGGAGATGATTCCAGGGACCAAGGTGCATGCATCAGCCTTCGACTAGCAGCAAGGCCAGACTAAGGTTTATACCACAACTTGGTATTCGTCTTCCAGGGAGGCCTGGTGTGGAGAGCAAAGCTAATATTTTAGGCATCTAGGGAACACTAACTCTGGAAGTGATGTTGTTGGTTCATTAAGGATCAAAAGTCTTGGAGAACATAAGAGGCAAGAGAGCTTTACAACTTACAACTTCCTTCTCTGGTAGACAAAGACCAAATTTTAGTATTTGAAATATCAAATGCTAATCACTCATGACATTTTACATAAATAAAATGGCTGTCATTCTTCACTTCCTTTCACATCCTCTACCACAGGCAGATATCCTTCCAGCAACCACGCTCGACTACTGCGCAAAGGAGCGGAGGCAGGTGTTATCTGAACTTCTCAAATGGAAACTAGTCACAAAAAGGTTTCATACTTGCTTGAGATTTCTCAAAGGATTCTCTGGAAGCTGTTAAACTGTTTGACTCTGAAACTGACCTCATACCTTTCTTTACTGTTTAAATTTTTATTTGTCCTATGACTCTATTATTTGTACTTTAAAAGTTCAATTTTATCAGAAAGAAAGCAAAAGGGTAAGAAGAAATTTATTCTTCTAATGTGACTTCAGAATCCTTTTTGGAGCCTGGGCTGAATAAAAGATATCCAATTTTAAAAAATATATCTTAATAAAAATAAATTCAAAGTATAATAAAGTTAGCTTAATATTTATCAACGATTTACTGCATGGGAGGCACTAATCAAAGACATTTAGACTTATTAACTCACCAAATCCCTACAGCTTCAAGAGATAGGTACAACTATCAGTCTCATTTTACAGATGATGACCCTGAGACATAAATATTAGGATCCTTGCCAGAGCCATGGACTCTGTGATGAAAGAGAGGGAGTACTAAATATTAGACCTTCAGTTATTACATCAGGGCATCCCCATCTGTGCCAGTGACAATGAAGATGAGTACAGGGATTAAGACATATACACCCCTCTTCCACTAGCAGGAAGGCCAGACTAATGTCTATATCACATCCTTCCACCATTCTTTTTGTCCCTGGGCCATATGATGCCTTCCATCGTATCATGATGCAGCATAAATGTACTCATCAGTTTCCAATACCTTGATCTTGGACTTGTCAGCCTCCAAACTATAAGCCAATAAATTTATGCACATTATAAATTATCCAGTCTCAGGTATTCTATTATAACAGCACAAAACAGACTAAGACACACAAAATGACATCCTCTTGGGGCTGCAGCTGCCCACAAAACTAGAGTGGTACTGGATGCTGTCCCCAGTCACTGCCTGTATTTTTCACTTTTATGCTATACCCAAACCACAGAGCGGTGTACAGCAGCCCTAGGGCCAGGGCAACAGGAAGTCCAAAGCCACAACATAAGGGCCGAAGGATGCTAAGAAGGGGACATGTAGCAATCTGTCTCTGCTTAAAAGAATACTGGGAAGCAATGAAGATTGAGGAGGACAGATTGGAGGGTGGAAATTGAGCCAAGAGGCAATGAGCGAGTCAGCTAGAAAATGCTATGAACTAGCCATGGCAGGTGGGCAGAAGATCTTGAAGGTCAAGCTTCAACATGGAGAGCTCTTGTTTAGGGTTCTAGAGAAAATTAGGGGCTGGGTATATAGATATGGGTATCATTTTAAGTCATGGAATAGGTAAAATTGCTCAGAGAGCATATTTAGTGTAAGAATAAAGAAGGGCAAAGGCCCTGGGGGCAAGCTAGCATTTAGAGAACGGGGGCAGTGAGGAAAAAAGCCAGCCCAGGTGAGATAGATATGGAAGAGAAATGGTCAGGGAGCTAGGAAGGAGAAAGAAATGGAGAGAGAAAATGGCTCATAAAAGTCAATGGAGCAAAAATGGTCACAGGTGTGGTGAGAGGAAGCAGGAATATAAAAGAAAGGTTAAATTTGGGAGTACCCAGAATGTCAGACTAAGGAGTTTGGAGCTGGACTTGGAAAGGCAAGGTATCAATTGTCATGGTATACTGCAGGAGTTGGTCAGTCATTACATTTCCTGTATTTGTTATTTACCAAATATGCCCTTTGCCCTGTTATTACAGATGTCTCAGTGTCCTGCAAGTAAAATGTGAATGACTGCACCCACTCTAACAGACTGATGTGGGGAAGACATGAAGGGGTGACAATGTTTCTTCTTGTCATTAGCACCTGACCAGCCACTGCTTTGTAATACGGAGCAAGTTTCGAATTGCAATTTGTTCACCAATGACAGTGTGAAGGCTGGAGAGGCTCACTATAGCTGATGGGGCTGGGGGGGTCAAAGGCTGCTGACTGGACACAGGAGGTGCACAGAAGTGCATAAGCACAGAAAAGCTGAACACTGGCCAGAGAGTGTGAGGACAGCTATGAACTGCAGTGGGTTCAAAACAAGGTACTGTGGGAAGTGAGGAGAGAGAGGTGTATTGGCCTACAGGTGGCTCCCAATGAGCCACAACCTGGTCTGATCCCAGATACCAGCCCCCACCCTTGGGAAGGCAGAATCTGTGATTCACCTCTGACTAAGAGAAAATAGCAAAGGCCACGAGATGTCACTACTAAGATTATGTTATGTGATAGGGCAAAGACACAGATTTTGTTTCTTGGGACAGGGTTTCACTATGTAGCCAGGATAGTCTTGGTCCCATGGGCGCATATGATACTCTCACCTCAGCCTCCTGAGTAGCTGGGATTATAGGCATGTACTTCCATGCCCAGTGGGGGCACAGAGATCTTGCTGATACAATTAAGGCTCTGAATCACTTGACTTTAAGTTACTTAAAAGGGACACTATCTTAGTGGCACTGATTAGAGCCCTTGAAAAGAAGGGTAGGTCCTCTCTAAGGTTAGAGAAAAAGAAGCAAAGGCCTTCTCTCCTGCTGGTCTTGAGCAAGCCTCATGAGTTCTAAGGCTGTAAGGACCAGAATTCTGCCACCAGCACAACAGCTTTGAAGAGGAGTCCAAACTTCATATGGGAAGGCAGCCTGGCTGTCACCTCCACTGCACTCCTGATCCACAGAAGCTAGGAGATGACAGTGGGGGTGTTTTAAGGCTCTAAGGCATAGTAAAGAGTTACAAAGCAGTAGGAAGCACAGGCTTAGACTTGTGTGGGGTAGGGGACAGCACAGTAGGTGAAAAATTATAGGTTTTGTCACATGAGCCTTAGTGAACCCCTGACTTTTCCCCCTTGCTTTAGGTAGCTAAGAGTGGCAGAAGAAAATGAAGTTGAGGGGGGTTGAACAGAACCCTTCAAAGCCCATCTAGTCAAGCCATTGTTTCCAAGAACAGAGGCAAGTCAGAAAAGTTTAGGTGAGTGACTAGGTTCTGGGTTAAAAATCAAGCTGGCTGCCCTTTTACCCAAATTAAAAAAAAAAAAAAAAGGCAGAGACCAAGTAAAGAAATTGACAGTCACTGAAAAAAACCTTAAGAACTTTGGTGTCCTTGTTGCTAATTATAAATATTTACTCCTCCAAGAATTCCTGACCTCACACAAGAGCCTGCGTAAATAGTCCTGCTCTCTTACTGGAAAATTAGCGTGTGTGTGTGTGTGTGTGTGTGTGTGTGTGTGTGTGTGTGTCTGTGTGTGTGTCTGTGTCTGTGTGTGTGTCTGTGTGTGTATGAGTGTATGTGTGCATGAGTGTGTGTGTGTGTGTGTTTCTTGGAGGGGACTGGGAAGAATACAGGACTAGACAATCTGAAAAAAGTCACTTCCTGTTGGAAGTGTTCTCACTCCCCAGCCTCCTCCCCAGACCATAACCCCCAAGACCTCCAAGCAACTTCTCCTCCCTTGATTCTATGGGCTGGAGACAACTAAGCCAAACAAACTCAGGAAGTGGCAAGAGATCGTGAAGGGGAGGAACTTCAGGGCACAGAAGGAAGAAGTCAAGAGAATGCCCTGATGTTCAAGGGAGAGAGTGGGGGAGAGGGCCAAATGAAGGTTGCCCCAAGGTTGCTCAGTGACAAGCCTTGAAATGTTGTGCTGGAGCTTTAAATCAAAACTGGCACAAATAGTTGGTCAAATCTCCTGGGGCCATTCAAATATCAACATTCACAGTGATAAACAGACCCCAAAAAGTCCTCTGTAAGCAAATTGAAACAAACAACTAAGCTAAAGCTGGTTGCCGAGAGACCAGTTGGGCAAGAGCCAAAGTCAGTTCAAGCTCTGAGGAAGTCTTTATGTTTTTGCTTTCAGGAAAGAGAATAGGAGAGAAGAGGCTACCTGTAGATCACTCCATGTTGGTGGAGGAACATGAGGGCAGATGTGACCTCTGCAGCATAGAACCGTGAACGAGGCTCGTCAAATTTTCGGGAGCGCTGAATCTGGAACATGAGGTCCCCACCATTTACATATTCCATGACGAAAAAGAGGCGGTCCTGAAAGAGAGAAGAAAATGCCTCTTAGGTCACATCATTGCAGCTGCCTCCTCAGGCCAGCATCTTGTGGCCTGTCATTGGTGGACAAATTGCAATTTGAACCAGGACTCAGGATGGACGAAGGCCCAAAGGTGGGTGAATGCTGGCAGCACACAATCTAGAAAGGCGACAAAGCACACACTTTGGGGTATCAAGTGTCATTTAAAAGTCTCTGTCTTGCTTTTGTGGAAGTCAGCTTACTGTAGTGGAAGAAGCCTGTAATTGACAGAAAAGATAACCAGGTCTTTGATTTTGGTCATCACTTAAGGCCTGCCACTGCACAAGTCTCTCTCCTTTTGGAGGTGCTAGGTATCTTTGCATGTGTGGTAGATTGAATAATCATTGTCCTCTGAAAGAAATTACACACACACTTGGATATGTGCATGTTCCCTTAGAGGGCAAAAGAGGATTTTTCAGATGGGATTAAGATGGAGATCTTGAGAAGCTGAGATTCTGCTGGATCACCAGTGTGGGCCGTAAATGCAATCACAAGCATCTTTACAAGAGGGAGGCAGAGGTAGATTTAAGAAGGGAGGAGAAGGCACTGTCACCGTGGGAGCAGAGAATGGAGATGTGTAGCCACAAGCCAAAGTATGCAGGAAGCCCCAGAAGAAGCAAGGAACAGAGCTTCTGGAGGGAGAATGGCCTATTGCAGTGACATTCTGATTTGGACTAATGTCCAACCTCTGGCATCTGGAACCACGAGAGAATGAAGTCTATTGTTTGAAACCATGAAGTCTGTGACATTATGTTAAGGCAGTCCTAGGAAACCTGGCATAATATGAGAAATAAATTATAATAATTTTACAGTTACAGTTAGAATTATGGGATAACGACTGCGAGACCCCATTCCCCGTGAGGGCTGCTTTTTGCTCTGGAGGATGTCCGTTCCAGGTTTTCCAGGGATTTTCTCTCAAGGTACCCATAAGAGGGCCATGCCACAGTCACACCTCATTAGGGGTAGCACCTCTTTATCTGAATCTATGCTAACTTGAGGAGGGAGTGGACTAAAATGCTGCTTTGTATGGTTCTTGATGATTATTTTCCAAGCACCTAGAATATGCATATATGGGATACTGGGCAGCTGGCGAGGAAGGATCAGCTGTGTAAGTCATTGCTGCCCTGGGGGCTTACAGGCCAGGGGTGGAGATGGCAAGGAAAGAATAATAAAAACAAAATAGGAATACAGTTCAGTAAAAACACTGGCAAAAAGGCCAGTCTCTGCACTAAGGGGCCATGAAGGATTCTAGATGGAGCCAGGCTTTGAGAGAAAGAGAAGGTGGAGGTGAGGCAAGAACTATACCAGGATGTGGAAAGAGTGAGCATGCTCAGAGGCCGGGAAAGTGACCTCTCCAGATCAGCTGGAGAGGAAGGGTAATAAAGATTTGAGAGTCTGGAGAGGTAGAGTGCATTCTTAACATAAATATTGTCCAAGTGAAGCCTCCCAGAGGAGATCATTTGCCATTAAGACCAGTAAAACCTACCACTGACACTTCTTTATTCATGAAGCATATTAATGTCAGTATTGGCATCTCTTTTACAATAAGCCTGCAGTTAATGACTGTTACTGATCCTAACTGCCTTCTCCCCCTCCCCATCCAGGAATTCTTCAAGCTTTACTGGTATTCAAGGGCCGAAGGTGGAATTTCTCTTCCATTTGCCTTATGCTTTCCCTTTAAGGCCTGCCTTGCTTTCTCCCCAGGGTACAATCTTGGACTCCAAAGTTCAAGGTTGCTTTGCTGACCAGCCAGTCATGCCTTCCCCATTCATATCCTCATTTCAAAATCTGAAGCTCAGGCCAACTCCAGCCCAAGGGAATGAGCATCTCTGAGGGTAGGATACAGGCCCTAGTCGTTGTTAAAGCTCCCCAGTAACCCCACTGTGCAGCCAGGGTTGAGATGCACAGGTTCATTCATCTGCTTTCTGTCAAGGTATTTTACATTGGTGCAACTGAAGGATTATACATTAACTCCTTGTGTTCTTTTCACATACTCCCCTAAGAATAAGAGTTCTCAAGCTTACGTATCATAAGCAAACAGAGGCTTATTAGAACATGGACCCCTAGACCCCTTGCCCAGAGTGTTCTGATCCAGGAGATCTGGGATTGAGCATAAAAATCTGCATCTGTAATGAGTTCCCAGGTGATGTTGATGCTGCTGGTCTGTGAATCACACTTTTAGAACCTTGGCCCTAGAGCACTTGGGGCCAGGCTTTCACGTGGCAAGCAACAGCTACATCACCCATGTAACACTGCCTTACCAGCTGAACCGCTCTGTCAGAAATAGCAACTGCAATGCCCACTCCATAGTCACTGACCCTAAACT
Organism: Castor canadensis; assembly: GCF_047511655.1. NCBI lineage: Eukaryota > Metazoa > Chordata > Mammalia > Rodentia > Castoridae > Castor > Castor canadensis. The sequence continues at coordinate 39,678,101 of NC_133397.1, read as the reverse complement.
TGGGCTTAGCAACAATGGAGGAGTTCCTTGGCTTTATTTGAAAGAATTAAACCTCTCCCCTCCTTACTCTTCTCCCCAACTGCTTTTTACTCTCCCAACACTAGACATGTAGCATTTAAGGATAGGGGCCATGGTGTGAGAAAAGAGATCCTACCTGACTTCCTCACTCACTAGTTGTGTGACCTCAAGCAAGTGACTTCATCTCTCTGTACTCAGTTTTCTGACTCTACTATAGGCTTCTCCCCACTCCCCACCATGAAGTGCTAGACTCTCATAAGGCTTGGTCCTAGGCCTTCCCCACCAAATGATCTCATCCACACCCCGTTTCCAAGTCCCTCCACACGGATGACTTATGCACTTTGACCTCTATCCTGGACCTCTCCTCCAGGATCCAGATCCACTCATCTAACTGTGCCTCTGACCACCCTCCAGGTGCATCAAAAGACACTCAAGTGCAACATGTCCAAACAGACTCCATCATCTTCCCCCGAAAACTAATCCTTGCCCAGGGCTCACAGGAGGTCTTCACTTTCAGCCAGTTGAACAAATCAACAACTGGAAGTCATCCTTCAACCTTCTTGTCCCTCATCCCTGACATCCATCACCAAGCCCTGTTGCTTTTGCCTGTTGCACCTTTGCACCTCTCATACTTGTTCACTTCTGCCCATCTCCACTGTGGTCATGACCACCACTCTGGTCCAAGCAACTATTATCTCTTACCTAGATTCTTGCATTGCCTTGTTAGTAATGCACCCCACACTTATTCTAGGCCCCCTCTAAATGCTGAGCACACTATAGGCAAAGGGACCCTGCTGAAAGAGAAATCTGATTGTCAACTCATCCCCTTTCCTTTTCTCATTCTATTGGTTAATTTTTTTAAAGGGCTTGTTGTTACTCATAGAATATGAGTAACATAAATAAATAAGCTTAATAAAAAAAATATAAATAAGTGATCTGCTGAGTCACTTGCCTTGCAATTGTCCCTGTTCCCTCTGCCCCAGGACCTTGACTCATGTTCTTGCTGCATGGGATATTTTCCTCTCTCTCCTACAGGGAATCCCTTATCCTCCAGATTTTGGTGCAGCCATCTTCTCTTCAAGAAAGCTGTCTTTGATTTCTCTGACAAGGTCAAATGCCCTATTGCATGCTACTCTGCTTGTTGTAGTAGCATTCTACCTACAATAAGGTCTTGTGCTTACTAGGCAATTGGTCTACCATTTGAGCAATGCCCAAATACAATGTCCGTTTGCAATTTTAGTTTGTTTTTCAGATAGGGTCTCACACTAATTTTGCCAAGGCTAGCCTCATAAAGTAATCCTCCTACTTCTGTCTATGAGTAGCTGGGACCAGCAGCATGCAACATCATGCCTGGCTTCTGGTCTGCTTTTTAAAGGAATTAGAGACCCCCAAAGGGAGGCTGCTATAACTTCATTTTAAAATAAGCACAGTATGGACCGAAGAACTGCAAGTTCTTACTATGCTAAGTTAAAAAATTAATCAGGCTGGGTACCAGTGGCTCACACCTGTAAATCCTAGGTACCTGGGGCCGGTGCGGGGGTGGGGAGGAGGATCAGGAGGATTGCAGTTCAAAGCCAGCCTGGGCAAATAGTTTGCGAGACCCTATCTTGAAAATCCGTATCACAAAAAATTGGGCTGGTGGAGTGGCTCAAAGTGAAGGCCCTGAGATCAAGCCTCAGTGCCTCAAAAATAAAATAAAATAAAATAAAAAGAATCAGCCTACTGCAGAGCGCCTCCTGCCTTACAGTATCTAGAGAGAGGTGACCACTTGAATCGTTTCAGCCTTGAACAATTCTCTTGGTCAGTGGAGAGATGTCTTTCCTTCCCAGTGAGACAGCCTTTTGAGGTACACATCTTCCTCTTCCCAATAACTCCAACCAATATGAGCTCAAGACTGCACTTAGTAAACATCTGTTCCTTCCATTTAGCATTAGGAAAGCAGGCAGTTTTGTTGCTTGAGTTCCTTACTGTATCTCTAGAGGCTAGGACCAAGCCTGGCGTGTGGTGGGCTCCTAGTGTGTCTGCATTGAGTGCCTGCGTTCGCGAATGATCACCATGGTCAAGGCTCCCATTGCTAGGAATTCAAAAGTAACCCAGAGTTGTTTTCCCATGTCTCTTGTTAATATCACTTTGAGCTACTCTGGCTTTAGCCCGGTTTGAAATTTAGTTTTCACCTGCTTTCTTCTCAACATAGCTCCATCACACCAAAGTGTAACCAATCCCTTTTTCATATTAGGGAGTTTTAGAGCAAGATAAGCTTTTCACTTTCCCTCCCTCTATTTAGTAAATTGGATTGTCGCTGACCTCCAACTCTAACACACTTGAGAAGCATGTTTTGTTGCAGAGGTAGAACCTCAAGTCATTCTGGGAACTGCTTAATTATATAAACTGAAATCAAAGGAAAGCTGGCAAACCCAGCAGCTACTCATTAATCCCCTCTTGGCATTGCCAGAAAACAAAACAAAAAACCAACTTCCTGGTAAAGTAAGCAAATATGTTTTCTGAGGTAATCAAAGATTTTAAAAGCTTTGTTCCACCTCCCCCCTCCCTTAATTTCTCTTGAATGTCTAAAATGTTACGGTCTTGTGTTAGCAAGTAAAATAATCAAGTTAGGAAAGAGATTATGTGTCGTGGCCATTTAGGGTAAGAATCATAAATAATGATCTACAAGTTGGAAGGACCACACCGTGAGTCTGAAATTCCCACTGGGCTCCATTTTCCCAGTACACTGTCCTTCTTGCCTTTGAAGGGAGAACCATTCCTGCCTGCTCTTCCTTCAAGGTGTGATGGATAGCCAGAGCTTCCTCCTGGCAGCACTGTTTGTACTGTTTGTTTGGACACATATTCTTCATCATTTGTTAGCTGTTTATATGTGCAAAGATTCTCTCGCTTTTCTGTCAATTTCACATGAGTGCCCAACAAAAGACTAGACTTGGAACAGTCTGCCTTTGATGCACTAGTGTCAGCATGAACAATATCTCCAGTGTCCCTTAGGGAATCACGAGTCTCCATTTCACATCCTTTTTTTTTTTTTTTTTTTCCTTTTAATTTCCCTCAGTGCTGGGGATTGAACCCAGGGCCTTATCACTGGGCAGCCCTTCATTTCACATTTCACATTCTGATCTTCTTCTCTGTCTCCCCTCCATGTCTATGTCATCTAACCTATCAATTCAACAGATCTTTCCTGGGTGTCCAGCCCTCAGTTAGGTGACTTGGGATCTGAAAAATGATGTAAGTTACAGCTTTGGTTTCCAGGAGCTAGGAATGGAACACGGGAAACCACAGAAAACAATACAAGACACTAGGTCACTGTGTACTAAACTCTCCAGTATCAAATCAGATTGTGAAATCTTCAGATCTGGCTTGTATCTTCTTACCCACCCATAGAAAATAATCATTTGTCACCCAGCCTTATTACTTACAGAAAATCACTTATAGAAAACAACTCTTTCTGAATGTTTTCCATAATGCAGAAGCAATGATGGAACTGGCCATTGCTACGGGGTGAACTGGAGGAAAGACCACAATTAACTGAGTAGTCTTGGACAATGTGAGGTAGGAAGAGAAGGCCCTGCAAGTGAGAGTGGAGGTGAACAGAAATGAACATGGCCTGTGGGAATGAGGAAAGTAGGATGAGCTCAGTAAACAAAACAAAACAACAAGAAAAAGCTTTCCGTCTAGGAAACAGTGCACAAACCCAGGATATAAGTGTGAAGGAGATGGACTGTAGGGCGGGGGTGGAGGGTTCTGCAACACAGATGGGAAGAAAGACCCCTGAAAACCTTTTGACTTATAAAGTGAGATAATTAAAGCTGATTTTAAGGAAAAATATTCTGCAATGAATTAGAAGAAGACTGTTCAAAGTCATTCTGTTTTTTCCCTTTTCCACTATTCTAAATGTTATATTATCCTTAAATTCTTTTGTTGTCATGCTGGTGATTGAAAAACCCAGGGCCCTGTGCACAGCAGGTGAGTACTCTACCACTCAGCTGTATCTCCAGCCCTATAATCTTGAAACAAATGGGAACAAGCCACACTCCCTCCTTGCTATTACAGTTCCTTGGTAGAAATGAAGAAAATATCTAATCACTTTAGGAAACTTAGCCTAATAAATTTTATTTCCCCCATGGAAGGCTAAGCCACAAAGAAAGAACAGTCTTCATTGCAATAAACAAACAATAAAGAACAAGTGGGACTTTCCAGCTCTGGAGCAGCCACACCACATGTGAACATAGCACGATGCTTTGCACATCAGCAAAGCCTGGCTTAACTGGTGTCACAGATCTGCTCACTGTGTACCATTGGAAGGTGTGGGTACATATCAAAAGAATCTTTTTTTTTTAATTACTAAAGATTTACCTGTCAATTCATAGAGAATGAGTCTCATCTGAATAATTATCGTTAGTAATACAAATTTTCCTATGCCATAATAATAATAATCACCTTAGTTATGTTCAAAACGTCATTTCACACATTTCAGCTCCTCTAATAGGCCTTCTCCTCTTTCCACCTGCCGTTGTTGAAGGTCTTACTCATATATAATGACCTTGCAGCGATTCACTAAATCTGGAATTATTGCAACAAGATTTGTATGCACTGGCCAATTCCATTAATATCAGTAGAATTATGGGAAATCTAAAATGGGTTTTCACATGGTTGTTTCTTTTTCTTTCTGAATGCAACACCATTATTTTATTCACTTCTTCTAAAAAAAATCCACTTTATTGAGGGATGATTAACATACAAAAAGCTGCCTGTGTTTCTTACACAAAACTTAATAAACTTGGAAAGAAGCATACAGTGGTGAAACATTACCACAGTCTATGCCAATAAACACGTCCATCATCTCCAAAAGTTTCCTCCCACCCTCTATCATTTGTGTATGTGTGTGACAGAACACAAGAACTACCCTCTCGGCACAATTTTAATTATATAATAGAGCACTGCTAGCTCTAGGTACTATACTGCACCGATATCCTGGACTTAACCATCTTCCATAACTGAAACTGAGTAATACCTCCTGATTCTCCTCCCCCTGGTCCCTGGCAACATTTTCCTCTCTGCATGTACCAGTTTGACTAGTTTACATTAATCATGTAAGTGGTATTGTATAGTGTTTGTCCTTCTGTATCTGGCTTAGTCCACTTAGCATTATGCTAAGTGAAATACATGTTATTCATATGTTTCATACATGTTATTGCAAATGGTAGGATTTCCTTCTTTTTAAAAAGCCAAATAATACTTCACTGTATGTAGACATGTTCGTTTCTTATTGTGAGCTTCAACGGACCAGAGAGGGCAGAGTTAACTCTACCTTTGGTAAAAGGGGAGATACCTTTTTTCTTGGAAACTCGACCCAATTAGAATTGACCAAATAGCAAAACTTCCACACTACAGTTTGCTGATTGAGAAGGTATAAACTTTCTACATGCACGTGTGATGTTTATTTCCAATTACTTAAAACTACAATTATTTCACCTAAACAGGATGGCCCAAGTTTAAAGTGACCTAAAGTTGTGCCAAATGGACTCACTCAATAAAACTCAAATAAACATTTCCTGCCTCTGATTAGAGCTGTACTTAGCCCAGGGAATAATCTCAAATCACTGCCCACCCCCTATCTGGGTGTGAAAGGCAAGGAAAGGAGAAGAGTTTCAGTTCAAGCATCCAGAGAATACCTTCATTTTCCAGGGAGCATCAGCATCTTATGGAAATACAGTTTCTCTGCCATGATATGAAATTACAAATGGGCCAGCCCCAACCACACACATTCCAGCAATGCTGGTCACCAAAGGGACGTCCTGCCAGAAACAATGCAGTATTGAAAGCTAAGCAGGCATGGTGTGACTTTAGTTTCCTCTATGAAATGATGGAATTAAGAGAGCTTAGAGAGAGAACCCACCACCCATGAATAGCACAGTGGTACTGTTCTACAGAAGCTCTTTCTTTTCCTCCATTGTTTGATTAGCATCAATGTCCAGGCTGAACTGTCACCTGCCAGTATCCTATCTTCTTCCTGGTTTTTTACCTCATGGAGTATTTCTCTATTAGTTGTCATCTGTGAGTAATGGCATTGGGCTGTCATCCTTTGTCCCCACATTTCATTTGGACTCCTGGAGATCAGCAGGCCTTCAAAACCTTCCCCATTATCTATGTGTTCAACACAGGGGCCTGGTCACCTTGCAGAGATTTTATGCTCTGTGGTGAACCTGGGGCCCACCTAGAATCTGCTCCGCCCACGCTGAGTTTGATGATGACATAGGCAAAAATCTGTCTTTGATGCTATCAAGAAATAACTTAAGCAAAAAAGAAAGAAGGAAAGGTTGCTTATTGAGGCTCATTGGCACCATCAGCCATTTGAAGCTAACATTAAGGACCTATGGAATATTCCTTAAAACCCTTCTTAACCATAAGAATAAAAGTATTCTTGTTTGAATCTCATTTCCCCAATTCAGCTAAGGCCTACCTGATGTCTTGCTCTTTACTAACATGTCCGCACAGTCCAGTCCATGGACGGCATCAAACTCCACTGTCTGGACATAAACTGTTGGACATAAGTAACCAACCGCTGATACTTACTTGTCCCTTTCTTATGACTCTCTACCTGTCTAGGCTCAATGCTTATGTAGCCCAATAAAAAAAGAACTCAATGAGCCTCCTTGGTCTCCAAATTAGTGACAGTGGAGATGAGCCCCACACAGCACTGAAGCAGCCCAGGACGCTGCTAATCTTGACTCCAGAAATTCAGTTACCTTATCATTGCCTGTGTCAACAGAAAATGTAACACCCTACAGAATCATGACAGAGTTCTGATTTCCAGGAGGCTTATGTGCTCAACACTATTGTCAATAAAGCCATTAGCCCTAGGTTAGGTCAATTCCCAACCATTTTTTTACTGCTGCCTTTGTTGTTTTCTCATTTCCTCAACCCAGCCAAGGCCTAACTGATGGCTTTGCCCTTTACCAACACTCCTCCCAAGAACTCAGGCTGTGCTCTACAATTCAGTGCATGGACTGCATCACATAGTCCAAAGAATGAAGATCTGTATCTTCGTTCTTTGTTTCTTTGCTTGCTTACTTAATCCTATTTAGAAAGAAATCCTGCTAACTACCCAGAGGATTAGAAGGTGCCTATATGTATGTTAAATGACCAGTCAATTCAGGGAAAAGCAATCAGGGAAACTTTTTTCAATCTTGGGTAGATGTAATGAATAGTTCATCTTACAACCAGTTATCAACATCACAATAGTTCTTTTCCTACCCCTTTCTTTCCAAGGAATGTGCAAGCTCTTGGGACAGTTTTAAAGATAATCAAGTGTTAGGAAGCTGATTCCAAGCAAAGAAGGTACATCAATATTTTTCTTCAGTTGTGGGAAATAAATACATTCTATATAACAGGAATATTTAAGTTGATCACACCATACAAAGAAGGGAACAGCTGCCCCCTCAAACCTCCTTGGTTCAGTATGACAGAGCTGATTGTGGCTACAAGAACATACTACACATTGTGGTCTATGCAGCAATTGCTCAGATATTCAATGAATTGTTGCTTCTTTACTCGCAATAATGGAAGGTAGGTGTCTCTCTCCTATTCGAAAGCATGTACATTAACTAGGACCTGGATCATGCCTGGTAAATTCAAGCTGACCTTTTCCCTTTCTCATCTGCTACAGGGCTTTATGTCTAAAGTTTGGGCCTTTGATTATTCTCAGAACAGTCTTCAATAGAATCAGTTGAGAGTCCAGAATGCAGAAGCAACTGGATCCAGTTGTTCCTCTCAGACTCTGCTGGTCAGACCACACAGTAAGCATGGTGTGGAATTCTGGGCACCATATTTGATGTTAATAGACTTGAGTTCATCCAGAGAAAGGCAAATAGGTTGGTGAGGGGAGGCCAGGACCCACAGGGAGCAATGTGGCAGTGGTCATCTTCAGTGTGTCCTGTTTTAGAGGAGCCTGACATTCCAAACGGAATGAATGAACAGACAAATGAACTATCAGACAAAGGGACCCACTGAAGAGGAACTCTCTTAAAACATTTGAAGGACTTTCATGCTGAGAGGAGATTCAGTCTGTGTTACTGCCAAGCTAAGACCAATAGGCAGAAGATAGAGCAATCAAGGCCCCTTTTATTACAGCAAAAACTAGCCTTTCCTTACCACTTCACTAATACTTTCAGTGCCTTGTTCTGTGGTGAATTCCTTCCAACCTGAGGGATGCCGGCCTCAGCCGGGTGATCACTTTGCTAGGTTGTTAACATAGGCACTCTTTGTTCATGGAGGGGCTGGACCAGATGAGCTGGAGGAGCATTTTAAAGCATACAGATTTCCAGGCCTCTCTATCAGAACTTCTAACTTTGTGGTGGCCCTGGGGAATGTGCATTTATGCTTAAATTCCTCAGGTAGTGTCTCTGAGAAGTGAGGGTTGGGAACTAGTAGACTACATAAGTACTAGCACGCCTTCTAACATCGAGACTTGGTGCTTTCATTGCATTTTGTTCTATATATTCCATTGATAGTTTCATGTTGATAGATCCAGCTAAAGTGTACATTCTTAGACAGAGGTACCTATTCTTCCATCCCAGCACATTACTAGACAGCTTCTATCGTGAGGAGTATCTCATAGGGCCAGGTCTCCTCCATCCAGCTGTGTCCCTACAATGCTTGACATCATGCTGGGTTCATCCAAGCCATTCCAGTAATGCTTTAGTAAAGCACTTGGTGTGTACTTGACACTATGCTGTATTGTGTTTTTGTACATGGCAAGGTCCTATGAAATCAAATCAAGGGCCTAATGGTCCCTTCCCACATAAATGACTGTGATCTGACCACATAGCTGTATTTCTTGTCCACTTGGATGCCTTTTAGCACTAAAGATGTGTTGTTGGATTCACATGCATGGCTGCTCTAAACCAAAGAAACCACTTCATGATGGCAAGAAAGTATAGTTGGCATCTTGATTCTGCTAAATCCCCTTTCATGTTCTGACTGCTTTAATAAAGCTGAAATGAAAATGTGCTAATCTGGGAGAACTGGCAACTTGGAAATAATACACTAATGTCCACATATAACTCAATTCTGTGGATTCTGAACACTTGGTCACATTGTTTTAAATTTCAAGGGGCAAGGCTGGAGGCAGCAGGCATGCTGAAGAGGGTTTCCATACCACTTCACTAATACTTTCATTAGCTGATAGATACAGCATGAATGGGTTTTTTTTCTTTTTGATTATTAAGGTCTTTGATCTACACATTTCTATTCAGGTTTACTCAGAACAGTGAGCAGTGTGGAGAGATAAATATTTGGTGTAATAGCACAGGGACTTCTGAAAAGAATTGCTGAACCATTGTTGTACTATTGGAAGAAGGACCTGAATTCCCGTTTATGTTGTTTATTTAAAATATATGAGCACAGACTCCAGTCAACACCATGTAGTCCTCATGAACCCGGCGTTGGTGCTTGCAGAAGCAGAACAAAAACAGCCTGTGTTTAATCTGTTCACAAGCCTTTTGTTCTTAACTACCTGGAGACGTGGTGATGTAGACATAGCAGGTGAGATTTCAGGATGAAGCTGAAGTTCTGGTGTTGACTGTGAGCCTGGTTTCTTTCATTGTAGAAATCCCTCCTATAACATATTTGTTAGTAAGAACGAAAGAGGAGCTTGGGAACTTAAATTGAAATAGCTCATGATCTGATTGTAGTCAATCTTTGTTTGTGGCCCTCTTCCCATCAGTGCTTAACTTTTTTCTGACAGCTTTCCCCACCTTCACTTTCATCTATCTGGTGTACTGGCCCAAACTTAGCCTCTGGCTGCAGACTGCCTGGGTTTAAGGCCTAGCTCAGCTACTTCTTGGCTGTGTGAGCTTAGATAAACTGAGGTGCTGGCTTTCCTATTCGTATAATTGAGATTCAATAGTAGCTACTGCATAGAAAATTAAAATGCATTATCTTATTATAAAGGGCCTGACCTATGAAAAGTTGCTCATGAAAATATTAATTCTGATTTCTCATTCACAGGCTTACATTCTATAGCTCCATTTGGCTCAGTGATGGACAGATTTAAAATTAATCAATTAGTTTGTATTCGGAGAGTGCTTTCAGAAAGGCTAGTCTATTTGGAGAATGAGAAGCTCCAATGTCTGAAGGGTCTCCATTGTCATTTGGGAACAAAACTCAAATTATCAGCAGTGGAGCATTCCAAACTTTAGTATGCAGAAGACTCAATTGTGAACATTTTTTTAAAATACCAATTCCTGGATGCTACATCCAAATATCCCGAGTCTCTTGGTCTAGGGTAGGCCCTGAGATTCTGCCTTTCTAGCAAGCTCCTAGCTGACTGACGCAATGCATGTCTAGAGTGAACACTCTGAGTACCACAGGTTAGACCTCCCCCAAGCTGTCTATTTCAAATGAAGGCAGCCCTTAGGTAATTCTTCCTCTTCTGTGTCTGGGGCAATATTTAAGCAAACCACCCAACTGATGATTAAGCCTATTCTGTCCACAACATAATTTTGGTTCTACATAGCTAACATTGTCTGAATTAACCATGTGAGTGAGCACGATTATTCTAGACAACCCAATGTTACATTGTTTTATAATCTTGACTCCCAGAAAAGCTCCTGACACCTCTTTCTGAATCCTTTTCTGGATCTACCGGAATGGACATGCTTATAAATTAAAAGGCTAATTCCTTAAGTAGTTCACTCAAAGAGAATACTTCTCTTCATTCTGCAAACAGACTAGTTAAGGTTCATGACCCTTCTTCTCAGAATCCCAAGAGGGAATTCTACCCACCAGTAATATAAAAGGATGGGCAAATCACTAGTCTTCCATGAACAATGATGACAAAAGATTTTTCAGTTACCTTCTAATTCCTCAGTTAAGGATAGAAGCTGTAAACCAGTGAGGAAACCCCACTTTTATCCACAGTATTATGTAAAAAGTGTGTATTCTCTTGTAGTACTGGACGAGCAATTCAATGCCAGGAAACTAAACAAATGCTTGGAAAGCTGGTTCTTTCCAGGCTTATGTGACTTTTATGTACCCCTACTTTGCATCAGATTCTTAGTCTGCCAAGTTAAGCAGACAGCTAAGTAATTATCATCAACAGAACTGGCTTTCTTAGGATGACCAACTCTTCTATGTTGAACCTTCAGGCTTGGCTTTAAATTCACTGGAAATTTTGGGCATGACATTCATGAATGCCAGTCAATCTTTAGTGGGCATATTATGAGCCTCTGCTAGATACCAGCTATGTGCCTGCAATGTACAACCTGTTCACTTTTCATCTTTCAGAATTCCAAGACATGTCTACCTTTGACGTTATACATGTGGTTTCATTTTGTACCATGTAAGTTGGGCCCAAATCTGAATATACACAGAACATGCAAAGAGACAAGAAAGACAAAAGGCTAGACTAGAGCACAGAACTCACTGCCTTGGGTCAACAGGTCTCCTCTCACCTTAGCCTTCCAGGCAGAGCCTCTCAGATGCCACCTTAGGCTGTTTCTCATGGCTCTAAATCACTACTTTAAGTGCCTTTCTCCTCCCAATAAACCAAATAGCCTGAACTAATTGTTTTGATGGACTGGGACTCTCCATAATGCACACTGTTCATTTAGCATTTATCCAAATACAATACGGTGATTTTTTTTTTCCTTCTTTGTGCTGGGGATTGAACCCAGGACCTCACCGATGCTAAACATATACTTCCTACTGCCTTAAATATGATGATACTTTGAATAGGACCAGAATGAAAATTTATTTTTATAAAGAAATACATTGCTTGCCAACTAATGGTCAATTCAAATGCATAAAACCCTTTAAATAATTTAGTAACATAGATTCTTGGGCATATCAATAACATCTATCTATTTGGCAAGTGAGGTAATCAAAATTATTCTTATCCGTTATCATATCAGATTCTTTACCTGAAGATAATTTGTTAGCAGTTCTAATTTCTGTCCATGCAAAGAAGTAATGTCAGGTCATCCTTTGAACATATTCCATATAATTCAGATCAACCATCAGTTCTAATTGCCAACACAGTTAAAACAGAAGCATTGGCAAAAGAATAATTAGCAAGAGCTTCCCACCAACCCAGAGACAGACCTCACCACAGAATTGTCTTCTCCAATCTATACAGCCCAGGGCATGGTTCCCAAGAACCACTAACCAGAGGTCAGCCAGTGACAACAGTTGCCTGTAACCTAACAGAATAGTGAGAAACTTCTGCTGTGCTCTGGTCATCTAAGTAGAAAACAGAGATTGAGACAGATAATAGACTCTGCTCCAAGCACTAGAAATAACTTATTTTCACAACTTATTTGAATGAAATGTAATGGGTAGTATAAATTTAAATGAATATAAGTCTAGGACTCTTAATTGGAGTAGATGTTTCCTTTCTCTGGAAACTGGAAAGTTAAGATGCAACATAAAGCCTTAGCCAATTCAACCCCTTCTTATCTATTTCCTTCATAAACTTGGAGTGGGGGGAGAAAGGAAGGGAAAGAAAGTGATATCTAAATAAATAAAGTGAGGTAGGTGACTCCTATTACTTCAACATTTCCCCTTGGGGGATGATAGCAGAAACACAGGGGAAAACAGATACAACAAAACAAAGGAAAGGAAGTTTATAAAGGGTTCCATTCACCTGATATTGTAAGGGGCTACCTCATCATCCCATAACCCCTGACGCTCCTTGACACTTCCATGTCCTACCTCTAGGTCACTGCCTACTACCCACATACTCTCTTAAGGGAAATGCCAAGGTCAAAATGGTGGCTGAACTGTCAGCACCAGCCCTTTGGAAGTCTGTGAAATAGCAATCTTTGGAAGGATGTTGCACCTTTGTAAACCAAAAGTGCAGAGGTAGGGGGGTGCAAAAAGGGAGGGACCAACACAATCTCAGAAGACATACTTAAGATGTGGTTCCACCAACTCCAGTTGCCTAAGGCAAGAACACATAGCTTCCCAAGAGACAATGCCACCAGCTAAAACATGAATCAACTGCTCTGTTCTACTTTCTAAACCTGTATACTTTCCTGGAATCAGCAACATGACTCAAAGCACCTGTGATTGCATATGGCTTAGAAATATAATAGAGATATTTTAGGATAACTTTCCCATTGAAAAATATTTAAATTTTCATTTTTACATATTTTTATGACCTCTAGAGACTTCAGATCTTAGTCATGAAGATAAAGCAAAGACCCATCAGAAGTATCTAATTCTAGAACAGGAAAGTAAAAGGGATTCTGCTGAAATCTGAAAAGTAACTTCTCCAAATTTAGTTACAACAGATCTTATCTGAACTGTGTGCTCCTCACACACAAACTATTTTTTGGCTATTTTGATGGGAAAGAACAGCAAATCTTTCACCAAAATGGCTGTGTTCTTCTTTGACTTTGAAGCTTAAGTGGACAGGAGAGAAGGTGGCCATCCTGTTGGTGGAATCTGAGAAAGTTGTTTAATGAGGTGACACCTGCTTTCCTTTGTTGGGAAACAGACTATTTCAAAAGAATGTCAGAAATTATGACAAACCCAAAACACTGTTTTGTGTTGGGATTCTTGGAGGAGCTGAATAGTGACCCACCAACCACTGCCTGCCTGTAGGATACTAGATAAACAGCATTCTTTCAAGCTACAGGGCTCGAACGGCCGTCCTTCCTTTTCTCTTTCATAATAGTACCCTTTTTAGTTTTTGCAGTGCTGAGGACTGACCCAGGGCCTCATGCACACCAAGCAAATGTTCTATTCATAACCCGAACCCCAGCCTACTTGCTTGCTTTTAAGTTTAAGTTACCCAGGAAATGCATTAAAACCCCTCTCTCCTCTCTTCTTTTTACCTGTGTGAATGAAAGAACCCTGGAGAATTCTTATCATGTTATTTATGATTTCAGCTCTGAAGTGTGGCAGAATTTAATTAAAACATTTTGAAGGGTCAAGGGAAAAGCATAGATTTACAAATTAAGAAAGTTACCACTTTCTCTTGCCTACTCTGGCTAAGAAGGAAGCCAACAGCTATAGAAAGCTAAGGTTCCTGTGAACAACAGGGCAGCCAGTCCTTCCCACCCCCACAGACAAAGGAGATGAAGGCCACAGGCCATGCATGTAGACAGGCAGAGAAATGTAAGTGACCATGAAGTAGCCAAATCCTATAATACTAAAGAACCCAAAGAGAGACCCCAAGAGAATTTTAAAAAAATCTGTAAATAGAACTCTGCCTTTGTACTTATTTATTATGTTACCAGTTTTAGACCAATGAGGCATTTTCCAATTCCCACAGTTTGTATTGTCACCAAAATCAGAGTATAATTGTCCTTTGAAAATGTCTTCTTGCATCTCCCTAATTCTTCTATCTAATCTAGAGAAGAGATAGCATTCAGTAAGACTTGGCTTCTGGTGTAGGCTGCTGATGATAATCTGAATCCCTTGGGCTCTGATTTAAACATTTGTTGCTAAGAATGTCCTTTTACCATCACTGGATACCATTTATGAAAGAAATCATCCACACAAGGAATTCTTATTAATTTGGGATTGCCAATTAGTCAATATTTGAGAAATGCATCATTAACTGAAATTCAAGTGACCTTCATTTGTAACTATATTTAGATGACTTTAGGTATTAATAAGACTGCATATTTTAAAGACATTTTCATGAACAGTAAAATGAACTTGAGAACTAAAGCTTCAGATGGTCTATAGCCCGGGGGTCAGACAAGAAATGGGGTTCTGTGAAGTCTTTAGAAATGAATGTTCCACTCTCCTCCTGGGTTGTTTAATAATTTACAGGGTAGAAGAGTTTGATAAGAAAATGTTACTCTAGTTTAGGCAGAAGAGGAATCACTGGACTGTCAGGATTATTACTGAAGAAGGAAGTAGAGTTGAGTCTCTGACTAACCAGATTCTTCGCAGATCCTTTCCTGTCCCTTTCAAATGGTTAGAGTTGCTGAATTCTCTTTCCTGGGAGTATGCTTGGCTTCCATTTTCAAATGCAAAAGAAAATAAACAAACTTAGGCTGCTTCATAGAGCATCAAATAGCTCTTTCCAAAGATGAGCAACATTCCTCCTCAGGTGGGGTTTTGAGGATCCAGACTTCAGAGACTGTCTGGAGTCTCTGAGCTCACAAGCTCAAGGCAATTTAGAAATTATTTCAGCTGTTTTCATTTTAGAGGTAAAACAAAAGCAGCAAGTAGGAACAAACATACATACAGTTCTATGCATCTAGGTTGTTTTTTTTTTCCCCAACTTTTTAGGATTCTGCACATGAAAGAAAATATACTACAATGCTAGAAACAGGAAGTTCCAAATGTTCTCCTCTTATAATGTCACACCCTTGCTCCCCTTGCTCAGTTTAGGGCATTCTAGGTTTTTAGTCTCCTCTTCCTGGCCCTAGATCCACCAAACAGTTGCAATTTCATCCTTACTGACCCACTTAGCTCTGTGTTTCCAACTAGGATTGCCCTCTAGTGGCAAAAATTATCAACTGCATGCTGCTTAGTAAAGATGTTAGAGAGGGAAGGAAAAAAAAAAATCTACTTTTTCCGCCAAGCTATCTTGTGTGATTTCTAACAATGCACTTAGTAAAATGGGAGAAGGGCTCAGATGTTTTTGTGTTACTGCTTTAAGTAAAGGAAAACGTACATTAATAAGCTGCGCTTTCATCCTTCAACTCTTAGTTAAAAGAATATTGGAGGTGAAGGGGGTGGGGGCGGGGAAGAATCTACCAATAAAGGAAACAGATTGTTAGTGTGTTACAGAGAATTCCAGGCAGAACGTCCAACATTCCCATTTACCTCTAAGCCCCCACAGTTTGTATCCAGTCTCTAATTCCCAGGGACAATTTTAGAATCCCAGCAGGACATTTTTGACTTGAGGGACTTCTCATGGCTTCCCAAGGAGAACTTTTGCAGGAAGAGGCTGAGTGGGTGAAGCAAGACGCATCTGCCCAGGAAGCAACCACAGGGAGGACCTGTCACCACACCATACACCCTGGCCCTTGCTCTGGGCCAGGTTGTGTTCTAGAAATCCCAAGACCCTTTGCTCAGCAAAACAGGAGCTATGCCAGCTTGTTCATTCCCCATCCCCAGCCCGTGACATTGCACTTTATACTTTGCAGGAGAGCAAGAAATATTTAAGCTGCACGAATGAGGGGCATGCTGGAAGGACATGCAGGAAAGCAAGCTTCATTCTCATCTCCAGAACGCTGATCAGTAGTCCTGATTTCTCCTGACTAAAAGGGGACAGGGAGGCAATGTGGATTTAAAACTACTCCACCAATCCTTACAGACATCAAGGAGATATCCTGAGGGCCAGCCACCTTTAGTAACAGGGGGATTCCCATCTTTATAATTTCAACCAATGAGAGCCTATACAGGACTCTTTTTTTCTTTGCATGCTTGGGGAACTGAACCTGGGGCTCCAGGCTTGCTAGGCAAGTGCTCTACCACTGACCTATACTCCAGCTCCAAAGGTTTTAAGGTTTTTACTTTTTTGGTGTTAGGGATCAAACCCAAGGCCTAGCCCATGAAGCACATGCTCTACCAGCCCATGGCAGGATTCATTTTAAGGAAGGATTCCATTCTTAAAACTGCCTAAAGCTACCTTTTAGGCCACTTGGGTTGGCACAGTAACATGGAACCTGAGAGAACTGGTTCTCCTTAGAACCAAAGAGAACAAAACTAACTAAATTGTAGAAAACAAGTAGAATGAATAGAGAATCATTAAATAAAAGAATAACATCTGAATCTAAGATTGACAGGACTAGACCAAGTATTTCTCTGGGGCGCCATGATGAACACACAGATGCAGATACCAATGAGGAGATGCAGGTACCAATGAGGGCTATCTGATGAGCCCACTGGCCCTCAGGAGTCCTGGAGGGAAGGCCTGCTTTGTGTGGCTGACACAAGTGGGTAGTATTGATCTTCTCTGGTCTTGCCCATCTCTCCCCTGTATTTAACATCTTTACCATAATTTTCTTATTTGGAATTATTCTTACCCTCCCCTTCCCTACTTCCTGTTGTCTCTAAGCTGGATTTGTAGGATTTTAAACTCAGATTGTTAGGCTTCTTTGGTTGAAATTTGGTTTGATCAAATAAATATTTAGCATCCTAAACAATGAGCCAGTTCCTTCCACCCCTACACAATGAGTGCCTGGATCCCAGCCAGTCCTGTTCCAGATTTCCAGAGGGCTGGCTGGCTGATGTGGCTAGCTGATCACCTCTTGCTTGACCTTCTGGGGTCACTAAGCTGGGGTCATTTGTGCCCTCTGCAGAGGTTGCAAAGCCTGATCCCTTCCTCCAGCCTTGTCAACATTTTGGGAGCTTGAGTTAGTCACTTTACCTAATAGGAACTGAACTACATAGTACCTAAGGTTCCTTCCAGCTTGACCTACAAACTACAGAGAAAAGCATGCATTTATCTATTATTTTGCTGTTGCAAATGAAAAGGTGAGGGCAGAGCAAAGGGAATTGGGTTAGGAAGTAACTCTGGAGGTGGGAATCTAAGCTTTGCATTGTCTTTGTCATTGGCTGGTAAGTGCTCCTTTGCTTTTCTGTTTCAGTAGTGCTAGCAGCAGCACTGTAGAGTCCTAATGATGATGTTTATTCTCAAATCTGTTCACAAGTGGCTGTTGATCAGATCCTCACAACATCTTGGCAAGGGAGACAGGTTGTAATAGCCTGATTCCCATTTTTATGGAAGAACAAATAGAATTCTTCAAGGCTTGAGTAAAACACACTAATGCAAAACAACATACAAGGTCATATGGTCACTCAGCAAATGAAAGGGGAAATTTTGTTTTCTTACTCCAAGTCTCACTCTCTTTCTACTAGTATAGAGCCCAGGACTCTGCACTGGGGGAAAGGGCAGATGTGGAAGGTGGGGAGAAGACAGAAGACTGTATTTTTCCAAGAGCGCTACAACAGTATTTCCCATTTTATGTGCCCCTGAAAACGAGGTGAACTTTCGTGGCAGAAGTGATGCTCTGTGACTTCTGAAGCTATATCACAGAAGGTATTACAATTTCTGTATTACTCACTGAAATATATTCTGTTATTTCTCTCTCTGTCTCTCTCTTTCCCTCTCTCTCTCTCTCCCTCTCTTTTTCTCTGTAACTCTCTTAGGAGACAGGGTCTGGCTATGTTGCCTTAGGCTGCCTTGAATTCCTGGGCTGAAGTGATTGTCCCACCTCAACCTCCTGAGTAACAGGGACTACAGGCATGACCCACTGCACCTGACTGGAATATTCTCTCTGGAAGACTTCAGATCATGTAGGCTAACTGCCTTGAGGCCACCATGCTATGAGAGACCACTTGCTGAGGCTCTAAGGCTCCAAGAACAAAGGAATAAGTACAGCTAGCCCCCAAACCACCATCTGACTACTGATAAGCCACCAAGAAGCTCTGAGCCAGAACCAACCAATGGTGCCCCAAGGTTTTGGGCAATTTCTTTTGTAGCAATAGTAATAGGAACAGCTACCAGTTCCATCTTTGCCAGGGCAGAAGTACTTCCACCCATTTTGGATACTTGGATTTTTCTCATTAACATTAGAGTTGTGAATTTCATCGCTTTAAAAAAAGTTGTAAAACTATCTTTAAGAATTCAAGAAGGTAATTTTAGCTCTGCCACTGCCCTCTGAAGGATGGTGTGATGGCGAAATCTAACTGCAGGTTTGACTGGTGGAATCACTATATTTATAGAAAAAGAAATAGTTACCCATAGTGCAGAGGAAGGCTCTTAATGAATAGATTCAAGAGGGAAAAAGATCTAAAATGTAGAATCACTTAAATTCACTAATTGCTGCCAATTTTTGTTTTGACACAAACCTTTTGAGAAAAGGAAGATGAAAGGATTTGGGGAAAGTACCATACAATCCCTCCAGATGACATGCAGAAAAATGAACATAATCCCATATAAAAGTTACTTAATGCTTGGCTCACGGCACAGGGGACAGTTCTGAGCTCAGGTCTGTCTTCTGTCTTTGGGACATACATTTAGAGGTAAAGCATACCTAGAGGAGAAAGATCTAAAAATGACAGGCTTGAAAGACAAGAGATGAAATGAAAAAAAGTGCTAAGCACCAGACCCAGAATATTAAATAGTGAAGAAGATTAAGATAGAATGTAATCGTTGCTTCTAAATACGTTGAGAGCAAGCAGCCAACTAAGTTCCTGCTAACGTTGCATGTCTGATTCACTCCTCTAAATGGCTTGTTCCCATTTTACAGAAAACTAAGGCTGAAGGTTATAGGGCATGTCTGTGGCAGAGATAGCAGTTAAGCCCAGGAAATTGGTCTCCTCACTCCTGTACTTTTAACCACAAATGACTGCCATGTAAAAATTAGATTTACTGAGCATGGTTCTAAAGGGCAGGATAGAAGATTCTCATTGAGAATGGATGTCATTAGTGGCTCAAAAAAGAAGAATTTTCTCTTTATTGGGTGTATAAAGGAATCAACAGCTCCAGGGAGTGTTCCTCATACTTCAGAAAATAAATAAACTGGAAGCTTGCTGGGAAATTTCAGCTCTGTCTGTTTTTTTTCTTCCCAGGGCTGGGGATCAAACCCAGGATCAAATACAAAAAGCTGGCCAGTGTTCTACCCAGCTGACCTCCATTCCCACCTCACAATCTCAGCTCTGATTGAGACTGAACAAGAGGACATCTTCAAATCCTGGACTCCATGGCAGGTTGAAACAGCAGGAATTCTAAATTTGGACATTAGTTGCCATAAGGGTTGAAGAGTTTTCATCCCGCTATAATTCTTCTCACACTTTACATATGTACATGACAGAATACAAATACTAAACGGAGTGTTAGGAGACTTCACTTGCTATGTAACCGTGAATGAATCACTTACTATTCTTGTACTTCAGTTTTCTCAATTAGCAAGCACAAGTGATAAGATGTCAAGGCAGTCCTGGGGCTGGACTGCCTGAATTTGTATCCCAGTGTTGCATCTTACCAGCTGCAAATCACAAAATCATTTTTCTTGCCGGAATTACCTCATTATAAATTAAGAGTTATAATAGTATCCACCTTCTAGGACGATTGTGAAAATTCAGGGAGTTTATAATTTGTAAAATACATCCAACAGAACCTGCGATCTAGCAAATAAGAGAAGTGTCAGCTAAATTAACAACAATGGTAATTATTCTACTAATTCACTAGGAGGCTGTGAGTGAGAAATCGCTACCCATAGCACTGAAATAAGAAGTAGCTATTTTTGTTGGTGGGCATGAACAATGGTACAACCGCTGTGAAAAAACAATATGGCAGGGTGGTTCCTCGAAAAGTTAAAACTAGAATTAACCATAAAATCCAGCAACTCTACTGCTGATATATGCTCCAAAGAAATGAAAGCAGGAACTCAAGGAGATATTTGTACACCTATGTTCATAGCAGCATTGTTCACAATAGCTAAAATGTCCATTAAGAGATGGAGAAGAAAAAATTGGTATATGCATACAAGGGAATAATAGCCTTAAAAAGGAAAAAACTCTGATATGTGCTACAACATAGATGAACCTTGAGGACATTTTGGTAAGTGAAATAAGCCAGTCACAAAAAGACAAATATTGTATGATTTACTTATATGAGGTACTTAGTCAAAAATCATAAACACAGATGATAGAATGGTGGTTGTGGGGTGGAGAGAGTATGGAAATTTATTATTTAATAGGCATGGAGCTTCCATTTTACAAGATGAAAAGAGTTACGAAGATGGATGATGGTGACAGATGTACCACATATGAATGCATTTAATCCCAATAAACTGTACACTTGAAATGGTTAAGATAGCAAGTTTTATGTATATTTTATCACAATAAAAATTGGGTAAAAAGAAGTAGCTGTTTTATATTAAAACATAAGCTCCTTTATAACATAGCAATGTCCTTTCCTTTGGTTTTTCTAGGCTGTAAATGTCTAATTCAATCCAAACAGCTTCCTCCTTAGTCTAGGGACCCTCACCATGTTTGTCCTGCTCTGTCTCTCACATCCAGTTATTTCTTTGAAAGCGCTGAGGTTCTTTACAAAAAAAAAACTTACATTCTTGCTTATATTTCTTCTCATCCTTGTAACTTCACAGTACCTTCAGGTGTATCAAACACTGAGTTAATTTTTATGTGTAAGACTTAAGAGGAAAAAGTCTGTCTTGGCATCATTTCTTGAAAGCCACTCTTTCCCCACTGAATGGCCTTGGCATTCTAGTAGAAAAATCTATGACCATAAAGGGTTCATTTCTGACTTTTGACTCTGTTCCATGGATTTGTATACCCGATCCAGTACCACACTGTTTTGATTACTGTAGCTTTGAAATAAGAACAGAGTCCTCCAACTTTGTTCTTATTTTTCAAGATTGTTTTGGTCATTCCAAGTCTTTGCATTTCCAGAAGAATTTTAAAATCAGCTTGTCAATTTCTATAAAGAAGTTTGATGGGATTTTGATAGGAATTGTGTTGAATGTACTGACATTCTAGATAGAACTGTCATTTTAATAATACTACTTTTAAAATTCATAAACATGGACGATTTCTCCATTTATTTAGGTCTTTCTTAATTTCCCTCAGGAATAGTTTGCATTTAAAAAATATACAACTCTTCTGCTTCTTTTATTACATTTATTTCTGAGCATGTAAGTCTATTTGATGGCATCATGAATGTAACTGCTTTCTTAATTTCACTTCAGGATTATTCATTGCTAGTATAAAAATGCAATTGATTTCTGGATACTGATCTATGTCCTATGGCTTTGTTCTACTCGTCTGTTAGTTCTAGTGGGTTCTGGTGTATTAATTTTACATTAATATTTCTACATATGGGATCGTGTTGTGTGTACTACCTTTGCTCAAGCGAGCAGACACACTCAATTAGTGAACGTAAGAAGGGACGGTATTGAAAGTGACACAACTTTATGTGGCTTATCTCCTCTCTTCATGCACTGAAAAGCACCACTATTTGTTTCTCACTTGATTTCAGTACAGTGGAAATGGTGATGATGGTGGAGGAGAGAAAATAATACCTGCAGGTAGGAAAGCCTCTCGCCCCCGACAGGAGACAGCTCATGAGAAACTGAACTTGAGAGTGGCTTTAAAGCAGGTGCTAGATGCAGGAAATATCCCCCAGGTTCCCCCAGGGCTCAGGGCCTCTACAATCAGCAGCAGGGAGAAGAATGAACTGCCTTGCACTCAGGGGATCCTTTGGGCCATTGGCCACATAACTTCTCCAATTCTTGGGTTTCCTCCTCTATAACAGTGAGATAATGACATCTGCTCTGCCTGTGGCCTCCCAGCTTTTACAGTCAGGGCTCAGAGAGAAAGTGACAGTATTTGGATGGTATACAGAGGTAGGAAGACAGCTCTTTGCTGCCAGAAACTAGCCAAGGGCCCCAGTGCCTCAGGCTACTTCAGGGCTGTCCCAGAGCTGAGAGGAGGACCTACAACATTGACTGCCTATAACCCGCTCCTGATAACCCTGGTTGGGAAGGTCAGATGAGAGCATTGAATGACATGAGCAGAAAGCTGGTGTTCTGAGAATTGTAGTCACGAGGATTTGTTATCAGCTGAACTCATATAGAAGGACCAAGAACCATCTCAGTCCTTATTAGTGGGCTTGCCTAACAGAGATTGGTGCTCATGGACAGAGCAAATTTCTCACCCTGATGTGACATACAGATCATTCTGCCCCTTCCTGTCCTTTTCTCACTGGGCATGGGGATGGAAGTGAGGTATGGTAAGAAGAGGATCACTGAGAATGAGGCCTTCATGGGACTTCTCAGGTGATGGCACAGAGTTTTCTGTCCAAGGTGGGCATTGAAAAAGACCATCAGAGCTAATACATGCCGACGGGCGCTGACCCCCTTCGCGGGGGGGATGCGTGCATTTATCAGATACTTGGATAACTGTGAAAAAGACCATCCGTTTTTTTTCTTTCTTTTTTCTTTTTAAATAAAAGAGTGAGGCTTTAACAAAAGGAAGGGAAATGGGAAAACTGGTATCCAAAATCTGTCAACCTGCTCCCAAATTACTCTGAGGACATGACTTTAAAAAAAGAAAAAATATCAAAGATATACCACGTCATGTTCTTTCCAGGCCCTGGGTGGCAATGTTCTGAAAATGTCCCCAGTTACCTTTGGAACTGTATCAAGGAGTAGCGCTGGGGGAACAGTATGAGAGGGAAACAAAAACCTTTCCTTTTCCCACCCTACAGGCTCACACCAAAGATTTCATAATCCATGCAGCTCCCAAGGGAGGGGCAAGGAGAGAGAGGAGGGGGAAGGCAGGAAAGGAAGCCAAAAGACTAGAAGTAATGTTTTCTCTCCACTGCAACCCACATGCTTTAAACCCATTAAACTCCAAGGTGACTGTAGAAATTAGACACCTTCTAAGGAGCAGAACACTGGAGCCTAGGTGTGCCACAGCACAGGCGTGCAGGGACGGCTTGGCAAATAAACGCTCAGACAGCTTCTCACGGCTCAGGGATTAGGAGAAGACTGTTTACTTAAATTTCATAAACTCTACAGTCACAAAAGGCTCAGAAGAAATTACCAGGGCTTGAATCTTGGTGGCAGTGCCTCTGCCAAGCTTTCCCGCATTGGGTCTTTTCTTGTGAAGGGTAAACACGATTTGAGGGAAATGACTTTACAGATCTGGGAGGTACACTGCTGGCCAGGAGCTCACCAAAGCCACGCCACAAGGAAGCAATGGGAAGCCAATGGAGGACACACCTCCAATGCTGCCAGGCTTGAGGTCTTCCCATTCTAGCCTTCTGCATTGGCCCCAGTGGGGCCAGCACTGTATTGGATTCTTAGACAGAAGGACCTGGCTGGTCTTTATCCCAAGTAATGTCTCAAAGTAATGAAGGGAAATATAAATAACATGAAATCTATTGTGGACCTGAAAATGGTCTGTCATCAAGAGCTAAGATGATATGGAACAGGAGAAATTGGGTGAGTCACGTCCTAGGAGTAATTTGGTAGCAGAATAGCAAGGCTAATGTCCTAGAGGAGGTGGGACTTGAGATTCATAGTGGATAAGCAGAGGGAAGTCCCTCACCCTTGGAAGACCGATGTGCACTCCAATGAGACTACTTCCTCACAGCCACAAGGACAACAGAAGGCACGTCCCACAGCACATACAAAGAGTACTTTGCAGCAACAATTCAGGCACAAACCAGTTGGCTTCCCAAAGGGCTGGACTCTGGTCTAGGCTTGCAGTTAATTGCAAAATGTTTGTGTAAAGGGCTTTGCACCAATCTGACACCTGCTGGGCCATCTCCTGCTGCCCTATCTCAGACCATTTGAGTCAACAGAGGCTTAAAGGATCTGTAGACCTGAGAGAGACTGAGCTGTGTGTATTATCAACTGGAGAGAATCCAGTGTGGTTTCACTCAGTGAGGGGGGCAGGCTTCCATGGTACTTCAAGCCTACTCCACAACCAGTGACTGGTAGTGGTTAGTGTTGTTTCAGCAGAAACACCAAGGCCCCTGACCCCACCAAATAGTATAAGAAATGTGGTAAGTAAATGTCCAGGAAGTGTGGGCCTGGGCAGTCTTGCCCCAAGCTCAGTCTAGAGTGAGAAAGAAGAGCCTTGTCTCTTCTTCCTTTCCTTCCAACTATGACTTCAGAGGAGAGTTCAACTAAATTGCTCATAGACCCTTTCTGGAAAGTCTTTTGGTCAGATATCAGGAATCACTGGGGAGTCACTACAACCTAGGCTCAACTCACTATTACACCCTAAGATTTCTGCTATATGCAGGAATGAAAGGGCAGAATCTCTTCTCTCTGGGATAAAGAAAGGAAGAAAGCAAGCTAGGTGTGGTAGTGCATCCCTATAATCCCAGCACTCAAGAGGCTAAGGCAGGAGGATCGCAAGTATAAAACAATAAGCCTAGACTACATAGAGAGACCCTGACCCAAAAGATGAGAGAGACAAGAGAGAGAAACACTGATTTGGGGCTTGCAGAATGAGCAGAGTACTTCCCCAGGTGGAGGAGGCTCTGAGCACACAGGCCCTAATGCATTTCCCAAAGGCAGAGCTCATGTGTTAGATGCTGGTTCCCCTTCACCACATGCTTCTCCTTGACCAGAGTGAGACTCACCCAAAACTCCCATGCAAAGCAAATCACTTCTGGCCATCACCTGCCGAACACCTGCCCAGCCCCCTGGAGAAGGGCCAAGAGTTAGGACAAAAAGGGATCAAGGGCAGCTGGACAGATCTCAACATTGGCAAACCTGCCTCTCTGTGCTAAGTCCTGTAGACCTTGCTCAGAAAGTCACCTTTTTGTGGGACACACTAACAGAGGGGTACTGGTGGGACATCAGGACCAGTAAATCCCAGGTTGGGGGGTGGCTCAAGCAGGTAAGAGTGCCTGCCTAACAAGTGTGAAGCCCTTAGTTCAATACCCAGTACCACCAAAAGAAAAAAAAAAACCAGTGAATCCTACATGGGTCCCTGGTAAAAGTGAAGAATCCCTGGAAATGGGAAACCAATAGGAACTGGAATACAAAAGGGACACACAGGTGGGACTTTTCCATGGTGTTCATGCTCTTGGTGTTTTAAAAAAAGTACTATCAATAAAGCCACAACCCTGAGAATGAGGTTGGGAAGGAATGTTGACCTCATTTTAAAAATGAGGCTCAAAGAGATCATGTAGATGTCCTAATGCCAAAGTCAAAGAAAGACAAGAAAGTAGAGCTTAATTCTCCTTTTTCTCCATGTGCCCAAAAGCAAGTTGCTAACCCTTACTACAAGTGGGCAGGTTGACACATCTGTGGAGTTCTTGACACTGGGCAGAAGTAGATAAGTCAAATTAAAAGACACCAATTTTATTACTATCAATGATAATTAGTGTGTCTGCTTTTCAATTTTCAAAGCACTGTTTACATTTAATGAGCTGCCCAGCTGATCCTTGTGAAGCCAAGAGAGAACTGCATTTTAAAAATCAAATTTAATTTTCTACGATTTTTTGATACTTGACAGAACACTTCCTGTAATGAAGGTCAAAGGTTAGCAACCACTAGAAATACTTTGATGGGATTTATTTCAGGCTAAGACATCCTTTCCACTAAAAGAAAACTTCCTCCCATGGTTTTGCTTTTGAGTCATTTAACATTCTCCCTCAAAAATAAATTAGTTAATTAAGTAAGTAAATAAGGGGAGGGAAACAGGGAACCACTTTGATTTGAAGCTTTGAACAATCAACATTATCTAGAGTCTGTTCTGATCAAATTTAGTGTTGTGAAACACACAGCTCAAACATTTGACATCCAGCACGTGACTAACGGGTCTGAGCTTGAGAGTGATCTCTAACTCAGCAAGTTACACAGGATGTGCCAGTGAAAACCCTCCGCTGATCACACTGGGCACTGTGAGCACAGAAACCTGCTGGGTGGGTAGATGGTGAGCCTGCTTCCCATAACACAGGTTTCTCCTTTCTCCAGTTCCAGCCATGTGTCTTCACTGACCACCTAGGCATCTGCTGTGCTTACCAACCCCTAAGGAGATCTTGTGAAACCCAACTAACTGGGGTTTCCTTAGCCAACTTGGAGAAGACATTTCTGAATTCTTTCCAGTGAGTTTTACTAAACATTTTAGCAAGGGGGGATCAGACAAGTGGTACAGTTTAGTGAATACCCTAGCCATTGACTCACCCAGCCCAGCCTGCTCTTCATCTTGTGTCTTGAAACATCTCTAATTAGGGACAAATGTGGCCAGAAAGGCTGGGTCTCTAGGAAAAAATGCCACAGGATTCCTCCCTTAAGCATTTTTTGGATATCAGTTCCATCTCTCCTGGCCTAAAAGGAATTCACTTCAGGGGAAGGGGCAGGAAAGGCAGCTGCAAATAGCTCTGCCACACTGAGTTGAGGAAAGAGGCAGAAGCTCAGTGTTCCTACATGGGGAGCTCTCAAAAGCTGCTTGTAAACTGATAGGTGGAAATGGAGATCAAGCTCTCCTAGTCATGCCCACTCAATGACTAGACTGGAAATAAGCAGAGAATAGAGTGTTCTCCTGAATCCATCCCAGGAACACTGGTTATTAAAGTGCTCCAAGTTCTTACTTATAAGATGGTATTTTCAAGAGGATTTTGGGAGGTGTCTTGGCCATGATACAGACCTTACTATAAGGCTATGGTGTTACCTCTATAGCTAAACTGTTGACTTGTATACCCCTCTTTCAAAGTTCCAACTAGGTATGTCAACTCTGTAAGAAGGACCCAAAAATTAAGCCAACTAAAAGAAGAGTCAAGTTTTAAAAATGCTACATGCTATTTTTTCCCATTTTTTTTCTTAGAGGACACATTCATTAAAGAAACGATAACATTGAGATCCTCAGCCAGGTATGGTAGTACACACTAATAATCTCAGCTACTTGGGAGGCAGAGGCAAGAGCACTGCAAGATCAAGGCCAGCCCAGGCAAAGTTAGTGAAACCCTATCTCAAAAATAAAATAAAATTTAAAAAGAAAAAAGGCAAAAGGGATTCGGGGTATAGCTCAAGTGGCAGAGTGTTTGCCTAGCAAGCTTGAGGCCCTTGGTTCAATCCACAGTTAAAAAACAAATGAGGAAATAAATAAATGAAAGAGAGAGAGATCCTCAAACTTGAACAAGTAAAAGAATCTCCCAGAAGGCTTGTTAAAATCATCTGCATCTCTGCCCAGAATTCTGCTTCAGGAGGTGATTCTGATGACAGTAAAGGGTTTTTTTGTTTGTTTTTGTTTCTGAGATGGGGTCCTGCTATGTTGCCCAGGCCAGTCTCAAATCATGGGCTCAAGTGATCCTTCTGCCTTATTAGCCTACCAAGTAGCTGGGACTATAGGTGCACACTACCTTTGCTTAAAAGCAAAGGTTTTAAGGACCACCCTTTGAGTGACATTGCCCTGTGGAGCTAGGTGTTACCACACATTGCTGGTAAAAATTACTTGTAGCCTTAGGGTGGGGCAAGCCTGATTACCCATGCCTGACTGCTGGAGAATACCAAGCCAGGTTAGAGACAGGAGACTGGCTTGCTCTGAACAAAGGATGCCACTGATCCTTTAGAACACACGGGTCTGTCTGTGTTCTTGCCCAGCACTTCCACAGGATAAATCCCAGCCTTAGCCTCTCTGGGAAAAGGAAGATTTCATTTGCCAGCAAACACCATCCTCCCATGATTGAGTATGTTCACTTGACTCAGATCTCTTTCTAAGTGTTGCCTTTGCCCCCCCACCCTGCCTCAGGGATGCTGTTTTATGACACTGTCCCCCCAACAGTGCCCCACATGGTAAGTCAAGATCTACAAGCTCCATTTTCCATAGTAGAGCAGATGCCCAGCACCCCAGAGGAAAAAGAGAGAAGGAGTAGAACAACATGCAGGCCCCATGCACTGGGGCCAAAATGTTCCACCAATACTAAGATCCTACACATCTCTGCCAACCTGTGCACTTAATGACAGACTAGCTGAGGCAAGAGCAGAGAATATATCAGCATGACACAACATTGTGTGTTGGAGGATGGTCAAAATTGCTTTAGACATCCCTTAATTTAGTATTTTATTTTTTAACTACAACATTCAGTTCTGGTGTATCATTAAAAATGAATGTGTAGAGATGTATGTGGTTATTACTTATTCAAACATATGAAAGTGTTTGAATGTATGTGTGTAATATGCACATGTATACACCCCACACAAATAACTGAAATGAAAAGTTCACCACTACAACTTTCATATGTGCTATCCTACTCTGTTTCAGGAAACAGTTGTGGAGGCATGCTGAATGAATTTTATGACCCACTACTTAGACATGATCTGGAGTTTGAAAATGCTACTTTCTCAGCACTTAATAAAGGTCATGAGGTTTTGTGTATTGCTCTGTAAAATACAACATGAGAACAAATACAGAGCACAAATAATAATATACAATATAGACTAATGAGGCATAAACACATCCTACAATACATACTGAAGTCACACTCAGAATGGAGCAATGCCTCCTGGGAGAAGATTCTCTGTTTGGAGGGGTGGTGAGGAGCTGAGTGATCTCCAGCTCATTTATCACATTCCCTATAAGGTGGAAGAGGAACTCAGTGTACCTGCTCTCATTTATTTATTTTCCAACAACTTTGAATTTTTAACATTATTGTTGTACTGGGATACAATATAACATTTACAAAAGTTCTTACAATATATCATAGTTGAATTCACCCCCTCCATCATTCTCCTTTATCCTCTCTTTCCCCCATTCAAATATATCAAACTGGCAAACTGGATTAAAAAGGAAGACCCAACAATTTGTTGTTTACAAGAAACCCATCTTATAGACAGAAACAAACATTGGCTTAGGGTGAAAGGGTAGAAAAAGATTTACCAAGCTAATGGCCCTTGAAAACAGGCAGGAGTAGCTATAGTTAAATCATATATAGTAAACTTCAAACTTAAGTTAGTCAGAAGAGACAAAGAAGGTTACCTCATACTAATAAAAGGAGCGATACATCAAGAGGAAGTAACAAATGTTAACTTATATGCACCCAATGTTGGTGTACCCAACTTCATTAAACATACACTTCTGAACTTAAAAACACAGATCCCAACACAATGGGAGACTTGAATACTCCTCTATCACCAATATATAGGTAATCCAGACAAAAAAAATCAACAAAGAAACTCTAGAATTGAATGACACCATAGATCGAATGGACCTGACAAACATCTAGAGTATTCCATTCTGCAACAGCAAAACAGGCATTCTTCTCAGCAGCCCATGGAACTTTTTCCAAAACAGACCATATTTTAGGTCTCAAAGCAAGTCTTAACAAATACAAGAAAATTGAAATAACCTTCTGCATACCATCTGAACACAATACAATAAAACTAGAACTCAACAACAAAAGAAACAACCACTTTTAATTAAGTTAACATAAATTAAAGCTTTATGTGTGGTGACTCCTACTGATATCAGGGGCTGCTGGGCATCCCTGGTTGCTATAGGACTTTGCACTTAAAGTGCTAAATAATACAACTAAATCTAATTACAGCAAGAACTGAGCAAAAACATGAAGAGAACATTCTAAGCAGAGTGAAAAAATGGGACCATATCATAGCTAGGTACTACAGTATTTATTACATGAATGTCTCCAGTTGAAAATTAAGTAGTTACACTTGAAGTTCCACATGAAGTCCATGAAGGCCTTTGTTGGTCTTTTCTGAGACCTAACAACAGATTTAGGAATCAATGGATGCTGAGTGGAAGAGCAAGTAGAATCACTGCCTGAGTATTTTGTAAGGAAAGATACTTGAATCACTATATGAAAATGACAAAGCAGTTAAATGTTGCCATACACTGGTCAGACTGCAAAGCTACAGGGCCACTACCCACATCGCACTTGTTCCTCCAGCCAAAGGAAGAACAATGGGTAGACCCATTACATTTCAGCTTGGCCTCATGGCATCTGGGGTGATAGACTTTTCTCACAGTGGGATCCACAGCCTTTTATCATCTGGCTCCATCCTACCTACGAAAGCTCTTCTGTTCAGGAGGGTGTCCTCATTACCTTCCCTCACCCTGAACCTACTCTATAACAGATCCATCCTCTCAATCTCTTCATTTTTCCACTTATAATTGTCTTTAAGACTTCAGTCTGGCCTCTAGGGTTTGCCACTGCTCATCTCTGGGACTCCAAATGCACCAATCTTCCTTCTTCATGAATTCCTTCCCTGGCATTCCTAGCCTATGTCACAGTGACAGTGCCATTCTCCAACAAATCTTATTATATATTTGGAATTTCATGCAGCCAAATCTTCTGTACTAAATAAGAACCTGGTGGTCAAAACCAGACTTTCTCATTCATTCATTCAACAAATACTTACTGGGTATCCACTAAGCATCAAGCTATTCTTACATTCTTCTTAGTGTCTAGACTGGGGTCTGCACGAGACTTTACTCTATACTTATAGCACAGAATTGAATTTAACTTGCATAATCTGTGACTAGGGTTAGAAAAGTACTTTGGCCTCTAATCCAAGATAGTTGGCACAAAATCCTAACAATGGCAGAGCTCACGATGTCACCCACTACCACTGTGCTGAAGACACTCCAACCAATGGGTTAGATGCTCATGACCCTTTCTATGCAGAAAGGTCTTCTACCTTCAGAATTCTGCATCAGCTTACAGATCGTTACAAAAGAATAAATGAAAGATTCTTACATAATAAGCCACTAGATCAATTACAAAAACACCCACATTTTCAGAGCAGATTGATAAGAAGTATAATTCTTTATGGACAGGGAGAAATTCCTTTCTGACTCCTTCCTTCTGGAGTTCCATAATGGAGGTCTAGGGGAGCGAACAGAAGCAATGGAGCCCCTCTCTCACTGGACTGTCTCTGATACATTATCTCAGTTTCCCCAAGCCCCATCCTATGCTCCCACCTGCACCACATCCTTACCACCTAGACATATAACCAAGCTTGCTTTGTTTTTGCTCATAATAAAAAAGCTTACCAAATGCTTCCATTACTTCCTTATAGGTGACAACTGCCTTCGTCCCACTTATCTCTAAGATGTACTATATAACTGCCCTTTAAGTTAAAAAAATTTAAACATAATATATTAAAAAGACATCATCAGGGTATTTCTAACATTACTTTAAAAAAATCTGGAATCATTACTCATGTATGACTCTTACCCTCCACTGTTGGCCTGGAAGTTGTTTTTCTTGCCATATAAGCATGTCTATAAGAAGTCCAAACAAGTTCTGAGTTATATAACATATTTCACATTTTTGGGGGCTATAATTAGAGTGATAAGATTATGGCAAGGATCCTAGAACAGATTAAGGGCATAATTCTGATGAAAGAGGGTTTTGGGTCAGTAAAAGTACAGATCTGAAACTGTTTTATTTAACATGACTTTGGCACAAAGATCAGTAATAACTTCATATTTATAGAACACCTTTAAAAACTGTTTTGCTGAAGGCCCCACATAGTTTTCCTATTTCAAATGTTGAATTTGGTTGGGAAGTTGCCTGTGAGTTTAGAATGAACTTACAAAACAGAGAAAGTCTCCCAGGAAACTTCCACAATTCAAAAAGGAGTTGGAAAGACCTGAGCTGTGGAGAAGCCAACCTGGTTTCTGAAACCATGTTCTCTTTCTATTAAAAATGCTATGAACAAAAGTGTGGATACATCAATGTCTAAAAATCCAGATGTTGACCAGGGAAAGGCCTGGGAAGGAGGATGTCCACAAGAAAGCCCATGTTGGGCCAGAATCACCATTGCTTGATGACCTGGGAGAATGAGAGGGCTCTATTGCTGGGCTTTGGGAATGTGGTCCTCTGGAATTTTATAACATAGAAACTTTATTTAACAGAATTCTGCTCAAGGCTCATTAGCCAAAATTAAACCAAAGGGCCAAGAACAGTTTATGTGATGAGCTTTAAAACAGAGTCTCTGGCCAGGGCAGAGGGAAAGGACTGCAGGCTGCATAAGTACCTCTTAGGCCCAGCTAGCCAATCTACCCTGAGGTTGGACCTTATTTTAATTTGGAACAGAATCTTAGACTCTAACCTCTCCTGCTTGCTTTTGTTTGTTTTCCCTTCTTACTGACACTCCTTGTGGAAACACTCCAACTGATTAGGCAGTAAACAAATGGAAGAGTTTTCCCCAATAAGAATAAAAAGTGGCAACATGATTCTTTTGGGACTGAGACTTTGGGGAAAGTGAACAGAAGAGAGAACTCAAGAGACAATGTCAGTCAGCCATGGAAGCTACTGCCCTTCTTTGCTGGGGGAAGTCCATGAAATCCATGTACTACACAGAACAACAATAGTTGGGTACAATAGCAGACACCTACAGTCTTCCCTACACAGGAGGCTGAGGAAGGAGGATTGCTTGAGCCCACAAGTCTGAGACCATCTTGGGTAATACATGAGATTGTGTCTCAAAATAACAAGACCAGTAAG
Organism: Castor canadensis; assembly: GCF_047511655.1. Classification (NCBI taxonomy): domain Eukaryota; kingdom Metazoa; phylum Chordata; class Mammalia; order Rodentia; family Castoridae; genus Castor; species Castor canadensis. The sequence continues at coordinate 39,645,148 of NC_133397.1, read as the reverse complement.
CACTAGTGTTTAATAAACTGCTAATTTAACAATTTTGATTTTTCCTTTTCATACAAACCTTCTAATTCCAATAATATTAGTATAAACCAGTTGGTATTCCCAGTATTCAACATTTGAAGTTTAGCTATAATCATGTATTTAAAAATGTAATAAAAAATACAATGGGATTCCTGTAAAGGGGACTGCCATATCAAATTAGATTACAATCTGTGATTTAGAAGTCATATGTTTTGATAATGAAAAGTTAACCACTTAAAAGAAAAGCTCAAGTTATATTTTATGCATAGAAAAATCAGATTATTCATGCTGAAATGTTAAAACAGAGGCTAGCTTTTTCCAGTATGAAATTGTTGGCGTTACAGTACAGTTTTAGGGCAAATTCCTCCAGTTCAGAGAATTTAAATAAAGTATTGTAAACTGATCTATATTTTGTCATGATGCATATGCAAAGGTATTCACAAGGAAATGCTGTCTGGTACTGTGTTGTTCATTCCATGTGAAGCAAAACAGCTAGCATTTGTGACTTGGCAATTCGGTTGGTAATCTCATCTGAAGTCATTGCTTTCATGGTTATGTGGGATAATACTCGGGGAGGCTTATCCAGGACTGTGTGGAGACACTCCTGGTTCCTGCAAATGCTGCAACTTCCTGTACTATAAGGTTTTCTGTTCTTTCTTTCAGAAGCCAGCAATGGATGTGACATGAGTTAGGTCAGGGGGAAAAAATAATATGCGTTTGTGTTTTTATCTCTTTAAATCCAAAGTGTCACCAAAGGGTGTGTGTGGCTCTATAAGAGTGAATTAAAGTCAAATCATCAGGTAATAATTTACGGAAGGAAAGATTAATCTCTAGAGTTGAATTTTGCTTTGTTTTAATACTGCTTTAAAACTCTTACATGGGACATAGGTACCCAATACTCTAAGATCAAGGGTAATTATATGTTAGTCTAAGTCCTGTCTCTTATCAGCTGGTACCAATATGAAAAAAGCTGACACCTTGTTCCTGTTATGAACTTGAGGATCTGGGTAACAGTAACCTACTTATGAAATGAATACCTCAGGCCATTTACTCATGGACAGAAATGATTTGCCCAAAGTCAGAATATGGCAATTAAATGGAATTATTTATTTTAGCTACTGGAAAAATAAACAGTACCCTAAGTGATTTGCAAATGTTTCATTCCTGGTACATATGGTGGCTTTAGCTGTGACCTACATAAAGGACAGAGTCTGAATTCCATTTAAAATCAAGATTAGTCACTTTGTAAGCTTTGTGGGAAATCAGCAATTTTCAGAGTGCAAAGGATACAATTAAGGGAAATGTGGGGGTGGTGAAGTCCTAGTAAGTTGTTAGCACTGCCTGTCCAGGCTTTATTAGTCCTTGGCGTTAACTCTGTGTTATAAACAGATCTCCTTCCATGATTTTTACCTAATTCTTTGTAGGTTCACTCGAAAATTCTGAACCTGGGCTTGGATGACTTAGAGGCATTTCTTCAAGAGCATTAGTAAATTATAGGTAAAAGGGCCTCCTGGTGTGGGGCTCGCTGCTAAGTGCCCCTGAAAGACCTGAGCACTGGCTCTAAGCCCCTCTCTCCAACGGGAAAGCAAGTTCCAAGGCCTCCGTCATAGAGAGTCTGTTTTACATGAACTTGGCTGAGGCCAGGAGGTGTTAGTTTTTAAAATATCCAAGGATTCTAACCTGAAGTCAGACAACACTGTCCGACTATGCCGTCTCTCTGTCTTCCGATTACTCTTGTGTGTCGCTACACTGCTGTCTAATTGCTATTTACCCTTTCCAATTCCTGCTTCCCACGCATCTCCTCTTTCATCTTCATCCTCCCCCTGGAATGTCCCTAGCTCTCCAGTTCTACCAGCTAACATCTTAGTCATCTTCAAGGCCTAGTTTTGTTCAATTTCCTTCCCATTCTCTAGGTACTCACTGTGAGCCAGACTTGGGATACCGCCCTAGGAATGCAGAGAGGCCCAAGACAAAGGTCTTGCCTTCTGGGAGCTTCCAGCCATGGTTAAGGAATGTGTAGACCAGGCTTAGAGATCAGAATGTTCTAGGAGAGGCTCAGAGGCATGAAACAAAGCACAGTCAACTGATACGGAGGTGAGTAAATCTCAGATGCTGAAGGAGACCCATGAAGAACCCCAGTGAGGGCAGACTGAGGTGAGAACCTGGCTGTCCTTCTGCTGAATCTGCAACAGGGATACAAAGCTGAGCCCTGAAGGCAACTGAGGGGGCTTGTATATGCCTCAGCCAAACCTCAATATTGTCATACCTGACTATTTCTGGAATAAATAACAGGAAAACCAAGAGGAAAAGATATTAAAGGACATGAGGCAAAGCAGCATTCTGGAAGAGGAAGACTGAGCCAACCCAGAATTCTAACTTAGACCCTGAGAACAAAGTTGTTTTTTTTTTTAATAACATGGACCAATAATGCATCCAGAAAAACATGTTCAGCAGAGATAGAAGAACAGACCAGGTCAAGATTAATTTAACAACAGTGTTCTGGAACACTAGAGTAAGAACTTCAAGTTCATATGGGTCAAGAACAACTGAAAAGAAAAGGGCAACAGACGGACAGCTGGATTCCAGGCTCCCCCAGAAACTGGGGAGGAAGCAGGGGCAAGAGCTAAAGAACTGGAAATAATGGTACGAAAACAAAGCAGATCCCAGTGCCATGTACTTTTCTAAAAGCTTCACACTGTGTGCACTCATCGAATTCTCAGAATTAGCCTATTAATGGCCATTGTTATCTTTATTTTGCAGATGAAGAAATGAAGGCATGGAGGAGTAACTTGACCAAAACTGCACAGCTAGTTAGAGCAGAGGTGGGATTAAATCACATTAACCATTTAAAGCCACATTCTTGACACCACCGACTGTATCTCAGATGCCTAAGAAACTAGATAAATTGCACTCAAACATATATTCTGATTATGTACTAAAAGCAAGGAACTGTGTTGGTACTTCAAGTGTTGAGTAGAAAGAATCGATCCTCATCTGGAAGACATTCATGGCTTTGTGCAACAGGTAGGAAAATCCAAAGTGAATCAGCATTAAAAAATCGTAATAAATCACTTATTTCTGGCATTCCCTTTCGGAGTTCTTAGAGGAGCTCTGTATTATCATATAAAGTATGCCCAAGCCTACAAACTTAATTTAATGGAACAAGAGCATCACAAAGAAATGTCAGGCCAAAGTGTGTCTGTGTGTGTATTTGTGTGTGGAGTGGGCCTTCATTTCATTTTTCTAGATATTTCAAACCACATCACCAAGGACCATAGCACGTTTCAGGGAACGTTCAGAATGCAAGAGGCTTTGTGGACCAATCCATTTTTGGAGCCTTATGTGAAACCAGTTCATTTTTAGTTCATGCATTACCTGGGAGCGAATAGCAATCTGAACTTTTGGCCTAGGAGATATCCTGCCCATTGGTAAGCAAACATGTGTGGGGACAAACAGTTTTTATACAACTCTTCATTGTATAGTGATAAGATCTGGGGAAATGTTTTTTTTTCCTAGTTAGATTTCTTTATTCAAATATCACACTCAGAAAATTCCCCACCCAACTTTGCCAAGACCCGACATTTGCTCTCCCGTCTGGGAACTTCAATAATTTAGCATTTGCCTCTAGTATGTCTTTAAAAAAGAATTTTAAATGCTATGTATCTTTTTGATTTTTGGCCTCAATATTATATCAAGCATATAAATAGCTTGTATGGAAGATAAACACAGAGGCATGGCTGATTGATAGCCATGCTATCACAAGCAACTGCTCTGCTTCTTCATCCTCAGTTGATGCTAGACAGGAAGTGGTATTTAGTTCCTTCACTGGCCATTTGCCTACATCATTGCATATAGCCTGGAAGCAGTCCTAAGGAAAGGTCATTATCACCTCCCCCACATATACATATATATTACATTTTGGTAGGACTGGGGTTTGAACTCAGAGCCTCATGCTTGCTATGCAAATACTCTACCACTTAGCCAAGCCCCCAGCCCTTATTTTTCTTTTTATATGAAGAAACTAAGGCTCCAGGAGGTTCAAAAATTTGCCAAAGTCAACCAGCCCCCAAAATAGAGGCCACACCTGGCTTTGAAGCCTTTGTCTCTATGGTACAGTGAGGCTGTCATCTCGAAGATGTTCTCTCTGGCTCTCACAGGGCTCATAACCTCTATAATCTGACTGTTGCCCAGACCAGTTTCTGTAGGCTGAAGGGTGGCCTGAGAAGGAACAATAGCCCCACGTCCTGTCCTCAGAAGGAAAGCCTGGGAGTTGTGGTTGTTTCCTTTACAAGTCTGTCTGATGACTGCACTGAATAATGGCTTGGGTATTTTTTCTCCCTCTTTGAAGAATGGCAAGTAAAACAACACTCAGGTACAATGTTACCAACCTGGGGCTGGACGCAGTAGCCCAGGGGATATCTGACTCTTCTAGAGTGTTTTATGTAACAATGCATCACTGAACCAAATGGCATTAGTGGTAGTCCCTTTTCACATGTCACAGAGTAGCAATGCTTTTCCCATACACAGGTGACGAGTGACAGCAGAAAGGAGGTGGTAAGCAAGTCTCAGGGTTTGCTTGCAGACAGGCCTGGCTTGGAGTTTGCGTCCTTATCGTTCTGCCAGAACCAGAGCAGTGCTCTTCCTAAGAAAAGCTGTCTGCTCTGCTTGTGGGATCCCAGTGGTTCCAGAGAGGCGGAGAGAGAATTCCTGAAGACCTCAGAGATTTGTGTCTGGGAGGGTGTCTGTGGTTGGGATGGCCCTGGTTTGTGCCCCTGGCAGAGTGACAGTCATCACTGGATGGGGTTCAGGAAAGTCTGACTCAACAAGTGCAGGAGCTGAACCCAAGTAACCATGGGGAGGCTGGCGGGGTAAAGCGTCTGGGCCTCAGCAGCATTTGGGAAGTGGAGGCCAGAATCTTGGACAGCCTGGGACCAGCTGCCTGTGTGGTGGAATGGAATGTGGGACAACCAAGCTTCCACTGGTTGTGCATGTCATTCTCTGTCTGCCGTCAGGCCCTCTAGACACAGTCCTTACCTTCTTCCACTAGGCCCGACACCAGCTCTCCTCTGGGCTTTGTTCACATTTCTCCTGCCAGGAGCATCCTCAAACACCTACTTGACTTGTGAGTTCTTTAGTCAATTTAAGTTCTGCTCTTGCAGGAAGCCTTCCCTGGCCACTCCAGCCCAGAGAGGATGCTCTCCTAGTGTTTTAAAACTGACTGTTGGTGCTCCTTTCCATGTGTGCTTACCACTTCCTGCCTGTCTGTTGACCTCAGTTTTTATGCAACTGTATTCTTTCTTTTCTATGATGGCCAGATGAACTTCTTCCTCTGAGCCCATCTCCTCTCACTCTCCCCTTAGCTCATTCTACCTCCAGCCATTGCTAGCCTTTTCACTGGTTCTTAGAAATGCCAGGCACATTTCTACTACAGGGGCTTGGCACTGGCTGCTTCCTCTTCCTCTTCCTGTTCCCCAGGTGTCTGAATGGATTACTTCTTCACTTACTTCATGACCCTGGTCAAATGTTTCTGTCAATTATCAGAGAGGTTTTATGATTCCTCTAGATTACAAAGAACACATACCCTTTCCTGACTCTTTCACTTTCTCCCACTTTGTGGGTCTCATTTTTATTTTCATCTGACATCACAGATTTTCTGAACCTGTTTATTGCCTTTCTGTCTCTACTTGAATGTATATTTTATGAGGGCAGATTTCTAGCTGTTTTACTCTGCTGGATCACCAACATTCACAATAGTGTCTTGTATGTAGTATACATACGACAAACAGGCATTGAATGAATATATTATAGCTACTTTGCCCAAGTAGTATGTAATCTACCATATACAGTAATTTGTATTTACTTTACCAGCTGATGTACTTATACTGTGTATATATATCTATATCTATATATCATAACATATATAACACACACACAGTAACTGCTCAACAAATACTTGTTACGGATGACAATATTATTCTCCCAATCAGCTCATACCACTATTGGTCAAGGCTGGGAGGGTACCCTGTCCTCCCCAGACCGAAGGTTGAATATGGGGTGGAGCTGAGTAGGCAAGAACTGGGAAGGACGAAGTGTGTTATTGTTTCACTATCTCCAACACCATACAATCTCACAGTCAGGTTAGATCTGTGTTCATAAGACAACTTTAGAACCATCCATTTGATACCTGGCTCAAGGATGACTCTGGCTGGTAGCTCTGAGAAGTCAAGGGGAAAATTCTTAAGTTAGGCAGCACCTGCCCAAAAGGACCTTCACCATGGAGCTTGGTCTTGTCATACAAAGCCCGGTTCTCTGTGTTTCTTGTCTATATAGGAGGTCTGGGTCTCATTCCCTCTGTGAAAAAGGAGTTCAGTGGACCTAGGTGTGGTGTTTCATGCCTATAAACCCAGATACTCAGGAGGTGGAGGTAGGAGAACTGCTGTTCAAGACTGATCAGAGACCTTATCTGAAAATAAACTAAAAAGCAAAATGTGGGGATGTGGCTCAAGTGGTAGAACACTCGATAGCAAACGTGAGGCCCTGCATTCAATCCGTAGTACCTCCAGAAAAAAAAGAGAAAGAAGTTCGGTGACTTAGGGCCATAAGGAGGGCTCTGTACATTCAGCCCAGCTTTGATTCTGCTGTTTCTGTAGAAGCCTCCAGTTGATCCTCAGGTGTGGTCTCATGAGCTCCATTTGGGAAGCTTGCAGTTTTGTGGGGCCCTGGGGCAGCTGGCTGACACAGGCTGTGCATACTTGAGGCTCAGAAGCCCTTGATCAGGGACCATCTTGATCTTGCTGAGCCAGAGCTAAGGTGACCCTGTCTGAGGGAAGAGGAAGGATAAGAAACCAGAAATACAACCTATGTGATTACAGGCTGCTTCTGAGAATGGGGTCTTTGGGTCAAATCCAAGGTCTGTAGAACCAAGATGTACAGAGACCACATATCATAGGGCCATCACGTGGTCACTCTAACATACAGGTAGAATGTGTCAATGAGGAAGCAGTCTACATCTCAGAATCTGCCATCAGTAATGAGGCAAGCTATTCTTCATTAGGTTCTGACATGATACTGTGCTAGAAAGAATGTCTCTAAGCTTCCCAACAATCCTCCAACATGGACCAGAGCAGTTAATTTGCCAAAGGACCCCTGTGGTTAGACAGTAGAGCTTAGACTAGAATTCTGGTTCAGGTTCTGTCCAGGATGCCAGGCTGCCTCTCATAAGCCCATGCATGGCCTCAGAATGTTCCCAAGACTACGGGACTGCCACAGAGTGTGTGTTATAGTGGTGTCCCTCACATGTGCAAGGATGGTCTGTGGACAGGAAGTGGCAATTCAACCTTCTCCAATAAGTGGATGGTTATGCTACTATCAGACAGTGTTTCTCAAGGTGTGATCAACAACTCCTTGCATTAAAAAATATGAATCTCTGAGCCTCACTGAATCAGTATTTCCAGGAGTAGGACCTATAATTTATATTTAATTTGGCCAGATTCCCAAGAGATCTTCTGCATACTGTTGTTTGAGAACCCTGCCTTAAGGGGCAATGCAACAGTCAATTTAGATAGTAAAATTCACGTCCAAAGGCTATCAGAAGATGGGTGCGGGGCACTGTTGTGAAGCCCAAGGAAAGCACCCCCTTTAAAAAGTCTTCCTACCACCATGCCTCATGAGGACGATGAGGAGGGGTAGGCTGCTGCCTGATTCCTCTTTTACCCTCAAGTGAAGAGGTGGTGAGGTATTGTCATTGCATCTACACCTAAGTTCAGAACCAATGTTTGGATCATATTTTTCTCTCCCATCCTCCCAGAGATTACTGATCTTTGTACCACTCCACGTTGACCCCTTGTCATTGCATCCTGAGTGTAGACCATGGGACCCATGCTCCCATACTTCCCTACTGATTATAGATGAAAATGGTTTTCTATTCCAATGGGATGGCTCCATTGCTATAAATGAAACTTTGACCTTTAGAAATAGCACTTGCAAGAGCAACTTCAACCCATACTTTCCTGTCTCCAGTACATGATGAATTCTTTGGCAAAGAGCTGTTTTCTCACAGCCCCCAAAACGCTGGCAGGCTGCAGATGTAGAAGTCTCATCTGGGAAACTTGAAATTTTATGATCTCAAAAATACACACCTTGAAAGAGAAATTTTACCCATGACTAATTAGAGTCATTCTTAATGAGGAAATCACAGAAAGGATTAAAAAGCTTCATCCCTTTCTCTCAGCCTCCTGACTAGGACCTTCTAGAGTTACAGGGCCTTTCATAAATCACTTCTTGCTCTAACCAATCTGACTCCAAGCATCAACACATCATCGTTGCCTGGGTATTTTTAAGGCTAGCCAATAAAAACTCTCAAGTCATCCTGGAACTTTCTGAGATGACTGAGATGGAAGAAAAATACATGGTTGCCTTTAACAAATTATACAACTGGAGGAAAGCAGAGGGAAGGTTCCAGAAAGTGGGGTGGCCTGACCACAATTAAGGACAAGTACTGCCAGCAAACTCATGCCCATTTTAGGAAAGGGATGGTGGTTTTCTCAGGGAAAAGCTGGGAGTTGCCCTTTCTCCCCTCCCCAAAATGCACAGCACCAAGAAGAGAAGGGATACCCAAGAGGGTCTGGAAAGATCTGCTCCAGTCCCAGCTCTTAATGAGTCATGGGCAAATCCCACTTATTCAATGCCTATTTCCTCACCTGTCAAAGAATAATCTACTACCACACTGCCCATCTCATAGGTACTGTGAAGATAAAGTGAGAAGATAGCATCAAAGGACTCCACAAAGCCCTTTAAAAGTTGCATGCATGCTACATGCCACACTGTGTGCTAAAGGCTGTCTGTGACATCACAACTTTCATGGTGTCCTTTGAAGGAAGCATTACTTTTATTTTGTAGAGGAGGAAACCAAGGTTCATTGGTATTCTTCATGTTTGCTGGAAGTTTAAACACAGACAAAACAATCATAGGTACAATCACCTTAGCTGTCACTACCATCACTGCTGAAGGACATGTTTACTGAGTACTTACTGTGAGTAAGTGGGGTTCCTGTACACCTAGGAGAAGGGGTAAAATAAAGTTGTGTCTGTCTTTGGATGTTTGTAGCTGGATTGGGGAGAGAAGGCAAGCATGTTGTACATGTTCTAGTGAGAAGAAGAATTTATAGACAGAGGAGGAGTTTGGAAGCATGGAAGGGTTCATGGAAAGGCAGGATGTGAGAGAAGCAAGGGAGGGCAGGGTAACCAGAAAAGCAAGGCCAAGTTAGCCTGCACACAGGGAGGAGGCAGGAATCCACAGCCAGCTTCAAGAAAGCAAGCAGTGAGATTGAAGACAGTAGGTTGAAATCCAATGAAGGAGCAGGAAGAGACTGACATTTTGGTTTTATTTTTAATTAATTAATTAATTAATTTTGGTGGCACTGGGGATTGAATTTAGGGCCTCACACTTGCTATGCAACCATTTTACCACTTCAGCCATGTCCCCTAGTCCTTTTACTTTAGTTTGTTTTTCAGATAGACTCTCGCGCTTCTGCCCAGGCTGGCCTCAGACTATGATCCTCTTACCTCTACCTCCTGAGAAGCTGGGACTATAGGTATGAATCATCATGCCAGGTCTTCACACTTTATTTTATAAGCCTTAAGTGGTACCCTAAGTTTCAGAAGAGGGTGGCAAAAGCAGACAAGTTCTTTTCGTCTATTTGTAAAACCATTTCCAAGAGTGAGTGATTTCAAATAAAAATCTAAATGTCTGTCTCACTACAATATGCTGCTCCTGTTACTATCCAAAAAAGATAGTAGCAAAGGAAAATTCATTCCAATATGCTATCACATGAAGCTTGCTATCTCACTCATAAGGAGGCTGTTTAAAAATAGGATGCAGTACAGGTAAAGAACTATGTACACAGGGCTCTGCAAGATACACACTCTCACCTACTGATCATAAAAGGAAACAAAATGAAAACTATTTTCAGGGAGAAGAAACATACTTATTCTGTGGATGACAAAGATGGCAAGGATCCTAGAGTTTGTGGCACAGGAAGACAGGAAGTACCCCACATCACACAGGAAAAAGGAGAAACAAATGGTGGATTGGGGGGCGGGGAAGGCAAAGTCATTAAGTGGAGAATTCCTTTTTGTGGGGGCATAATTATAATTTTCTATGGGACAGTGTTCCCATAGCAACACACCTGGGAGATGTTAATTTCAGGGCAGCACCTTTACATTTTATGCATCACACTTGAAGGATGCAATAGCTTTTTCGAAGTAACAGTGATGGGTGGGGGAAGGGGCAACACTTGGGAATTCCCACTATGGATGTACAGTTGGAACATCCATGTCATTTTGATAATTATGTCTTCTGTCCTGGTCCCCCACTGCCAAATGCCACTGCTCTGAGGTATTCTGGGATGACAGGAAATGCTTAAGCCCAGCAAGGGAGCCAGAAAAGCCCTCCAGAGACTTCTACTGTGGATGTAGAGGACATAGGCTTTACACAAGGAGGTTGGCTGTCCAACTGATGAGAAAATGGCAAGGCTGCTAGAAGTCTGAGCATATCTGTATCCAGACGATTCTCTGTGACAGTCTTCAACATGTGCTACAGGGATGTCTAGAACTGTGTTCAGGTTCTTAGGTGAAGACAACAGCAGTGAGAACACTGCACCTCCAGGTCACGAGGCTCTCAGGGGGCAAGTCTGCTTGATCATCCCAGAGTTTTGTAAGTGAGCTTTCCACCTCTTCCCTGTGGGGAAGTGGCTCAATGGTTTCCAGAATCCTTTACCCATGTTTTGCATGTGGATTTCCCTCCTTACATCATAGAAAGGGCATTTAGGAGAAAGTACAGTGTGGGAAACATTTACTCAGATAAAACGGAGCTTGGAAAGGGGGTGATTATTTGCTGAGCCTTCTATTATAGAGACCCTAGCAAATCCCCTAAACATCATTTCCTCACTTATTAAAAAAAAAAAAGTTGCAGGAATTTGGTATTTTCTTGCAATTTCCTTTTCCTGACTCTGTGCAGGATGACGTAGCTGTTTACTTTAAAGCTCAGGAGTCAACCAGCATTGTATGAAAAGCTTTCCCACAAAACACCCAGAGTAAGACACACTCCTTTCCATGGTATTTGAGCACTGAGCAGTATACAAAGACTCATACTCTTGGTCCTGCTCCTGCCTCCTGTCACGGAACCAGCTCATCCTGGCATTGGGAAAAACAAGGAGTCCATGGGGAGGGAGGTCAAGAGCAATAAACAAACAGAATCTTCATTGGTCCCATCTCCAAGACACTTTAATGGCTCCTTCTGCTGCTCACTTGTGCATGAAACAAAATGCCCCACCTCAGTATGAATATCCATAAAATGGGATGATAAAACTGTCAGAGGTGTGGAAGAGATTAAATCACACCTGTAAAGGAGTGAGTGCATCCTCTGAGGTAGCACAGTGGATTTGTGAGCACTGGAAAAATGGAGCAGAGACTGCCTTGGATCAAATCACGGTTCTTGCTACCCCTGTGTCTCAGGACACTTGTCTCTTATGGCATTGCAAGGATGAGTCAATGCATGCAAAGAACTTTAAAAAAAATGACAGGCCCATAGTAAATGCTGTAAAAATGTCAGCTGCTATTATTGGCTTATAAAAGTAATCTATAAATCTTAGCTGCTGTGGTGGCAGTAAGAAGAGCAGTTATTTTCAACTAGTGGCAAGGAAAGGGGGAGGAGGAGGATGGCCCAGCAAGGGACATCTCTCCTGCGACACACATAAAGCATATGTCAGACTGTGGAGGAACACATACATACATCTATACATTAAAGTCTAATTTATAACCTGATTTTATATGTGAAAACACAAAGATGCCTATGGTTTTCATAATACAAATTGCCAAATTAAATGTTTGACTTCAACTTAACTATAAAACCTGGCTTAAAAAAATATTGAGAGGCCAGTAGAGTGGCTCAAGTGGTAGAGTATCTGCCTAACAAGCAGGAGGCCCTGAGTTCAAACCACAGTACCACCAAAAGACAAACCCAACAAAATTAAAAAAAAAAAAACCTGAGACACACCAAAATTGTGGCAACTAGGAAAGATTTGTCCTCTACTCAGGGATTTATGCCGAGTAAGGCTGGACTAGGTTACTCCTGAGGAATTCAGTCATCAAGAGGAGGTCCCTGGGCAGGCTGAAAGCTCCATCTTGGCCTTCTCTTGGAAGGAGCAACAAAACCTTCCAGCAACAAGACCATGTGACCAGTCACTACACTTCCTGTCCTTGAGACAGACTTCACTGCCAAAGACAACAGGAAAATCAAAACTTTAGTGGGCAACATAATCATATGCAGACATTGTCCTCAAGCTCAGTTCTTATTAAAGCTAGATTTTTTTTTTAACATGTCACTTAAAATGTTAAGGTCTGAAGGTTTAAGTCTGAACATGATACTTTTGTGTCTTTGACTTCTTCCTCTTCTTTTTATTGTAAACTACACCAAAAGAAGTATAAATAAAACATCCATGCAGCCTTCACAGAATAAAATAAACTCCCTGTTAGTCATGACCCACCTTGGCATATACAACATAGCTGCCAGTCCTTACAAGCTACTTCAAGTCTCTTTAATTGCATCTTCCCACCTCCCTCCCTACCCAGGTGATCACCACAGGTAATCATCATTTGGACTTTCCTGGTCCCCACTTCCTTGATTTTCTGTATGGTTTCATCATCTGTGTATTTACCTCTAAAAACTATGTTTAGATTTGCCTGTTCGGGTACTTTCTATTCATGGAACCATGCTGCATGTGTCTCTCTGGTACTTGGTTCTTTTATTTTACCACTCATCCGTATAGCCCCCTTTTAATGACCAGCTTTTATTGCTCAGGCCTCTGATCTTAAGGAGTTTCTCTCTATTAAAAGGTTCCTTAGAAAACATTCCTCAATCATTGTTCTGAAAAGATGACACAGCAAATAAACTAATGCATTGTGTTTTCTCACAATGTAAATTGTCTGCCACATTTAGGGAAGCTGTGGCCAGTTCCCAACCTCTTCAATCCAAATGGTGGCATCTGAATGTCTGCATTTGATGCTAAATTTACTGTCTTCGAGGTTCAGAGAGGAAAACTGAATCCATCTTTCCTGGGGTATAGGTGCACACAAATCACATTTTTTGAGCTGGAAGTATCTACTTGTTATTTTAAGTGTTCGGAAGGCTCTCGTTTGCTTCTGCCTATGGCATCTGCAAGGTACCAACTTCCCATGTTTACTCAGTGCTTAGGGCACAGGCTGTCTCTGATTGCCATGGTGATGGGCTAACTTTTTTCCCCCAGATTAATGTGGTTTTAAATTAGCACAGATCAACAATGGGTCAGGCAGCTAGATAGGAGGATCTGATCCACATAAATCTCCAGATCTTTCTACTACAGGATCGATTCTTTTCCACATAATGATAAGATCCCACTGAGCCAACCTCCTTGATTCAATGGGCTCTTACCATTGTGCTGAGGGGTGTATGGGACCCAAGGTTCTCGTTTCTCTGACAAAGTCCTTCATATATAAGAGGAGCGTTACCGAGGGAGCACCTGTATGTTTACGCCTTGGTTGTCCCCAACTTCTGAAATATTCCTATTTCCTCAGTACACTCATCTTTCTTTGACTTTCTAAGATAATTTCTACACTGCTTGTTTTCATACAGAATCATGTTTCAAACTGTGATCTACCTGTTAGCCTTCCTTTCCTAGGTAGACCAAAAGTTCTTTGGACAAGAATTGTATTTTTCTATCACTGGACTATGCAGTACTAATCCACAGATGCACCAGGTATTTCAAAAAATGGTTGCTGATGTACATGAAAGCAGAAAACCTCCTCCCCAGCTGCTGGTGTGGGTTCTAGGTGTCTTACCCTCTTCTGCTACTGTTTCTAACATGCCAGGTTTCAGTACACTGCCTAACACCTGTACACCTCAGCCACCCCAGCTGGCAACCTAGATGGATCTTGCCAACCCAGAAAGTTTTCTAGGGAAGGCAACTTTAGGGAGTTGGCTTTGGTGAGGTGAACGATTCACTTCTAAATTTATTTGCTTTTTTAAGATCAGATTTTATTTTTAAAAATTTCTTCTAGTGGTGTCTCCTTATATTTCTTTGTGAAGTTTATCTCCAATTTATGCACATAAAAATATTTCTCCAGTCTCTAATAAACTCCCTCAAAGGAATAAAACTGGGTAAATTAGACTGTGGAAGTATTTAAACACTGATAGTAAAGTGTTTCATTTGATCATGTTGGTATATTTTTAGAGTGAATATTGGTGAACCTAGAAAATCTTCATAAATTAGAGCGTGATAAAGGAAGTTAGATTTAACTTATTACCTGAAAAATAAAGAAAACAGGCATGGGTTGGATGAGTGGTGGTAGAATCACTGAGCGGTCATTTTCCCTATCCTTTCTCTTATCCTCAGATTCTCATTGTACTGTACCTTCCACAGTCCTTTTGGAGGACCAGCAGAGACTGCAAGCCTGGGGGGAGGAGGGGACCTCAAATATAACCTCAGAGCCAGCAGGTTCAACTCTGAGAGTAACTCAGGTAATGAGCTTAGTCCCTAGCAACCTGCACACCAGCATGGCTGAGAAAATGGATTACACTCTGCTGATGAATCCTGAGTGAATGTGGTATTGACCTACCTACCACATTAAGAGGGCTAACTGTGGTCCATCCTGGCATTCTCCCTGGAATGTCATGGTAAAAACAAAATGCTCCGATTGGATCAAAAATGGGTGCTTCAACTTCCTATTGGCTCTGCAAAAAATGTCCTCATAGAAGCAGAGGGTCTGTTTTTCCTTCTCTAGCTTTTTGGTTCAACTCAGAATGCCCAAAATGCCAGCCCTAAAGACTTATTCCAGGGTACCCTGGGCAACACAGATACATAGTCTGACTACCCCACTACATATTAACTAACTGCCATTTTGTTTATATCTTGGTCTCTTGGAATTTAGATTTATGTTCATCACTCATCAGGAACTTAATTTCTCCAGGGCATTTAGACAAAATGTAATTTCTGGAAGCCAACTAATTGGGTTTTAATTCATGCTTTGCCACTTCCCACTGTGTGACCTCTCTTTGGGAAAATAGTCCTACCTCATAGGGTTTGATGTGAAGACTAAATGAGTTAATATATGTAAAATGCTTGAAATTGAACCTGGCATATAAAGGAGTACTATGTAAGTTTTTCCTAACATTGTTGGCATTGAGCCAAGCCTGACCCCAAAGTAGATGATGACTAGCTCATCTACATGACTTCTCTCTCCTTTCAAGGCACACCACCAGCCCCCAAAGGCTGGTGATTACTGAAACCAATAACCATCTGTGTCAGTCATCTTTCCATCACTGTGTAAAATACCGAAAAAAATCAACTTAAAGGAGAAAAGATTTATTTTGGCTCATGGTTCATGGCCACCTGGCTCTATTGCTTTTTGGTCTGTAATGAAGGAGACCATTATGGTGGGGAGCATGTGGTAGAGCAAAGTGGCTCACCTCATGGCAGATAGGAAGCAGAGAGAGAGAGCGAGCGAGCAAGAGAAAGGGGCCAGGGGTAGATACAGTACTCAAGGGCACACCTCCGAGGACCCACTCCATCAGCTAGACTCCACTTCCTGTTTCCATCACCTCCCAATAGAATAGTCTTCAAATTACATACCCACCAAGGGATTAATCCAGTGATGAGGTCAGAGCCTTCATGATTAACTTCCCGAAAGCCCCATCTCGTTCTTTTTTGGGGGGCAGAGCAGCAATAGGGTTTGACCTCAGGGCCTTATGCTTGCCAGGCAGGCAGCGCTCTTATCATTTGAGTCACTCTGTCAGCCCAAAGCCCCACCTCTGAGCACTGCTTCATTGTGAACCAAGCCTTCAATACTACAGCCTCCGGGAGACATTTCAAATCTAAACCATAACATCATCACTTCCGACATGTGAGGAGCCAGTTGGTATGTGATTTTCCTCAGTGACAGAAAGGACAGTCCATCAAGAACTCACTGGGATTTTTTAGATGAACCAAAGCTTTCCAAGAAGCCATGAAAAGCTCCTGTTCTGGTGACTTGCTTGTGCTTGCCCCAGTTCAAACAATGGGTCAAACAGTCAGAGGACAAGGTCCCTAACTCTTAGGAGGACACAACCAAAGATGGTGCCCTCGTATTAACCAGCTACCGCTCTAAATTTAGAAATAGAGTTTATTATTAAGAAATAAAAAGGATGTAACAAAGCATGCATCTTTTAGCTGGATACAACTTCTTTTGGGAAAGGCGGTTCTTGGTCCTTTCTTACTTGACACCCTCCTCACCAAGCGTTTGCGAGATCACGAAATAGCTATGGAGTTGGGCCAAAGCTATAGTTAAGAATAATGTAGACTCTGGTGAGGAAATAGGGAATGCATATTTTCTTTTTATGAAATTACATGCCCAGAGGTCAAGTCTACCAACAATAGTTTCTTAATTCTCCTTTATGAACAGTTGTCCAAGTAGTCAGAAAAGACTCAGAAACATGGTGAAGCTCTTAGTCCAGCTTGGGGTCTATCTACACAAATGATACTGAAGTTGATAACAAAAGCTAAATTTTGTGTGCTTGCAGTGTGCTAGAAACTTTGCTGTACTTTAATGAGACAACTATAATTCCTCCTGGTAGATCATACCAGGTAGGACCATGAGTCACTGAAAATATGTTTTGAGTACAATACATATCAACTAAATATATTTGAGTTCAGTTCTGTATCAGAACCCTGATATAGAATGACAGTCTTGTAAACATACAGGCTTTGATGAACATTTACTGAATTGAGCTTTAAAAAAGGAACACTCACAGAAGCCCTGGTTATTGAGTTTATCACTATCTTCATCTCACTCATGCATTAGCAACAGGTAAGTCTGTAGTGGTTTCATGTTCAGTCCCTAGTGAGTTGTATTTTAATAGACTCTTAAAGTCAGGTTCTGGAGGGATTTTACAGGGGTCATGTAGTCTGAACCTTATGCCCTTCCACACTTTTGCTTACGAACCAGGAAACCAATGCCCAAGCATCAGCGTCAAAAGGCAGAGCCAGAATAGAGCCCTCCTTACTATGTCTGTGTTCTATGAATCAATGGGGCACTCATGAACTCAAGTGGTCCAACAGGCTGTATCCACCACCTAGCAAGACCTTCAAAGTCAGAGCAGTCAGGGCCAGTAGGTTTATATGAAAGATCAGAGACCACTGGAACAAAAAGTTCAGATTATATGAGGAAATCCATTGCTTCGGCAGAGAAATTTCAATAGATGAGGTAGAAGCTTCTTTACAAAATGCCCCATGTGACCTTCCCTGTGGAAAACATCAGACCACTATCAAAATTCAACATGAGTCTAAAAATAGTCACTCTGAAAAAAAAGGTAAATCCTGAAACCCAATAGAAGGCAGCTGTTGGGGAGAGATTGGGAGGTCTGATATCAACCATGAGGAAACCGGTTTTGTTTGGTGAGCAGGTTAGATAACTGGGAACTCTGGTTTTAGATTTCAAGATGAAACTTCTTATTCAGATTGGATCATTATGTACCCATTGAACTGTGGGCAAATGACACCTTAGAAGTGTGCAGATCACTTACTGAAACTGGCAGTAATCTAAATACTCATTTCTAATCATTCAGGGCTAAACAGTCAATATTTTCTAGAACATCAGATGGAGTACTGTGCTTTCTTCACAAGGAGGTAGGCCTTTCCAGATGCAGAGGAGAAATCCAACGGCCTTTGTGGATTCTTCCTTCAAAGGCTTCCCAACTTCTGCCACTCATGGTTATTGAACAGCCTCCTTACTGGCATTTCTGCTTTTCATTCTTCCCTGTAATCCATGCTATCCAGATCTGCCAGGCTATGCTTTCTAAGTCATCATTTCTTATATCTTCAACGAGTCCCCTTCCAGAATAAGTCCAGACTCCTTGCTTGGCATTATAAGAACTCCTCACCTTGGCTAAAATCTCCTCACAAAGTTGTCTTCCTTACAACTTCCCAGAGTGAGCCTGCTGTTCCAGCACATTCTGGCATTAGGGGGTCAATTCTTACAAACTCCTCCCTCCCTAAAACTTACTGTATCCTTCTCCCTCTACCCAGCAACAACCTAGAGGAGCACATTCCCCATCCACCCTGCCCCGAGAGTTGCCCTTCTCTCCCCCTGGAGGTAAGGATGGGGACTACTGATCCAAATCCCAACTTCATCCCTTGCCTCTGTGTTGTCCTAACCAAGTGACTAAGCCTCCCTTAGTCCCAGTTTCCAAATCTTCCCAAAGAGCTTACAACAATACCTATGTACTTGTGTAAGATTTATGAAATTAGCTCTACCTTGCACAAGGCTTGCCACTCTATAAATATAAGTCTCTCCTTCTTCTTCATCACATACTGCTTCTATTTCAAGTCATTGCTTGATGTATATTATGTCATCTGTCCTTCAGCATGAATCCTCTCTCAGTTATCTCCCAAGGGAACTACACTGGGAGTGGCATCCTATCCCAGTCACATTCTCTCAGCCTGTATACCATCAGCAGTGAGCCAAAGGTTTAAACATGCTTTTACCTATTGACTGGCCCAGTAATCCAAGAAAATTAAAGACAGCATTCATGCAGAAGATGAGAAACCTGAGTCTTGAATCTGTTTCCAAAATTCTATCTCTATCCAAATCTTAGGAATATACCCATTTTAATAAAGGAAGCACATTTGTAATGTGCATCAAATTAGGGTAGGCAAAAAGTCATTAAACTCACTTCAGTCTCTCTCATCAAGACTCATTTCAGTCTCTTACTAGAAGTTGTAGTGGTTTAAGTTTTTTTCAAAGTGAAATCCTTCCTTCAATTGTTATCTTGCTTGGGATATTAACACGTGAAGAGGGAAAAGCAGGGCTGCCAGGCCAGATGGAGAAAGAGGGGCATGAAGGTTTTCCTGCTATAGCACATATGGGTCTGTGTGTCCACGTACACATGTGCACACACATAGCAGCGACTAAGGCACCAGCAGCATTAGAAGAATAAGCAAATAGCTTAGAGGATGAGTAACGTACTTCTTTGTGGTGCGGAAAACACCCATTAGAAGAAAAACACACACACGTTAAATTTAATGCTTGGTCTATATTATGTCAACCAGAAACCAATAGGTTATTTATCAATAGGTTAACCCACAGTTTTTTTTTATAAGTTGTATTCAAGTTTATGTTATAGAAAGAGAGAATTATAGAGGCAGTGGTCACAGAGAGGCAAGTGCTGTTACTGAGCAATGGTAGTAACACATTATGGTTCACTCTGCAAACATCCTTCTCCCAGGAAGCCACACACCTGCAGGTGCCAAATGTGGAAGTTTTTTGCAAGAGGCCCTTGGATATTGTAGAATACCAGAACCTATTATTGAGTGCCAAGTGAAGCAAAGACACTATATAACTGGGTGAAACAAGTTATCATAGAGTATGATACCAATTTTATAAATATATATGTATACTTTTAAAGATGCATTTTTAAAACTGGGAATGTGCTCATTAAAATTTTTAGTAACTATCATTTGAAACAATCTTATTTTTTTCTTCTTTTTCCAAATTTTCTACAATGAACTTTACCTAGGCGATAAAGAATTAAAGAGGCTCGAGACATGGCTCAAATGGTAGAGCACTTGCCTATTATTTGAGCGAAGCTCTGAGTTCAAACTCCAGTACCATCAAAAGAACCAAAAAACTGCTAAAGAATTAAACATATTTTTTGAAAAGAGCCAACAGTTTCTGAAGGTAAACAAAGCACTATGTTTTGGTACTAGAAAGAAGCCAGGATGTCACACTGCTGGTGTGTGTACACTCAACACCTTCTCGAAGTCCAAGACACACACACCTCCCTTCTTCACTGCCACATCCTGCCGCATGGCGGTATGGCGTCTCATGCCACTGCCTGTAGTAGGCACTCGACAAACTGCAGTGGAATGGATGAGCGTGGAAACCTGCCATGCTCTAGTCCATTTAGGATATAATCCCTGTGCCTATATCTTCTCCTCCCTCTGTCTTGTACTTTGAAAAAACCAAAATGTTTCTGCAGACAGGCTGAGTGAGAGACTCTGCTACTCTGGACAGCTTAAGGGGTATTGAATCTATGTAAAACATGGGCCCTTTCTCTGTATGTGACAGTAAATGGGGACTAGGGAGAAGGGATTTAGGGGTAAGGATATTTGAAGTAGAGAATGTGGACTGAAGGAAGGAGGCTGGAGGCAGAAAAGAATAGTGTGAACAAGAAAGGGTGTTGGGAAAGCTTAATTCCAATGTGTGTTTTGTTACAAATAAGTTATAAAATCTGTCTGGGCCTCAGTTTTCTCACCTATAAAATGGCCACCACTAATCATTAGGGAAACTGCAGTGAAATACCACCTCACACCCATCAGGAAGGCATCTACTGAAACAAGAGAGCCGAGGGCTGGCAAGGGAGTGGAGGGACTGGAGTCTTCATGCACTGTTGGTGGGAATGTAAAATGGGACAGCCACTGTTGAAAACAGTCTGGTGGTTCCTCAAAAACATTAAAAATAGAATTATCATATCATCCAGGAATCTCACTTCCAGATACATAGCTAAAACAACTGAATGTGGGATCTTAAAGAGCTATTTGTACACCTACGTTCATGGCAGCATTATTCATAATAGCAACCCAAGTACCTGTCAAGAAATGAACAGATAAGGAAAATGTAGTACATAAATGCAATGAAATATTATTCAGTCTTAAAAAAGGAAGCAAATTCTGACACATGCTACAACATGGATGGATCTTAAGGTCATTATGCTAAGTGAAATATGCCAGATACAAAAAGACAATTATGGTATAACTCCATTTACATGAAGTACTTAGTAGACAGAATCACAGAGTGATAGTAGACCAGTTGTTGCAGGGGCTGGGGTATGAATTTCAGTTTTATAAGGTGAGAAGTTACGGATATGGATGGTGGTGATGGGCGCACCATATTATAAATGCATTTAATCCCACTGAACTGTACACTTGAAAATAGTCTTTCTATGTAGTCTAAGCTGGCCTCAAACTCACCATCCTCTTGCCTCAACCTTCAGAGTGCTGAGATTACAGACCTGCACCACAAGATGATAAAGTGAGGCATTTTTAAAGCAACTGTCTTATTCAAATGCAGGATTTCCTTATAAGAGGAACTAGATAAAGGAGCAACTCTCCTCCCTTTCTGCCCCAGGCTGGTGGCAGGGTAGTATTAATACACTCTACAACCATGCATTGCATAATCAGAAATGAATCCTTTATGCTTCCAATCCTGGGTAAGGGACCTTTGCTCCATGATGCCTGGTGGGTTGCAAAAACCTACGATTCCCAAGCTGGGCTGGAGCACTCCCACTCAGGGGCTGTCTGCACTTGAATCACCCCCACCACACATCTCTCAGGCCTCCTCAGGACAAAAGAGCTCCCAATAACTTTGAACACTGGCCCTCCCATGAGGTCTCCTGCACTGCAGTGAGTTGCAGGCCACTGGCTCTCAGCTGGCTGATTAGAAGAAACGGCACTGTTGTCCATCAAAGATGGTCTTTGGCAGCCAGGAGATAGAATTTATGGGAGATGACTTACCTACCTGGGATAATGAATTCTACCAACATGTAGTGTGTAACCTCCACGTGGACTCATTTCACTGAAATCTGTTAAAAATTACTCAGGCTATCTCTACTTCAAATCTTTTATTGGCAGGCACATTGATTCCCTGGTGGCTTCCAAATCCACAAATAACTCATGATATTGAACATCTCAGGCTACTCTCATAAGGCTGTCACCAAATGGGTCAAAACCCCTCCACCACCTACCAAGTCCTGCTGCCTCAGACACCCGCACTTCACTTGGGTGCTTTCTCAGCTCTTTTACGTTTATCTGGCATAGCCATCTGTTTTTTCAAAAATCTACCAATGGTCTAATTTTTCAACTTTAGTTATATTTTGCTTTAGGATTAAGAGTCAGAAATAAACATCAGAGTTCCTTGAAACTACAACTTTTCTCCTACATTGTCAACACTTGTTCTCAGCAGCTCTCCCCATGCTCACAGAGATTACTGAATTGCATTTGAAAAATGTCTCCAGTTGCTTTTTAAGGATTTTCCATGCTGCATTTTCCCCAGGGCAGGGAGAAAGGCTGGCCAAGGGGGATCCTGCAGGAGTTTAGCCCCAGTTTCCTTCAGAGCAAAGCCCTCCAGGATTTAGCTTCCCAGGCCTGGCAGGAAATGCCAAAGGTTGGGGGGATGGGTAGGATTAAGTTTGAAAGAGGAAAAATCATGGGTAAAGTTATTCAAGACAGGTTTTGTGGGATCTCGTTGGAGGGGATGGTTTCGCAATGGGGAGTCATAAAATACAAATACACAGAACCTAAAAATGGCTGGGAATTTTATTTCTTGTAATTACAAAAACAAAATAAATCTATCTCTCAGTGGCTCTCCTATCCCCAGCAGTCAATGGATGAATGGGAACCTAGACTAGGCAATTTCTGAAGTCACTTCTCACTAAGCTCTCACCCTGACCAAGCCCATGGCTTTCAGGGTCTAGCAGGATGCCCCAAGCCCCATGAAGATGGGGCTACATCACTGCCTGTCCTCTCTCTACCCATCTGAAGCAGGAATTTCTTTCCTTATTTTCCAAATATTGCCCTTCCCTCCTCTCCTTTCTTGTAGCATTTCCGTGGAAGAAGTAGGACACAGGGGGTTGTGAGTTCTATTATTGGAAAAATAACGCAAGTGAGGTCTGATGATAATTTCTAGGTTTCATCAACCATCTCTTGGCTCCCACTCTCTTCTGAATGCTATCTGTATTTCAAGGCCTACTTTTGTAGATTCCTCTATTTGTTCCTTTATTCTAAAAGGCACACAGCATAGTGCAATCTCAGGTGAAACAGAGGGTTTAAATTTGATTGAAATTTAACTTATTGTCCTGTCTGCCCTTTTTCACTACACTGGAAAAATGGAGCTTTTTCACTTGTTTTGGGTCCTTCTAGAGTTCAAGAAGAATGACTAGAGCACATCATTCAAGAGCAGATAGGCTTAGGACAGGAAAGCCCAAATCACTCTTTCATTTCAACTTGGTCATTCAGTGGGGTTCAGTGACCAGGCATGGCTAACCATTATGGTTGATGCCAATGGGGTTACACAAGTACCAGCACTGGTTGCCAAACCAGATATGGGACTCTCATGCTACAGATTTCCAAAAGCTGCCAGGGAACCTGTACTTAGCATAAGCCTAAAGTGCTGTGTAATCTATCAGGAAGTTCTCAAAGTAGTGTTTCCCAAAGAGCTGTTTCTTCCTACACACTAAAAACTAAGGCTCACCTAAAATTAATTAAGCATGACTTGACATTATTGCTGTCCTATGTATCAAAATTAAGTAAGAATGAAAGAAATCTTATTAGGACTGCAATCAAGTCTTTACGTTCCTGAATCATACATTAATCTTAGTCAAAACCAAGTTTGTGGTGGCTGAGGAACTGTACTTTTCTTCTTTTTAAGAAAAAATAAGATTTGAGCAAGGCTGAACATTGGCTATGGAACCTAGCTCCCCTTTCTACCCCAAATAATACCCCAATCCTCTCTACCCTTAAACCTTGAGCTCTTTTCCTCCACTAGACCCCAAAGAGCTCCCACTTCCAAGTCCCCTTAGTTTGAATACCCCTACCCAGAACAGGACATCTCAGTGCTATTTGTTGCACAAGTTAGCATAACCTCCCAATCCTTACACAGTACTCCTTCTACTTAAGAATCATCTTCCATTTTTCTGATAATTCCACACCTAGCACCTACCTCACTCAGCGGAAATAATAGCTATTCCCTAAAACCGTACTATGGTGATCACAGAAAAAGCCAGTCTTAAAAAGTTAAATTGGAAGTGTTTAAAATGATTCTTCATAAGGTTCTTTTCATTAGCAAGTCAAGGTTCTGCAGTGAGATTAAATCATGTTGCACTTTAGAAAAATTAGATGAAAATACACTATGCTATGTAAAGCAAGGTATGCTACTGAGAAGTGATGCCATAGGAGAAGTGGCATAAACTTGTTCAGTAACTGTGGCTACCTGACATTGGCCTGAGGAAAGAGTCGGTAGATCTTTGAACTACAGAGGAGGTTTATTCTCTTCCCATCTTTACTCTCCAGTCATTCAGACTCCCAAACAATGTCAGTTTGACTACTATTCTGCCATAAATGAAATGCATGGTGTAATTCAATACCATTTTATGTTTCCAAAACTGTCACACGATGAGCAACCATGGCCTTAATATTCTACAGTGTACAGAGGGAAGCACTGCTGACACTGAAGATATCCATTGCTCTTTTTCACTCATTCACCAAGCTACCTTTCAATTGTGGCTTACTAAGATCCACCAAATTTTAAGCATTTGTTTAGACCCTTTACCTCAGATGATGTAACACAAGTTAGAAGTGGTTATGGTGGTCTTTACTGTTTTTCTTTTGACCTGAAAGCAACACAGAAGTTAAGTAATGTGACTAGTGATAGAAATTTACAAGCAGAGCAGAGCAGAGCAGAGCTATACCATACCTGTTGGTTTTTCAATGAGAAACAGTGGGGTTAGCCATTTGGCTTTGTACAGCTACATTTGCAAAGGAGTCTATTGCTCTCTCATTCCTGCACAAGCACAAGACAGAACCCTCACAACTAGACTAGAGCCTGGACATTTTGGCAATGTGTTCAGAAAAAGAAAGCCAATATGGCTCCCTCCCCAGTCTGCCACCTCAGAAAGTGAGAGAGATATATTATAAGGCTAAAGGAAGTGAGAAAGTGAGTTCCCTTGTGGAAGAGAAGGCCCCATTGGAAGGGGAGTTCCAGAGGCACTAGGTCACTGACTCTGCCAATGCTGAGTTTCTATGGACAAAAGACTTTTACTTCTCTGAACTCCCCTTTTTTTACTGGTACAAAAGGAGAATGAAAGAGATGTTTAAATTTTTTTTTAATTCCAAGATTCTTGTGAGGTTCTATAATAGGTAACATGTAAAATAAAGATATATAAGAGTTGATACATTTCTCATAAATCTAGATTTAAGCTATAGTGAAGAAGAAGAGAGAGTTGACCTCTTTATTGGGCTTCTACTAATGGTGGACTCTGCGTTTGCACACATACATGCACTCACCCTAACCCACTAAGCATTGCACAACACACATCAAAAACAAGGATAGCTGGTAAATCCTGAACTTGCCCAGAAAAGGGATAGATTACTATTGAATAGGGGAGTCTGAGGGAGGCTTCATAGACAAAGAAACACAAGTGTCCCTGAAGGATAAGCAGAATGACTTTGAGATGTTGCAGGAGATATTTCTCATTCTCCTAAGAGATCGGAGAGAGAGGAAAAATTCCATTAGATCAGTGTTGCTCAATGTGGAATAGGTGCTGGGTATGTGGGGGTGGGGTCTGGGATCAAATAAATTGGGAAATAGTAGATTAAACAAAAGTAATCTATTTCTTTTTTCATTGCAGGTCTCCAACAAACAAACACATGTTAAGACTAAGTAAGGTCAAAACTGCAGTGTCCAAAATTATGGGCTTTAGAATCCTTTATTCTTATAACTTCTCAGAGTGATTACAGTTCTGAGAAACAGCCTTTGGGAAACTACCAAAGAGACTGTAAAGTCCCTGAGGTCAGGGACGGAGCCTGGTTCATCACTGCACCTCCAGTGCCTGGCACTGCACCAGGCACATTGGAAAGATTCAATAAAATAGAAAAAAAGATTTGCTGAATGAACAACTGAGTAACTCTTGGATCCTAAGCAAGAAGACTGGCATTTGGAAAAACATGATGGTGAAAGTATGCCAAGAAGCCAGAAATCACGTGCTCATGGTGCCACCCTTTTCTGCTGGGGCTCCAGACAGGCATGGGTAAGAGTCTGGAGTGAGATTATCTTTGCCTTCTAAGAAACCCAATCACTACATATCCATAATGCATCCTAGAAGACCTTAACTCCCTTAGCCAAAAAAAAGAAAAAAAAAAAGACAATAAAACAAGAGCTTCATGAAAGATATGTATATTTCTTTCCTTTTTAAGAATGAGTAGCAAATCAGAAATCACACTCTGTAGTCTGAGCTCTGTAAGGACTATCTTCCTGTCTTTGCTGCCACCTTCTGGTTCCCAGGCACTTACATGGCAAATTAAAAAATACCACCTGATGCTTGTAGTTCACTGTGGAATTTTAAGCATCTGTTTATATTCTTTACCTCATATTATGTAACACAAGTTAAAAGTGATTAGGGTGGCCTTTGCTCTTTTGCTTTTGACCTGAAAGCAACATAGAAGTAAAGTGATTTGACGAGTAACTAGTGATAGAAAGTTAGGAGCAGGGCAGGGATATACCACGCCTGTTGGTTTTTCCAATGAGCAAACACTGGGGTTAGCCATTTGGCTTTGTGCAGCTACATTTGCAAAGCATTCTACTGCTCTCTCATTCCCCCACAAGTACAGCCTTGAACGGAAAACCCCACGATCTTAGAAAAAGAAGATGGTGTTCAAATAACCCTTATCTTTTCAAGGGTAAAATTCACTCCACTTACAAAGTCTTTGAGAGAAGAATGTAGAGTGTGGAAAATATGTATTTTATCTGACAGCTTAGAACCATAATGTCCCAAAGTCCTACTCCAACATGGTGGTCAACCAGCCTCTTTGTAAGCATACCTTGGTCTGGAAGCAGCAGTAGAGTTGGGTTAAGTAAGGGTGTTTCCTTGCCAGAGCCAAAATTCTCTTCTCTGTCATTGTGCAGTCCACATCATCGTCCTGAAGGATGACATCCTTCTTTAAGACCTTCACAGCATACACTTCATCTTTGCCCTTGAGTTCTGCCAGCATGACCTACAATCAATCAAAATTGTCCCCATTAATCTATCTGTATGTTGACTCAAAGGAGGAAATATAATACTAAATATGTTAAAAAGAAATTTCTTTTTTCTTTTAGTTTAAAATAGAGTAGCATTAAAAACATTTGGGGGAAACCATCCTAATATAGCTACCGTAATTTCTTTATTTTTAATCTCTGGCACAGTGCTCAGGCAAAGAAGAGTTCAATGTACATCTATTAAGTGATTATTCATATGTTCATATCTACTGGTAATACTTGTAATTATAGCAAAGCAAACATAGTATAGTTTTTACTTAAAGCTTGGCAATTCTCTTGCCTCAGCCTCCCAAGTGCTGGGATTACAGGTGTATAACACTACACTGGACACAAAGATAGTATAGTACTTTTTAAGAGAACTACTATTTTTTAGGCATTTTTCTACATGGCCTTCATCATTATCACAGTTGCTGATATTCAATTCAAAGTGAATATACTATAATTTATTTAGTTATCTCTCTCATATTAGAAACTTAAGTTTTATTTAATTAATCTTCATATAAATAAATTACATGAAGTCTTTTTGCACATAATTAAAAAATTTCTTTTGCACTATATCCTTAAATTCTCAATTAGATTAACTGGTTACACATTCTGCATATTTCCTAACTGATTTTCAAGCAGGATATATTCCTGCAGTGTGTCACTAGTTACTAGAAGTAATTTAGTTTCATGGCATTAACATCTGGTATTTTCACTTAAAAATGTTTATTTAATGTGGGAAATGTTACCTTGATACAGTTTTAACTTGCAATGAAACTTTCAAAATGTAATTGAATTTCTTTGAGGGGTTGAATGATTTGTCTGTCTCTTTTGATCAGTTATCTGCTGTCTTATACAATTTCTTGCTAATTGGTACACTTTACATAAAAATACTAGCCCTTTGCTTTCTTCAAATGTTTTTCTAAGCCTGTTTTATAATATTCTTTCATTTTTTTCCTATTGAAAAGCATCTTTATGCACTTAAATCTGTCCTTGTCTGCCTTATGGTTTTGCTTTCACATTTACAGCTGGAAATGTAATTCCTTCTCCAGAGGGCTAATTAACAGTTTGTTTTCTTATCATTGATATTTTTGTACTGATTTACCTATAAAAGTCACAAGCCTTCTTTTTAAATAACTAACTCCTAAGTACAATATTTCAATGTTAGTTGTCAAAGCTAAAGAGCCCAGCTCAGAAACTTAGTAAGGGAATTTGTGATGTTAACCTGAAGACTTATACCACCCACATAAAGAGCAGACTATAAAACTACCTCAAACCTTGGCTGCCATTTTTGCTGAGAAACCACCTGAGTGTTCCAGAATCATCAAAGATCCTATCCTGCCTACACCATGTGGAAATTCTGAGTGTACTCATTTCCCTTGAATTTTGCTCAAAATTAAATCTAGAGCTGCTCACAGCCCAGAGTCACACCTAAGCCAGAGGCCTGGGGTCTGTTTCTTATTTAGCCAGTCTCTAAAGAATGGATTGCTTCAGCTGTTGCTACTTAAGTAAACTCTAGTTACCTCCCTGCCAGGTGATCTCTGGAGGCGATATGGGCAGGTGAGTTAGCTGGGAAACAGACCTCACACCCTGGAACTTCTCAGAGTTTTCCCTTTGGAGTGTCTGGAATGGGCCTGAAGCTCAGCCAGTTGACTGATCTCCAGGCTGCTGCTTTCAAGAGTCCAGGAGAGATGGGGTCATGCTGTTCTCCTTCCTTCAAATCCCTGGCACTGCTGGTTCTCTGAGCAGAGCTTCTGATTCAGGAGGTCCCCAAAAGGCAACTCCCATTATTCCTAGGCATGACTTTAAGCAGAACAAGGGGACAATCAGGGATCTGAGTGGAAGTGCTAACCAGCTTCAAGGCTCTTTGCCACTCCATCTTTCTAACGCATACAGGGATTATTTTTGCATCTCTCCTGGTATTCAGAATAGTGGCTGATCACCAGTGACACTATATTGAGTGCACTGAGAGGCACATTCCACACCAGGTGTTCATCTAGGGTGGGGGAGCAAGGTACGGAGAATAGCCCCAAGAGCAGGACCCTGATCCCAGACATGAGATAATTATTTGATTCTTTTGTTCCATGCAGAGGATAAAGAGAACACTTAGTAAGTGCCAGAAAACTCAGCTAAATAATATTTAACTGCCAAAGTACTACATGGAAAATTTGCTCTGAACCCTAAGCTCGCCAAGGGCAGAGACTCTAGAGCTCATGTGCAAAGTCTTCATAATGAAATAACAACATTTCAGGTGGGTCTTTGAAAGAAGGGGAAAAGTGCATTGATTCTCATATTGACAGTAGAATGCTAAGCACGCATAAAGCACTTCAAACTTCAAAGTTGCTCCCTCACCCACTCAATTCCTGCTGCCATTTGACAAATGAGAAAAACTGAATCCCACATAGATGAAATGACAAAAGTCCACAGCCAGTTGACAACAGAACAAGGCCTCCTATCTGGTCAGTCCATTTGACTCAATAAGGAAGAAAAAGATGACAAGATCAGACTGAAATGTTCCTCATTGACTCATAGACCAAACAATGCCAAGGATAGAGAAAATTAGTAGCTTGCCACAGACCTTGCCGAAGCTGCCTTTGCCCAACACCTTGATGAAGTTGAACTCATCCAGGCCTAAGCGCTTGGCCTGGCCTTGCCGAACTTCACCGTTCTCGCCAGGACTTGCTAGCTGGCCATCAGTGGATGATGATGCTCGGTGCTCCTCACCTCGGTTGTCAAATGACAAGGCTTTCCGGATGTTGTTTTCAAGTTCTTTTAATTCTAGGGCCAAAGAGAAGATGATACTGTATTAGTGCATGCCTCATGAGCTCTTCCTTTTAGGACTCAATACTCAGAATTGAGGTCTCAACCCTCTTTCAATTCTTTATAGCAATGAATCCAGGATGGCATCTCTGCGTATATTTCATTGTGTATCCAACACACCATTTTCCTCTGCACCTACTGTATAGTGGACCTCGGTAAGCAAAGAGGAGGAAGACATAGGTCCTGCCCTAGAGGGTTCCCTGCGAGCAAAGTCCTTCAAGTTACGTTAGGGCCAGCCATCTCTCTGAAAGCCCCCTAGTAGCCTAGTACATAATTCTAGGTGTAGTACAAGAATCTGGGCTTTTTCTGAAACTCTGCAGTTACAAAGGCAACAGGTACCTGCCAGTTTCCTTTGAAAATTAGAACAGCAATGAATCTAAAAATCACCATACCATATCATTGGTGATATAATTAATTAATCTATATGGCCTATAAAGCCTTTGCCTTCTAAAGGTCTTTACTTGGCCTTGATGCTGGGTTTACACCAAATACTCATCCCACACAAGGCTGTCTAACAAAATGACCAACAGGTTTATCATTAACAAAAGAATTGCTTCCCACAATGACATGCTGCAAATTTATCTCTGATGGGGCAGAAATTCCTCAGTAAATTTCACAACTATGAGACAGACTTGCCGCCCTCTGGGGTATGTGACCCGAATTACCTAGGGATGAGAATGTTGGGCCACCCTTTGACCTTTTCTATTTGAAGAAGCTTTATAGTTGGCTATTCATTCACTAACACATGCATTCGTCTGTGTAGAAATGGGTATCTTGAGCATAACATGACTTTAAAAGATGCTCTTGAATAACTGGAGTTACAGAAGGGAAACAGACTATTTATCCCTGGGAATCACAATTGGGGATGAGCACCTGGTACCTCTTGACAGAAAGATCTTCAGTTTCTTTCTAGAAGGAATAAGACCACTAAAGTCCATCAGGAAATCTGTAAAGATTCTTAAGTCTGGAGTGAGCTCCTCTGAGATGGGTTTGGGTTGGAGTGGTGGGGTGAGAAGAGGTGGAGACAGATTTTGAATCTCCAATTTAGTAGTTACCTCACTCTTAACTAAGTATGACTTTTAGTCTCACCATAGAACTAAAAGTTTCAGTTATTAAATGGATTTTGGAAGGCAGAACTTCAAACCAGAGTTTGAAGAAAATGTCTTTCTGTGTTCTTATGATAGAGGAAAGAGAAACTGGCTTGTTTCTGGTTTATAATAATGTTACATCTTCCTATGAAGACTTTCCTGTCCATGAGTGCTCCCACCATGCTAGGAAACAAAATCTACATTGACTGCTATCTCTGTCTAAACAGAAGCCCTGGGAGGCACAGGCAGGTGCCATGGCTGAAAACCATGGGCATTTCACTTTACTTGGGGTGTCTTCCAAGCTCCAAAAGGATAACAGCATTAAGAAGGAAACAGTAAATGCCCACTCTGGTCCAGGATAATCCTACAAGTTTGGGGATCTCAGAATACCATCAGTCAATGACTTATGAATGGGTCAAATGTCTTTTGGAATGAGGACACTGAAAGCAAATTGGAGAAACAGGAAGAGGAACTGAGACCAATCATTTTGTGGCCTGAGGATTGGCTCCTGGCCCCTGAAGCTGTTTTACTTACTCCTGGGTAAGAAGGGCTGGGTCACAAGTGATGACCTCCAGGGAGGGTTTCATGGCCCAGGAGAAGCACAGGACTGTCCTTACCACCAACTTAGTTCTTGACCTTGGGACAAACCTTTCCAACTCTTTGACCATTCACTTCTTACCCTGTAACCTGGAGGCAGCAATGGGACACCAGTATAGAATTGTTGTGAATATAAATTAGGAATATGAATGCAATCGGAGCTGTGGAAGATCCCAACACCATTGTTGTGCTGTGAGGATCATTCCTGCTTTGCAGGTGCATAGTCCCTTCCCAGGGATATTTGGGACTTGTCAACAGAGGGGTTGGATTCAGTTATGTGAGTCTATGCTCAGACCCAGCATTTTCTGTTTGCCTCCAAAGTTATTCTTATGCCTCTTATGCCTACAGAACTTACTATTTCAATACATATTTATACAGAAAGAAAGGTGATATCTGGAGCAGGGACAAAGAGGGAAGTCGCCCCTTAAGCTGGCTCCTCCCCACTTCTCTCAGACTCCTCTTCAACTTCATCTTTGTATGTTCACCCACCCAATACCATGATAGATGTCCTCCAAAACCCATCTCTCAACTCAACCTGATACGAGTTTTTTGGGTTTGATGATTAGAGCCAAGAAATAGTGTGTCCAACTCAACTTAAGTGAGTACACTGACAGGTCTAGGGCCAGACACCCAGGCACAGTGGTGAGAAAAGGAGCTGGAATCTTCTCCCTACCTACACTTGGAACCAGAGAAAGAGGAAGGGAAAATAATAAACGATTAACATTACAGCTGTGCTGCTTTTCTCTTACCCTGGCCTGGAATGAATTGAAGGCAAGTACAGCCATGTACTGCTCCACCCTCAAGACCTTACAGGGTGAAAAACCACCACTACCCCAACAGGGAAAAGGTGTGGGAGGACCTTCAGGGCTGTGAGCTGTTTTAGCTAACAAGGCCACTCTGGGCCTTATGCTCCTTGGTCCTTCCAATGACAGAACTCAGGGTTGAGAAAACAAATCTGAGGGTCTCACCCTGGTCACAAGGGGAGGTGGGTGCTGACTTGGATCGATCTTCCTCAGATGGGGAGTTTCCAGAAGTTGGCTGCGGGGATTCAGCTCCAGCAACAAGCTAGAGAGAAGAACAGGAAGAAGAGAGAAAGGCATTAGAAAGGAGGTTGTATGTTTCCCTGAGGCCAAGAGCATCAAGACACTGTCCTAAGAGCTGTAAGAGGCTCTGGTGCACAGTAACACCTGCCAAGTTGATGTTCTGAGAGCAGACTCAAGATTTCATTCGCCAATTAAAGGGAAGAAAATGAGACAGTTCAGCTGGTTCAATTTTTATTCTTTCCAAATACAACTGACCTTTCTAAGAAAAACTCAGTCCTACATCTTCAATAAAATCCCCCTCTGCTTGTCCAAGCAATGCAAGTTCTCTCACCAAAGCATTCTTATGCTGGCATTTATTTTGGCATTTATTCATTATCTTATTCAGCTTTATATGGCTAATAACATCTGTATGTGTATACAGTATGGAGTTCTCTACTCAGGCAGGCTATGGGTTCTTTGAAGGTAAGACTCTACCCAGTACATTTGTTTCCTAATGACTGGCACAGAATAATACATAATAGATCCTCAATAAATATTTCAGATACATTTGTGTCTGTTGGCAAGTTTTAGTGAAACACTTCCAGGGAAATCTGCTTCCTGGCATAGTGCTGGCATATCTACTTTAAGTCGTCATTGAGTCAGCAGTTTAGACTGCGATCACAAGAGTTCTTTCTCCTTTCCTTGTCTATCCACTGTGCGCACATGTCCTTTCTGGCAAAATGAGGGTAACCAGAGCTCTAGCAGGCCCCATGTTTCCACAAAGATGACCTTTAAGCTTCTGATCAAGGTCACTTCTCCCCCATTCATCACATAACTTCGCTACTATGGGTTTTTCCTAGCTTTTGAATCAGGAGCATCATAGCAATAACAGCATCAGGACTCCAGTCCCTCAGCCTTTACTCTTGTCCTTTCTCAATTTCTCCATGTTGGCTTCTTCCCACCAGGTTTCCCCAGATGTGAGACAAGCAGGCAATGTCTCATTCCCCACATTCCAGCCCTTGTACATCTAGGAAAGAGGGAAGGTAGTGAGTTTTCTTTGAAATGTTTCATGACAAAGAAAGTCTGTCTTACTTTACTTCTAGCAGGGGAAAAATTCCACCTCCCAACAAGGGCTCTCTCTGGAACTCAGAAATGTGGTAAGCATTGTCACCAGAGTTTCTGCTTAGTCCACCTCTTCAAAGGGCAGTCATGTTCTTGGGTACTGACACTCGTAATTCTAGTGCCTTGGATCAGTAACTGAGATCCCTTATCTACCAGGGGATTTACAGAACTGAGAAGAGCCAACCAATACACAAAATCTCACAGTTAACCAGGGAGGAGAGGATTGTTTCTGCAATTGCTTACAAAACAGCTTTGTTTTTTGGGAATGGAGAGAAGAAGGAGATGTTTAAGAAGATAAAAATAATCCAGCCCTTTCCATCAGATGGAAAGAAGCTCTTCTGGGGGTGCCAGAGGAAAGCCATGGGTGGGAAAGACAAGGAAATGAAGGCCTCCTCAGAAGGTATCTCAGGGCAAAATTTAGGGATAACATTTAGGAGTCAAAACCCTGAGGCCCTCTAGGGCCAGACGTGCTTTTCTAGTAAAGTGCTTGGAAATGTTTGACACTGGCAGCAGGATTTCTTGTCCAGATAACATGGTTCTGGTTCTGATGTAACTTACTTTCCAAAGACTTCTTTTCTGACTTTTCTAGGCCAGGAGTCACTGCTAAGGAAGAGCCTGCTATGGATGTCTTTGGCTCTATTTACATCTGACTCACCAAAAAACCACTTCAGCATACAGAACTCCTGCTTCTGACATCCAGAATGTCACATGGCTAGAGATAAGTCTGTGGTCTCCAAAGAAAGGCCCAGATGTTTCATGCAATGGGATGTTAACAGGAATCCCTGGGTAGCTCTGTGCTGGTACTGACAAACTGGCTGGCTACTTACGGAAAACTATGGTGCCAGCCAGACTTCATTTAGCCTATCATGACACCACAGGCCAAGTTCAGATACTGATATTGCTTCTCTGCCAGTTCTGTAGGCAGGTAAGTCTACATCCTTGTCTAGAGTTGTTATGCTTTTTCTAGAAGGAATTCCAAAGTCCTCATCTCAAAGCTTATATTTCTAAACTTCTTTCTTTTCTTTCCTTCCTCTCCCCAACTCCCAGTCCTGGGGATTGAACCCAGAGCTTCACACATGCTTGATAAGTAGTCTACCAGTAAATTATACACCTAGCCCTAACATAACTCTTAGGACTTTCTTTGTTACCCCTCCTCCCACTTTGGGGACTGTCACTTGCCTAGCTTCTTTTTTACTTTAAGCACATGCTACTTTGAGTACAATGCTTCAAACCCAGGAATATTTCACCCTCACTCCAGAGCACCCTCAGGAAGCCAGCATAAGCTGGCTTTCTGGTCCAGAAAGAGCTCCAGACACAACATCAAATAGCCACTTACCTTTTTCCTCCTCTGGCCACTGTTGGTGATTTTGTCTGGAGTGACGCCCAGGTCAGCCAACACCTTGGCAATTCCTCTGGCATCTACTCCACAGTTGGGGGCCACATTGGTTTCACACCGACGGTGAACATTCATTTTGCAGACTGTAAGAAAACATAGAGGAAGACATCCAAACGCTCATGTCTAAACATTATCTTTTTTTAATTGTGATATATGTTCATTTGATAGAATTTGAAACTGAAGAAAAAATTAAAATAGAAAAATAAAAATTATGATTCATCTCATCACACAGAACTAAAAGTATCTAAACCACCTGTAGATAACTACCATTTCTAGCTGCTTCCTTCCAGTCATTTTCTATATATATGAAATACAAGATAAACAAAGATCACATTTATACTTCCTTTTGGGGAACAGAATACTGCCTCTAAAAGAGCTAAATTGAATTCTCTGAAAAAAGTTTCATTTTAGTTCTGTGCCTAAATGGGTCCTATGTACACATGTTCCATTCCGCTACTCTGCTGCAGGTTCCATGCATGCAATGCATTCCACAGGAATTACAGGAAGACCATCTCTGCACGCTTCCAGCAGGGTGAGGGGAAAAGGAACTATTTTGAAATAGGCCAGAGCAGTCTACTCTTCATAACAAGGCCTACCCTTAGGAGAAACTATTTTTACAGAGCTTGAGCAACTGAGTTTTATCAGATCCTAAACTGACCCAGGGGAAAACAAATGCCCAACTCCAGTCCACTCCAGCCATCCTATTCCACCTAAGGCCAGGGGAGCACTGAGAAGCACTGTGAAGGTCATAGTCCATAGGCACAAGCTCACTAGAATACTTACACACAAGACTTTCTTACTCCCAAGTGTATCATGTCTGGTCATCAAGAAAAAATTAACAAATGTGCTAAAAGATAGAGTATCAGAACTAGACTCTGATATGGTTCAGATGTTGGAATTATCAAACTGGAAATTTAAAACTACAATCAATATGCTTTTAGAGGGGCTTGAGATATACCTCAGTGGTAGAGCTCTTGTTTAGCATGCAAAAGGCCTTGTGTTCATGCTTGCTTCGGCAGCACATATACTAAAAAATTGGAACGATATGGAGAAGATTAGCATGGTCCCTGAGCAAGGATGACACACAAATTCGTGAAGCATTCCATATTTAAAAAAAAAAAAAGGCCTTGTGTTCTATCTCCAGATAGAACACAAACACACACGGGATGCCTTCAGAAGTCCCACCTCTTAAAGGTTTCCACTACCTTCCAACAGCACCAAACTGAGGACCACGCCTTTAACACATGGACCTTTGAAAGACATTTAAGATCCAAACTATAGCACATGGTGTCACAGAGCAAAGAGTTCGGATGCTGGCAATTTTATTATAGCATGTTGTTACAATGATTTTATTTTATCATCAGTTGTTGTTAATCTCTTGCTATATCTAATTTATAAGTTAAATTTGATCATAGGTATATGGACGTGTAGGAAAAGCATAGCATATGTTTGATATTATCTGCAGTTTCCAGCATCCCCTGGGGTTCTCGGCATACATCTCCTGTAGATAAAGGCAGGGGAGGAGACCACAGTATATTAATTTCAGGCACAGAAAACTTCAGAATAAGGACAGTAATCAGAGTAAAAGAGGAGAATTATATAATGATAAACAGGTCAATTCTACAAAAAGACATAATCCCTATCATGTTTGCTTTTTACAAGAGAATGCAAAAATATATAAGATAAAAACTGAAAAACAGATGATCCTGCTATTAGAATTGGAGACTTTAATACTCTTCTATCAGAAAGGAACACATTCAGCAGGCAGAAAATCATTAAGAGCATAGCTGAACTTGGTAACAGCAACCAACTAGATATAATATTTATCTATTGACTACTTTATTAAACAATAGCAAAATATGCCCTAGCTTCAAGCTTATGTGGAACACTTGCCAGATACACCACACTTTGAATCTTAAGACAGCATATGAAATTTAAATGAATAGGAAGGGGCCAGGCATGGTGGCTCATGCCTGTAATCTCAGCTATGCAGGAGGCATAGGTAGGAGAATCACAGTCTGAAGCCAGCCTGGGCAAAAATGCAAGATTCTTTCTTAAAAATAACTAAAAGCTAAAAGGTCTGGGGGTATGGCTTAAATGGTAGAGCACTTGTCTAGCAAGTGTAAGACGAAGTTTAAACTCCAGCACTATAAAACAAACAAAAAACAAACAAACAGGAAGATATGACTTCATGGCCTGGCCTGTGCCAGACCAGTGGATTAGGTAGGTGCCTATGGTTGTGACCAGATCCAGCTGCAGCTTGAGAGGTAGTTCTCTAAGAACAGCAGTGGCTATGAAGAAACCCATCCTTAAGCTCCAGGATGCTTTGCACTAGGACTTGTGCAGAGGAGAGAGGCTCAGCACTGCTGCATGGATGGGAGGCTGGGGGCTGGGGCTGGGCTATGCCCAGAATGAGTCTGAGGCTGTGACTTGAAGTGATGGTCATACTCCAGCTCTCCAGCAAGGTCCCAGACGAGCCATGGCAGGTAGGAATGTCAATAAAGTGCCTGCCCTGCCTCTAGAGTAGCAGAGCAGTGCCTCTCCCACATCCCCGCCTCTTCAAGATCCCCAAGCAGCTGTACTATGAAACACCAAGGCTCCTTCCTGGGAATCCATCCTAACAGCTGGATGGATGAGGGGTGAAGGGTGGGTAGAGACTGATCCTCACATTAAACCACCGACTCAAGTATAAGAGAGAGGGAATGTAGCTTTCAGAGTATTGTGTGCAAACCATTACTTCCCTATGAAGGAAAATGGAAGATTACTGGCTTCTGTGAAAACACTGAAGTTCTGAGGGAAGAACCAGGAAAACAGTGTCTGTAATGCAGAGACTGGGGCAGTCTTGATTCTGAGCATGAGCTCTAAGTCACTGGATTTTATTATGCAAAGATATTTGATTTTTTAACTTTTTCAAAAAGCATTTAAAGAATAGAAATTATATGATATTTGATTTCAGACCACAAGAGAATTAAGCTAGAAAGATGGCTAGAAAATCCCAAACACCACATGGACAAACAAGATATTTTTAAATTTTTGAATTGATTGAAGCTGAACATAAGCTTATCAAAATTAGTGGGATGTAGCCAAAGCAATGCTTAAAGGGAAATTTATAGCAATGGATACATATATTAGAAAAGAAAAGACCTTAAAATCAGTAATCTAAACTTCTATTTCAGAAACCTAGAAAAAAAAGAGAAAATTAATCCAAAGTAAGAAAGAGAAAAATGATAAAAAATTAGAGCAAAATCAATTGAATTGAAAATGTGAGATCAATAGAGAAAAAGCTGGTTCTTTGAAAAGATTGATAGCAATAATGAGCCTCTAGCTAGTGAGAGAGAAAGGGGAGGGGGAGAGATAAAGGAGAGAGATGGGAAAGACAGTGGTAAGAGAGGAGAGAGAGAGAGAGAGAATGAGAATGACACAAATCACAAATTCAGGCTTTTTGTTTGAGAGAGAGAATGAACTCAGATTTAGGCTTTGTTTGTTTGTTTGTTTTGGTCAGGCTAGGGATAGACAAGGCTTGTCTAGCCTTGTCCATGCTAGACAAGTGCTGTACCACTGAACTACAGGTCCAGCCCTCACAAATTCTTAATATGTGAAATGAAAAAGAATAACAGAATGAAAAACACAATCTACTAAAACTCACACAGGAAGAAAAAGATAACATGAATAGCTCTACATCTGATAAAGACATTGATTCAGTAATAAACAACCCTTCCAAACAGAAAACACTAGACCCAAATTGATTTATTGGTAAAATCTCCAAAACATTAAAGGAAGAAATACCTATTCTCTATAATCTTTTCCAGAAGATAGAGGCAAAGGAGTAATCCTAATTCATTTTTTGAGGCCACCATTACCCAAACACCGAAACAAGACAAAGATATTAGGGAAAACTACAGACCAATATCTCTCATGAACTTAGATGCACAATCCCTCAATAAAACAAAACAAAAAATGAATCTGACAATGAATAAAAATAATTATTACCACATGGGATTTATCTTAGATATACAAAGCTGATTGAACATTTGAAAATAAATTAATGTATTTAATCAAACAGACTATAGACTACAGAAGAAAACCACTCAGTGTTATCAATAGGTGCAGAAAAAACATTTGACAAAATCCATTCATGAAAAAATATTTGCAACTGAGAAATAAGCTGAACTTTTTAAGCTTAAAAAAGAACACCTACAAAAAAATCTACAACTCACATCATACTTAATAGTAAGAAACTAGAAGCATTCCCTGAGATTGGGAACAAGGTCTCTCACTACTACTTGTCAACATTATACTGGAGGTATATGCAATATATATAATATATTAATATATAATAATATTTATATTATTTACATAAATTATAAATAATTTATATAACTTATATTATATAATATATAATAAGAAAAAACAGGTACACATATTGAAAGAGAGGAAATAAGGCTATCTTTGCAGATTAGTTGATCATCTCTGTAAAAATCTGAAGGAATTAATAAAAAAAAATTTTCCTGGAACCAATAATTGATTATAACAAGTTTCAGGATTCAAGGTTAATATGAAAAAGTCAATTGCTTCCCTATGTGCCAACAATGAACAAATTAAAAACAAACCCAGCATGGTGGCACCTGTTTGCAACCCCAGCACTCAGGAGGCTAAGAAAGAAGCAGGAAAATCTTAAGTTTGAGGCCAGCCTGGGCTATACAGTGAGACCCTGTCTCAAAATAATAAATAAATAAAACAATATTTACATCAACATCTCCAAAACACAATATTAACAAAACATATACAAGATTCATATGAAGAAAACTATAAAACTCTGATGCAAGAAACCAAAGAACTAAATTAATGAAGAGATAATCCATGTTTATGGGTAGAATGCACGACATTGTCAAAACAGCAACTAAAATTCCATCAAGTTATTTTTTTGGATGGCAACAAACTGCTTCTAGAGTTTATCTGGAGAGGCAAAAGGTCCAGACAAGTCAACACAATGCTGAAGAACAAAGAGGACTGACACTACACTATTTCAAGACTTACTATGAAGCTATCGTAATCAAGACAGGGCAGAATTGGCAACAGAAAAGACAATTAGATCAATAGAACAGAATACAGAGTTCAGGCAGAGACCTTCATGTAATCAGTTGACCTTTGACCAATGTGCAAATGCAATACAATGGAGCAAAGATAGTCCTTCAACCAATGGTGCTGGAACAAGTGGACATCCATATGCAAAAACAAACAAAAAGCACTCTCAGCCTGGACACCGACCTTATAGTCTTCGTAAAAATGAACTCAAAACAGGGCTCAAGTGGTAGAGTGCCCTTCTAGCAAGCGGGAGGCCGAGTTCAAAACCCAGTATTGCCAAAAAAATATTTAACTCAAAAATGGATCATACACCTAAATATAAAATGCAAAAGTATGAAGCTCCCAGAAAATTTAGAGTAGAAAATTTAGGTGATCTTGGGTATAGACATGACTTTTTAGATACAACACCAAAGACACGATCCATCAAAAAACTAACTAGTAAACTATGCTTAATTGCAATTTAAAATGTCTACAAAATACACTGCTAAGAGAATGAGAAGTCAAGCCACTCAGAGAAAATATTTGCATAAGATATACCTTAAAAAGGACTGCTATCCAAAATAGAAAATTCTCAAAAAAAAAGTTAACAATAATAAAACGAACAACTCTATTACAAAATGGGAAAAATATCTGGGCAGACAGCTCATCAAAGAAGATATAACCACATGAGAATGTGCTCTACTTCGTATGTCATTAGGGAATCACAAATTAAAACAGGGCTGGGGTGACTCAAGTAGTAGAACACCTGTCTGTAAGCAGGAGGCACTGAGTTCAAACCCCACAAGCACTAAAAAATTTAAAATGGAAAAATAAAACAGTTAGATACCAAAATTCAAAACACAACCACAAATACTGGTGAAGCTTTGGAACAACAGTAAATCTCATTCATTGCTGATGGGAATGCAAAATGGTATAGCTACTTTAGAAGACAGCTTAGGACTGGAGGCGTGGCTCAGTTGGTAGAGCACCTGCCTAGAAGACAGCTTAGTCATATCTTACAAAACAAAATATACTCATAGCACATAACCCAGCAATCCTAGGACTTACTCAAATGAGTTAAAATTTTATGTCCATGCAAAAACCTGCACAAGGATGCTTACAGCAGTTATATTCATAATTGGTCCTTTTGAAGCTAGCTGTGGTGGAATGCACTTGTAATCCCAGCACTCAGGAGGCTGAGGCAGGAGGATCTCAAGTTTGAGACCAGCATAGTTACACAGTGATCCCTTCTTTCTCAAACCAAACCAAACAAATGAAAAGAGGTATCTCTGTAGGTGAGTGGATAAATAAACTTTGGTATATCCACACAGTGGAATATTATTCAACCTTAAAAAGAAATGAAAAGACGTGGAGGATTAAATGCACATTACTAAGTGAAAGAAACCAATTTGGAAAAGCTACCCACTATATGACTGCAATTATATGGCAGTCTGGAAGAGGCAAAACTATGGAAACATTAAAGACTCGTGGTTGCCTAGGGGCAAGAGGGAGGGATGAATCAGCAGAGCACATAGTGAAACTGTCCTATCTGA
The DNA here is from genome assembly GCF_047511655.1 of Castor canadensis. Taxonomy (NCBI): domain Eukaryota; kingdom Metazoa; phylum Chordata; class Mammalia; order Rodentia; family Castoridae; genus Castor; species Castor canadensis. Next base: position 39,603,610 of record NC_133397.1, on the reverse strand, counting down.
TACTGTAATGGTAGATATAAAACACTAAACATCTGTCTAAACTCAAGGATGGTATAGGACTAAGAGTGAGCCCTAATGTAAACCATGGACTTTTAACAGTAAATCTATGTTGATGTAAGTGCATCAATTGTTAACTTGTGTGGGATATACATGTGTACAGCAGGTGCACATGGGAAATCTCTGTACTTTCTGCTCAGTTTTGCTATCAATCTAAAAGCATTCTAAAAATAAAGCCCATTAAAAATTTAAGAAATTTAAGAAATAAGAAACTGTTCCTGGAATAAAGCCAATCTGGCTGGGCCAGACCTCTAGCTTGCCCTGCATAACCTGGTCACATTGGCCTGGAGGGAGGGATGGCAGAGAACATCCTAGCCCCAGCCCCATTTGGAGAGTTCAGCTGAGCTGCTGAATGGAAGATACCCCAGGTTAGAGGCAGAGTGACTTTCTCAGATAACAAAAACCATGAAGGCTCTACCACAGCCAGGTCATGGTGCTGACTTGCCTAGCTGAGTTATTGCTAATGACTGTCTAAAAATCCTCAACTGACCATACACTCCAGGCAATAGCACTCTGCTCAGAATTTTCCATTCCTCCCTCCTTAGCAGCATCTCACCGACTCTGCCCACCAACCCCATACCAGCACTCCCCTGTCTCTCTGAGGAGATGAAAAGGCAATAAAGGAAACAAATTAAGAATTTCTTGGCAAGACTTGTCCACATAATTTAACCACTGGTGCCCTCTGGTGTTGAAATGACAACTTGAATTCACAGGTCAGCAAAATAGATGTTTTTAGAGGACTTTGCTTTTTATTTTTAAACCTCTGTTATTTCCCTATGATAGTGGTTGTCTTAATACTTAAAAAATACAAATCATACATCAGTTAAAATGGACAACATGGCATAGTGACCCTGAGAGTACTTTGAAATGCTGTAGCAGTGGGAGCCAAGCTGGCTAAGTGCGGGGGTGCTTAAGGCAGCCATGGTGGAAGCATGGGCTCCTGGAGGCAGCGGGTGACACCAAGAGGCTATAGCAAAGGAAAGAGGATGTGCCAACTGGTGCCAAAAGAAATTTAAGGTGCCTTTGCATGATTGTGTTCAAATGAGCCATACACATCACACACCATCACTATTGGGGAATACCAAAGCCAAGTGCCATTAGCCCTGGGCTGCCAGCCCACTCATAGGCTGCCCTTTAGGCTTCTCTTTCCTGGAAGCCTGTTAATGTTTATTTGCACTGGTTTCACCAGGATGAAGTTGTGCTGAGCAGAGGCAGAGGCACTTTGCCTAGGCTGGGCTTGTATTAAAGGAGAATCACCATCGTACAGCTACCCAGCTATTCACTGCATGTGTGTTGAGTACCTGTTACGTGCTGGGCGGGTGCAGCAGCAGTACCATCTCAGGGTAGCTGGGCTTTGGGCACACTGCCCTGTGTCTTCTATGATATATCCTACTATCCTTTGGGGAGACTTTGTTTCCACCCTTCTTATGCAGGAGATTAGGATTGTAACCAAGAGGGTCAGTCCGCGCTCAGAGACAGAGAACAAACAATTGTAAATGGGACATTGTATAACTGTGTAATGGAAGTTGGCAGAGAGACTAACTGCAGAGTCCCAGGCAGAAGAGAAAAAGAGACATCAGAGGGGTGGTCCCTAGTCATGTCTGGTCAAATGTCCCCAGAAAGAGACACGGGGGTCCTGGTCATATTGGAACCATAACTCAATACTTTCAGAGACCACTGTTGGCCAATTATCTTGCTAGCAAGCATTCCTCGGAGAAAAGCTGACTACATCTTTTTACCAACTTTCCATGCATGGTGATGGATGTTCCCATGGTCCCTAGCGCTGACAGATAACACTAGAAAGATTCTAAGTCAACCGTGAACTCTCCTTAGGCACTGCAGTCTTAAGCAATGACCTCCTCCTGCCCTCGACCTATGATATGGTCCTTACACCTTTCCAGGTCTTTCTTCCTCAAGCTCCATCTCCCCCAAAGCCTCCCCTGACCACCCCCACCCTACTGACCTCTCTTGCCCAGGAATTGTGCACATTTCTTTTTGACTCACTGCTTATTGTCTATTTGTCTGATTTTAATGCCCAAGTAGAGCCCAAGTTTCTGGGAGGCTAAAATAGTGCTTTATCTCCAAGTGGGGTGCTGCTTTTCAGTGTACTTCAACTCTGTGGGAATTAGCAATATTTGGGTAACATAAATGCAACTTTCAGACCTGACCTCAGCAAATAACAGGTAATTGACTGAAAATCCAAACTCATGACACAGGCTTTTTTTTTTCATTATTTCTTTTTCAGTGCTGGGGATTGAACCCAGGGTATTGTGCATACTAGGCAGGTGCTCTATCACTGAGGCACATCCCCAGCCCAATGACACAGGCCTTTGCTGACTAGACAAAATTAAATACCAATACAAAGGAAGGTGTAAAACAGTTGGTTTGTATCTCTTGTTTAAAAACAAACATACAACAAATAAAGGTGCCCTATGTTCCTAAGCCTTGCTTACATAATTCAATCATTAAAAAAAAAGGATATAGGCTTTTAAAATAGGGTTTCTAGGGGCCTTCCTTCCAGGACCACTTGTACATACACATGAAGATCAAGCATGGGGATGTTTGTAGCAGCATTGGTTGTAACAGTGACAACACAGAAATAGTAAATGACTTTAAAGATGGCAGTGTTTAAATAATCTATGAATCTCCGGAGGTAACATGGTCTAGTAATCAGTCATTAAAAAGAATGAAGTAGCCAGGTGTGGTGGCTCAGGCCTATAATCTCACCTACGCAGGGCAGAGACTAGGAGGATCAAGCCTAGCCCAGGAAAAACGTTAGCAAGACCCTAGCTCAACAAATAATTCAAGTGTGGAGGTGTACACTTGCAATCATGCAGTATATGTGGGTGGATCTGAATCTTTTGTAGTAAGAATGTATTTATATATTACTGGTGCAGATTTAATTCTAAAAATACAAATCAAAGTTGAAGTTATGACAAGGGGTCTAGTTGTTTAACAGTATTGAATTTTTGAAACTGACAAGAATAAAATTCTTTTTCATGTTTTCAATTTTTTTTAATATCCAAAAATACTTTTTATTAAAAAAATGGAAAAGGAGGAAGGAGGAAAAGGAGGGAGGACTTTCTTTCCTCTTGTGGATCAGCACAGCCACCCTCTGAGGTATGAAGCTAAGGTCACTGTTTTTATTACTTACATTACTGCCCTTAGAGGGCAGGAGGGCAAGTGGAGGGGGCAGTAACCAAGCCAGGGCCAGGACAGATCCCCCAACTCCTCGCCTGTGATTTCCACAGGCTACTGCTGCCCCAAGGGTTCTGCTGATCTTCATTGCTTCCTGCAGAGCAGATGACACCCTGAGTCTTAGGTCAGGAAAGCAGCCTCGGATCAGAGCAGTTATTAAGATGGATCTCAGACAGAGGCAGGGGCCGGGAAGGAATTTCCAAAGTGCACTTCCTGAAGTGCATGTTTCTCCTGCCTAGACAGGGTTGATAAAACCCAGGGTTTCTGCAGGACCTGCAAGGAAGACTGCAAGCTGTGTAAGGAGGTCTGGAGTCACTGTTACAATATCCCTCTGTGACTGGTGACTTCAGGAGGGTGTATGAGATATGAGTGTGTGTGCATGGGCAGAAGAGAAATGGTGACTAGGCAGCTCACGTTCCCCTCTGATAACCCCATGTTTTCATTAGAGGAGAAAAAAAATAATCCTAAGGAACTGGCATTTTCCCTTCAGAGGAGGAACTGACTCCAAGTGTCAGCTGAGAAATAAAACACAGGTAGGAAAGCCCACTGTGCAGGTAAAGTGAGGCCGGAGATGGCAGAACTCCTAAAGTCAAGACTGAAAAGGGTTCAAATGCCCCAGGACTCATGATACCGACATCTGGAGCTTGGGAGCCAATTTCTAGACCGTTACAGTGGCCGAGGTGATCAGACAGACCAGGAGGAAGTCTGAGAGCCTCAGACTCTGCAGGTCCTGGAATTATAGCCAAAGAAAGGAGTGAAATATTCAGTTTGCTTAGTACCAGTGTGCTTCCGTCCTTGGTTGAGGAGCTCAGTTACCCAACAATTATGTGAACATCCTCCAAGGGTTTGGCCCCTCTGAAGCAGGGACAAGGAAGAGACAGCCCAGAGGCCAGCCCCCAAAATGTCCCTAGCTCTATGTCCTTATGCATGTTTCCCAACCCTCCAGCTCTCCACTTCCCTGCCAGGCAATGGAAGAACAGTCACATACCTCATAGCAACACTTCCCTCCACAGTTGACTGCATGTAACATATTCAGTGGTGGCTACAGAAGATTCTATCACCTTGTAGCATCATCGCCATCTTAGTTTGTGTCAGTACACTCAGTGATGTTTGCACAACAGCAAAGTCTCCTAACAATATACTTCTCAGAAGCATCCCTCCCATTAAGTGATGCATGACTACAATTTGCTCCCTCTATCTGGCTGACAAAGGGTCAATTGTGGAAAGTGTATATACACAATTCTTAAACCGATATGGCTCGAACAATTTTAGGCTGAAAGGGGAATGACCAGGACAATCTCACAGACTGGACTCAAGATTTTGAAAAATCTATTTGGCTGAAAACACTGGAACCTATTCCCAGGAGTAGGAAGGGCACCAAATCTGGGTCCACAGACCAGCAGGCCAGATGGCTGAGCTGCAGCCAGCCGTAGGGGCCCAGGTTGCAGCTCATGAGGCCAGCCAATGTGACTAGCAACAGTGAGAACCTAGTTAAGCTTCCTGAGCAGGAGATGGATATAGCTGTGATCAGAGCCAGATGCAGGCCTGAAGTCCATGGGACTCCATGCAGATTGTTATGTACTGATGTGTTCTTAATAATCAAGACACAGGCTCAGGCTTAGATCTGAGCAAAAGTAGGCAAGCTGGCCTCTTCAAGCCATGCTGCATCTTCATCTTCATAGGGTAAGGGGGCTGCAGAACCTAGAAGACTCGAGGTCAGCAAAGGATGGAAAGAAATAAGGAGAAAGAGGAGGTATAGCATGGGTGTGGTGGTGCACACAGAGGTGTAGAGAGGGAAGATCCATGATTTCTTGCTGGGGACCCTAAATTCTGAACAGACTTTGCCGCCCAGTCCCAAAGTGGCCTGACACCCATCATCGTGAAGACACAGCAGGCAGATTTACTTTCTCCTCCCTTGCTTGAGCAGGTGCAGAGGCATTTCCTGCTGCACGTGTTGGAGACACTGTCCCCACGCCAGCCCTCTTTCTTCCAGGGTCAGCCAGGGACCCAAGTCTAGCAGAGATATCTGGGCATACATGCTGCTTTCTTAGAATTAAATAGTTATGAGATGACAGGATCTTCATTTAGATTCCATAGATAGGTCAATATTTAGTATCTTTACTGAAAACTAGACATTGCCTCACTGGAGTCTTATCCAAAGTAGGCTCCATGCTTCCTGGCAACAACATTCATCTCTCCAGAAATGCCATCTCTCCTCTGCTAAAATTGTTTGAGATTCCCACTCCATTCCTTTCTTCTTCCTCCCTTGTTTTTAACCTCACCTCCTGCCAAAAAGGATTTCAGGCAGGCCATGTTTCTTTCCAAAGTACTAGAATACTGCAAAAGGAGATTGGGATGGCTTCACTACCCCCTTTGGAGAGGCTGCGAAGATCAGGACCCTAGATTGAGGCAACAGTTAGTACTTTCTCTTGTCCAAGGGCAGAGTCATCTCTAGGCCCCACACAGCTATTTCCAACTTTGCCCACCCTCCTCAGCTCTCCATGTCCACTTTTCCCCTCAATTTCAGTAAGGACCTCTCATTTCCTAAACTAAGGAAAATCTTAGTGAAAAACTTTCAACAGATTCAAAATGTAAATGGTTACTTTCCCACTTATCTTCTTTCTCTTTGGGTTCTGGCCCTATGCCAGAAATGCACCTGCATCCAGGCCTGGTCTGCAGGCTGTCCTCTCTTAGTTGGAGTGATATCCTGCTTTCTCCTTAGGACCTACCTGGTCTTTGCCCTGGCTGTATCAACAGGGCTCTCCCTGCTGGCTCCTCATTCTTACCATTCCCACTGTCTTTTTCCTGACTGTCAGAACATTCTGAAAAAATTTCCCCCTCCATTCTTGCTTCAGTCTACTATATGTGGGCTTCCATATCAGCATCCCACAAAGATGGTGCCTGTCAAGGTCACCAGCGACTTTCTCATTGGTAAATACAACCTCAGGTTTCATGTCTTCCCTTAGATAACCTCTTAGAAGCATTTGATACCACTTGCCACTTCCTTTTTAACTTTAAAACAACAACAACAACAAAGCCTCTCTCTATACTTTTGCCTTCCACAGTGTCACTCCTTACTTTTGTTTCTGCCTATGAGGTTGTTTCCTCTCCCTGACTTTGCAGGCTCATCCTTGGATGGTGATAACTTCCCAAGGTGTTATCTTCAACTCCTCTCTCTTCACACTCAAGGTATGTATCCAGAGGGGGCATTTACTCCACAGCTGTACATGGTACTTAGATACTGATGGATGCAAATCTAAATGCTCAGTCTGACTCTCTCCCCCAGGTTTCAATGAGAATGATCCACAGCTGAACAGCTCCATGTCAGGCACTTCAAGATAACACATGCCCAATTCAATTTCACCATTTTCCTTCCAACCCTGTCCTCCCTCTCTATTCCCCATCTCGGTGGATTCTTCACTGTTCTCCCAGCTGGATCTGGTCACTCTGTCCAATAAATTACTTCTCTTTAATAGTCTTAAGCTATTCTCTTTATTCTTGCTGCAACCATGACCTGATTTCCAATTTTCATAATTTTCTCATTGGGATCCCTTCAATGACAAATGCATCCATGTCCTCAGTTTATTTCCTTATAATCTGCCTATTTTTCTAATCTTTCCACCATGGGAATGTATTAACACACTCAGAACAAACAATAAAACACTATTTTAAAACAATAACCTAACCATGCAACAGTCCTGCCCAACAGATCATGGCTGTTCAACTCTGCGGGCACATTGCACCACTTATAAAATCAGACACTTTATTCAGGACCCAGAACATGTCCCCACCTCTGGTACTACATGCTAATTGGAAGAGACAGTTTATGGGAGGGACAGTAGAGTCAGAGGAAGGGAGCAGAGATTCAAGAGTCAAAGTTCATTTAATAAGCTGTGTGATAGCTACAAATTATTTCATCTCCGAGTCTCAGTTTCCTACCTGGGGACATGAGGACCTATGGTTTCTGTCATACCTGTGAAGGACCAGTAAGACATCTTTTCTTTTTTGGCAGTACTGGGATTTGAACTCAGGACCTTATGCTTACTAGGCAGGTGCTTTGTCACTTGAGCCATGGTCCCAGTCCTTTTTAATTTAGTCATTTTTCAAGTAGGGTCTCGCATTTTTGCCTGGGGCTGGTCTCCGATCATAATCTTTTTACTCTTGCCTTCTGTGTACCTGGGATAACAGGCATGCACCACCACTCCTGGCTTTTTGATTGAGATGGTGTCCTGCTAATTTTTGGTCTGGACTGGCCTCTAACTGTGATCTTCCCCATTTCAGCCTCCTCAGTAGCTGTGATTATAGACATGAGTCACCCAGCCCTACTAAGATAGCATTTTATGACAGCATTATAGCACAGCTCCTTCTGAAAGTCAGCTCTGAACAAGGGATTAAGAAAGAAAAGCCCCAATTCATATTTATTATCTACTTCTCAATCTAACTCCAAAAGTGTTTCTTCCCTCAACCTCAATATATCTTTTCCTTAAACTCTGTCTATACTTCTGTAGGCTTATTTTGTCTCCCTAGATCATTAGCTATCTTAAGAGGTATGCTACACCTTCCTCTTTTGCCATGTTTCCATCCATAGTCATGGTCTGTCATTGCACAGAAAAGTCTCAATAGAGGTGCACAGTTAGGTGCAAGGGCTTGTGCCCACTGCTCCAGTCAAATCTGGAACTTACTTTCTAAGATGAGACAAAAAGGAGCATGTGGGTATGGGTGAGGGGCAGGGAGACAACTCACCTTTACACTGCAAACCCTGCCGCAAGAGGCCCCAGAGCAAGGACCCACAGTGGTCACAGAAGGTGGGGACCTTGTAGTTGTGGATCCCAAACTTGTGGGGCATGTTGACGCTGAACCGCTGGGAGCCCACCTGCAGGGACAGCAAAACATAGAGTGAACGCTCAGCTGCTCCGCTCCCCTGGGGGCTTATCCCAGGGCCCCTACAGAAAGCACGTGTCACTGTAGGCCTCTGCTGTGCTGTGAAAGCTGCATGAGAAACGGAATGAAGATAGCCTCCCTCCTGGCCCAGCCTTCACTCTTGAGGTCCCTAGCCCATTGCCTGCTGCACCAGCTGACTTGGCAAGGCCACACAGCATCCCTTTGGGACTTTGGGTGTCTACACGATGGCAGCACCCAGTCTACAGTGTGAACCTCACACTGGAGCAACCCAGGAGATGTCACCATGTTTTTTCAATGCTGCTTTGTGCACAGAGGACTTGCGTAGGCAGAGAGCTTCCAGGACCTAGAAAGTGGATACAAATCTTGTAAAACAGTTTATCAACCCAGCATGGTGTGGAGGAAACTGTAGTCACCAGGTGGACAAGTAATAATTCCAATGATGATGGCTAACCACGAGGACAGTAAGGTATTGGTGATGACCAGACACCAGGCACTGTTACCTCACTTAAATCTTGCTACTACTGTATGGGGAAGGACTTTGTGCCCCCAAATTCACTGATGAGGAAATTAAGACACAGTGAGGTGGGGAAACATGTCTATAAGCTGATACACAGGGTTGTGTGGTAATGGAGCTAACAGGGATAGAAGAGGTGGGAAACATGAAGGGTTCTACAGAGGCCATGGTCACCAGTGTGAGCTACTTCTTGGGTCTTCTCTGCCCCTCTCTGCAGATACTTTCTGCCCCTGTCTAGGGAGACAAGCCACACAATCCAACCCTTCTCAGACTGGGCAGGAGACTATCACCTTCAACACTAATGAACTGGGGAGGAAGCTGCTCTTCTGACTCTTGGAACTGGAGAGTGGGTAGCACACAGCTATGAAGTTGTGCCTTGGCTCACTAGCTGACTGATGAATGAAAGACCCCATGGGAAACTTAGGATGGGAAAGATGGTGGTTGGACATTGACACGGACTGGGAAACAAAGATGAAGTCATGGCTGCAGTGTACACAGGCACACGCACACACATATACACACACAAATACACTCCCGCCTTTATAGCCAGTTCCCTATCACCCAGCTCCTGGGAATGCCTGGTCCTTCATGGGACTAGGATGCTACTGAGACCTGCTTGAAGGACACAAGCTACCAATTAGGGTCTTGGCTAGGTATATGATTTCTAAGAACAATTATGCCCATCCTACCTTAGATTCATAGTTGAGGTATGCCATTTGTGAATATACCTGTCAACCCTACATTTGTCTTTCTGAGCCCTAAGGATGGATGAGGTCACTGTGCCCACTCTCTTCCTACAGCCCTGAAGACCTTTACTGAGATCAGAAGCTGGTCTTCCAGGAGCAGTCCTACAGGGATGTGAATGACAGACTAAGGTAAAGAGGTGAGGAAGTTGTTCCAGGTTACCAGGAGGTCAGTGTGGGGTTGGAGTGAGCCATGTGGTCCTCACTAAGGACTGCAAGGTATCAAAGAGAGTGAGAGGAAGATGAGGTACATGAGCAATAACTTGCCAGAATCTAACAGATGGAGAAGCAAACACAAAGGCCACATGCATGCAAATGAACACGTATGTGCGCACACACACAGAAAACAGAGAACAAGGATTGGGCAGAAAGATAAAATTGTGAGATTCAAAATGAGAAGAAGGAAAGGAAGTGATACAAAGAAAGATGCCGTATTCCTTGGTTACCACACCTAGAAATACAGGAAGGAGTCAGAGCCACATAGACGCAAGTCAGGGTGAGCAACTTGCCAAGTGCTCATGGTGGGAAAAATCCACGGAGCTCATCCACAGAGCACATTTACTTGAAACAGAGTCTTGATACGTAGCCCAGGCTAGTCTCAAACTCACTATGTAGGTCAGAGCATTTTTTGATAGGAGGGAGGGGATCAGAAGCATGGTGTATGGAGTGTCATGTGTTCGCAATGTGTATACCTGTAGGGGTATGTGTGTGTGTGTGTGTGTGTGTGTGTGTGTGTGTGTGTGTGTGTGTGTGTGTCCACATACATCACTGAAGATGGTTACACAAAAGAATGAACTTAAAGGTTGGTTCTCAGTAGGGCAGAACCAGCAAAAAGGCATGTCCATTACCAACAGGCCAGATAAATGACACTAAAGGAAGCACGAGATGGCAGCAGGGACACCTGGATGGGCAATCAACTCTAAGAAACCCAGAACCCCACTTCCTTAGTGTCCCTGTTGGTCTGTCTCCTGGGACACATACCAAATCTAGAAACACACCTCACTAGAGACTTTCTACTACTCAATGTATCAGGAAAGATAGGAGGGAGAACTAAGTCACAGATTAAGTAGGTTCTCTGTGTTTCAAACCTCAACCCTCTAGCCTGCGTGGCAAGGAGTCTTGTGTGACTTTCCTTTCAAGGAAGTGAGGAAAAGCTTTAGAAGGCTACAGAGGTTTCCAGATGATACCCTTGAGAACAGTACTTGTGTGTTCTTCGCTTCCATGGGACATGGCACAATGCCTGCCATAAAGGAAGTGCCCAATACATAGTCAATAAGCTATCCATAGAAGGAAGGAAGTCAGACAGCAAGCACGCCCTCTCTTCTTTCATTTTCTTGTGAAAGTATTGAGGGTAACAATGTACTATGGGGTTATGCTCTGAGGCCAGGAGTTAGGAGGTCCAGGCCCTGGCTTATACTTTTAACCACAACAAGAGACCCCCTGAAAATGACTGAAGTGCTCAGGGCTCAGTTTACCCTTCAGGAGCATGGAAGACTCAGTATACACCTTGCCCCTTGCTGCTTTCCAAAGATTGTAAGAAGGCAAAACAAGGTAAAAGATGAGAAGTGTCTTAGATGCAAAGATACTATTTGGCTGAATTATTTTTAAGTAGATAGAGGTCTCTATAAATTAATCTTTTTGGAAGCCAAATTATAAACCCACCTGATTCTAAATTCAGTGATTCTAAATCTTCTCAGGGCCTCTCTCTCTCTCTCTTTCTCTCTCACCTGATTTTAGTGGCTTATGATTATACAGAATTTATTTTACCTAGAATTAAAAGCATGTCTTTGAAATCAACCTTTGTGAACACAAATAACACCCTATCTACAGTCAGACCCTGGCATCACCCTCGGAAAGGTTTTTCAGTTTGTTAGTGATAAGATCATTCTTCCAATTCAGTTAGTGAAAACCTGGCTCCCCTGTCAAATTTTCATGCTTCCTTATCCCTCGCAACATCCTTAAAGCCAGTCTGACACTAGTTTCTAAGATTAAGAGACAACAGAATGTAGCAGTCAAGGGCTCAAATTCTAGAACAGACCACCTGAGTTTGAACTTGGCTCTTTTACATACTAACTGTGTGACTTGGGGCAAGTTTTCTGACCTCTCTGTGCTTCTAGTTTCTCTGTCCAAAGATGAAGATGATAGTGACATCTACTTTACTAAGATTGTTAAAAGATTAAATAATATATGATAAAGGGTTTAGGTCAGGACATAGTAAGTGTCCAATGAATGCTGACTATTGTTATTTATTGTAGTATTTCCATCTCTTAAGTATTTCTTGGATTGTTCATTCCACTCCATTTCCCCATCACCTCATTACAGATAAGGTTCCTGCTTGTGTGTGATATTTCTGTCTCTGTTCATTACCTGTGTGGATTTACGGACACATCACCTAGCCACCTGAGTGTTCCAATAAGGTGAAATGTGAATTTTCCTTGTGGGCTTTCTAGCTCTGGGATCTGATTGCTCTTGAGATAATATCCACAGGCATAAAACTGAATGCTCATCCTATAGATTGTGCCTCATGCCAGAAGACCATGGACAAGTCCCCTCATGCTTGATCAGCACAATGAAGACAGAAGAAGGATCTCAGAGAGATCAGGTTTCCTTGGGAACATCCTTGGAGGCAGAGAAGGGAGGATCTGGCAGGGAAGAAAGCCCAGAATCCTGCATTATAAATATTTACCTCATCGGGGGTTTCCTGTTTCTTTAGTCCAGCACACTTTGTAATGATGAGCTCATGACATCGCTTGTGGACGACGCAAGTGCAAACTGCAGATAGCAAAAAAAAAAAAAAAAAGCAAGGGTGAGTGATGAGAGGAGGAAGAAAGTTTCCATTCCGGGATTTAATCAGGTCTTGGTGGAGGCAGAAGGGGTGCTATGTTCCTTCTGCCATGAGTTTTAGTGTAATTATTCTCCCCTCACACCTGCTGCCAAAAGTCCTTCATGCAGTCATTTAAAAACACTGCCGTCAGAACCACTGGAGACAAAGAAACATTGATGTTCACAGGGCACTGGAAGTTTTCCCTGGTTCTGAGCATACTGATCAACTTTCCCACTGTGATCTGCCAAGGTTAGGGCCTAGCTTCCTTCCCGGCCATCCCATGGAGTCCTCCCTACTAAAGGTATTGTATCATCTGCAATATTCCACTCAGGGTCATGCCAGGGTGGCTAATGTGAGATGGAGAACTGCAGCAGATGGCACAGAAGTTTTCAGGCTTTGAAAAATATGTGGCTGTGCCTTCAATGCCAAACTTTCAAATTGCTGTTGAATTTAATGTGTCCACAAGACGTGGCCGGTAGTACTGTCTGGAGGGTCATGAGGCAGTGGGGACCATCAGTGGTTAAAGAGGTAAGTCACTCTCTAATTGCACACACGTATCTCCCCAAAGACACAGCCACCTCTAGCAGAACCACCTCAGTTCTTCCAAGGGTACGATCCAAGTTAGATGGTGCTTGGCCTGGAGGGGGAGCGGCTCCCTGTCCTCACCTCAGGGGAAGCCTGAGCATGACCACAGCGAATTCCCACCCTCCAGTTTTGTATGACTTAATTTTGCATTTGTAGCTGAATAACCATAGAAAAATATAATTTTCAATACCTTCAAGTGAGCTTTAAAATTTTAAAAGTTAATGATTTCACAGTAGAGATTTAAGAGAAAGAAAAAAGAGTTGGCAAATACCAGTCAGTGATACTGACAGAAACAAACAGGGAACAAGAGAGGAAGGAAATGAAAGAGCACAAGGACCTAGCACAGGACAAGTGGGACTCCAAGATACCTCTGGTTAATGCCTAAGTCTCACTAGGAAAGATTAAAGTGCCACCCACTACCACTGCCACAAAAAGCTGGAGAGCTTGGGGGTTTGCTGGGACACCAGGAGATAGGTGGTACTGCAAAATACACGTCCTATACCTGTACACGTGAGTGATGGCCAGGCAAGGACAAAGCAAGCAGGGTCCCAGGGCCTGCACACAAACTATCTAGAGTCTGTAAATGTCATCAGTTCTGGTCCATGCCTCCCACAAGCAATAGTGATCTGATCCTAACTGTGAGCTTCTGAAAGCTTAGTTCACAAAATACCTCTTACCTTGACATTGGTATCCCTGCTTTCCTATGACACCCCTGCAAAGAAGAATACAATTCTTTAAGAAAATAAAATATTGAAAACCATGCATGCAAAGCCATCCAAATATGATCACTACCCTTGCTGCACTGAGGGAGTCCACTGAGCGGTGAGACTTCACTGCCACTTGCAGTAACTTAAAATACCCTCCAGAAGGCCACAGAGGTACATTTAGAGCAGGTGGACAGTCTGGTCAGCATCAGGACAGGTTTTCTGTACAATCAGCCACACTAGTTGAGGGTAGCAGTGTTCTGAAAAGCTACAAATGGCCTTCTCTGCTCTGGACAGAACTTGGGCAGCTACACATCCCTTTCCTCATGGGTAAAACCAATGTTCCCCACCTCCCAGCATCAGAACAAGCTCTAAGGGCTTTTCGATGGTAAGGAAGAGCAGAGGCTGGCAGGCATATTCTGTGGGCAGCCCACAGACCACCTAGGACTACAGGCAGTCTATAATCAGGACTGAGGGCTCAATCTACTGTTTGGGTGAAAGCCAACATTAGGGTTCTTTTCATGGTCCCAGCTGGGTCTCTGGAACAGGGCAGGGAGTCAGCATAAAACAAAACAATCAAACCAACCCAGCCTTATCCCCATGCTTGGTATACCTGACAATACAAATGCCCCCTGGATGAGTTTCTACTGACACTTGACCTCACTTGCTCTCTCTCACTGGGAATGAGAAGCACTGGTGGCAGAAGTGGGCAGTCACTGGTTTGGTTGGGTTTCCTCTCAGTTGTGTCACCTCAGCAACTTGCTTTGTAACACCACAAGGGTAAGACAAGTGACTCCTAGACATCGCAGGAATTCAGAGGTCCTCAGCAGAAGTCAAATGCCCCCTGGCTGGGTTCATACTGAAATGTGGCCTCTCTTGCTTTCCCCACTGGATCCAAGTGTGTAGGCCACTTCTCCACCAGACTCATCAGATGCTCAGCAAACTTGCCAGAAAGGCTGATGGGATGTCAGGAAAAACCTGAGCCTTAAATCAGGCTAACATGGGGTGGAATCATACTCTGACACTTCCCAGCTGGAGAATATTGTCCCTTTGTCATTTTCCTAGTGTTGGAATGGGGTCAATACTACATAGTTCCTAGGAGAGTGGGAAGATTTAATTAGATATTCCCAGTGCTTAAAATAGAACCTGGCATGTGGTGGGTACTTACTAAAATTCATGCTCCAGCCCTAGACCAGTGTTTGTAATTCTCCTCTACCACATGAAAGGCCTACTGCCTTGCCTTGCTCTATCAAAATCCCATCATCATGGAAGGAGAAATGGCACCTCCTCCAGGCAGCCTTCCCAGGCTACTCCAGATGCTGCTGCTGCTCTCTGGCTCCTGTGGGATCTTAACAGTTAGCAGCAGGATGGTTAGCCTGCTTACTGAGAACTGCTTATGCCACACATAAGCAGTTTTCACTTCATTATGGAAAAATTTAAATATATATTAGAGTGATAAATATAATGGGACCTTATGTACCTATTACACAGTATCAACTATCAGCACATGGCCTGTCTCTATTTCATCTTCTTCCAGGATTATTGTTTAACAAACTCCAGGCATCACAGTTCATAGCAAATAATTCACCTTGTCTCTATAAAAGACAAGGATTCTTTTAAAAAAAACATACAGTGTCATTGTTATTGTTACAAAGTCCTAACTACTTAAATATGATAAGATCCTAGCATAAAGTCACCAGGATCTTTTTTCTTTCCATTTCTTCCCCCGCTCGCACCATTTAACACATCACCCACATAACCTCCAGAAAAGGCTCAGCAATCAGACACACAAGAAACAAAGCACTTCAGTGCTGCTTTTTTTTTATTTTTATTTTTTCACAGTGAAATTAATTTTTTATCTGAAGCCAATTCCAGTGAAGGTTTAAAATCTGAGAAACTCTCTACCACCTACTTTATTAAAGGAAATACTTTTGTCATTATCTAATTCTTTAAGGCTTATGTCTGTATTGTGATGAGATTCAAGGAAGGCAATGGTCTTTCTCTTTGGAGTCCATCTTTTAAACTTGAAAGTCAGTGTTCTAAAAAGATGTCAAAATTACATTACGGAACCTCCGTCCAAAGCTCATACTTAACATACATCATACTCGGACTTTTATTAGAGGTACACCTCCTTCATTTCAAGTTAAAATACAATGATTTTTGTCTGGAAGAAAATAATTCCCTCACCCATTAACTTTCATAAGAAAATCTCATCTTTTATTGCCATCAGCATTTTAAAATAAAGTTTATCCTGTCCCACCCCAACCCCACCTTCTTGCCACAGAAAAGTCATAACTAGAGGTTACCAGAGAGAGGGGGCTTACCAGATGAAATCTCTGCAGTGGGAGCAGTAGGTGGGCTGCCGAAGGTAGGTGGCCATGAACTTGTGGCCATTGACCTGGTGGACCCTGCGCCTGACAGCCCCTTGCCGCTTTCTCGGCCGCATGCGCTCCCGGAACACGCGCTCTTCATTGTCCTTAGGGGCTGGGGAAGGGCAAGAGCAGAGGAGAAAACAGTGTGGGTTAGTGCACCTTCACAATGACCTTCTGCTGCAGCACTGCCCCGTCCTCAGGTGAGTGAAGACGGGCTCGCTGGAGAGCAGCCTCTGGGCTTTTGTTGGGGTTCAGGGGTCTGAGGAGTCTCGCTGCTCAGGGAGGAGCTGAGCACATGGGGTGGACAGATCCAGAATCACGCATTCCCACTTTTCCACATGCTCAGAGTCCATTCCAATCTGAATTCTGTTCCTAATACAGCTGCCCATTGCTCTCCACCAGAGCCTAGGGGTTTAAAAGGCTTCAAGTGCAAACCTTGGCATGATTTCTGAGCAATGTGACCTTGGACAGATGGTGTGCCCCACCCTGAGTCGTTGCAGGCATCTCCTGAGTAAACAGGGACCACACTGCTAACCACATGGTGTGGCCTGGAGGAGCTGCTCACCTGCTGCCTGCCTCAGAGCAGTAGCTGCCTAAGAAATCCGCCTTCTTCCTTCTGCCTCATACCCCAACTAGGAAAATCAACTCTTCTCCAAAGGTCAAAAGGAAGGTAATGTTAATACCGTGAAAGCAGACAAGGGTTCCAAAGGTTCCAGACCTACCACCCCACTGGAGATGAACGGATCTTCTTATGTTTTTCTTCCCTCCACCTCTGAGATTGCCCCAAGCCTAAGAACTCCTTGCAAGGGGGACTAATAGATGATAACAAAAATTATAATAATGATTGTCATTGACTGTTAATGGTCGTGCTCCCTGACCTCCTGCCAAATTCCTGTGTTGAAGCACAAGCCCCACTGGAACGGTGTTTGGAAATGGACCTTTAGGGAGATAATTAGGGTTGGATGAGGTCATGACGGTGGAATCCCCATCATGGTAGGAGAGGCGTCCTTGTAAGAGGAAGAGACCTGAGTGAGCTCCTGTCCACCATGAGCACACAGTGAGACGGGAGCTGTTCAAAAACAGGAAGAGGGTCCTCACTGGAACTGACCATGCTGCCACTTCAATCTCAGAATTGGGGTGAGATTACAGATCTCACAGAGCCTCTGGTACTGTGAAAAATAAATGTCTGTCTGTCTGTATTTTTTTTTTTTATGGCAGCCTGAGCTAAGCCAGTGGTAATGGCTAACAGGCTGAGAGCTTCCTCTCTGCTCTGGCAGGTGCTGAAAGCATTGTGTGTAGTAACTCACTAAGTCCTTACCACAGCTCTTCTTGAAGAGCATTATGGTCTCCATTTTACAGGTGTCAACCTGAGGAACAGAGGGTGTAACTAATTTACTACTAAGTGGAGCCCAGATTTGAGCCCAGAACGTGGGGAAGCAGCCAGTGTTCCACTGCCACTGCTCTAGGGATAGCTCTCATCCATACAGGAAGTCCCAAAGTTCTCAGATGAGTGGCTCTTGTTACGGAAAGAGTGGAGGTGCCTGTGGACACAGACTTCCTGAGGACAGAGTAGACAGGCTGTGCGCCTCTTGCCAGGGTGCCTGGAAGGACCCAGCATGCTACAGCTTAGAATGCACTGGGAAGGCTCTATACACCAAAACACTTCCCATGCCAGTTGTACCCAACATCCCACCACAGTGATGTGACTCCTGAGGAAGAAACCTTGCTTGCTTCTGGACTTCTGAATACAAGAGTCCCTGCAGCTGTTTAATACTTCTTAGCTCAGCAAGGGCAGGGAGAGGATAAGAAAAACTGAAGGCCCTCCAGGTGGACCTCCTTCAGGTGGGCCTGGATGATACTGGGGACCAAATGTCCAGGTGAGCTCAGTGAAACAGGTGAACAGGTAGCTGTTTACTGTGAAGATCCCCTAGTACTTCCAAGCTACAGCTCAAACACAACCTTAGATGACCCAGGCAGAAGTCTGTTTCCTGGCCCCCAGGCTGCCTTGGTTTCATGCACCCCCACCCCACTTTTTTTCCTGAAGTGCTGAGGTTAGAACCCCATACCTTGCACATGCCAGGCAAATGCTAGACTACTGAGATACATCCCCAGCTCTTCTGGGTTTCCTATTAACTGGTGGCTGTTGTTTCAAAAAGTCTCTGATACTGACTGTACTCCAGGTAGAGAGAGCCAACCACCTTCTTCTACCCTGTCATAACACTGGGGACTTGACCCACTGACCAAATTCTCAGGTAAACCCCCATGACTTAAACAGAAACATCTACACACACACACACACACACACACACACACACGAAAGCGAGAGAAACAGGCATGGTAATCATCGATCAGTTCTGCAATTGTAAGTGATTTTTATTTTCCCCTCCTATGTTAACTACATTTACAATATTCTATTTTTATGAGCAAGAAAATAAACATAAGTAAAAATCAAATTTGTTCAGTAGCCCTTACTTGCTATAAACCTAACATACAAAAATTCAACCCCCACACCCCAGACCAGGGGATGATTGCATAAAAGCATCATTCCCTTCCTTCACAGAACTCCTCAAGAATATACTGAAACCATAAGTCAGCTCTGGCAATCTGATTTACAAATTTCTCAGTCATTTTGCATCCTGGAAATCTTTACTTTCAGTTAAAATGGCAATAATTCCAATCTAATTTTCTCAAAGAAATTCTGCCATACTTGTGGCCAGAGTCTTCCCTTAGAGCAATATTTCTCAGCCTTTTACAGAAATGACCAGCAATGAAATGTTCTAAGCTATGTTTGCACTGATTTAACAGGGCAATATGGCAACCAATGAATTTGAATGCATTTATTTTTAACGACCTCTTGAGAGGTGGTGGACGCCTGGAGAGTTTAAACTTGAGGTCGTGGTGGAAGGGAGGGCCTGCATGCAGGTTAGGCAGATAGCTAAGAGCTACTACTGTATGTCTGAGTCTATCTGAGTGTAACTTCCCCAAAGGCTTTTATTACTCCCATTTGTAGAGGTTATAAGCATTGCCTAAGTCAGATTTTATGTCAAAGATGTAGAGAAACAGAAGGCAATAGAAGCAAAAGAATACAAGGAAACTTCATGCATCAAATGAGGCCCGTGTGGGAAGCTACACACAAGAAACAGGATTGGAGCTCGTGGCTGGTGAAAACACCCCTATTCCACATTCTGCTAGGCAGGGAAGGCAGAGTCTGGCCCAGTACATCCCTGTCACCAACAGGCAGGGAAGGAAGCAGCCTACATATCCTGAAGGGAGAGAGAAGTCACAAGGCTCCTCTCTGCCTCCTCCGCCTCTCCTCCTCCTCCTCCTCCCAAATCCTCCATGCTAGGCTACAGAATCCACCACCAAGAACGTATCTCTCCAGCATTTCCTGCTGCTGCAAAGGGTCTCTCTCAAAATGCAGCTCCCACCCATGCACGGATTTATTTCTGGGCTCTCTATTCTCTTCCATTAGTCTATATATATTTTTTATGCCCGCACTATACAGTTCTAACCACTGAAGCTTTGTAATATATTTTGAAATCAGGAAGTGTGATAACTCCAGCTCTGTTCTTGCTCAAAATCACTTTGGTTATTCAATCTTTGAGGTTCTATATGTATTTTAGGAATTTTTTTTCTGCTTCTATAAAACAAAATGCCCTTGGGAATTTGATGGGAATTACATTGAATTTGTAGGTCACTTTGAAAAGTATGTACCCTTAACAAAACCTAAACCATGAAGAGTCACTCAATCTTCAATAAGGGTGCTAAGATCTCATAATGGGGAGAGGAAAGTCTCTTCAGCAAAGGGTGTTGGGAAAACTAGGTATCACATGCAAAAAAGTGAAATTGGACCCCTATCTTATAGCATATGTGAATATCAACTCAAAATGAATTACAGACTTAAAACAAGACCTAAATTCATAAAGCTCCTAGAAAACTCAGCAGAAAGGCTTGTTGGTATTGATTGGCAATGATATCTTGGATGTGACACCAAAATGCTAACAAAAACAAAAATAGACAATTGGGGCCATAACAATCTAAAAAACCTTTTCACAACAAAAGAAACCATCAATAGAATGAAGAGGCAACCTGTGGAACGGGAGAAAATAATTGTTAATCTCCAAAATCTATAAGGAACTTCTACAATGCAATACCAAAACCCAAATAATCCAATATAAATCAGAGAGAGGAACTGCACTGGTATGTCTCCAAAGACGTACACATGATCAATAGGTATATAAAAAGATGCTCGACGTCACTAATTATTAGGGCGACGTATGGCAAAATGATAATGAGACATCATGTCAGGCCTATTAGGCTAGTTCTACCCAATAAAACAAAAGATAAGTGCTATCAAGGATGTGGAGAAAAGGGAATCCTTTTACGCTATTGGTGGGACTGTAAATTGGTATGGCCACTATGGAAAACAGTAGGGAGGTTCCTCAAAAAATTAAAAATAAAACTACCATAAGATTCAGCATCCCCACTTCTGGGTATGCATCCAATGGAATTGAAATCAGGATTTTTGAAGAATTATCTGTACTCTCATGTTCACTGCAGCATTATTCACAAGAGCTGGAACACAGAAGCAACCTGGCTGCTCATTGATAGGGTGAGTGATAAAGGGAACTGTGGCACCTACATGAATGGAGTATTAGTCAAAAAAGAAGGAAATCTTGAACCTGGAGGACACTATGCTAAATAAAATAAGCCAGTCACAGGACAAATACCATGTGTCACCACTTACACGAGGGTTCTAAGATACTCCAAATCAAAGCAGGAGAGAGTAGAATGGTGGTTGCCAGGGTTGGGTGGGGAGTCAGGGTGGTATTAGTCAACTGCATCAAGTTTCAGTTACGCAAGATGAGTAAGTCCTAAAGCTCTACTGCACAGCACAGTCCCTACAGTTAGCAATACTGTATTGTATAAAAATGTACTAAGAGGGTGGTATTAAGTTTTATCACAAAAATAAACAAATTAATAAAAATGAAGCTTCCATAGTAGGGTTAATGTATCATGCGTATGACGTATAAGAAAATAGGCATATGATTGTGTATGGAAGTATGCATATATGTACGATCTATTAATTTATTGCATACTATATCGTTATAATTTATATAACACTGTACACTGATCTATGAGATAGCACATATTAGATATAACATATTTGATAACGCATTTGGCGCAGTGATACTTTACTCCTGACTACTTCAGCTGTATCTCCTATATATTATCCTATATAAGCACAATGTAGCATCATGAAATTTAATACTGATGTGACATTAGCCAATATGTAGTTTATATTTAAATTTTCCCAATTATTCCTGCTGTGTTCTTTATACTTTGAGATTTTTAATCCAGGATCTAATCGGAGCTCTGGTATTGCATTTAGTTGGCATATCTGTTTAGTTCCCTCAGTCTAGAACAATTTCCTTCTTTTTTTAATGATTCATTTATAAGGCGCATAGGGTGTTGTCTTACAGAATGTTCCACAGTCTGTTATTTCCTCCTGATTAGTTTCAGATGAAATGGGAAGAATACTACAGAAGTCTGTGTGCCAACAAATTCAAATATGCTCATCAAGATCCTTAAAACTGGGTAAATGACACAAACATGAAATTTGTAGGAGGAGAAATATAAAATATTCATTCTTACCATCGATTTTAAAAATGCAAAGCAGAGTAGTCTTGACAAACCACTGACATACCATTTAATACCTGCTAAAGCAACACACTTTAAAATATAGTATGCATATTGGCAAGGCTACTAAGAAACTGATTTATTCATTCAGTGCTAGAGGCAATGCCAGTTGACGTATATTTTCAGAAAGCAATATTACAACACAGAGCAGACACTACAAAGAGATTCACATCCTTTGATTTGGCCATTCCTTAGGAATTAACTCTTAAGTCAATAATTAAACAGAAACTAGATGCTATATACTTATAATTTATAGATGTTCCCCATTGCCTATCTATGTAACTAACAAACAGAAATAACTTAACATTAGGAGAATGGTCTACAGACATGATTACATTACACCTATAGTAATTTATTTATTTATTTTTCCTTTTTCTTTTATTATTCATATGTGCATACAAGGCTTGGTTCATTTCTCCCCCCTGCCCCCACCCCCTCCCTTACCACCCACTCCGCCCCCTCCCTCTCCCCTCCTCCCCAATACCCAGCAGAAACTATTTTGCCCTTATTTCTAATTTTGTTGTAGAGAGAGTATAAGCAATAATAGGAAGGAACAAGGGTTTTTGCTGGTTGAGATAAGGATAGCTATACAGGGCATTGACTCACATTGATTTCCTGTGCATGGTACCTTCTAGGTTAATTCTTTTTGATCTAACCTTTTCTCTAGTACCTGTTCCCCTTCTCCTATTGGCCTCAGTTGCTTTTAAGGTATATGCTTTAGTTTCTCTGTGTTGAGGGCAACAAATGCTAGCTAATTTTTTAGGTGTCTTACCTATCCTCACCCCTCCCTTGTGTGCTCTCGTTTTTATCATGTGCTTATAGTCTAATCCCATTGTTGTGTTTGCCCTTGATCTAATGTCCACATATGAGGGAGAACATACGATTTTTGGTCTTTTGGGCCAGGCTAACCTCACTCAGAATGATGTTCTCCAATTCCGTCCATTTACCAGTGAATGATAACATTTCGTTCTTCTTCATGGCTGCATAAAATTCCACTGTGTATAGATACCACATTTTCTTAATCCATTTGTCAGTGGTGGGGCATCTTGGCTGTTTCCATAACTTGGCTATTGTGAATAGTGCCGCAATAAACATGGGTGTGCAGGTGCCTCTGGAGTAACCTGTGTCACAGTCTTTTGGGTATATCCCCAAGAGTGGTATTGCTGGATCAAATGGTAGATCGATGTCTAGCTTTTTTTTTTTTTTTTTTCTTTTTTCTTTTTTTTTTTCATTTTTCTTTTATTATTCATATGTGCATACAAGGCTTGGTTCATTTCTCCCCCCTGCCCCCACCCCCTCCCTTACCACCCACTCCACCCCCTCCCGCTCCCCCCCTCAATACCCAGCAGAAACTATTTTGCCCTTATCTCTAATTTTGTTGTAGAGAGAGTATAAGCAATAATAGGAAGGAACAAGGGGTTTTGCTGGTTGAGATAAGGATAGCTATACAGGGCATTGACTCACATTGATTTCCTGTGCGTGGGTGTTACCTTCTAGGTTAATTCTTTTTAATCTAACCTTTTCTCTAGTTCCTGGTCTCCTTTTCCTATTGGCCTCAGTTGCTTTAAGGTATCTGCTTTAGTTTCTCTGCATTAAGGGCAACAAATGCTAGCTAGTTTTTTAGGTGTCTTACCTATCCTCACCCCTCCCTTGTGTGCTCTCGCTTTTATCATGTGCTCATAGTCCAATCCCCTTGTTGTGTTTGCCCTTGATCTAATGTCCACATATGAGGGAGAACATACGATTTTTGGTCTTTTGAGCCAGGCTAACCTCACTCAGAATGATGTTCTCCAATTCCATCCATTTACCAGCGAATGATAACATTTTGTTCTTCTTCATGGCTGCATAAAATTCCATTGTGTATAGATACCACATTTTCTTAATCCATTCGTCAGTGCTGGGGCATCTTGGCTGTTTCCATAACTTGGCTATTGTGAATAGTGCCGCAATAAACATGGATGTGCAGGTGCCTCTGGAGTAACAGTCTTTTGGGTATATCCCCAAGAGTGGTATTGCTGGATCAAATGGTAGATCGATGTCTAGCTTTTTAAGTAGCCTCCAAATTTTTTTCCAGAGTGGTTGTACTAGTCTACATTCCCACCAACAGTGTAAGAGGGTTCCTTTTTCCCCGCATCCTCGCCAACACCTGTTGTTGGTGGTGTTGCTGATGATGGCTATTCTAACAGGGGTGAGGTGGAATCTTAGTGTGGTTTTAATTTGCATTTCCTTTATTGCTAGAGATGGTGAGCATTTTTTCATGTGTTTTCTGGCCATTTGAATTTCTTCTTTTGAGAAAGTTCTGTTTAGTTCACCTGCCCATTTCTTTATTGGTTCATTAGTTTTGGGAGAATTTAGTTTTTTAAGTTCCCTGTATATTCTGGTTATCAGTCCTTTGTCTGATGTATAGTTGGCAAATATTTTCTCCCACTCTGTGGGTGTTCTCTTCAGTTTAGAGACCATTTCTTTTGATGAACAGAAGCTTTTTAGTTTTATGAGGTCCCATTTATCTATGCTATCTCTTAGTTGCTGTGCTGCTGGGGTTTCATTGAGAAAGTTCTTACCTATACCTACTAACTCCAGAGTATTTCCTACTCTTTCTTGTATCAACTTAAGAGTTTGGGGTCTGATATTAAGATCCTTGATCCATTTTGAGTTAATCTTGGTATAGGGTGATATACATGGATCTAGTTTCAGTTTTTTGCAGACTGCTAACCAGTTTTCCCAGCAGTTTTTGTTGAAGAGGCTGCTATTTCTCCATCGTATATTTTTAGCTCCTTTGTCAAAGATAAGTTGCTTATAGTTGTGTGGCTTCATATCTGGATCCTCTATTCTGTTCCACTGGTCTTCATGTCTGTTTTTGTGCCAGTACCATGCTGTTTTTATTATTATTGCTCTGTAATATAGTTTGAAGTCAGGTATTGTGATACCTCCTGCATTGTTCTTTTGACTGAGTATTGCCTTGGCTATTCGTGGCCTCTTGTGTTTCCATATAAATTTAACAGTAGATTTTTCAATCTCTTTGATGAATGTCATTGGAATTTTGATGGGAATTGCATTAAACATGTAGATTACTTTTGGGAGTATAGACATTTTTACTATGTTGATTCTACCAATCCATGAGCATGGGAGATCTCTCCACTTTCTATAGTCTTCCTCAATCTCTTTCTTCAGAAGTGTATAGTTTTCCTTGTAGAGGTCTTTCACATCTTTTGTTAGGTTTACACCTAGGTATTTGATTTTTTTTGAGGCTATTGTAAATGGAATTGTTTTCATACATTCTTTTTCCGTTTGCTCATTGTTAGTGTATAGAAATGCTAATGATTTTTCTATGTTGATTTTATATCCTGCTACCTTGCTATAGCTATTGATGATGTCTAGAAGCTTCTGAGTAGAGTTTTTTGGGTCTTTAAGGTATAGGATCATGTCGTCTGCAAATAGGGATATTTTGACAGTTTCTTCACCTATTTGTATTCCTTTTATTCCTTCTTCTTGCCTAATTGCTCTGGCTAGGAATTCCAGTACTATGTTGAATAGGAGTGGAGATAGTGGGCATCCTTGTCTGGTTCCTGATTTTAGAGGGAATGGTTTTAATTTTTCTCCGTTAAGTATAATGCTGGCTGTAGGTTTGTCATATATAGCTTTTATAATGTTGAGGAACTTTCCTTCTATTCCTAGTTTTCTTAGAGCTTTTATCATGAAATGATGTTGGATCTTATCAAAGGCTTTTTCTGCATCTATTGAGATGATCAAGTGGTTTTTGTCTTTGCTTCTGTTAATGTGGTTTATTACGTTTATTGATTTTCGTATGTTGAACCACCCCTGCATCCCTGGGATGAAGCCTACCTGGTCGTGGTGAATAATCTTTTTGATGTGTTGCTGAATTCGATTTGCCATTATTTTGTTGAGGATTTTTGCATCAATGTTCATTAAGGAGATTGGCCTATAGTTCTCCTTTTTGGAGGTGTCTTTGCCTGGTTTTGGGATAAGTGTAATAGTGGCTTCATAAAATGTGTTTGGCAGTTTTCCTTCCCTTTCTATTTCATGGAACAGTTTAAGGAGGGTTGGTATCAGTTCTTCTTTAAAGGTCTGATAGAATTCAGCAGAGAATCCATCAGGTCCTGGACTTTTCTTTTTGGGGAGACTCTTGATTGCTGCTTCAATTTCATTTTGTGTTATAGGTCTATTCAGGTGATTAATTTCCTCTTGGTTCAGTTTTGGATGATCATATGTATCTAGAAAACTGTCCATTTCTTTTAGATTTTCAAATTTATTTGAATATAGGTTCTCAAAGTAGTCTCTGATGATTTCCTGGACTTCCATGGTGTTTGTTGTTATCTCCCCTTTTGCATTCCTGATTCTACTAATTTGGGTTTTTTCTCTCCTCATTTTAGTCAGGTTTGCCAGGGGTCTATCGATCTTGTTTATTTTTTCAAAGAACCAACTTTTTGTTTCACTAATTCTTTGTATGGTTTTTTTGGTTTCTATTTCGTTGATTTCAGCTCTTATTTTTATTATTTCTCTCCTTCTATTTGTTTTGGGATTTGCTTGTTCTTGTTTTTCTAGGAGTTTGAGATGTATCATTAGGTCATTGATTTGGGATCTTTCAATCTTTTTAATATATGCACTCATGGCTATAAACTTTCCTCTCAAGACTGCCTTAGCTGTGTCCCATAGGTTCCGGTAGGTTGTGTTTTCATTTTCATTGACTTCTAGGAACTTTTTAATTTCCTCTTTTATTGCATCGATGATCCATTCTTCATTAAGTAATGAGTTATTTAGTTTCCAGCTGTTTGCATGTTTTTTGTCTTTACTTTTGTTGTTGAGTTCTACTTTTACTGCATTGTGGTCAGATAGTATGCATGGTATTATTTCTATTTTCTTATATTTGCTGAGGCTTGCTTTGTGCCCTAGGATATGATCTATTTTGGAGAAGGTTCCATGGGCTGCTGAGAAGAATGTATATTGTGTAGAGGTTGGATGAAATGTTCTGTAGATCGATGTCTAGCTTTTTAAGTAGCCTCCAAATTTTTTCCAGAGTGGTTGTACTAGTCTACATTCCCACCAACAGTGTAAGAGGGTTCCTTTTTCCCTGCATCCTCGCCATCACCTGTTGTTGGTGGTGTTGCTGATGATGGCTATTCTAACAGGGGTGACACCTATAGTAATTTAAAAAATCATGCAGAAAGACCAGAGCAAAATGGAGAAATGTGGACAATACTGTGAAAATAGAATGCACATCAAAGCCCTATATAAAACATAGCTGTAGGCTGAAGGTAACATAAAAGAATTATGCTACACTAGAATAATCGATGATGGGATTATGTATTTTAATATCTATAAATGTTTTCTAGAGCTCTCCTCTATCTTTTAAAAGTTTTCTCTGTGCCTAAAGCATTAGGGAATGGAAGGCTCCCTTCTGCTGAGGGAGTGGGGGCTCTCTGGCATGAACAGGAAGAGAGGGCATCAGAGGTTGTCCTGGACAGCAGGAGAAGGACAGTCTCATCAGCTTTCCAACTGCTTGTGGATTTGAATTGAGCAATGCCCAGGCCCACTGGACAGCCAGAGTTACCTGACCCATCCCCTATAGCCTAACTCTGTCCAGAGGACCCACGGTGCTGTCTCTGGATGCACTCAGTCATACTGGTGTGACTCCATTTCTCTCAGCCTTTGAGCAAACCTTAGGCGAGCTGCTCCCTTAGAGGACCCATCCAGCTCTTTGCAGATGCCTTATTTTATGGCTACATCTGTTGCCTAGCAGAAGAGGTGACCCCGAGTTAAGGAAAGGCCAACATAGGGCTGGCAGAGTGGCTCAAGTGGTAGAGTGCCTGCCTAGCAAGCATGAGGTCCTGAATTCAAACCACAGTGCCAACAACGACAACAACAACAACAAAAAACCCAACCAAACAAAAAACATTATACAGGGAAGGCCAATACAAAGTTGGATATCTTTTGTGAAACATTCTGTGGAAATGGTAACCTGGCTCGACAGCAAGAATGATGAGAATTCACAAAAGTCAAAATGCTGAGCAGTAATGTCCTCCAAAGCAGCAACAAGATCTGCAGTAACCCCAGTCTGCAACATTCCAGGCATGTCTTCTACTTCCTTGAATTCCTCTGTAAACATCAAACTCCTAGGAGTTTGTACACCAGCAGAAACTTAACAACTCCAAATAAAGAATCTGTGAAAGGTTGTGGATGGTGAGAACAGTGGAAAAGAATCTACACTATGCAGTTATTACTCTGCCTATCTAAACTCACCTGGTCCCTTTTCCTTGGGGGTAAGACTTTTCTATCTAGACTAGAGGAATTCTCAAAGATGCAGAAGAAGGCAGCCCCTGGCACCAAACCCTGAGTCACCTTTTCTGGCCCATCTGGTGGACACTGAATTCTCCACTGCTCCACTGTCCTCTCTCTCACTAGCTACGTCTCATCCTGCACAAAAAGGGAGCCAACAGATCTGAACATTGCCCTCCATGATGTCATAGGCATTCTTAACCTTGCTCTTCTGAGATGCCTTTCAGTTTAAGAAAATCTAGTAGGGAACTTCAAATAGTCTTTGGCTTCTGAACTCCAGGATGCTAGCACTTCCTTCTAGCGTAACTGTGGCTAAGACTGCGAAACTCAAGGGTCAACTCTGCTCAGACCAGACTCAGTGACAGGCATGGCCACCTCTGCACCACCACTGCCATTGCTCACTGCAGGTTGGTCATCTACTCTCCAAGTTTGGGATACATAGGGGTCTTTAAACAAGTAAGTGTGCTGTAAGGTCTTTTTTCTGAGCTGGATTTTGGGTTTTATTTGTCTGGTTTTGAGACAGAGTCTTGCTATTTGGTCCACGCTGGTCTTGAACTCATGATCCTCTTGACTTAGTCTCCCAAGTGCTAGGATTACAGGAGTTCACCATCATGCCTGGCTTTAGGCTCCCTGTTTAGAGTCCCCATTCTGCCATATGGCTAACCTAGGTGTGAGCAGATGAGGCACATTTTGCCTTTGCCCCAAAGTTGTTTTATGTTCTTGCGCGGTCATTCCATTTCTTTGGGGCTCTGTTTTCTTACCTGTCTGGAGGAGAATTGGATTAGCTTGGGCTAATTCAAACCCCAAGCTGGGAGGAGCAGTGCCAGGCCATGTTGGAGCTCGAGGCATGTCAGAACTTGACCTCTGGGGAGTTTACTTAATTTTGCCTTTCAGTAATTCTCTGGTTTGACTTTACGGGAATTGGTAAGAAATGCAAAGTCAGTGGAAGGAAAACAAAATAAAATGAGGTACTGAACATCAAAGCTGTGTGCCTTTTAAAATTTTTGTCTTCCATGTAGAAAATAGGCTGTAATATTTTGAATTGAAATGCTTCATGACAGTAAGTCTTAAATATTAAGTAAATATTTATTGTGACGTCAAAGAATACATCCCATGTGTTGTACTCACACAATACATTTTAAAAAACTTCACGTTCAAAACAGGAAAGAGGAAACGGCAACTGAGTCCCTCAGAGGGATGGTTCTAGGCTATCTGTATCTTCCTGGAGTCACACAAAGTGCACCAGAAGTGTCCCAGAGCAAGGCTCGGGGTTATCTGTATATTTGGTTCAGTGTGTAATCTAATCAGAAGAACACTGCTGGCATTTCAAGATTAGCATCTCAAATTTAATATAAACTGTTTTCTTCTTCCTCCTCTTCCTTTTCAGAATGATCTTTGCTGTGTTCATAGCAGAGCTTATATTCTGTCTCACTATGAAAACAAAAAAAATTGTGTGCTATGGAGAAAAAAAAACCCCAACATGTGGAGACACTGCACATTGACAAGGCAGGTAGCAGCACTGGTGTAAACCAAGGCGAAACACGTGATTGTCGGGTAGAGAGAAGAGCGGGAATGGGCAACCCGCAGTCTCACCTGCCCTGCTTGCTGGTGCCAACTGCACCGTGCTGAACAGGGAGAAGTGCTGAAGACAAGGATTTCACTTAAGCAACAAGTCTGCTTGTCTCCTGTCTGCATTCCTTCCTTCTTTTAGCTGTTCAGATTGGAGTACCAGTGGAGCTCTGGTACCCAGCAAAAGTCATTCCTCCTAGGAAGAAACCACAGAGCAAAACACCCTCCGGGTAGACCTGAAAAATGCTCAAAGAGGACTCCTAGCCCAGGAAGTCAGCCAAATGGGACACCAGCCAAGGGAGGGGCCAGAGCCTGTGGTGCCAGTGATGTCCAGGATGAATCACAGGAAACTGAGCTATTGCTGAACTCCTGGGCACCTGAGCACCATGGAGCTTATATGCCATGGGGTCAGGTCCTGTCCATCACTCATGTTTGTAAAGTGAGATATTAAAACCTACCTGTGTTATGCGGTGTCTGGTCTTAACTGGGTGTCTCTCTGTTCTCAGGGGCCTACTGGTTGTTGGGGAGTGTCAGTGCTCCCTCAAATTAAGGACAAGCCTTTTCTTGTCATATGCACTGTAGCCAAAAAGGTTATGGGGTTATTTACTGAGAAGCCCACGCCCTTCCAACATTGTTTATATCAGCCATTCCAACCATCCAGTCATGGCAAGCAGAGTTCAAGGAAAGTTGAAGCAGAATGAGCTAAAAATCATAGTTTGTCATGCCCAGGTGGCCCTCAGCTACCTCACCAAGGCTCCACAGACCTAAAGTGCCCATACCATGTCTCATAATACCACAATGAGCTAGTTTCCTATTTCTCCCTGAGCTACTTCTTTGCAGAGGAAGTTTTGAGTTCTCACTAATTTTAAAGTTAAAATTAAAAAGAAAAGTCCTGATCTCTCAAAGAGATCTGGAGTCCTGGGCAGGGTTGCCAGGAAGCTGACCCACCAGGAAGGAGTGTTTCAGGGAGTCTGAAGATAAAAAGAAGAAAATAAAAGCCAACTGAAGCATGGAGACAAAGGAGATGGAGAAAGAGAAATGAAGAGATAAAAAGAAGCAAAGATGAATATCAAGGCACTGAATCCAGGATGTGAACTGATTAAATGAGCCCCATGTCTTCCTAAAAAGCAGGTGGGCTTGTTTTTATGTAAGACAACCTACTTTCCCTGGTCTTTTCATTCCTTCTGACTAAGATATGAGCTCCCCTTACTTCTGTCCTTTCTTGTAGGCCCGCCTTGTCCCAAGGCACACGCTGGGGAAATGGACCTCCCTGAGAGAGCATCCTGTAGTGAATCTGCTGAAATGACCAGAGCCCTGTGGAACTGTGGACATCAGGGCTGCCACGAAGAAAGTCTGATCTCTTCTCAATCCTGGTGCTGCAAAGATTGAAGTTACTATTTCTGTTTGTGATTTTTAAAAAATAAACATTATTCTTTTTCTCTCTTTTGCTAACTCAGCAGTTAGCAAAGCCCAAGTCAAATGTTATTACTGGAAAATTGGAATTGAGATGGTGAGAGAGAGAGAGCATGGGGAGGAAGGAGAGAAAGGGAAGGGAAATGAGAGAGAGAGAGAGAGACAGACAGGCAGACTCAGTTAAGGCACAAGAACTAAAACAAGTCACTACACTATCTTTTGTTCCTTCAAACCACCTTCCTGAGAGAACAAGATGACAGTGATCAGGAAGGCACCCTTCTTCAACCTGTAGCTGCCCTGGCTCCTCTGGCTAGCAGCCCAGCCCAAAGGATCTGTTAAAAGGAGGTTCTTCTTGCACCTGGAGTCCAACACCCAGGAGCAGGACAACCATCTTGCTCTCATGCTGGGGAGCTTGGTGCTTTTAAAACAGCTCACTCAAAAAATCCTTCCCCTTTATTTACAACTCAAGAGAAGAACTCCAGTTGATTTCTGAGTGAGAACTACCTGAAACTTGACATGTCATTAACCAGACTTCAGGATGATTTTCAATCTGTCCTTTGCTGGTCAGGATACAAAAAGCACTCTGCCATTTTACAACAGTTTCTTATAAAATCAAATGCATGCTTACCATACACCATTTAGCAATCCCACGCCTATGTATTAATTCAAATGAAGTTATATTTACACAAAAATCCATATGCAAATATTTACAGCGCCTTTATTTATAATCAACAAGAACTGAAAACAGTTCAAATATCCCTCAAGTGAGGGATGGATAAACAAACAAACTAGGGCACATTGATGTGGTGGAATTCTACTCAGAAACAGGCAAGGATGGATCCCAAATGTGCCATGCTAATTTGGAAAAAAAGATCAAAATCAAAAGGTCACATACAGACTGTATGATTCTATCTAAACAAAAATCTTGAGAAAAAGTTATAGACATTGAAAAGACATTCATGGTTACCCAGGGCTAAGGGTGGCAAAGGGTTTGACTACGAAAGGGAAAAGATAATGGGAGAACTTGGAGGGTGATGAAACTATTCCATGTTTTGATTACTATAGCATTCATTACCAGTTGCATGGATTTGTCAAAACCTGAAGAACTGATTGCTAAAAAGGGTGACTTTTACCAGTATGTAAATTAAATCTTTTTTTTTCTTTTAAGTTTTTCCTTCTTTTAAAGGAAAAACTAACAAAGGACCTACTGTATCCTCAGCCCTGTTAGGAGCTAGTAATGATGGCAGAGCAGCCCTGAAGACAGTTTAGAATGAACATCTTCCTGAAGCATTTAATAGCCTACCACTTAGGACTCCAAGGAGCAGACTAGATTGTCACTGTGAGTTCAGAGAAAGCTGCCATACCTGCTACAGACCCATTCCTTTAATCCATGGGCTTTTCATCCTTCCTGCCATGTTGTCATCCCCTGTCCTGCCTCCTAGGACAGGAAGGACACAACAGCCTTCCCTTCCACAAACAGGTCTTTCTCTCCTTTCTTACTCAAAATCTTTCCCATCCTTTAACATCTCACTCTCGCATGAAAATTTCCCTTATCAGAGCAGTCCGCAGAGACCTCCTCTTTTTGAACTACCATAGTACTTGGAGTCTTTACTATTCAATTTGATATTCATCCATTAAACATTTAATTAGATACTTGCCAAGTGCTTGATGTGGTGTTCATATTATTCTCTCAACTAGATTGCTAGTTACTTTAGGAAAAGAACTCTATAAAGTTTCTTTAGCATCCCTCTCCCCAACCTCACCCCAACACCCTTATTGCTAGCTCTAATCATCATTAATTGAGTGAAATGCCAAGTGTTGGCAATAATAGGTAAGAGAACATTGGAATTCATACACTTAGAGCTCAAAATTACTACGTATTTTCCCCTTCCATACAATGTGATTAAAATGTTTTTTTACAAAATAAAAGTGTTCCCTGGTTCTAAACAATTTAACGATCTACAAAGGGCCCACAATAGCACAGTAAGTAGATACACTTCTTGACGTGAAATTGTTTCCAAGTATGAGATTCCTTTCATGTTATAGCGCATTGAAATGAGGGTTCCAACTCCCCCCTTAAATCAAACAAATTCTATTTCTTTTCTCTTCTGAAGGTCTGTGGCCACACATCTTGAGCTAATATGCACCCTCTATCAATGCTTCCTACTTCCACGCATGTTTATCTGTCTTTCAATTAGACAGGCCGATTTAATTAGTCTTTTAGTCCTGAACTGAGGTGCACGAAGAACATCAAGCTGTGTTGGAGCCTCATGCAGTGTTTTATTAGTTGCTCTTTTCTTATCTTAATGGTATATCTTAAAGGTTAAATGGACCATGCAATACTGAGAAAGAATTATTTGATTGCAAGTAAATTATTTTTTCTTCAGAATTTTTCAAATTGATACGTAAAGTCTTTTGCGTCAGTATTGAGTTTTTGATAAGGAAACCACTAGTACTAATATGGTTTGGCTACATAACTGCTTTCAATAATATCATAGAGATATGTAGGAAAATGAGTTTGAGAATTATTTTCTTCTCTGTCCAGAGTCTTTGGGGGCACACAGACACTGTGTACTCCGAAACTCCCTTCAGTGTGGGAGAGAAGAACTGAAAAGGCTTAGAAGGTTGAGATCATTGTCCAAACTGACAATCTCACCACCGGGGGTGGGGGGGTCCTCTCCCCTCAAAGTTTCTATTCAGCAGGTGTGGGGTAGGCCTGATAATTGCATTTCTAACAAGTCCTCAGGGGATGCCGATAGGACTGGAACTGATTGCAGCTTGAGAGCTACTGCCCTAGTATGTCTATAGTCCTCTAGATCACCAGAGTTATTAGACATTTATTTCTGTGCTGAGAGGTGAGAAATAGCCCCAGAATCTGTTTGTCAAGGCAGTAAGGGCAGCTTAGGGAGGGGGCCCCCTGAGGCATTTCTAGTAAGATGTCTCCAGATGGATAAACAAGGAGTCTCTGAAGTCAGCTTCTTGTATCCTGCTGCAGGTTGGGCAGGTGACAAGCACTGAGGAACAGAGCAATGCAAGGACAAAAGGGAAAA
Organism: Castor canadensis; assembly: GCF_047511655.1. Taxonomy (NCBI): domain Eukaryota; kingdom Metazoa; phylum Chordata; class Mammalia; order Rodentia; family Castoridae; genus Castor; species Castor canadensis. The sequence continues at coordinate 39,569,685 of NC_133397.1, read as the reverse complement.
CGGTGTCACTGAACAGGAGACACTCAGAGTCTACATCCACCCCAGAGTACCTGCTATGTGTCAAGAAAGCTGCCAAGCACTAATTCTTTATTTGGGCCTGCAGATATCCAAAAGGTTAACTGAAAGCAGAATAAAAACTTTGCATCTCTGCCTTCATTTTGTATCTGTTTCCTTTATTCCCTTTAACTTTGGGTCAAATTCCTGCTCAGCTCTACATATAGACTTGTTGATCATGTAAGGAGTGTCTGTCTAAACACTGGTAATACAAGGTTGGCTAGCCCTAAATTTACCTAACTTATCTTGTTCCCCTTTAAGACTGAAGACATCAAATTAAGAGAAATTAAGAAAATTTCAAGATTCCAGGAACAGTGAGCCTTGCAGGCATATCAGCCTATAGTGAGACTGTCCCCCTAAATGAGTTATCACCCTATGATGGTAAATGAGACTGTCCTTCCCAAGCAGGAGCTATCATCTCAGGATGGGAACCAAATTACTCCTCAATGATAATGACTTCTCTGGAGCCAGCAGGACCTCACAGAACCAGACCTGAGATAACAATCAACCAGACCAGAGTCTGACCAGGACTGCTTACCTATGCATACTTCTTGCCCCTCACTTTTGTCCCTTCACTATTTAAACCTAAAACCCCCAAAGACAGGGCTGGTGATGTTTGGTCTCACTTGTCTTCTACACTGAAGAAATTCCTTTCCTGATTTTCACCATTACCTTTTCCATTTGTATTTGGGGGCAAGTGGCCAGCCCTGATCTATTGAGACTTCCTGGGGCCAGCTCCCCTCCTCAGCCTAGGACTCTGGTGACAATTTGTGCCTCTCACACATTTGAAATTGAGACAAAGCCCTTGTCTATGTTTAACTTCTTCCAGGTCCTTCTGGTGAGACACCGTGGAGTCTTTCTCACTATAAAACAACTAGTTCTTTAAAATATACCCATGCCTTGGCCCTGGCTTCAGAGACTCCCATTTCAGTAGTCTGAGACAAGTCCCTGGTCCTCACACAGGGTTTTAAAGCTTCCTGAGTGATTTAACAGAGGAATAAAATTGAGAACCACTGGTGGACCAGATCTGGGTTTCTGGTACCTGTGGAAATCCGTGTTGTCATTCTCTGCGTTCCCGGTTCTTCTCCTGGGGATGAGAACCAGTAAGACATTTGTTTCATTCCAAGAACCAAGAGTGCTATAGAAAATGGTGTTTAAATATATTTTCTTAAATTTAACAGCAAAGCCACTAGGTGAGATAGCAAGGGAGAAGCACTGTAGCTTCCAAGCCTGGGAAAATAGACAGCTTTTGTGAATCCATTTATCCCTCTGAAAACTCGACCCTTCTGAGCTTCGCCCACATCAGCTAGAAAATTAGGTTCAGCAGGTATATAAAAATACTTCGAATTAACATTGCATGGCACTGGATTCCAACCCTGGCTGCACAATACACCCACTTGGAGAACACTGAGATCACAGAGATAAACCTGTCCCTGGAGTCTGTCAGCCAACTGAGTCATGCTTCCTGGGGTGCAGCCAGGCACTGGGGTTGTGTTAAACCTCACAGTGACTCTAATGTGCAGCTGTGTTGAGAAGAATTGACAAGAGTGGGATGGTGCCATCAAAAATCAGGAGAGGCACTGAGAGTCAACAGCAATGATCAAGCCAACAGTTTCTGACTCAGCAGCTGCTAGTGACATTGAGCATGTGTTTGAATTCAATGTCATTATTTTATTTTGGGGAGCACCACTCAGGTGGGCATTCCAGGTACTCAGAGAGAAGGGGGTAGGGAAGGAAAGAAAGGGAAGAGATAAAAAGGAAGGAGATAGGGGTAGAATGTTCTGTCCAACTCAATATGCACATGAAATATGCCTGCACCTGGGATTCCAGAGATGGAGGATAAAGTCTTGGTCCTGACACTAATTAGATATGTGACCCCAGGGTAGGTCACTCTTCTTCCCTTGGCCTCATCCTCCTCAACATAAAATTACATGGGATGACTCTTGTTGTCAAGTCCTGTCAAGTTGTGTTCCATCATAATCATCAGGGTGCTAAATGTGCATTTGTCCAGACCCTACAGAAATGGGGAATAGGGAAAGGGCTTCAGAACTGAGTATCTCCCAAGAATCTAACACAAATGCTAAAGTTTGGCAACTGGTCTGGGCTCAGTGCAGAGCTGTCATTGACGCAAACACTGCTCAGTAAAGTCAAGAAAGGCACTGGCCTGACCTTCCCGTCCATGAAATTAGCTTTCAGGCTGAACTCAGCCTACTGTGTAAAATACATTCTCCTACTGTAACCAATAGTTTTATTTCACTTGCTGTGTTTTGTCCTGTTATTTTATAAGCTCCTTGAACTCAGGAACTGGTTATCTAATAGGATCTTGGTGTTGTGTGGCACAATATGACTTAAACAAAGCACTTTCAGCCTTCTTTTTCTACAAAAGTTGTGATTCTGGAAAGCCACATGTCAATGGACTTTTCATCAATCAAACCTCATTTTAAATGTACATTAAATGCTCTATGAGGGTGCCCTGTGGTGGGTGCTTTCGAAGAGTGACTAAAGGTTTTAGTAATGCTAATAATTATATCTTAATTCAACTATTTGGTAAATCTAAATTTTAACATAGCAATTTCAGTGTAAAATAAAGGTTCTTTTATGTTCCTTTAATTTAAAGTCTTACCAAGGGGCTCTGGGGCATTTTATAATACATTTGCTTGTACTTCACGCTCCTTCAGAATGCATACCCTCAGCAAAAGGAGGGGGTGTTTTATTGATTTAAACTTTAGGGGGCTTTCTTATGTACAGCATGTGTGTGTGTGTATGTGTGTGACTGAGAGAAAGAAAGTAAGAGACAGTAGCAGCCCTGACTTGTGTGTGATTACAAGGCTGAGAACCAATATGATCCCGAAATGAAACCAGCATAATCATTGAGTTGGGAACCTCATTGCGTGCACTTCTTTCTTTCTCTGGACTTCCTTTTGTTCATCTGTGTGACTTAGTAATTTCCAAGTCCTGTTCAGCTCTGATATTCTAGGGTTTTAGGAGATCCTGGATCATCTTAGGTTTTCAGGTTTTACAGTCCTGGAAACACTTTGTTAGTGCTTTGATCCAGTTTGCACAAACTCAGAAGATGCAATATGGAAAAATCAAACTCACTTGGTATGATTGCACAGATTGTATACTACACCAAAGCCCTTAGTCGATGCATATTTGCCTCCAGCACAGGGCTTGATTGGCTTGGTTGGGACCCCCATTTTGTTAGGTACTGCATGGTCCAGCCTCATGTTAGTGACACCAGGCCCTTTAAACCTAGAGGCAGCAGAGTACAAATCTGTGGTTAACACCTAAGTGTGGCCTCATGTCACAAGGGCCTCTATCTGGGCCCAGAGAACCTTGGCTCAGGTGAAAAGACCATGGACACATAATATTGCCTTGTTTCAGTGAAGAAGTAAGGGTTATATATGAATTATAGAAGCCCAAAGACTTGCAAGGCAGAGGGACATACCTGAGATGACTAACTAGAGATACCACTAACCAAAGACTTTATGGAGCTGCTTGCTAGATGAGCTGTGTCCTCCCCAGAGTCTTAGGCTAAAATTGTGTATGGCAATGGTTTCTGGCTTTGGTCACTTATCAGTCACCTGGGAAGTTGGAATAGCCAGACTCCAGGGCCATTCCCCCAGTCTTACAGCGTGAGACTTGAATCTGTCATTTTCATCAGTTCCCCAGGAAATCTATTGCATCCAGCACAGAGCAGACAACACTGCAGTATTTGAAAAACTCTGGTTTAGAGCCAGGGTCTGGACCCTGGGTATTAAGCCATGAGAAGGTTCAGAGTGGAATTCACAATCATGCCAGGGATAGACAATAGCAGGGGACACACAGGGACACCTTTTGGGGATTTCTGTCATGGTAATCAAATGAACATGTTTGCAGGCAGAAAATCTCAATGCTACGAAGTGGGCATAAAGAGATCAAAGAAATGAGCTTGCTAGTTCCAATACATTTAATGAAAGGATCTGGGTTTTCATATGAACTCAAGGAATGCCAATCCTTATGCTTGTCCTCCAGCCACTGCTCATGGTCTCTGCACACATCTTACTCTGAGCCAACAGAAGCATAAATGAAAAACCCCAGGCAGACTCAGAACTGATCTTCAACCCTTCTCAACAGCCATATATGAATGTGCTTGAAGTCACCTCTTCTCAATGGCTTGTTAGGCACTTAGACTGGAACATCATTAAACCAAGGATCTAGTTACTCCTGGGGAAACTGGAGCAGAGTCAAGAATAAACCCTGGTAATGACCTTGACAACTATTTTCTCCTCACCTAGCCAGAGTTCCTCATGCAAATGTGCTGTGACATCTTTATCAGCTATCCTCAAATTAGAATGTGAGAAGCAGAAATAAATTAGCCCTCAGTGAGTGTAACTGAAAGTCTGCCAGCAAATTTCAAGATAAAGCTCTTCACAATAAAGTGAGAAAATCAAACACACTTGTCTAAAGATCAGAGATTGGCTGATCTCCATTATGGGATAATAAATTACCTGATCTGTAAGGCAGTGACCTGTTTTTATACATAGTTTTTAAACTAAGGATTAGTTTTTAGTAAATGTACTAATCTAACTAAAGGTAAAAATTTTAGCTGAAGATGGCTTTGCCTTTGGTCATTTTGCAGAAAATTACTTAGTGATGATTCCCAGTATACCAATTAGGGATGTATTTCCTAAGATTTGTTTTCATTCATAAAACTCAGAATAAATTAAAAACTGCACTATATCTATAACCATTTGAAAAAAATCAGCAATTCAAAAATCAACACATTTCCCATTTAAATCCCAATGAGTTTTTCATGGAATTGGAGAAGACAATCCTACAACAGAAGAAAATTGCCAAAAAAATTAGCCAAAATGTTGGTGAAGAAGTATAATGGGAGCCTGCTCTATCTTATATAAAATTTTATTTTATAGCTGAGGCAATTAAAACAGTGTAAATTGGCTCAGAGGTCTAGACTTATGAAAAGGATAAAACTTCAGAAATAGGAGGTTCAATGGCAAAACAAGGGTTGATCATAACATGATCCTAGGTCCACAGGTTGTCATTGGGGGAAAGCAGAATTAGATCCAAAGGTAAGAACTTAAACACTAAACTTTTATTTTAAAATAAGAAAGTATTTGTGTCAGTTAGAGGATATACTATATAGAATGAAAAAGGGACAAGTTGAATATAATCATAATAAAATATAAAATCTCTATGCAGCAGAAGACACCATGAATAAATTACAACAAGTCATGCACACTAAGAGAAGATACTTGCAATGGATTAGCAGACTCAGTAGTTCAACATATATCAAAAAATCCCTCCTTGAATAAAAAAAAGGCTGATGACTAAAAAGAAAAATAAGGAAAGCATATGAACAGTTTTTTTCTTGGATGACATAAAATAGTACTACAAAAAGACTCAACAGTACAAGTAATCAGAAAAATACAAACTACAATGTCATATGAATTGGCTGGCAAAAATTAAAACCTGGTATTACTAGGTTCTGATGAGGATATTAACAAACTCTTACACATGGCTGGTGGGAGTCTGAACTACAATAGCCATGTTGAACAATTTGGCAATGATTGACTAAGCTGATGCTACAAATATCCTACAAACAACTAATTCCTCACTACATATCCTAGAGAAAGTGCTCATGGATACTCAGAAAGGACTGTTTATTAGAACACTTTTGTGATAATAAGAAGCTAAAAACAACTTAAATGTCCACCAATAAGTGAATGGATAAAAAGTGTGATATTGTCATAGGATGGCTATCAAATAGCTGTTAAAAATGAATGAACTAGGTAGATTCTATCAACACAGACAAATATTTAAAACATGCTCCCTTTAAAAATAAGTCACATAAGGACACATACAATATACCATTAATATAGGATAAAGATCATAGGACAACATGTATGGACACACAGGCATGTGGTTTATTTTTAAGTACACACTTATGAATGAACTTAATACCAACTTCAGCCCAGGGGTTACCTCTGGGAGGAAGAATGGAAACCTTCCCACAAGGACTTTATCTAATGTTTTATTTCTTTAGTAAAGCAAATGAGAAAGACCCAAAGCAAATATTAAATATTTTGTATTTGCTAACTATGAATAATGTGTAATTAGGTTGACAGTAAATTGTCCTTGCCTTTTAAAAAAGATATTTTCAGCATTTGTAAAGATGTATACTAGTCCATGTGCTAATGAACATTTGTTCTGGATGTGCCCCACTATGGTACAGAAGGACTTAGCCTCAGTGCACTGGATTTGAAGATGTGACACACAAACACTAATATGTGACTGTCTCACATAATATGATGTTAGAATGATGCAATTTATAGATTTATTTATTGTTCCCCAGAGCTATAGTAATTAGACGGCATCTGACATTTATACATTCAGTGTTTACATATGTGAGCAATGCCTCAACTCCTGTAGGCTGTGGTAAGGGAGGGAATTTTATTACTGTATGAGGATGATACTGCTGACTTCACAATACATTGTTCTCCAATTTCCTCCTGCCTCCCATTCACTTTTACACATCCAAACTTTCGAAGATTAGAAAAGGAATATAAATTTCATAGCAAGAAATTTTGACTTAATATTCTGTCTCTCAAGAAATAACCCTAACTAAGTGCTTTAGTTTTATGGAAATGCTGTTCAGAACAACACCTCTGGAAATGTGAATACCTACCAATTGGGAAATAATTTAGCAAAATAGCAAGCTGATAGAATACAAAAGATAATTATAAAGACCACATTGCAAATGTTTGCTAAAGAAAAAACTTAAACCTACAAAAAGATGTCTTCAAGTAGCCAAAGATCAGATGATATGCAGCAATTAAAATAGCTGTTTAGTATTGTATTGTAAACTTTAACATTTGAATACTTTTAGTTTACATTATTTTTTTCTCAAGCATCTTTTTTGGGGGTAATAGTTTATTGAAATAATTTACATACCATACAATTCACCCACTGGACATGAGCCACTGGCAGAGTTGTGCAACCCTCCCCACAGTCAGTTTTAGAACATTTTCATCATCCCCTGCAAAAGCACTATAGTTCTAGCATGTATCTCCCATTTTCAGTGGGCCCCCAGTTCCTGGCACTCATTAATTTACTTTCTACCTCTATGGATTTGCCTATTCTGGACATGTCATATGAATGAAATCATATAATATGTGGTCCTTTGTGACCAGCTTCCTTCACTTGGCATGGTGTTTTCAAGGTTTATTTGCTTGTAGCATATATCAACACCTCATTTTTATTGCAGAATACTATTCCATTGCACATATACAATACACTTTTTTAACATGACACTGATTTTAACAACAAAAATAAATACACTAGGTGATGGAGAAAGGTTTCAAGAGCTTTCTGTCTCTTATCCTGGCATAAGTTACTTAGAAGGCTGAAAGATGCAAGAGGAGCTGAAGGCCTCACACACTCCAGGTCTCACAGTTTTGCTGAGAATCCTTGACAGACAGAGGTTCCTGCAAGCCACCATATTATAACTCTGGTATATAGAAGCTGAGACTCCTCTGAGAGATGGGGACAGCTAAGGCTTGTGCTGTTGTCACATCCTGGGCTATTCCAGAACACGCTCATTCACCTTTATCATACTTTCTTCCCACAGAAACCACATGAGGCAAGCAGGGGAGGTATTAACCCAGTAAATCATGTTGGTGCCTTTATCCCAATCTGGTGCCACTGACCTGGAATTCATCTGCTCCTCTATGGCACTCCACTAAGAACCTCTTACAACTGGCTGTTACCCAGAGCTCCAGCATGGGCCTCACTAAGATTAGGGGCAGTTTGCTGATAGGGGATTCTCACCATCTCTGACTTTTAGAGAAGAGCTGGAGGGCGGATTTCTTTGGACTTTGATGGCTCCATTCTCTCAGGCCCTTGACTTCTCTTCCTCAAATGGACAGATATTTCAGCCATACCTGCTTTTCCTGCCAACCCTGGGAACTGCTGAGCCAGCACATCCCAAGGTTGTGATTTGGATCATTTATAAGTCATACCATTTGCATAAAATTTCAATGGATTCAAGTGAAGTGAGCCAGAAAACAAATGGGAAAGCAAATAGTCCAAATAGCCTTTTTATACAGTTAGTCACAGTTGACTGTTCGTGACTCACAGCCACAATGACCTAATCAAGAGTCCTGCCACTGTCCCAGAACCTGGTAGTGGGCAGAGATGTAAGAGATGCAGGCTTTCCTGGTCCCTTCACAGAATGGCTCTGCCAACTCTGGTCACCTTGGTTGTTAGTTAGCCACTATTTTCATATGTCCTGAGAGGGCCTCTGCCACTGTGCTCCTAATCAATCCTGTCCTTGTAAATGGGAGACTAATAAACACAAAATAATGTGTACATGCAGAGCACTGAATTCACTACTTTTTTTTTTTGTTTCATCACCAGCAGTTACGGCTTTCTATATAGGGATAAGTGGCCATTCATGTGGTCTCAGTTAAGGAGATGGGGAAATCTTTCATCAAATGGTCTGTCCCCACCAGTGACTGACAGTCCACATGGACAGCCATTCTCTCTTCCCAAGAAGCTGTATAAAATAGAAATTCTAATTCTGGCTGTGACCAGTGGGGCACAGTCACATGGCTGCTCTGCAAAAGGGGTAATAACAGTGTCCACCTCATAGGTCACAGGTGACTGTTGAAAGCACTTAGCATAGTGTCCGGCAGTGAAGGGAGTGTTCAATAAACGACAGCTGTGGCTGTAGTGTCACTCTCCCTGGGTCTCCTCTAAGACTGAAGCTCCCAGAACACATGCTAGTTTCAGTGCATTGGTATGTAGCAGTCATTTCCCTGCTTAATGGGAGGAGGAGCCAGTGGCACATGAAGCTTCATGGAAGGCAGAGGTTGGAAGGAAGCAGGAATGGAAGAACCATTAGTAAAAAGGGAAAGGGCTCTGAAAAGGAAGGCTGGGAGCATGACAGCAAGTGTCCCCACATTGCTGTAGGCCACCTCGGTAGCTAGTGCAAAAGTCATCTCTCTAAGAATTTATAAGTGAGGTCACCTGAGCAAGGTCCTTTTTTGTTTGCTTTTGTTTAAATTGAGGAGTGGTTTACAGAAAATTTACAGAATGCATAGATCTTAAGTTTGTAAGTCCCCAAGTTTTGACAACAGTATACAGCTGTGTAGCTACCCCTCCAACTTAAACTGTCTTTTCTGTACCTGCTCAAAGGCATCTCATACAGCTCTGAAGCATCAGGAACACCAGCTAAGGAGAGAATATGTAACTGGCCCTTTCCCTATAGTCTTGGCACCCTGAGGACACACACAACATGCAGAATCAAAGTAGCATCAAAAAGTCAGTCAGAGACTGTGGCCCAAGTGGTAGGGCACCTGCCCAACAAGCACTAAGGTCCTGAATTCAAACCCTAGTACTACCAAAAAGTCTGAATGCAGTAAATGGAACTCCAGAGGTTGAGCAGAATGCAGAGTAGCAGTGAGTCATCCACTAAGCGATTCAATTCTAAAAGGCTTTCAAGGGTAAGAATCCATGCACAAATTCCCATGGAATGCCCCTGTGGGAGAGCTGTGGTGGGTGAGTACAGGAAAAGCCCCAGAATGCCTAGATTCTTTCCACACCTGATTCAGCCACCAACTCTTCCGTCTTTGACTAGATGGCATCACAGTCCAGTGCCTCAGGTTCCAAACCCTATAAAACAATGAGAGTGGATCTAATGTTTTTTGTTTGTTTGTTTGTTTTTGTTGTTTTTTTTTTTGTCCTCTGGCTTTGGCAATTTAATTCTCTGTTGATTTTCTAGAAAGGGCAGTTTCATTGTGTGGGGACTTCGAATTCTCCTTTGTTGACTTAACACAGACACAGCCTTCTCTGCAGCTGTTGGGAGCATTCTGTAAACGGGAACTGTCCTGACAAAGAGGACACAGAAGGCAGGAGAGAAGGCTCCTCAGTCATGTGTTTTGTTATATCCTAGTGTCCGCTGAGAACTTATATTCCCATGTCCTCCTAAAAGGCATACAGGAGGGTAGACCTAAAAAACATTTAAGGGCTGGGGAAGGTTCTGGAAAGAAGAAAATCTGGCCTATATAATCTCAACAATTTTGAGCCTTTGTAGGAAAAGCAGATCTAGTCTTGTATGTCCAAATTATAACTAACCTGCAGGGCCCAATTCCAGTTTTACTGCCACCCCCCTCTGCAAACCCCTTCCCAAGCCCCTGGCTGTAGAGGTTCACATAGAGTTCCCATGCCTTCTGCCTACATCCCTGTTTTGGCACATACACTCCATGCGTGTATAGGCATGCAGCTCTTACCCAGGTTCATATGTTATGGTCCTTTAATCTTTCATAGGCTAGATGAATGCTTTGTTAAGTACAAGATCTTTTTAAAACGGAGGAATAAATGAATGAATTTTAGTCTGCTTTAGGGGAAATTTAACTGTGTCCTTTAACAAATGAACTTACTTTCTATAACAGTCAAACATTCGTATGTAAAACGAACTCCAAAAGCCACTGGGATCGTCACAGTGGGGTCCATGCTCCAAGAGGAAATCACTCTCTTTGGCTTACCTGATTAAATGCTGTAATATTACAGAAATAAATGATAATCCTAATCCCATGCATTGCGTAGCCCTCCCAGGTATGAAGAGAAACGGCTGCAGTTGTTAACTTCTGGGGTGTACAGGTAAGAGTTTGGGGAGGCTGGGCCACTTTTACTCTGTACCTTAAAGCACTATCAAATGTCTTAATATAAGCATATATGGCTTTCATTATTTAAATAATGTTTAAAGATAACATTTTCAGTTTATGTGTATATATGTATATGTATATATACTTGTTTAATTACATAATGTATCATAATACATTTTATCACTGAAAAAAAAATTTCAAGGCCATTCAGTGACTTTCCCAAGAGTTAATCAGCAAACAGAATGTGCTTATGCAACAAGCACAGGGAGGAGTGGGATTTGTATTCTATTCGGGTCCTCATCCTTCCTATGGGGCCCTTCCATTAATCCACCAATAACTTAAGGGTATGCCCTGCGCCAGCCCAGGTCCCTTCTACACTGTGACCTTTCACATCGCAATGGTTGTCTATCATACATGACATGTCACATGTAATAATGAAATATACAAGACACTTGCTCATTTAAATTTACCTAATGGATTTAGAGAGGATCACATTTCCTATACCTTGTTTTTTTCTTTTCTCTCACTTGCACACTTTGGAAGTCAAACCAAATGACAGTATGGCTAATATCTTACCCCACTTGCATGTTTTTTGAGGCACTCAGGGTACACCCAGATAAGCACTATCTTTGGCCAGAAATGATTCTTTAATTTGTATTTTTTAACTTAATTAGCATAATGATTCATTTTGCCAATGTTTAACAGAACCAGAATCAATGTTTTATAGGAACGACCTCAGATAAACCTGAGAAGTAAAAAATATTTATTTTTAGTGCCTGGTCCCTATACCTCTCTCTCTAAGCAAGAGTACTTACATTCCAGGCCAGGTCTCACACCTTAAAAAGAATTAACAACCACAGACTAGCAGAGAGGTTTGGCTTCTAGGAGTTTGTTTTGACAGCTCTTTGGAAAGTTGGAGCCAACTCAGATAAAACTTCAGCTACCCGCAGCAGCTTCTTGCCTGCCTCGCCTATTTTAATCAGAGTAGAAAAGGTAACCCTCCGCAACAGCAAGTGTCTTATAGACCATTGAACAACCTCTCTACAATCAGTGAATTTATCACCTCCTAGCTGGAACAGGGCAGGCTGTCATATTATCATAAAATCCAAGGGCTTAAGTGAACCTTCAAGGTTGGCTAGTCAATAATTTTCCATCACTTGAAGCCTCTCCATAGCTCCTCCAGTGCATGCTTGAATTGCCCAGTGACCTAGGGACCACTTGTGTCAGGATGGCTCACCAGGTCCTCAGTCCCTCAATAGATGGAATAGTGCTGTCTGAATCTCTCCTTCTCTGTCTCTGTTACTTCACTGTCTATCATTCAAAATCCAATCTATCCATCTTCCCGAAAGCCTGCCCCTAATCCATCCTTCATGGCCCTCCTTCTGAGCTGCACAGTCCAGTACTTTATACGCATCAGCCAGTGCCAAGTTTAATGGGTATCTCCTTATCCAACTATTAACTTTCTGCAGGTTAGAAACCGTCACATGCCTTCAGATCACCTCATTCCACAGAAGAAAATATTGACAGCTCCATCCAATACGAGCTGACTACACAAACAAGGCCTTTCTCACTATGCACTTGCTGTGCTGGCTTCTCAAGGTCCAAGAATGGTACCAGCTATCAGGATGAGTTACGTCAATCATCGGGTATTTATATGAGGGTTTGCCAAGGGATTCGCTGTGCTGCTGTGCGCGCTTGCATTCACAGGATCACATGTCCCTCCTTTGGTTAATCTGTGAGCCATTTGTTCAGTTAGGAACAAGTGTCACCGTAAGTTATCTGGCTATAGTGTAGATGTGTCTGAGAGTGTAGGTGTCTCAGTTTGTGGTGGGGGACAAGTGAAGGTGTGAGGTGTGCATGTGGTATGTGAATGTGGGTCGTGTGTATCAGTCCAATCGTGTAAGTGTAAGAGCACATGTGGATGTGCAAATGTGCACGGGGTATACAGCATGTGAGGGCATGAGTGCATGGGAAAGTGTATGCAGTTGCCTCTGGATAAAAGTCATCATCTTTGCTCTTACTCAAATTGACACACTCTGCTTTTTCCATTTTTTTGGCCCTACTTGGACTTACCAAGCCAGAGATCTCCAATTTTTTAAATTTCAAATACCAGCAAGAAATTATTACTTTTCTTATAAATTATAAATGTGTATTCCTGGCAATCCATACATTAACTATTAAATCCAAGTCATTTTCTTGTTTCTTAGGTAAGAAAATGAATACAGACAGATGGTCTGTTGTGTGTTTTCCAAATCCCACAAGCTCATCTTGCCTAACCTAAGCTATATACCAGTTCCACTTTGCAGTCATAACTGCCCCAAATCTGGTCTCTCACCCAGATCCTAGACACCCAGACAGCTGTCCTGCTGAGGGTTAGCCTTGGATTACTTGAAGCAAATGTCAGGTGATGAACTGGAACTGAGGTCTGTGTCTTTTGCAGGAGTGAGAAACCTGTAATTTGCATTGCTGATGCCAGTTTCTAGAAGCCAGAAAGTGAGGGAGGAAAGGAGAAAAACAGGATGATGCAGAAATGAGCTCTAAAACACCAAGTCAGCTGAGCAATGAGACTTTGGGAAGTTAGAATGGGGGCAGGAGAGAGTTTCTCTCTTTTCTGAATGTACTTGCTGGCTATACACTGCCAGTCCTGCTTGGTGAGGGTCTAGACTGCACTCCCATCTCAGAAATGACATCTGACTCCCATGGCAGTTAGCTAACTGCTGCTGGGTCACATAAGTAAAATATTTTTTTAATTTATTGCATTTTCCCTTAATGACAGGGACTTGAAAATATGTCTGAAAGTCTCAGAAATCTGGTCACAGAGAGCTGCCCAGATGGCACTCTATAGGAGAGCAAGGAACAAAATGAGGAGAGCAGCAGCAGGTGGAAGTAAGTTCAGTGCCAAGGCGCAGTCACGTGACAATATGGTTTCTTAGGCAATGAAATGGAGCCAGAGGAGGATTAGGAGGCTAGCTTCATATAAGCCTGTCTCCTGTCTGTCACTACGGAGGAGTCACCAAAACAAACCCTTAAGGTTTTTAAACATTTCATACTTGTATCAAATGTCTTTTCTAAAACCCACCTTTACCATGACTTCAGGAAAGCCCCCAAGTTCCCTGTGAGGGAGACTTACAGAGTATAGAAACTTGTTTTCAGTGGCTTTTGTTTTTACATTTTTCAGAAACACCAGGGAAAGTTCCAGTCCAGGGTGTCCTCCCCTGACAGGCTGCTCTGGCCTGGATCTCACCAGCACAGTGGGGTTGGACGAGGTTGGAGCCAGCACAAGAATGAGCCTATTGTGCCAGATTCCTGAGTGTTGACTCAGCCACACAAGTCCATGAGGGCAGAGCCTTGGGTGCACCACTAAGTGACCAACGAGCTGCCTGCAGGGCCCAGCTGAGTGAGAAGACCTGGCCTCTGCCCTCAGGCGTTCACTCACAGTCTAGTATATCAGGAACAGGGCCAATGTTTTAGACGCTTATAAACCAGTGAGAGAAACCTGGCATAAGTTAGTAAGTACAAGTGTTCTCAATGTAAGCAAATTTGCACATGTGTGCACTTTGTCCTGAAAGCTGCTGAGTAAGGCATAATACAACGAGTTTATGGTCAGAAAGCCAGGAAAAGGCAACATTTAGGCAAAAGAGAAAGAGTCCATGAGTTAGGGAGGAATGTAAGTTGGAGCCAGAAAATGTTTGCTAGCTAAATGAATAGCTGCTTCCAGGATTTGGGGGGGGTGGGGATGATAACTGACCCGTCCAACAGGCTCACGGAAACAGGGTAGGAAATTCAGAAGTGTGTACGGAGCATCAGGTAGTAAGCAGCTTCCAATCCACCAAGGCTAGTCCTTGCTTTTGCCTGTTTTCTGGGAGCATTATAAGTAGTATCCCTTTTTATTCTCACCTTTTCATTCTGAACTACGTAGTCACCCTAGTTCTCAAGACCCACAAGTTGCACTGAATTTCCCCCTAGTCAAGCTGTCTACACTGGCCTCTCCATTTTCCCAACCTGTCCAAGGGACTTAATACTACCCTGTCAGCCCTGCGTGAGGTAAAGTGCACTCCAGTCTTCCCCAGGGCAGATGACTATGTGTGATGGGGACAATATTTCATTCCTCATTTCTGGGGCCACACAGGCTCCTAAGAATGTACGAGCAATAAAGGGAGGATTAAAAAAAAAAAAGGAGGTAGAAGTGGGAAAGAGACAAAGACTTGGCAGTTGGGGCTTTCTGAGTGACATTAGTGATGAGTCAAGTGCAGATGGCTTTTGCTGCAGAGAAGCCAGGGTGACAGGCCTTCATTCCAGTAATACCTGTGCTCTGCTCCAAGACCCTTATGGTCACTTGCTCAGACTCAGTTTTCTCATCTCTAAAAAGGGAGTTGAAAGGACATATAGAATGTTATCATTATGAATTATCAGGCACAGAGAAGGTACTCAATAATGGTGGGTGTTATTAGAACAATCATATATACCTGAAAGGAATTTTCTTAAAAGCAAATCACCTAAAATGTGGAGCCTATCAGGTTTTAGCAGCCACTCCATAACTTTGTAGTTTAAGTCACCCTTTGACAGAGAAACGGGAAGTCATAGGTTTATTGTACAGGTGATCGCTGTAGCAAAACCAAGGGACACCATTATGGGCAGGACAACAACTTCATCAGTTACAACTACCTTGACAGGTATTTTTATCTAAGTTCCATTGTAAAACTATGCACAAAGAAAAAATATTTTAAAGGAGTAGATAAACATTCATTCGAATCTTTTCTTCCCAACTGAAGGGAGTGACTTTGTTCAATCTGGGAGCACTCTTTCATGGTCATTGCTGAGGAGTGTACAAGAAGGTTGAGTTCAAAATGCAGCCACTGGAAGCTTTGTGTCCATTCCAGGCTCTGAGCTTAATGCTGGGGGTTCCACAGTATAGTCTTGGCAGGTGTTTGGTAAATCCCTGTTGGTTGATTAGGGCCTGAAAGTGTAAGAGGGATAGGAAAGCTGTAGCTTTTATCCCTGACGCATTTAATATGAACGCAGACTGGTGATAGACCATGGGTCAGAGGAAGTCTCTTAGAACTGGGAGGGGGCATTCCCTACACCAACAGAAAACCCACAGGACCCAGAATCCACACGTCACAGCTCAAGTTAAGGAGGCTTGGATGCTTAACTGTTAAGAAATAATGACAAGACAGGCATGGTAGATCATGCCTGTAATCCCAGCATTTGGGAGGGTGAAGCAGAACTGTGAGTTTGAGACCAGCCAGGACCAGATAGTGAGATCTTGTTGGAAGGAGGGAAGTGTGGGAGAAAGAAGGAAAGAAAGGAAGATAAAGACTGTCCAGCCTTGGTTGCCTTTTCTGAACCACCAATGCCGGCCACACGGGGGCATGCAAGTCAATGCCTTGACTCTGCTTCCCTCTGGCTTCCTCTCTGTCAAGACACACTTTGGAGGAGGAGGACAGTGAGGTACTACTGGATGACTTGCTGCTTGGCCCACTGCCACCAAGGCAGTGACTCAGGCGGATCGTCCTCGGGTGTTTCAAAACTGTAAGTGCTGGCCCAAAGGCTTCCCTTGGCTTTCTAAGCACATTCCAGGCTCTGCCTAGGCCACAGGTTACTGCTTTCCTACACAGGGGGAGGGGAAGAGAGTGGAATATGTAAACACAATTTTCAAATAAAATAACCTCCTAAACTGACACCAGTGAAGACAATGAATAACCCCAAAGGAGGGCTGTGGACCACAGGCCAAGGCAGGAGGGGACAGAAACAGCCTGTCCTTCAGTGGTCTTTGGCATGGGCCTCACGCTGGCCCTCAGTGTCTACCTTCCCAGGGGAAAGAACCAAGCCTCATATGCAGGGCAGCAAGCTGGCTCCCACTGGGACTTGCAAGCTTCTCAACAGAGTTTCTCCCAATGCGCCCTAGGCCTATCTCCTCATCAGCACCTGTGGGAACCCCAGGGGACAGATAGGGGCCCAAGTCCCCAGCATTGCCGGACACCACAAGGCACAGGCAAGGGGAGCCCATTTTCAAAGATCCTAAAGGATCCAACAGTATATGGACACAGCAGGATTTAAATCGTAACTTCTATCGCAGAAGGGCTCGGCTAAATTGTCACTTTATTTGAAGATTTGGAAAAGAAATATTTTTGTCTTGCTTAAAAACTTGGAGTAGAATGCAAATTTTGAAGTATTAATATTTTTGCTTTTAGATGAGGTTCTTAGCTTTAGGCCAGCCCTAGGGGAAAGGCTTTTTCCCCTCTGCCCCTCTTATTTGTAGTGAACTGAGCAGTACTTCATTACTTGAAAAGTTAACTAAAGCAAAGAATCATGCAAAAACAAGACCTGTATTTTGAATATTTTAACTGATGATATACATTCAAACTTGTAACACTGATCTGAAAACAAATAATAATCTATATTCATTTGCCAATAACAAGGCTAGTACCTCGAAGACACGGTCTCTGTTTTGAGTTCTGCATTGTTTTTTGTAGACAGGGGTTATGGATGACTTCCAACATTAGCATCATTCTAACACAGCAAAAACTTGATGCTGATGAAGCATCTGAATTTGTCAAGTTTTAGAACTTTATCATCTCTACAGCCAGCATTTTATTGCTCTCTCTCACCCATGATTCAACGCAATTTTATTAGCAAACCATCTTTGACTCTTTCTATCACCCTCAACTTAGTTTTCAGAAACATTTGCTTTTCACACTTGTATTTCACTAAATTTTAGTCAAAATTATGTAGTTAGAGTAGAAACTACAAACACAGATGACTTTTTTTGTGCAGTACTAGGGCTTGAACTCAGGGCCTACACCTTGAGCCACTCCACCAGCCCTTTTTTTGTGATGGGTTTTTTCAAGATAGGGTCTCATGAACTATTTTGCCCAGGTTGACTTCGAACCATGATCCTCTTGATCTCTGCCTCCTGAGTAACTAGGATTACAGGTGTGAGCCATTGGTGCCCAGCGACTTTTGCAACTAAAATGATGGGACAGGGCTAGTGGAGTGGCTCACGCGGCAGGGTGTCTGCCTAGTAAGTACACGGCCCCAAGTTCAAGCCCCAGTGCCACCAAAACAAACAAACAAACAAAAAGTGATGGAACACAATGCACAGTAAGACCAGAGCACAGTCCACTCTATAGCTCCAGAGCCTTCAATCACACCTTGAGCATCAATCAGAGAATGGGAGGCAGAGGCAATTTTACAAGTTAGAGTGGAGATTGGTTAGTACACCTCCTAAACTTTGGTGAAAATGTCTGAAAAGTCACAGACTTGGAGATTATAAAATGGTGCAAATTTACTAGGTATAATTTGCATGTAATTCTTCACAAAAACAAGCACAAGAGCTGGAGCAAGGAGCACCTATGCCCACGTATGCTTCTACCAGTCCTCTGACCAAGGTCAGCACAAGTTCACTACAAGGTTGCCCAGATCCTGTGTTTTGTGCTGTAATCAGCCTTGTTACCCTCGGGGTCAGAAAACAACTTCCAATAGTAAAGGCAATCTAGCAGACTAAAAGTAAAACAATAAAGTTTTTGGAAGAAGTAAAAATCATAGGTGAATATCCTGATGACTCCTGGTAGCAGCACTTTCTTAACTAGAACACACACCCCCCCAAACATGCAAACCATAAAGGAAAAAAATCAATCAATTGGATTATATTAACCTGGAACTTTTGCTCATCAAAATACATTCCTAAGTAGTAAAAAGGAAGAGGGCACTTGCAACTCATATATTCAACAAGGACTCAAAGTCCATAAAGGGTACCTACAAATCAATAAGAAAAAGGACAGACAGACAATCCAATAGAAAACTGGAAAAAGATTTGAGCAGGCACTTCTAAAAGATAATATCTAAATAACCAATTCACGTATAGAAAGGTGCTCAAGAGAAATGCAAAGTTGTCAGGGAGTTAAAGGATGGCCACATAAACAGAATGTGGTACACACAGAATGAAAGAACTGGAAAGGGGGGCTCAGCACATCTGCACTCGATGTTCACAGCACCACTATTCACACCAGCCAAAAGATGGAAACGACTCACGCGTCCATAAACACACAGGCAGATAAACAAAATGAGATCAACACGATGGAATGTTATTTAGCCTTAGAAAAGGAGGAAATTCTGACACATGTTACAACGTAAATGAGTCCAGACATGATGCTAAGTGAAATAAGCTAGTTTTAAAAAGGCAAACAGTGTTTGCATCTGTTGAGAGTAGTCAAACCCACAAAGGCAAAGTAGAATGGTGGTTGCCAAAGGCGGGTGACAAGGAAAGGGAAGAGTTAGTATTTAATGACTAAGGAGATTCAATTTGGGAAGACAAAAAAGTGCTAGAAATGGATGGTGGTGATGGCTACTCAACAGTAGGAATGTGGTGAAAGTCACTCTCCATTTAAAAAGGCTAAAATGGTTTGACTGTTATGTATATTTTACCACAATAAAAAAATACTATGAAATACATGCACCAGAACAGCTAAAGATAAGAAGTTGGTGAGCAATAGCCACTGTTGGCAGGGATGGGGGACACTGTTGGTGGGAGTGTAAATCAGTGGGGTCATTTTGAACAGAGTGTCTACTGAGGTCGAGTGGCAGAAGGCTTGGTACTTAGCAAAACTGTTCCCAGACATGCACTCATCACCAGTGTACACATTTGCACACCAAAGACACGAGCTAGAACATTCACTATTGCATTGATTGTACTAGTAAGCAGAAAACAACCACATGCCCATCAATACAGAATGTATATATAGTCTTACCACAATGAAAGTGAACAAAATACACCCAACAATGTGGATGAATCTCAGAAACACAATGGTGATGACAGAAACCAGATACAAAAGAGTATTTACTACAGGAACCCACTTGTTTAAAGGTGAAAATCAAGTGAAACTATTCCCTGTTCTTGGCAGTCAAGAAGGTGGGAGGAGGGATATGACTCGGAGGGAGCCTCAAAGGGGCTGATCATGTCCTGCCTCTTCATCTGAATGCTGAGCTCATCATGTCTCAGGTTGTAAAAATTCAGGAAGCAGCTATGTATTGTGTGTGTGTGTGTGTGTGTGTGTGTGTCTATGTTACTTTAATAACAAGTTAACAAAGCTGGTCACCGCATGCAATGTTGCAATATTGCATACAATTAAGTATGCAGTTACAGAATATTTAGGACCCAAGAATAGGGAACTTAAAGCATGCAGCATCAACCATCAGCAAGCTGTTGAGGAGGGGGGGATTTAGGATTTAGGTCAGTGAGCTGATGCTCCTAGAAGGCAGTGTTATTGTTTACCCCATGTCGTTCATCCTGGCATTGGGCCACATGGAGCCTGTGTTGAATGTTAAATGCATGTTCACCTTAACTATAAGCTCCCCCAAAGCAGGAACTCTGGGGTTATTTCTTATGTGTAAATCACAGAACCTAGCACAGAGCCAGATGTCATAAACATCAAAACTACTTATTAGAACAAATTCACCATAATACTAAAATTATACGACAGGGACAGAATATATTAAATTTTAATTAGTGGATGCCAAGCACAGTGGTAGGCTCTTGTACTCCCAGCTACTCAGGAGGATAAGGCAGGAAGATCACTTGAGCCCAGGAGTTTTGAGGCCAGCCTAGGCAACACAGCAAAACTGCATCTCCAAAAAACAAAACAAAAACTCACAAACAAATAAGAAAAATTTAAAAACCAATCAAGAACTTGTACAGCAAGAACTTGGACTTCAAAGCATGCCATATTCTAGGCAAGTAATATAATGCCCCTATCCTCTGCTCTGCAACTTCAAAGTGGGGACAGTGGTGACCTCACAGGGTTGGTATAAGGATGACATAAGTTACATGAAGTACAGATGAGAAAATGAGGGATAAAGGACACAACTATGTGCCTCGCAGCATCCAAGCAATCCGGGTAAGTTGCCTTTTAAACCCCATGTACGATCTACCCCTGAGCAGAGGAGAGGGCAGGAGACCAGCAGAGGAGGAACCTGGATACCTCTCCTTACTTCATCTCCTCAGATCTTCCTGCAGCCAGCTCCTATGGAAACTGTCATCAAGCATGTTGAATCTGTCACCTGGAATTTCTTTTGCAGCCACAAATTTTTGAGGCACATAAAACCAGCCAACAGATGCATTAGGTGGACTCCAGTTGCCATAAATCATCAAGTCATGTTGATCTCCCCATGAGGCAGCAGAGTTCATCATGAGTAATGGCAACTATGAGGCCAAATACAGGCATGCAAATTGGCAGGTGGGCAGTGAGAGTCTTTCCGGGCACCACCTAGGTATAGGCGGGCTACCCTGCCTCTTGGAGCAATGGACGTTACTTTTTATACCAGCGAGGGGCAGAGTGGAAAATGAGCAGGGCTGGATTCTGGAGTTGTGCCTTGTGCTTGTAAGATTTATTGAGCATCCAACATGAGCCACCAGGCACTATTCTGGATCTACCACTAACTAACCATGTAATTTTGGTCACATTTTCTGAACACCCTAGGCTTTCATTTCTTCATTTTTAAACTGGTAAGTGGTACCAGATCATTTCCAAATTTCTTATCATCCTGTGATTCTCTAACCCACGCATTACACATCTAAACATTCAACTTCTTTTAATTCACTTATGACATCATTCTGCTGTCTTTAGAGTCCTTAAGTCCTCACTTGTGGAGTGTCACACAGCACAGAAATCAGGTGACCGAAGAGCTGGATGAAAGTGTCATCTGCCAAGGGAGACCAGTCTTAGACTGCAATAAGAACAAGGTTTATTTCTCGCTGTGTATTTCTCAGAAACCGTAACATGCCACCTTTGGATTGTCCACTGACTCACTGAAATATTTATGTGTTCAACAAGCAAACATTTGGTGCCATCTTGGCCCAGGTACTAGGCTGGGCATTCTGAAAATTCAATGGTGGGTTAGCACAAGACCCTGCCCTTGGAGTGTGTATGCTGTATAGGTAATGTAAACACCAAACACAAGTCCCACACAATGTGGCAGTACAGGAGGACTGAACATGTTGCAGCCCAAGGGGAAGAAGCCAGGAAAGAAAGAAGAAAGAGAAGAAGAGACAAATGGAGGAGTGGGAGGTAGGCTGGAAGGATAGCTGAAGGATAAGAGTTCCACCAGATAATCAATTGATATCCTGATGGTTATCAGTTTCTAGAGTAGAAAGAACCCTTTGATAATTTGAGTCTTCTAAGTATTTGGCTTGGTAAGGTGGAAGAAGTCAGAGCAGAAGCTTTATTTAGCATTTTAACACTTCACCATCCACCTAGACACTGCTTCCTTCAGCCCTAAAGTAGCAGCTCTCTGCATCCTTTCTTTGATGCTCCCTTGGTCTCAGTTTCTGCTACTCTAACTCGGTCCCATGAGAGGATGAGTAGGAATTAAACTTGGTTTAAAAGCCACAAAATGGAGAATACGCACAAGAGTAAAATAATTTATATACGGACATCTTTGCTGGGAGGAATTGCTCCTCCATTGCTCGTTCATGTCTCAGACGAAGACTAAAGCACCACTCATTTTTCGCTTTTCCATTCCAATTAGCTGCATATTTTTAGCACGTGTTATATAAGGCTCATCTGTCCAAATTCGTTGGCTTGGGGCCTTCCTTTCCTTTCATTTCACTGGTGGATTGACCCGCATGGTAGGATGACGAGCAGATCATGACAAATCTGTAAATAGCTTGCCCGAGGAGGGGTGGACGGAAAGAGTTCTCTAGATGAAGTGAAGGTTTGTATTTGGCATGCCAGGGCTAAATCTATCCCTTCTAAAAGCGGAAAGCAGAAAGAACGCACAATTCCAAATCAAACTGTAGCATGTTAGAAAACGACTGCTCCGCCTACCATAAGGACTGCGGTTCAGAAGCACAACTCAGACAGGTGCAGCTAAGCTCGACAGAGAAGCCCCCAGGCTTCCACTGAGGTGGCCACCCTGGGTGCAAAATGTTCCAGTGGCCCCGTCAGCTGCAGAATGATCTAATTCTGGTTGTGTGTGTACTATATGCAGGAGCTGCAGGCCTTTCTAGGAAAAAACTGCCCACTTTCACTGTTGGTGGGAGGCAGGAAAATGCATTAGGAAGGACTAAGAAAACTTTGCCCCAGCTCTCTCTGTCTTCAACTTTGCCCTTCTAGGGAAAACACTTCATCTCTCAGGGCCAACAACCTTGTGTTAAAAATATCTACCATCACTTCTATAGACAGGGTTGTGGAGAGACTAAAAGAGGACAATGAAGGTGTCTGGAAGCATGCAAAATTATATTTGAGTGTATATCACTGCTGTTATGAATCTGAACTGCACTCATGATTACATACTCCAAGTCAAATTTGCAGAGGTCTCTGGGGCCAGGCTACATCTTTCCAGAAATCACAACACTGAAGAAGTTCCTGGAACCAGTTACTTATAGAAACAGAGACTAAAAATGTTTAGGTGGAGAGGAGAGCAAACCTTAGAAATTAAAGAGTTTAGCGGGACTACTATACAGTCCCAAAGGACACACAGAAGCCAGATATCTTTCCCCAGGTACTGGGCTCATCAGACACAATCCCTGTACGCTGGGCATCAGGAACACCATCCAGGTCCCTATAAGCTCTGACCTCCCAGAAGTGAAGGTTAGGCAAAGGGCACTAGCCACCTCAAAAGGCTCAAATGTGAATGAACCCTTGGATATCTCAAAGATCATCTGCTGATGCCATGGAAAAGTCACTCTAGAGCTAACAAAAAATAAATTAGAACCCAGTCATGGTGGGGCATGACAGTTATCTCAGCACTGGAGAGACTGAAGCAGAAGGATCTCAAGTTCAAGACCAGGCTGGGCTACAAAGCAAGACTCTATCTCAAAAAATATATATACAAATAAATAAATGGATAGATAGATAAAGTGGAATCTCTCCTCATCCAACATCAACAATCAGCAATTATGTATTTACCTATTTAATGAGATGACAAACATTTGGATCCACTTCAGGAGTCAGAACCATCTATATATGAGATCTGACTTCCTATTAATTCATAGTTCTGGAGGTGAAATATTATCTCCAGCACCCTTCAGCCTGGGCTGCGGCAGTGAGTTACACATGCCAGGTGACATACCCCTGGACCAGCAGTTATAAGCAGGTGCTTCATATATGCAGTCTTGGTTCTTCACTGGGGTGCTAGAGACAGTTACAGCCCCTGAGGGCAGGCAGCCCTGGACTCACATGTCTTTGCTATACAACTTTGAGGGAGGTATTTATTACGTTTATATGTTCATTTTCAACTTTACAAAATGGAGACAATAATGCCTGCTATCCAGGAAGGTTGTAAAGATTAACTTAGATATGTACACAGAAGTGCTCAGCATAGAGCCTAGCACAATGAACAGGCCAATGAATGTTAGTTCCCTTCTCTTCTCTAGGTTCAAATCCAGGGAATCCCAACTAAAGTCATTAGTTCACAAATTACCTTTATATCTCCCTTTTCTCTGACACTCCTGCCCCATGCATACATACACCTTTCACTATCCTGTGCACTACTTTTCAGCCCAGAGTTCCATGCTCAAATTCTAGTTCCAGAAATCCTCTTTGGTGCCTCTGTCCTACAGGATCCTCTCTGTCTGCACACTTCTAGCCATCCCAATCCATGTCACTCACTTAACACTCAATGACAAAGAGACATGGTGGTTAAAAAAAAGAAAGAAAAGAGCACTGGCTTACAGATCCTTATAAATCTCAGCTTCCATCTTTCAACTGGAGATAATATCTGCTCTGTTTACCTCAGTTTTGCTTTAGGATCAAATATGATTACCTGCATAGAAGAGCTATATAACTTGTCAGTACATAAGCATAAAGTCTCCTCTTCGATACCACCACTACTGCCACAATCATCACCAGAACTACCACTGTTACCATCAACATCATTGCACTGATTGCTACCACACTCGTCACCTTGCACCACTGCTGCTATGATCATCAGCGCAAAGACTGCCACCATCCACGACTGCCATCATCATCACTAACTGCCACTATCACCTTCAGCACCTGTGTAACAGGGTCCTTAAAATGGGGGCACTCACATAACTCATTCTTGATGAGCTGTGTAATTAATACTTGAGACAGGATTACTTTTTCTTTAAAGAGAGTTGTTATATATGGTGGTTTCTCTGAAATGTATTGTGGACTCCTCCCCACCTCCCTGTCTCTACTGTCCTGGCCAGGGCCCTGGAGGAAGAAGAATTCAAAATCAGCCGGCCAAGTTTTCGTGCATATCATTGCAAGCCCCAGCAGTCAGCTGCTGAGCAGCAGACTGAAAAATCATGCCTGCCAACCTTGTCATTTCCCAAAATTTTTGAGTTATTTATACTGCACAAGTCTGTAAGATACAAGTTTCCAGTTTCCAAGTATGTAAAGAAATTGGCACGATATTCCAGAAACTCTCAACCAAAAGTGAATGGTGCTGAGGCTTCTAATATGCTACTCCACTGTCTTCAAATCTGATTCTACTCACCTAAATTCACCCTGCCTCCCCACTGAACCCCACCCCCAGGATACTACATGTTAAGACCAGCCTCCTGTCTGCTTATGAAAAACCTTTAAAGTCCAGCACAAGTCCCACCTGTTACTAGAAACCTGTCCAAGTTTCCAGCCCATCATGACTGACAGCAGCTGTCTCTCATCAATGCCACAGATCTAGCTCACAAGAAGAGTGACTTCCTAGCTAAATGATCCTTGTCCAGTCCATAAGCTGCCTGATCTCATGCTCCAGAACTTTCCCTTGGATTCAGTGCTCAGCTGGATGAGCCTCAGGTACATGGAGAACACTTGTTGATCATAATCAGTGATTAAAAACACATGACGCTTAGAAAGGGCAGGTGAAATAAGCACCAGGATATTTGTTCTGCTCATAGAACAGGGTCCCTAAGAAAAGAAAACAAAGGGGGGGGGCACCTTCAGTATAAGGCATAAGTCTCAGAAATGAGAAATTTGGCATCTTAAAGAGAGGTCCTCAGGTCATGGCTGCCCAATATCAGGCTCCAGGTAACTGTCTTCCAACTTCAAAGCCTTAGAACAAGCTTACCTTGGAGGTAGGCTGGATACCATTAACCTCCAGGTCCACTGTGCCCAGCATCACCTACCCTTGCTCTCTTCAGTGTTCTCAGTTTCCCCTCTGAGCCTACCCAAAACTCTGGCTGTTTATCCCATGCACCTCAGGCTTGTCCCATGGTACTCTGTACTCAGAGAGCTATCCATATCACTAGTGGCTGATGCTCCTCGACTCCCCCAGAGCTCTGTTGGTTCCGGCACAGCCCAACCTGGATTTGGGAATCTAGTCATGCCTCTCACCATATTTGCCACCAATCCAAGTTCTGTATTCAGCCTCACTTCTCCCACGAATTGGTTTCTGTGGAACTTCCTGCTGCCACCATTACAGACTAAAACATTCAGCATTGTGTAGGCCAGGGACATAACAGTAACATCTCTCACATTTATTGAAAACATTCTATCTCCCAAATACTCTTTAGGTGTGTTAACCCCTTAAAGCCTCATAATGACCTGATGAGTCAGGAAGGTGGATCCTATTATTATCCCTGGTAAGTTAAATAACAGCCATAAGGCCCCACTGCTAGGAAGAATTCAGTTTGTCATGGAACCTCCATTCCAACCTCTCTGCAATCCTGCTTCAGTGATGAATGCTCCTTCAACCCTTCCCAACAGTCACTGTTTTCTTAATGTCTCCCTTGCCTTCTGTCCTTCACCTTCCTATTCAAAAATAACTGGCCTGGAAAAGCAAACCTCAACTTTGGCAAAAGGATTTCTTTCTTCTGGCAGTCAATGTATGTGTTTTACCTCTCTCCACACAAAAATATGTCACTTTTCCTTTGTTATGAAGATCAAGAAACAAATTAATTAGCAAGTAAATGGCCAGGTCAGGAATGAACAGTCAATTCCAGTGCCTATTCCCCACCCACCAGGAAGAGATCCAGTGAAAGTTAAGTCATGGGAGGAGAAGGGAGAATGTGGCTTGGTAGGTTGGATCTGTTTGTTTTCCCAGAATCAAAGCCTGTGGAAGAAGTGCTCACCAGTTGTCCCTGTGTCTTTCTCAGTATCTCTAAGGAGCCTAGAATGCAGCAAACTCATGGTTAAATGTTGATTTATTCACACCTTTTTTTCTCTAAGCTTCCAATTACCACCAATCTCCTCACTGCCTATTATACCCAAGAATAATCAGCTCTGGTCAGCTTCATTCCCCCACATTCCAGTTACATTCCAGCTCCTTCAACCACTTCACCTCTGCTTTCCAAGCGTTCCCTGGCTGGAATTTCCTCCCTCCTTCCCTCAGCTCATAGAATTCCATCCTTCAAGGCCTACTCCAGTCCCACTTCCCCTCTGACTCTCCCCAACTCTTGAAGCTTAAGGGATGGCACCCATCTCTATCCTCTCACAAAGTCTGTGCTACAAAAGTCAGCACTTAGTTATATGCTCTCATACAAGTGACTTCTCAACGCCTCTGGGAGGATTCACAGGTCTTAAGCTTCTGTAAACATCACCACACCTAAAACAGGGCTGGGAACACAGCAAAGGTGACAAACATACTTGATTGGTTGATAGACCTGTCCCTGGGCTCTGCTCTACCTCCAAAGCTGGCTGCAAAATGATAAATGGCAGGCAAAGTCACTTATCATACTCTCTTTGCACATCTTCCTGGTAGGAGAAAGAATTTAGGTCCCCAAGACTCACTTTGTGAACCTAGGGATGCTGGGCTGGTGGCGGGTATGTGTCTGGGCACACAAATACATCTGTCAGCAATGTGACTAGTTAGACCTCTCAACTCATCCAGCACTTCCATCTCCAGCTCCAAAAGATGTCAAACCTCAAGAGGAGCTAAGTACGTCATGGTAACAGTCCTGGGGCCTGAGGACCTGTAATTTCTACATTTTCTAGAAGACTTCCAGTGCCACAGTCACTCCCACAAGAACTTTCTGCCATGTTCTCTACTCAGTGACACCCACTCCTCTGATAATTTCTCTCATACAAATAAACATTCTGAGGAAATTCAAAAACACTATTTTCTGTTGCTCCATTACAAGCACAAAGGTTCCATTTCTGTTTCTTTCCATTTTCTAGAATTTTCCTCCCTCTTGCATCCTGAAAAAAGAACTGTCATGCCCCACAAACAGGGGGATATCATAACATGATCTGTTGTGCAATTCTTATATCCAATGACTAATATGTGAAGGATGCCCCTTTTGGTTCAAGGCATTTAGCATGACATTGGAGGTGTAAGGGAAAGGTCTGGTGGTGCTTAGGTGATCAAGCACATCCCCTCATGGATGAGACCAACACACCAGCTCCACTATCTCAACTCCATGATAATCTCCAGGCAACCAAAAGCCAGCTGCTTAGCAACACCAGCTGGGGGATCAGTGTGCACACCTCCAGCAGAGATCTGTTCCTGCTTTCTGGTAAGCACAGGCCTGAACCAGGAGCCCTGGGCAGCCACTGCCAAATGCAGGCTACCCCCTGCCTTCTCTTCCAGACTCAGGGCAAGAGGAGCCCAGGAGGAAAAGCTTAGTGACAACAGTCACTGGGAAAGGAAGTGGCAGATTATGCAGAATTGGTTAAAGGAGGGATTTTAAATGGAGACTATGAGGCCCTCTTTTCTTACTCCTCTGCTGCTTCTCTGGATGCTTTGCCCCATTAGGGCATAAGGAACTTTGACTTTAGAGACATCATGTAGTCAGTTAGCAGCTCAGCTAATACAGTTGGCCCTCTCTATCCACAGGTCCCATCCAGATCCATAGATTCAATCAACTGCAAATCAAAAATTATTTTTTAACTGCACATTAAATATGCATAGACTTCTTGTCATTATTCTATAAACTACTTACATAGCATATATATTGCACTGGATATTACAAGTAATCTAGAGATCCTTTGAAGTATATAGGAGGATGTATGTATGTTACATGCAAATACCACACCATTTATACAAAGGACTTGTCATCCACAGATTTTGGTATCCACAGGGGTCTTGGATCCAATCCCCTAAGAGCCTGAGGGATGACTGGACAAAAAATTGAGGACCTGTAGTCCAGCTCTTCTCTTTGAGCCATGGTAAATACAATAGGAGATTTTAAAAATCACTATTTAATAGGTTCTTATGGAACTCAAGCTTTCCCAGATACTATGGGGGATAGAGACAAAAGTATAGTATCGAAGAGGATGTGGTGACTTGGGACTTAGGCTGCCTAGCTGGACTCTACCATTACTCAGTTATGGAGCCCTGAAAAAGAGTACTCCCAGAGCCTCATCTATAAAAGAGGAACAAGAGCACCTGTTTCCCCAGGGTTGGTGTGCAGCTCAAATGGGAAAATGTATGTCTGGAGGAAGTTTAGCCTCCCTGTGGAGCTGTACTATTGATATTATGATAAATCAAAGTGCTTCCCCTAAGAAGATGTCAAACTGGATGGAAGGAGAACATGAGTGTATAAAACCATGTGAAACAGTGACCATCTGCACGCTTAAGGCTGCAGGACAAGGGAATCAAAAGGCTGGAGTACATTTCCTATTGCCCAGTGTGCTAACTTCTTGCCTGAAAGCTGGGCAGAGGAAAATGTAGGAAAACTAATTCTCACAAAGCTGGAGAGGCCCTTGGGGACAGTACCTTCATAGTGTCTCTTAACTGGTCTGTGTCCTGAGCCAATTCTATGGATTTTCATTGTCTAGAGTTAGAGATAACCTCAAATTGATATCAATGGAGAGACACTCATGCCATCTCTACACCAGATCTTTCAACTCGACCTCACAGAAGGAACCTCAGCTCATAAGCACCATATTCACGCCATAAGGTACCCTTAAGAAAATATAGCCCCATGTAAGAACTCCCTTGTGCAGAAAAGGCTTATCTTCAAGATTACAGAGCCCTTGCTATCTGTAATCTCATTTCATTTTTCACCTATCAGGGAGGTTATATATTACTTGTAACTATAATTCTATCCCTTCCACTAAACCAAATATCAAAACAACCTAGAAATCAGTTAACTCCCTTAATGTATTATGCATCCAAGTTAATTCAGTCCAAGGCAATAAATATGTGTTGAGCCCTTTCTGTAAACCAGCAGGTATCATGCCTGGAAGGGACCAAAATGAAGTCAACGCTATGTCTCTGTTCAAAAGTTGCACAGAAGGGTTACAGCCTAGTCCCCTCTATAATGGCACATGTGGAAAATCATATCAGCCATCAGGGTAACTAGATGAACCTCTTCCAACCAGGGATGACCAACCAAGAGGCTCTAGCCATTGGCCACCTCATCAGTTCACCACTCTGCCACTTACCAGCTGCATGGTCTTGGACAGATGACCCAACTATTCAGTGATCATGTTTCCTAGTCTAGAAAATGGGAATAGTAGCAGTAAATAGCTGGGTTGTTGAAGCTAATACATGTAAAACTTTTAAAATAGTGCCTGACACATGGTAAGTACTCAATTAAAGTCAACTATTATTACCTGCCCCCTTGAAAAAGGCTCTGTTGGCTCCTTATACACTCATTTTTATTTCCTATCATCTTTGGCCACAATCTATTTCTAGTTTGTGACTATGTTTTATAGGTAAACACTTTAGGGCAGGAGCCATCTCCAGACTTCTTCAACTCCTACAGAATGATCTGCCCTTTCTTCTCTTCACTTCAGTTCACCCCAGAAGTGATGAGCTAGGTCTGGCTGGTCACTACTAATGTGTGTGCATGGAGTAGAGAAGGGGGTCAGGAGGCAATTATTTGGTTGAGTTTTATACAAAGAACTTTGAGATATGAATCACAGTGAAAGTGTACAATTTGATGGTTTTTAGTATAACCACAGATGAGGCAAACATCTCCACAGTCAGTTTTTGGAAAATTTTCACCACCTCGAGAAGAAATCCTTTACCCTTTAGCTATCACCTCCCTATCCTCCAATATCCCACTCCACCCCCAGCACCATTAGTCTACTTTCTATCCCTGTGGATTTGCCTGTTCTGGATCTTACCATTATGGGATCATTTGTCCTTGACATCATTTACTTAGTATAATATTTTCAAGGTTCATCATGTCACTGTTTCATTCCTTTTTATGGCTGAGTCATACTCCCTTATATGGATATTCTATACTTTATTTACCCATTCAACAGGTGATGGTCATTTGGGTTAGCGGGCATGGATATCCATATACAAGTTTCTGTGTGAACATGTGTTTTCATCTCTCTTGGTATTATACCTAGGAGATGAATTGCTGGGTCATTTGGTATCTATATTTAATCATTTGAGGAACTACCAGATTGTTCTTAGAAGCAGCCATGCCACTTATGTACCCATGTTTGAGGGATCATTGAGGAGGAGGTTAAGAAGTTTTGAGCTGAGGCCTTCTGTGCACTCTATCTCTCCTAATACTTCCACTATATTTTGCTCCATAAGACCTCCAGGCACATTTTTCTCAAACAGAAGCTTACCTGTGTGACTCCCTAGCCCCTGCCTCTATCCTGAGGAGGGGGTTGTGAGTTCTGGAGACAAGGGGCCGGGGTGTGTCTGAACTGCCTGGGGCCACAGTATAAGTAAACAGGATCTTGGGAGATCTGTGAGTTACTCAGCAAATGCAGGACCAGGATGGGAGAAGTCAGTCTCAGATCCCAAGCCACTTCCTCTCCATTTGTACCAGCACCTTCCCCTCACCCTGTGTGTGGCTAATGGTGGCCAGAGGGAGTGCCATCCTAAGCAGAGAGGATGTCCATACACATGTGCTTACCTCCTCTGCAGAGGCACTTGCACTTGTTTCCTTCCACTTTCATAGGTCAAAACAGACCCTATGCATGCCAGGCTAGGCTTCTCAAGGTCATTTCCTATGAATTTCTCTGACCCTCACCCTAGAATCACAGAAGATCTGGATTTTAAATAAGGCATTTTGTGACAGTGATCTGTAACCACTTGGTCCACTTTCCTTAGCTTCTTCATGGTCTTTGTCTCTTGGTAGTCTTCCCCACCTCACATTTTGTCAGTGCTCTCCAACACGAGAGCCTAATAGCTCTGAGCACCTGGGGGAGAGCTGTGGGATAAGAGGCACAGGCTGTGCCCCACATGAGAGAGTCTCCAAGCCACAGATGAGGCATAAATACAAACGGCAGCAGTTTGAAAGAGACTGCAGGGTAGAAGGCAAACCCTCATACACATTAGCTTGCATGTCTCCTCCACCAATCTGGTGATCACGTGTTCTAGAAAGGAAGAGGATCTCTGCAGGGCCTGGAGTCCAGCCCAGCCTGATCACCCTGGGTTTCCTGAACTCTGAGCGGGTGCTCACTGCTCGCCTGCCTGCTCTCTTCACCTTGACTGGCTATCTGCAGTGCATCATCCAAGTCCAAGTTGCTTCCCTCTTCCCCTCTGTCCACCCCACCTTGTCTCCCCACCCTTGATGTCTTGTTTTCAATTTAACTAAAGTGAAACCAGCTGTCTCCCCATAACAACCTTGATTTACATAGATCTCATCAAGTCCACATGGGTTGGCCTCTGGTCTTCCTGATACCCTCTGGGGGTGGGGGATTGGCCATCTCAGCTGGGCTACCCTTTCCACAATCATCTCCTGCCAGTTCTACCATGCTGTGCACCCTACTGCCTCTGAAGTAGCATATGTGCTCCTCCCTTGGCAGGTTCTAGCCAGACATAACCCTCCCTTTCTAACCCAGCCTGAGTCACCTATCTACAGAAGCCTCCCCTGAGCTCTGGCCCACATGACCCCAGCCCACTCACTGTAGGCACCACCCCTCTTTCCTTGGCCTTTGTCTGCCTGACTGAAGATCTGTGATTCTCCTGATATTACATATGAAGTTATTTTCATCAGAAACACTATACAATATCATTAAAGAAAAATTTGGCCAATTAAATTAGTGTGGAAGAAAAAGAATTCAAAACCCCACCACCCAAACACAATACTGTTAACATTCTGAGTTATTTCCTCTTAGGGGTGTGTGTATTAATACTTCTCAATTCTGCCCTTCCTATGCTCCTGTTAAGAAAGGAAGCTCCCTGAAGATGCAGACTGCTTGAGAACAGAGAGGCAAAAAAGAGGCAGCAAAAGCAGCTGTGAGACCTTTCAAATTCTGCCACATTCTTGGGAACACCCCCTCCTCTGGGTGTCTGCAGGACACAGAGGTGCTGAAGACCTGCATTCTCCCTCCCTTTTCGCTCCCCTGACATGCTTAGCCCCTCACAGTCTCCTGGGTGCCTCACCCAGAGCCTTCCTGGACAGCCACAGAACATTCCAGGCCATAATTCCTGTATGTGCCTTTTCTGCCCAGCTGGTGGACAGATTGGTTTACTACACACAACCATGAAAGCTTCAGGGATTTGGGTTGAATTTGAATCATCTGGTTTTAAAGTAACTATAGAAACCTAAAAATGGTTTATATGGTGATTTTCCTCCTCCAATTGCATTTATTGTCTGAACCCTTTTCTGGTTCTTAATCCTACCTAATCTCTCAGAGTTATCATCTGAGCATGCATATTTGCACACACAGGCCTTAGCAGCAACAAGAAAGCAGCTTCTACCTGGGTTCCCTAACATATCCTGGTGCCTTCTAACTCTGGTCATGTTCTCCTCCATGGTCTTTGCAAAATGTGCATTGACTAGTAGAGGCTAAATCTCAAACATGCATTGTTGTTAACACTGGTACAATGATCAGAGTTTAACCAAAAATAAACAACTGTTTTGAGAAAGAGGTGAAGCCCTAGACTAGACAAGAGATGAAGCTGAAGCTCACATTACATACACGATGCCCCTTGTGCTGGGGAAGCAAAGGCACCATCTCCAGAGCGTGCACAGGATGCCACCTGCAGCACTAAGTCTGTGAATAACAAGGTACTAGATAATGGACCTCTGCTACATGGTTAATAATATGCTGTTTTATATGCAAACCTAGAAAGTACATCCAAGATTCTCCATTTGACTAAACAAATACTCAATTTGAGAGGACATGGAAATTGCCCAAATAAAACTTTATTACTGTAGACATTACCCAGTAACAAATTTCCTCAACGCGCATAGAACAGAAGAATAATTTCTCTCTCCTATCATGAGAACACTATGTCATAGACAACTTTAAAGGAAAAGCCCAAAAAGAACCTCACCAGAACCGCATCCTGATCACTCTTCCCTTTGTCTATAGATTTCCATCCCAGCGTGGCCATCCTTCATGTAAGCATCCTCACCTGAGTCCTCCTACTTTATTGTAGTAAGTGGTGGGCTCCCCAGACACGTTAGTTACGCTATACTGATTTTACTTCTGTTCTGAGAGTTAAAGCTCGGTGTCCTCTGTGTCGGGGCGTGTCCTCCTGTGATCCTGCTCACATTTCTTTAGCTACTGATGGCTCTAACCTTCTTGAGACCGAGGGCATTGAGCTAACACCTGAGCAGGTCATGAATTGGCTCCGCTAGCAAACATGGAAAGGGTTGTATGTATCTGCTGAAAGCCCGGAAAGACTTGAAACACCCCTAGGAGGCTTCAATGTCTTTCATTTGTCCTCTGCTGGCTCTTCACATAGAAAGGACTTGCTCCTGGGAGGCCCAGGGGAACCTAAATCTAATGATAAGGGGCTGAGTTCTTTAGGGTTCACTGGAGCATTAGTAAATGCTAAAATACTCACACAAACAGCTGATTCCCAATCCTATTAATATTTAAACCCCTTTTCTTGTAAATTCATGCCACAGATCTTAAAGATGTGCTTGGAGGCTAACAACAGATGTGCTGGCTGAACACTTTAAAAAATCTATTTCTTCCTAAAAAATAAAACAAAAAACAAAAATTCATTGGGTTGAAAGAACAGCATGCCCTACTCCTCCATTATCTTATATTATCTTACATAGAATTTCAGGTATACAGAAAGAACAAAACTCTTTTCAGTCCAAAATACCATGTAGTAAATCTTACTAAAAGGATACTGATAATACCAGTAAATCTTACTAAAAGGATGGCTGATAATAAGGGAAATAGAATTTTGAGTGCTCCTGGGTAGTCATTTACCATATTCATCACATCTTATGTATGCCAAGCCAATAAATGCAACTCTTGATTAATTTGCCAGCACTGAAAGACCCTATGGACTCTTAAAAATTCCTAATCTGATTATGGCTCATTGACTTGAACATGAAAATGAGAATATTATTTGCTGTTGAAAGTCATATACTTGCCTCCCAGTTCATAAAAACAGAGCTTTGTAAAGTGGGTCACTCAGCCAAGCAGCCTCACTGTACAAATGAGGACACCAAGGGTAAGGGCCACATCACTAGCGGTGGTAAAAGCAGAACTCCCTTCTCATAAATGCCACTTACCCTGTATTTGACATACTGTGTTTTCTCTTTGACAAAAGAACAATTTAAAGATGCTAGTGTAGGGAAGGAAGAATGTTGCTACCATAATCAATAAGGACAGACCCCAGAGTCTCTTGGCTCAAGAAAATGAGAGCGTTACAAGAAATGAGAAGCTGCTTTTTATTCTCTCAAAGGCTGTCAGTGTGGAAGACATGACAGATTTATTTGTAGAGCTCCAGGGGATTGACCAAAGCTTACAAAGGTAAGAGATAGAGGTAAGCAGAAATTGGGGCAGTCCCTCCTCTGGGAGGGGGGAAGTTTCTAGTAAGATGATGCATCCTTCAAAGTCATGAGCTGCATGCTGCTCCATGAAGAAGGGAGTTAACAAACCAGGCTCTTCAGACATACACCTCCCTGGCGTGAACAGGGAGAGAGATAATGCTGGCACCCAAAGACTTGATTCATCATCACCTGCCAAAAATAGTGCAATAGAGAATTTTCTTTAGGAAAGGAAAGGAATCACATCAGACTCAGACCAGCAAATCTTGTTTTTTTTTAGACCAGCGGATCTTAAACCTGGATGATGGCTGGGATCTCTGAGAATGCTTTCAAACAGAGATTATTGAAACCACTGGTTGGAAACTCACCTGGAAATAGGTAACTAAAAAAACCCTGTGTGATTCCAATGATCAGAAAAATAGAGAATCATACTGGAAAAAGACAGTGGCTTTCACACCTTTTGACCATAACTCATAGCATGAAAAATATAGTATGGAAACTCAGGATGCACATATGTTTGCATAACTGAAACAGTACTTTCATAAGACAGTCTTTGCCCACAATGCATGATGTACTTTGTTGTTTTCTACGTTTTCCATATTTTTATAAAAGTTGGTTGATAATTCATTTCACAACACTCTAATAGGTCACTTTGGGAAATACTGATCTAAATTATCTCTAAGAACCCAACAATCAGAAAGTAAAGATGAGGAAAAAAAAATGTGCCCACAGGAAAAAAAGAGAACCATGACAAGTGATTTGATTCTTAGGGGTGAAGGAAAAGGGACCAACCAGAGACTTGAAGGGAGTTGAGTGCTCATTCAAAAAAACAAAACATTCAGAGAGAGGTGGTAGCTGTAATTAAAAAACATCACGAGTAGGCAGTTATTGAATCCTTTAGAAGCAAAATATCTGAGAAAATCTCTATGCACATGAGTTATCTTCCCTTGGAGTGGTCTAGAGAGGCAGCAAAGATCAGACTAATCTCTGCAGCTTAATTAGGCTAGCAATTGAAAGGGTGTTTTCTTCCTTTGCATCTGCATTATTATTTGAAGAAAATGGCTGTTAATTAAAAATGGAGCAAAACTTGCCCAGAGCTCAATATACTCCAACATCCTATGGTAAAGGAAGAGCCTGTGTCTTGGGCTCAGGTGGAAAGGTCAGTAGCTGCCCTTTTGGGCCCTTTAAGGGCAGCTGAGGACATGTGGTTGTCTGGGGCCACTGAGAGCAAGGAGGAAGTTGTGTGTTACTGTCACATTTCTGTCAATCCAGTTTTTCAGGTCCTTCTTACCTCATACCTGAATTACTAAATTGAAACAAAGTGGGAAAAACCAAGTAGACTTCCTACACTTTAATGTGCATGTGTGTTCCCAGGATTGTGAGGTACAGATTCTGGTTCAGTATGTCTATGGTGGAGCCTGTGAGTTCGCATTAAATCAGGTCCCAGGTGACGTCTGTATGCCTGGTCAGTAGACCACACTTTTGAGTAGCCATGACCTAGATTTTGGAGTCAAGTATATTGGGATTTGAATCCCTACTCTACCCCTTTCTATTTGTACTAACCTTTCAGAAAACATTTTAATAACCCTTACTGGGGTAAGGTGGAGGTTTCTGTTTATAATAGGAATGTAGAAAAGGACAAATTATTTTCCCTCTCTCAGCTCAGTCTCCTCTGTAAACAGAAACCCTCCTCCCCATCTCTGGAGTCAGGAGTATTAAAAGCTCCTCTCCTTATGATCTTGAAAGTGGGAGCTCCTTGCACTTCTCCTACCTCTCCACTAATCTCTTATTTCCAGTCAATGTAGTGTCATGTGATCTCTGATCTTAATTATACTTGAAACTGCTCCCTCCCAGGGCACAGGATCCATGGGTAATTCCCAGTTCTCAGTGATCACTCTTGACCACCTAAGACTGATAAGAACTCCTTTATTCTTAAGATCCTCTTCAATTTGGGGACTAGCCCCTACCCCTGGGTTTCCCCTCCTGCTCTTCTTGCTCATCTTCCTCCATCTGCTTCATAGGTTGTTTGGAAAACCATCATGGCTTCTGAATTATCTGTATGGTAACAATTCTCAAATCCAGACCTACAGCACAGAGCAATCTTCTGAGCTGTAGACCGAGGGAGCCACCAGCCCTCTGGAGAGTATGTTCCCAAGACATAGTCAAGTCCATATGCCTAAATAAAACTCCTCTCTTCCTCTGATCTTCCCACATACAGTCATGGGACCCACCATCCCTTCATCTTATTAGCTATTCTAAGCATGCTGGCATGTACCCTTAACCTGATTTGCATCATTTTTTTGAACTTATATATGGATTTATTATCTCCATAACTATATAGTCAACTTCTTTATGCTCTCATAGTGCCTAGCATGACACTATATTCATGTGTGTAATGCAAGTTACCAATAATTTATTTCAGGACTAGAATGTTCATCACACTTTGCTACACATGTGGGGAAACTATCCACTAATGGCTCTTGGCGTTGTTATGGCGTCTACCCAGAAAGAAAAGTACTGGGCTGTTTTAAGTATGAGGACCATAAATAAAATCTCAGTACATTCTACAAGAAGAGGGGAGGGAAAAAGGGTGGTGGAATTTCTTGCTTTTCTATGACTTGATGAGCAGACATTGAAATTTTGGTTCCAGAATCATCATGGAAAAAGGCAAACGCCATGTTGTACTGTACTGTGTCTGTTTACACACCTGACTCCTCTCCCTGATTGTAAACACTCGGACGGCAGTGACACTGTCTGAAGGCTATACTCCCAGCAACTTGGACTGTGCTCAATATATTTCTTGTTTAAGTGAGTTAATGAGTAGATAAACGGCTAGAGTAAAAACTAATCTAAGGATGCTGAAGTAGGTCTTTTTGCTGGAAGTTCTCACCACTGGGGCTGGACAGATCAGCTAGACTTCAAGCAGCTCTCAAGTGAGAACTGCCTAATCCAACAAACAGCAGAACCTGGAGCTCTACTGAGCAACGACGGCTGAGCAGAGAGTCTGTACAGGAGCCAAAAGCATTTGTCTGACTGACTATAAGGAAATGCTTCCAGGATCCTTTCCTCATTGTCTGATAGCACCTTCTTCTTACCCAGCATTCGAGGCACTACCTCACTTTTCTAATGGTGGCACTTGCACTTGTCCAAGCCCTCGTTAAGTGGCTCCTGAGCACCAGTTCCAAGCTCTTCTCCAATGTCACCATGTAACCACCATGTCCCCAGAGTAGCCTTGTAAAGTATGGGCTTGGAATTCATCAGGCTATTACTTCTTCTGACCTCTGGTGGACATGGTTGGTGGCTCTCAGGAAGCTTCCAGGCAAATGTACATGTGGCCCCACTCCAGACATCAGAACTAGGTCTATTTTGTCACTGCCAAACCTCTCCACCTCTTCTTAATTCCAAGATTTTTCTTAGAAACCTACTCTGTTAGAAGCCCCCAGTTCTTAGAGAAAAGGTGAGATCAAAAAGAATTAACCTAGAAGGTAACACACACGCACAGGAAATTAATGTGAGTCAACTCCCTGTATAGCTATCCTTATCTCAACCAGCAAAAACAATTGTTCCTTCCTATTATGGCTTATACTCTCTCTACAACAAAATTAGAAATAAGGGCAAAATAGTTTCTGCTGGGTATTGAGGGGGTAAGGGGGAGAGGGAGGGGGCGGAGTGGGTGGTAAGGGAGGGGGTGGGGGCAGGGGGAGAAATGACCCAAGCCTTGTATGCACATATGAATAATAAAATTAAAAAAAAAAAGAAGCCCCCAGTTCTACCTGGCTGAAGTTAGAAGTTAAGAATGGGTCCTGAAGTTCCAGTGGAGATTTCTGGCAAGATATGCCCATGAGGTTCATTTCTAGCTTCCTGGTACTTTATGCCACCTGCAAAGCCTGTCTCTCACTGTCCCCAGGGAGGCTCCTTCCAGCCTCCTGATTATCTCTACTGCCAGGAGCTGCTGATGCCTTCCCTTCTGACAAGGCTGGGGGCAGGAGCCTCAACCCTCCACAGTCAGAGCCCTTTAGCACATAGCAGAACCCCAGTCCCCACCCCTTAGGCAGGAAGCACCCTCTTCCGCACAATAATGGCAGAGAAGGCCCATGGCAGTGTCTACTCCTGATTTTCTTCTTTTTTCTCTCCAACCCTCCTCACACATTCATACTGGGAGCTCACTCCCAGGGCAGTACCTGGGTCTTGCAGCTACAGAGGTGGTCATGGGGCCACTATCTATTACTGATTAGTCACATAACTCGAGCCAGGACACTCAACACTTCAGCTCATCTATTACCCCAGAGAATACCTTCTCTTCCTATCTTTTACAATGCTGTAAAGACCCAATGAGATTATGAAAGTGCTTTGAAAATGCTTGCTGTTATTACTGGCATTGTTCTTACTGCTATGACTACTATGCTCCATCGGTAGAGCAAGGAGAAAGAGAAAGACCCCACAACACATTCATTGTCCAAAACCCAGCCAACAAAATGTCTAGGACATATTCTCCTAGGCCCCTGGCAAGCTGAAAATCCTCTAGTTACTTTGTTATCCTAAATTAAAACTACCACCACCACCACCAATACAACATCACCACCAACAGCAATTGCAGCTGATATATCAACATCAATAAAGACTTACCAGAGACCAGCACACACACTATTGCATCATTCATCTTCATAACCATCCTAACTAGACAGTCAAAGAAATAATAATGAGTTGCTACTGTTTTTGCCCTTTTTTTTTGTTTGTTTACAGTACATGGGAGTTAAACCCGTGGCCTTGTGGACACTAGGCAAATGCTCTACCACTGAACTACACCATTGGCCTCATTATTGTTATTTGCATTTATCAAATGAAGAAATTAAAACTTGGAGAAGTAAAACTAACAGAGCAACCAACTGGTGGTACAAGACTGAAAATAGGCCCAGTTCACTCCCCTGCCCATTGCACTATGAGACCTCCATTTCCCACAAAGCCAGGGAACAGTAGCAGTCCTGTTATCCTTGTGGCTGGAGGATCCTACATCCTCAGAAAGTGGATTGACAGAGACCCTGAACAGTCACCTAATCCACCTATCCTTCTGCCTCCAGGCAGGGCTAACAAAAACTACTCTTTCACAGCAGCTTATCTAGTCATTAGGATTTAGGGGGACAGTGACGATGTACATCCCAGGGGCATGGCTCCAGGAAGTGGCTTCAAGCCGCACTTGAGATTTGTTGACCCACTTTCCCAAGAGGCTGTGCAGTACTCTGCATGCATCACGCAGCACTTCTGAGCAAGTGAAACACTCCTCCCTTAGCACTATGTAGGAGCTATCTGCTCTGTGGCTTGTGTTCTCAGTGAATCAAAGTCCCCCCACCCCAGAGACATAGTGGGGAAGGTTGTGTGGTGGAGTGGGGGAAAGGATTTATGAGAAATTACTAATGCCTTCCTAATTTTGATGGTAGCGACTTCTCTGAATTTCAATCAGAGGAAATTGTAAAGAAATGCTGTTGAGCAGTGTCTCTTGGGGGTAAAGGTAGGATATTGGAGTTTTGCTCAGGTTCAAATACAAGTCCACAGACAGGAGCTACTCACAAATTAGGCAAGCTCTCTGACGCTAAAAAGGCACAACAATACTGCTTCCAGTTTTTCATTCTGATTGCCATCACTTTTGCCCTCCTCTCCTTTCCCCTTCAACACATCCAAGATGCTCCATGAACTCTCCTTAATACTCTTCCCTTTGGGCCCTGGTGCCACACTGTTTGCTTTGCAGAGAACTAGTGTGAGACTCTGTCTCACACAGCCCGGATGCCCACTGCTCCCTGACTGTGCCTAGGCTCCAACCTCCAGCTTGGTGATGTTCTCTCCCAGCCTTGGGACCTTTTTTCCTCGCCCCTCACCTCCGGCCACACTCCTCTAGTAGGTAGGAAGGAGAAGATAGGAACTAGTGTCTAATGAGTGTTTCCTGTGTAAAAGACTGTGCTGGGCTCTCTAGCAGGCACCATTTAATGCTCATAATACACTTATTGAGCAAGTAAAGCAGCTGAGGCTCTGAGATCTTGAGAAATCCATCCAAAGACACCAAGCTAATAACTGGAAGAATTAGGATTTGAACCCTTGCCCACCCACGTAAGGTGCTACTAGTTTACCTTTTCTGCTGCTGCCCAGTTTGTGTACCAATGTAGCTCTAGGACAGAGAGGGCAAATTTGTGTACATGCCTATCTCCCACTGGGTGGCCAAACCTTTCCAGGCAAGGATCCTGGATTAGCACTTTCTAGATTTCTCATCACCACCTGCTCCCATTTCCCAGTTACTTCTATTCTGGAGCTCTGCACACAGCCAGTGGGACTGAAGTCCCACCAGTGCACAGTGACAATGGCCTGTGTAAAAGAGACACTTTTATGCTGAGATTCTAATTTTTGGTGACTGTTGATGACAGTTTTTTTTTTTTTAAACAGCAATTCAGCAACTACGTTTCTAGAATCATTAATTACAAATGGAACTACGAATTATTCTTCTTAGGTGTTTTGTTTTGCTTTAAAAAAAAAACCAAACAAACCTTGTACTGTGAGTTAGTTGCCCTTCTCATGCATTCTTGGCCACTCAGCTGGGGATAAGTTTACTGGAAAGGGCCTTTTACAGAAATGCTACCCTGTCACCTCTACCTTGCACACAGGCAGAAGTGTGATTCCAGTTCTATTTAAGGGAGAGAGCAGTAGACTGTCTCCATGGCAACTCCAAGCAGATGTGAAATTAGAGCCTAAATCAGGTTTGGGGAAAATTAAGTTGTGGTTGGCTACATGTCTGTTTCACCTTGTCATGGATAGTGGCTTAGAAAGCCTATCCAAAGGAAAGACACAGGTAAGGTGACCTGGAGGTGACATTCCAGAAGCAAGTCCAACTAGCACTGCTTTATAGACTCTTCCCTGGATGGCCTTTCTAAGTGTCTCATTGTGAAATGTGAACCTCACTAGGACTACTAAGCAGTGTGTGTGTGTGTGTGTGTGTTTGTGAGAGAGAGAGAGAGAGAGAGAGAGTACATAAAGTATGCTCACTAGCTTATTTCCCTAGGTATGATTTGCTAATTTTTATTAGCTTTGCTTGCTATTTTAACACCTTTATAAACTTGAGAGCATTCTCAGCTATGCCCTTGAGGAGCAATATGACCATATCATTCTGGGAACAGTCCCAACACCCAGTTACAGGCTGGCCACACCTTATTTGGGATGAAATGGAGAAGTCTAGAACAGGGAAAATCGCCTCAGCATCAGCCGGTCTATTGAATGCTCAGTATCAACTCTAATCAGAAAAAGAGCATCCATCACAGTTCTTCCACACTGCCTTGTGATCTCTGTCAAGCTCCCAAACCAATCCAAGCCTCAGTTTCCTGGGGACAATAATCTGCTTTCATCTCATAATTGCATTTTGAGTATCAAATAAGATAATGACTGTGAAAGTGCTCTGTAAAACATAAAATAATCCACAAATGGAAGGGAATGGTACTATTATCATATTATTAATAAATACAGGATTTAATGCAAAGAAGCAGCATTACTAATGACAATGTTATTTTAGCAAAATGGCTTGGTATTTTTTCGGCCAACCTTTTTCTAAGTTCAAAAAGATAGTGAAAGACAGAGGTTTCCATGGCTGGCTGGCTTCAAGGTCAAGGCTCAGTCATGCATTTTTACATGGCACAAAGAGTGGCCAATCGATTGGACACAGAAATCAGAGTGCTAAGTAGAAAGCTGCCTGAGCAGATGATTGCCGGCCCAGAGCAAGGAGGAGACAGCATGAATTTGTCTGCTGCCAAGCCAGCCTGCTCCCTCCTCTGTGGGATTTTGCCTACCCTGGAGGATAATTCCCTACACACAGGGAAACTGGAGGGACTCTCTCTCAGAGAGGTCCTCCACATGGCCCCGGTGGGATCTCATTAGCCTCACCCAGCCTTGTTCCCATCTGCCAGCTTGGTACTGAAAAACCTGTGAGTGTGAGAGGGAAAGCAGAACTACTTCCTAGGAATGATGGCTCCTGATGGGAATGGCAGACTGGCCATGCCAGTGTATCCCCTAGACCCTAGCTACAGAGATGAGGTCCCTGAACAGCAGCATCAGTGAGACTTGGAGCTAGTTAGGATTACATAGCCTGTAGCCACATGCTCAGGTACTGAATCAGAATCCCCATCATAGCACAGACATGGGTCACTTGTGTGCCCATCAGAGTTTGAGAAGCAGAGTTGGTAACCAGGAACTGAGGAGAGCCATGGTAAATTCACTTACCTGCCTTGGTCCTAATGAATCTGGAAGCCCCTGCACCTGAATCATTTAGGAAGGAGCCATCCCAGTTTTCAGCAAGAAGGTGAGAGGCTAGATAAGCCCTTTTAAATAACAGCATCCTCATCCTATTGCCCAGATGATTTGAGACACAGGTCCCTGTGGTGTGTGGCAAATGCACCTTTCTGGTTGGCTAGGCCTTCATTCAAAGGGTGAGAGTGCCAATTTTCTTAGCACTGGGGAGTAGATGAGGCCTTCAAGTCTTTAAAGCCAAGAGTGTGGTCCCTGCAGAACTGTGCAGTCCTGGCCAGTGATGCGCTCCTCCTCCGCAGAGCTGTTTCCTACCCACTTATTTCTTTTTAGCACCTAGAGGCTATTTTATCTTTTTGTTTATCTTCATCCAGAACCTGGGAAGTAGGCTTATTGGGTCAAGGATGAGACTGAGAACCTAAGGAGGTAGAGGGTAAATGAAGACACAGCATGAGGATATGGGATTCAAATGTAGTTCCTTCCCCTCTGCACGTAGTGTGGACAAGTGTTCAGGAGACTTGGTTTCCACCTTGACCATCCATTAACCAGCCACCTGTACCTGGAAAACCTAAGGTCTCCTGTTCTTCCCCTGTCCCCATCCCAGGATTAAAAAGGATGAACTGAGACAGAATGCTAGGAAGAGTAAAGTGGACAGACAGGAGAGATAACTTTGGATTCAGAGTTTTATTTAATGTAGATACCAGGCACTATTCTCAGAACTTGCAAACATTAGCCCATCAAATCCAACAGGGCTATGCAGTAGCCCTTTTTAGGAAGAGGCAACAGAGACTCAGAGAGTGAAGGAATTTGCTCATGTTCTCCCAGGTGGTAACTGGACAGCTTGGTTAGACTTATGGAAACACATGGCATATCTGGACCTTTGCTTCTCCCTGAACAGATCAGTCCCTAGAGTAATGAAGACCAGCTTTGGGAGAACACCAGTTATATGACAAGGGAGATGTCTCAGCTATATCCTCTGGCTACCTCCACTGCACAGGAAGAAGGGCTAACAGACCCAATGATGAGGTCCTCAGAGAAATGTGCTCTGTCCAGTTTCTTCCCTGCCCAGGACAATACTCAGTCTTATCCAATTGTTTCCTAATTCCACAGGAGGGTTACTATCAGAAACTCTTCAGATCACAGTCAAGGGCCTCAGGGATGTTCTTG
The DNA here is from genome assembly GCF_047511655.1 of Castor canadensis. NCBI lineage: Eukaryota > Metazoa > Chordata > Mammalia > Rodentia > Castoridae > Castor > Castor canadensis. The sequence continues at coordinate 39,524,961 of NC_133397.1, read as the reverse complement.
GCCTCCAAACTCAAACACAATCTAGTCCATTCAAATGCTTCCTCAATATCCAATCTGCCTGTCTCTAATTCCTGAAAGTCACTCAATAGGGGGCTGATTTGTTTCTCCCCTTGCCAACAGCCAGTCCACTTAAAACCCTTTTACTCTCAGTCAGATGCGCCCTGACATTTAAGGCTTGCTTTTCTCTCCTTTTAGGCTCTCTCCTCCATTATTGATTTAATCACATTGGCATTCCTGCCATTTTACCTCTGTTCTTCAGCAATTCAATGCACTGGGCATGCTCTCTGACCTCCTTCTTTCCATCTTCACCTTACTTCTTCCCTACTGCCTTACTGTGGAGCCAACCAGGGGCACTGCCCAGCCCCCACAAGGAACTATAGGGAGATACTATGTGTATCCTACCCACACTCAGTCCCAATAACCACTTCTTCTGGGCCAACACAGCCCCGTGGGGAAGAATGACAGTCAGAGACCCTGTGAAACACTACCCCAGCCATGTGGAGGGTGTGACAAATCTTCAGAGAGGTTCTGGGAATTAAGCAGAAGTTCTAGTCAGTGCTAGCCCCAGGCCTCTACAGGGCTGGCATGCATAGCCAGCCATCTGAGAAGCTTCTGGAGTACTGACACCCAGCATTGCCATCTGACAGGACTGTGCTGGCAGCTATAGATCAAGGCCTTTGCTCCAATTGCTTCTTATACTGGTGAAGGAGCATGCCACCCTACTGGAGCAAAGAAAGCTTCCTCTACCTTAGACTGGCAGAGAACAATCAAGGGGTGAAACTGAAGTCATAGCAGAGTCAAAACAAAGATGCAGAGAGAATACTGGCAAGTCTCACCCTCTGCCCACCGTGAACTATCCTGAACCCTGCATGGCACCACCCAGGGAGATGGTTTATCTTGGTTGAATTGTGAGTTTGGGTTTTGACTTATTTATGTCCTCAGGATCTCTCAGAGCAATTCTGTAGCTGGGAATTGTAGGGGTTTAATTAACGCAATTGCCTTCAACTTCCTGTCTCCAGGAACCTTTCCTTTGCACCTTGGTGTGTACTGCCCTAAGCAGAACTGCCTGTGCCTATGAATTGTGACTCATCAACCAGTGACCCAAATGACCAGGAAATGCCCAGTAATTTAGGTGGTTGACGTTCTTCAACTTGGCCTTAGCTATCATCTAGTGGGTTTCCCTCCCCAGCTTGATGTATGTGTCATCTAAGAGGTAGGAGAGAAGCCAGTTCAGGTAATAAGAATTTATACTAGATTCCAGCATGCTCCACTGTACCAAGTCATGCTCCCCACCTGAGACAAGTAGTAGGAAAGGAAAGTCAACCCTGCACTTGCACTCACATCCTCATCCCTACCCGGACATGTCCTTCCTCCTGAAAGCTTTTTGAACTAACAATGCTCACAGAAATTATTTCCCATTATGGAGTCACATCTTATCCAACTTATGGGTGTGAGTCCTAAGAACAGAGCTGGGTAAAAAGTTCAGGTGAACGTGTGTGTTGGTGGACTGTCAGGGGCAGGAGCCAGTCTCCCTAGCTTCCATCCATTCTTCTACAGACCTCCTGGCTTTAAGTTAGCTACAGAGTTTTTACCACCTCGCCTCCACCTTCCCTGCATGTCTGCTGCTCATCAAGCAGCCATAGAGGCTTCAGAAGGGACCCTGGACGGCCCATCTGTCTCTCAGAACGTACCTGCAGGGCCCAGTGACAACCCTACTCTGCTCAGCTTTCAGGAAAGCACACAGGGCACCCATGTGCTGAAGCTGTTTTACTAGACGCAGGATGTTTTTAAGCTGATTACTGAAGCCGCAGTCTACTATGGCCCATGTCTACTATGGCCCATCAACAACCAATTTGGCCCCAGCAAAATAAATTCCAATTCCCTCAGCACTAGTCTCCTAGCAATCAGCTCATCAATATACATAACGTTTAGAAGCTAGATATTGATTGCGGAATCTAATGCACTCATTGTTCAGGGTTCAGCTTGACCTCTGAAATAATATTTATTGGAACTTCCTCCTCCTCCCTCTACCAGACTCCAAAACCGGGTCAGGGTTGGATATATTAGAGAGCAAGTAAGAGGGTTCTTGGGGCTTGGCTATAAATCAAGGACTCTCATAACCCAGGTTTTGTCCTGGCCAGTGTGAAGTAGCCCACAGCATCATTGTGAATTAACAAGGAGCTGCTGTTGCCATAGGATACAGTAAGCACCAGCAGTGAGATGAACACAGGCAACGGCCAGTGAGTCCTGTGTGTCTCTGTGCTTCAAGTGACATGGAGCCCCTGCTGGTGTCTGTACAATGCCAATAGAAGCTGCAGGTGATCCATTTACTTCTTGCCCTGGCCCTTATACACAGCCCCCACAGCCCACCTCTTCAAGTTCTTCAGTGTTCCCCAAAGCCTGCCAACACACCTTCACAGACCGAGATCTACCCCTAGCCCCACCACAGAGTGGGGCCCTAAACCTGCTGTTTAGGGGCATGCCTCACCTAGAACTGGGAAAAAAGTAAGTTTCTGAGGCAAAAGGGAGAAGGAGTTGTCATAGAGAAGAGGTACATAGCTAAAGCAGGCTGTCCAGCCATCCAACAAGTCATAGGAGATACTTCCAAAACGATCCGTTGATGCTTTGCCTCTTGATGAGATCTCTGAGCAGAGTCTCCTTAGCCAAAGCCCTGGCCATTGGGTAATCATCATTAAATGTGGAATATTGGTTCCACCAAACTTATCTCTCAAAATCTCATCTCATCCAGAGCCAATACAAAGGAGCCAGGTGTAGTGGTGAAGGCCTGTAATCCTCCTGCAGAGGCAGGAGGATTGTACATTCCATGCCAGCCTGGAAAAAAGTTACCAAGATCCTGTCTCAAGAACAAAATACAAAAAACAAACAAACAAACAAACAAAAAAAGGGCTGGGTGTGTGGCTCAAGTAATAGAATGCTTGCAAGGCTCTAGGTTCAACCCCCAGTACAGCAAAAAAAAAAAAAAAAAAAAAAAAAGTGAGAGGGAGAGAGACATGGAATTTTAAACCACTACGTTACTCTTACATGTGAGATAAGTGGGAAGTGGCAGGATTTAAAAAAACATTATCTCCCCCCACCCTGGGTTTGTCCTGCATGGACAGCCAAAAAGCTGAAAATTTTTCTTGGTAAAATTATGGTACTGACATTTGTCTTATGTGAGCCATATAGAATATTAGCCAGGCTACAACTTCTCATATACAAATTCTTTAGAACTTGAAACTGAGCTGTGCTATTTTGCCCTGCACATTTTATGTCACTTTTTGGTCTGTGTGTCTAAGTTCTCCAAACATCTTGCATGGGATTGCCAGATTTAGAAAATAAAAATATAGGATGCCCACTTAAATTTCAATTCCTAAAAAGCAATTAATAATATTTTTGTATAAGAATGGCCCACATAAGTTTTGAGACATTGTTGAACTGAAGTATTTTGTGGGGTTGATCTGAAATTTGAATTTCACTGGGTGTCTTGTACTTTGCCTGGCAACTCCAGTCCTGCCAGCTCTTTTGAGCTTCACCTTCCCTCACAGCTCCAAGTTCCCAATGGGATAGTGAAGCCCATTCTCAAAATAAGAAAAGAAATAACTTTAGCAAAAGTGGTACTATTCCAAGCCTGGGTTATGGGTCCATTAACCTATTAAGGAATAACTTCTGAACTGAAATCATCCTTGCATATTTTATTCATGGCTGAGATTCCTCAGAGGGCCACTCATTCACTGGTTTCTTTAAATGAAGTCCCTCTGACTTCCTTCTAATCAATTTCCTGGGACATTCAGACCACTGAAAACATGACTATTGGTAATGACATGCAAGAATAAACACACTGAAATAACATCATTTGGGCTAGCATTTTCCCAGTTCTTTGGAACTCTATTCCTGTAGGATCTTCCTGGAAAACAGTATGGTGATAGGACAGAATAAGCAGGAAGCTGCATGCTGTGTGTGCCCATCAGGGAATATCACATGTGAGAGACTTGAGGGGTCTGGCAGTGGGAAATTCTTAGTTGCTTGTTCCAGCATGATCCAAACTTATTTGGCCATCAACCCCACTGGTCTCCTTTTCTCCTTTCTAAAACCTATTACCCCTACAGAGAACACGGTGGATATTGGGAACCTGGGAGCATTTCTTTAACATAAGTAACATGAGCTAATATTTCTAGTTTAAGACAGGGCAGCTGAATTCTCCAGAAGTCTTCCAAGCCCAGGTGCAGCCCTGTTCAGTCACAGTCCCATATCCTTCAACGCACCTCCCTGACCTCTCCAGTCCACAATGACCACTTCCTTATTGCTAACTTTTCATCTAATACCTATTTCCAGTACACCTTTTCACATACCCCATGCTCTCAGGATATTAATCCAAATATCCTCATTTGACTCTTTTACTATTAATGTTTAACTACTTCATTTCTCCATGTTTTGGCTTCTTATGCAAACTTGAAGCTACTCAGGAGCAAGGGTCTCCTGCTTGACCATGGCCCCTTTATGAAAGATGGGCCAGGTGTTCAGCAGGCCTTTGGCAAGAGCTTGTAGACAGAAGAGTTTATCTTATACCTGTGTACCAATTATTGCAGGTATCAGAAACAATGGAAATCTTTTCTAAAAGAGTCATCAGTGGCTTCTCTCACACAACTAGGAAAGATGAAAGATCAATTCTGCAGTTGCCTTTTGGGTTCCAGATTGTCTGTATTACACATCAGTTGCTACAGCCCTGGAACACATCCCAATTTCAACCAAGTCCATGGAAATGGAAAAGATCTACAAGAGTTGGAGATTTTCATGAGGATGAAATAATTTCCAGATAGTAGGTGAATCAAAATTCCTAAGAATTATGCAGTCTACTACCTAGAATTTAAATGATTTCAATTCTTTTGTCTTAGCAAATGCCACTTCACTATGCTAAGCAAAGATAGCCAGGTACATTAGTAAAGAACACTGCAAGATGACCTACTCAAACTCTGAAGACACTGCACTCTTATTTAATATGTCTGGCTGGACTTCAGGGTTTTATAGACATGGTGCTCTTAGCTTCATTTTGAACCAAGGCCAGGGCAATACAGACTTCAAATGATTCAACTGTATTTCCACATTCTTCTACACCAAGACTGACTTTAAAAGAAAAATCTGAGCAACAAGGGAATCTCTAAAACACATAATAGGAAATCTAAACACATTGCACAAATCAACTGTGTATATACTTCATTGTCCCAGAAGCATATTTCTTTCATCTCAACTCAATTATAAGATAATCTTAAATCTCCATACTCAGAGCCTTAAATAAATAGCCTTAGTTTCCAAGGTGAAATAGACTGATCTCCTTCTAAATGATAACAAAAATTTCAGTAAATCAATTGATTTTTATAGGTCAGTTACTTTCTGAAATGCATAAAGTCTCTCCAAGAAAGCCTATGGCAAACTTTATGGGATTTTAAAATTAAATGAGAAACACATAATTGCCTAATACATTTTTTCTGGATAAAATCAGCATTCTAAACCACCAGTGCCTTGGTAATCCACATCTCAATCTCAAGCCACCAATTAAGAATACTCAAAACAGTTACTGTTGTTTTACAAGCACAATTTGTAATAAGTTTGAGATTTTGTAGCAATTTTTCTATATTGCAGAAATCCCAGTGAGATTTCTGATAAAATGGAATCCAAATATATATAATAGGGTTTGGTAGATCAAATAACTTCTACTCATTTGGGACTTAGGCCAAATAAACATCAATTCTTCAGAGTCCTTCCCATACCACCCAGCTCAAACACTCCCACCCCACACATGTAGCACCTGATTCTCCTACCATGTTAGGTACCTACTTTTGTCTGTCTCAAAGTCCTTATAATACCTGTATTGTCTTAGCCATTTGTTAAATGCTTATGGCCCATCTCTTCTCAGTAGAAAACAATCTAGAAGATCTCCTTGCACTTAGGCCCTCTGGTTCAGTGCAGTATCCCAGTGCCTAGATCAAGGTCTAGCACCATAAATATGTGAGCCAATTATATCATTAAGAAATTGTTTAATTTTGGTAAAATATAAATTATATAAAGCTTACCATTCCAACCATTTTTAAGTATTCAATTCAGCGGCATTAAAGATATTCACATTGCTGTGGAATCATCACCACCATCCATCTCCATAATGCTTTCCTCTTCCCAAATCAAAACTCATACCCATTGAAAAGTAACTCCACATTACTCCACACCCTCCTCTGCCCCTGTGACAACTTCCTCTCTCTATGAGTTTGACTACTATAGGAACTCAGAAAAGTAGAACCGTACAGTATTGGTCTCTTTGTGTCTGGCTTATTTCACTTAGCATAATGTCCTCAAGGTTTGACCATATTGTAGCATGTGATGGGATTTCCTACCTAAGGCTGAATATTCCACTGTACATATATACTACATTTTGTTTATCCATTGATCCAGGGGACATTTGAGTTATTCCTACCTTTTGGCTATTGTGAATAATACTGCTATGAACACTGGTGTATAAATACATGTTGGAGTCCCCGCTCTCAGTTCTTAGAGGAAGACACCCAGTAGTGGAATTGCTGACTCATATGGTAATTAAATTTTTTGAGGAAATGTCATATAGTTTTTTACAACATCCATACCATTTTACATGCCTAGTAGCAACATACAAAGGTTTCAATTATTTTACATCCTCTTCGACACTATCTGGGTTTTTTGTTTGTTTGTTTTGCCAATTGCTTTTTATCTATAGTAACAATTCCCATTTAAGTCTCTTATGGATCAGTGTGCCTGTTGAGAAAAAACCTTGAACTGACTTGGTTCACTGCATTATACATAGAGGTCACAAATAGCTTAAAAAATAATTTACCTTTCACAGTTCATTCTGGGTTAATAGCAAAAGGATTATTTTGAGTATTTATAGTTACTTTATACTAGAAACACAAGTGAGCAAAAGAAGGTAAAAAGAGCCAACTGTGTAGTGTCTCCCATGTGGACTGGCATCTACTTAACCCTGCAAGTGGCCCAGTCAACAGCAAGTGGAACCTCCATCAGGGGCTAGTCTTTGCCTCCCTAACTTCAGGCCTTGCCATTTGGGGAAGTGCATGAATGGGCCTGTGGAAACTGTGTGGTGTGGACCATTAAGACTTGGAAGGAAGGAAGACTGGAAATTACAGTCATCTGACTGCAATTGCTTGGCTTTGTCTTTACCCAACACTCTAAGAGCCTACAAACATCAATGTGGGGAAAAGGATTTAATTTCCAAAGACATAAAATTTTCAGAGCTATATGACCTCTGAGAGAAAAAGGCCATCTGAGAAAACTATTTCCTGCAGCTCAAATCCAGGCTTTAGGGAAATGAGGCCACCAGTCAAAGCTCAGTCTTTGACTCAGAACATTTACACATCCAGCCTGTCTTGCTAGGCTTGGATCCTGAGGAGAGGGAGCTATACAGCCTCCTTTCCCATGCCTCCCTAGGCCTACCATGGGGTGTGTCACACAAGTGGGAGTGAACATTGCCCTCCTGAAATAATAAATGAATGTACAACCAAACTAAGAGGATGGGGGACTTACTACTTTCTGTTGGTACATTTTGCCCTGACTGTTGCCCTTCTCATAGACTAGGCCTTAGAGTTCTACTGAAGACCCAGGACATTTCTAAGGTTCTTCACAGAAATCCCACTGAGGTCTCAAGTCCTCCAGCCCCAGCCAAACCTTCAGATCCTACAGTACCAGCCAGAAGCCAGACTGGCACTTCACAAGAGTTCTTGAGCCAGAACCAGCAAAGCTAAGCTGCTCCTGAATTGCTGACCTACAGAAATTATAAGAGAATAAATATTAAATGTTTAAAGCAGCTGCATTTGTGGGTAATTTGTTATGGAGCAATAGGAACCTCATACTGTTTTCTATCACTTAGGGAATATTTATTCTTTAAGAAAGATGACCAGTAAAAAAAAAATTCTATTATTTTATTTTAATCCCATGAATGTATGCTTTTTAAAATGTTCTCCTTTTATTTTTTCATTTTTTACATTTATGTATATGTGTATACATTGTTTGAGCTACCTCCCTCCTCCCCACCCCAACCCCACTTCCATGCAAAACCTGTTTCACCCTCTTCTTCTCCAATTATGTTGAAGAGAAAACATAAGAGATAATAAGAGAGACATATCATTTTTGCTAGTTTGAGATAAAGTTAGCTATATAGAGAGATTCCCAGCATTGCTTCCAGGCACTTGTGTATTGCAATCCACATTGGTTTGTTTCTACCAGACCTCTTCACTACTTCCTGGTTCCCTTTCCATAGGGGCCTCTGACAATTTAAGATTAATTTATTCGCTCCTCAACAGGGAGCACATCAACCACATTCAGGGTTTAGGTTTCCTTTTCTTTCCTATTTCTCCCAAATGCATGTTTTTGTTATAATTTTAAGTCTAGATAAAAGACAACTTAAGAATTATCCATATTCTCATCTAGAGAAAATCATTTTAACATAACTTTCTATGTTTTCTATTTATGAGTTTATTTATTTTTACAAAAAATGAGCTCATACTATTTGGAATTTATGTCTTGTCATTCAACACCACTGGGTGCTATTTCCAATCACTAAATATAGAACTATAACAATGTTGGAATAGCTGTGTAATATTTTATTGTGTAAGTGTACCTAGAACTGTCTAAAATAAATCTCCTTTTAGACAGAGATTTAAGCTATTATCCATCATTACTATTATTGCTGAGCCTACAGTGCCTTTTATGTACTTGTCCAACTGTGTCCTCTGCATAAGTAGACAAAAGTGGAAATGCCGGGTAAGAGTATAGATTTCTGAAATGATGGCCATACATATTGCTCAATGACAATGGTTTGGCTAATGTAGAGTCAACTATCAGTTTATTAAGTGCCCTTCTCACACCCTGGCCAGTAATGATCACTAGAAAAAGCCAATTCTTAACTATGGAACTGAGTTTCAGGAAGACCATCAAGAAGATATTTGAGTGATTAAAGAAGTATTTCTCTAAAGCTATATACCATATTGCAACAGTCCCTCTGACTTAGAACTCCTCCAAACTGATCTTGACTCTTCTTACTTCAGAAAGTTAGTGACTAGGGCTGGAGGCAGAAATAATCTCTGCCAGGAAAGATAGTTGTAAGGAAGTAGGTAAGACCTCTCCTGTGCCTCCAGATAGTTCATCATTATCTTTGAGCAATGTGCCTTGTTTCCCCTAAAGATCCTCAATTGCATTTTTTTTGTAACACTACTCATTCATTCCTTTGAGCTATATAAACACATTTAAAAAATGACCTATTTCTATCAGCACCAAACAAGATGGGCAACCTTCAAACATGGGAGCCTGAATTCAGACTCACTAATAATGGTGCCTCAAAGAGAGATTACCAAGTTGTGTCCCACAGAAGTCTGAAGGCACTGGAGCACCTTTCATGTGCCACAGTCTGGGGAATGCTGGCCAAGATCACACACATCAGTGGACGATGGACTGATGGATGAGTAAAACAGCTGTTAGTGCCTATACTTCTTTCTGAACTTAAAAGTGGACAGTTTTAGATGATTTAGGTATCTACTTAATATAATTTTAGTTACTTCTAAGTTTATATTTACTAACACCAATACAGTTTGTAATGGTCATTGTTTTCCCTCATATGTGCTTCTATGGGAGGTTGCCCATGAGGCTCTAGACACACACAGGGTATTTCTCGTTATTTATGATGACATCGTTTTGTGCATCATCAGGGTCATTTGCTAACTGCAAATATTTTCTCTGCAATCTGCTTAAATCCAAGTATTCGTATACATCACCGTAACGAAGGCATCACACCTCTCATTTGACTACTATCCTGTAAGGAAAACATGCTATTTACCAAAAAAATCAACTTTCTTGATTCTAATGTGTAATTTTAATATGTCAAAACCCAGGAAAGAAAAGTGCAAAAAACAAAACTGAAGAAGAATGCAGGTTTTTATGTGGTCATGACAGCTCTTTAGGATTTGCAGGTGATACTTTCAAGGAGACAGATTAGAGCAGAAAGGTTCCTAAGCAATTTCCCAGCCACAGCCACTCAAAGTCCATGACTTCCAAATTTCATCCCTTGGGCTCGGCACCTCTAGGCAGGGCAGGGATGACTCCAACCTACTACCACCTACGTGCAACTGAAAGAAGATCAAATGACTTGGATGAGGCTACACGGCCAAGTTCAACGTGAGACCTAGGATATAGATCACTTCACATCACAATAGCAATAGCAGACCAGCAAACATTAATTCATGGGTGACTGGCACAGCTTATGCACATCAGGACAGCCATCCTAAAGGCCTGACACACTACAGAAGTGCCTTACTCACCTGAGGCTTTCCTTGTTGATACAGCTTTACACACTGAACTTGAACTACAGCACAAACCTCAGCTCCTGTGGGAGCCCATGACCTCCACCCTTTCCATATCACAGCTTTACCTCTGCAGGCCCCTCAGCACTTCCTCCACACCCAGGTGGATGTCACCTGACTGAGCAGATTCTTGCTTTCCTAATGCCCTGGCTTGGGAGCCATGTCCTCTTCCCCTGGATTTCCCCATCCTCAGCAGAGCATAAGGACTCAGTAACATTTACTCCAGCTGAGAGGAAAAGCTGACATCATTCACCCTGCATGCCTAACTTAGACTGAATTCTACAAAATGATGAATAAATCATGATTGTTTTGCATAAACCCAGAAAAGCATTTTTCTCCTAGCCAAATTGAAGAAATAAAGAATTAATTAGCCTTTTCCTGGTGTCCTACAGTGATTCCATTTTACACTGACACATGGCTGTGTTGCCTTGGTCTGTGGCACCATTTATACCACTATCCTAGGACCAGCCAGGTGACATCAGGATGCACAAATAGCCAGGCCTCCCCCATTGTACAGTAGTGCCTTTTTGTTTTTAAGAGAAAGTCCCATTGGGTTTTTTTTTTTTCAGTGAAAATCCCCACAGTCAACATACCCAGCATCAGGCTGATCACTGCTGGGAATCCACTATTGCTGTAGCTGTGTGCCTTCCAAAGACACAGTGACAAGTGCTGGTGAAACTGTTCTGGGAGCATGTGCCTCCTCTGCACCATTTTGTCTGGAAAAAATTCATTTTATTTCCCAGGAGACACCTATTCACCTTTCCCTTCTCCTTAGCATGCAGCCAAAACCTCTCATCAATGTCCTCAACAAGTGACTCTGTCCTCCCACCTTTGAAAGTATATGCCAGTAGAGACAGATGACTTGATGAACTTGCTTTTAAAATAAACATTTGTTGCTACTTCCAAGGGAAATGGGAGGGAAGTACTTGTGTGCTGGGCAACGTGGAGCGTGTTTCATACAGAGATTCCATGTAGGAAACTGTAGCTCAGGCAAGGTAAGAACTTGCTCAGATCCACCTTACCTCATTTTTCCACTACACCTTCACTTTAAGAGATTCTCTGATGTTAATATAACAGGAACTCCCAGAGCATTCAATCTATTTTTCCCTCTATCTTAAGCTTATCCTATTAATTGTATTGGTCCCTTTATTGGACTCTTAACTTTCTCTCTCTGGTATTCATTACTCAACAAAGCAATCCATTTCCTTAATCTTTGCTTTATCAAACAACCTGTTTCCTTAATCACTTGGAATAAAGAAAGTTACAGGTTCCCCCAGGGATCCGGGTACCAAGTGCTTGCTGGCTAAAATCAGTGCTCTAAAAAGGACCTTCAAAAACTGATACAACAACTCATCTCCATTAATCAGTAGATATGCATTTATTAAATACCTATTGTGTATCAACCCTGAGTGATGATAATGATATGCACAGGCTATTTACAGACTGCTATGTCCAGAGCAATATACATGTTACCTCTTGAATCTGGGGTATATTTATATCCATTTTACAAACAGGGAAACTGAGATTTGCAGTAGTTACAAGTCCCTTGGCTGGAAGTACAAAACCTTGGGTCCTGCTTCAGGGCTGCAGCCTCTCCAGGGCCTCCCACATGCTTACATGGTGCTGCATATGACAGCAACTCTGATCTTCAGAAGCTCACAGCCAATTAGAAAGTCTGGCTGTTCATTAGAAAAAGAGCCTACAATTCAAGTGAGTGAACACAGGATAACTGATTGGTATTTGAATAAGAGTGGCCCTAAGTTCAGAAAGAAGGTGCTGGGAGGGGCCTCAAGTAGAGGGACATGAGCCAGACAGCGATAAGGAGGAGAGAAGGTGATGATCCTGAGGGACCCCTCCCTGTGGGCTCCCATCACACTAACCTCCAGACAGCTGGCATTTTCATGTGGGTCATTCCTCTCTATCACCAAATCTCCAAAAGCTTTCTTGAGGGACAATGTCACTTCTTTTTATATTCACCAAACTGCTCCTCTGAACACTTTATACCAACCTTTCCTTCTCATTCTTCCATGCTTGAACTTTACTATGGACATGACCTTTGGGGTTCTATAAGGGCCTCAAACAGTCCAACTTGGAGCACATTTCAACACTCCTCTGAATAGCAGAATGAGCTAATGGGAGAATGGGCAGGAGGCCCAGGCCTACTTTCAAGGTGAATTCTCTAAATTACTGCCTTTGAAAAGTTATCTGTCAGCAGCAATCGGGGAGGGGGACACATTGCTGACTGCTATGCATTTGTTACTCTTTCTACAAAGAACACAAGGATATATATATATAAAAATTCCACACACGACATAAGCTGTGAGCACAATTCATTTTCTATTCGTGTGTGTTGGTAAATCCACGTCCCATTAATCAGCCATTTTTTTCTTGAGCACATACCATGTCTAACTCTATTTATACAGACACATGCTTCAGTCTCTGGAAACCCATGCGCCTCGATTCTGGGCTACCCCAGAGTATACTTTAAATCACATAGACACTCAAAGTTCTTTGGAAGCAGATACCAAAGAAGCTCCATTTGGTTTATACCACTAACAGAGCAAAAACTTAACACCCATCTTTTCCAACTTACCTCCCACCCCTCCCCACTCCAATTTGCCTATACTCTTCTTACAACTTGCATTTCTACCACTATACTGCACATTTCCTGTTTCTACATTTTTGCCTCTGTTCTCTCCTATTAAAAAAGAAAACATCAAATATCTAAGGAGTCCCCATGTGTTTAAATGCATAAGAGGAATGTAAAGAATGGTAGCATTCTGTCCAATGAGTTCATCCATCTAAACAAACAGAAAGGCCTGGAGAGCAATGCACACAGGTGTTGTAGGAGCTTAAGAGAGTGCTTGTCTCTCTCTGAGGAGGTCAGCAAAACCTGACTGGAATAGAGGTTTTATGAGGCCAAGAGATGAGGGAAGGCCTATGGACAACAGAACTTCCAAAGACCAAAACACCTAGGTGGTAAGGTACAAGTTATGTCTGGTAACTTGCTTAGCTGAAGAAAGGTTTATGGAATGACAGATATGCCTGAAAATGGAGGCTGGATGTAAACTGTGGAAGGCAGAGCTGAGGTAAAGACTTAATCTTTATCTTCCAAGCAGCAGCAGGAGGATATTAAAGATTTGAGCCACCATGCTGCTTTGGTTCGTATTAACACAGCAGCATTGTGTAGGAAGGACGAGCTGGGAGCAACCAGAAGCAGGAAACCTGTACAGGAGATTCTGAGGCACCTGACAGTGAGAAATACCTGGGCTCTCATAGTTGCCATGGGAATAGAAAAGCAGAGTATCAGATGCACATGGAATTTTCAAGGAAGGAAAGGAGCCTGTGACTGTGCTGGGAGAGGAGTAGGTCCAAATGGCAGTGATATTCAGAGTGGACACTCATTTTTTCAGGTGTTTAGCATTGAAACCCTTTCTCTATCTCAAAGAATCCTAAATCCCCACTGCATGATTCTTGATGGAAGCCCAAGCCAGGTCTGTGACAGAGCTGGACTCTAACAATCCTTTCACACTGGCAGGCCCATTAACGTGTGTGACCTACCTCAATCAGAAAGTCCCACCTGAGATTTGGAAACTTGAGGAGGTGACAAGGATGGTTTGAGGATTCGGTCCCACAGCAGACATCCAACAATGATGGCCAGCATCAGGGGAGATGGCAACACTGGGAGATTCTGTGGAAAAACTTGGGCTGAGCTTCCCAAGGCCTGGCAGAGTATTGTTCACCAGCCACATTGCAGCCTGGTGATTCTTTAGTTACCCGGTGGGTACCCAATGTGTTCCTCTAGTCAGAATCTGTTTCCATTATATGTGGCTAATGTGAGAACAATATTAAATGCCTGGGGTCCTCCTCCCTAAATACCCAGACCACACAGCCTCTTGCTCTGCTGAGCAGCTGAAGAGAGTATGGACAGAAGTATACACTGAGCACCTACCTTGTGCTCACATCTGCTAACCAGTATTCCAAGGACCAGCTGGGTTGTAAAGTGCTGTCAGGTCAAGAGCTAACATCTTGGAAGTCTACTTCTCCTGCCCCACTTTCTCTGACAAATCCTGGCCTTCCCTGACCTGTGACCTAATATGGTGCCTTGTGCAACATGGACTCTCTGTGCACCTGCAGAATGGTCTGAATTTATTTCTTCTAGGCACAATCTGAACAGTCTCTCAAATAAGCTAAAATTCCAGGTGCTGCACTGTTTAGAAAACAGCAAAAACATTGAGAAAGAAAGAGAAGGAAGAGGAATAGAAATCTTGATGATTTTTGTCTCAAAATCATCTGGTAGGGGATGGGAACAAGGTCTTCTGTAGCTGTGGGTTCCACATCCACAGGTTCAATCAATTACAGATCAAAAATGTTCCAAAAAATCATTCTTGTACTGAACATGTATAGACTTTTCTTGTCATTGTTCTCTATTTCTGTAGCACTTATATTGTATTAGGTATCAAATAATCTAGAAATGATTTAAAGTATGCAGGAGGATGGGTGCAGGTTATATGCAAACACTATTGCCATTCTGTACAAGGGACATGAAGCAGCCACAGGCTTTGGAATCCATGGTGATGGGGTCCTGAACCCAATATCACACAGATAATGGGGGACAACTGTATAGATGAGGCACTGGCCAGGAGCACATGCCAAATTTGGATCTTGAATGTCCTCCAAAGGCTGATATGTTGAAAGCTTGGTCTCTAGCCTGTGGGGCATTACTGTGAAATAGTTGAACCTTGAGGAGGTAGAGCCTAGTGGAAGGGGCTATTGTGGCCTCAAACTCTCCTGTTTCTCTCCTTTTAGTTTCCTGACCACCATGAGGTAAACAGCTTCCTCCATCATGTGCTCCCTGTCATGGTGTTTTGGCTCATGACAGGTCCAAAAGCTATGCAACCAATCAATCATGGACTGAAACCTGCAAAGTCAAAATAAAGTTATCCTCTTTTTAAGTTGACCCATCTCAGTATATTACATTAACAGAAAGCTGACTAACACAGTAGATAACTCTTTATGCTAGGCATGGGCAGATGGGGTTTTATTGTATTTCTCATTCTACTTTTGATACTGAAACTTTCCATAAAAATATATAAAGACTAAATCAAAGCTATCAATATTAAACGACCATCCTTGAGCATCTCACTACAAATGTGAGAGGGGATTCAAATTTCTGGTAACTGTGATAAGTAATTACTCCAGGACAGATAAGTAAGCATAGCACTGCATATTATTAGGAAAAGCTGGGATTTAGTAATAATAATGCTAAATGTCTACTTACTGAAGTGCTTATGGTGGGGGGCACTCCAATAAGGGAATGAGTACTGAGGGATTTGAGCCCAGAAGGGGAAAGCAGCAGTGACTGTATCACTGCACAGCTCATGCAGCTCCATCTGAATCTGACGTTCAAGATAACTGGAGGAGGATATGTGGTAGACCTTTCCTTGTATACACAGGATGCTGGTATCCATCCCTGAACTTCAAGTTCAGTCAGCCAGAACTAAAACACACTGATGAGTCAACAGACAGAGCTCCCACCTTCCAGCAAATAGTTTAATTCTGTAACTCCCAGTTCCCCATTACTGGAGAGGCTATGTATAATCTCCGTAAGGCACCACTGACTTCCTCTGGGAACCCAGCAAGTGTTAAGAAGCAGAGCTGTATGCTCAGAGCTGAGTGCTTTCCCTGGTTAAAAACTTAAAATTGAAACCTCAAAAAGAACTTGCTTGAGAACAACACCCACCCACCATAATGGCTATCAGATAGTTAAGGAAGGAAATTAAAATCAGTGAAAGACACACTGTAAGACCCGAGTTCACCTCTGAAGGGTCTTCTCTTATCCTCCTTCACATTGTCTGATTTTTGGAGGATGCTTACTTACTACATTTACTCCTGGTCCAATCTCACTATCACTTACGCTTTGCTGGCTCAGCTGCAAATCCTTAGCAGGCAGAGTCTACTTTCTCCTGCCTTATGCTTATTTTATGCCCTGCCCAGTTGCCAGTGACAGGTACACTTGCACCAGAAATGTCCCCTCCTTCATCCAGGACACTCTTACCAGTGACCCTGAGCTCCATATCCCACTGATGAATACAGAAGAGCTAAATATAGTTATTTCTCAGCAACATCATCTACTTCCATAAGAAATCAACACAAATGAGGTATGGTCGACAATTGAGTAGCACTTTATTATTGCTATAATTTTTAATAATGATCACAGGTTCCTCCTGAGAGGCCCCTAGGGATGACCCTCAGGCCATATGGATTCCTATGAGAATCCTCTGACCACACAGCCTGATTTCCCAGGTCAGGGTCCTCTTGAAGGACATGGTGCCATTTCAGTTCAGGAAACTCCATCATTTTGATAATAAATGTTCCAGATAGAAGCTCTGGAAATGGTCACCTCCCTAGAAATAAAGCAAACCTCTTCTCCACAGCTCACCCTGCTTCCTCTTCAAAATAGCATTTCTCACATGTGTTGAGAAACACTACTTCTGCATTTATTAGAAATGGGACTTTCCTGTGGTCAAGTAATTTTGGGGAACCCTTGCATGCAGTGTGTCCATCTAGATATTCACAAAAAATACTAGCATAGTAGAGGCTCTGCAATTAAGACAATGGTTTAACACATTATTTCCCATAGCCACATCCAGTAAGGTTGGAGCTTGTGAGAACTTCCCTTGGGATGTTGCAATTCCAGTTTAACAGCCTCAGAGAGGCTAAGCAGAAGCCAGAGGATAAACCTGTGACCTTTTGCTGCTTGTATCTGAGGTCACCCACATAAACCAGAAATTTCACAACTATTCCATGCTCTGACTGTAATGTCAGTTCTGGCCTCTTCAGTTGACTCTGGAAATCAAGGTCCATTTCTACTGATCACAGTGCATGAGGGATATGATCAGTGTTTAACCTATCTTCTTCCCTCTTTCTAGTGTGCTCACTTCCCTCGCAGAGGATAGAAAGCTAAAACCCCATTGTTCAGAGCCCTTGCAGGCAAGCTTCCAGATATACTTTAGATTTGACCAATCAGATGTACTTTTGTGAAGCTTAGAAGGCAAAAGTAAGAGGGCTGGGGGTGTGGCTCAAGGGTTAGGGTGCTTGCCTAGCAGGCACAAGGCTCTGAGTTCAAAGTCTAGTACCACCAAAAAGGAAAAGTTATGTAAAGCAAAGTAAGGTAGACACTGCACTTTGGCAACAGCTGCTATTTGCTTATCAAACAGAACAGCCCAGGACACCTGGTTCTTCTTTGCCAGTTTGATTAACCAAGTGTTCCAGCCTCAGATATCCACTTCATGGATGCCAGGAGACAGGACCAGGATATGGGTTTGCAGGTGCTGATTCTAGCAGATATGACATGGGACAAGAATCATGGCTACCTGATTGATGGGCTCTCTCAATCATGGCTGTTGTAACATGGTTCTGGAGAAGCTGCTTCATGATTGTAGAAGAGGTAGAAGCCTCCTTGGTGGTCCAGCTCTTCAGTGTGGTTTGGGAGTACGTGAAACCTGCATCCAGAGATCTCCTAATACTTAGACTTCCTAATAACACTTTCAAGTCATTTAATTCCTTATGATAGATCCTTTCTTCTGAAATTGGCTATAGTGGACTCTAATTTCTGCAAATTTCTCAACTCAAGCTGTGCTCCAGGAACAATGTTCAAACTTCTCAGGCTTGCTTTGATGGCCATAAGATTCCAAACACAAACCACCACCTATGTTCCATTCAGATGAGAAGCCACCTACGTGGTTGGTTGAGGCCAACATGCTGAGGGCATACTGGCCAAACTAACTTTCTGTAAATATGCACGCATATTTACAGATCAGGTCAACCCTCATGTCTGCCTCTTGAGCAGTAATGAGGCTGAAACTCCTTGTGGAGTATCACCTTTATGTGATAAGCTACCACAGGGAGAAACCATGTAGGCACACACACACCTGAGTTCTAAGTCCAGTCCATGTTAAACTCGGAGTTTCAGTCTGCTGTAGGGAGATCATGACATCATCTGTTTCATAAGAAGACAGGAAGAGAATATGCCTGAAGGGTCTTTGAGAAAAAAGCATTCTATTAAAGGATGATGTTTATTACTACTAGTATTATTACTAGCACCCAGAAATCTTAAGAAAAGAGAAACCCTTTCCCACACTTTTAAAGATACCTGCTAAATCTTTACTATTCATAACTTTTCAGCACACTGGAATTTAGAAACAAGGTTTTAGGAGCTTCAAAAAAAAGTCAAGACTTTCAAAGTGCAATGCTTCCTTTAGATTATAGCCAAGTACTATGTAGGTTTTAAAATGAAATATCATTTTATTTTGGTATCACTGTCAACACTCATTGCAGGGCCATTGTGTTCATGTCATTGTTTCTGTCTGTCCTACAAGATGGCAGGAGTATTTCCTGTACCTGTGGCTATGTACTTCTGGGGTATTGATGCTGCCAGTCTAGTTTTTGTTTTGAGGCAAGCATCACTCCTGATTCTCCAGCTTTTGACACAGAGATCAGAATGGCAGGTTTCTTCATTACTAGCCTTAAAATACCATGTCCCTCTCAGCAAGTCCTTTTCACACACAGTATGCTGAGAGCAGACAGCTACCAGGCAGGGGTCCTCAGAAAGAGACAGGCAGGGGAGCAGGCATCAGCTGGACAAGGGCTAACTCACTGAGCTCCAGCCTGCAGTAAGTTAGGAACTTGGAAAAATGAAGAGAAACTAGAGTCACCAGCAGCCAGCACTCCCTGGGATGAGGACAGTTCTGTAATTAGTTCATCAGGCTCTGTAGCGCCCAGCACAGGAGTCATCCAAAATGTGGGGCCCAGAGCCTGGCCAGGGAAAGTATGGGCTATACCTGTCAGTAAAAGCTGTCAGCAAATACCCAGGCAGGAGGAAAAGGAGGAAGAGACACTGGTCAGGAGTCCTTTGGCAAGGACCCACGCCTAGAAAAGTAGTGGGCCCAATATTCCTTCCACACCGGTGATTCTTGTGTTTACATTTGCAAAACAGCCTTCATTGCAACAAAACAAAACATACAACTCCATGTGCTTCCTCAAGCATTCAAAGTACAGTTTGGCTTTTTAAATGATCCTACTCATGACATTTTGGAAAAATATTA
This sequence comes from Castor canadensis, assembly GCF_047511655.1. NCBI lineage: Eukaryota > Metazoa > Chordata > Mammalia > Rodentia > Castoridae > Castor > Castor canadensis. Next base: position 39,505,466 of record NC_133397.1, on the reverse strand, counting down.
ACATCAAAATCAAAGCACAAAACCCTACAAATCTGTGGATTTTTTTTATAAAACCATAAGTGAAACCATTTCACACTACAACATGAAACCATAAGAATTGCTCTAACCTCATATATTCACTTTAAGATGTTGAAATGTTGGATTTAGCTAGAGAACTAAATTCCATTTGTTGCCAACAACAAGCAAAGAAATCTCAACAGGCTATGACAACAGCCTGCCTAAACAGCCAGCCAGGCCAAATGCAATCAAATGGATAGACAAATTCTTGTTGGTGAACTGTTTTGTTTGGTTTTTGTTGTTGTTAAATGAAGTTGGCCAGGTTTGTTTTGTGTGTATTTAAAAATATACATAGTCACTCTCTGCAACCCAATTAATAGCAACAGCTTCTCCCAAAGACACTGGAGAATGAGTTGCAAATATAAATGTCATAGGCAAAAGGGCTCTGAAAGCATGGCCTTATGAAGAGAACGTCACTGTGTTCACAAAGATGTAAAAGAAAAGGGAAGCTTTGTCAGGTCCTTTTCCTGCAGACACACAGACACACACATCATTTTATTTAGAAGTCACATGGTATGATTAAATTTAACTGGGTGGAGCAGTGGAAAACCACGGTATTAACAACACAATTCTGAGGAGAGATTCAGTCTGCCAAGTGCAAAATGTTGAATTCTGAAAGCTCTGGACCATGAGGTGCTGCTTTCAACATCTGTTTTATATCCAAGGGTACTGAGATGCAGTCAGTCTCTCTCTGCCTACTGTGGCATTGTTCCTAAAAACCAATATCCTGGAAACTCTCCAGATCGTCATCATTTGGACTCTTAGCAATATACAATGGATCACAGCAGCTTACATAACTACATGTGTATATATCTATGTGTCCATGTGTCCATACACAGGCAGGCAGATGATTCCTGGAGGAACAGACAAGAAGTAAACAGAAATCATCCCTAGGGAAGGTGATGATGGAGGGGTATCTCTCCCATCACCTCGGTACTAGTTCAATTTTTCTCCGTATGTATTATTTTTGAAAGTAGAAAAACTAGCCATGAAAATATTTCTTAAAAATAATTGCAAGAGCCCACAGGCCAGGAACTCTGAAGTGTTCATTGTCAGTCTGCTCAGTGGAAACACTTTATAGCTATAACATTCCTAACAGTTTTTAAGGCATGGGGCACTTCTCTTTATTCTTGTCACATTTGTCATTGGTGCCAAGGCAGGATCCTTCCTGAGACAGTTACTATTGCCATTTTATCTGCCAAATGACCTGCCTGGGACCACAGGGCTCAAAGCGAGGGCACATGCACCAGAAGTCTGTCTGCATGCTGTGAGCCTTAAGCAGGTCACCTATGGTCTTAGTTTACCCAGCAATAGGATGGAGATACTATCATAGGCATCCTTTAGCAAGTGAGTCCACAGCAGTGTCTCTATTTTACTAAATTGGAAACTGAACTCAGAGGTCAAGTAACTTGCCCAGCAATAAGACAGAATTTGAACTCAGAGCCCTTTTACACTGCCTCGTGGCTGCCATTCCAGGCTGCTGCTCCCAGAATTCACCACCTGACATGATACTGGTTTCAGGACCCCAGATGTTCCCAGCTGTCCTGGTTTGTGACAATTTGCAAAAACAGGTGTTCCACAAACTAGGTGCAAGGAGCAAAGTTCAATGGCAACCAATAAAGCCACCTACTCTCAAGCCATTTGCCAAAAAATAGCATTGTGCCCCAGAAGGCCAAGAGTTGCCTCGTGAATTCTGAGCTGTTCTGCAAATATAGAACACACACATACTCCTGTTCCACGAAGCTCTGGGATGAGGTAAGCCACTTCCACAGAAAAAGTTCCAGACCCAAAGCTAAGTCTGAGTACTTTCCAGGCTGGGAAGAAGCAACTGTCTCCCGCCCACTCCCCTGCCTGGGTTGTGACCCCACACTCCATTCCCACAAGGGCTGTGCAGAAAGTCAGGTCCACCAGCCCAATGTCCCCTTGCAGCATGACATAAAGGGGAGGGAGAGAGCCCCTTCCTAAGGGTCTGACTCACATTCCAGTGTGGGAAGGACAGAGTGGCATTGCAGAGCACTCACTCTCAGCTCCTGCATTAGAGGAACTATGAATGTGTAAAAACCACCAGGTACATTTAACTCCTCTATCTATAAAAGGCAAAAGCCCACACAGTGAGCAAGGGGAAGGAGCCAAGCAGGGTGGCACCAGCTTCATGTCTGAAAGATGACAGTAGCTTCAGATTCCATAGCTATCTACTGTAGGGCATCAGCAGCTGGCCACAGCTGAGGCAGCAGCAGGGGCCCTAATGGCCTTCCTGGGATACTCACCCAGACAAGGGGCCAGCCAAGAGTCAACCCTTCAGGGAACCACAGAGTCCTCTCCAGATTGCTCTGCAAGGCTCCAGCTTTCAATCAATGCAAATGTAATGACCAGTTAATCTCTACAAAATCAAAATCCATACTTGGCTCTATTCATGAGCAATCTGTCAGGGTAGTCCCCAAATGGTAGGGTTGAAATGCAGTGAACACACACATGAATACACAGTATGGCAGGCTGGAGGAGTGAGTCACTACGCAAGAAGTACCAAAATGTGAATTTGAATATATGAATTCTTTTATTCTTTTTTTAAACTCAACTGAGATTTAAGTACAGTGAGCGAGTCAAATATTTGAGCCGTGACTGGTCATTTCCACACATTGCTGTGGGGTGTGGTTTCAGACTGGCTTTGCCAGATGAACACGTGTGGAACCTTGACGTTTCCTGAGTGTGGCCAGCTTTATCAACAATTTCCTAGTCCTTCTGAATGGAGCCTGCTTGCCTCCACAAAGGCTTGTCCTGCCAGAGGTGATGACAGAAGCCAGGGCTGCCTTGAAATCAACTGACTCAGGGGTGCATGGGAATATTTAAAGGAAAAATTCAGTGTGGGCCCAGCAAGGCAAGCAAAATCGTGAATTCTAGCTTGGAAGGCAGGGTTTTCCTTCTTTACCTTTCTCCATTTGTGTACAGGTCCTCAGGGTCAGGGACTCATTGAGAATTAAGCCATTTTGGTGGGTAATTTAGAAAGAAAAATGCCTACCATGCACTAAGGTAAGGAAAACATCTGGGAGAAAGCCAATTGATGACTTATTTCTGCAGTGACAATTTTCCAAACATCATTTTTTCACAGGGTAGTTGAACCCAAGTCCCTTCAACATCTTTGTATTCTTCAATGCCAGCAGCTGTAGGAGGACCCAGCCCCACAGAGGAACTCATCTAGTGAAGCAACGACCAACATCACTGCCTCAGACTACCAAGCAATTAACAGTGTATAAGCAGAAATTTGTGTTGACCCACAGCAAAGCTTTCTTACAAACAAAATCAGCAATAATAACAAAAGTCCAGAACTTCATGGGTACAGGAAAGAGCCTGTCCATATTGCAGGACAGCACAAAATGGCAACTCATATGACAACCAAAACCCTGCACCTCACAGCTTCTATGTGGAGGTGCAGCCCCATGACACCCTTACCCTCAGATTCACAATCCAATTTCCATCATTCTTAATGATGCTGTCATGAAATCGGAGGAGATAATGTGAGACAATTCACGAAAGCATAAGAAACAACTTGTTAATTTCATGTCTAAGCTTTAACTCATGTTTGGTTTCTGTCTTTCTACAAAAACACCTTTCCCCATTAGCCAGTGACACCTGTCATACCTGCCTTTTGGAAGTAACTCCTAAGCCAAAGAAGGGCAAGGATAACACAGAGCTCCAGGCACCAGAGCCTCAGGCATCATTGGGCTTCTAGTTTCCAGTTAATCTGCAGAACTATACATAGCCCCAGGGAGCCCAGAAAAGCCAGTTATAATACAGTCTTGTTCCTTTAACAGCAGAGGGTCAGCATAAATTCAGACATCAGAGCCTGAAGAGCTGAGTTTGAATCTTGGTTCTGCCTTTCACTATGTGACGTAAGGCAAGTAACTGCATCATACGGGCCACAGTTTTCTCATCTGTAAAAACAGTGATATTAATAGCACTGACCATGTAGTAATTAAATGCATAATACACATCATATGGTTAAAGTAGTTCTTGAAATTTAGTAAGCACTAAATAAAAATTGATTACTAATTGTAATTACTTAATGCACATTTATTTAATATCTACTAAGCACTGTGAATATAAAGACTTTTAATTGTAATAATAGCTATACAATTTTTCCTGACTTGGGTCAGAAATATTACCTACATTTATAGTATCAAAAAATAGAAATGGGGTTCTAGAAATTCTACTTAAAATGTGTCGAATTGCAACATTTATCTCATTATTTGGTTTTCAGTATGTACAGAACTAAATTAAAACACAGCATGTCCTATACATACGCCATCTTAATTCTGTGATTCTGCTTTTCCCCAGATACTACACAGAATAAGAAAAGGTGGGCACATAAGGATGACAGATGCAGTCCCCAAGGCCAAATGCACCCTGGAAAGAGCTGTTCTGAGTTCATGGTGTCTAGTTCTTCCCAATAAATGAAAATGAAAGTTACAAATACTGCTTCTTCATAGGACTGTATTCAAAGCATGAAAGTTCTTTGCATCTAGCCAATACCCGTACACATCAAATACTCTGATGCATTCATTTTTCTAGAGACCAGCTATTTATCCTGAATTTGCTCCAAAGCAGCCATTGTGCTAGGTGCATCCCTGCCCTCACATACTATCTAGAGAGTAAGTAAGTTGTTTTAAGTCATAAAAACAAATATAGAATCACAAATTGAAATAAATGTCATGATGGAAAAAAACAGGGTTATATATACAACAAAGATGGCTAATTAAGGCTGAGCTCAGCCAAGTCTCAGCCGAAAAGTGACACTCAAGTGAGTCCTCCAGTTTCCGGTAATGACAGAATAGGTTAAGCCAACTATACCACTAAAAATAACCACACCAAAAAATGCTTCATAAAAGTGCTAAGAATCCTTTAAACCATCTAAGTAGAGACAAGATAGTAGTAAAGAACTAGGAAAATGAAAGAAAAATGGAACCCAAAGAAGTTACCTCTGCCCTAAGGGCATCTTCCAGTCCTAAAGTACTCAGATTTGGTTTGGAAGACTTTAAGATTAGGAGGTGACCAGGCATGCTGGTACATACCTGTGATCAATCCCAGCACATGGGAAGGAGAGGTAGGCGGATTGTTACTTTGAACACAGCCTCAGCTACATAGCCAGATCCTGTCTCAAAAAAAAAAATACCTTACCCCTCCCAAAAAACACCACAAAATAAAACAAAGTTTAGGAAGAGAGATACAAAAGATCAGGGCCTGCTCAAAGAGGAGGTCCAAATGAGACCCTCTCCTCGGGATTCAAAGACTGGAAAGGACCCAATTATAAGGGTTAGAGTAGACTGGAAATTAACTCCTTCTGAAGATTTGGCAACTGGGTGAGCTAAATCCTCAATTAGGTTTAGAATGGCTTACCAGGCCCCTAGCAGAAGTAAACCTTGGAGGACAGTGCTTTCATAAATAAAATTTAAGTATAATGAACAGTCTCAGGACAACCAAGTTTACAAGGAAATACATCATCATAAGCAAGAACCAATCAAAAAACATAATAAAACAGAACCAAAATCTTTAGGTTTTGGTATTACCACGCTATAAAACAAACATGCTTATAATGTTGAGACAAAGAAAAAAAGGACAAGTTTGAAAATATGCCAAGAACAGGAAATATAATGACCTAGAAAATTTAAAAAAGAACCAAACAGAACTGGAAATTAAAAAAAATATAATATCGCAATTTAAAAACTCAGAAGAGCTTAAATATTAAGTTAGAGCTGAAGAGCATCTTGGCCAGAAGTTATCCAGTATGAACCACTGAAAGATTTAAAAAAAAAAAAGATGGAAAATACATAAGATAAAAGATGTAGACAAGCAAGAGCTATATTTAGTGAGGATCCCAGACAAAGAGGAAAAAAGGATGGACTGGAAGTAATATCTGAAGAGACAATGATTGGCAATTTTCCACAACTTCTGGAAGATATCAATATGTAAATTTAAAAAACCATTGAATTTTAAGAAGGAAAAATAAAAAAATTCACACCTAGGCACATTACTATACACACAAGAGACAAAATAAAATCTCAAAGAAACCCTGAAACACAAGAACATTATCTTCAAAAGACTGACCAATTGACAGCTAACTTCTCAATAGCAACAATACAGATAGTGGAACACTAGTTTACTGGAAGAAAACTAGTTTACTGGAAGAAAATAATACCATACCAAAATTTTATACCTTCAAAAGAGAAAAAAAAAATCAACCAAAGAGATGATTAAAAATATTTTCAAACAAATGAGTTTGCCATTAGCATGTTTCAGCAAGGGAATTTCTAAAGGATGTTCTTTAAGAAGGAAATGATTCCAGGTGGAAGAATTAAAGTATAAGAAAAAATTTTAAAAATTAGTAGGTATAGGAACATAGCTACACAAGTATCATTACATATGATGGTTATTTCTACAGTTTCCTTTAATATAATTAAAATTTCCATCAACAAGAGGATGTACGATGAAGATGTTAAAAGTAAGTGTAAAATATGCTATGGCCCTTATATTATCAGAAAGAGGGTTAAAATCCAATTAACTTTAAAACTTGATAAGTAGAAATAAATATATTTAAGAAGTAATGTTCAAGGTAATCACTAAAGAAATAGAAGGATAGAAACTAGTAAATAGGGAAAAAAAGGAAAAAAATTAATTTAATCTAAAAGAAGTCAAGAAAGGAAAGAAAAAGGCAAGTCAAGATACATATACAAAGAATAAAATGTTAGATTTAAACCCAAATACATCAGTTATATTAAATAGAAACAGACTAGAAACTAGTTAAAAGACAAAGATTGTCAGACCGAATTTTTAAAAATCCAAGAGTCTGTTATTTATAAGAGATAGGGTAAAACATAAAGGATGACAAACTAAATTAGCTGAGAATAGCTATCCAGGCAGAAGGAACGACGTGCAAAGGCCTAACAATGGAAAAGTGAAACCAACTGCTCAGTGTGCTGAAGAGCAGAAGCTAAAGGGAGATACAGCCTGAATTGGGTCTGAGCCATCCCATACAAGGAGAGGCCAAAAGAGAATTGCAGAATTTATCCAAATGGTTGAAAAGTATTGGAAAGAGATAGAAGACACCAACCATGTCCTTAAGTTGCAATACAACAGATTTAAGCACAAAGAGCTAGTGCTTTTAAACACAGATAAGAAAGAGCAACTTGGCCCACTTGGGAAGTGATATGGCTGGAATGTGAAATTTGAAGTGAGGATAAGCTAGAGATGATTTGGAAAATACCACAGGAGGCAGGTGACGGAGTTTCTGTTCTGATACAGTAACTTAGATTTATGTTTTGCAGAGGATGGGGAAATACTAAAAGATTTTAAGCTGGGGAGTGATTTGCTGAGATGTGCATTTAAAAACCACTCAGGAAAGAGTGTGGAAGATGAAATAAGGGAAAACTGGAAGCAGGAAGATTGGTTAGATCACTGTTGACTTTAGAGCCACTGCAATATTTTCTTACATATATGGTTACTCAATGGTGTAAAGAAGTGGTAATTCTTACTCCCGCTCCCCACACGGAGAGACCAAAATCTGGAAAGCAGATGTGTATTTTTAGCACCCAAAGAAGGTTATTCTCACCACTGTTACCCAAGTCTTCAGAAATTCCTTCATTTTGAAATTCCAAAACCTGCCTATTGTGCTAATTAATGAATATTTATCGTTTTCTGATGCAGCATCTGCCTAGCACTATGAGGGAGAACAAATACATCCTTAAAGTAGGAGATATGCCATTCATTTTCTAAAATATGAGTTTGCATATTCAGCTACTCTAACTTCCCAGGCACTGCTGGAACCTCTTTTCAGAGCAGAAAGTCATCTTATGAATATTTTCAGGGATGGGAGCTCACCCCCACAAAGCAGTCACTTTAGCTGTGGGAAAATCTTTATCTTCAGCTTCCATTTACCCCGCTGGTCTTTTCTGTTTTCCTGATTGAGGGAGAACAGAATTAGCCCCCTTTTTATATAACCACTCTTCCCATGTGTGCTGATCACTCTCCTGGGGGCTAGAAACATATAAGGTGCCTCTGCCATGGACTTTCCTTTGTCCAAGTCTCCATACTCCTTTCCTGCCCCCCAGTTCTGGTGTTTCAACATCCTCTTTAACATGCAATACCAGAACTGGTTGCCAGCTTGAAGAGTCTTCAGTATGGTTGAGAACATCAAATTGGGAGGTTTTAAATTCTGTCAACCTGAATCAATAGATGAAAATGCTAAGACAGGAATTTGATAAGGTGCAGGAGTTTTACAATATTGCTGGTTGAATCTGGACTCAACTGCATGACTTTCTCTCCTAGTATGCAAGGAAATTTGCATTTGATTGTTCTTTCCTCCCAGACTCTGCTGTACCATTTCTGGAGGACTCACCTGGAGAACCGCCTCAGTCCCTGGTACCCATGTCATCCAAATTCTCAATCCTGCAGGAGCTGAGGGGACCCATGGAGACCAGAGGCATCTGTGTGGAGTTCTGAATGTAGGTGTATGATATATGGCACATGTGTATATATATATATATATATATATATATATATATATATATATATATACTCCCTTTATACTTAAAATGTTTTTACCTATTTCCTCCTCTGAAATAAGACAGAGTACTCTTACCTGGTAGAATCATATGTCAAATGGACATAAGCTATACTCCCAAATTAGAATAGGCCACAGCCAGACAAATAGAATGAGGCATTTAATTCCCAAATATCCCCAGCTGCCATCTGTTTAGTGGCACATCCTGATATCTGAGATCCAGTGCCAGGTAGAAAGCAAGAATCCTCCTTAAAAAAGGGGAATACAGCTTGTTGGAACTATAAGCCACTAACTGTATGTTAACCACAGGAATTTAGAACCTGAAGGCAAGAGTTACTTAAGAGGACTCTTTAATAAAAAACAGGTAATGCACCTGAGTTAGATATTTGACATGCCCCATGGCTCCACCTACCCCACCCTCCCCATGTATCTCTTCCAAAGACTGAAGCCAGACAGTGAGAGAGAAGGAACTGGGGGTCCCAGGATGAGTGGCAATTGGCACTTGGTTCAGAGGCGAGTGACAAGTTGGGAAAACAGCCCTAGGAAGTATTGCCCAAATGTCAGGAGGATCTACTTGGGAGTTGGTAGCACATTCCAGCTGAGCTGCCTTCCCCCTCCCTCAGCCTCATGGACAGAAGGCTGGGAGGTTGGGAGCAGGCCAGTATAACTGCAGAAGACACTGCAACTTCCTTCTCTCACCACCTGCAGGAATGGAGGACTCTGGAACTGTCAGTGGCAATAGTGGCAGCCAGTCCAGCCACTTGACCAAAAACCCCACAGGCAGACAAGGGAGGAGAGGGAAAGAAGGACTACCACATAGGTCTCCAAACAGGAGCCAAGAGCTCCAAGACAGGAGTTAATCTGGATTCCAAAGTAAAAGTTGCCAGCACCGTGTGACTTCCTAGAACTGTGTTGAGCATCTCCTCAGGACCACGTCCTCTGCTAGGCACTCACACCATGCTGTCACCTAACCTTCCCAGCCATACCGTGAGGTGGGAAATGTTGCCCCATTTTATAAAGAAGGACGATTAATGACCTTTGTCCAATGTCTATCTCCCTCCAAAATTCCTTTCAACAATAGCCCAGTGCCCAGCTGAGCCCAGAATCTCTCTGGCCTGAAGTGGAAATGAGAGACCCAGCTCAGGAAGATTCTAGGTATTGCCTGGTAAACACTGCTGGGCTTACACTTTTGGACAGGTTGGAGTGGTTGGGAGAATAGCTCTCAGGGAGGATGCTGGCAGTTTCTTGGAAGATGGCATAGTGGATCCACCAGCCTTCAGAAGAAAACTGAAGGAGGCTTTAGTTGAAGGGGCAGAGGTAAGCTGTTGAGCTCATTTAGAAAAGGGCAGGGTCTGAATCTTAGACAGCTGGAAATAATGTAAGACTGTGCACTGACATTTACCAAGTACTTATCAAGGGCTGACTTCGGAAGGCAACACGCTGGGCTGTACTGCACAAGTCAGTTGTGGTGAAGGGCCCATGTTTTAAAATTTTATTTGCAATCTACTACTTGGTCCTACCACACGAATCACAGGGAGCTCATACGACATATGACCCACCAAGTGAGAATGACAATACCCAAACTTGCCCACGCCCTGCTCAACATGAGTCTATTCATGTTGCTTTTGTATGTTGTGACACTGTCAAATTGTCCTAAGAATTTCCAGATGCTTCCTCATAGGAAGCATCTTTCCCAGTCAGTAGCGAACTGTCTGTAGGCTGTACTTGGGGATTAAGTCGAAGGTTAGGGCGTGGTTTTCCTGTATTAGCCCAGTTGAGTGTGTAAGTGTTCACGCTCCAGGCAACTTTGCCAGCTTCACAGCTCACATAAAAACCCTAGAAAGAAGGGTGTGGGAGGGAAGGGCTTAGCGGAGCAGGGCCAGGACTCTAAAATCAGACTTCCTAACTGACTGAAAGTCCAACCTTTCACTTCCATGTACCTGAGTTTCCCCCTTAGAAATGACAGGTTTGCAGCAGGCAGCCACTAAGCACCCTTCCAGCTCCCAGGCATCATGAATACTAGAGCCATACATCCAGCCATCAGATGTCTCAGGTTTAAAACAGAGCTCCAAAACAGACTTCCACTCGCTTGTAGTCTCTCATATCAGTTAATGGACGGACTCCCAGTCACTCAAACCAAACAGCTTGGAGTCATTTTTTATTTTTTCCTTTAACTTTGCAATCCACTTCCGGCATGTCAGTACAATCTAACTCCACTTGTTCAAATAGATCAACTCTACTTTTTTATCCCTACCACGCTGACTCAGGCCACTGTCATCACTGGCTGGATCATAGTAGTAGTTTCTAATCAGTCTGAGGTTCTGCCTTTGCCCTTAATGTTTATTCTTACAAGCTTCCAGAACGTTTCTGTTAAACCTTACATCAGGCCAATCCTCTGCTCAGAGCTCTCTACTAGCTCCCACCTTACTTCCAGAGCCAACACCAGATCCTAACTGATTTGCAAAGCATGACACAGCTGCTCTCTGCTGCATCTCTAGCCTTGTTTTCTACCTTATGTCTTGTAGGTCCGTATGTCTGGTCCATTCATGCTAGCTTCCTTGTGTGGAGGGCCTTTGCACTTGCTGTTTTCTCTATCCAGACCATTCTTTGTACATCCCTGCATGACTAACTTCATCATGTCCTTTAGAATGTTACTGAAAGGTCTTCCTGCTCCCCTAACTTCTCAGCCTCCCCAGATAGTTCATATTTTTCATATTTTTCTCCTTAGCAGTTATAATTGTATGACTATGATATATCTTGTCTGCAATCTGCCTCCCCTACAAGGGCACAGATTTGTTGTTTTGTGCATTTATCTCCAGTGTCTACTACAGGGCCTGGGACAAAGTGAGCAGGGGATGAAAACATTTGTGGAAGGAGGGAAGGAGTTGTATGGGTCATTGGTCTAGCTGGTCTAAGGTCCTCAGGTTGTCCCTTGTGCACTTGGTCACCACCCCCAGACAGCAAATACCTCAGTGAATGAGCAGATGGATGAAAGGTTTGCCTTCTTCTCTGGACACTGTCCCAGGAAGGGCATGAAGTCCTCTTCTCTTCACTTAAATCCTCGCCACTGACCTGGCTTGCACCCTTATTTCTGCACAGGAAAATGCCCCTAGGACAATGTTTTTAAAGCTTAAGCCCAAGTAAACCCTTTAGCTGTTTACCTGAACCCCATTTAATCTCCCATGGAGAGAGATGCTTCTAAGTCATCACTGTGGAGGAGTCAGAGAAGCCCTGTTTCTCCTCTGAAGATGCTTTTATTGGTCTTGCTGCTGAGAAACAGGCTTTAATTCCCATCGAGAGAAGCAACGCAAAACAAGGGAGCCATTATTTATAGTGTTTTTCCTTAGTGCTAGATTATCTAACCATGGGTCTCCTGGAACATTTAATCTCCAGCAGCTAAGAGGTTTTATCCATTTAAACGTTCCTCTGGACAAAGCCCACACTCCAGCTGCACTGCATGTGTGAACCTGCTAAACTTTTTCCAATTGTCCCCACCAGGGAGGGCATGAGATGCTCTCAAGGACAGAGCCACACACAAGTGAGCTGTTCCTGAAGAGGGTAGGGACTTCAAGCCAGGCTGGCCATTGAGGGCGCTCCTATCACTGGTTAACTGAGCTATCTGTGTAATAGTTCCGTGGTCAATCACGGTCTCTCCAAAAGGAGCAAGACACCCCAGAATCTTTGAAAACAAGATGCATTTGCAAGCCCCACTCTGATAAGTCTCTTCCACACACCCCTGAGAACTAGGCCCCACTGTGTGCCCAAAGGCTCCTGTGGACAGGTGAGGACCTGACAGGTCACTTGTCACCTCCTAGGAAACCTGTTCTCCAGAGTTCTATTGGTCCCACTGGGATCTACTCCCTTCAAAGACTGGGGTCTTTGTCATATTGAGGGTTTACCATGTGCCCACAGCTTACGAGCTTTGCTGAGTCATCATAAGTCAAAGAGAGAAAATGATCAGCCCCACTTACAAAGGAGCAAATCAGCTTTAGAACAGCTGAAGAAATCTGCTGCAGATGACACACTATAAGCCCATCAAAACTACATTGGAACAGAAGGTGTGTAGCTCCAGAAACGACACACTTGACCCCACATCTCCTTAGTGTCAAAACCACTTCCACGATGCTAAACGAGAGAGGCAGGCTGGAACTTTGCTCTACTTGTCTGACAAGACAGAAAGATACCAACTGCAAAAAAAAAGAAAAGAAAAAAAAAAACCTGCACATGAGCTCCTTTTATTAAAGAAAATTTAAATGCCTGAATCAAATAGTGATCCTAAAATACGTAAATAATGAGTGATGAACTATTTTTCTTCAATTATACTTTTAAAGTAGGTCAGCCTCTTAAGATTATCCAAGCAGAAATACTACAGAGGCACTAATGACTGACTATGTAGGACCTTTCCTTAAAACAGTAGTCAGATTCCTTCCTTAGGACCACCTCATACCCCTTATCTACCCACCCAGTACTGCCTGACTGCACTTTCTATCTCAGGTTCTGCATTTCTAGCAGCCTGGTCACTCACCAGGCTCCTGAACCCCACCACCCAGGAGGATTAAGAGTGATTCTGCAGTACTCTTCAAGCAAGGTGAGAAGGGAGGTGAGGAGGCCTTCCAAGGCAGGCTCACTAGCCTGAGAGGGAGCAGTAAATCCAAATGCCTCACCTCACAGGTGAGGATGCTGAGGGTTGAGAAGACAGTACCCACCCAAAGTCACTGATCTCTAAGGAAGACCTCAACAGACCATGGAGACAGACTACCCGGGCTAAGAACCAAGGCAAGCAACTTTAGGTAACTCAAAACCTCCCTCCACTCAGGACAATCAAAGAATAATTATCCCTACCTCACAAAAGATGGCTGTCAGAGAAAAGTCAGGAACATGTATAAAGGGCTCAGACCAGTGCCTGGAACATCACAGGTGCTTAATAAATGGGCAGTTTGAGGGGATTTAAAATCATTAGCCGTATTTTATGGCTCTTATTGGTACTAGCAGCTATTAGTTGTATTACAAGCAGGGGCTTTAAATGGGACATAGAATTTACTGTGTTTTATTCTCTCATCTAAGCCTTTTTTCCCTGAGGACACAGTTGGAATGCACAGTAACTCAGTCACAATGACAATAGCAAGGGTGACCAGCATTTAGTACAAGCTGCATTATGCTAAAACTATTAGTGAATCAGAGACATTCAGGTTGGCTAATTGTTTTTTTTATATTTGAAGTATTTAGTCAAGTATTCTGGAAAGCATATGTCAAATATTCCTGTCAACTACTAAACCCAGTTGTAAAATGGGTCACCTGCCATAAAGTGTCTGGAAGGTTAGGAAAATCCATACACCTGGCACACCAAATGGTCTTTTAATCTTCACCTGACCATGCAGCTGAAAATTCTGCCATTTATTTAAAATGTAAAAGTTGTGGGGGAAAAGAACAGAAGCTCAGGTGAGTTGGTCTAGCAACCGCCCACACCTTAGTGTAAATTCATTTAATTCTCTTCCCTTTCTTTCTGTGGCACCCAAAGCACCACAGAAAATAATTTTGTTTCTTGACAGGAAAGGGAATTCTCATGTTTGAAACTTGAGGACCAATGTTCTCAAACCAAGCTGGGCATTAGAATTACATGGAAGACTTAATATATATATATATGTATATATATACATATATATATATATATGTATATACATATATATATATATATGTATATACATATGTATATATATTCCAGGCAAACACCCCAAACCAGGCACAGTTGTTTTTCTTTAAAGCATCACAGATAATTTCAGTCTGAAGCCAGGACTGAGAACCATCAACATAGGGTGAATAAGGCAGCCAGACAGCAGTTAAAAGATGTGACCATGTGAGTCTGCAGGCGAACCTGGTCCAAGTGAGGTATTCAAATGGGCTTCCTCTAACTGATTGGGAAGATGTTTTAAGAGCCTCAGAAAAAAAGTGACCCAGGTCTCAAAGGTTTTCCTGCTGAAGAGTGGTAGTAGGGTAGTATGATAGTTAATCTTGATTTTCAATTTAATTGGGTTGAGAAGCACCTAGGAGTTTAGTAAAAGCCCACCCTTGAGTGTCTATGTGAGTACTTTTCCAGTGATATTAGATCATGAAAGCTCTGACCTAAGGAACTATTCAATCCATTAATGGATTCAAATTGTGACAGATTCTTGGAAGATGGTGGAACCGTGGAAGGTGGAACCTGGAGGAAGCAGGTCACTGGGGGTGTGTCCTCGGTAGCTAGATCTGGCTTTAGCTACTCCCTTTTTCTACTTTCTCGCTTCCTGTCCACCATGATGTGAGCTGCTCCATCATGGCCTCCCTGCTGTGATGGACTCTCAAACAGTGAACAAAATAAATCTCTGCTCTTTTTAAGTTGTTTATGGCAGGTATTTGGTCACAGTGATGTAAAACTGACCAACACAGGTAGAAAGCCCATCCATTAAGAGGCCCTGATCTCTGGGCTTCCTCAGTCCTGGCACACCCTCCTCAATAAGATAGGAAAGTCAATGCTTACCTATCAAGCATCTATCAGCAATGAACAATTGAAATCTGAAATTAAAATCATATTGGCACAGACACACACACACACACACACACACACACAAACTCCCACAATCCCTAAGTTGTAAATCTAACAAGCTATGTGGAAGATCTATATAAGACAACTGCAAATCTCTGAAGTAAGTTATCAAAAGTCTAAATAGTAGATTTAAAAGGATACCCTGATTCTCTCCGTAGACCCGATCTCCTTCACAATGCTGGTTAACAGCCTCCTGGATCTGCAGCAATAAGCAAGAAGCCCAGTGGCCCCACCCTGCTGTAGGGAAAGAGGTTGCCAGATAAAATACAAATAACTTTTTACTGTACGTCGCAAATATTGCTCAGAACATGCTTACATGTAAAAGTTACTTGTAGTTTGTCTAAAACTCAAATTTAACGGGGCCTCCTGGATTTTTATTTGCTGTATCTGGCAATGTTACTTCAATGCTTGCTTCACTGTGGCCAGACTCAGAACTAGGAAACTTACCAACTTCTTACATGTATACAATGCTTGATGATTTTCAAAGCCCTTTGAACTCTCTTCTCTCTGGATTTTACTATACATTTGAGAGGAGAGCAGGAAAGTTACTGCATCCTCATTAACTGTGTCAGAAAAAAAAAATAAAACAAGTGTCAAGCAATAGCATGAAGGTCACAGGGGTCAAGATGGCAGCTGAGTCTAATCATTCTTAAGCACACCTAGTCAATTAGCCCAGTGAGACTCAACCCTGGCTGCACATCGAAAACTCCTGGGGAGCTGCCAAAACACTGAGGTCTAGACCCTACCCCTAAGGATTCTGATTTAAAATTGATCTGGAATGGGACCTGGAACATCTTTTTAAAACAGTTTATTATGAAGAAAAATTTAAGATATACAAAAGTAGACTATACAGGATAATGAGGTCCTCAGGATTCAATCAACCAGTTTCAACAATAGTCTACTTGTGGCTAATCTCCTTTTACACATCAGGGCTGTCCAGTCGTTTTCTGCAATGATGGAAATGTTCTAAACTGAACTGTTCAATATGGTAGCTGCTAGACACATGTGACCACTGCACACTTGAAATGTGGCTGGTGTCATGGGGGAAATGACTTTTCCATTTAAAACATTGTTATAGTTACTTTAAATTTAAATAGCCATAACAGCAACCTCCCAAATTTGAGAACAAGATTGACAACTTTGACTACCCATTCAAATCATCTGGGGAGCTGTATCTAAATCTAGACCCCATTCCCAGGGATTCTAAATTAATCTATTTTGGGATCTAACTCTTTTTTCTCATCTTTCTCTTCCTCATTTTTGCACAAGCCCCTCACGGTTTCAAACATATAACCAGGGTTGCAACCCATTAAAATCTTTCTACAAAAAAAGCATGTTCCACAGTCCAGCAGAATTAACATCATTTGGGAGCTGGTTAGAACAGCAGAATCTCAGAGCCCACTCCAGACTTTCTGATTCAGAATTTCCATTTTAACAAAGTCCCTCAAGTGACATATATATGCATCTGAAAGTTTCAGAAGTTCTGCTCTAAAATAGTGCCATCTCCTAACCTGAGGTTTCAAATTACCTGGGAGCTTGGTAGAAATGGAATCTTGGCCTTCCTCTAGATCTCCAGGATCACAAGCTCTGGGGTTGTCCCCAGCAGGGATGCATGCTCAACTTTGACCCCACGGCTCAAGTTTAAGCCTAGAACATAGCTCCATATGCCCAGGCAGCAAGCGATGATTATAAAACAAAGCAAAGCGAGCACTTCCCTTCCAAAGAGAAGCTGATGTTATCCTCAGGCTCCCACACAAACAATTATACACAAAATAAGATGTCTCTTTATAATCCATAAGTGTGGTAGGGAGGAATTAAAGATGAAAGAAAGCAACCTGGGGTCCTTTGGCATAAGGACAAACCCTACACCACTCACACTCCTTAGAAGAACACAAGCCAATAATTGATGTTCATAAAAAAGTCCAAAACATTATAAACACTTAAGTTATGTTCAGTACATTCTCCTTAAAAAGGCAAATAAATTGACATTTTAGAAATATTTCTATTATAATAGAAATATTATACTTCTTTCAAGTGGAAAATAATTACCTAGAACAATCTATTAAAGTCAAGTATTTTATTCCTAAAACTGTGGGCAGCAAAAAAGATCAGGAAGAAAGATTACACCAGGGTGGCATGGTAGGACCCAAGACCGTCCTCCACAGCAGCTATTCTTAGGCTTTCTGAGGTCTTGAATTCTGAGAACTGGAGCAGAGCTATGGACCTTATTCCCTTTAAATGTGTTACCACACTATACAGAAAAATTTTCAGGCAATATCAGAGGGTACAGGCTTCTAGGCTGGCCGGTCTGATATAGAAAGCTCTGTTCTGAACTGGAAACAGGCACAGAGAACAGAATGGGGCTCTTTCAGGGGAAGAACCATTCAGACAGGGTTTGAATCCTAGCTCGCCTTCTAACCAGAGCCTCAGATCCCTCCTCTACACAAAAGTAACTGGATGAAGGGAAGTTTAGTTGCTGCCATTGGAGGCATTCAAGAAACACCACCTCAAAATATGCCACGTTAGACTTCAAACTCAGGGCACTTGGGGAATAGCAAATGCATGAAGGGGTTTCCCCTGAGCTCCCCCGTATCTGCCAAGTGACAGGTCCTCCAAATGGAACCCAATTATCATGCCTCCTTCCCCTGCAGCCCCATCAACCAGAGAAGATTAAGCTGGAATCCATAGGAGAAGAAAGAGACTGGAGGCCAACAACAAAGGCAGCCAAAGGCTGTCTTTCTTCTCAGGGCCCTTGCATCTTTTCCCCAAATTATTTACTGTCCCCTGAGTTCATATGATGCCCATGAACGGTGACCTGTCTCCTGTTGATCTGTCCACTACCAGCTTATCATAGAGTCAATTAAGGAGTCTTCAAAGGATTGGGGGAGTATCTCTCCCTTTTTCACTCTCTAAGGAAGAAAACTGAAATCTGGAAAAGTGAGGGATAGTCCAGATGAGCCAGTGACAGGGCCAAACTTTAAGTCTTGATGGCCTCCAACTGGCCCAGCTATTACCCAGCAGGAGGCAGAACTGTCTTCCAGGCCTCTCCAGTCCAGCCAGCCACACTCTCCCCTCTCTACTACTTAGCTAAGGCCCCCAGAGCCCATCTCCTGCATGTCCAGAGGAACCCACATCCATGACCACCTATCTTTTCCCATAGGAAAGATATGATTTCAAAATCTCTGCTTCCAAGTCAGGAAATGGTAATCAGCTCATCCCTTGAACCTTCAGGAATTCAGACAGAGTGAGTTCCTAAAGTCCATGGCAGTACATTGTACTTGGTTTGCTGAAACACCCATTCCTATCACTAAAGCATGAACTCCTTGAATGTAGGGAATGCCTGTGACTTATTTCTGCATCCCCAGAGTTAGCCCATTGAAGAGAACCTGACCAATGAGGAAAGGAGGAAGGAAGGAAGGGAGAGAAGGCAGACACCACTCCAGTGTTCACAGAGACTCCCATTTGGGGTTCTGATTCATAAATGGAGTAGTCATTGGGCCTTTGCAAGTGCTTTGTTACTTAGAGACAATTCTGTCTCTATGACTCAACTTTAAGCCCTTTGAGAGTGCAGATGAGTTTTCCTACTTTTATGTAGGAAGCCCCCAAGATCCACATTATGTATGCAACATAGGGGGTGGCCCTGAGACCTTCCCTTTTTCCCAAAGAGTCAAATTCTTCCAGACAAAGTAGCATAGACTCTAGACATCAGAGTTGAGGTTAAATGTTAATGAGATGTCAGGAAATGGGGACCCTCATCCTGCTACCCAACTTCCACAAACTCCAAACATACACAGTAACAGGACACACTGCCCTCTCCTGCAACCTCCTGTCCTCAAGCTATACATATTGCCCCCCGACTACTCTCTTTTTCTCCAGTGGGGGGGGCCAGCAAGAAGAGGGGAAAGAGTCCACAGACACCAGGGAACAGGACAGAGAACCAGTAAGGCTATTTTTTAAAATAGGTGTTGTCCAGAATGCTCTGATGTGGGGCAGGAGGGTCTTATAGCCCCTGCCAAGCTTTGAGCCCATAGTACATGCTACAGGTGATTTTGAATGCATGTAATTGCACATTTGTACTCACATTCATCATGCATCACACACACACACACACACACACACACACACACACAGCACTGGGGAAGAATAGAATAATAAATCGCTGTGCTGAGTCCTAACAGTCCCCCAAACCGTGAGCTTTGCAACCTGTTCCTGTCATCTGTAGACTGACCTGGTAATAGGTTTCCCAGTACTGCAGCCCTTGGGTATGGATCACAGTGGCTGGGGACTCAGAGTCTAGCTCTAAGAACACAGGTATCCAAAAGAGCCAACCCAAAGGACCCCTACCTGTCAGACTGCACAGATAAGGAGAGCCTGGTGCTTCCTAGTGCACAGGATCGCTATTTCTGACAGTCTGGCTGGAGAAGTTAACAGCAGAACCCTCTTAGAGAGCCTTATGTGCCACCAAGAAGTATGAACAGAGGCTATGGGACTCTTCATAGAAGGCCAGGCTGCAATGGGGAGAGGTCCAGGAGGTGACCTGGAGGGGAGACCTGCAAGAAGGAGGACTGTTGGGGAAAGAGGAAGTGGTCAGGGCATTCCAAGAGGAAAAATGATGTGGAATTTAGAGTAATTGATGTTCACTATATATCAACCAAAAATATCTATGAGTTAAAGGACAAAGAGGAAACAAAAGACCCCCAGGTGTTCCTTCTAACTTTTCTGAGGTAAAAAATTTTTATATGTATACAAGTCTAATGTGTGTGTATATTTATGTATGTATATGTGTTTCTTTTTTTCTTTTTACACAAATGGGCTCATAGTATACCTACTATTGTAACTTACTTTCTTTATCCACTTATTTTTGACATTGGTCCTCATTAATATGTAAAAATAAGCCTAAAATCTCATATGGTTAATTACTATTCCATTTTAGGGTGGTGTGGAATGCCCCTCAGCTATAGACACTCGGCTAATTTCCAACCTGGCCATTTGCCTTTGCAATACCTGGGCAGGTGATGGGATCCCATCAGTGGGATAAACTATCTGGGGAAGGGGAAACTGGTTTCATTCTCACCAACAGTTCAAGTGGTATTTATTGACTACCTACAATGTGCAAGAAAGAGGTCAAAATAAAGTGACACTGAAAATAAACTGTTCATGGGCCTCTGGCCCCAAGTGCAAAGAGGTCCTTTAAAGAGGACAGGTTAAGGGCATTTCTACTCAAATTTTTTCTTCTTTGCGTGTGTGTGTGTGTGTATTATGATAACTATTAACTGTATAATCCAATATATAAGTAATAAAACATTATTGCAGAACAGGTACACATGTCATATCTATCTCCAACCTATTATACATCATAAGCTCTTTTCCACGTCTTTAGCATATCCAGTGTGCTATGAATTATGTGCATAAAAACTCAGCATGCACTGTTTCAAAATCATCATCCAGGGGTTTTCAGGGTTGCCTGTAGAGGTCAGAACCAAATTAGGCCTTAGACTCAAGCCCACCCCACCTCTAATGTCAGTCCCAGCAAGAAGACACAATAACATCAGGCAATAGCTCAGCTCAGCCAGTTATTTTCCTAGCCAGAATCCCATTAGGAGGAAGCAGGGCTCCCCCACTTGAGTTCTGGTTTCCTGAAAAGCCAAATTCTCATGGCTCTCCCTGCCCAGGCCCTTCTGCCCCCACCCTTTTATCGAAGTGAAAGTGTGACAGCAATAGCACACAAGCCTTCGCATCAAAGATCTGCACTACTCACTGGTTCCCAGAAACACACTTGTCTGGGACATGGGATAAGGAGCAGCCAAGGAGAGGTCATTGATCTATGTCTCCAGGGCCCTGCAGTTTTAGGCACAGGGAGGGGCCAAGGATTTCCAGATGTTCCACTAAAGGGCTGGACCAGTGCCAGGGAGCCTAGTGGCTCCACAAAGGAAGCCTGTTCCCCAAGTGTGCATCAGGCCAAATCAACGCTCTCTGAAGAGAGTGCCCTCAAAGTGGGCTGGGCCTTCAGAAACACTTCCATGGTGGCTGTCTTCCACTGGCCCCTCTCCCTTCATGGCCATGACCACCAGCTCTGCTACACACATCTTTCCCCAACTACCAGCTCTGGTTTCTATAGCAACAAAGCAAAAGCCAACAGGGTTTGAAAAAGCAGCAATCTTAACAGTGACCATACATAAGGGCAAAGAAAATAGCCTGGGAAACTCTGATTCCAAACTAGAAATCTTTGCTCAGAGGAGTGCCAGCCCATCAGGGGGCCCCAGCTTCAAGTCTAAAAACTGAGCTCTCTATTCCCAAGGGTGCAATTCCCCTTCTCTCTGGAAAGGAAAAGGCCAGAGATAAACTGATCAACACACTGCACAAGTTTGCAAGCTAGTTTGTCAAGGAGCAACCCCTGCATATTTATGATTACTTAGTATACATGGTCACCATTGACATGACTTCCATAAAGAAATGCAAGAACATAATCAACACAAAATTCAGGATAGTAATTGCTTTGGGGGAAGAAAGGGTGAAGACAAGTCAGGTGGGGGGATCCTTAAAAAGTCTCCAAAGACCCCAGAAATGGACTTTTTCCCTAAACTGGGTTATAGGTTCATATGACCCATGATATACAATATAATTTCAGAATAAAAATAGTGGGAAGGAGGGAGGACAATTAAGGACAAATTGGCTCAAAAGAAACAAATCACCGAGAGTGTTTTTTTCCTTAAGGTAAGCAAAGAATCCAACATTTGTTTTCTAAGGCAAAGAGAGGCCTTGTGAAGAACTCATACAGTATGGGGAGTGAATGTGAATCTAAAGGTCCCTGGTTTGATTCACACTTTAAAAGATTAAAAATAAAAACAAAATAGGTTCCTCTCCAGGCAGAGCTAGGTGTTTCTGGTTGACCTGGCAGCGGAGTGGCTACAGGGCCATAATTACAGATAGGGAGAGGTCAGGCAGCTGACAGACATCTGTAATTAAGCAGGTGAAGTCTGTCTTCCTAGTTCCAGCCACTCTGCCAACAGCCTTGGTGACCCCAAACCCACCTATTACAGGCAATTCTTGACTTTCACCCATTTAGCCTTTAAACAATATGCAGGCCAAATGTAGCTGCCCAGCCATGAGCTGGCAATAACATTTCATGGGGGGCTTTCTGCTTGCCAAGCATCAGTGCCTCCGCCAGCCTTGCCATCTTATCTGGACCACAGTCATTCCTTAACTCATTTAAAAATATTTTCTAAGTACAGCTGTAACCTGGCACCCCCTGAGGCAGTGCAGGTACACCAAGGATCAAAACAGATGCAGCCCTCCCTGGCAGAGCTAAAGAGAGTGTTTGCACAATTATTTGACTATCTCATTTCTCTTATCCTTTTTCTTAAAAAAAAATAATAATAATAGGTAAGAAAAGCTGTGAATGTTAGTCCTTGAGGGTGAAAGATGGATCTCTTCTACTTCAGAAAATTGAGGTCAACAGAGCAAATCTGCCAACCTGTAGTCTCAGCTGGACCCTCCCAGCAACCTACGCAAGTTGACATGCTCCCCACGATCAAGAGCAAAGAAAAACTACAGTTTTAAAAAGCACAAGATGCTGAAAATATCACCAAAGTTTGTGTCTAAACAATAAGACATAATGAGAGAATTTGGAAATACATTTTAGTTCCCTGGTAATGAAATCCCCCATCATAAGTTTTAACTTAATTATTCAACTTTGTTCCTCTGGCTTGCAGATGTATTTTCAGAAAGCATCATGTGCAAAGCTGCCTGTGGGATCTTCACGCATGAGGAAGACTTAGGAGCTCATCTTTCTGTAAGGGCCAGTTTATTTTATTTTTTGTTGTAAAAAGGGTTAGCTCCATGGGCATGAAGAGCTTAAACTAGCATCCATGTTAAAGCTCAGAAGGAAAACATCAAGCACTGGACAGACAGCAGGTCAATGCTGGGGGTCAATCACCCTACCCATAACCCACCTCTTCCAGGCAATGTGTCTGTTGGTCCATTTGTGGTGATACATCACCTACTCAGATGAAGACATTTCCACCCAGAATCCAGCCTTTTCCCAGGACAAGAGGCTGACTAAACCCTTTCATGGAAACCTCAGCCTCTTCTCACTTGGGTGCCTTCCTTGCAAGAATTCCCCAAGTTTGCGGAGAGAATCTTTACCACACGGCACATGTAAGTGAGTGAGCATGGCGGAAGAATGTTTCCCTTAACTGCTATGGCTGTTGCTGCCATTTTTCCTCCTTGCAGTTTGCCTCGTTTATCTAGGGGCACAAATTCCACATCACATCCGAATGATAGAAACAAAGGAATATAAGGGAGAGTACTTATAGATGTGTACACTGTATGCAACTATGGAATTATCACAATGAGCCACCCTCATATCAATGTTTGGCAAGTAAAAAGTAAAATAAAATTTAAAAAATTAAGGAACAACTAGTGATGTTACGAGAGACTTTTTCAATTAAAAAAAGTTTTCATAGAAAGGGCTCTCACAACTTGGGTCCATTTAAGCACAGAGCTTTTTAGGAATGAAGAGTCAAGAGTTTTATGTTTTGTTTTTTGAGACAGGGTCTCACTGTGTTGCCCAGGCTGGCCTTGAACTTGTTATCGTCCTCCCTTAGCCTTCCACATAGTGGGAATTACCAGGCATGCACCACCACACCAGCTCTAAGATTCAAATTTAACATTTCCTGTTTTGCCTAAATTTTCAAGAAATATAACGATTCTATAAATACATGTTAAGATCCAGTTTTTCCCCTTTATTTACCTACTTTTTTTCTGTACCTTTTAATGACATAGGCCATATATATATATATATATATATTGACATAAATATATATATACATTGACATAAAGGTCTCACTATATAGCGCAGGCTAGTCTTGAACTTGCGATCCTCCTGCCTCAGCCTCTCAAATGCTGGCATTATAAATGTGTACCACCACACCTGGCTAGATTTTTAAAAATAAACAGTTGCCTTATTATCATCCACTTATATGTATTCATGGAAGTTATTTGTTAGATGAAATTAGATCTTATAAAAAAAAACCATTAGATGAAGGGAAGCCTTTGGTCACTAAATCAAAAAATAACTGCAATTATCCAATCCAGCCCTCCAGCTAACATATGAATGTTTTCTACAACATTTCTAAATGATCCTTCAGTCCCCATTTGACTACCAACAGAGATGGAGCACATCCTGTTTCTGTTCTGGTGAATTTAACTGCAGGAGGACTCTGCCTAGTAGAGGCTTTTCTCATATACTAAACTAAGCTTAGATCCACCTCTCTGAGCCCTTCTGGTCCTGTAGCTTCCCCGAGGAGCCATAGGGTAAGTTCTTCCCTCTTCCCTTTGACCACACTTTAAGGACTTACAGATATACACCAGATGTCACCCACTGCTAAGGCTAAGAATTATTGGGTCTTTTCCCCCAGTAATAAGAATAAGGAGAGAAAGAGGTTCACTCACTAACTCAGCCTTATACTCAGAAAGTCTTCAACTGAGAATCCCAAATCCCAAGCATCTACTGAAACAGCATATCAATGCTGCCAACACAATCCAGGTGAGGGGTAGATACATCCAGTATCTGTTCACCTTCACTGGGATGGCAGGGGCATGAACAGAATCCAAGCTTCTGATTTCAATGGAGTTGCTTGCACTGTTTCTCACCACAAAGCTGCTTAATGCTAAAATCTATGTAAATGATCACAGGTCCATCTCGTGCCCAGCACCAGCAATGCCCTGCAATAATCAAGACTCTCATGTACTTCATCCATGCCTCTATGCTAAGCTGTTTCACACTGGGTTTTGGTTGTCTATCTCCATATCTGGTTCCTCATGGGATACAGCTAGAGATGGTCCTTGTTCCAAATTGGTTTTGTGTAGCCAGATGGTAGGATGAAGTTCCAGGCTCAGTGTTGCCATATCATGGGGAAAACTGGGAGCCTCAGGGCATGGGGCTAGCTCTAGGATGTGGGTCACCTCTCAGCTCTAGGCTCACAGTGCAGAAAACTCTGCTCTTGGGTGGCTATGGTTTAAGGGGCCGGCCAGGCACAACTTGAACTCTAGTTACAGTAGCTAAAATAAAAAACCAGATATGAACAAGGTTGTAAAGAAAGACAAGAGGAGTCTGGGGGCAATCACAGTGTTATGAACCAACCAGAGGATAACATTCGGGTGGGCCAGTGTGGGAAGAATCACCAGAGGAGGAAAACGTGGAATCTAACTTTGAAAGAATGTAGAAATACTGAATGAACAGGGAGGGGAAGGGGTATTATAACTGGAGATTTGGTGTATGATGAGGCACTGAGGTAGACTCAGAAAGCACCTAATAAGTACTTGGCAAAGAAAGCTTAAACACTCAGGCCCACGCCCACCCATGAAATCAATTGTACACTGGAATATGAAACAACTGATTATCCAAAGCAAACTCAACCATACACCTTATTTATCTCAATAGTTTCCTTTAAAAGTGACACTTTTTCCTGTTACTTTAATTTAGTCACACATTCACTTATCCAACAAGCAAAAATGACACCCCTAACTGTGTATCCAGCCCCTAATCCAGAATTCTCTCTCTATATATATTTCTCCTTCCATAAAAAGCAGGTGCAACCTGCCTATCAGAGGAGGGTCACATAGAGGTAAGTTCTAGCAAGGTCCCTGGGTGAGTTACTTTAATTAAAGCCCCAGGAACCAGGAGAAAATTAGCACAGTGGGATCAAATTCAAGCACCATTCAATACTTTGGGATATTTATAGAAAAACAAACACAAAAACAAAAAATTCAATATCCTGACTGGCGGCTTTTAGGAGGGCTACTTAGTGCTTTGGTTTCCTGGTATAAATTGGTTCTCATTTTCATCCCTGAAGAACACTGACGTTGTCCATTTTGACCTTCTGCAGACTAATAAACCCAAGCTAAAACCCAAGGTGGGGGCATTGCCCAGCCTGCCTAATAATATCAAGAGCCTTCTCAACATCCTTCCAGGTGAAAGGAGACTAGGGAGAGAGAAGATTCTACACTCAAAGGATCCAAAGATATTGACTTTAAGGTGTACTAAGTGATTGAGAGTTTGGGAAGAGAAGGATTGGTAAATTTCCTATAAAATAGAAACCAATGCCTGCTGAGCACAGTCCAGAGGAAATATGGCAGGCCTACTAACTCTTGCTACTCAAAGAGGAGATGAACAGCTGGGTTATGTCCTGGGAGCTGGTTAGTGATGCAGAACCTCAGGACTTGTCCCAGGCCTGCTGAGTCAGAATCTGTAGTCTCATAGGTCCTGGAGTGACTAACGGTCTTAAACTCTTACAGCCTCATTCTCCCCATACATAAAATAGGAATGATAAAACCAATCTGGCTCATCCATTTAGGTATAAATAAAATAATCTCTGGACTGAGATCTGACTTGAAAAATTTTGTCTCCCACCAGCTATGAGCAAACTTCTATTGATTTTGACCCACAACTACAGAGCTAGAAGGAGACCGTAGGGCCACCATCCCCATGTGCATAGCAGGCTACGGGTCCTAAGTAGAGTTATTTGACTTTTTGCTAAATATCCCCTAGCTTGGGAACTCCTGGAAGACAGGACCTGTTTCTTTTATCTTTGTTTCTTTATCCCTGAGTGTGGTGCCTGGCAGGCAATAAACTGTCAGTATACATTTGTTGAATGCATTGGTAAATCAAGTGATTAATGGTGGAGCAGGAACTAAAACACAGGTCCCAATAACAATACATACACCTGAGAGTGAGCTTTAACATCCCCTGAGTTCATTCTTCCTGATAGTTTCAAAATAATTCACATAGGTTACGAGAGGACGTCATGGGTGCTTGATGCAGAGACTACTTCCCTTTGAAGCACTTATTAGCAACATTAGAAAAGAGACAGATTGGAAAGTCTGACCCACTGGCAGCCACTTATCCTGCTTAGCTAGACAGAAAGTACCAAAGCTAGTGAAGCCATTTGTCTATGGAGATGACCAACCTTGAGATAAGAAACAGGAGATGTTAGGTGCTAAACAGTGCTGTCACCAGAAAAGCACAGTAGGATGGTCATCTAGCAGAGGCAAGCACAGGCAAGGTCATGGGAGTCCAGGCTACCAGGCTACCATGCCCCATGCTCTCTACATCATGAGTACTGAGTACTCAATGACAGGCACAGTCTGAGGGAACCCTAATTTCAATACTTCCTACTGTATATTAGAAGGGTCTGATGAGCAGTAAGTGCATGAAGAGCCTTATTTCTGGAGCTCCCTGTCCCTAGACCCATTGTTCTGAAGACTCAGTGGGTCACACCTCTCTGACGGAGTTTTCTGCAGCTTGTTGCAGCTTCTGGCCAGGTCACTGTCTCTGTGTTCCACCTAATTCTTTTTTGTTTTTAATTTCTAAGTAATTTTTTAGATAGCTCATACACACATTTGGGAAAGGAAAACACAATTATAGGCTAGACAAGAAATGTTCCTTCTTTTCCAAATTCTCCTTTCCCTTCCCCAGAGGCAACCACTGTTCTCAGTGTGCAATGTATCAATGTAGAGTCACCCTGCACACACATGCACACACATGCACACACATATAGAGAGGGAGGGAGAGAGGGAAGGAAGAAAGAGAGAGAGAGAGAGAAAGAGAGAGAGAGAGAGACAGAGAGACAGAGAGACAGAGAGACTTGAATGTAATTCCCCCACAGATTTCTGTTTATATTGTTCACTGCTATGCCTCAGCACTGAGCAGAGTAACTGGCATACAGTAGGTGCCTGATAGCTATATGTTGAATAATCACAAAAAGCTCAGTTTAATAAATCAAATCGTAGCTCCTCTTTATTTGCTTTTCTGTCTGGATGAATCATCTGTGGCAGTAGCCCTGTTTTCTCAACCTCTTTTCCGAAGGATAATTCTTACTACTTGCATTTCAGGCTTGCCATGTGGGTCTAATGGGATCGTGAGGGACCAGTGTTAGCAAGTTTATTGACTGCCTACTCCAAGGACAGCCCTCAAGTGGAAGGAATCCTTCATGTTGGCCCCTCTGTACCCTGTCCTACTAAGCTACCTGACAGTTAGAGTACACTACTGTGCTTACTGGCCTGCCTCATGCTATCAGGATATGAGCTCCCTAAGATCAAGGACCAAATTCATTACTTCTACACCCCAAGCCCATATATCTATATCTATATCTATATCTATATCTATATCTATATCTATACATGTAGATATACATATATCTACATATCTATAGATACATATAATATAGATATACATATATGTATATATATTAGATACAAAAATACATGATGCTTCTGATGAAGGAAACAAAAGATTTACAATAAAGGCAAGAAGATGAAAGCCCCAGTGTTAGCTCTTAGATTAATGATGGTGAATGCACTTGATTGTGAAAATGTGAGTGTTTCTACAAAGCTAGGTAATAAGGATCATCAATAAAACTGTCAGCACTGGCCAATTTCAACTAGATAAAAGAATAGAATAATTGGTACTGAAAGACAACTCTCTAAATTAGGTTAGATGAATGGAAATACCCTTTTCTTCTAAGCCAAATCATGAGAACATTAACAACAGTAAATGATCAAATTATAGGCCACTTTGACCAAATATAATCTGAGCTGCAAACATGAATTTCCCAAAACAATCTTCTTTATAAGATGCAGAAATGATATATAACAAGACAACAGAGACAGAATAGGAGGGCATGGGAAGAAATATGGAGCTCATGTCTTGACTAAGGACCTATTCTAAACCCACCCTTCCTATAAATTTATTTATTCCACATGACTATTCCTTCTCCAATTACTTCATTAGTAAAACAAGCACATAGTCAACATAAAATATATATCCACGCTTCCACAATGGCAGACGGGAAAGAGGCCCTAGCAGTGGGCTCTGCTCTCTAAACATTCTACATTCAATTCTGTGTCTCATCTGCTAATCGTTGCCGTTTGGTGTTTTTAACCATGGATGATTCATTTCAGAGGAACTGCTGTGTATCTAGAGGCTATTTGGAAGGAAATGAGGGTTTCTTGGCTTATTTCTCATCGAGCATTTTAGTAATGTCTCTATGTGACATTATAAACTCCTTGATGGGGGCTTGGTGCTTACTGTTTTCAAGCTGACTCCCATTGTCTCATCTAGTGTGTGATCACTTCTAGGAATGAACATTTATTTCATCAGAACAAGAATGGAGCCAAAAATCTGGAGATTAAAAGGCCTGCTCCCCATGTCTGAGTATCCGTGGTGACAAGCAGTCATGCTGCGATCAGCCTTGGGGAATGTGGGGTTCATGTTGTAAGAGCAGTTTTTTTTTTTTAACACCTGAATTTTTCTATTTTTTATTTTCTCAACTTTGCATACTCCCAGAGAGTCTGATATAGACATGATGTCTGGGTAGCCCAAATGGTGAACAGAACCAGAATTTCAATGCCTGGGGCACATCACACAAGGGAGATGGATCAGCACCTTGCTGCTGTTGTCTCGCTTTGAAATTTCCTGTTTTGGAAGCTAGAAGTGCTCCCTAGTCTCTCAAGTAATGTTTCTTATCAGAGTCTGAACAGAAGCTGAAAACAGGAAGCACGGGAATGTCCGAGCTTGATTTTGGGACACTTTAGAAAGGCTGGGAGAGGGCTACAGGTGTGGCTTAATGGTAGAGTGCTTGCACAGCATGTGTAAAGCCCAGCACTGAAAAAAAAAAAAAAGGAAGGCAGGAAAGGAGGGAGGGAGGGAGAGAGGAAGATGGGCTGGAGAGGAGGAGAAGGCTAGGGATGGTAGAGTGAATACCATTGGACTCTATGAGATTGCAAAGGGGAAAAAGAGGATGCAAAGAAAGGTCACAAAGGGACGGAACTCAGTACTACAGATGTAGCATGTACTCTATCCAATGTCCTGAATTTCATCAAATTTGACCTGGAACACTCCTTCTCTTGGGGGACTGATAAGGAAAAAGACCTTGACCATGAAGTTATACTCAGAACAACTACCTTTGACCTTCAAATCCAGATTAATGATTTATTGCATTTTGCTTTCTTGCTTGCATAGCATGAACATTTCTGTTTGCAACACTGCTGACTGTCTTTGTTTGGATGTTCCTGAAGAGCACAAACTTCATTTATTTAATTTATCCTGACTATCCTGCCATTCCTAAAAATAAGAGCCTCAAAACTGTCTTTGATAATGATGACATGAGTCCCTCAGCTCAGAATGCAATCTCCTCTTCTTTCCTGAAAAGCCAACCTATCCACCTTTTCCTTTATAATGCAAGCCCTACCTCTCCCTTGAAAACTCCCTGGGTTATTCCACTTCCAATTTATTCCCTGGTTACACCCAGTTCAGCATTCAATGTGATATTTATTGGCTTACATTTTTCTCTCATGATTTCTTCCTGAAAGTCTTGGAATCCTAAATGAATTGCAAACACATAAAGGCAAGGGCCATGTTTCTATTCTTGTGAATGTCATCTCTCTTTTCCATTTTCTTCCCCACCCCCTATTCCCCAATCCAACTGAGCACATTTGTTGAAGTGCACTGGTGACTATTGCTGATTTGAATAAATGGTTCCTTTTATCTACCTAGAAGGAATGGATTAAGTGATGGGGAAATTGGAAGAAATGAGACAGAATTCTTTTGAAGTGAAGGTTCAGTAGTACTCTGGAACCTGAGAGATACTATCTAGATACGTCCTGCCACTGGCAGAGGTAGAATTTCCACCCTAAAGATAGTGCTCAAATGCCTGACATGGGCACAAGACTCCAATGTCTCTAACAATGAGAGCAGGTCAGTAGAAAGATCCTTGTTCTGATCGGATTTGAGGCAGTTCTAGTTTCTGACCAGGACCTACTTACAGACCCATATTACAGAGTGCCTGAGAGGAAGCGACCATTCTGAAATGCAACCAAAGCAGTTTTCTAAGGGAGTGGGAAAGAGATCTATTTATGAAAGAGATTTATAGGCCACCTTTGGATTAAAGGCTAAGAAATTTAACTTTATGTTTCTATAAAGAGCTTTCTGAAGAAAAGAACTAAAATAAAAAGAGCAGTAAGAGGTCATTTCCATGTTGGCAAACTCATTATCAGAGCCCTGACTTGAAACAGGATCAGAGCCTGGGGTCTGGATCCAGCAGTTCCTCGTAATTGACCACATGGCCTGAGGCACATCACTTGCCTTCTCAACTTCCCATCTCCACATGGAGATGACACTATCAGGCACTTAGTAAAGTGAAACTCTCTACACACATGTTGTCTTTCCAGAACCAAGCAAAGCTGGCTTGGTCACATCTGTCTCCCTGTGCAATCTGAGAAAAGTTCAGGAGAAAGCTGCAAAGAAGAGTTAAGATTTTTAAAATATCTCTTCCAAAAGGTTAAGGGATTTGATGGATTCAGCCTGAAGGAAAGAGATTTAATAACTGTCTTCAAACAGATGAAGAGCTTTCACCCACAGCCAGAGAAAGCATGGGGACCACATGTTCCCAATCTGAACACAGCAGGGATGGGGTAAGCCAGGCTTCAACAAAGAGATTTTTCTGACATTAAAGATCTCAAGACACAAAAGAGCGGCTCAGGGAACTAGAGGATGCCCTTCTTCACTTCATTTGGGGAAGAAGAGGATGAGGGAGAAATGATGGGGCAAAACTGGATGAGTCTAAACTCTGCAGAAAACAATCTTATAGCCCCTGCCAGACTTATTGTACTGTAAATTGCCTCTTTGTTACCTTGCTCTGTTCTTGGCCCTGTGAGCATATGACACCCAGAGTCAGAAACCAGCCCTCAGACTGTTTCCCTGAATAGTGACTGGGTGGAATTATGAGCACCTCCTTTCTATCAGGTCTTCAGGGCTTTTGAATACTAACTGAGCATGGCCTGTATGTGAGGGCACTGTACCAAGGCTCTGTTCTTATAGCAACCCAACCATATTCTGATCACAGGTGTTCCTATTCCCATCTTTCAGATGAAAAATTTGAAGCGCTAAGCAAGTAAACTGACAGCCAGGATTTAAATTGAGGTCTGATGGACTCCGAAGAAGGCTGTGCTCTTTTCCAGAAAGGTGACTGAATATTCTCTGCTGTGTGTGACTGCAGAAAGAAAGGAAGACAGGGAATGTGGTTCCCTGCCTCTCACCTTCCATTTGTGCAACACAGAACCTTGCCAGAGCTTGATTTAACTGCATTATTTATGATGCATGTGTGCAAAAACCATTCAAGTTATGTTGCATCTCCTGTATGTTATTGGAGAAACAATTTGGTGGAGCAAACATCCCATTGAGGCCTACTTCTTGTTGTTCCCATTGCCAGTTTAGACTCTGAAGAACTCTCCCAAAGTAGCACTGCCCCTGGATAAAAAGCAGAGGAAGAGGAGACTATCAGTCCCAGATCTGGCCCCAACCATCTCTCACCTTGAGGCCTGCAAATAAAGGTGCATTCTCATGTTATTATAAAGAATAAAAAATCATATACAGATTACAACAAAGGAAAAAATAATAATGCGTCCAGCAAGAAATAACCATTTGAGAATTACACTGCTGCTTATTATGCTTCTATTACCTAGGCTAATTGTGCTTTGACTAAGTGTCTGGTGTGCCCATCGCTTCCTATTTACCAGTAGGAAAGGCACATGATTGCTATCTATGATGAAAGCCAAGCACTAAAAGCACAGAACAAGACAGTTCTGTGAGTAGGTTTGCTACTTGGGATAATGGAGGTGAAGTGTCTAGGTAGGACCACACCTGTCCAAAATAGTCTGTTTCTTTGAACGCCTTCTCCCTGTGGTGAATATTAGCTATCCTTCAGCCATGAGCTATGACAGATGTCTATTTTAATTATACTAAAAGGTAATATCACATGACTGGAAATGACCTTCACTGTCATCCTGCCTGACCATTTATATCTGGGGTTAAGTTCCCTGGTCTAGCTAAAGCACACGCCAATCAAATCCCATTATGGTGAACTGCACAGGACATGCAAGCAGTGGAATTTTATTAGACAGTTAGAAATCACATTATATCCAGCTCCAGCGGATGCAGACGCCCAGGCTTTCTTAAGAGCATGTTAGCAAGGAAAAGAATCCTTTGACACATCCTAGATGAGGGGATGTATTCACACTGTCTCACCCCCACACCTTTCTCTGAGCTCTTCCAAATTTGCATGTGTTGTAAAGTTTGTGCAATTTCTATGAATATATTTTTTCACTGACGGGGCTGGAGCACTGGAGACAGAGGAACTCAAGAGAGACTTGATAGCAGAGTAATAGAGAGGTAAACCTTCAGTTACGCCTCATTTCAACTCTTCACACTTGCATAGCACACATGTAGTATTTTCACTCAAGAAAGGGACTTTGGCAAGAACCTATGAATGCCCACAGTCTGTAAATCAAGTTGGGTAGCTGTGACAACCATGTTTCACCTGAACCCTTCACATGGTCTTGTTCACAAATGTTGTAGTCTCTTAATCTCTAGGTCCTCTCTTTTGAAGAAAGCCAAAACCACCTCCAGAGCAGAAGCCTTCACAGTCTAAGCTAAAAGACTGGGAGAACAGATGGGCACGACACAAATGGAACACAACAAGATCAAGCTTCGAGGAAGGGAGTGCCACACCCACCACCCACAGAAAGAATCCCAAGTCCAGGAATGGCATGAAGAAAAGAAAGAGTAGAAAAATGTCTTCTCTTCTCCGTATCAACACACATTAACACTTTACAGAGTCTGGCATGCGTCAGTGGTTCTAAAGTAAACCCTATTTTTGTTAGATGAAAGAGATTTAAAAAACAGACTCAAAGTTTAACCCAATGAAAATTGCTTTGGCTATTCACATGCATTAAAATGTGGAGGCAAGGAAAAAAATTAATTGCTTCTGATTTATTTATTCATTCATTGTCCATCTCCTTTGTAATGGAGAGAGAAAGAGAGATGCCTTCTATAATCTTGCAAGTCACTAATCTTTTTGAGGAAAAAGAAAATAATCCAACCCTGCCACTGGTTGCCCCACATCTTGGCAAAGGAAATACATGCTTAATTAAGTTGATGTAAGGGAAAAAAGGAATTGATTGTAGCCTTTCAAATGTCTCACCAGGGGCCGAGGGCTAAAGTGGCAGAGCACTTCCATAGTAAGCACAAGACCCTGAGTTCAAACTCCAGAATCACAAACAAATAAAATAAAATGGAAAATGCTTCACCAGCATTTACAATCAGGAGTTCACTGTAAAGCCTTAAGTCTGGTGACTATGGATCACATACTATATTAAAAATGCTAAAAGAAACTACAAGGTGTCACTTTACTGTTTGCTTTTTTTTTTTTATTTTTAGACAAGGTCTTGCTATGTTGCCCAGGCTGGCTCAAACTTCAGAACTCAAGCAATCTTGTCTCAGCCTCCTGAGCAGGTAGGACTACAGGCATACACTACGGCACTCAGCTAGGTTGCTCTTTCTTAATCTGAGTGGTGGGTGTGCTAGTGCTTGTTTTACTTTTCTTTAGGCCCTTTTGTAGGTCTTAAATATTTCTCACTAAATATTGTTAAATCCTCAAATCTTCTACAACAGGTTCTATTCTGGGCTGTTCAGTCTGAGAGCAGAGAAGGGAAGTTGGGAATGCCAAAATGTAATTGCAACAAAGAGCAGAAAATGTAAGCAATCCTGAAAAGATGTTTAAAGCTTCAAACCTATGCCAAATCATTGAGATGTATTAAAAGAAGACTGAATTCTAGTTTGATCCCCATATGCACCCAATTATTGAATTATTCTGAACACCTGTTGAAACCGGGCGATGAATAAGCCAAATGAAAATTAACACACACCACTATCAAGTTTATCATTCGGCCAGCAACTCTGAATTTGCTTGCACAATCTTCCCTCACCCCACCCCACACACACACCTGCCCCCATGATCCTTCGGTTAGAGACCTTATGTGGAATTGTGACTTTGTGCTTGCTGATTGCTCAGTATTCAGGAGAGACACTGCGAATGGCCTGAGTTCTCCAACCAGGAGAGCTGAGGGGGATGAGGGCCTTTCTTTTCCCACAGGAAAACAGCCCCCAAACACCATTTTTCCCCCCACTGCCAAGAAGAACCAGCCGTGGTTTCCCAATCTCTCTGCTGTGCCATTAAAACCAACTGTTCTGTCCTTCTTTCCACAGAGGAGGAAGAAGAAAGATGGTTCCAGCAACTACATTTCTGTCCTAATTCCCATCCTTGTCAGTGCTTAAGTCTGCCATGATTCCCTTACACTTATCTGGACAATGTTTTATTTTCTAGCCTACCCTTCTGCCCCGAATGCTCAGTCTTCACTACCCAACACAAAACCTTAAAAGGAATTAAGTGAGCAAAGAAAAAAATTGAAAGAAGAGATTATAAAAAGAAGACAGAAGGAAAATCCAACTATCAAAGAAAATCTATATGTAGTACAATCAGCCAGTAGGAAGCAGATGTTCTCTCATCCCATTATATCTTCTAAGAGCAGGGCTTTTGCTCTTTATTAAAAAAAAAAAAAAAAAAAAAAAGAAAAAACTGGTGAAAGAATCTATAAATCTAAAGAAGTAAGATTCTGAACTTGGACATATTATTTGTTTTGCTTCTGAATACCGTTAGACCAACTGCTTTTACTTCCTCCTCACTGCACACAGACAAACCCCACTTAAGCCTCCTGGGAGAGGCTGCAACTCTGCCGAACCTGCCTTGCACATGGCATGTGAAAATGCCTGTTTTATTGGCCTCACTTTGGTAAGTCAGAAATCTTCCCTCTGCTCCACAAGTAACAGATGGCTGGTCCCTTTTGGTACACAGGCGTAGCATCTTCAAAATAACCTTCTCCCTTAAAGTATGCCAATTAATCAAATGTCACTGTGATATGTCCCAGCCAAGAAAGAAAGAGAGAGACCAAGAGGACAAAGGGTCAACAGAACAGGACAAAGATGAGAGGTTACACTCTCCTACCTTCACCCGACGACCCCGAGAGATCGATGATCACATATACTTTTCCTTCTGGCTCCAGATCAATCTGCAATTAAGAAAATGACAGTACCTCTGTTAGCGTATGGTGTGGGCAACTGGAAACCCCACATATTTCTATCCCAAGCTGCTAAAACCTAAAGCCACAACTTCATGCAATTCATCAGCCCACAATGTGTCAGGTCCAAGGTGAAGTAGAAATGAAGGCACATCAACAATGACTGAATGTCCACTGTGCCCTGGATGCAGTACTAGAATCAGACCCCAAAGTAGCATCATCCTTGTGGTTCTCGACTAGGAGTGATTCTGTTCCACAAGGGGCACTTAGCAAATTCTTCAAGACAGTTTTGATTATCATGATGGGTGGAGAGAATGTAGCAACTGATATCTAAAGGGTAGATGCTAAGGAGGCTACTAAACATCCTACAATGCATATTTGCAGTCCCCACAACAAAGAATCATCCAACCTAACATGTTGATAGTGTAAAGGTTGAAAAACAT
This sequence comes from Castor canadensis, assembly GCF_047511655.1. NCBI lineage: Eukaryota > Metazoa > Chordata > Mammalia > Rodentia > Castoridae > Castor > Castor canadensis. The sequence continues at coordinate 39,468,862 of NC_133397.1, read as the reverse complement.
TGTGTTATTCCTTTTTATAGAAAAGGAAACTGTGCTCAGCATTCCAAGGTGAGATTCAATGCCAAGACTGTCCAAAAAACCTCATGTTCTTTATTCTACACAAATTACTTCCAGGGGAAGTAAGAGACAGAAAGGAGACCATTCCTGCTCTCATAGTGTTTACAATCTTATCAGGGGTTAAAAAATAGTGCTGAACCCAGTTCAATGATGAGTGACAGAGAACAACTTAATAACATATCAGAGGAGCCTAAAACCAGTGCAGAAGAGCAGTCTGGGGAGTCTTCATGGGCAAGAAAGGGAAGATAGTCTGAATGGAACAAACAACATAAGAAAAGGCTTGGAAAATGTGCAGTGCTTCTACGAAATCAAGGGGTCTCCCATGCTCAGAGTGTTTCTTGACAGCACGTGTGTTTGGCAAACTCAGATTCTACATGGTTGCAATGAAAAAGTAAATACTGCTAAGTGCTTATCACTAACTTCTACCTACCCCAACTTGCTCCCTCTCTGCCTCAAATCCAGCTAACTACTCCTGTTATATAGAACAGGCTGATGAAATTACAGTAGAAGGAAAATCAGAGGGCTGGGCCTCTTGAAGTTAACACATCTTGGCAAGGTCTGAACTCTCCTTACAGAACTTGTGCTCCTCATCAGAAAGAGTAGTAACTCCGGAAACCCTGGATCACCAAGTCCCCCTGCTAGCCTCTCCCGCCTCCACAAGCCCATCTGTCTACATAGAGCTCTAATTGGCTCACAAGTGCCAGTCTCTCTCCCCAACAAGCTGTGCATTTTTTGAGGGCAGAAACCACTATCCCCTCCTTTTTTTTTTTTCCATTGTCCCCAGCAAAGAGCAAGCATACATTTAGCAAGTAATACTTAGGAAGAGGCAAACTGGTGGACACCTCCTGCTACTTCAAGGTCAAGGTCAATTATCGCCTTCTCTCTGAAGCCTTTCCAGATATACCCAGTCAGAATTCATTACCCTATTATCTGTGTTCCCACAGTTCACCCTAATCAGGGCTCCTATTAAACTGTAACACATTGTTCATCTAGCTAGCTTTCCTGCTAGACAGAAAATGTGATGACCATAATTGCACCCTTGGCTCAATGTCTTTTGCTCAGGAAATATCCAATACACATTTGAGGAGATGGGAAAGGGCTCTATGTTCAATACTTCTAGAGCCTATTGTATGTCATTTGTCCCTCCAAGCCACCATCCATAGGGAGGAAGGCAAGCACATGAAGCTGAGGTGGCTGCACCACAAATGCCACATGTGAATGTTCATGAGGTCACCCCACCAACATCTCACACTTCAGAGTCCAGGTTCCCAGATCCACTCATGAACCCCACTGCTTTGCCAGACTTGTCCTTTCATGGTTGAGAGTACTTACTATTTTCCTCAAATGTTTGTTTTTATCCAAAGGGGTCTTCCATGCTTCATGCATGAGACCAGTGGGGAGAGAGAGTTCAGCCACTCTGTTGGGACAGTTTGTGAGGACTGCAGTGAGCAGATCTGCTCACCTGAGTTCAAAGGAGCTGTTCACCTGAGTCTGGGATCCAGATGGGAACCAACACCAAACTGGTGGTTCCATGAGATGACTTTTCTCACCCCTTCTACCCAGAGAGTCCATACTGTTAAGTTTATAGGTAAAGGAACGATTCTCTAGAACTCTCAGTACCAGTACTGACACGGCTCCTGCACTGAACTACAAACAGGAAGACCAACCATCGCCTGTTGTCCTTACTGAACAGAGCCAAACCAGAATCCTGTCCCTGCCAAAGTTCAAAATTATCAGGGGCCCTCTTGCCCCAAAGCATGGAATTTAAATAATGTATGCCTTTTAGAGATTAGATCATGTGCTAAATCCCCCAGCAAAATGAAACACTTTCTCATATCCTCCAAGTCAAAGATTTCCCACGACTGTGGAGTTTATTGGTGAAGCACAATGCTATCTGTAAAAAGCAGGGAGGAAGACAGCAAAGGAATGAGATGGGCAGCAAAGCCTATCCGAAGGCAGGCAGTGAGCCTATCTTTGCAAAGGGGGAATGAGAACTCATGGCAGGGAGGACAGGTCATTGATGATAAAATGTATTAGGATATTAACATTCAAGATAGCAATCAGAAACCATTTTAGCACCCACTGCTGCCTCAAAGCTGGTGAACTGAATTCCCAACAGAAAAATAGGAATTAAGCTATTAAACATGCCAAAAGCAACAAAGAGCTTTACAGCCTGAGCAGATGGCTGCAGAGCACTGGCCAAGCCCTAGCCAGCCAACTGAGGAGGCTCTGAAAATCCATCCAGGGTAGCAGCACTTTAGTGTCATGACTGGAGGGGTTGTGATGCAATTTCATGGCCAACTTCATATTATTACAAATTCTACCCACCATTACATGGCCAGATAATGACGCAACGTGGGCGCCCAGCCCTGCACAACCCTGCAAGGTGTCAGTGTACAGTGATACTAGGCATGACATAAAAGCAGACTCACCATTTCCTCCCAGCCACTCCCATGTTAGTTCTGAACCTTTCCTGCACTCCAGGTTCCTACCAGCTGTCCCAGGTACAGCCCAGCCCTATTCATCAAATCTTTTTAGCCCTCATACCTCTCTTATCAGACTTCTCAGCTACCATCTCTGTTCTCTTTTTCATGATCCTCTTTTAAGGTACAATGCCTTTGGCTATGCCTCTAGCTAAGGCCAGAAGCCAGGTAGTCAAACACTGGGGTAAACAACCACAGCCTTTGGCATCAGACCACGGATGATCCCAGTTTAGTTCCTTACTCTCTAAGTGACCTCACAACTACTTACTCTCCGTGAGTCTCAGCTTCTTCATCTGTGATATGGTTATCATGAAAATTTCTTGGGACCTGCATGCAAAGCCTCTGGCTCTCAGGAGATACTCTGTGTTAGTTAAGAAACAATGGACTGGCAAGGTCACCTGAGGCAAGCAACCCCTGTAACTCTGAGATTGCTAGTCAGTGACAAGGAGCTTAGCAACAACTCTTGTGTCACTTGGGCTGCTACAAGGGCCAAGGAGATCTGCTGTGCATGGTTTTTAGCATGTGCCTGACATTAAAAGGGGAGAATAATGGAGGGTATGAACCAAACAAGGGCAAAATACATGTATATATAGAAATGTCAAAAATTAGTTACTGTTGGTGCTGTTATTATTAAAAGGCTAAGTCTTCAAGTCTTCTGCTTCTTAGTCCAATGTTCCTTCTACTCTGACAAGCTTTCCTTTCATTAAAAAAAAGGTATTTTCTTGCCCCTAGTTGATATTATTACATGTTATTATAGGATATTTGATGACATTACAGTGGTAAAGTAAGAGTTTTGTACCCAGCCTGGGGGAAACCCAGAGACAAGCAAGGCTACACCTGTGGGCATCAGAAGGTCCAGAGTGCTCCAAAGACACAAGAATTGGAGGGTGACCATGGATTTTCTAGCACTTACTGTGCCTTGAACATTGGAGTGGATGTTGTACCTGCCTTGGTTGACTTTGTCTCCTACAAGGCTGGCAATAGTCTCTCTTCCAGATGAGAAAACTGGAGTGCAGAGCACTTTCAGCAGAGATGCCCACTCAAGTCTGCCAGAGCACACAAGAGAGATGGCTCTGCCAGAGCTCAAAGGTCAGGCTTGGCTCCCAATCCTGCCTGGCCCACACAGACATCTCTTGATAGTCCAAGGTACATTCTCCTCCCTCCAGCTTCTGTCTCCAGTGACCTCTTTCCTTTTCAGGTGCCATTGGCTTCCCTAACCAGATAGATAGATCCTAACCTAACCTAAGATAACCTAAGATAGATCCATGCCTTGCATACCTTCACTATCCAACTGAGCACAGAGAGAAGGTCTGGACATAGTAAAATCTCCACTCATTTGAACTCAGAAAAAAGGTATGGAGAAAGACCAAACATAGAAGCTCCTAGAAAAGCAATCTTTGAAAAAGTAAAAAAGACTTGCAAGGACTTCTGAGTGATGCCTGAGTATTTGCAAAACATTTCATGTGTCTTCACATATTCATATATTCCTCACAATTAACCTACAAGGTAATAGGTAGGATTCATGTCGTTCCATGTTTGAGAAAGCTGAGATTAAGGAGGCCACTACACCCCACAGTGCTAGTAAGCTGCACACCTCCAGGGGACATCACACACCCCTCATCTCTGGGAATGTATCCCTGCAGCTGGGCAGCAGAGAGGTAACAAGCACACTCCAAACGTGTACCCTCAGCTCCTGACTCTCAGCCCAATATTCCTTCCAGCACCTCGCAACTGCCCAGCATGATTCAACCCCAAGGAGTCAAAAAGCAGCCCACTATGGGCAACTCGCAGACACTCACAGGTGTTTATGTGTCTGAGACTTGGACACAATCAGGTTCGAGGACAGAGAGGTCAGAATTCAAAGTCAAGATTCCTCTTAACCACAGTCAACTTTCACCTGAGACCTCTAACAAGCCTTTCCCCAGACAGCCCGCAGGGTCACACACACCCAGTTTGAGTTTCACTTCCGTTTCTAGCTGTCCTCAGGCATGAAGTTGCAGGAAAACAAGATGGTAGGGAGAGCATCAGAGAAAGATGAATCCAGAAAGGATGAGAAATTAGAAGAGAGGGTTGTTTCTTTTTCTGTCTTACTTGGAGGAGGGTGGGGAGTAAAGACAGAGGAGGAAAACATTAAGACAGGAGACTCAGGGATATTTTTTCCTCAACTAGAGGACCTGTTGTCCAAGTCCTGCACTCCTTCATTGTTGGCCATTCTAACCCACCACAGGCACACTACAGCCCCCTAGGCCACCCAGCATGGAAGAGGTGAGCTGGACAGAGCAGAGGACATTCACACAGCAAGCATCCTCCTAGTATCAGCTCATGGAAAACACAAAATGTTGAGGCACTACAAATGGGCAATGTTGAAGCAGCAGCTGATTGCTGGTTTTGAAGTTAGCAGCTGATTTAATGGAAGTGTCTTCATTTGGGGAGAAATTTGCTACTCATTCTATTAGTAGGGTACACTGACCAGTCAAAAGGCAGAGGATACACATGGAATGAAATGTTTTCAGGGTTCCACATGCATAGGGAAGCACTTACTTTCATTAAATAAGGGGAGAGGTAAATGAGATGTGGTGCTGGGGATTAAATCCAAGACCATTTGCATACTAGGTAAGCATTCTACCATTGAGCTATCCCCCATCCTTGTAGATATTTGTACATGTTGTCTCAATAAATGAACAGCTTTATTTTATGCTATGTCAATACATTTTTTTTAAAACCCAGATCTGCACAAGTGAATGATGGAGATGACTTACTTGGGAAGCCATCAACCTGTGAGCAAATATTCACATCGGTTTCATTCCTTAACATCCGCACAATGGAAAGAACCCCAATGCCCTGGTACATGAATTAACAAGTCATGTTACATCCACTCAGGAATAAAAATGAAAGAACTACTGATACTTACAACAAAGTAGATGCTACTCCAAAGATAACAAACTCTGTGCAGCTCTATTCTTAGGATTTTCTAGAACCAGCAAAAGTAATTTATAGTGACAAAAAGCACATGGGTAACCTGCTGGAGGTGGAGGGTGTTGGAAGTTTATCTTGATTGTGGTGGTGGCAGTTATGTGAACATATACATTTAGCAGAATGCATCAAACCATACACTTAAAATGAATGCCCTTAATTGTGTATAATTACACTTCAATGAGATAGTTCTTTAAAAAGGAAAAAAAGAAGCCTTCATTTCACACAAGGATTCCTCCACGTTTCCTTTAAATAACAAATCATCTCTCCACCCTCAGAGTATTTAAAATTTCATATTCCATCTTTAAAAATAAAAAAAGACTCATTCAAAGTTTTTCACAAGCACATCTGTCACACAACATAATGTACACCTACCTGTGTGGGCGCACACATTCACACAACACCCACACGTGCAAACACATTCACAAGCACACAGCTGAGCCACCTTCTCCTGTCGTCTGTGATCAAAATACAATAATAGCAAGAAAAACACATTCAAAATGTAGGTTCAAGAGTCTACTGAATTATTTAAATCTGTCTGTGTGTGGCTCTCCATTTCTTCATAGATAAAACAAGATAATTAGACCAAATGTTCTAGCATGTTTTTTAATGACCTACATATATAGGAAGAGCGGGCTTCTTAGAGAAATGTTGGTACATCATTTGGTAGATTACTATGCCAGTACTAAAAATAGAATAAAGAGATCAAAATGTACTAAATGATATAGAACTATCACTGGGATATATTAAGTGGGGGAAAAAGCAAGGCACAATGTGTTTATTATGTTATGCTGCTACCTAAAACAACAGGGTACATAGGTGCATGTACACACACACACACACACACACACACACACACACACACACACACGATCTAGAGATGGATCATCTCTGATTGGTGTCTTCATCTATAGGAAATAGGGACTGCCTCAAGAGATGTATGGTACAGGATGAGAAACCAGGACAGAGGCTTATTCTTCACTCTAAGCCTTTTTGTTTTTAAAATTATGTTCCATGATAATTGGTTACAACGTTGAAGTCAATAGCTTTAAAAAAATAAAATATCCTTTAATTTCATTGGCCTATTCTAACCCCCAGTCTCTCAGGGTGTAGCTGGCTTCAGTTACCAGGTACACCTTAAATAAATGTCGCCTCAAAGCTAGCTGGCGAATTACTTTTCTATTGTCCACAGCCAGGTCACTGGAACCAACTGAATAGCAGCCACACTCTCCTCATGAAACTCATGTAGTCTGAATAGAGACCTACAATACACATCCTTTGTCTTGGTGTGCCACAAATCGAGTAAACTCAAGTTAGCACCTGCTTCCTCTTTTCAGTGAGACACAGAAATGGTTCTAGAGAGCTTGTTCCCTCAGAGGACAGAGGTGGCTCAAAGCAAATAACTCCATGTAGATACAAGTACTTTCCAGAGCTGACAAAACATCCAAAGATATCAAACCTAACACTGAGAGTGTGTAATGGTTTACAAAGCATCATCCAACCACAGCGTTTCTGTCCTCTTTGAGGGAAATGGCAGTGCATGACTATATGTACTAAGAGGAGGTGGTGAACACAAATAGCAGGAAATGTCACAAACTGCGTGGTACTTGCTGTGATTTCCTCATCTTATTAATTGAGAATGCCCTTATGATGCAGGGAGGATTTGACTAAATGGTGAAGCTCTTGAAGCCATGCCTAGCACACAGCTAGCTGCCTACAAATGCCAGCTGTCAGGCCATTGCTGCTACTTCCCACCAGGCCAGTAAGTACCTTGATGGCACAGCCATGACCTTCTTTTGAGGGCTCCCCAGCTCTTAATCCAGGACTGGACATAAGGTAGATAATCAGTAAAGACTCCCAAGTGGAACTGAGCAAATCCATGAGGAACACAGGCAAGCTCAGCTAGGAGCTCAGAAATTTGTAACCAAAAATATTATCTTTGTACCAGTACTCTTCTGTCTGATAATATCACAATCTAGAACCTTTCGCCAATGACTTCTCACCAAGATGTTCAGTTGCTGACGTTTTTCAAAGTCTAAGACATTATCATTTTCATCCAGCTCCTTGAGCTGCTCAGGAGGGGAGACTTTTATTCACAATACTCAATACTCATCACAACTCTGATAAACAACCTTCATTGAGCACTCTACATGTGTTACCTATGTGAGGGAGGCTGCATGACTGAGAGTCGGGTATTAAAATAATGTTGCCAGTTCTTACAACCTGAAGAAGAGTGTAGATTAAAGAAGGGCTATCCAATATCAGACCCAATTGTTGCCCTGAGGCCTGGCATGTTGCCCAGCAAGCAGCCTGTGCTCCAGGAGACTCAGTGGAAAGAACTGTGAGCTGTTCCTGGAACCCACACTGTCTGGATAACAATAACAGAGTTGCTCTTGGGCACAAGAACAATAAAAGTAAAACCCCTCTATTACCCTCCTGGAGCTCATAGTTTGAAACACAGCAAATCCACAGCAAAGCAGCTGAGCCTCTCAGACAATGAGCACAAATATAATGAAGGCTGCACAACTTCAGGGAATAAGTGACCACTTGGGGACATTCCTGTATAGTGACATTCTGGATATTGAGTCCTATTTGCCATTGCTTTCCTTCATATACTGGGAACCATGTCCTCTGAGAAAAAGAACAGTTCCATAAAGATCATGGAAACATGAAATTTAAGAGTTAGAAACAACTTAGAAATTACTTTGTTCAAGTATGTAAACAGATACAAATTAAAGCAAAATTGAAGCTAATTTGTCTACCAAATTAGCCAAACTTCTTTTGGCTGATGTATTTCTGTGTTATTTATTTATTAAAATATAACCAAAACTAATTATCATGATGTGTTCAGTATTAAGAAATCAAAAATTACAACCAGGTGTGGTGGTGTGCCCCTGCCTGGAATCCCTGCTACTCAGGAGGCAGAGGCAGGAGGGTCACAAGTTCGAGGTCAGTCCAGGGAAAAAGATGGTGAACCCCAATCTCAAAAACAAAATACAAAGAAGAGCCTAAGGAAATTGCTTGAGTTTTTCGCAAGCTTTTGCCTGGCAAGCATAAAGCCCTGGATTCAACAAGAACTACATGTTTGCTTGTGATGAGAAGCTACAGTACTTCACCCCATCACTCCCCAGAGGGAATCAATTTTAACAATTCCTATTTGGGTTTTTCTCGTGGTCACTGCCATGTCAATAAATAAAATGTTGTTCCTTAATTTCCTGATTTCTTATTTCAGACATTGTCTCTTACCTTGTTGCTGTAATAGATGAAGATTTAGTTCACTCAACCCTTCCATCTCTTTTCCTTTCAACAAAATAATTATATGTCACAATTTTCATTTCCTGGACTGGGAGTGTAACGCACTTGTAGAATGTCTAGCATGCATGAGACCCTGTGTCTGATCCTTAGCACTACACACACACATACACACACACACACCCCACCACCACCACCAAACAGGTCACTTTAGAATTTAAAAAAGACTTTGAGTTCCTTCTCCATTCTTTGTTGCCACTTGCAAAAAGTTACCTGAAGTGTCAGTTTCTTGTCCCATCAACTATAGACAATCACCATGACCTTCCCCACTGTAACCACAGAACATTGACAATTCCCCATCCTCTGCCTACCTCCCCTCTGTCTTTTGTGTCTACTGTGAGACTGTCAAGGTTACAATAATGACATTCTCTTCTCCAACCACAGTGCCGCTGGTTTTAAAATCTAAAACTTAATTAACAGCATTTACATGTTATGGTTTTGTAAATTGTATTGTATGTATTTACTCCACCCTGGACCCAATTCTTTCTTTTCATTCTACCAATCACCTTTCTCAAATCTTCAAGTTTTCCTAGGGTCTTTTCTCCAGGATTTGCTCTTCTAGAGTCCTCTCTCCGTCATCTGCCTGACTGCTGTCTGCTCTCACTGCACAGCTACAGTACTGCACGGCTCTTGATTGCTGTGCTGGGTGTAGCTACTGATGTTGGAATCCTTGTTCTGAGTTATTCCCTTGTTTTGTTAGAAAAGTACATTCTGGTTGAAATATTAAGATGGTATAAAGCCAATTTTTTTTATAACTTTGCACACCTGTCTTCACACATAGCTGATAGTATGGTTAGATACACAATTCTAGCTTGACAAAATCATAGTCTATGAGAACTTTTTTCTAACATCAACACTACCAATAGACACTGGTGTCAGTCTGTTTAGCATGTGACTTAAGTTTGCTTGTTTTGTTTTCACTCTCTGAAAGCCTTGGGATCATTTTTATCCTGAGTGCTCTGCAACATCACAATGATATAGCTCAGGGAATCTTTTTTGGTGCACCGTGTTGAATGAAACTGAACTTCTGAGAAATACTCTTGGATTTGTTCTTTGTTATTGGCCTCCTCTCCGTTTTCTTCCTTCTTTTTCTGAAACTCCTATTATTCAGATATGGAACAGTTGGATTAATCCTTAGGTCTCTTATATTTCCATTTCTTTTATCTTTCATTCCATATTCCAGGAGATTTCCTTGACTCTGCCTTATAATCTATCTACTAAACTTATTATTCCTGACAAGATTCTGAGTTTCCAAAAGTACCTTATTATTTTCTCATGGTTCTCTTTTCTTTTTTCGTTTTAGTTTATGAATACAACACTTTCTAAGGATATCAGCCCCATCTGCCCTTAGCATTACATGGTGGAAGCCAGTCCTTATAGCAGGGGATCCAGGAATGAGAAATGGTTCCTTCTGCAACACTAACACCAGCTAATGCTTTGCTTCTTCCCCCCAAACCACTATGCCATTTCCTTTTCAAAGATCCTTCCTATTTTTTACCCTGGGAGTCACTGTCTGGTTCCAGATTCTTCTGCAGTGAGAATGGGAAATATATCACATACAGTCTTAAGGCACACAGCTCATTCCTACACTCAAGGTAAGCAGCCTCCCAGCCTGGAGTCCTTTTGGGCTCTGCAGAGAAGCTCAGTCTATTCTCCACACCTGTTTTTAGCTTCAGCTTCTGAGTGCTTCTAGTCTGTTCCATCATTGGCTGCTTTGCCCTCTATGCTCCTCTCCCAGAAAGTCACAAAAATAGTGTGATGACATTGTCTTTCTGCTCACTTGCTCATTATTACAGGTTCCTTTTTCCTTTACTGTTATTTAGATGGAGTCTTTTTTTTTTTACTTCTATGTATTAATTTTTAATTTGTATTTTTTATTTTTTTATTGTTGTACTGGGGGTACATTGTGGCATTTACAAGTTCTTACAATGGAGTCTTGAGCAAGCAAAGAAACAAAGACATTTGCTTTAAATCACCTTGAACAGAAATTCCCAAAACATGTCATTTGAAATGATATTCTGCAGTGCTGGTGAGCATGAGGGAGAGACAGACATTCTTACATGCTGCTGATGAAATATAAATTGGCACAAAATTTGTGAGGAGGGTTTTGGCATTACATAACAAAAAATCCCTTGACCTTGCAATTCCACTTCTGGGAATTTATCCCAAATCACACATGTGCAAAAAAGATTTAAATACAAGGATGATCATGACAGCATTTTTAAGAGTATAAAATTAGAAACTAATTGTTTAGTAATAGCAACTATTTAAATAAATTGCAGCAATTCAATTAGATATGCAATCATGAAAAAGTCCTTAGGATTATATTTAATAATGTGGAAAAGATACTCACAATATAGTATTAAATGGCAAAACAAGATTATAAAAGAATAGTCTATGATCCAATTTTGTAAAAATAGGTATACACACAAAGGAAAATGTTTTCTATAGAGGAGTGGAATGATATGTGATTTTTGTGTATATTTATAGTTTAAATACTTGTAGTTGTAAGCTTTCTACTTTTCTTCTACTTTCTACTATAAGTTTTGAATTAAAAGTTAATAAATGTGTTGTTGCTTTAAGAACATCATGTAAGTCAATTTCCTCATTGATAGGTAAGAAAACTGAGGCACAAGGAGGTTAAGTGATTCATTCATGCACCTAAGCAAACTGTCAGAGCTGACAGAAAGAAAAAAGAAACGTGGTTATTCTAATTTTCAGTTATTGAAGGTACAAGTTAAAAAGGAGACAAATTGTTTTAAATTTGCATATTTCTTTAAAAGTATAATTTCTGGTCAAATAATAATAACACCACTCAACCCTAATCAACAGTTAGGAGTAGACAGTAGCAAGTGTATCTCTCAGTTGGGTATAATTTGAACATACTGAAGAAAATCCTCAAATAAAATAAACTAGGTTAAATTTCTTTGCCTTGATCAACTATTCTTCTCTAAATGACAGTGTTCCTTCGTTGGAGTAGGGGTGATAAAGCCCTCCATTTTTCTTTTTCTTCATGTTACCTTTAACCACTTTTCATGTAACAAACATCCTAGCCACATAGACTTCATCCATCAGGTGCTGAGCAAGCATCCCTGTGACCATCCAGTGCCTCTCATCCAGCAATCAAGTACTACCATCTTTGTTTCCACAGTCATCTTTGAAGAACATTCTCTTCTCCTATTTGTCTTGTTCAATAAAATTAGAAAAAAAATGCTGGTTCTAAGAAAATCAAGTATAAATCTCACATTTACATCATGCAAAGTAAAACGGAATTTATTAGGCAAGCCAAAATCAGTGATATTTTAACCTCAGTCAGATATTCACCACCTTGACTCTATGATAAATTTTAAAGGAAAGTAGCAAATTTTTTAAAGGCTTTTAGAATTGTACCAAAACAATGAAGAAGTAAGTAAGAAATGTGACACTATTGTCCATTTTCTGGGATAGAGCCTACCTTTATGCATAAATCAGTATGTATGAATGTTCAACTGGATCTTTCTCTATAACCTAAAGAATATATAAGATTTCATGTACAAATTATATTTGAAAATGTCCAACTCCTGTTATATATTCTGTGCATTTTTTCCTACACTGCTATGAAGTCTAGGTCTTTACAAATGAACAGGTTAATGTAGCTAGACACACAAATTGGACTTCCTGCTCTGAAGCCCACACCAACATTTTAACTAGAAGGGGAGACACTTCCTGAAGTGCACAGCTGAAAGATGTGAAATTTATGTGTTCAAGCTCTGCATGTCAGAATCCTTCCTCATGTGTGGCACTCTGTCCTGGGTATTAGATTTCCACATGGTATCTAAGCCAGCACAGATAAGAGTTCTATCACGTGGGATTCATTACAGACCACATGAGAGCTCACATCCACTTTGTGAGGACATATTAGGGCCACTTAAAATCCTTAATTAATTTTAAAGGGGGGGACAGGGACTGAAGTAAATCAAAGAAATAAACCACTCTTCAAGCATAAAGGAAGTTTTCAACCTTTCAGAGATATCTAAGGAAAATAAAATTTAAAAGTTTCACAATGCCAGAGTATTCATAGCTATAACCTAGCTTCCTTAAAAGTCTTTTTCTAATGTGTTGAACCTTCTGTTGGCTTTCACTTCAAGTATCTGATGCCATATTTGCAAAAAAAAAAAGAGGTTCAAGGGTTTGGGTTTGGAGACTGTGTTAATTAACATGAAGGAAAGTCTTCCTGATTCTAGGACTAGCCCGGTATATAGGTGAGGACACAGAGAGAATCAAATACAAAGGCTAATAGGTGGTCAAGGACTTGGCTTTTGCCAGGGTAGTGGGGAAAGGAGTAGGGAAAGAGGACACAGCTGGCATTAAGGACAGAGGGGAAGGGGAGGATTATGACAGTACCTTGGCTTTGGCTCTGAGTGGCCTGGGGAGCTAGAGCAGAGTTTGAGTCAAACAGTGGCATGCTGTAACTCCCACTTTAAAAGGACCCCTCTGGGTGCTGTGTGGAGAGTAAGTCTTAGGCACAAATGAGGAAGCAAGGAGGCCATTGAATAATCCAGGCAAGCGGGAATGGTGGCTAGGAAGAGGTGGTAGTAGTGGAGATGCTGGGGATTGACCAGAGTCTACATATATTTTTAAGATAGAACCAAAATGGCTGAGGGTTTGCATGCTTAGAGTGTGAGATGAAGAGGAAGTTAAGTATAGCACAGAGAGAGTTCTGGCCTGAGAAGAGCATGGAGTTGTCTTTTGTAAAGCAGAAGTCTATGAGCAAGGGTAGGTGCAGGCATCAGCCATGGGCACAGACTAGGCTGGCACAGCCAGGGGCAACAAGATAAAGCAATCTGGAGTTCAAGGGAAAGTTCAAGCTTAAGATTGATTTTGGTAATTACAAGTAGATAGATAGTGTGAATCTGCCACCACTTACCCATAATCCACAATCCTTTTTGACAAACCACAAAGCTCCAAAGTCTGTTTTGTTTTTTTATTTTTAAGTTTGGTTCAAAATCACCTGGCAACAAAACCTGACCCAAACTGGCTCAAGGCTCTTTATTATGTATACTTACACACTTTCCTGTGAATATTTACATATTTGTGATATAGAAATATTAGTTTAATCATGAAGGGATTCCCCAGAACCTACAGAGGATGTTAGGTAATAACAAAATATATACTATATTAATCTATTAAAATAAGAAAAGTCTGACTTTCTAAACAAATCTGGTCCTACTGTTTTGAATAAGGAATGTGGATCTGCAGTTTGAGCCATAAAGCTAGCAGAATGAGGACTGACCCCCAGGGGCCTCCAGCACCCAGAGATCAGGACGATGAGGACAGATCTGCCCAGATGTCTGGAAAGACTTCTGCTGCCCTGGGTGGAGTCTACCCTGACTTCCCTCCTTCCTCCTTCTGAGCCACCACCAAACATATACAGTCGTCACAGACACACAGCTTCTAGAAGCCTTGCTGTTTTTAATCATTCTTTAAGTCTTCAAAAAGAGATAGCAAAAAATATCCTCCCAAACCCTCCATGCACACATACACTGCAATTGTTACCAACCCAGCCATAACACTGACTTCATGCATCACTGAACTCACTCTCTGCCCTCTTTGCAAGGTGAAGTTTGTGTGGTTAAAAAAAAAAAAAAAGGTTGAAGAACTAAACTAACCTTTGAAGTTAACACAAAGGCATTTCCTGTTGCTGAGGAACCTGTCTGCCTGCTGCTGTGGCTGTACCACATTTGTATGTCCCATCTTCTACCACAAACACCCAAACCCACAACTTCAGTCAGAAGTGAGGAGCCTACAGCAGGCCTCCCACCTCCTAGGCCTGCGGCAGAAGCACCAGGCTCATGCCTCCACCCCTACCCAGAGTCCCATGGGTGCAACTTCACGGTTTAAGAAGACACTGAACAGGGCTAGGAGAATTTGAGACCGAGACCAGGTGAAGGTGTCACAGACATGGCTGGTGTTATGGAAGTGATTATTTCTCTGCTCATTTCTGGGTAATAAAAGTGCTTTGGAATTGGCAGGCCTGCTGAAGATGACTGGCCACATACAGTAAAAAATATACCATGAAAAGGTGATCACAGCACTAGTACAACCAATCTACTAAGTGTCCCCACACTCTACAGCTCTCTTCCAGGTCCCACTGTCCAACCTTCCCCAGCCACTTGTGCCCAGATGCTGCTTCTTAGGCTCCAAAAACTTCCACATATACCTAGTATTGGCTATTCAACTTCTAGGGAGGAAGAGAGACTTCACCATCAGAAATTCCAGTCACTCCTTCATATAATAAACAGATGAGCAGCACTCAACAAATGAGAAACATCACACAGAGGGAGGGGGTGGTGATAATTAAATACCAACTGGAAAATTGGTCATTTTCTGCTCTGCTTCTGAGTGTGTTTGAAATTTTCCATAATAAAATATAAAGAAAAGGAGAAGAGAGAAAAGTAGAGGGCGACTAATCTTAGGTTTTCTTAAATACCTCAATTAGGGAATGAGGTCCTTCCCACCAGTCCAACCCAATGCCCCATGAGGACTCTATGAGCCCTTTTCCTGATCCTCTCATGTAGACACAGGAGCAACAGTTGTTTTAATGCCCTCTTCAGGATTCACAATGATAAGTGCTTTAGAGAAAAAAAGGGGTTGATCATTTCATCCTTTCCTTTCTTCATCAAGATGCTTCCCTTACTTCAAAGGCCATCTGTTTACCTTCCATGATTGGGAGTATTGATGGAACTGATTGTGTGAACAACCAAACTATCTTGCTGAAGCAGCAAATAATTCCAGATTCCCTTTGATTACCTCAGGATGACCCTACCATCCCTAAACATGAGAAACCTCCACATGGCACATTGGTATATACCCCAAAGAAACCCAGGAATGCAGACTCAGCACTACAGGACAGAGCTTCCTGGGTATGCACCCACAGCATTTGGGGAATGAAATAAGCCACCCACCTGGAGCAGTGCCAAGGGAAAGCTGGTGTTCAATAAGCATTTCCTGCAAGGGCAAAGATCACCCCACTAGCCCTGGAGGCTGTGACCATCAGAGTGGCATTTGCTGAGCAAAATGTGGGGACAGGAGCAGCTTTCAGAGCACATGCACTCATGCCTCTGTGGCTACCAGCTGCAGAACTGGGCATGCCCTCAGAGGTGGAACTGGGCCCAGTTCCTAGGAAATAACAAAATTCAGCCAAAGGAATACATAGGTATGCTGCACCTGCAGCTTTCCGTCACAGGCAGGTGGAAGCTGCTCTCCTAGGAAGACTGCAGGTGGCATTTAAACCATATAGCTGGAGGTTGCCTGCCACCATTGTCTACTCATGGTGTCCTCTTTGCCCCACCCTCACCTTCCCGCTAAACTTTATTGTAATGGAGTGACTATCCTGAAGTGTAACATATCCCCTGGTACGTAAGTAGTCAAATATGAGAAAATTCACTACTCTGCCTCTTAGAAAGTTGAGTTAGTCTCTGATTCTTTAACTCACTAATCTATCAGTGAATGGCAGGTTTCCTGACTTTATAAGATCTAAAGGTTTCAATAACCTTTCTGAGAAAGTAAATTCAACAGCTCAGCCATTGGTGTGGAATATTTTCCAAGAAACTCCAATTTGGTTTTATCCAGAAAGAACAGAGGATCAAAGTAACTGCTGATACAGCCTGCAGGCCTGGGTGGGTTAGTTTGAGGCAGTGGGAAGGGTGGGGGTGCCAAGAACAATCCCCTCAAACCTTAAGAATCACTGCCATTGGAATCTACCCTAAATTCAGAGCCCTAGTTGAGCCCCATGTTGTTCCTTGCCTAATTGCCCAGGGCACAGTGCTGGACAGCAAAGAATAACTTCACTAGGACTCCAAAGAGCCCAGGCTCCCATTCATTTTAATCTCCCTTTGGCCTAGCATAGTGCCTGGTGAATGATGGTGGGAGGGAGGGAACGTAACAGGCGTTAGTAACAAAGAAGTGAAAAGACTAAATAGGCAATCACTTATCTGTGATTATGTTTTGTTTTGGACATTAGATATCAATCACAGGCCCTTTAGTGGGAAATAAGGGTAATTATTAATGCCGGTTTATATTTTGCATAAGGGAATTATTACCAAGATAAAAAGTTAAGAGGTAACTCTTCTTGTGGAGAGAAAAGGTTAAGAGGCAAACACTCTTAACTAAATCAGAAAAGAGAAGTCAGTCTTATGGGTAAGATTAGCCTGATTAGCCTGATTATACATTCAGTGCACGACATAGATTCATACCTCTTGCCCCACAGCATCCCCAAATGCACCCCTACCACCACCTACATTGCCAAGTCATACTAGTTGAAATTGCAGATCCCACAGCACAAAGCTCCCTACTGCCTGGGGTCATTCCAGAGCATTTAAACCAAGGCAAAGTTAAAAAGCAACCATGCCAGAGTTGGGGATGGCTGACAGTCATGCTCACTACACATCCAGCAACAGGCTCATCCATCCACTCTGCAGGCAGAATGCGAGGGCGCTCCAGAGGGCTTGCACCCCCAGGCTCTGACCTTACCTATGAGGGCTGTTTGTGGGTACACAACTGGGCTACTTCCTAGTTTTTGTCAAGAGCCCATAGTACTTCTCTCCAGAGTTGGCTCAATTTTCATTCTCTATAAACCAGCTGCTGTTCTCCAAACTATAAAATTACTTTTCTCCCTTCTGGAGATGACAGGAACATTTAGTTTTCCTGACTCCATGTGTCTTTGTACACACACAAATCTGAAATATACAATAACTGTTACAGGCTTACTTTACACAATAATTTCTGAAAAGATATATACAAAGAACTCAGAAATTAAGAGCACTGGATAAGTACCAGAACATTCTATAGCCTGTTCTCCCAGGCCCTTCATTTGAAGCCATTTATGGGTTCTCCTTCCACACTCAGCCCCTAATATCTTATCAGTTCCTAAGCCCCTTTGGTCTTTTTTTCACAAGCCGCTGTGCCAGCTTTGGGTCTATTACTACACATCATTCCACCCTCACAGCCTTGGCCTCATAGTTCCTCATTCTCCTCAGCACTAATTCACTAGCATGGAGAAACTCAACTGACCCATCTAAAACGTATCTACCACCATGAGACCCTTTGTCCCACATCTTCCCTCAAAAACCACCCACAGGGTGACATTCAGTTCCTCAACACAGTGACCCACTTCCTCTGCACTGTGCCCTGGGTTCACCACTACAAATGCCTAGTGCTTTGGCGAGGTTCACCTAGCCACCATCTTGCCTAAGTACTCCTTCACATGGCAGTCTCAATGTCACCATTTCACTGGGTTCCTTCCTGGGGGCCACCCCTCCCTCTCCTATCTCCTAACAAATTCTCTATCTGAGCCACTTCTTTGGCACTGAGCATCATCTAGGTTGCTAGGAACTCTCTTCTCACCTGTATTACTGGTCCCCAAGTAGGCTCCACAAACAGTTCTTCAGGGATACCACCTACCCTTGAACTCTCCAACTATCCCTCAGTTCCTGGGGACTATCCAAGGGTTCCACATCTAAGAGCTGCCCAATAAACATTTGTGGCTTTCTTCCACATCAGGCTACCATGCTCTATTGCTTTCTTTAACAACTAAACTTAGGGAGATTGTTACTTCAACTTCTAAGTGTTCCATGATGTAACATTAGACATAAACTATAAATATATATATATATATATATATATATATATATATATATATATATATATATATACACACACACACACACATATATGTATATATGCATATATATATTTGGCAGTACTGACTTCTGAATTTAGGGCCTTGTGCTTACTAGATAGGCACTCTACCATGTCCTCAGCTCTTTTTCTTTTGGTTATTTTTTAGATAAGGTCTCTGAGCCAGCCTGGACTGTGATACTCCTATTTATGCTTTCCCCATAGCTGGGATGGCATGTGCGCACTACCACTCCCAGCCGTTGGTTGAAATGGGGCTGAACAAAACTTTTTACCCAGGCTGGCCTTGAACCACTATGCTCTTGATTCCTTCCTCTTGAGTAGCTAGAATTATAGGTTTAAGCCACCTTTCCTGGCTAGACATAAACAATATTTTTAAGTGCTTCACCTCCTTTCCATCAAGTTACCAGTTTCAAAATATTCAAAAAATAATGTGGCCACAGGGATCTCAGAGTGGTGAGTTACCCCAAACTCTCCTTAGATGTTCTGAACACAAAGCCTCCTCCACCTCCCTTCCCTGAACATGGCTCCCCAATATTTAAGGTTCAGAGATGCTGACTCCATGACCTCTTGTGTAAGATTATCTGTCACCAGACCTAAACAAGCTTTGCTGAGGTGAATGGGTCATCACAAGACTTCAGCTGGTTGCCAAGGGGAAAGAGCCAGAAGACAAGGCTTCTTGCCTTTTATCACAAAGGTCAGCATGACCCAGGACAATCTCTCAGAGCCTCTGTCATCTCGGCTAAGAACTCATGCAGGGGCAATAAAGAGTCTATAAAAATCATGTATCAGAGCAAATGTTTAAAATAATCTACAACCCAAAAAATGAAGAGAGAGAAGTTTTCTAATAGGAAACTTCCTCAACATTTGTATCTGAATCAAGACCCACAGACAAAAGGCCACCTAAGGACCTCACTTGAAATAACAAAGTTAAAATCTTAACTGTGTAGCACCTACTGCCATAAGTCACATCTCTTGCTGGCATTTAACATCCTTCAAAGCCCAGCCCCAGTTGAAATTTCCAGCTCTCCCACCCCATTATGCTTCAACCAGATTGCCCTCCTACTACGCCAGGCCATTCTCACTGTACGCCTCTCCTTAGCACAGCTTGTTCCTCCCAAACTCTCCCCTCTAAAAAGTCCAATGAAAATTTACCTAAACTTTCAGGCTCACATCCCCTTGGGATCTCCCCACTCCCCACCCCCCCTAATTACTGGAGTCCCACCTAAGCAAAGCCACATCTAAATCCTTCTTGCTAGGCCTTGGAGATCCTCCTCTCCCCAGCATAAAACATTGTTGGGCACTTAAACAGTGCTCAATAAACTTTTGTTGGTTTGATGTAATACCAAGAAAACCGAAGACTCCATACTGTTTCCATTATATTCAGCTGGAAAATCGCACTGAAGATTCACCCTTCAATCAACCTACTCAAAACGCCCTCCTTATTGTGCCGCTGAGTTCATCTCAGCCCATAAAAGTGCTGCATCCGGGTTCCATCTGCACCCCTCCCACCACAGACCAGTGATCATTTCCAACCCCCGTTAAACTCACTATTGCTTTACACAGAAAACAGTCCCCACCCAGATCCATACATTACGAAGGCTGTGCAGTGACATGGCCCAAACCCATCTTGATGCAATTATTTCCTTGTGTTGTTGCTTTCCTCTAGCCTTGCCATTGTTCTTTATTTATCCAGAGAGCTATTCTGAAGCTTTATAGGAAAAATGAAATATGACTTGCTTTACATTCCACACCTCCCAGTGTACCACCATGGGTTTCAAAGCTTTAGTCAATGGTTCTCAAGGTTCTCAGTCAAACAATGCCACAAAGCAGCTTACTATACAGGGTCATCCAGATCCTGCCTCAGTCCTTTAACTTCCCACAACCCATCTGTACTATGTGTGCGCTGCCTTCTCGTCACCTGGACTCTTATTCCAGGCCCAGAAACATGACTAACCACACACTATCATCTAGCCAGCTCCAGAGAGCAAGCTGGAAGAAGAGAACCAATTCTGAAACCACAGGCTTGGAGGAACACATTGGTCACTCAGTTTTGTGGCCAAAGCCATTGAGGACAATGTGTCCTCTTGGATCCATGCTGCAGACCTTGACTCACAAAGCAGTTTCCCTGCCTCAGAGGCAAGGCAGTGTTCTGAGCCAGGCAAATTCTCAAGACAAGAGGAAAAGGCATGCCACATGGTGTAGAAAGCATGGGCTTGGGAGTCAATACTGAGTTCAAGCCTCACTTAGCCATGTGACCTTGGGTAAGTCAATTACTCCCTCACGCCTCGTTCTCCATCTGCAAACTGGAACAGTAATGAGGTTGTTGTGGGGGTCTGATGAGTTAATTTGTATAAGATGCATAGAAATTACGCCTGGCAGAGTAAACCTTCATCATCATCGCTCTGGTTATTATTATCACCTACTCCCTCCCCTTTGCTTTGTTTATAAAGGAAATCTGTTTTTCTCCCTACCTCCTCCTTGTCTCTCTAACATTTTAAACATCAAATATCCATTCTGGCATTCAAGCCATCACACCACACTGACCCAACTTGCTTTCTTCCCCAGCAAACATCCTAGATTATCCCAAGCTACTAGATATACTTGGTGGCCAAGTTAAGAATGTTTATACAGGTTTTTATCATTTGACATGTTTTGGAAACATGTGTGGTGAGTGCTAAAGCTGGGCAAAGGAGAAAACAATGCATTAAAAAGATCAAAAACAAGGCTCTACCTCCTCATATGAAAATTACAGTGGTCATTCTCCACCAAAGTCAGAGGCTTATTCTGAACTCAAACTGTTAGCTCAAAATGTTGGTCTGAGAAGGAGGAAAAGTAGATGAGAAGAATTGGGGATGAAAGGAAGGTAGAAGGGTCCAATCCCCACATGTCAGGTAAATACTGTGGATGTTCCCATTTAATAACACAGTTTTGGAGAGATTTGCACACCAGAGTCCTGTCCTTCCAAACAAACATCTGGTACAATGACTGAGTCACAGGATCATTTATTCTTTCTTTGATTAAACTTCTGGTGGGGTATTGATCTCTTAAGTGTCATGCTTATGGCTCAGATGAAAGTCAACTTTCAAATCCAGAAGGGGGTGTGGGACAGCCAATCCACCTAGCTTTGAAGCCAAAAAGACAGAAATCCACAAAGTCATAGATTGATTTGGGATTATGGCTTCAATCCCAAATATTTGGAACAAACATTTTGATGTTACAAAAACATGTCCTATGCATGCCAAAAAATAAAAACAGAACCTAAATTTCTATGTGACAGACAATAAATTTTATCCTACAGATTGATTATGCAAAATGATTATGAAATTCTATTGCATCAAAGAGAGAAAGTGGCAGAATCATAAGAGTGTCACTCTCTTTTCTCCTGTCATACTCTGATTTAAATTCTGTCCAGCTTCAGGACTGAGAAAGAAAAATTCCACGAAGACTGAGACTGGTCTGATTGCTACCACAGTTGAAAGGAACCCTGCCTCTACCTTGCCCAGATCTCTGACAGCAGTTCATGAGATGTCCACCTGTGTCTCTGCCCTGGCAGGACTCTGTTCCTAGCTTCTCTCTTACCAAAAGGTGACCTCAGACAGGCTATCAATTTGGTTGAGCCTCTGGGTCAGCAGAGTTTGAGGGTTATTTGAATATTTAAAAAGGGTAAACTATTTGAAAGTTGGCACTCAGCAAACTGTAAAACTCTGTTATTCACAAACTGCTAAGTGCAATAAGAGGTCAGCTACATGACAAGGTGTGGGGTTGCAGATGGTAGTATAGAGGGATGTCAGAAAGAGGTCCCACCCCATGGTGCCCCAAGCATACACACACACACACACACACACACACACACACAAATATCCTCTGCAAGCTTTTTATCATAAGTCATTTCTTTACACTGTAATTTTTTCCCCACTTTCTATGCTCTTATGGACTTTCAGAAACACTGTTATGGTAAAAGTTCACAGAGGTAATAGTAGAAAATGCTTTTCATCATTGAATCCTATAACATCTGCTGAGTAGGTTCTCTTTTTAAAAAGTACCCCTGAGAGGAATTAAACCTACACTGTTCTTCATGTCTGGGGTCAGCTCTGCCTTTAATCATGAAGAAAAGGTAGAAGGGGGTTGACAAGAATATCACAAAGGGAACAGGGGCAATTGGAAGGTAGGGAAGGAGCAGTCTGCCTGAAATGTGAACCTGTGGATAGACCAGGGCTCAGGAGTAGGGTGGTAAGAAGTGCAAAAATGGAAAGCTAGAGTATTTCAAAGATAAGGGCCTGGCACTTGGAAAGTAATTATAATAAAAAATATGACAGGAATCTAAAGTGAAGGAAAGAAAGAGTAATTGAAGCAAAACAAAGTGAACAAAAGCTAGGAATTTCACAAGAATTTTGGAGTCTGGCCAGCATTGGATTGCTTCTGTCTCCCTAGTTACACAGAAAGGCAAGTACACCTCTGACTGTTAGAGATCATGAAGTGTTCAGTTATCCACCTATGGGGATACCTGGAGAAAAACCACATCTCATCCCCAAGAAAAGGCATCAATCAATTTCCAGTCCGGAGCATCAAGACACTCTGAAAACTTTAGACTTCGCTACAGTGAACAAACACCATTCAGGATGGTCATTTAGGACAATTCTTCCACATTCACAACTGGTGTAGGGCTCAGAGAAGAGATAAACAGAGCCTCTAAAGCAGAATCCTGAAATCACACACTCATTGGGAAAATCCATACCTCAAACCTCTGTATTACACAGTGCCAGGCCATAATAATAGTACGAATTTTAATATAAGCAAAAGACATACCTTCAGTCCCTTCACAGACCAAAAGCAAATGGTTAAATGAGAGACCCAGGAGATGTGCCTTGCTTTGTCAGGTTCATAATGGTACACCATTGATTCTCTTATCTGCTCCTTTGTACTTCATAGCATTCACATCTACAATGCCAGTGCTGGCCTGGAATTGGTGGCATGGATACTATTGCTCTTTTTCAGATGAGAAATTGAGACATAAGAACGATTTAGCC
The DNA here is from genome assembly GCF_047511655.1 of Castor canadensis. Lineage (NCBI taxonomy): Eukaryota > Metazoa > Chordata > Mammalia > Rodentia > Castoridae > Castor > Castor canadensis. The sequence continues at coordinate 39,445,332 of NC_133397.1, read as the reverse complement.
AGGGGCTAGGCAGCTGGAAAGAGGCAGAGCAGAACCAAAACCATTTTAATAGTAGTAGCTACTGCTCATGGTGATTTTCTGTTCTAGCTCCATGACATTCCTCAACAACACTGTTTTTCTTTAAAAAGAGACAGAAATTAGCACATTTGCTGGAATGTTCTATAAATTAAGCACCCTCCCTACATGGGGTGGAGCCTGTGGTTGAAAATATCTGAACATTTACAATAACCTGGATATGTTTACTTAAGCTGAGGTAACTGGACAGGAAGTGCAGCTTGGGCACTTTTTGGGGACAGCCCTTCAGTGACATCTGATGGAGAGGACCCAGGAAGAAAAACACAAAGTACTTGGTATTGGACCACTGAAAAGAGACAACCCAATAGAAAGAAAGAAAGAAGACTGTAAGACAGGGTCAGTGGGGAGAATGATAGGGGCAGGTAGTCTGGGAAGACACACCTAAGCCATGGAGAAGGAAAGATTTAGAATACCCTGGAATCGTAGTGCCTACTATAGTCAAAGCTCAAAGAATACACTGCTTTTTGGGGGAGGAGGAGCTGTAGAAACAATGTTTTGCCAATTGTTTTCATTGATAAACGCTTAAAAAAATAAAATCATATTCTTGAACCACCAAAGAGAGACCAAAGGAGAGGAGTGGTGATTTATCAAATTTCCTGCATAAACCTCTTATGAGATTAGAGCCTTCTTAAATGGTAATGAAGTTCTGGCAGAGGGACAAAACTATACCAGAGAGTAATTCTCCTATGGAAGCATGCCTGGTTCTGAGAAACAGGGCAGAGACAGGAACCTCTGTCCTGCTCTGAACTAGTGCAGCTGGAGCCATTTCAACCTAAGGGCATATGGAGCTTGAGAGGATCTTAGGGAACACCCAAAATCAATATCCTGTTACTCTGTTTTTGGAGGAGTCACATTGCCACAGCCTCCAAGCCTGAGGTGTGGAATGCAGTCCCAAGATGTCTTCTTGAGTCTCTTCTCTTAAAAGCCCATTAGGACAACTGCGGCTTGTGGCTCAGGTGCTACAGATGATTCTCCTCTTCCCTCCCCTCTCCCACCAGGGAGGAGAAAGTATTCTGCAAGACATGTTAGGGCTGGGACATTTCAGCAACTCCATTGCATCAAATCTCCTTGGCTCCTAAGCCACCTCCTGGATATGCCTGGGGTCTGAAAAAATCAAGATGCCTGGCTCACATTCTGAAGCAGCTCTGCCCCAGGAGAACTGAGGCTTCTCATTTCCTTCCAAACCAATGGTGATGGGAGACTATCCATCGCTCCTCCTCCTCCTCCTCCTCCTCCTTCTCCTCCTTGTCCTCAAGTACATATTTTGTCTGTGAGGTTTTACTCCCAGTTTTCAGCATAAGCAATTCCTAAAATCCCCCTGGAGGAAGAGTGAGTTTGGCCCCCAGCAGTTGTGCCAGGAATGAAAATGGAGATCTGAACTCAGGCAGGGCTCTGACCTCCAGCTATCACAGGACACTGTAGTCTTCCAGAAGGAGCACTTCCTCCAGAGTCCTCCCACAGCCCCTCAACCCAGCCAAGACTCACGTCTCTTGCTCACTAGGAAAATGGCTCCTCGCCCTTCTCAGTGCAGGAATCTGATCAGACCCATTCAGTTTGCCATTGTCAATCTCCAGGTGTGGCTTCAAGATTCTTCTCTACCTGGCACCAAGATTGTGCTAGAGTCCCCAAAACAAAACCAATCAAACAAACAAGCAAAAAAAGGCCTGGAATTCCAGTTGAAGCAAGCCTCATTATCATGATGCCTTGGGGTGGTTACCGTCTGTGCCAACTTCAACTTGAAATCCACCTACTCAAATCCCTCCTTTTCTCCACTCCCCTCACCCACCACCTTCTCTGATTATCCTGCTCACACTTGGGCTCTGTTCCCTGACAAAGGTTAATTTATGATTCATGTTGGACACACACCGATATACTCAGGTTCAGATTTACTGTTCGTGCTCTTGGAGGTGTAGATTTCACAAATACTCAGCTGGTCTCAGCTATGACTGTATTGATGCTGAGAACCCACACATGCTCCATGGGTGCTATTGGGCTATATGCTATCTCAGTGATTCCTGACCAATGGGCTATGGGCTATTTCCATTTTGCAAAGGAGAATTCAGAATAGGCCATGAAGAAGACCCTACTCAGCCTTTGTCCTCCTGACTGTCCTGTGCAGCCTCCAGGACTGGGACTCTGAAGTCCTAAGTGCTGGGACTGGTTTGGCCTGAGTCTCTGGGTGACCTCTTTGTCCCTCCCTGGTCCTCTGTTTCATCTTCTGTGAAGGGGAGGGCTGGCCCCTGGGGTTCCTTTCAGCTGTACACTCTCAGTCCTACATAGTGTCTATCAGAGGGCTGGGCACCAGCTAGAAGCAGAAGTGTGCCTCCTCCTCTCCTGTCACCTCTTTTGTCAGGAACAAGCCCCTTCATTAGCATCTGCTTCCTACAGAGAGTCACCAGGCAGAGCCATCTGTGTGGAGCCATTAACCCCAATGTGCCCTTTCCCTCTAATGCAGGAATGGAGTCACTTTAAGTCCCCTTTTAAAAAATGACCTGTGGCTATCAAGGCCCTGGCAGACAGAAACCAATGAGCCCACCCCAGGCCCTCGAAGGAGGCAGCTGCACTTCTGAGCACAGTTTGATAAGTGCTAAAGGAAGGTGTGTGGCTTCCTGGCTAGTGATTAGCACATGAGATGAGATCATGCAGAATTCCCTGAAGTTTTGCATCCTGGAACTCAATGCCAAATGCTTATTAACTCCATCCCAACATGCTCATTCTTGGGCTGTTAGCAGGGAAACCCTAGAAATGGAATTTTCATTACCCCATTTTCTTCCAATTTTTGTCCTGTGCATTTTTGCAGCCAAGGTAATAATGTTCCTTAAAACTTTCCTTGTTACCCTGCCAAGGTTTAATAACTCTAATATGCCTATTCAGTATTGAAGTATTCACCCAGTACAATATCATTTTTGTTAGTATGTGTGGTTTCACATAAACCTTTTCACCACTAAATCATAAGTTACAAAAGAGCAGAGAAAAAATTTATTACCAATTCTACCTCTACTCCCGCTCCACTACGACTGTGACACCACCTTGCTGGGCTCTAGTTTCCATGCTGGGTGCTTTAAAGGTCAATGGCACATTTAACTAACACAACCTATTAAAGTAGATACTGTTACCATCACTTCAAGGCATTCCATGTGCCAGGTGCTGGTGTAATGAGTGTTATACAACTATTAGTGCATTCAGTCCTCATAACAATGAGGACACTCATTCTATCCCCATTGTTAGAAGAGGACACGGAGTCACATGCTGGAGGTTACCCAGGAGGTGGGAACCAGGAGTCGTGGTCTTTGGCTCTTCATTATCTTGCATTCTATAGCCTCCTGTGTGGTCCACAGCATGGGGGTCACAGGACACCCCAATGTTCCCTAAATCCTGGTTTTACTGACTAACAGGTCAACACTTTCTATTCTGCGCTTCATGTTTCAAACTGCCTTTCTGCTGCCCAGGACAGAATTTCCTGTGTGAGATCTGTGGCCTCTCGCTCAGTAGGTAAAAATAATTCTTTACATTTGAATAATGTTTTACATTTTTCATAAGCACTGACAGATTACTTTCCCCTCCAAACACCAATCCTGAAAATGTTTCTGTAAGGCAAGTGGAACAAGTAGAGTTGAGCCTGATTTACAGATGCAGAATCTCTACTCATAGAAGAGATGACTCACTGCAGTCACAGTGCTGCTCAGGGTTAAGCTTGAGGCTAAAGCCCAGGCTGCTTATCTCTCCACCATTTTTCTTCCCACTGTAGAAAGAGAAGACTGGAAATAGTGCCAAAAGGTTGTCCCTAAGGTGGAATCCCCTGGACAAGAATGAATGAATGAACAAATGAATGAACAGATGGGAGTGTATGTAGATGTGTGAACATATCTGTAATAGCTACTATAATTATTAAATTCTTATTTAATATTTAAATATATTAATATTTAAATAATATTAAATCCATGTGGTTTGAAATTCAAGAATCACAGAATATGCAGGGAACTGACTCCTAGAATAACCATGTGTTGTGATTCTAGGATTCTATGTTCCTCTCCCCATACTGGCAACCTGTTGTAACAATCTGTAAATTATACCTCCTCCCCAACCTCAGACCAATTCGAATTTTCCTTAAAGTCACCCAAAGATGATGACCTTTTTCTTGACAACTGATAATACATAAACATGACACCAATTCAAAAAGAACCAAAGGCAAGTAAATGCAAAATCCTTCTTTTCTCTGGTCTCTAGTTATCCAGAGACTGTTGTTCATACTTTTCTTCAACTCAAAGAGTAGCCTGCTATACACACTTTTCTGCATATGTTTTCCAGTATACATTCTCTTGGAGATCTTTGCATCAATACATACACTGCTGCCTTCTTCTAAGGACCATATTCCATCAGATGGATGTACCCTAAGTTATTTGATGGACCTTAGTGACCTTACTTGCCTCTCACTGTCTGCAATAAGAACAGGGCTGTAATAACCACAGATGACAGCTGAAGCACAGGCTGCTGAATGTCTGTGTCTATGGTCCCCTTCCCCTATATAACACATTTCCTCTGTTGGGGAGGCCATGTGGCTAAATTCTGGCCATAGAATATAAGCAGATGCATAAATAGCAATTTGTAGGAACTTTCACTAAGAGCAAGCAGTTATATTCTCTTCATGCTCTTTGACTTCATCTTGTCAGAAAAAAAAATGGTTAGACTTTGAAATGGACAAAAATGATTGAGTGTCCCTTCCAAATAACACTTCTATGTTATATCAGACTTTCTTTCTTTGAGCTGTTTTACAACTCTGTGAGTGAAATTATGCTGTTAAAAATAAAAAGTACCCTATCATAAAAAATGTACATTATGTCCAATGGAGATGAAGCTAGTATTACAGTGGATATGGATCAATTATGCACCTATCTGTAGGTTCATTTCAGCATTCTTGATGGACTGTATGTCTGCTCAGTTCTTCCTTGAGCCAGTTGCACCATCTACTGATCCCCTCATTCATTCATAAGTTAAACAAAATCTTTGCCATGTATTTATTTTATGTTTGACAGTCATAATATTAGCTTATTAAAACATATCCTTTAATAATGGAGTAACAGAGGAGGTGAATATGACCAAAGCATATTATATGTATGTATGGAAACATTGCAATGAAATCCTTCACTCCATGCAATTAATATATATGCTAATAAAATAAACCTTTTCTCTATTCTTTTGTCTGAGACACAGATGCCACCATCTTGGGTAACAGTGAGACCACCCCTAGTTAGAAGGAGCTGAGAGTCCTTGTGACCTTGGGGCACCTTGCCCTCTTTAGGTTTCTACCCAGCCTTTTATGTGTGAGAAAAAAACATGACTATCTTCTTCAGGACACTGTTACTTGAGATTTTCTGTTACAGTCAAACCTAACAAAAAAATGACTTCCAGGAAAAATTTCTACCAATAGTCTCTGTAGTGATTTCATCTGTGTGCAGTTGCAGCTACAAATTCCCCTTTATGCTGTTCTCAGCAGACATCATTAATCAGTCATGGTGCTTTCTTCCCCCTGGAGCCTTTGCTCAAATGCCTCTCAAGGTCACATTCTAGGGGCCATTAGTATCAAAAAGAGTTATGAAGGACACTTAATTACCATTCTTGCTACAGGCTAACAAATCAGGACAAGTTTCTCGATTTTCCAGGTTCTAACACAAACTTACTGAATTATACCCTTCCTATCCTGAGAGAACTTGAGGCAGCCAATTACAGGGACTTGAACAACTGCCTGTCCTTCCCATCAGTCCACAATGCATCCAGCCCAAGGACCTTCCTGTCAATGAACTTGCTAATACCCACACACGGCAGAGGGAACATATCACCAGGTCAGATGAGGTCTGTCATGTTCTTGCTTCTCAGCAGACTGGGGCAGGTAGAGTGGTAAGTTAGGAAGATTGGCCTAGCAATGGGACGGAAGAGCAGGAAACTGCCAAACTTATCTATCATTCAACACATGCCAATCCCAGGTATAATCAGAGAACGAGCACTAAGCTAGGAATCAGGAGAGCCAGCATCCCCCTCCAGCTCTACTCCTAATTAGTGCTGTGACTAAGCAAGGCAATTCCCCACAGTGGGCCTCAGCTGGCCCATCTGAGACTGGGCTACCCAGTTCCCAGTCATAAATTAAATTTCTACCTAGAACAATGCATTGCCTCGGCGGCCTTGAAAGTATCTTCAGCTGGGTAGGCCAGGTGCATATACGACCCTCACACCCACCCCTACTGTCACCATGTGGGGGATGAGATTCTGCCAGCTCCCTGCAGCTGGCCTGGTGGCAGAAGAAAGAGCTGGCTGCATCAGTGACTTCATGTTCTCCAGACAGTGTGCAAACAGGAAGCCAGGGAGGGGTGATAATTGTTTAATCGGTGCTCCAGCAGCACCTGTTGAGTTTCCTCTAATGATGTGAGAAGTCGGGCGCGTAGGGAATAACAGTTTCTTATGGTTGTTAGTGTTGATCGTGATGTACCATCAAAAATGACAGGAACAGTATTCCCTTGATGGCTTTCTACAGTTCTTTTTCTCTAACCTCCAAGTTTACAAATGTCAATAAACCCACTAGGTATATTTAATGTGCCTGCCATATTCCCTTCATGGTGCTTACACTGGTGAAAGACACTTTGAGGATTAAAGTAACAGGAGGCTCACCCCTTGCCAGACAGCCACTTATCACTCTGACCACTGGCTATCCAATGGCAGTGAGAAGGGTCAGATCATAAGATGATCAGAGAGGCAGTGACCATGATCAACTGACCTACCAGGATCAGTTTGGGCACTGAGATCCAATCTAAGGACAGCATTGGTGGATGCCTAGGCTTCCAAAATAATCTGACTGCAGGTGGCAGCACAGCAAGGGCATCAGGGTAGAAATGTCCCTTGTATTTTCAAAAGGAAAACAAGTGTAGTTGGAGCACCAAGTGTGTGCTAAGCAGTAGGGGGAGAAAAAGTAAAACTGGGGGTAGGGCGAGAGTGGGACAGGAGCTTTCGAACTTGAAATCAGGATCATCAACTTATTAAAACTCAGGTTTCTGGGTCCATCCCCAGAGTTTCTGATTCAGGAAGTCTGAGGTGAGAATCTCAGAATTTACATTTCTAACAAATTCCTAGAAGATGCTACTTCTGTGTGTCCAGGGTCATACATGGAGAAGCACTGGGCTGCTGACGAGGGGCCAGGAATGCTGAGTGATGGGAGCACCATTGGGAGGTGCTTCCTCAAGGAAGTAGATATGAAGTCAGGATTTGTTTAATGAGCATCTGCTCTTTCCCATTTCAATGGATGGGTTTCCAGTCCCCTTCACTGTTTTCTGTTTTTGAGAGATAAGATGAGTAGACATCAACTACTACCTAGCATGTCTGCTCATGCTTCCACTTCTCATTTCTGTGTGAAACACACTTTAAAAAAAGAGAAGTTGGCAGCCATGGTTTTGGGCCATCCACAAAGACCAGAAAACAATATCGGATTGGAGATTTCATCTTTGAAATGCTAAGTATGAAAAGACTACCATAGATCATTCCATTGTTACTAGCTGTGAGTGCCTACTATGTGCTAGGCATTGTGTTTCATATTTTAAGTACATTACATCTTTACAACCACGGTGACAGGTAGGGATTATCATCTCCATTATACGGAGGCTGAGACAAGTTAGGCAGCAAGCTCAAAATCACATCTCTAATAAAAGGCAGAGCCACTATTCAAAACCACAGTCTACCCACTCCCCAGCCCAGGCAGCCCTGCATGCTATGTCCCTATTGCTCCATCTCCCAGACCTTACAGAAAGCTCTCAGAAGCTACTTGCATAGTCGTGTTGGGTTCATTGAAAGCCACCTATAGTGGCATCCTGGGCACAGTGTCCTCAGGGACCCAACTACTAAGCAAGTCTCACAGAGGCTGTGAGTGGCAAGCCATCATCTTAACTTCATAGGCCCCTGGGATCTCAGCATGCACTACCTGAGTGCCTGACACATCCACAGTCCTTCCTGGCACACTCACCTCTTCACCCACCTTGGAGTTCTCCCCTCATCTGTGTTCAACCTGAAGATGACTGAGGGGAAAGAATCACGTGAGCTAAGTGAGACAAGCCAGCCACAAAAGGACAAATCCTGTGGGGTTCCACTTATGGAAGGGACTTGCCAGATTTCTAGACAGAAAATAGGAGAGTGGCTGCCAGGGACTGGGGGAAGCAGCTTGAGGGGTGGTTGTTTAATGATGCAGTTATAGGTTGCAAGATGCAAAGGGATTTTGGCTAGACAGTGGTGATGAAAGCAGAACAATATGAATGTACTTCATGCCAGAGAATACACTGGAAAATGGGTAAATTTTATGTGATGTGTATCTTACCGCATTTTAAAATTTAATTAATTCGGTGAATGAATCAAGTGAAAGAAGAGAGAATTCGATTTCTTGAGGTCCTGCGCTGGCCAGCCATGTCTCCTGTGTCCACAGCCCACCAGGTTGCAGCAGGAAGTGAAAATGAACATGAGGGAGGGCTGAGAAGGTGAAACTGGGGGAAGGGCAGCACTGCTGGCGTGCAGCGCCAGTGCTGAATCTCAGGCCTATACTCACAAGCCTCTCATGCACATGGGCTCGCTGGGCTGATGCACCAACAGGGAGTCTCTTCTACCATCTCCTTTCTCAAGGTTGTGCATGGGAAATAAGAATCTGGCCTTTGAAGACTGAGATGAGTGCCCCAGCCTCCTCAGGTCTTCCAGGCAGCTAATTACTTCTATCCCAAGTCCTGGTCCTGGAGCTCAATTCAGCAAGCAGCTACTGAGTTAGTGCAGAGCTCAAGTGCATGGAAGTATGGATGCGGACAGATCAGATGGTTAAGTGACCTTGGGCAAGTTCCTTGACCTCTCCAAGGGTCCTTTCTTTCTATGTGAAACAGGAGAATTGTGATAGGATAGATGAAGTGATACATGTACCTGCTTCCCAACAATAAGTGAACATTCTTCAAGGATCTTTAATTGCCAGGATCTGTGCTGTAGGATTCACTCTTATTCTCCAGGAGTCATGATCCAAGGAGGTGGACAAGTTAAGAGCAGACACAAGTAAATAATACCACGGTGCACTTTGTGAGTGAATAGGCATGAACATTAAGAAGGGATAGAGAACATTGTCAAGAAGCAGGACTCATCTCTAATTGTGTAACTATTTCTCAACAGGCTCTTTCTTGAGAAGAGTTATGTGTGCTGGTTGCAAGTACAAAACATGCTGCCAGACCCCTTTAAATCCAGCTTTATGATCTTGGGCAAGTTACTTGCCCTCTCTGTGCCTCTGTTTTCTGTCTACAAATTAGGGATCATTATAATAATATTGTCTAACTCATAGAGTTCCTATGAAGATTATATAAATTAGTGCTCACAACAGTATATAAAAAGACCAAGATACTTATGGCTCAGCCATTATAATTATTGGGTCTTTGACACATGCATGTGTGTGTCATGTGTAGTGTGTGTGTGTGTGTGTGTGTGTGTGTGTGTGTGTGTGTGTTTTCTTCTCCTTTGCTTTTACATATCCAACCTTGTTCTAGAAAAGATTTCTAGAATAGTTATTTCTTTCCATGTAACGCAAACAACAGTAAATGTTTAAAAAAGTTGATAAACATAATTAAACTTTTTTTAAAAAGGCTTAAAATAAAATCCTGTCCCAAAGAAGCAAACAGCGAAGCCTTTTAAAACAATCAAATTTGATTCCTGGTTGGCCTCCCTATGCTAACTTGCCCTCCCCTCTGATTTCTGACATACAGAAATCAACAAGCCAAGTCCACAGCAACAAACTAGAGTCCCTTGATTTCCATATTGCCAGGTGCATGGGAGAAAAAAGGGCAATCTCTCGCCTTTCAATTGGAGAAATGAATTGCTTCCAGATTGGAACTATCCTCCTTCCCAGTGAATTTGTCTCCACGAGTTGCTGGCTGACCCACTCCCAAGCCCAGCAACAGACTGTTTTCTGGAACAGCCTGCAGAGGTTTCCCTGGGATCAGTCCTTTTCCTAGCCACATCCTTCAGTAATACAGTGTAGGAAGAGTTCATTCTGACCAGGACAGGGCCTTTCCTGATTTTGCTTGCCTAGCCAAGGTAAGGGGCTCTCACCCTGGAAAGCCTTTAACAATGACCTGCAGCCACCTCAACTTGGATGCCCAGGTCCTCTCCCCAGGGCTCAAGGACAGCAGGTTTGGCACTGGTGCTTTTTAAAGCTCTTCTAGATAATGCTGATGTTAGTCAGGGTTGAGACCCATCCCACTGTTTCCCCTAATAGCTGTCTATACTGCATTAAGTTTGCTCTGCTAGCTGCAGTATTTGCATAAAGCACTACCTAGAGTCATGCATTGAGCACTCACAGCAGGCCAGACACCAGCCTTGGTGCTGCGGGGTGGGGACCTGGATGGATCAGTCATAGACAGCCCAGACAAGCCAGGAAGGGACAAAAGTGTTCCTGCAAATTCGAGGCTTGGTTTAAGTGTGTGGCCAAAGGTCCTTTCCCAGGTGGGGGAAGTATGAGGACATGCAATTCCTAACTTCCACTTTTGCCCAAGAAGCATTCTACCTATAGGATCTGTGCAAGTTTAAGCAGACTATTTTATGGGATTCCCCACCCCCAAAGCATAATACATTTTATAAAATTAAATTTACAGTGTGTACAATACTTTGGGGAGAAGCACACTGTTACTAAAACATTTCAGAAACAATTTGCTAAACATTTATTCCATTGACCTAAATAGAGCATAAGCCACAGTGAGGGAGCCAGCACTCATTACTGCCGATGGTAACTGTCCAAATCTAAGCCATCAAAAATATTAGAGGCCAAGTCACAGCTGAGGACCAGAGAGGGATTAAGGTTAAAAGCATGCCTGGGATGCTGTCTTAGGTCAAACATAATGAGCACAGCCAAAAGGATTCTAGCAAACCCATCTTTGATAATGCCAGTAGGAAAAGCATGTCATAGGCTACCTTCCAATGGTAACCCATGCCCAAGAGAAGCTGAAATTGTCCATGTGGCAAAATTCCAGCAGGAAATAAACCCTGGAAACTGGACTGTGTTCAGGGATAGTACCGGCTCTCATCATGCAAAACAGACCCCAAACCCCTTATCCAAAATTCTTATCCCAGGATTTAATTTCAATGTGTTATTTTGCAACATAAAATGGTCACAGGTAAATGACCAGGTCATCTTGTACAGTTCAAATCCCTGTGCATAGACCAAGTCTTATTCTCTTTTTCTAAACATTCTCCTTTGTCTTCAGGGCTTGTTGTGTTCATTAATTTGATTCATCTAAGATGCACTACTCTCTGAGACATTTTAAATTTTGCATTTTCTTTTAAATTTCTTTGGAATATTGTTTAGAAATCAAGTATCCACTTTTTAAGCCATATTTTGATATATATAAAAATATGTGTTTATTTCCACAAAGCCACATTTGGTAAACCTTTCATGTAATTAGCCAACTGGTCCCAATCTAGGTTGCTCATAAATGACCCCAAATTTAAGACTTTCTCAGAAAACAGGTGACCAGAACAGTGCTGTCCCATATAATCCAGACAAGATCTGTGTTCCCAGCCAGTGACCAAAAATGTTGTATAACAGTCAAAATTATCCTAGAAAATAGTTTTTTTCCCAGTGCTGGGGATAGAACCTAGAGCACATGCTAGGCAAATGCTCTACCACTAAGTTCCAACCCCAACCCTATCCTAGAAAATTTTAACTCACTCTTATGCTATGGTGTCTATGTGGTGTGTATGTTTGCAATTCTAGGTCCAGTGATCTGAATTCACACATAACTTTGAAAACCACTGAACTAGATTCTGGTGGAAGGAACAAAGGGAAGCTCATACACATTCAAACCTTTTTGCTTTTTGAGATCTATCAAGCCCCTGACTGAATACAGCATTCTAAAGCAATCTGCCTTCCCTGGAGAGTTTATACCATTTGCTTTTAGAAGTATGCCTTAATACATTTTAATTTGTTTGTTGTTGTGAAGCTTTAGCCAGAAGACAGAGCCTTACCTTCAGTGGGAGGCAGGCTGTCACAAGCCTTATGATAGTCCACGCTGCTGAGATCTTCAAAACACATTCACATTAATTACAGTAGTTCATCCAGTCTAAGACCCCATCACTATAAGATGGACCATTCTTTTATGTATTATTAAAAAAGAATGCAGCAAATTAAAGTATAGCAGGCTAGCTTTGTAAGATATGCCTGGAATTCTTAGATGCTAAAGCTATAAAAATGTCTTTGACTTGACGAAATGAAATGCAGTGCTGCTTTTAATCTCAGCCTAGATGACAGGTATAATTATTCCTACTTTCAGAAAAGGAAAGGAGAGGTGCAAGATCGACCCCAATCACAAGGACAGCATAGGCTGCAGTGTTGGAACTCTGACTTGGGTTTCTGGATCAGCTCTGGCTCCACTCTCAGACCCCCAGCAGCCTCCCTCAGGTGAAGCAACCTGCCAGTAGAGACACTCATGAAGAAAGGATGTTCTCTCTAGGACTTTGCTTCTTCCACCCTGTCTATGGCCTCCAGGCTCCCACAGCCTCCTGTCTACCCAACACTCTACTCAAACTGCAAACTCATCTTGCCTCATTCCCGAACCCCACCAGGAGGTTCACCCAGCATTTTTCATCATCCTGTTCCACTTGTCCATCCCTGGGTGCTAGGTTTCTACCCGCTTCTTGCCATGTCAAGCAGCTATCTACTGGTTTCCCTCCCTTCTCATCAACTTCATCCCTGAAAAGTTCACTTTAAAACCCATTCTCTAATCAAGTAATAAAAATGGCCTTTCTAAAATCTAAATTCTCCTGGCTACTCTTCAGCTTAAAACTCTTTCACCATGGCCTTCAAGATCAAGTGAGGCCCTCCTGAACCCTGCAAACCAGGCTCCCAGGTATGACTGAGCTGTCCCTAGACACATGGGTCCCCAACCTACATGAAACTTTGTATGTAAGACCCCTTACACATTAGAACTCTCCAATACTGTCACTTTCCTCTCTGCTTTTGCTTACACTATTCCTTCTGCCTGTGATGGCCTTTCCCAGGCTAAGTCTTACCCATTTCCCGAGATTGGCTGAGAAATATTTCTATCCAGGCATCCTCCATGTTTCTTTCTGGCCACACTGCCCATAATGAGCTATAATGGTCAACTCTTTGGTCTAGCTCATACCGTGGACTTTCATCACCCAGTGAGGGAAGGAGCTGAAACCATGCTTCATCCCTAACTGTGAGTGCCTCACACAGTGTGTGGTACATGGGAGACATTCAGTGTATATTTACAGAAGGAAGAAAGCCAGCTTTCCTGCTGGCCCAACTCTAGATTCCTTCCACAACTTAAATGATAAGAGTTTCTTTTGCTCTTCTGACTTGAACACCCAGGTTGAAACTTCCCATAGGGCTTCAGGTATAGACTTGATCTCCCATCCAGCAGTCCAGTGCTGCCAAGATTGTGGTTTCTCTTTTGTCCTTCTCTCCAGTTCGCATCCTTTTGGGGAATAGATGCTGCCCTTGAACCCTAGTCCTGATGGGGTTCTCATTGCCTGGGCCCAGCCCTATAGCTATTTATTAAAACCTCCAACAGAGCCTGCCAAATTTTGCTGGTCTTCTTGGACTTTATCCAGTCCAAACCTGGCTTGGGACCACAAAGAAAGACACAAGTAACCCAAATGCTTTCTTGGAGTCAGAGCCCTGAGTGTGAGGTTTTAAGGAAGTACTTCTGCCTGGGCCATATGATTTCAAACAAGATCACAGGCTCTCAAAGTTTAAATCCCATCCCACCTGTCCAGTTCCTTCTTGTCTCTTGAAAACACCCTAACCCACCTTCCCAGCAAAATGTGGCCTGACTGCAGAATTCGGAACACTGCTTCATGCCTCTGCTTTAATATGTCATCCAGTTTTAGGTAGCTTGGGGCTCCTGTACCACCTCACTACATGCTATAGCTATATTCTCATCTAGTCAGTGTTACACAATCAGAATAATTCTGGGAAAAATCCCTCACTGCTTGGCCAGCTTGGAGGGCATAGACCCCACCCCCCTCCTAGGACACACCATGGGACTAGTCCCCAACCTAGGCTTTTCTTGCTTGTGAAGTCTGGACATCCAGATGCTAAGGGGTTACCTCCCTCTTCACTGCGCCTGCTGGCATAGATCCATCTCCTGACCCTGACCACAACGAAAGACACAAGTAACCCAAATGCTTTCTGGAGTCAGAGCCCTGAATGGGAGGTTTTAAGGAAGTACTTTTGCCTGGGCCATATGATTTCAAACAAGATCACAGGCTCTCAAAGTTTAAATCCCATCCCAACTGTCCAGTTCCTTCTTGTCTCTTGAAAACACCCTAACCTATGCTGGAAAGCTCTGGCCACAGGTTGGGCCCCAATTTTTTGATAACTACTCCCAGCCCCAGCAGGAAGACACTGAGTCTGTCTCTTGGACAAACAGAATGTGTGAGTAGCACCATCCCTATGTCGGCTTGGGCACCAAGCCTGAGCTCCATGCTTCAGAAAGCTGTGCATGTCGTAATACAAAAGTGCTTAGTTCAGTTTTTAAAACTCACATGGTGCATCTGTTGCTGAGAAATCAGTGCTGTGCACAGACACAGCACAGCCCATCACCCTGAACGTCTGCTCTTGTCATTAACACAGTTCAGGCCCCAGAGAACTGTTTCTCCACATTGCTTGTCTTAGGTCCTCAAAACCAAGACAACTCCATCCAAATGCTAAGAAGAGTGAGTTGTGCTACTTCAGAAAACGGAGACAGCCCCTGCTTCAAAATGTGGGGAGAATCTGAACAGTGGAGACTCTTAAGTCAAAGAAGACACAAAGTAATTAACTGGAAAAAGTCTTCCCTTCAGATAGTATGGATGAATGCCATAGTCTTGCATAACTGAGTATATTTCTCAGAAGCACCAAGCCACCACTTTCCTCTGCATCTCTTTGTCTCCCAAGTCATGGTTCCAGAGATACTCATAAGTGAGTGTAGCTTTGGGGCTACACATAGCAGTTGAAGCACATTTTGCAATATCAATTTCTATAATCCTCAAATGTATAGACTTAGGTGTAGACACAGAAAGAGAAAGGTGATACCGCGTCTGTAGATTGGCAAAAAGATAGAATTGAGTCTTGAATAGTTGTTTGGGTATGGTGGCTCATGCCTATAATCCCAACTACTTGAAAGGTGATGAGGAAGATCTCTACCTTTTTAAGCCATATTTTACTATACTTAAAAAATATGCATCTATATCCACAAAGCTTTATTTTGTAATCCTTTCATAAAATTAGTCAACTGGCCTCAATCCAGCTTATAGATGACCCAAAACTTAAGGCTTTCTCAGTAAACAAGTGACAGGAACAGTGGGTGTCCCATTGTACCCAGATATGAGCTCTGTTCCCTGCCAGTGAATAAAATGTTTGAGATCAGGCTGGGCAAAAAGTCAGTGAGACCCCATCTTGACTGATAAAAAGTTGTGCATGGTGGTGCACTCCTGTCACCCCAACTACACAGGAAGTGTGTAATAAGGGAATCAGTTCTGGCTGGCCCAGGAATAACATGAGATCTTATTTGAAAAATAACTAAAACAAAAAGGGCTGGATGTGTGGACCAAGAGGCAGAGTGCCTGCCTCACAAGCACAAGACCCTGAGTTCAAACTCCAAAACCTTAAAAAAAATGTGACTAGCTTTATTTTTATAAAAAAGAAATAAGATTTAAATTTTCAAAAATTAAAATGTTTAATTTTACCTAAAGAATTTTATTTAAAATTTTAATATTCATTAATTATGTTGGCATTTGCCATTTAATTTCAAATATTTGGCAGAAAAGTAACTTCTGAAAATATCAGCCTAATTTTAATTTTTATATTTAGTAAAATTTACATATTTGTTTAAAGTATTGGTTTAAAAACTTGATTTTTATATATTTTGAATGTAACTATATTTCACTGAGTAATTCTTTTAGATCATTGAGAATAAGGATAAGTTAGAATCATGGCAGAAACAAAAGAGAAAGTAGAGCTCAGAAAAGAAAAAGGAAAAAAAATCGAAATTCAATAATGAATGAAAATGTTTGCATTTTTAACAACTGACAGCAATAAAAGAAGAAACATTTCTGTTGAGCCTGACCCACACAAAGTTTGAAACAATATTACAAATTCTTTATTTAATAGACTCAAGTTTTACTACTAATCAAAACTATGAAAATTAGCAAGAAAAATATTCCCATCAAACGTGCAACCCGAACTTGATACTTTGCTGACTTTCAATCATTAAAATGTCCGGCTTTACACATTTCTTATTTTGTCATTCTATGTAAATATGTCATTCTATGGTACTGGGATTTGAACTCAAGGCCTTATGTTTACTAGGCTGGCACTCTACCACTTGAGCCATTCCACCATACCTTATTTTGTCATTCTAAAGGTCTATTTCTAGGAGGCTAGAACATATTTCTACAGTCGTTTGACTTACACCAGTTCAATATTTGGACACATGGTATGCAGCTCTCCATCAGCACCTACAGATCCCACAAATAGGGGCAGACATGTGTGGGAGCCAAGCAGTGTAAGAGCTTGGCTTCCAAGTTCAAGTCACAGCTCTGCTACTTCTTGGCTAGAAAACAACTTTTGGGAGCCTCAGTTTCCACATGTATAAAAATGGACATAGTAAAATCTAGCTCTGATATGCTCCATACACAAAAGTTCCTCTTTGTTAGTCGATAATTATTATTTACTGCTCCCATCTGCCTTCCACAGTCTTGCTCAGCTTCATCCAGGGCCACTATACACTTCTCTTGCACAAATGACCTTGCTATGCTCCTTGAGTCCAAGACCAGAGAAAGGACACTCATTAAGCCTGACCTCTTTATTTAGGACACCAAGAAGCCATTCCTGGATTTAGCACTCTATGCAACCTGAGAATTCCTCATACAAGTGCTGTATAAAATGAGGAAATGGGAACCATCCTACATTCCTGGCTTTTGGCAAATCAAGAAACTCAATAACCCAGCACTGGTTTTGCTGTGGGGGCAATTTGCATTGCCCTTCAAGCTAAAAAACAGCTAAATGCCAGTGTTCCAATGGGAAGCCAGGATCTCCTCAACCTTTACCAGGGTGGGAACACATGTAAAGAAAGCAACAATTAGGCCAAAAGCACCAAAGGCCCCAACTGACAAAGATGGGGCTGTGACCAAAGGAGAACCAAGTAGTGCCATGTATTCCTTCCTGAATGTGTGCGCTCCAGCCAGTCATTCCAAAATGCTGCTTCTAGACATGCCTGTTGAAGGGCTCACTATCTCTCTGAGCAGCTCTGCCTCGCCTCAGAGCTTCACTTGGCTCTACTGGTTTGTACAATGCATAAATTGGGAGGAGTAACGGCCTTGACCTGGTGCCTAGAAGAAGCCCGCTAGAAAGTCACAAAATGAGGACTCAGATCTCTGGAACAGCCACTCCTGAGAGTGAACAAGTTTGCTGTGCATCATTTTATTGGGCCCATGTGTGTAAACTGCACTGTTCCTGGCAAGCTAGGATGTGTGGCCACTTCAGTCACTGAGGGCTGAGTAACCCTAACAAGGATCTGAAGATCCATGTCTCCTCTCCCCACTTTTGTCTCTGGTAGGGGTTTGGCTCAGTGAAGACTAAGCAATGGGGAGCAAAGAGTAAGGTGACCCATGTGGCCAAGTGTGTAATGCCAACCAAAGTGAAGAGGGCTTGGACATAGCTTCACCACATGGACAACGAGACTAGTGACACCTGTGCCACCTGCTACACAGTGGTGGTTCATAAGTCATTTGGGAAGACACTGAACCCTGCACAGCAGGCATTGTGCTCTCCCTTTCTTCACCCTCAAGGTTACCTGTCTGGGCCATGTTTAATGTTCCTTATATTGTTATAGCTCAAATAAATAGAAAATAGAGCTATGTGACCTTCAGTGAGTTTGTAACAACTTTGAGATCTTTATCTGTGCAGTTAAAAAAAAAAAAACCCTCAGGACCTCTGAAGTCCTTTCTGGCTCCACAATTCTTGACCTGAGCCCTAGGGGAAATGTTCAATAGCTAATAGCAATTACTCGCCCTTACTTGTCTCAGTGACATACTGGACACACAAGCTTTGCCTGTGTGTGCTTGTTTCCTCCTCTCAGCTACCCAGTGACATAGATAGTATGTAATCCAATCTTTCAAATGAAGGTGAGGCCAGCAAGATTAGGTTAATTGCGTGGAATGAGACTGCCTAAGCCAAGGGAACACAGTGCCTCCTCTTGAGAATTTCAAGGTTGGTGATGATCAGAAGAGACTCAGCAGTCGCCAGTGCTTACATATGTGCCACTGGCTCTGCACCAAGCTTTGTTCTCATAACATATTCTTTTCATGCTCATTACATTCCCCAAGAAGTGATATTAGTATGCGTGCCCCAGAAGAAATCAAGATCTAGAGAGGTAGGTAACTGCCCAAGGTCTCACAGCTTCTAAGAAAGGTAAAATTTGAAGCAAGGCAACCTGGCTCCAGATGATAAACTACTATGGTCTACAAATGGCACCTGGTCACTTTGTTAGCATAGAAGGGGATAACTACCTTGATGCAGACAGGGTATCCTAGAAAAGATGTCAAAGAATTACCAGGAGTTAAGCAAGTAGACCAGGAAAGGCATTCTACACTGAAGGCGCAATATGGCCAAAACACAGGTGAAAAATCACTGCTGTCGATGAGCTGCAAGCAAGGTGAGAGTTAAGGGTGGAGGATGGAGAATTACTGGACATAATGAGCTGGGATTACTTTTCTGTTCTTTTCAATTTTACTATGTGCTTGAAATTATAAAAAGCACTGTCATGCTTCATGGGGGTCATGCTAAAGGCAGCACAGGTCTGCAGAGAGAAATGCTCGGGGTCCTTTGGCGTATTTGTAGCCCTGCTCTGCTCCTAGCACCTGGTAGGTGCAATGGTTTAAAGTGACTGACTGATGTTTGGACGAAGCAGAGAATCCAGTGTGGACAGACAAGAAGTTAAAATTGAAAATGTTGAAGTGTTTAAGGTTTGAGTGAGCAGAGCAGGGAGGAGAAAGGAGAGAGACCAAAAGCAAAAGGGAAGAATCTGAGGTCAGAAGGGCAGGTGCCAAGATATCTCAAGGGAAGAAGTTCCATGGAAAAGGTCTGATCCATGTCGCTGTGCTGAGGAGCAGAACCTGTGAGGTTGGGCATCCAGTCGGGTGTTCAGCACAGATTCTGCAGTTTCTGGAAACCCCAGTGAGAGATCTCCAGGAGATGAAAAGGTGCTGCTCTTACCATGTCAGGAAGACAGAAAGGGATCACTTGACCCAACAGCCATGATAATGTACCCCTAAACATGTAGGGTGGGTGGTGTAGAGATTAAAGGAAAGAGTTTGCTAAATAACAACAATGGGGTATGATTTTGTGATTTTTTTCTTTAATATTCAATTGAAAAGAAGGTTCTGTTAAGAAGGAAGGCAGGAAGGAAAGAAGGGAGAAAGAGAAAGACGGAAGAAGGAAAAATGGAAGGAAAGAAGGGAGGGGAGGAAAGAGAGAGGAATAAATAGAGAAAAGAGGGTAAAGAGAGGGAGAGGAAGGGAGAGAGAAAGAAAAAGGGGTGGAGGGAGGGAGGAAGGGGAAAACAGAGGAGGAAATAACAGCCCCTCCTCCACAGGGTTCCATAGATAATCAATAAATATTGGTTATTATTGTGGTTAATACTTTAAATAATTAGAAATGTAGAAGTTTGGACCTACCCAGAGGAAGACAGAAATCAGAGACCCTAAGAAGAAAAAGGAAAGAACAGTAAACAGTCAGAGACCTTCCCATGTCTCTCTCCAGGGACTGGGTTATCAGATGATAATCACACTCTGAGATTTCTGGTAACAGCAATGCCCAGCTTCTTCCCTAGGTACTTTGAGCCACTGAGAAGACACTAGTGGGTAAGAACAAGCACCGTTTCATTCAGGCTGGTGAACCCCTCTCTAAAAGATAAGAAGAAACCCAACCCAGAATGCAATTCCTTCCTTCCGCTCTGTCTTGGCAATGCATTTGCCATTTTCAAACACAAAAATCTCTCCCTGAATAATTCATTATTCAAAGGAAACACCAGCCCAGAGTGCTCTATTCCATTTATTCGGGCAGAAGAGCTAATAAGGGGCCATGTGTATGTGTTTCTGAAAGAGATCCACATGAGAAATAGCTTTTTAAAATGTCGATATTTGAGAAGGCAAGCAGAGAGTTTAAAAGGGCCGTAATTCATAAATCAATGATGCTGCACTCCTGAGGAAGTGTTCTGCATTGACTGGTCAACAATTCCATTTGCAGCAAGCCGAAACAGCTGCGTCTCCAGCGGGGTCCACTGGTTGCTGCTCATGACAATGACACAAGGTTTTCAGGATCATCAGAATCCTATTCTTTGGGATTCGGGCACAGGGATATGAGGTTGTTGTGAATTTGATCTATACCTATTACTTTCTGTGAGTGTCTCAATAACCAGAACCAATCTTAAACAGGAAAAACAGTAAAATTTGAGCCAGGCAAGGTGGCTCACACTTGTAATCCTAACTACTTGGGAGGCAAGGCTGAGATTTGGAGGATCACAGTTCAAAACCATCTCTCAAGGTTGTGAGATCCCATCCCAACCAATAGCTGGGCACAGTGGCATGTGCATGTCATTCCAAACCATGAGGGAGGCCGAAATGGAGAGAATAGAGGTTCCAGGCCAGTCCAGACAAAACTGATTTAAGACACCATCTCAAAGGAAATAGCTGGATGTGGTGGTATATGCCTGTCATCCTGGCAATGGTAGGAAGCTTAAAATAGGAGGATGGCCTGGGCAAAAATCAGGACCCTATCTCCAAAACAACCAGAGCAAAAAGAACTGAAGGCCATGGCACAGGGGTAAAACACCTGACTAACAAACACAAAGCAATAACTTCAAACCCCCAGTACCTCCAAAAACAAATAAACAAAAATCTGAACATCCATGATTCTGAGTCCTTTTTGCCTTGCCTGATAATGGTTAGCATAAGACACTGCTCTTTTCCTTATCCTTGACAGCCACCAGCTCAGGTTTTGGCTGAGCCCAGACCCCAGGTACAAACCTATCAGTGGGGACATTTAAACAACCCTCACTGTTGTTGATGGTTGTGAAGGGCCTCAATCAAAGCAGAGTGCTTGGCCTCAGACACAGAACTCCACAGCTGGAATTGACTAATGACCCAGCCATATGCCTATACGGAACTCAAAGTAAGAGCAGCAGAGGGAAGATCACTAAGTGCAGGCCACTGATCAGAGTTGCTTTTTGACACAAACATCACAGAAGATAACCTGAAGCTTTGGGCTCGTTAGTAATTCTCCTTGTGGAGAAAAAAGAGACAGAACACAGGTTAGCTCTCAAGGTTTCCAAAGAGTGGGGTCTGGGAAAAGCTGGGTGTACTGCCTTCCTCCTTCTTCCTCTCTCAGCTTGCTTGCTTTCCCCTGAGCTAGGTAAGCAAACACAGAACCCACCAGGGAAGAAGAAGGAAGAAAAAAATTAAGAAAGAGCAGAAGCCCAAAGAGATCAAGAACCAGTGGGATTTAGAGCTGTGCCTCCTGAGTACCTGGGAACATGGGTGCGAACCACCATGCCTGGCAACCTCACAGCTCTCTTATGGTCAGCAAAGAGCTTTCCAGGACACTTTGCTTATTGAGGACCTCTTCTGTGCCCTGCTTAAATATATTCTGGAGCAAGGAACATAAGAAATTAATTATACCACCCACCTTTTATCAGTGCTTGACAGGATGGGTGGTATTTATCCTCTCATTTGATCCCAAAAAGTTTTTTGAAGGAAGAAACTACTCCTAGCCCAATTTTACAAGTAAGGAAACTCAGGCAAGAGAAGTTAAGTAAATCATCCAAAGTCACACAGTTGGTAAGTGGTAGAAGGAAAACGTGAACTTGAACAGTTTGGTGCCAGAAGCCACACTTAGCCACCACAGTCTTCCACGTGTTCCAGTCAGGAGAAGATGCTAAATATAGGTGAACTGGTAGAAGGGGAAGTTCTGCCTTGTTTGAGATAATGATGGGAATTGGCTAGTGACAATAATTTAACACTTACTGAATGCTTATAGTCATAAAGCATCCTATGGATTCAGCATCATTACCCTCATTTGGCAGGTGAAAAAATAAAAACATAGGAAGGTCCTGAAGTTCATATGTCCTCTAGCCAGGACTCATCCAGCCCATTGGGGCCAGCACATGTGCTCTTAACCACTGTGCTGTCCTGGTGCAGCAGCAGGAAGCCAGCATCTGAGCTTCGGCACCTGTCAGTGTCGCGAGGCAGAGGGATGCACATTAACCCCTGTCTGGAAAAGGCTGGCCTTACGGAAGGTGGTATTTTGTGTAGCCACTTGTAATGATTCTAGGATCAACTAAATTGGAACTGAGTTGATCAACTAAGTCAGGCTTCCATCTAGTTACTCAGCATCAATCAACTGATTCCATGCTTCTAGAGAGAAAGAGAAGAAAGAGAAATGAATGCTATAGAAAGATTCAAATGCTGATCCTCTTGGCCACAGCAGCGCCTAAAGCTAGAAGGAAGCATGTTCTGGTGGGTGCAGGCCTTGCTCCCTATCTCCATGGAGGAGAGCTCCTCACCTGCTAGGCCTCCCATCCCCACTGAAAACCAGAGAACTGGGCTTACAACTCCTGGGGGCTTTTCCATCTCACCTGTTCTATTATTCTTAGTGGATTTTAATATTTTGGTAGCATGATCCTCTTATGTTCTATGGAAATCTCAATATCTGAAATGGACATAAGGAGCTGGCCAGATAAGGATGGAGGAGGACATGACTCAGTAGAGTGGAGGCCACTCTCCTGGCTCCTCAGGCCCCAGTCAGAGGCATCTCAAACAAGCCTATTCAGAAACCTCCATACTAAACATTCCCATTGTCGCCAAAATGAGCTGGCTGTAGACTGCAAAGAGTCTATGTGCAGGAGCCCAAGAGCCTACGATGCACATTTGCTCTGTCTCCTTTTCAAACATCTAGAGGCACTGGCCTCCACAGAGGTCATATCAGGTACAGGCCTCAGATCTCAGACAGCCATGCCTCCACATGCCAGCTCCACCACCACCATCACCATTATCACCACCATCACCATCATCACCACCATCACCATCATCACCACCATCACCATCAAGACCAGAAAATTATGTCATCAACTGCTTGATTAGAGAGTCAGCATCCTTGAAAACTGCCAAGGCAGGCACTAGAGTGATACAAAGTATATTCACACGCCAATTTCCCAAAGCCTAGGGCAGCCCACTCCAGCCTTCCAAGTCTGCAGAGAATAAAAAAGGAACAGAAAAAGCAGAGGGTTACCCAAGGTTGCAAGCACAATGGCCACGACCTGTGTAAATCCTGGAGGGCCCTGTGTCGTGGCTGAGTCCCTGATAGAGTGGCTATTTCCCGAAGCCCCACTTCCTTTCATTGTATTCCAGTGGAACAAAAATGTTACAGTGAGCAGCTACTCAGTCACATAGATTATTTGAATAGATACATCCTACAAGCCTTGAAACCTGCTTTGGGCTTTGATAACAAGTCTAAAAATACCACAGGCCCTACTAGTAAATTTGAGAATCCAAATCAAAGACTGGAACACACATGTGTGTTTTTCTCAGTACATCCTGCAAGTTTTCCCAACCTGCAGCTTCCACCCATGGTTGCATTCTCCTCCCCCCCGAACCTTGGTTTAAACCACTGCTTTCATGCAACACTGGAGAATTTTGTGGCATTGATTTATTTCTTCAGTATCCCTTATTCAGCTGTACATTTAATCTGAGATGAAAGGAGGGCCTCATCTTTGTGTATCTTGTCCCTCCTTCCCATCAAAGTTCCATGAAACACCTGGTTAGGAAACCATTCGCTGAGTCCTGCTACCCACACATGAACTTCCCTCCCCTCAGGCTCACCTGTAGCTCAGTCCTGCTCTGTGGTCAACCTTACCCAGCATTGATAACTGGCCAAGTGTCCTCAGCTGCTATTCTGACTCAGGTTCTTTCCCTCTCCGCCTCTCATTACACTTCACCCTACTAGCCTTTGTATTTCTCTTTCAAGTCTTTCTCCAAGCCTGTCTAGGTCTGCACGTTGAGTAGTGCCTGGAACTACATTTTGGCTAAGGTCCTAAATATGAGCTCTGGTCCAGCAAGCACAAGCATGTCTCTCAGAGGCTCAGTGGTCCCAGCAGGACCTACAGTGGCAGCCGGGTTTCTCCCAGCTTGGGGGACAGCACCTCATTTTCCTATGGCCTACTACAGATGGTCCTAAACCCGCCAGCAGGTAAGATTCACTCTGAGTCTCTAGTCAATGTACAAATTCCAAAACACATGGATCATAGTTTCTGGTGGTGACACCTGGCGAATGTGGACTTTAACCAAAGCTACAGGTGAATTACTAGGCAAGTTGAGAAACATTAGCTTTTTTTGGTTAACAGTAGGTTCTAGAACTTCCTGGGTTTGAATATCAACTGTACTATTACCATGTGATCATTGTCTTAAGCCCTCAGTCTCCATGTCTGTACAACAGGGCAAATAATAGTAGTTACTTTGGACTGGGGCTGTAGCTCAGTGGTAGAGTACTTGCCTAGCATGTATAAGGCCCTGGGTTCTTTCCCTAGCACTGCAAGAACAAGACAAAACAAAACAAAAAAATAGTGGCTATCTTTTCTGGGTTGTTAGAGCATTAGGAAGCCTAGAGGATATATGAAGCTCTTAAGGCTAATCCACCCCACAGTAAACCCCCCAGGAAGGTTTTCTGCTGTTATTTGATAATGAACTTAGACACTTGCTACCTCACTCCACCTCTGACTTCTCACACAGAATACCCTCCCTCACAAATGAACTTCAATGCCAAGTCCTGTTCCATCCCCAAGAATGGAGACTGACTACTTTGGGAAGCCTTGTCTGGTGGCAGTGAATCAGGTAGTGTGCAGATGGAACCTAAAGATAAAATGGCCAAAAGTAGACACTGGAAGCAGCCAGAAAGAGATGGAGTAGGTGGGTACAGAAATGAAGGTTGGGGTAGGGAATACAAATTTCATTGATGTCACAGTTTTCTTGGAACCCTGCAAATGAGGCAGTTATAGCAACTGTCACTGAACTCTCTGCTGTAACTCCTCCTAGAGACTTGCGACACATCCTTCTAGGCAGCCAGGCCAGGGACACCAGGAGATGCTGGAAAGCCCAGCACTCCCTGGAACCCCAAAGGCAAGGAGGAACATAGGGCATCAATAAGGCATTAGAAGACTGCTATCAATGTCCCTGCCACATTATCCATTTCATACAAAGATCCCAGCATGGGTCCACAGAAGGCACAGGTCCCTAGGGAGATCCTGCAAGGCTGTGAGACTCTTGGCCCTTGGATGACATCAAGGCAACTTGGTCTTACCTATTGCCACAGAAGGGGCCCTAGAAGGTATGGGGTTACCACAATAGGTAAAGAAGAGGATTCAAAGCAACTCCCTGACACTTTGTCTCCATCTCACTTGAACAGGAAGCACGGGATGCCTCCCACTTACCCAAAGCTACATAAGAGGCAGAGGTCAGAGTTTGGCTTCCTGATGGAATCACACACATCTGCTCTATTTCCTGGGCCTGCATTGGTTAGTCTCCAGGCCACCACAGACCCCTTTTCCTGATACAATTACTTTGTGTCATTGGTTCTGAGCAAGTTTGTCACCATGAGTTTGGAAAATAAAATCAAGGAGTACAAGTAATATCCAGGTGATGCAGAGAAGAACAGATCATTTTTCAGCAAGACCCTCTCATCAATCCCACAGGGGTACCCTGACATAGTAGCTCTTACCTTACCAGTGTTCCTCAAACCTTGGCCAGCTTTCACAGTATATGCTTACTGCTGCTGTCTCTTCTTTCTTAAAGAGCTTTAATGACAATGGAAATATACTAGTGCTTAGGAAAATTAGTAATGCCAGCCATAAATATTTTTAATATGAGGAAACAAAATTACATTATTCTGAGGCCTTCTGCCCTTGTTTTAAAAAGGAGAGAAAGAAAACTAGAGGAAAGGGAGAATAAATAACTTTATTTTTCAGGTATAATTATAGGCAGTGCAATACCCAGATTCTAAGTACACAGTTCTCTTGAATTTGGCATAACCAACACCACAAAAAAAGACAAAAAATGTCATCTTTATCCCAGAAAATTCTGAAGTATCCTTTCCCAGACAAAGAACCACCACCCCCATTAGAAACAACCACCATTTTTATTTCTATTCACATAGCTTAGTCTGTTTCTGCTCTAAAACATCATATTACTGGCTCATGGGAATAGCTTTTCCATTGTTAAACCAAAATTCTGATCATGTCATACTTTTGTAAATATTTGAATTTTTTGGCTAATGGAAATGTTCTTTAAAAAAAAAAAAAGAAGATAAGTCATGACCTATTCACACTTAACCTAGAAAATTGCCAGACCCTCCAATGAAATGAGATCTCTCATTTGATGCACTTTGAGTTAATGAAATGGGAGGATACCACCTTAGGAAACTGAATTCTGGCTGCAAATCAGGATACTGATTATAGTAATGACTTGTCAAATTTTTCCCCCTAAATACCAGTTAATCTGATTATCATTTAATCTCCCCCAAAGGAAAGCTTCTACATTCACAGCCCCTCATAAACCAGCCCAATTCTACCTTCTTCCTTGGTTAATTTGGCTCCATAGCTCACCTAAACATGTCCCTTCTGCTCCCCACCAGGCTGCAATCTATACTGCTGTGGGATTGCTTTCCTGCCTGTAGGCAACCTTATCCCATCCTTCTTCAGGGTCCCAACGGCTCTCCTCTAAGTTTATACTTCACATTTGCATGTGACCTTCTTTGCCTTGTACTGCGACTTTTCTTTTAATATGAGTACACCTTATTTCTTCATCTACATCCTGGGATCCTATAGGGTAAACACAGCATTATCCTGATATGGACAAGATATTGGAGATACAGTGATAGTGGTGAGTGGATTTATACATATGACTGAAAGGGAATGTAAACTGTCATCTGGTTGGATCCTAACAAGGTTTGAGGTCATCGCCTTGAAGATTAAAGACAGAAATGAATGAAGGCAGCAGCAATATCTTTGGTGGTGTTATTTTGTATGCAGATTTATGGTGTTTCTGTGACACTGTGCTCTCAGATTTGGGTCCCACCACTAGAAATTGAAATTCAGTGAATCTGTAGAAGGGCTTGAGAGCTTGCATATTTCCCAGGTCCTGGTGGAATCACACACATCTACTCTATTTCCTGGGCCTGCATTGGTTGGTTTCCAGGCCACCACAGACCCCTTCTCCTGACACCATTTCTTATTGTCACTGGTTCTGAGGAAGTTTGTCACCATAAGTTTGGTTCATGTACCACCATACCAAGAGTAAATGCCACTTGTGACCAGAGCACAGAGTGGGATATTGAATACCCCACATCTAGAAGACCAAGGAAAACCTTGGCTAGCATGGGGCCTAATTGTGTTCTAGTTAATGCTACCTCCATCATTGCAGGTGGCATTGAACAGTAAGAAAACTACCCTGATAGAGCCAAAGGTGAACATGAAGTTTAAAAATGCAGATAGAGGTAGAGTCCCAGTGAGGGAAAAGCTGAAGGAAAGGAAGGAAACCACAGTAAACCAGCCAAGAGTTCCCAGCCCTATTTTCCATAGAACATTACCCAGTGGTGTATTTCTGTTTCTGGGAGGAGAACCAACAAGAAGGCAAAACATCATAGTGCAGTCTTGGGTGTGTGTGTGTGTGTGTGTGTGTGTGTGTGCAAATGCACAGTGATTTTTTAAAAATTTCACATAAAAAGGCTAACCACAGGACAGCAACTGGCAGGAAGATGCCAATACAACTGGGCTTCTTACCACAACTAATGAAACCCTAAGCATTTGTCCTCTGCAACTAGGAACAAAGAGGGGTTTGAGATGGCCCTATGGAAAGGAGGTAGAAGTCATTCCAGCACTTAGAGCTTCAATTGAAAATAAACAAACAGCCCCAGCCTGCCCAAAGCCCTGGGCAGCAAAACACCACTGTGCAAACGCACACGGCTTGATGGGCCAACATATGGCTATTTATATTTGTAATCTAATTTGGATGGGGAAAGCACATGAAAATAAATTGATTATCTTGAAACTGTAAAAGCAAAATTCACCGAGATAAAAAAGTAATGAAATAATAGACAGGAAGTACCTGAGTAGGTCATCTGAGGGGATGTTTCTCATGAACAGTTCCTAACCCAGTTTGCTTTCTGGATTCAGACAGGAGGAAACTGTGGCTGGCTGGAGACTCGCCAGAAATCATATGCCAGCTTGTGGGTAGAGGTTTACTGAGTTTCTTCCCCTTTGCTCTGTGTGTGTAAGTGTGCGTCTCTTTGTATATACATACACACACACACACATATATATATATATATATACACCTAATCAACTAAAAATACACTCGAGACAATGTGACAGGGAGTTGATTATCTCAACTCAGTTTATAGCTTGTGACAAATAAAAGTAGATACTTCATGAAAAACAAACAACCATCTTTCCCAAACCTAAGGGTCAAACAAAAGCACACATCATCCTGCAACACTGGCCTTCTATCTTAGATCTCACTCATTTCCTATTCCCTGGAGGCTGGATTCAACTCTGCCTTTCCATGGCCACAATAACCACCGTTGATTAAACAAGTGGTGCAATGCCAGGCTGAAGATGTACTGTTAGGAATAGCCATGCCAGATCTGGGAGAGGGATTGTCAGCCCATCTTAAAGATAAGGAAAATGAGGAACATAATCTAAGTGACTTGCCCAACACCACATTGCTACCAAGTTGAGACTCAAGATTTGAACCTAAGTCTGTCTGAAGTTTGTTTCATGCCACCACACTGCCTCCATGGAGGAACCTAAATATAGTCTCCAAAATCAACATAGATGCCCAGAAAGTGGGTAACTAAGCCCATGAGCTTTTGCTGGGCATCATCAGAAGGATGGACATGTGGATGGCAAGAGGAAGCTTGGTGAAGTTTCGGTAGATACTTTGTTAATCAACAAAGTATCCCTCTCTTAACCCAGTTCAAGGGCATCTAGAAGGCAGATTTAAGGAGAGATACCTCCCACTTTGCACATTGCCTATAGGAAGTGACCCACTGTCACAAGCTTTATCTCTGTGGGTTCATCATACAACACCTAAGAATTCTGATAAAACTCAACAGACATAACCAAAGACTAGGCTTCAACCTCACTTCCACTTATTACCTAGTGATTCTGAGAAAGGATGTAACCTACATACAGTTCAGATAATTTTGTTTTAAAGCACAAGGACTGGAGTTGGGGTAGATGAGGTAGAACCCTGGACCAGGTCATCTTCTGTGGTTCTCTCCAGCAATGAGATTGATGACTCTAATAACTACAAAAACGCAGCCCCATCCCATAGCACCCGAGTCTAGGAGCTCAGGAAAGTGATAAGAAGGAACCATTATTAATATTTCTGAAAGCCAAAAGAAAAGCATACATCTCACTGAGTCAAGACAGCAAATGAAATGGTTAAGTCTAGTTGCTTTAATATTATATCAATGTGGAGACCCTATATAGGCTGCTGGTGATGACCAGCCTTTGATTAATATAAAAGAGGAAAAAAGTTGTCTTGAAGAAGCACAATTTATTCCCATGGTGGGAGCAGGGAGGCTAATCAAAGGCATTAAAGAACTCAATATGATCACTTAAGAAAAATGGACTCCCAGAGATAGGGTGGGATGCAGAATTCAGGGACAGTCATTGGATTTCTAAATTAAGTGCTTCTTCTGTAGGAGTTTGTGATAAGACATGCAAAGAGTTTCAAGAGCCCTGGCAATTTCTTCAAACACTGTCAAGGTTTTTCCTGCCTTTAAATTGAGATAGTTAAGCTGTCCTCAGTGGTGAAGCAGTGTTAATCGGCTGAATGGGCTGTGAAGTACAAAGAAAAACATTTTGAGGGTTTCTTTCTAAAAATGGAGACATATTACTTCTGGGAAGAAGGAGAGAACAGTGTACAATCACAGTGAAAGGAGAAAGCCATACAGCCTTCCACCTGTTGTGAGAACAAACTGTCAGTCAGCCTTAGCTGACCAGATGGTGGGATCAGGTACTCCATGAAAGGCTCTAATGAGATGCCCTCCCCACCCCCACCCCGCTCCACCACCAAGAAACTGAGCACCTCTGAGCCAGCCCTACAGAGTTTTGGGGTACCCCCCTTTGTCTCCCACCTGCACCTAAGGAGAAAAATCAAATCAAAGGGAGTGCTTGGAAAGGCCTGTAAGGTATCTCCCCACCACCACCATTGCCTTGGTTTACCTCACTCCCCTGCCCAAGAAGCACCAGCCTTTTTGTCAAGACAGCAGATCTGATTCTGCTCAAGCCCTAGAACTAACTACTGGTTTACAAGAAATACAGGGACAAAGGAACAGGTTAAAAGAGACCATGGGGATACAATCAGCGAAATCCAAAATGTGAGAAAATGTACAGAACAAATGACTAGTTTCTTCAACAACAACAAAAAATGGCAGAAACAAACAAAAAAAAGGAAGCAGTAGAAACCTGTGTATAAAATGAGACTTTAAAAACATCAGTCAAATAAGATACATTGACCTTATTTGACTCATCATTCAAAAATACCAGGGATTAAAAGGTTATAAGACTTTAGAAATATTTAAACACTGGTTAAATATTTGATGATATAAAAGAATTCATGCTTTTTTAAAATGTGATAATGGAATTGTGGTTATATATATTTTTAGAAGTGTCTTTATCTTTTGAGACAGATATATTTATAGATATAATGTGTGATGTCTGGGACTTTATTTAAAATATCCTAATTTGGGGAAATTGACAGAGAGAGATAGAGATAAAACAAAACTGGCCATGTATTGACGAATGTCGAAGTGGGGAGGAAGTGGATTTATTATACTGTTCTATTTTTTTGTATGTCTAAATTTTTCCATAGTAAAAGTATTTTATGTTAAAAGATGACTGTGATATATTTTTAAATTTTTAAAACAAAGAATAAAGTACTTATGATATTCAAAATAAGTCACATGTGTGAATTTATATTATTAATTTACATCATACATGTATTTATATTTCTATCTTCATATAAATATATATTTATATATTTCCTATAGCTTTACAGGCATGGGGAAACTTCTGGAGGCATATACAGATGCTCCTTGATTAACCATGGGTTATATCCCAATAAACCCATCGTAAATTGAAAATACACCTAACCAAACATCACGGCTTAGCTACACTGTAGAGCTCTGGTTGTATCCACTCATGATCACATGGCTCGCTGGAAACAGCGGTCACTGCCCAGCACTATGAGAAAGGATCACACTGCTTATTGCTAGCCCAGGAAAATATAAAATCTCAAAATACAAACTATAGTTTTTACAAACATATATTGCTATCACCCCATCATGCACCAAACTTAACTATTAATCCTTTTTTCCTGTGGGAGGATAGGACTAGAGGGAAACTTTCCTTTCCTTTTTCTGCTGTTTTTACTTTATATACTTCTGCACTGTACAAATTTCCTCCATCAAGGACATCTTCCTCCCCAGTTCACAAATGAAGCATGGGAGTAGCAACTTCCTGGAACCCCCAGCCAGCTTTCAAGGGCTCTATATCCTGGATGCCTCCTCCCACTCATGATACCTGGCATGGTTCAGGATTGGCAAGCCTTTCCTTGCATGTGTACATCCCTCTTACCAGGATCTCTTCCAGGCTTTCCTCCACCAAGACATGCAACCTTCCACACCCCAGCTCCAGATCCTCCCCTTCTAACCAGGCAGTCCTGCTGGCCAGCTCAGTGTACAAGTCTTCCTTCTTCTTCAAATTGGCCAGGACCTGACAATGCTCTTCTGCTGGAAGAAAAATCCCAGTAGTACCTAGCTTGCCTAAAACATGGTTGGATACATGTTAGGTGCTTAATAAAGTTCCAAGTTACCTAACCTCTATGAACTTTGTTATCCTCATTGGTAAAGTGGGGTTTGGGTACCTATCTCACTGGACTGCCGTGAGGCATGGTCAAGGAAGAGCAGGTAAACTCCCTGAGCCTGCTTCAAAAGTTCTGCCTGGTATAGACAATTAGCCCCTCTGACATTTTCAGCTATAAGTTTCAAGAGAATAAGAAGGGATCCATACACTAATAAGAACACTGTGCCCAGAACTGCCCACTAGTTTAAATATTAATGTTAGAGATCATGTATTAGGGTCAGGAGGAGGAGCCTTGAAGGTCACACTTTTAACTCCCACTAGGTGGCAGTATTGTTTTCTTACCATTATGCTAATAGAGGGGAGGGCCATCAGTAGAGAAAAACAAACATGTTTGTGAAATGGATGATACAAAGGAGGAAAATTCAACATTAATTTCCCCTTAATAATGAAACTGGAGTTAGCCTGAGGAAATGTACCGACCTAGAAAGACATCCACTAGTACAGATGATGATTAAATCCTATGGAGGATCCTTGGTCTCTCTGTAAGGGATGGGTAGAAATGTTAGGGGGAAAGTGAGTGGGTACATGGGTGGATGGAGGGAAAGTTGAGTGGAAATGGAGATTCCATCTCAAAGACGGAACACCAGCCAGAAGTGAGAAATTCATTGAAGTTCAAACCTTCCACCTCTAGGAGGAAACTTCACAAAACCAGTGGAAAAGGGATCTCCACAGCAGAGACTCCTATAGCACAAACCCATGAACCTAAGCATTCTCTTGGAAGGCCAGTCTCCAAAGAAACATGGATGGAAGATAAAGGTCACTCAGGTTCCCCTTTCCACTGCTCAAAACCTCTTCCTGGTACCCCATGCTTCAGGACCAAGTCTGAACTTTTTTACCTAGTGGCAAAGTCTTCAGCAGCTGTTCTAGACTCCACCTACCAACCTTGGCCTATAAACAAAGGATGTACTTACTGCAGAGAGATTAGGTATCAAGCTCTTAGGGCACTCCAAGTGCGTCTGGCATGTAACAGGCATAGGTGTGGCCATGTGTTCTAGTCACAGTTCTGCTGCTTATTAGCTGAGGACCCTGGGCCAGTCACATTACATCTGGGACTTTATTATCTGCCCTGGCAACATAGAGGAAGAGTGAGAATAGGAGAAGGAAGGCTATACAATCTTCTCCAATGCCCATTATGGCTCTGAAATTCCATGCTTCTCTGGAATGTTTCACATTTTCCCCAAAGGACTTCTCTAATAATATGAGCACAAAAGGGATGGAACCCAGGTATTAAGAACACTTACTTCAAACCTGACCTTCTCAAGGAGGTTTACTCTGACACCCCACTCTCACTCCATTCCCCTTTAACTAGGTTAGATCCCTCTGTTCTGTGTACTCAAAACACCCTATACTTTGCTTTATAATACATATGCCAAATGTCGACTGAATTATTAATTGTGGGTTGCAATCCCGTTTTTCAGATGAACATGATGAGGTTCTGCAAGTTTTTGCTATACATCTAAGACCCACCCAGCCAATAAGTGTCAAGGCAAGATTCAAGTCCTGGTCTATTTGATCATAGATTCTGCAGGGTCTTTATTCTATTCCTCATATGGCTTAGTATTAAACATTTGATACTTACAGAAGGATATTTATAATATATATGTGAGTTATTAAACATAAGAATTCCAAGGATCAAAAACCTAGCACACAGCATTTGATGGTTGCAGTGTGCTTCCATCCAATGCCATCTTCCTGTTTGCCCTGCCCCAAGTAAGCACTACCCTGAATTTGTGTTTGCTATTCTCTTACTTATTTTTTCTTCTTCACTTTAGATTGGGGTATAATATACTCACAGAAAAATGTACCTGTATAACCAGTGCCAAGATCAAGAAACAATGCATGCATCCCCTAAAGCCCCAGGTATCACTTTCAGTCCTGAGATCCAGACTCTTCTCATTAGACCATGCTCCTCCCAAGGTTCCTTCTTTCTATCCAATACAATGAGAATTTTCATACTAATGCTGGAGTCTTTCTATCAAACAACATGCCCAAATTGGAATGAAGTTTGGCATTCTGAGCTTTTTGAAGGAGTTTCCTTGGAGAATTCTGCTCCAGAAAAGATCCAGAACCATATATGACAAAAGACCATGAAGCCAGAATCACTGCATAGTGGGTACAGGGATGGAGAGGCAGAACAGAGGGTAGTGTGTTTTTTGATTAGATCATCAGGCAGGTCTTGATTAATAGCAAATAAATTTTCGAGCAGACCACCTACTAAAAAATACTAGACACCCTAAGAAATCATCCTTTAACCTGTACATTTCCTGTGTTTTGCTCTCTTTAGGGACAAATGGCACTTTCATTCCTCTTAGGTCATTGAGCATGTGCTGAAAACATGCTCAGTGCCAAAGCTCAGAGAGGACTCAAAGGATGATGTGTGACCTTGGACCTCAAGGAAAACCAGAGGATTGGTTTAGAATGAAAGGACAGTTTAAATACAGTCCCATCAGGTTGTGTCTTCTCAGAAGCTTCACTATTCAAGCCCTTATACATGGAATTCATTGCTAATTATCCTGGAAGGGTAAATTTACTCACTGACCACAGCAGTGAGTAAAATCTCAGCACTGTGGGCAAGAAGGTACCCCAGTATCTTCTAATTCTTTTTACTTGCACCCACTTCTAGCACATCAACTCAATGTTCTCCAGAACCCACAAGGAACCCGTGGCTGGGGGAGATGAGGAACTCTTGGTCTAGTATCTGAGATGGGTAGGAATGAGAAATGCCCTTGAATGAACACCTGAAGTGAGGGAAACCTTCCTGTCTCCATGGGACCTTCCAATACCTGCACTTCTTTGGAATCCACTGTTCCTAAAAGTGTGTTGATGGTCCTAATTACTCCTTTCTTTGTAGCTATCAGGAGGATTTCTCCTGACCTCTCTGGGCAAAATGGATCTGTGCTTCCAAAGTGTGAGCTATTAAAACTCTGGGGCCAGCTTGCCTGGCCTTTCACATTCAAAGATGATGTCACCATCATCATAAAACCCTAGTTAGGTGTGTGCCCCTCACCCAACACAGAGACCGATCTCCTGTTTGCCTTAATGTCCTCTTCTCTCTCTTAATTCTTAAGAGCACCATACATTAAGATAGTGATTTGCAATTGAGGAATTATGCACAGCACACAACTCATAGATCACATTGATGCCCCTGATTTATGGATTTATAATGAAATCACTTAACATGGGGATCACAGAATGTGCTCACACAGACTAAGTCAGCTATGACATCAGTGGGGAATATAATCTTATAGGACCACTGTCATACATGCAGAACATGACTATTGATCAATTTGTATGGGATATCTAATCTCCATGAGTAAAACAGAAACTCTTTGTGTTAAAGGAATGAATTCACCCTTCACTGCATCTTCCCTGGCTCCCAACAGATCTGGAGAGTGAGTCTTTCAAAATGCATGGGCATGTGCTCACCTAAGGAGGAGGCCGATGGAGGGCAAAACCAGCAAGTCCACCTTGACCTGGATTCCCTGCAGGTTCCCTTCATGGAACTAAGCCTAAGCTTGGCTGGAGAGGGGAGGACCACAGTGGACAGGACTCCAGAACTCAGCAGCTAACCTACCCCTTGATGAATAGTTAAACTCTGCAGTTGCTTTTTTGCAACCTCTTTGCTTGCTTTAGATGGTGCTTGGGCAAAAGTCACAATGTGACTTATGAGTCCCAACATGGGTGCTCATACGTAACTACCCAAGACCTCAGTGGAAAGGAAGAACAAGATAGGAGACCAGCTTATATGGTACTGGAGAAGAAGAGTTGGGCCCAGAAGATGTGGTCTGGGCATCTTGAATTCTGCATAGCTTGTAGGGCAGTGAACAGCAAACATCAGGATTAGCAGTGCTGTTTTCCTCAGGGAGGTGCAGTAAGAGGCTTTGAGCCAGATAGACTTGGGGTTAAACCCGGCTCTAGCCCTGACTGGCTGCGGCCAATGGGTCCACCATTTATGTGTGTTCTTTTGAGTCTCTCTTTCCTCCCAGGAGTGATGAAGACTGGATGAGGTAATATATACACTGTGCCTGACAATAAATTTCATACACAGTATATGATGGTGTCCTTCTTCTGCTTTCTATGGTCATGTTGACTTTTGATGTCACTCAAAAAATATAACTGTTTCTTCTAACATTAAACACTTGGGGAAAGATCCTTACTTCAGGATTAAAACCCAGGACTCGAGTCATGACTTCCTGGTGGATCTGGTATGTGATTTCATTCACTCATCAAATACTGACTAAAATATCTACTATGTACCAGATGTTATTTTAGGTACTTGGAATACATTGGTGGAAAAGAAGAGGAGTAAAATTCACTGTCCTTGTAGAGGCTATGTGCTAGCAATAAATAAACAACATGTATGATATTTTAGAACGAGACAATCACTTGTGACAAAAGAACAAACAGCATAGGGGAAGAAAGACTGGGAAGAGAGAAGATATTCTGGGTTTTTAAGCAGGGTATTCAGGGTATACCCACCTCACTTTGGGGACCACTGAAGCAATGACTTACAAGGAAGGGGTCAGATCAGAAGTGCCCCCAGGCAAAGGGAAGAGCAAGAACAAAGGTAGGAGAATGCTGACATGTCTAAGGAATAGCAAGAAGCCAGTGGAATAGTTTGGGAGCACAAGACATAAAATGAGATCACAAGAGAGTTGGGGGCATAGACCAGGTTGGGCTTCAAAGGTTGTTATAAAGATTTTTGGTATTTTGAGACAGGTCTCACTATGTAGCATGGGCTGGTCTTAGACTTGCTATACTCCTACCTCTGCCTAGTGTGGGATTCCAAGTAGAGGAATGATATAACCTAAGGTCATATTGGCTGGGGCAGCTGAAAGGGTCACAGGTAGAGCAAAGAGTAGGAGGCTACTTCAATTATCCTCAGGAGATGGTAGAACAGACTAGGGTAGTGAAAATGGCAAGAAGGGATCCAATTCTGGATTTATTTCCTTCTTTGGTCCTCAGTTTCCTAATCTGCATTAGTATGGTACTCCCTTTCCATCTTCCACTGGAAATCAACCATATGGAAATGTTTGGGGCCACTTCCGTTTAAATCCAAAAGGTCAGAGCAGTATGAATAAATTATTTCTGGTGGGGAAATTTCATGAGCCTCAAATACCATGAGTTCTACATGAAGCTTGAGGACAGTGGTCTGTATGGAGTCCATCTGTCCATATGCCTGTCTCAACGTATGTACACACACACACACACACACACACACACACATAGTCACAGCTCACACACACAAAGCAGGAAGACAGTCACTCCTGTAGCAAGACAGACCACCAACAGCTTGACTAGTACACATCTAAACCATGAGACTATGAGAAATTTAGTCCAAGTCCATAAACCTTTGTTCCTTGTGAGCAAACTGGGGCTACAAACACAGAGAGACGACCACATGAACAAATTGTGGGTAAAGTGCCTGACACATAATACAGTACTTCCTTCCTTAGGGCTGACCCTCTTGGGAATCAGTCCCACGGTGGGGGGTAGGAGGAGAACCATAGTTCATCCCAAATGCAGAGGGATCCACTTGTAAATAGCTGAGAAGAGCCTACATCACTGTTGTTGTCTTACTATCCTGTTTACCATTAGTAGAAACAACTGCCCTGACCACACCCTGTTGGGACTGCGCCACTGTGCTTCCTCAGGTCAACGTGATACCCTGGACTTGGAGACGCGCTCAGGAATGGGAGGAGCAGGGCCAAGGCTCATGGACCCATGGGAAAGGGTGCACTGTGCAGCTTGGGCGGGTCCCTCTGGGAGGGATCAGAGTCAGGGTGACCAGGCGTCCTGGCTGGATTCATCTATCAGGAGGCAGAGTTAGAGGTCAGATGGTCCCAGAAGCCAAGACCTGACTGTCTCCCTCTGCCTGTGGCTTCGGAACTCCACCGTTGGCTGAATTCCACTCCTCATACCACTTGCTCTGTAAGGTCACACAAAAAGCCACACCTGACTTCTAACACTCAGCTCTCTCCAAATAGACGGAGAAGAGGCCAACAGGTGCTTTGCCATAATGAGAGACAGCAGAGATGGAAGGAAAGGAAATCTGGTGAAAAATAGAGAAAAATGTGAGCACACAATCCCAAAAGCTAAGCCAAGTCTGCCTTTACGGCCCCTGGTGGGATTCCACCCCATTCTGTGTCCATGGTTCAATACGTGTTTAGATTATACTTCCACAATGGAAGGCTGGAACTACAGAGGAACGGTGAGGCCACCCTGCCAGGATGGCAGACTGTGTGAGGCCTGAGAGCCAGTCATCGACCTTGACAAAGGAAGGGGTGATCAATCTGATGCATTCCAGCCAAGGATGGCCCTGGAACTCCCAGGATGACCAGTTCCTGCTTCCTCCAGCCCCCTGAACCTCCAAGAAGACCCTACCAACTGAGGCAGTGCAGGCAGGTCTCCTATGTGAGCAGCAGTAGAGCAGAGGGCACATTCTGAAGCTGGGAAGAGAATTTCTATTTCTAATTGATGTGGCAGACAGGAGCAGATGCACATGACAGCAGACAGCTCTAACTCCCAAGCATTGCCAGCAGGAATGCGTGCTGTAGAAGAGGCCAGGTCCAACCTGCTCCAATGCACCTGGCTCCTAGAGACTGGCAGCTCTGGGTTTGCCACAGGGCAAGCTGCACTATGGGCCAGGAAAAAAATGAGTTGGGACATAGGCCTGAAGCTGCTGTGAGCCAAACAGGGGCTTAGCAACTTGGGTCTCCTCTTCCCCATCATTCCTGAAGCATCACCACTCCCAAGACCAAGGCCTTTGGTCACTTGGGGACATCCCTTCTACAAAATTCTAGGATGAGAGTTCCAAGAGGGACTCAAGCAGTCAGTTCATTCAAGTCCTAATCTCACAGGCCTGAAGCACGAGGAGGGGGATTGGTAGTAATGGCAGAGGTGATGTGGCTTGGTCGTTACCCTGAATCTTTGGAGTAACTGGGCACCCATCAGCACTAACTCCTCATGTGCACGGGGAGGACTTCTCCTCCATCACAGAGCTGCTATAAAAACACAGTAAGCTAATTGCTATAAAGGGCTTGGCACAGGGCCGGGCACCATGAGCTGAGTGGTACTGCTTACTACCTCTGTCCTTGCCTTCACCCTGTGTCACATAGCTGACCAGAAGGAGCAAGCCTGGATCAGTTCTCCTCAGGTACCACATCCACAGGACCTCACCCTTAGCAGTCTGGATGGCCCTTCTCCTGCGTACAGTGACATGGACTCTAGCTAGCCTAGCCATCAGAGAATAGAGTTGGAGGGCTACCGGTCCCAGGAGCTGGGACAGGTCTTCTAGGGCTTGTGGCCTTCAAAGACGAACCTGGGGCAGATCATTTGAAGTCCATGTAGCCAGAGCCCCAAGAAGCTTGAAGGGGGAAGGTAGATGAGGCAGAGGGATGCCATCAAGCCAAGGATCTTGCTCTCTAGGACTGACTGTGCACCTCTCCCAGAATGCTTTCCCAGTTTAAACTTGGATCCCACCCCAGCCACCTGCCTTCACCACTCCACTCAACCAAGCCAAATCTTAAACACCTAACAAGGAGAGGCTCTACAGTTTGCCACAATGCACAACACTGTCTTAGGCTCTGGTTCCCATCTGTGCTCAGGACAGAGAGAACACATATCCTCTTTAGGTCCTGTTCTTGTTATCCAGATGCCTCCCACCACTACCACAGCCTTCCCCACACAAAGCCTGTTCCATGGAACTCACAACTTAGTCCTATATGGTATGAGCACGCAGTAGATGGTTAGCTCACATTTCAATAAGCAACTGTCTGCTGTCACTTAGCTCTTTCAAGTATATTCACCCAGCTATGGCTATAGGATCACTGGGGAAGAGCCCAGAAGACTATCAACTGACAAGGAAAGTGATGGAGAAAAATCAGGACAGCATATTGCACTTACTGGGAGATTCTTTACAGCAATTCCTTTTCATGGTGACCCTTGGTGGGAGGCATAAATCCCTCCCCAGTTCCATGACCTCCCTTTTCTCTTTCCCAGTGCTCTCCCCTTTCTCATTTATATACTTTTACTCTCTACCTTTTCCTCTGTGCTCTGGCTTTATGAAGAAGAAACATTGAATTAGATATCAGCACATATGGATGCTAAGTTCTGCTACCCAAACTACCTGCCTCAACTGACTGAACAAGCTACTCAGCCTCTCTGGGCCTCAGTTTCCTCTGCTGTCTAATAGAGACAATCACTTGGGAGAATGAAATAATGAAATGATGGTGAGGGCTTCCTTTTCCTCCACCCTCTTCCACTAGCCCTTGTGCTTTTAGAAAGTTGGAGGCTACAGTTTGGCCCTCCTGGCAGTGAGTAAGCATGCTACCCAGGAAGCTGAGGTTACACAGGTGTCTACAGTTATACCATCCCTGCACCAAATAGCCTGTGTAAGACTCAGGAATGTTTTGCACAGGGACAGAAGAGAGCTAGGGTCTCTGGAGAGGAAGGGGCGAAGCCTGACTGGAGATGGCAGCCCCTGGAGACACACACACACACACACACACACACACACACACACACACACACACACACACAATCACTCCATAGAGTCTTAGGCAAGAGAAAAACCAGGACTGAAGTTCCAAGAAAAGACACGGCAGGAAGAAAGGGAAGATGGCCAGGATTTAGTCCACATCACAATGGGCGGCTCTCAGAAGGAGGAAAAACCTAGGCCATAGGACTGTGGGGAGAGAGGTCAACCTGCGGCCGACAGGTTCCTTGTCCCTACTCGCGGGGGAGGGAGGTGGCAGCGCCATGGTAGAGGAACCTCTCATTAGCTGTCTGAGAGGCTTTCCTCAGCCGATTTCTAGCAGCCTCTGCCAGAAAAAGACTGTGCCCAGCACAAGTCTCAGGGAGCTGTACTTCAACAGATCACGCCTCTCCATCCCACTTTTCCTTTGTCCTGAGTCCTTCACTTTGTTTTCCTTGAGCTTCTAAATCCACTTGGTCATTACCATCTCTGCCAACACAGCACAATGAAGACTCAGCCTGGCAAGGGAAGTCTGAATCGACCAACTTCTTCCCAATCCCCCCCACACTCATTATTCACCAGTGGACGCCCCCTAAACTACTGAGGCCTCTTGTCATCACCAAATCTAGGGGTCAGCTGATCTTAGCACCCCAGAGCTAAGAGGGCACTTTGAGGGAACACTACATTTTCTTAAAGTCAGTTCCTAATCTAATCAAACTAGGCAGCCTAAACAATGACAAAACTTATTTTCCACCCACATTAATCAGTTCAATAACTCTGTAATGACTTCCTAAGAAAAGTGTACAAAAATAAAAAGCCCTTTTTTGTTTTGATTTGGTTGGTCTTTTTCACCCTTAGTTAAGGATCTCATTGTCTCTGCATGGCAAGAAACAGCCTGGTTTTTAGGAAGGAAGAAATAATCCACTGCAGCTGGGGCTGGTGCGGGTGACCTGCAGGTCAAGAGAGAGGGTGTGGTTGGAGAGCTGGCATCCCAGCCCCCAGGCTTCTCAATTTCGTCATCCACCTATGAAGGAAAGATAACCTTAACTGCTGCTTTCGGAAATCACAGGGTGTTTCTGTGGTTTTGGGGAGCAGCACCATGGCCTGCATGGTCCTCCTGTGAAGGTAAGGCAGCCTAAGCAACATCCAGGCTGCAGTGAAAACAGTCACTCATCTTTTCTGCAAGCCCTAGCAACATGAGATGTCATGTATCTGAAGTCTCAGACTGAGCTCCAAAACTACAATCTAGGCAAATGTGAAAAGTGGAGCAATATTTGTTCTTTTGAAACAAACTAGCAACAACATGACCCTAAAATAAAAAAGCCACAGCCAGTGTGGTTGTGGAAGACAGAGGAAGCCTGATTTCTACCTTCCCAATGTATCTGTATAATTATTCCAGATTGTCCCTAACTGCAACTCCATGGAGGGGAAGCCAGAAGAGGACCACCCACTACCGCTGTAGTCCATGAGCTAGGATCCAGGCCCAGGCAGCACCAATAGTGTCCACTCTTACAAGAACCACCTAAGTGAAAGAACACAAGACAGGAGCATTCTTGCCAGTGGGCCCACTGGAAGGAGATCATCTCACAGCCCTATCTCTGCAGAATTGTAACCCCTTTGTGGCAGACATGCATATCACCTGGACATCAAGGAGCACACATGCATGTCAGTCTGAGTTTTTGTTACCGTTATGAAATAGCTGAGAAAATATCTTAAGGGAGGAAGGATTTATTTTGGCTCATAGTTTCAGAATTTTCAGTCCATCATGGTAGGAAGAGCATGTCAGGGCAGAGTAGCTCACATCAAGGTGGCTAGGAAGCAGAAGAGAGAGAAGGCCTGCATTCTCAATGGTCTTCTCCTTTTTCCCTTTTATTCCATCTGGGTTCCCAGCCAATGGGTTGGCACTGCACACATTTGGAGGGTGGACCTTCCCTCTCCCACAGACATTCCCAGAGGTATGCTTTCCTCATCTCCTAGGCACTTCTTACTCCAAGAAAGTTGACAATCAAAATGAAACATCGCAGCATGTTAGTGACTGAGGACTCTGTACTGTAGTTTTGTGCTACTGCATGCTGGAGAGAGCAAGGAAGCATGGGAGATTGGGGCTGGTACCTGTTTCTGCCTGCCTATCCTCAGAAGGGTCCCTTCCCACACCTCTCATCATTGTATTCAAGGTGTTGGAACTGGAAGATTTGGAGACAAGTATGAACTTAGTCAGTGCTAAAAATCCACAGGTTACCTGGGTGCTGGTGGCTCACACATGTAATCCTAGCTACTCAGGAGGCAGAGATCAGGAGGATCAAGGTTTGGGGCCAGACTGGGCAGATAGTTTAAGAGATCCTATCTAGAAAATACCCATCACAAAAAGGGCCGGTGGAGTAGCTCAAGAAGAAGACCTGAGTTCAAGCCCCAATACCTCAAAAAATAAAAATAAAAATAAATCCACAGGTTAATCTATACCTGATTGATCCTGTTACCCTAGGTATGACCTCGAGAAGCAAAGACTAGCAAAATACATGAGCACAGAAGACAAATTTCGTGCTAAAGGCAAACTGGCTAAAGCCTGTTGCTATAGTCTGGATATTGAATGTCCTCCAAAGGCCCATGTGTTAAAGTCTCGGTCCCCAGGGTGGTGATACTGGGAGGTGGAGGAACTTTTGGGAGATGGGGTCTAGGGGGAGGTCCTTAGGTTATTGGAGGTGTTTCCTTAAGGAGAACTGTGGGACTCTGGCCCCTTCCTCTTCCTCCTTTGCTTCCCAGCCATGAAGTGAGGAATCTGCTATATGCTCCCACCATTATCATCTGGAACCTCAACAGGGATCTAAAAACAATGTGCCTATGTAAGTATGGACCGGAACCCCCCAAAACTGTGAGCCAAAATAAACTTTCACTGTACAGGTAAATTATCTCAGGAATTTTATTGTAATGAGAGAAAGCTTTCTAACACATCCTTAGGGGAGAAAATACCTTATAAACTCATAAAATAGAATCCCTCCATAATTCTATATTACAGATTAAACAAATTTGATGTCAGTGAGAAATGAACCACAGTCTCTGGATGAAAAAGGTTAGCTTTTCCCTTTGCTGGGCCTTAGTTAGACTCCATATCATCATTAAGAGAATACTCACCAACAATTGTGCATGTGCAAACAAACAACACTTAGGCATGCACACAGAAACACACACACACACACACACAGTCTGTACATATACACATGTACGTACGCATACATATAAGCACAGGTGCACACACACAAGGGCAGATGTATACACACCTATGTAAACCCTGCCAAAGGGCAGGCAGCATGACTGTGAAGCCATGGCATCTAACAAAAGGGGTGGGAGAGAGAAATGACAACTAAAAAATACCCATGGGAAAGATGGAGAAGAAAAGCTCCTTGGGACACAGCTTGACTCACAGTTTTTAAGGCACCAGGTGGGTGAGGATAAA
The DNA here is from genome assembly GCF_047511655.1 of Castor canadensis. Taxonomy (NCBI): domain Eukaryota; kingdom Metazoa; phylum Chordata; class Mammalia; order Rodentia; family Castoridae; genus Castor; species Castor canadensis. The sequence continues at coordinate 39,401,297 of NC_133397.1, read as the reverse complement.
AAGACCTTCATCAAGAGTGCATAAAGGAAGTCAATGTAACAGTTGGACCCTTCTGGCTCCCACGCAGAACAAGCCCAGCTGGACTCCAGATGATTAAAAATGAGCTAATCTGATTCAAGAATTTTAAATTTGGATTGACTTCCCAGTTCACCAATAAATGGGAGCAAATAACGTAAGTCTTGCCCTACAACTGTGTGGCCAAAATTGCCCAGAGTCTGCCAAGCACTGAAAGAAGGTTTTGATAGACAAATATGTTAACAGCAGAAAAATTAGACAATCAATAAATATCAGTGGCTAACCTTTGTGCTAGCAACATGAAGAGTGAAAGATGTCCAACCCATTCTGGGTGTCCAGTGACCCCAGTGGAGACAGCAACATTTGGCTATATGAAATAGCAGCCAATAACTAGGTATAAAATTTATGTTGAACTGCATGGTAAATACTGTAATGGCTGTAGTCACTCAGAGAAGGGACACAGAAGGAGAGATGGGATCCCTTCATCTGGCCAAACGAAGGATTTGGATAAAGAGAGGGAAAAGCACATAATTGATCAACATTCTTTCTAATACCCACCTGTTTGGTCCATCATTCAGGTAGGACTCCAGGTGAGAAGGACAAGAAGTATTTCATATTGTCTCCTCCTAATTCTCCAATCTTCCTTATCCCTTATGCAACTATCAGCGACTTGGAGTTTTACGGAAGAAAAGAGGTAAGGAAAAGCTAAAATGTCTGTCATCTCTCAACTAAATTGGATAGGGATATTAAAAAAAAAAAAAGGAGCCTGACTAATAAAATGTGATATGGTTCTGGATATAGGTTCTAAAACCTATCCCCATGGATTCACACATAGACCATGTCATTTGGAGTTAATCCTATGTCACTGTACACGATTAGAATCAGGCCAGGCCAGAGCAAAGGAAAAAAAGCATTCCAAAAATGTACATTTAGCAATGTAACAACTTTCTGAGGCTCTATAATTATTCTGACTTCCTTCCACTACAAAAATTGTTAAATTTCCTGAGAGGTCACGTCCACCCACTGGAAAACATCTAGATGAGAGAGGTGTGAAAAACTGAGCCATCTCAACTTTCCTTCTCCATGGTCTCAGGCATCTGGGTTTGGGTAACATCCACAGGCCTAACCTATGGTTTTGTTTCTCACCAGGGCACTGGCAGCACTGCCAAGAAACAGCTCCTCTCCAAGAAGAGAGACTTGTCACTTGGACTTTTAACTCATCTGCTTGGATTCAGGCCGAAGTGTGCATTTCCTGAATTTTTGCATGAGTCCACTGTTGCCACAAATGCTTTCTATCCCTTGATTTTTCTAGTTCACTATGATCTTCTTGGAGGCAAACACCTGTGGCACCTTGGGTGTGATAGGAGAGGCCCTTCAACTACTAAAATAAAACTCTAAATCTTCCTTCAGTCAAATTATCCCCTAAGGAACCCCACACTTGGACCCTTCTCAGTGGCACCTGTGTCACAGTGAAGGCAAGGCCACAAAAGTCCTGCTGAGAGTAAAGACACGAGCTTTGTAAGGCCATTCCTTTGATTCTCAATAAAACTTGGAGACAATAACTAGAGAAAAAGTATGCCACTAAGGCCAGGTGCAATGGCTCAACCCAGTAATCTTAGCTACTCTAGAGGCAGAGAGAAGGACGATCACGGTTCTAGGCCAGTCTGGGAAAAATGCTCACGGGTCCACCATCTCAACCAAAGCCTGGGCATGGTGGCATGCACCTGTCATCCCAGCTATAAGGAGAAGCACAAATAGAAAGATCACAATCCAGACCAGCCAGGAATAAATCAAAACCCTATCTCAAAAATAACCAACACAGAAAGGGCTGGTGGAGTGGCTCAAGTGGTACAGTGCTTGCAAGGCAGGCACAAGGCCTGAGTTCAACTCCCAGTACTAGAAACACACACAACACATACACACACACAGAGAGAAAAAAGTATAAGTATGATCCTGTAGTTTGAGTGTTTAGGATAACGAAATTCTTCTGTATGCACAGACTTCAATTTTACAAGGGCTGTATCAGTGTTTTCCTGTATAAACTCTCTCTGAGCATGACCTTGGCTGACTGCATACTCTTTTCTACATAAATGTCCTCAGAATGAATGAGAAGAGGCAGGAAAAGCCCAGACTTTTGGGTAAGCATAATAAAAATGCTGAGACAATACATATCTCTGAAATAAACATTTTTCCAAATTATGACAGCACTTGAAATTGCCCATTAAAAGGCTGGTTAAGGCTGGGAGCTGCTGTAATCCTAGCGACACAGGAGGCAGAGATCAGGAGGATCATGGTTCGAAGCTGGGGTGTGGCTGGTGGAGTGGCTCAAAGTATAGGCCCTGAGTTCAAGCCCCAATACTGCAAGAAATTAAATAAATAAAAGGCTGGTTAAGCACTGGGGCCATGGCTCAAGTAGTAGAGTGCTTGTCTAGCAAGTACATGGTCCTGAGTTTAGACCCCAGTACAGTCAAAAAAAAAAAAATGAGGTTGGTTAAAAGGGGACATTGCTGCATAGACTTATTATTTTCTTGTTCCTGTTTTTAAATGAGTTGCAATGACCATCAATGTCTTCAGTTTAGAAGTTGGGCTTCTTTCTTTCTGTTTCCCTTCTAGAAAAAGAGTATCTGAGAAAACTGTTGCCTCCATCTTATTTTTATGACAACTATTTACCCAAATTCCTTCAAAAGTGAAAAGTACATTTGCATGGGAAGCAAATCCAAAAATCAAAATAGGGCATGACAGTGCCATTTTCCCAAAACTTTCCACAGGACATTAGACTTTTTCTTTGTCCTCCCTTAAGAACTTGAATGTAAGTGGAAGAGACACCTGTGAACAATGATTCAACAGGCCCAAGTTCTGTTATTCAACCTAACCATAACACGGCCTTATGCAGGAGGCCATGCAGGGTCTGAAATTCTATTTATTATTCTGAGTTACACAGAGACAACTCAGGCTCTTTCTTTGTCTTACTGTGACTTATCACACTTCTGGCATTACTTCTCTCTGTCTTCTATCTTAGCCAAAGTAAAGTAGGAGGTCTGAAAGCTAGGAAAAAGAAGAGAGTGGAACCAAATACTTGTGGTCACAGGGTTTTCTCTCTTACTCGAGTGAGAAGGCACAAGTCTGGCCTCTCTCTCTCAAGTCTTCCTCAGAATTAACAGAGATCGGTCCAGCACATAGAATCAGCAAGGTAACAGAACATTTGTGCAAGTCCTTCAGACTAGCAAACACCCCGACCACACACACACACCCGCTTCCTTCCTCTGATTGATTATCTCGTCCTGAAGTTTTTAGATGAGAAGGAAACTTTTTTGACTACAGAGTCTGTGCACTGGAAGCCCTGCGCACTTCCATCCACAGAAGCTCAACACTACAAATTCCCATAAACAGATATTCAAATTGGGCGTCTGCCAGCACCACAGGGGAACTGCTGTGTTTGCTAGAGTCCTGAAATATCACTCCCATCTCTAGTATTTCTTTCAATTTCCCTAACTGAGGCCTGGAGGTAGGAGAAGGGGGTTCAGATTGGAACCAACTTCTAGAATTGCAAGTTCATTGTAATAAGGTTCTTAGTTCTTTCTACTATCCCCAGTTACCCAGCGTCATTCCCTTTCCTAAACTTGGACAGGCACTTGTGGATGAAGTGGGAGGAGGGGAGATACCAGAAAGAAGAGGGATTTTCCCTTTGTGCATTAATGTTCTAAAAGGCAAACTCTGCCAAGAACCTAGTTCTGGGCAGCAACTCTGAGGGGCAGCCAAGGATCCTGCTGGGTGGTCTCATCTTTGGGCCTGGGGTATGAGGGGTCAACAGCCCAGAGTTCTATTTCCAGCACCATCAGAACTTCAGCCAAGATGCTTGACCTCTTTTCATAAACCCTTTCCCCCAATTAATGGGGGAAAAGGGGAAAACGAAAAAAGAAAGGAAAGGTAACAACAACATGTTGGAAAGAACTATGTGATATCAAATACCTTTGAAGGCAAACCATAAAAGGTATTCCTACACCTCACACCATCCTTGTAGGGAAAGAAGAGAATGACAATGAGGCCAGATTGAAGGTGGTGACTTTGATGCACCAGGGAATCCAAATGAAGCATCTCTTCAGAACCCTACTATGATTCACACCTTATAACCCAACCTGCACGCTCAATAGGATTGGGATAGTCATTCTACCTTTCAATGAACATTCTTTCTTTGTCAAGAAAACTTCTTCAGAAAGCATGGTTTCCAGACTTACTCATCATTGTGGTGTCTTCCTTCTTGAAAGAAATGAAGAAAGTAAACACTGAAGAATTAAGTAAAAATTAATGAGAAGCACATGGTTAAATTTCTCTTAAAGTTTTGCATGGTTAAGAACACATGAAGGGTGAGGCATTTCCTCCACCCAGGCTTGAGGATTTGTTGAAAGCAAAGTAGTGGGCTGTAAGGGCTGGTATTGAGGATTGCCCCAGGCCACAGCCACAGAGAAGAAGGCTATGACTCCAGTGGGGGCCAGGTTCTTTAGCATGTCTGCTCCTGATGGTGGTAGAGATCTGAGAGATGCCAGAGGTCCCTTTGTCTCCAAGACATTTAAGTCAGACCATCTGGCAACACATAAGAGCAAGATCACAAAGACTGAGGGGAAGAATTGTAAATATTTTTATATATGTTGATTTTAAGAAATAATCTAATTTATTTCTAACACAATGGATGGCAATTTCTTTCTACTCCAAAAATAATACTAATCCTTACCTTGAGCCTCCAGCATGGAAATAATCGTGGAACTTACTTCTAGATGGGCTTAGTCAATAAGTAGATCAATTTTTCTCAACTTTATTTATACAGAAAATGGATAGAGAAACTTAGAGACTTGAAAACTGCTGTTGCCTGCCATTTTCTCTCAGCCTCAGGTTGGAGTTTCCCTTTGAGTTTTGTGGCCAGGCCTGTCCCCCTCCACACACCTGGGCTACAAAATTAACTTTCCTGTATATGTTCATGGGTGGGTCATGCCTAAATATTGAACTCTGATTGCATCAGAAACCAGTTAGGAGATCAATTAATTAGGTAATTATTTAATTGATTAATCCTTAATTCAGGTCCTACTTTGGCTTTTATTGTCAATCATAATCTTTCTTTAACTAAAGATTGTTTTTTGGAACTAAAATCTTTTGCCTTCATTTACAGGTTTCTAGTAAAACATGTGTTTAAATTTCCTCAGGTGGGTTAGAATTTCACCCATTTTATATTACATAACTATAACTTAAGTGGATCCAATATTTTCACTGCTATAACTGCATCCTCAATGTCTCCCAAAAGCCCATGTTTTAAATAAAGGTTTGGTCCCCAGTTTGCTGCTATGGACAGGTAGTAGAAAACATAAGAGGTGAGGCCTAGTGGAAGGTCTTTAGGTCATTGGGATAGTCTTTTAAGGGGGACTGTGGAACCCTCACCCTCTCCTTGCTCTCTTTTTTCTTCCTGGCCATGAGGTAAGCAGTTTTACTCTACCATGCTCTCCCATGTGTTGCCTTGCCACAGGCCTAAAGAAATAGGGCAAACTGATCATGAACTGGAAAACTAAGAACTGAAAAAAAAGTTTTCTCTGTATCAGTTAACTATCTCTGGTATTTTGTTATAGTGTTGGAAAGCTAACATATTCACCTATTGATAGTCATCTATATACCAGTTTTGCTTAAAGAAATGCAAAATGAGCAAAACAGAGGCAATTGTTGTGGCAGAAGGGCCCTGGTTTCTCCAAACATTTACCATAGCGAGAACTCCTGGATATTATAATGAAAGTACAGATCTCACCCCACTGTGGGTGCCCATAAACCTTTCTAGATAATGATGATAATGATTTGAGCAATAATCCTAAAACTTTGCTCTAAAGAGATCACACACTTGAGGACATCAAAGTTTCCTTCTAGTTCTGAGATTCTATTGTTTGATACTAAAAGTAAGAAGCAGCCTTAAACATAAGCAAAATGGGAGGGGTGCTAATTAAGTAAAAGAACTTCAGATGTAAGTGAAGAAATTTCAGGTGTGTAGGGAAGAGTTGTCCAAAGCAAACAATAAACAAAGCCCCTGAATCTGTTTATTTCAGCTTTCCATCCACCATGAAAGAGAAGCTAGAACTTCCCTTCTATTTCCCCTACTGATAAGGTGAGTGGATTAAACTATATGATCTCCTGGTTCTTCCTCACTCCAGGACTCACCAAGTCAGGGCAGGAGGGCAGCTAAAGAAAACAGCGGGACCCTTGTATCAGAAACTAGAAGAAGAGATTTTACCAAAAGGAGCTAGAGAACCAACTTCCATATTGGATGTCACAAAATTCCAATGCTGATAACCTTCACGAAAAGGGAAAATCAATGAGGCTGAAGTCATTTGAAGAGGGTTTCATGGGAGAGAGTTTGACTGTGACTGAAACCTTCACATTTCCTGCTCTCAGTTGTGCAGCACTAGGTCTGGGCTTAGATGTTAAGGATGAAGAAAGTTATAAAGTTATGTCAGCATTCAGCATAAGCTTGGGCTCAATCATCCACTAGACAGATCTCTGTTGATTTTCTTGCTGGAAGGGTTCCTGATCCAAGGCAAAAACACCTGTCCCATGCACAAGCCCTAAGAAGCATACCTAGGATCCACACTGGCTGAAGAAGGAAGCACTCAAGGGAACAGAACTTTCTACCAGCATCACTCTACACCACAAGCCTAAGGATCTCCAACAGCATAGAGGATTCCTGTTCTGGCCCTGCCACTTTCTCATGTGTAATAGGTATGTGTCTATTAGGTTGATGGGTAGATTAAATAAGCAAATGCACTTGGCATATAGTAAGCTGTCAATAAATGGTAACTATTATGCTGATGGATGAAATGGAGCTATCCATGCAGCTTCAGGTACACTGGCTGGTGCAGGGAAGAGCCACTCACAACGCATTTCTTGGACAAATACCTTCCTTGCCTTTCCAGTCCAGTCCTAAGATAGACCCAGTCATAAGAGGCCATGGTGATTCCATTGAAAATACAATCCTTCAAAAAAATTCCAAGAATAAAAGAGAGCCTTGGTGCACCAAAGGCAAGGAGCTTCCCTCCAAGCCTCTGAGTCTATGACTTTGAGATCACCCAGCTCATCCTATCCTACTCCCAAGCAGTAAAGATCAGCAGGGAACAAAAAAAGAAGACTAACCGGGGACAAAGGAAGGAATTTGGGAATAAATCTGAAAATCATTCATTTGATCACTGGCTTTCCCAATGCAACAGACCAATTTGGCAGTATCCCCAGATACACAATCTCTTCTAACAGAAAGAAATGTATACTGATCTTAGCGGCTGAAGAGCCATGAAGTATGAGTCCAAGTTCTTCAGAAAAAAGGAAGCTAACAAAATGTCATTCTTGTCCTCCTCCTCCTCTTCCTGTCTTGATGAGTGAAAATATTAATGTATTTTAAAATATTTTTGATAGGCTAAAACAGCAGTGGCTTACAGCAGCTACTCCCCTGGAGGATGGTTGAGTGGAGCACACCAATCCAGGGTGAGAGGGTAGAATGGAAATGAGGCTGGGCCTGACCCTCCTCAAATGCTGTCTGTGGATTTCCCAGAGGGGAAGCAGGAACTCCCTGGGTGGTCCTGAAGGGAAGGCAGGCTGTAAAAAGTGGGAGACCTAAACTCTGCTTTTATGATGCTTGGAATGTATTAATTAATGCAATGCAAACAGCACTGGCTCAAGCAAAAAGGGTACAAAAGTGTGTGGCCCTGGGGACAGAACGTGACAGCATGAGGTCCAACAGAAAACCTTGGAAATCAGACACCTTGGAAATCAGACAGGGAAGTGCTTATCTCATACAAAAGGCCAGGGACTTGCTAGAGGCCCAGGATAGGCTTGGAACAGAAGACCCTAGCCATTATGGAGGGGTGCCAGAAGGGAGAAGAGATCTATAGTTGGAGAGTAGACTGGAAGCCAACACTGGCTCCACCAAACCCAAAAGGGAGGAAGCTAGAATCTTCTCAAGCTGGGGGCTTGAGAGCATATTGAAATCTCCACTAGCCCCAATGCCTGTGATAAAATGGAACTGATACACAACAGCACATACTTCTGGAAGCTGTTGAGAGAGTGCAGAGCTATCCTGTAGACAGTGTTTAGAACAGAGTAAATACTCCGCAAATGGCAGCTATTGATAGTACAAATAGTGCAAAGCTAGCCCATAGCATGTAATCCTTTCTGTATTTTTTAAGTAAAATTATCCTTTTATTTATTTTTAAAATTATTTTATTAGCATATAATATTTGTACAGGGGGATACATTGTGATATTTACATGTGTGGTTACAATATATCTTAGATTCACCCCCTCCATCATTCTCCTTCTTTCCCCCCTCCCTCCACAGAACAATTTCAGAAAGTTTCATTCTTCTATTTTCATATATGGATACAAAACACATCTTCCACATTCACCTTTCATTCACCCTTTCCTTGTGCCCACCCTCTTCCACTGGGAGGGACCTGTTTTGCCTTCCTGTTCTGTTTTTGAAAAAAAAGACATGTTTGTTTAAGATAGCTATACAGGGTGTTTCACTGTGACATTTCCATGTGCATATGTATTATAACCAGAATTGGTTCATCCCCTCTATTTTTCTCCTTTCTACCTTATTCCCCTCATGGTGATCTCAATAGGTTTAAAATACTATATCCATTCTTGTATAGGAAGTACCTCACCCATATTCACCTGAATTTCTGAACCTGTCAGGGCTCACAGCAGGTGCTTTAATGGCTCAATTAACATAAACCAACAAATCGTGTGCTAATGGGCACTGGTGATACAGCCAAAGCCAGCTCTGGACTCTGATACTGAAGTGTTTTCTTTTATGTGCCTGGACATCAGGACGCTCATAACCTAATCCAATACCCAGACAGGGTAATTATATGATGCTGAATGGGAATCAGAGGGAGCATCCGTGGTCCTTTCACTGGGTGTAATGGCTCTGGAACCAAGGAGGTCCCCTCTATACAGTTTCTCCTCCATCGGGGACATGTCCTCAGTCTCTTCTTCTAGCAAATGCTTCTAGCTCATCTTACATCAAGTCAGAGCCCCCAAACACCACACAATTGGATTTTGCCAGTTTACCCGCTGGCTGAGTTGCCTTTCCTGTGACACACCTATGTGTCCTACTCCCCATATTTATAAAGGCTTTTGTTGTTGATGGACCCATATTCATTATACCAATGTGTCCTTTGAGCAAATTCCCACGAGAAAATGATTTTAGAAAAAGGTGCCAGGTCAAATTTTGCCTCACTTTAGGAACTTGCAGACTTTTCCCTTTGCAATCAAATGTTCTGTGGATTTAATGTGGGTTTCATTTCATCCCTGCTGCCAAAGAGCACAGACCAAAGTCAGTGCTCACTGAAACCAACAACATAAGCCATTTTTTGGTTTTACCGTGGGCTTGTTTTTGCTCATGTGTGTTAGCTTTACTGTACAAGGTAGTTTGCAATAAGGTACCTCCATCCTTAGCAGACAAAGGCAGGCCAAGACCAAACAAAAACAAATATTCTTTTTTTGTCAGTATCGGTTGTTGAACTCATGACCTCACACTTGCTAGGCAGGTATGCTAGTACTTGAGCCATGCCCCAGCCCTTTTTGCTCTCTTTGTTTTTTGTTTGTTTGTTTTGCAGTACTGGGGTTTGAACTCAGGGCCTTCACTTTGAGCCACTCCACCAGCCCTATTTTTGTGAAGTTTTTCAAGATATGGTCCATGAACTATTTGCCCAGGGCTGGCTTTGAACCACAATCCTCCTGATCGCTGCCTCCTGAGTAGCTAGGATTACAGGTGTGAGCCACCAGTGCCTGGCTCCTCATTATTTTTGAGATAGGGTACACTGGGTGATCTTCTTATTTGTGCTTCCCCACACAGCTGGGATAGGTGCATGCCATCGTGTCCAGCCATTGGTTGAGATAGAGTCTTGAGAACTTTTTGCCCAGGCTGATCATAAACCTCCATCCTTCCAATCTTCACCTCCCAAGTAGCTGGGATTACAGTCCTAGCTAAAAGCAAAATATTCTACCCCTAATATCTTCACCTTTTGCATCCTGTCCCCTCCAGGAAACCTTCCCAGATCACCCCCCACACAAAGATCTTTCCTTCCTCTCTTTGCAGCAGCTCTTCAGTCTTTCATGCCACATTCTCAAACACGTCTCTCTTCCATGCATAGGTAAACGGCCCCAAAGCTGAGATTCAGAGCTGCTCCAATGCCCGCGGTGCCTTCCGGATCTACCCACGGTCCCACATTAGGGACTCAAAGAACAGGAGGTGCTTGCTGGGTTGCCCAAACACAAACTGCGAGGAAACCTACCCCAGGATTTCCCTAAGAAATTCTGCCTCTCCTCCCTCCAACTCTAAATGCTGGACTCCAGAGCATGTACTCTGAGTTTAAACAGCCCATAATGCCAAGGCAAGGATGATCCCTGTGCATGCTGTCAGAAGATTACTCACCAGCCCTGACTAGCTATTTCTGTCTTACTCCGGAGATCATAATTGAGGCACTTCTACACTGGAATCAAAAGAGGGTGACAACTGACATTTCAGATTACAGCAAAGCCATGTACCCTGAAAGAGGTAGAGATGCTAACTGCTGACCTGGAGGGACCAACCAGCCACTCTGGGCCACTGCTGCCTGGCTCCCCCAGGAGGTTCAGTGCAAGGGGAGAGGCCTCAGGTCCCCGGGCTGGGCAGCCCAAGAAGCCTCACAGTGCACCCCAGCTGCTGACTGACACGGGTAAACCAGAGCCATCTGGCTGGCTCCTCTTCTGACACATGTGTCAGCTTCTCGTGCAGCCTCCACGCCCCTTCAGCCTAATGTGCTCCTTATGCACTGAACCTGGAACTGGCTCCCTTTCAGAGCAGAGCAGCATGTGACATGTTAAAATGATGACCCCACATACCATTCATTTGTCATTTATCGACACTGCCGTGTTCTGCCATGTTCTTTTCCTGGATGTGTCTAGAGCAAGAATTCACAATGCAGAGCCAGGGCACAGTGGGAATACAGTGTCTCAATGAGGAGAGCTGTTTGAAAGGTCACAGTCCAAGTTACCTTTAAATAACAAAACATACTACTTGTCACTTCAGACAACATGTGGGAGGTATGACATGTTTAACTCTCAAAAGAATGAACTTTGAAAAAGGAGGGAAGACAGAAACTAGCCTGTGCGTGTTCACAGTAGTAGCGTTATTCATAATAACCCAGATGAAACAACTTAACTGTCTATTGGCTGGTGAACTGATGAACGAAATGCAATTGTATTGAAGGGACCTGAGCTCTCTCGACAAACAAATAAACCAAAACCCAACACACTAAGTGAAAGAAGCCAGACACCAAAGGCCGCAAGTTGTAGGATTCCATTTATATAAAATGTCCAGCATAGGCAAGTCTGTGAAGATGTGTACACTGGTGGTTAACAGGGGATGGAGAGAGGACATGGGGAGTGATCGCTAATGGGTGTGGAGCTTCTTCTTGGAGTGATGAAGATCTTCTACACATTGACTGAGGTGATGCTCGCACAACACTGTGAATATATCAAAAGCCATGAACTGCACATTTTTCAATAGGTGAATTAAACTTCAACAGAGCTATTATAAAATGGTTGAGAGGTGGGAGTGTATAGGTTGAGCGATGCTTCTCCTATGGTTTGAATATGCCCTCCAAAAGTTCAAGCATTGTACAGGCTGGGTGTCGATGCTAACACCTGTAATCCTAGCTACTCAGGAGACAGAGATGAGGGAGATTACAGTTGAAGGCCAGCATGGGTGAAAAGATCGTAAGGCCCCAATTCAGCCAATGGCTGAGTGCAGTGATATACACCTGTCGTTCCGGCTACTCAGGGAAATACAAATAGGAGGATTGTGGTCCAGCGTGGCCTTGATATAAAACAAGACTCACTCTCAAAAATAACCAACGCAAAAAAAGCAAAGTTTATGTATTAGCAACTTAACCCTCAAATATATTAATGGTATTTGTAGGTGACGTCTTTGGGAGACAATTAGGCCTGGATGAGGTCATGAGTGTGGAGCCTCCATGATGGCATTAGTGGCCTTATAAGAAAGGAAAAAAGATGCCAGGTACCATATAAGGGACTTTGCCCTTATAAAGCAAACAAACAGGAACTTACAAGATGCTAAACAAAGGCTGACACCATGCTCTTGGACTTGCCAGCCTCCAAAACATTGAACCTTTTATACATTATTCAGTTTCAGGTATTTTGTTACAGCAACATAAAATTGACTAAAACACTGGTCTAGACCACAGGTACTTGTAGGCAGTGACAAGTTTCTCCCTTAGAATCCTGTAATACCCAGCACAGGACTGACCACAAGCTCCTTCAGAAAGCTAACTCCTGTGCAGAATTAAGCGATTCTCATTTCTTCCCTCACCTCCCCAGGTCCTGGTGGCCTCTCTTCTCCCTCTTTTTCCTAGATGCCCTCTCACTCATCCCCTCCTTATCTTGTGAGTTCTAACAGTCCCCCAGGTTCGCTTCATCATCACCCCTGGCTCCATACACAACCCCATCGCCTTCAGGCTGGAAGCAGACATCAGATACAAGACCTCCACGCCACACAGAGGAAGAGAGGATCTAGGTGATTCACCCCAGGACATAGCTTTCCAAGTCTAAAATCAGCAAATATTTATCCAGCATCTACTACTCTCCAGAAAGTGTTCTGGGCTCAGAGTACATGAGGGTGGATAAAACAAAGCCCCTTACATTCTAGAACAGAGAAGGAAAAGTAAACAACAGATATATATCATTGTTAGGTGGGGGGGAGGGATAAGGAGATTATTTTCAATATGGTGATCAGCAAAGGCCTCTCTGATAGGGTGTCATTTGAGCAGAGACCTGAAATATGTGAGGGAGGGTGCCAAGTAAATATCTCAAGGGAGATTATTCCAGGCAAAGTTTTCCTGACAAGTGCAAAGGCCCTGGGGTAAGCACAAGCTAGGAGTAGTTCCTCAAACTCATCATCAGAGACGTCCACCATATATAAAATACGCCCATTCATGTATGGTAGACACACCTCTGTGCCTTTCACATATTAACTCATTTAATGTCACCGGAACCCTGTGGGGCATGGACAATTACTATTCCGAGTTTTCAGATGAAAACGCTGAGGCACAGGAAAGGTAAGTATGTGGTCAGAGGTCACCCAGCTCCTAAGTGGCACAGTCAGGACACAGACAGGCAATGTGGCCCCAGTCCTATCCTCTTGACCATGACTAGCCCACGTGGCCTTCAGACTTGGTATTAGTCCTTGTCAACTCATACCCTCGACCTTCTCTGCACGGCCCTCCCCTCTTGTTCATCAGCACGACTTTGCTGTTCTGTCTTGTAGACTTTGCTCATTTGGCATTTTGCTGTCTTTTTTTTTTTTTAATCAAACTCAAGGCAAGAGCTCCACCACTTGAGTCCCCCTCACCCTTGCTGTTTTACCGTATTTCTCAGGTAGGGTCTCATGCTTTTTGCCCAGCGTCAGCTTCTTACCATGAGCTTCCTACCTACACCTCCCATGCAGCTGGGATTACAGGAATGTACCCCCATGTCTGGCTTATTCTTTAAAATAGGATCTTGCTAACTTTTTACCTGAGCTGGCCTCAAACCACAATTCTCCTGTCTCTGCCTCCCAAGTAGCTGGGACAACAGGTATGAGCCACCACATCTGGCCTCACACTTCACCATCTTTAATGTTCTCTCCACTCGTGAAGCCACCTCTGATCCCACATCCAGCTCAGAGCCCCCTGATCAGTCCCAAAGGTAGCTCTTTTTCTTCCACTAGCATTAAACTCCATTGAGGCTCCCATGATTATGGTCAGTTTAAGTGGCGGTCTTTCTCCACCATCCTCAGCTCCTTGAGGCTGCCTGATGCTTCTGTCATTTCCATGACAACAAACTAGTTCCAACTTGGGGAGAGCCTATGCATCAGTGAGTTCCACAGACATGTGTGCCACAATACCCAGCTTTATTAGTTGGGATGGGACTTCATTAACTTTTTGCCCAGACTGGCCTAGAACTAAGATCCTCCTGATATCTACCTACCAAGTTGCTGGGATTACAGGTATAAGATACAACACTTGGCCCAACTTTGATAAGTTTTGACATACATTTATACCTATGAAACCATCACTACAATCAAGACTATGAATATTGGTGTCAGCCCCAAAAGACTCCTCATAGGCCTTTAGCATCTCTCACTCCTACCCCTTCTGTACAACCTCCACCTCTCAGTAACCACTGTTTTACTTTCCAGCACTCCAGGTTAGCTTGCATTTTCCACTGATGCTTGGCCTTTTGGAATTTCCAGAATTTCATATGAATAGAATCATACAGTATGTCTTCTTTTTTGTCTGGCTTCTTTCACTCATCAGAATTATTTTGAGTTCCATCCATTCCTTGCATTGCTAAATAGTATTCCATTGTCTGGACAAACCACAGTTTGCTTTTCCATTCTTTCCTTGGGACATTTGGATTCTTCCCAGCTGCAGCACTAACGCCTGAGGCTGGGAGCTCCTTAAGCCTCTTCTATATCATCTGGTGTCTGGAGACATGCTTTTTCCTAGTGCAAGAACCTAGAAAGTTGGGTGGATCTCCTTCTGATAAGCAAATGTTTATCTGTCTTAGCTTGACTCATCCTCATCAGCCTCACCAACACCAGAGCCAGCATCATGTTGGAAGAATTCTGTGGCCACCCTTCCCTGTGGTCATTCTCTGTGGTCCCTGGCAGCTCACTGCATGTCTAGTCGACGCCCAGAAGCCAGAGGTTCCAAGCTAATTAGCTTCATCTCCTGATTATTCCCAGCAGTGGAGGTTCAAATATCCACGTGGAGTTTGCTCTCCATCCTCCTCCTTCTCAATCTTATACCTTGTCTAGCCCTCTTAGCACCAACCGACCATCCCAGCCACACCTTTAGGAAAGCTCTCCCTCCTCTGAGCTCAGACAGAACCACTGTGAGCCATTTCTTCAGGATCACCAAGCACAGAGCCTGGCATTGCACCAGGTGACTAGTTTTCAGTGTCTGTTAGCATGTGTAAACCACAGTGCCAGGGCTAAGGAAGATGGATGGAGAAAGCAAGTAGAAATGTTCTCATAGCACATAAGGTCCATATCAGGATCTTATTATTTTGATTGTGATTACTAAACAACCTAATAATGGCCTTAAGAAATTTGAGCTTGATCTCATGGAGTTTGGCATTGTCGGATAGGAAAAGGTAAGGAACAGGACATCAATAAGCAATCAGTTGTCAGCAAAAGAGCAGTCGTTAGCAGTCCCTGGAGAATGAGGCCCATGTCCAGGGCATTCGGGACAATCTTGAATTATTTTTGTACCACAGGCCTAACTAATCCACCACAAAGACACTTCCTTGACCTCCCTTTCCTGGGCTTCAGGAATGTGTTTTACATTTACTGAGCACCACTGTATGCCAATTAGCAAGGTGGTCAACATCACCACCCTTAAAGCTCTTCCTTCCAGTCCCAAGGAGGGTAGGACACAGCAACAGCCCATTGTAACACAAGGTGGCTATTGGTGCCAAGTTGGAACACGCTGAAGGGTCACAGAAAAGAGGTGGGGGATTACTATTATCCCCATCCCTAGGGATTTAGAAGGTAGTTCAGGGAGCTGCATGAGACTGAAATGAGACAATCAGCCAAGCACACTCCCCAGCCTCCAGACCCTCCTTCCCAACCACTCAGAGCATCTCTTGGAGAGCTGCTGTCCCTCCCCACTTGAACTCATGTAGAAAGACCCCAAACCCCTGACAATCAGGACCCTGTTTAGAAAAGTCCTCCCCTCCTGCCAGCTTCACGCCTCAGTCCTCAGCCCAGCTTGCCTTTGGCAGCCTCTTCTAGCCCCGTGTCATGGGCCATATGGCAGTACAGCTCATGCCGTGTAACGCAGGACAGCCTTGCTTTCCAATACACGTCAGCCACGGGTACACCATGGCATTTAGATTATAGTGAGGGACCTTTGATTTGGATGGGAAAGCTAAAATAGAGTCTGCCACGTGTTCCAAACACCTACATAGGGATGAGCAGGAGAGCAGGAGTGCCAGGGGGGTGGGCATAGCACATCAATATTTATTTATCATACTTCTGGCAAGAAACCAGACCACCCAAATGGACTAGGTGTGTGTGTGCTCTCAGAGCCTGAAGTGCGAAGGAATATTTTCGATCTGTAGAGCCTCGGTGAAGGCCAGAGTTTTACCAGGAGAAGAAAGGAAAAGCAGTAGGGAATAAAGAGAGCACATGCCCCAAGCACTAGAACAGTTACAGCCAAGAATCCTCAGGGCCGAACTCGTTTCCTATCCTGGGCAACTTAGCTATTCTACAAACCTATTAACACACACGTACTCACACATGAAAGCCCCTCACTGATCCAAAAGCCACATTCCCAGACTCCTTGACTCTCTAGATCAGAGGAAACAGAATAAAAGCTGAACAGATGATGGAGGTGTCTCCAGGCCCCCATATCAGAATTACCTAACTCAACAGCTGCTTTCACTACTTTAGATGTATTTCATCAGTCTGTGTAACTATCTACATCCATCGCCAGCACACTAACAGTCCTCCCTCAGCCTCCAAAAGGCAAATTTGAAGGAAAAGGTACCCAATAACCCAAGGTAATATGAATATTGATCTTGCTACTAATTCAACTGGAAAGACTTTTTTGAACAACTAGGGAAATTTGAACATGGATTAAGTACTAGATTATACTAGTATAATCTAGACATTAATGAATTTTGTAGTTATGATCATAGTTTGTGGTTATACAAGAAAAGGTCCTTAGTTTTTAGAGATGCTGTTGGAAATTTTGGGGAGGGGAATGTTAGGATGTCTGGAATTGGCTTTAGAATACTTCTGCAAGAAAAAATATGAAGCAAAAAAATGTTAACAATCCAGATGAAGGGTAGATGAAAATTTAATGTTCTACTTTTCCTATTTGTATAGGTGTGAATATTTTAATAAGAAAAGTCTGAGGTTTTTTTTACTCATTTGTTTGTTTGAAGCTTCAGGCAGGGAAGAATGCTACCAGCATGCTATTCAGGAAGAGAGAGGCATTCTGACTACAAAGGAAGGATCTGGAAATGCAAACTACAAACCAACAGGCAGGCAGGGTCAACTTCAAAGAGGTCTCAGCACATCCTGAATTATAGCCAACCACAATAAGGAATGGATTTAATTATGACTATATGTCAAAAAGACAGGCAATTATTCTTTTTGTACACTGGAATACAGGTAAATAAATTTTACTTAAAATCATGGCCAGAAATGTCTTAGTTTAGTTTGTTTAGTGTTAAAAGGGAAATAAATTTCTCTGTACAACTTCTCTGGTAGAGTAGTTCAAGTGTAGTCCCTAGACCCAACATCACCTGGGAACTTGTTAGAAACACAATTGTCAAACCAGGTGTGGTGGTTCACACTTGTAATCTCAGCACTCAGGAGGCTGAGGCAGGAGAATCATGAGTTCCAGGCCAGCCTGGGCTAAAAAGGGAGACGCTGTCCAAGAAAAGAAAGAAAGAAAAAAAGAAATGAAGAAAGGGAAGGGGAGAGGAAAGTAAGGGAGGGCAGGAGAGGGTGATGAGGGGAGGGGGGAGGAAGAGGAGGAGGAGAGAAAGAAAAGAAGAGAAGACAGAGAAGAGAAAAGAAAAGTACACATGTTAGTCTCTGTTCCAGATCCCAGAATCAAAAACTCTGGGGTGGATGGGCCCAGGAGTCTGTTTTAACTAGATTCTGATGTACCTTGTCCTGCCATCCTAAGTGACCCAGACATTACCTGGCACTTGTCATACGTACAGAAGAGGTATACATGCTCAGATAAACTCAGCTCTACACTCTTTGCTTTGCTGGCAATGGAAGAAATGAAAAGACCCAGCCCCAGTTATAGGTATGTGCCCTGAGGAAGCCCCATGGATCCTGGAGGCCTTCCCTAAACTATGCTCGAAGGATGCAAACTCTATTAAGACAGATAGGGTCCAAAATGACTTACAGAACCAACTATGCCCCACTTCTCCCCAGCAAACCCCACTAGTGCTGTAGTTCATCTGGCTGGCAGCTTACACAAGCACATGGGGGGAGGTGGAGAGAAGAAGGTATCTGGGTCAGGGTGACTTGACTGCCTGCCTGCATGGTACATAAGATAATATGACTGCAGGTACCAGAGTGGAGGACAGGAGGGAAGAACACACAGAAAAGCAAGTCCTCGTTTCCATGTTTAATTCCTAAAAGTCACAGAATGTTCTGGCTGAATAATGGAGATCATTGAGACCAGCTCCCAGATTTATAGATGAGAAAACAGTTCAAAGAGGTGAATGACTGCCCTAGAGTAAGCATAAAGGAGAAAGAAAGCCTAGCTCCTTTTAGTCCCCTTTCCCCCCCACCCACTGCCAGTGTTCCATTAAACATGTAGGGAGAAGCAGGAAGAATGTCTCCCTGTGTTGGGGGGAAGGGAGGGCAAGGAGAAAGCGGCTTAACAGATTTAGGGGATAGACCCTGAAGCCAGATTGCTTGGGATTACAACAGCTCCTCTACTTCCAAGCCTGTGCTTTTTGGATAACTTAGCTTCTGTTTGACTCTGTTTCCTATTTTGTAAAATGGGTACACTGATTTCTACCTCACAGCAGGAAGAAAGTTAAATCTGAATGAAATCACACGAACATTTAGCAGAGAGCAAGCATTAAGTAGCTGTTAGTTGCTAGACTGACAGTAACTGGTTTTAACGTTCATAGTGGCTAGCTCTGGAAGACAGGGTAGGGGTGGCGAGGTAGATTACAGGAGATTTTCATTTTTTTTTTGTATTTCCAAAAAATGCTGCTTTGGTAATTTTTTCAAGTCAATTACATCTATCAGGGATGAATTAATCAAATTTAGTCTCCCCAACCTGGTGCTAAATACCATGGAAAATCCACAGGCCTCCTTCAGAGAGCTGATGTCTTTGATTTGATTAGAGAAGCCAGAGTTAGCACAGAACTGTTTAGAAACCAGTGTAGCACCTGGTGCCAAGTGGAGATGGCATACATAATATAAACATAAATATATAACACATGATAATTATCTTATATAACAAATAAATGTGTACACATGTGCTGAGCACTCTGGGTCAATGGTGGATAGGATTTTACTTCAATTTAATAAATAATATGAAAACTTTCTCTGTGCCGGGCACTATGAAAGCATAAATGGAGATATATAGAGGTTAAAAGACATGGAGGTCCTCACAGAATATGCCGTATAGTTGGGAAGGCAGATGTGACAAATGGTCCTGCCATAACATGATATATGACAGTAACACAGGGAACAATGACCAGACGTCACCCACACAGATGGCTTTATTATCTCAGGTAATATGATTATGTACAAGGGATCATCCCAGTGATGTATTAGAAGCATGAAAACAACCCTATGATGTCCACACTCTTGCGAGTGATGAAAAACCTGAGGGAAGGAACTGAGCAGAGTTTTGCCCAATGCTGATGAGTGGAAGGCTGTTCCCGGCAGAGCGAAGAGTGGGAGCAAAGACACCAGGGCGAGAGGACCACAGAGAAGGGCAGGGAATGGGGTCCTGGAAAACAAAAAGGGAATCCAGGTAAGTCGCAGAGGGCTCTCAAGGCAAAGCTAAGGAACTAGAACTCTCTATTTTGGATTGTGGAGAATCATGGAAGGTTCCTGAGATGAGGGGTGAGTGATCAGTGCTGCGCTGGGGACGATATTTAGGCTGACTCTAAGGGAAGATGGGAAAGAGAAAAACCACTGAGGGACCTTCATGATTGTGCAGTGAGTGATGTGAGGCCCGGTCTAAATACTGGCACCAAACACTTACCAAGTATACAGTGCTAATCCACACTGAGCAAATTCCACATGGAGGCACTGTTCTATGTACTTGACAGAACAACCCATGACAGTGACACTATTATATCCCTACCTATGGAGGAAGCAACTGAGGCAAAGAAATAGTAAATAATTTTCCCATGGCCATTGACAAGTAACCTTACATGGGTCCACTCACCTCTCCCAACAACCTTGAAGACTCAGAGAAGTCACATAACTTGCCCAGGAACTTGCCTGGCTCAGTCTCCTTGACCCCAAAGCTGTACTCACCCTGGGACTCAGCACCCACTGGCTATGGCACAGCTCCCCACTAGAGCAGTGGAACTGCAAATTTTGGTATGGAAAAGAAGAGCCATGGGTGGTAAAATTCACAGGACCTACACAAGGCCTCATATATATATGATTCCATCTATATGAAAGCCTAGAGGCAGTAAATATAAACCAAGACAGAAAGCAGATTTAAGATTTCCAGGGACTGGGGAAGGAAGCAGTGGGGAGTGACTGCTTAATAAGTATAGGAATTCCTTTGGGCATGATGAAAATATTCTGGATCCAGGCAGTAGTGAGAGCTGCACTAGTTTATGTCATGTGTATTAACCAATATTTTAAAAAAAAAAAAAAAAACCTCTAACAGGACAGAACCACCGTTTGGGTGTATGGACAAGGGGTTTGTTAAAGATGACATGTTATTCACTTCTTGTGCTGAAGAGGCTAGAAAAATCAGCTATGTTGGAAGAACTCAGGCTACAAACAAGAAAGGCTTTCTTTTCTTTTTGGCACTGGGGTTTGAACTCAGGACTTCACAATTGCTAGGCAGGTACTCTAGCACTTGAGCCATACCCACAGCCCTTTTTTTGCTGTAGTTATTTTTCAGGTAGGGTTTCATATTTTTACCCACACCAGCCTCGAACCGCAATACGCCTACATATGCCTCCTATATAGATGGGATAACAGAAGCATACACCATGCTCAGCTTATGGATTGAAATAGAGTCTTGTTAACTATTTTGCCCAAGCTGTCTCTAACTGTGATCCTCCTGATTTCCACCTCCTGAGTAGCTGGGGTTACAGGTATGAGCCACCACATCTAGTCCAAGAAAGGTTTTCTTTAATACAAAATATATGTTCTTCCCAGAAAAGGCTTTCATACAGTTCTTGATCCCTACATGTCACTGGAAAATGCTGTGGACAAAGGTTAGAAGTACTTAAGTTGACTTTCTTCATCAACGTGTGCTATGCCTTCCTGTACAAGGAGGAAGGAGGAGGTAGTTTTGTGTGGCACTGAGAGCAAACAACACATTGGGAAGAAACCAGCATCACGCTGAAAACAGAGTGAATCCTATTGTCTACAGGTTGAGAGGCTCTGGAGAATCCACTCTGCCTCAACAAAGATACCTATTTTATATAGCATTTTTACAGAAAATGGAGACCTTGCTCCTAAAGAACTGACTTGTTCAGTGCCCAGGATGTACACTGTTATTTAAAAAATAGGCAATCCAGGTGGTAAGACTGCCATTCCATACCTCGTCAATCCCTCTTTAAGGCTGGTGACGCACTCTTCATTTGCATCCAGCATCCATCCAAGTGGTTGGGCTGTGTCCTGAACACAACCATTTCCTGAACAGAACCGTATCCCTGGAACTACGAGCTATATGCCAAGGATGATCATCCAGTTTCCAAGTAAACTGAGGCCTCGGGGCTAGAATAATGCATGATTACATCCCTTAGCTGCACTGTACCTCTGTTCGCAGCACAGATACTGCTTCAATATGCTTCCCTCAGCCTGCTCTTGATAGGTTGGCTTTGCTGAGCACATGCTCACAGTGGGTCAGGAAAGACGATTCCAGAGTCTGGGTACCCGGCACTACACTGTTCACCTGATTTTCAGAGACCCCACATTTCCTGATTACTCTTCAGTTGTGTTTGCTGCCCAGGTCCATGCCCGTGGAGCACGCTCCTTCAGAGCAGGAAGCCTTCCCTCTATGTTCCACAAGAACCCTGGCCTGCTCAGCATGGACTTCCTGTCCAATGAAATTGACGAATGTGGGTGAGCGACTCTGAAGACCCAAGCTAGAAAAAGGAGAGTAGAGGTGGTAAATGAAGAAAGCCAGAGAACCTGCCCTCCCTGTGAAGGCTGAGAAGAGGAATACCAGGTATGAGTCCTGCTGAGACCCACTCTTACAGAAAGAGGGCATTTGCACAGTCCCCAGTGCTAGCAATGGTCTGCTGGCCACCACAAGGGTTTCTTTAATGAATGTCGGCCAAGAAGAGAGATGAACAGCAGATGTATGAAGCCGCGCACCAGCCCTCATGCAGTCCGAACGTGTGGAGGCAATGTGGGAAGCAGACATTGCGGCTTCATATCCTACTTCTTCCACTTGCTAGTCTGGGGGACCCCAAGCAAACTGCTTGACTTCTCTGAGCCTCAGTTTTCTCATCCATAAAACAAAAGTGGTACCACATACCTTTCAAGGTTATTGTGACTTTTGTAGGAGATTAGCTATGGAAAATGCCTGGTATACATTGATAGATCAAAAAGATTCTTTCAATTGCCTGCCAGATAGCATTTCAGGATGTTCAAGTGCAGATTCCTACAATACTCAGCCAATGGCTCTTAATAAGTTCCCTATCAAAAGCATCTATTGGTGCAAATCACATATCTGATAAGAGGTTAACATACAGAACGTATAAGGATCTCCCACAACTAAATATAACAATAAAGCCCAATTAAAAAATGCACAAGATTTGAACAGACATTTCTCTGCAGAAGAAATACAAATAGCCAGCCAGTAAGGACCTGAAAATATGCCCAGTGTCACTCCATTAGAGAAATGCAAATACAAAAAGAAAAAAATCCAGAACAAGTGTTGGCAAGAATGTAGAGAAATTGTAACCCTTGCACACTGTTGGTAGAAATGTAAAATGGTACATCTGCTATGGAAAACATCACAGCACTGCCTTAAAAATATCAAGAATAGAATTCCCACATGATCCTGCAATTCTACTTCTGGGTATCTATGTAAAAGAACTGAAAATGGGATCTCAACAAGCTATCCATGTACCTATGTTCATAGGAATGTCACTCACAATGGCCAAAAAGTAGAAGCAGCCCAAGCATCCACTGACAGACCAAGGGAAACTCAAAATGTGATATGTACCTGCAGTGGAATATTGTACAGCCTTAAGAAGGAAGGCCATTCTGACATAAGCTATCACGCAGATGAACCCTGAAGATATTATGCTTAGTGAAATAAGCCAGTCATAAAAAGACCAATATTGTATTATTCATATATGAAGTACCCACAGTAGTTAAACTGACAGAGAGAGAAAATAGAAGGGTGGGAGAAAGGAAATGAAGGGTTAACATTAAGATGTACATTAGTCAACATTCTGTCACTATAACAAAGTATCTGAGATAATTAACTTACAAAGAGAAAAGAGTTGTATTGCCTCACAGTTTTAGAGGTTCCAGAGACAGGGTATGCTGGAGTACCCTCATCCCCTTCAAGGGCATGTCCCCAAGGACCTCCCATTGGCCCTACTCCCTAAAGGGTTCACCATCACTCAGTAGTACCACCCTGAGGACCAAGCTGTTAACACACGGACTTCTCAGAATGTTCAACGTCCAAACTACAGCAAGGGGTATGGAGTTTCAGATCTGCAAGATGAAAAGAGTTCTCAAGAATGGGTATAAAAATATAAAAATACTTAATACCACTGAAAGGTACACTTTAAAAAATGGTTACAATGGTAAGTTTTATGTTCTGTGTCTCTTACCGCAATTTTTTTTAACATTTGAAAAAAAAAAAAAAAAGTACCCAGTTGTCTCATGCTTTGTGTTCTGAGGATGGGGAGAAAGAGAAACAAGTGCCTTGGCTTCCAGAGGTCCCTGGCTCTGAGGGAATGAGATGAGCACAAGGACAGGGAGGCAGGGGAGACCCAACTTGGGTCAGCACTGGAGAAGTCAGAGAAGCTGCTGCACAGGGAGGGGATCACTATGGGAGGCTGTGGGGATGGGGGCCTAGAAAGGTAGGAAAGGTGTGGAAGGCTTGGGGGATAGAGGAGAGCATTCCACCCCTGGAACAGAAAAGGAGGCATAAGGGAAGGAATGCAGTGATATGTTCCCAAGACAATAAGAAAGTCTGTCTCCTTGGAGAGAAGAAATCTGGGGAGATGTGTCAAGTAGTCTTGAATAAAAGCTAGGTCAATTGTCCCCATGATGCCACAGGAAAGGGGGCACAGAAGACTAGGGAGCAGGTACACAACACAATACCTTGCACTTACATACCACCTCCTGGTTCTCACCTATGTCCTGGAACAAACTGCGAAAGAGCAAGCACACCATCCACATTTCTGTGACTACACACTGGAGTAGAAAGTGGGAGCAACTCACTGGTAACACGCATGTCATTTGCCACAGTGTCGGACTGGATCCATGCCTGACTCCACAGCTCTATACAGCTACAAATCTTTCACTTTCTTATTCTTTAGTCTACAAATATTCATTGAGCCCCCACTATGGGCCAGGTGTCCTTGCTGACCTTGAGGATGGGAAAGACTGCTGAACTAACAGATTCAAGGAGGAAAACCAGGAGCTCAATTTTGAACAGCTGACTTATGAGAAGCCCAGCAGATACTCTGATACACTGGTCTCCAGGTAGAGGAGAGGCACAGACAGAAGTAAACATTAAAGAATCCTCATACAGAGGAAGTACTTAAGACCATGGGACTGGAGACAGGTAACAGCCCTCCTCACGCATAGGAATAAAAGCTGAAAGAGGGAAAGACAGAAGGAAAGGAAGGGAGGGAGCAACTGAGAAAGTGGAGACAGGTAGACTCAGGGCTTCTGCCTAATTTCCTTTAGTTCCATAGTCTAGCTTCTTTCAGCTATCACTTGTGGGCACAGGATAATTGACATATTTATTTAAGAATGAGGAAAAACATCTTAGTATGGTAAAAGTCTGCAGATTTGTGATTCCACCTGTAATGACCACTTAGGCCATCCATTTAAATTAGTCATTGGCCTAGGGCTAGAGAGAACTGAGATACAACAGAAAGAAATTAGATGCTGAATAAGCTGAAATATAGAAATCAGAACTCTGATTCCCAACAGGGCTCTGATACTGTTCAGATTTCCCAGTCTCACCACTCTTTGGATAGTGGAACGCTAGTGGGGTCTGGTCCTCACGTGTTGTCTATGTCTGTGGTCTCCCTGGGAGACAAATTTAGAAGGCTGATCAGTATCCAACCCTCTATCTTCCAGGCACCCCATTAGCCCAAAACAAAATTAACTGGGATTACAACAATTTTTAAAAATACCATGCCTAGCTCCATCTGGGGGCAGTTATCAGTGTAGACCACAAACACAGAAGAGCAAAAGATATCTCATCTGTTTTAACAATAAATCACCATCCAGTTACAGCCAGGGCCAGAGCTCAGATCTCCACAGGGCACAGGGGAAGAAAAGCTGTTCAGAACAGGGATGAGAAAGAAAACACCACAGCACAGATGGGGGAGGCAAGCTCCCCAAAGCTGTGATCTGCAGACACTGCAGGGAAAGTTGGGGTGGGCCTGTGACAATGCAGAGACCAGGGTATCTGGGTCCCAGGCCTCCTCCCCACCACTGTCTGCCTCCATGACTGAAGAAAATAGGAGAACACAGAGGATGGAGTGGTTTCCACAACCCACATAACAGACAGGGAACGCAATGTGATGGAATTGATCTCACAGTTCCCAGAAAATGGCTCTCCCTGCCCTGCAAACCTTGTCTCCCCCACCCCACCACAGCCCCCAACACCATTGCCTGAAATCCTACTCAGGGCAGCTCATTCTTTTGGCTTAAACCAGAGGGCACATTTGAATCACCTGGAGTACTTTGAAAACCATGGATTCGGGGCACCACCTGCAACTTACAAATGAAAAACGCCAGGATTAAAAAACCAGGCCAGTGCATTTTTAAAACCATTTCATGTGATTCTGATGTGGGGCCAGAATTGAGAGGAAAACACAGTCTTCTCTAGGAGCAGTTTTTGGAAAGCAATCCTTGTAGACTCTCCACCTGACAGGCAGTCCTAATAGCAATCGCTACCATTGATTGAGAGCCTCCTAGGGTCTGGGTCCCAAGTTTGTACTTTATAAATAGTCTATAGTATTTCCCCATTTTACAGACCAAGAAGCTAAACTCAGAAACATCGAGTAGTAATCTAAGATTGTCCAGCTTGTGAGGGCACAGGATTTGAACCCAGGGCCATCTGCTTCTTTCCCATATGTCACTTTTATTGGAGGCACTATTCATCAAAAACAACAGCCAAATTCACAATCCAGTTAGCTCCCAGGGTCAGGCTCCTTCCTGTGCATTCAGGTCTCTACGCCCTTCAACAGGCCCAGTGATGACGTCATTCTGGCACTCAGGCCCTCTCTGACCAGGCCAGTTTGCTATGTCTGTGGCTCAAGATCTGACAGAACATCTGTAGGGAGCAGAGCCGGAACCAGGAGTCAGCTAATGTGGATGTATTGGCTCAGATGACCTGGACTAAACACAGTCTAAAAAGTCTCCTGCTTGGGGCAAGTATTTGAAAGAAGCAGTGGAACTGAGGGAGGTGGGGTGGATACCTACACACATAATACGGATGTGAGGAGTAAGTAAATATACACAGATGTGGCTGGGCACAACCAGAGTTGGCTCGGTGGGAAGGGATGAGCTAACTTCCTACATCAGCTCCTTCTGGATCCCTTCTGCACAGCAACTTCAAAGGCAGAAAAGAATGGAGCCAATCTTGAAGGCTCCTGGACTTCTGTCTGTGAAGGGTAGGCACAGTAAGGAGGAGAAAGACTTCCATAAAGTTGCTTTTTTCAACTTTATGTGGATATAACTGACAGATAAGATTTGCATCTATTCCTAGACACAATGGCTCACACCTGTAATCCCAGCTACTTGGGAGGCAGAGATTGGGAGATCACAATTCAAGGATAGCCAGAGCAAGAAGTTATGGAGACACCCATCTCAACAAAAACAAGCTAGGCATGGTGGTATGTGCCTGTGATCCCAGCTACTCAGGAGTCACAAGAGGATCAAGTTCAGGCTGACTCCAAGCATAAACATGAGACACTATCTGGAAAATAACTAAAGCAAAAAGGGCTAGAAGTGTGACTCAAGTCACAGAGCATAGCAAGTGCAAGGTCCTGGGCTCAAACTCCAGTATTTTAATAGACATATACATTGTAAAATGATTACCACCATCAAGCTAACTAACAAATCCTAGTTACCACACCTAGTTACATTTTTTTGTGTGGTGGTTATACTTAATATCTACTCTCTTAGCAAATGTCATGTATACAATGCATTATTATTATCTATAACCTCAATACTATACATTAGGGCTCCAGAATTTAATCAGCATACAATTGCAAGTTCGTAATTTGACCAGCTCCACAGATCCTGACAACCACCATTCTACTCTCTGAACCTGAATTTGACTTTTTTCAGAGTCTACACATTCATGAGATCATGCCAAATTTATTTTTCTGTGACTGGCTTATTTCACTTAGCATAACCTTCTCCAGGTCCATTCCTACTGTCACAAATGACAGGATTTCCTTTTGTAAGGCTGAATAATATTCCATTGTATATATGTACCACATTTTCTATCTCCATTCATCCATTGACAGACCCTTGGGTTGTTTCCATGGCTCAGCTATGGTGACTAATGCTGCAATGCACAGATGTCTCTGAGATGGTGGTTCTAATTCCTTTGGCTATATACCCAGAAGTGGAATTGCCGAATCATATGGGAGTACTATTTTTAATTCTGTTTTCCATACTATTTTCCATAATGACCATGCCAATTTACATTCCCACTGACAGAATTTACAATGTTTAAGGATTTCTTACTCCCTTATACTTATCACTGCAGCTTATCTTGACTTTTTGATAATGGCCATTCCAACAGATGTGAGGTGAAACTACATCTCATTGTAGTTTTAGTTTGCATTTTTCTGATGATTCGTGATTTTGAATATCTTTTCAGATACCTATTAGCCATTTATAGATCTTCTTTGGGAAAATACCTATTGTGGTCCTTTACCCTTTTATAAACTGAGTTTTTTGGCTTTTTTTTTTTTTTTGCTATACAGTTGTATGAGTTCCTTATATATTTTTGACATTACCTCCTTATTTGTATTTATGGTCTGCAAATATTTTCTCTCATTCTATGCACTGCCCCTGCATTTCATTGATTGTATCTTTTGCTATGCAAAAGCCTGTGCTTTTGGTGTCATATCCAAAATATCCCTGAGAAGGGGGGCAGAGAGCACCTGGAAGCTCACATGCAGAAGGCCCTCTGCAGTCTCGTTAATGCCCTTCACAGCACAAGGCAGACACTCAAGGGCCCTCAGAGGCTGAGCAGCCAGCCAGTGTTGCAGGGAACTCCTTGTCCTTTAAATGGGTGCCCCTCCACGTCCCACAACCTTTGGTAGTGCTCCACAAGCCCTGAGAGGACCGTGCTGGGCAGCAAAGCCTTGTTAAGCTTCTCTGGTCATGGTGGCAGTCATGCTGGCGGTCTTCCCAGTAACCCAGCACAGCCTGCATTAGCATTGAGACACCCCGTGAACTTGCCCTGCAGAGACCACAGCCCACAGCCTGTCAGCAACACTGGCCAGCCCAGGCACAGGTCCAACATGTGCACATGCCCATACGCATCTGCCAGGCTGAGCTGGCAAGGTCTCCAATCTCATCGGTGGGATCTGGCTGGAGTCCGAGTCAGAGCCGGAGAACAGGCCTCGCTCAACCAGGGCATGGCTGGCTTTGCCAACCTTTCCATCCTGTGTGCCACAGCCAGGATCCATTCTTTGGGTGCTTAGCCCTAGAAAGGCACTGATATTCATTCTCAGTCAGCTGGAGACCCTGACTTACCCCCTACAATCGATGGGGTAGTCCGCCGGGCTTTAAAGTACGAAAGCATCCAGTCTGTGTGTGCTGGAAGAAAACTATAAACAACCATGAGGAACTATTTCTCAGAAGCCTTCTGCAGCTAGAGTGTGGACTACTGCCAGGGTATGTTGTTCAGTCTGCATTTCCAACTCATGGAAAATCTCCTCTTGTTGCTGCACATACGGCTCTCTGTACCAGTTAAAGGTCTTACCTGGCCTGCTCCCCTCACCAGTGACTCCCTTAAGCAGTTTCGAAGACATCACACTTGGCACTCTTGAGACCAGCTTCCTAATGTCTTGATTCTACCCTAGAGCCTTCCCATTTACTTTGAGTAATTGGAGAGCAACGTTGATTTTTGCAGGAAGACCAGTTCAGAAAAAATAAAATCATTGCAATTCATATAGTTTTTAATCAGGTGTTTTCAATCAGAAAATGGGACACGTACAACTGAAAGTATTTATTACTTCCCTATCAGAAAAGGCTTTGAGTAGAAGGCGACTAACATCTCAGAAACTACTATGTCATTTGTGTATTATGTAGCACCCCCTCGTGACACTGTGCTGTCAAACTGTGGCTGGAGAAAACAGCAAGAAGTAGCGTTGGGCAGGGAAAGAGCAAAGCATTTGGAGGTGCAGAAGTGAATAAAGCAGCACAGGAAGACGAGTAGAGGGAACTGGGAAGAGTGCGAGAGAGAGAGAGGAAGGTACAGAGGCTGGCATGAAAAAGACTCAAAAGACAGTCCCCTGGGGAGAGTCTGGGAGTATGAAGACTGTCAGTGGGTAGAGGGAAGGGAGTTTGTCCTACAGAATTTGTGGGGTGATGGGAGGGTGGGGGAGAGGAATGAACGCGGAGGGAGTGCTAAACGCTGTGAATGCCAGATTTTCCCATCCCCTCCCCACCTGGGAGGGAAGCACCATTTTTGCAGCACCATCAGGGTACAAGAGGCCACACTGCTTTCTCCCACATCCTTACTTCTCTGGCTCTGCAATCCCACACTGTGCCCCAAACCCTCTGCCTCAATCTCAGCTCCCACAGCAGCTTTACCTCTCTGGTCACATGGTAGCAGTCAATCTCCTCCGCTCAGGGGCAACTTGACCACTTTCCAGGGAATGACAGTCAATTACTCTTGAGTGACTCTAAGACATGTGGCTTCTTATTCTTGATATTAGATTATGGTGGATCTCAGAGTTACTTAGTTCATCACAGCCTGCAGTTGGGATGTTCCTTGCAATGTAAATTCCCCTGTCACTCAGGCCTGAACAGGATCTAAGGGTTTGGGTTGTTTTTAGAATTTGTATACTATTAAATTTATCCATTTTAGCATAGAGTTCCAGGGATTTTGACCAATATATACAGTCTTGGAACCACCACCACAATCAAGTTAGCAAGTAGAATACTACCTTAAGAAATTCCCCATGCCCTCTAACTTCAATTACACTGGATCCTGATGTCTCTAGGGTTGGAATAGCAACCTTCCCAGAAGATCACATACAGTATACCGCTTTGGTTCTGGCTTCTTTCCCTTAATGCTTTTGAGATCAATATCAGATTTTTAAAGAAGATGGGAAGAAACAGAATTTGAAGGGACTGGGCAGTAGCTGCGTCCTCAGACCATTAAAGGGTACAGAAAAAGGAAAGTAGGAATCCCCAAAATACCATCTGCCACCTTTGCGACTGGGCCAAAAGCTGTCCCTAAATTATAAAATGGGATGACACTTAAGAGACACAAAAAGATACTGATTGTCCAACACTGACATAGGCAATTTAACAAATATGAACTTTGGTCAGCCACTCACTTCAGTCTGCTGTGTGATCTTGAATAAGTCACTTTGCCTTTCTGGGCTCATAATTTTCTCCTCTGTCCAATGAGATCCAGACCCAGCCAGTCAGGGCACCATGTCTCTCAATGGTTGCCAAAAACAGACCCTTCCAGTGACTTCTGCTGAGTCTATCAGGAAAGGCACCTTCTCTTGTCATTCTATGGGTTCCTAATAGTTAATATTAGTAGTTGAATTTAAGCCTGGGGCTGTTGATGGCCATTTCTGCCACCACTTAGGAAGACTGGAGAATGTAGCCAACCAGAAGACAGCAGTCTAGATGGACAAAGTCAGCAACACAATGAGGTCACATAAGCATGCTGATGCAGCTCTGCTTCCATCTGTCTGTGGGTCACTGCCTGAACCAATGAACCCTTCATTTGTTCATAAAAATAATACACGAACAACCTATTACTCAGAGGTGTTGCAAGGACCATAAAATAACATCCACCAAGAACCATTCAAACAGCTACCCAGATGTATGACATTAAAATTCATCTATTTCAGTCTCTAGAAACATTAGTGCCAATCCTGTGCATTTAAAAGCTATCATTTCTTGTTGCTGTTGTTTGGATGGGGTCTCCCTACGTTGCCTAGGCTAGTCTCAAACTTGTGGGCTCAAGTTATCCTCCTGCCTCGGCCTCCTAGGTGGTTGGGACTGCATCACCACCACACCCAGCCTCCCTATTTGCACTTTTTCTCCACTGCTGGGGATGGAACTCAGGGTCTTACAGATGGCAGGCAACTGAGAGCTATCATATCTTAATTTCCAGTACCGCTAAGGCCAAACGCAAGCACATAAGACACATATGCTTGCTATAACAACCAAACATCTATGATTTCTCAGCATCAGTTACACCTTCTGAGAGACTCACCCTGACTCATCTCAAGATACTTAAATTCAATATAATTCAGTCAAATCTAAGAACAAAATACAAGACTAGGATATGTGATTCTATAAAGATTAACGAGATACTGTCTCTTGCATAAAGCCAACCCAAAACAAAGAGAAAACACATCTGGTCAGAAAAACATCCTTGAGGGAATGCATTTGCAAATTAATGGATGGCAAACAGTGAGGAGGAAAGGCAGGTAAGGGAAGGCAAGGTGCAAGCCAAGATGTAAAGAAAGGAACCACACAGTGGGTTCAGAAAGCATCAAATAAGGTCTTTTGGCCGAGGTGTGCTTTATCAACAGGTGCAAAGAAATTAAGTCAGAAAGGCTGAGCGAAGACTATGAAAGACTTGAATTTTTAGGAAAGAAGTCATTATTTAATTCTAAAGTGATAAGAAAACCCAGAAAGATCTGAACAGGAAAATAACATAATTAAAACTGTTAACTGATTATTTTAATTAATGTAATTAAAACTATAAATCTTTCAATACCTGTAGAATTACTGGCGACCAGGAGTCCAGGTGAGAAGAAATTCCCAAAATCTAAGAGAAAGTTTACAGGTGTCTACAGTAGGCCGTAGACAGGTGGCTCTGGGGCTGGGAGAAAGCAATAATAGGTCTTGAATGGAGTAATCAAGGTCAAGGTGAGAGGGTAGGGAAAATGGAAAGGCATGAAGGGAAGCTCAGGTTAGGGATGGGCCGTAAATTCTTTCCTAGATTTGTTGAATTTGGGGCGCTGGAGTGCTGTGCAGGCTGAGCTGTCCATGAAGCATTTAGAAAGTCACACAACTTAGCAGATGGGGTGAGCGTCAAGACCCAGATTGAGGCAAGGCATTGCTGTGAAACCAGAAGGGCTCTGTGAACACAGCAAGGAGATGGTGGTGGGAAGACCAGCGGAGGGTGTGTGGTTGATCTTGACCCTTTCAGTCCTGACATTGTATATGTTATAGCCATGGAGAAGAGGGCCCAGTAATGACAGATGCCTGGAGAATATTTCCATGTCAGAAGCAAGAGAGCGTTGCCTGTGAGGGTCAGAAAGACACAGAGGAACCCAAGTCCCTGCCAGGCATTTGTCAGGTGGAACCACAGGCCCCTGGGCAAAACTGCCCCTGCTCTAGGTTTCTCACCATGTGAATGGGGACACCACTCCCCACCCTGTGTCCCTGTGCCACCCACCCACAAGAAGCTGGGACAGGTGATATATGTCTGAGAGCTCTGAAGAGGAGCACAGAGTGTTCCAGGCCTGGCAGGCCTTGATTCTGCCAGGCGCAGGCCGGGTGGGGAGAGCAGGATGATTCCAGGAGGAGAGTTCCGGAGTTCCTGATTTATCGAAGAGATGAGAGAAAGCTCAAGCAACCAGGCAGCCTGTACGCCAGCCAAGACGTGGGCCAGCGGTAATTCATGCTCACTGGCTTGCTCACCCACCTCCCCGTCAGGATTTCATGCGGAAGACAGCTGCGTAGGAGGAACATTTGGTCTCAAGTTGGCAGGGCTGGTATAACCACGCTCCCTTGGGGGAACTGGCCAGCCCCCACAGCGTGCTGCAGGAGGGATGCTGGAGGCCAGGGTAGGGGCCTGACAGCATACAGGAGAGGAGACAACTGTCCATCTCCCCTTCTGAGGTCAGCTCACCTTCTGAGTGGCCATGCCCTCTTCCCACTGCTCAATCATCCCCTAGTCACTCCCATTCTCCAAGATTGGGGTGCGGGCCTCACCTCCTCAGTGAAGTCTCCCTGATCACCCTGCACTGATGTGGTCCTTGTCTCTGTGGGATTTCAGAAGCACCTGAGGCCACAGAATCTAGTTCCTCACTACCACTGTCTAATGTTCCTAGATGTTCATTCTTTCCACCTACTCAAGAGGAAAACATGCACGACAAGAGGAAAGATGTTGGGTCTTCTCTGTTCTCCACCAGCTTGACTGTACAACAGGAGTGAGGATGGCCACCCAGTAACCACCACACCTGGCAGAAAGTGAAAGGACCTTTAGAAGTTGATGAAGAAGCCAGCACTGCCAGAGAAGTCTGAGCAAGGGGCAGACTCCAGGGCAGGGGAATTCAGGATGACTTCCTGGGGGAGGTCGCTTCTCTGGGTCTGGCTTGCCTAACAGAATTGATTTTTTCCCATGAATCTCTGGCACTGACATACGACAGCTCTGTGATCCAGTCACAGGCACAGGGGCCCTACTTTCACAGACCTGGCTTCTAACTCCTCCTTTCACACAATAGTTTTCTGACCTTGGGCAAGAGACTAAGTTTCTCACAGCCTCAGTTTTCCATCCATGAAAACAGGAATGGAAGTGTGTATGTCAGGTGGGTATGGTAGGAAATGAATGGAGTGCTACATGGAAAGACAGGACATAGTGTCAACATGCAGTAGCATTAATTTCCCACAACTCAAGAGTCAAATCCTCGGCTGTATAGTAGCATCTCCTGCCTCCATGCCTGCCTGGTACCCATGCTCCCCAGAAGAAGGACCTGGCCTGCCTTCCTCATCCATTCCCCTGGGCATCTGCAGACAAGTGCAGCAGGGCTCATGTTGTAAGGGTGACCTTCTCTTTAGTCCCCACCACATGCAAAGGAGCTTTCTGAACTCCTTCCCCTTCCTATTAATCTGTGAAGAGCCACACTCATTCAGGAATATGCAAGGCTCCCACACCACTCCACTGACTCTGTAAAACCACCCTCCCTCCATTGACAAAGGGAGGGTGCAGGTGAAACAACCTGCCCATGGTGACCAAAGCTAATGCATGGGAAAACTACAAGTTGAACCCAAAGCCTAGCTCTTACCCCCAAACTCTACCACTCCATGCTCCTTACTGCTCTGTATTGGAACTAAATAGTTCAGAGATATCTGTTCGTGTGGAAGTAATGACCCCTGAGCACACTATGAGCCAAAGAAGGACAATGTTCAACCCATAAGATACAAACTTCTAGGGTGGGAGATAAGGAAAGATAGCATGGCCGGAGACACCAAGCCATCCACAGAGGTGATGGACCACACACAGTGTTGCAAATATGTGATGTCTTGAGGGCTCTAGGGAATCTGCCCACATCATGGGCTGTTTCCAGCCTGGTGACTGAGATGGAGATCTGCATGAAGGTTTCTTGGGGACTGTCCCAGCACCAGCTCTGTGGAAGGACTGATGGGAGCAGGATGAGGCAGAGGGAGATGTGGGCTCGGATGAACCCACAAGAGAGGTCTCGGCCAAGCTAAGGGAGCCCTTCAGCTAGGACGACCTTGCAGAATTGTCTCAAATGAGGCACAAGGGCTGTGCCTTTTGATCCCCTGTTAACCTGTCTTCCAATGCAGGCCACTCACAGGAGAGGCAGGGCCTTGGGCTCTCTTCAGCTGAGGATGACAGCCCTGGGAAGGAAGGGCTCAGCTGTGAACTATCACAGGCCACACCTCAGCAGCTGGGGGTGAGATCTGCAGGCGTATGGGTGATCTGTGCATACAGAATCCATCCTCCACTCAGTCTCCAGGATTATTACAACACATGCTAGGGCCCAAGTGGAAGGTCCTGCTGCTCCAGGAAGGCGGGCACCCAGCCCTGGGCTCCACATTTCCCCTGGGCCTTGACCGACTCACAGGCTACACCATAAAGCCACGTCTTCTCTTGCTGACATTCAATGATTCCCAGCACTCAAGCCACTTGACACAGGCAAGCCCATATTCACACGAAGGAACACACTGCCTCTCTGAATTGCACTCATTGTGAGAAGGAGTTTTAACAACAGACATGGAGTTTCAGAACTGACTTTCTCACTGGCTGCACTTCCTAGCCAGCCAACCTGAACAACCTAAATGATACACTTTATAACCACTCATCAGCACTCAGTTCAACTGCCATCCACATTGTGCCATCCGCTAGCCAGCATGCACAGAGACTATGGCCGGTCCTGCCTTCAAGGAAGCTTGCCTGGGAAGCTAAGACCCCAATGACACCTCTGAGCCCCAGTGCCACATGACAGGCTTGGGTGAAATCACTGTTCTGAGAAGGAAGGATTAGGACTCAGCAGAGCAGAAAGAGGCTCCAGGGATCCAGGCAGGGCCTTGCTTAGAATCCAGTCTTTCTAAGCCCTGAGCTCTTCCTACCAGCTCCTTTGGGTAGACAGACTCTAATATGAGTGAAAAGAGGGCTGAGGTGTGGAGCTGGTGGAGGAAGGAGAAATGGCATTGCAGGCCAGCTGCCTGGCTGACCCACGACCTCCTGCAACTGTTTCCTCAAACCTCACCCTCTCGACGAGGCAATGCTGACCAGCCTCTATCATACTGCAACCTGCCCATCCCACATCAGCCCCAGGAATTCCCACAGCATTCACTTTGCTTGCTAGCTTCTCTTTTATCCCTAGCCTTTATCATCTAATCACAAACATCATTTAGTACTTGCCATATGTATTGTTTATTTGTCTTCCCTTGCTAAAATATAAGCTCCAGGAAGACAGGGATCTTGTTTGTTTTCTGCACTGGTACATTCCAAGTTCCTAGGATGATGGCTAGACACAATAAGTCCTCGATATATACTGGTTGGGTGAATGAATGAGCAATAGCTAAATTCATTGAGCATTTCCTACATATCAGGAGAGGGACAACCACCAGAGAAAAATCGGTAAGCAAGTCAGAATCTCTGCCCTGGGCTGGAAGTATGGCTAATATTACCAAAACACTCTGCTCTGATGGAGCTCCCAGTCAGTCAGTCTACTGTGTCCTCAGCCAGGTTGTGAGACAGGAGGAAGCACTAAAGTTAAGCCAGGGAGATCAATGAACCACAGCTCCAGAGCCAAATTCCCATCTCTACCTGTAGTGTTTCTGATAAATGATTCATTCATTTTCACTTGCTATGACTGATTTTGTGCTATACTGGTACAACTGAGTTGTTTTCACAGACTTTAGAGCCCACAAAGCCAAAAATATGTACTTTCTGATCTTTAGAAAGTAGCCAGCCCTTGGTCCAAGGAAGTCATGAATTATAATGAATTAACTTCTTCCCTATTCATCTACAATTGAACATTATGTGTTTTCCTTGGGAGAATGAGAAAATATTCATGCCATTTTTGTTGTTGTTGTTCTCTGGTTCAGATGGGGAATTCTATTTAAGACAATGGAAGAGACAGGTAAGCAAACATTCAGGAAGAAATAAATTTTGTGTTAGGTACTGACTGGGAGAAGAGCAGGCAAGATACTACAGAAGCACATAGAAAGCTGCAAGTAGCCTGATTTGGTGGATCCTGGAAGGCTTCCTAGAAGAAGTGACATCTAAGATACTATTTTTATTTCTGTCACTCTTATTGCCCCAAACAAGTTATTTGTGAAGCACATAACAATACAGACTGACTTGAAATCTTTTTTCAAAGAGGTGCATACTAATGAATGTCATAAGCCTAAATAACCAGGGGAATGAACAATAACTTTAAATCTGAATATTTATTAATTTCCTGGTTGTCACAAAAAAAAAATGTTGTCCTGTGAGATGACGTCAGCTATGAAGAACCTCGACATATCCAGACACCTTAATATTACCAAGCTGGGAAAAAATGCTCACAAAGGTATTCAGGGCTCACTTAGAGAAAAATCGAAGTTCTTGAGACTTACCTGTTTTTCTCAGCATCCCCATGCAAGACTCTTTGCCTGCCCTGGGATGCCCAGGGCCCCCATTTTCTCCCTTGGAGTGACAGTCTGTCTCAGGTCAAACTCCCATCAATTTCATTTACACCAACATTTGAATACCTGTGGCCCTTCTCTGAGACATCTGTATAGTCATAACAAGGTTCAAGTTCCAAGAAAGACTTCTTAAGGGTGGGATTTCAAGGACAGTGGCAGACTGTGGGAAGCCATCCATGCAGAGTGGGAGGTCATTCTCCAAAGTCTAATTTGCATCACAGATAGCAGCCTGCAGTAGTAAAATATCCAGTAGTTGAAAAGACCCTTGGTTTTTAGGCTTAGGTTTCCCACTTAGTAATGACATACTCATGACTAAGACAGTTAGTCTCTGAATCTCTTTCTCTCATCCCTAATATGAACGTGAGAGCTAAAGAAGGAAACTTCTGTTTCCAAAAGTGACATAGTAAGTGAAAAGTCTGCAGGTAAAAATTTATTACTCTCTCTCCTCACCCCTTTGGGCATCTCTCCCAGGCCACACATTCATGTATCAAGCCTGCATGGGCTGTAGCAATGGGGGTCCTAACACACTGAAAGGAAAACCACAGGGAATAAGGCTGCTCTTTCTTCATGAATGTTCCTGGCCCAAGAGGCTGAACTGTGAAAGGCAGGCAATCTCTTTAGCAAGTGACCTCCATCCTTACACAATCATAGAAAAAGATCAATGTGCATCCCTCAGAAGCCATACCTTCCTCTCCCATCACTACCAGTAATCACATCCTCATCTGTAAAAACAAAGGCAAGTGCTAACTAATAGCAGAAATCAACTGGCCCAAAACTGCACCTTCATACTGGTCCTCAAACTGTCCACAGCAGCTACCTTCTACCTCAGAGGTGTCCTGGCTTAGAAAGCACCCAAGCTTCTACTTTTCCAAATTCCTATTTACCTCATCTCAAAGTTTTCATGAACAGCCTCCACACAATGTATTAAAATAGTGAGATTTGCTTTTCCTTTTAGGTAAATCTGAGGAATATCATTTTTATGTTCCACCAGCATAAAAATTTATTTCACCCGTAATCTCTTGACCAGACATACAACTTGGGCTTTTTTTTGTTGCTGTTATTTGTTTGTTTTCATGGAGACTTTCTTGATAGAAGTGTCTTGTCAAGGATAGAAAAGGAAGTGGTAACTTTTCACAGCTAAAAACATTGTATTCTGTTAAGCCCCAAATAGCTCTTCAGAGTTGACATCCTCAGCAACATGACTGCACCCCCCACTGTTCTTTCCATGTGTGGTTTCCATTTGTCTTCCTTTATTTAAATCCAGGGTTAACCAAAGGACTCAAAAGCATCCATTCTTGTCAGTGCGGCTGAAATATAAAATTACGACCCGGTGCACTTTTTAAAAATGAAAACATGTCCGTCACCCACTGATCTCCTCCACATTGATCTAGTCCTCTTATAAGACCCCAGATGGGTAAAGGAACTGGATCCAGGTAGGTGGGCTTCTAAGTCATTGCCAAATTGGCTCCTATGAATGATAGGAAGGTAGCATTCTTTACCGGGCTCTGGGCAAGTAGCTTACTAACATGCCTTGGAATATTTTCTGCTCAAACTTGAAAAATAAGGCCCTATGAGGATAAAGCCTTCAATGGATCCCAGAATCAAAAGCAGCTGCATTCCTGAGTTATGCAGCTGCCTGCAATTCTGTGTAAAAGTTCACATAAGCCAAGGACTAGTGATCATAGCCTCACAAGGTCTAAGGAGGTTCTCCAGGCTGAGCTGTAGGAAGGGAAGAAGGAAAACAGAAAACACAACTGAAAGGAAGGCACATGAATGCAGAGCTGCAGGTAGGAGTCCCTTGGCTAGCTTGGTATGACATTTATGGTGGATATCCCTTAAGAATATTGGGAATATATATATATATTCCCAATGCCCTGACTACTTGAATTAACCAGCCAAGGGCTCATGGCATTAAGTAAAGTGGTATCAGCAATTTAAGTCCCCATGGGGAGGAT
This sequence comes from Castor canadensis, assembly GCF_047511655.1. Taxonomy (NCBI): domain Eukaryota; kingdom Metazoa; phylum Chordata; class Mammalia; order Rodentia; family Castoridae; genus Castor; species Castor canadensis. The sequence continues at coordinate 39,362,190 of NC_133397.1, read as the reverse complement.
CCAAAGTACTGAACAAGGCTTTGGAGCAGTTCTAGGGGACCCCAGGCTCCTGAGTCATTGTGGTAGCCACAGTCAGAATTCTACTGCAGTAGAGAGGGAGCTCCCTGTCGGGGTGAGGGGTAAGACAGCGGCAGCAGTGGGGAAGAAGTGAGAACATCGAAGCCTTCCTTGGAAAACACAGTACAGCATAGCCAGTTAGGAGCTAGAACTCAAACCTTTGTACCATCACTTATTAACATCGAAAAATACTACTCAACCTGTGTAACATTAAAGGAGGGATAATGACAATATCTTCCTCATTTAGTTGCTATGAAAAACAAATGACACAATACATGAAAAACAATTAGCAGGAGGTTTCAAAAAGGGGTAACTGAGAAACCTAGCTCAGACACTAAAAAAATACGTGAGCTGGTGAAGGAAAACCCAGACTTAGAGTCAGGTAACGTGGGCTTTCAGTCCCCCGTGTGTAAAATAAAGGGTTTATAATGAAGGCTCCTTCCAGCTCAAACACTCTATAGTCTATGAGTAAGACGTAAAGATTCAAATGTCATATGGCAGCACAACCACAATATAAAATGATGTCCAATAGCACATTCACCCCCATCAAAGGAAGCAACATGCATGAGGATTTAAATGAAGAGTGGGAGCATGTTTGGGTGTGGGAGTGTTGGGGCTGTTGCTAGGGAATGTCATTGCTTATATTGTTAATCTTCAATTTGCTAGACCAGTCTCCAGGAAAGTTTCTGGTCATCCAGGTATCAATCAGGTAGTTAATTAGTGTGTTATAAAAAAATTCTGCCAGGTGTGGTGGCTCATACCTATAATCACAGATATTCAGGAGAATCATGGTCTGTGGCAGTCCCTGGACAAAAGTGAAAAACCCTATCTGAAAAAATAACCAAAGTAAAAGGAACTGATAGAGTAGCTCAAGTAATAGAGTACCTGCCTAGCAAGCATGAGGCTCTGAGTTCAAACCCCAGTACCACCAAAAAAAAAAAAGAAAGTGCACTAAAAGAGATTTCTTTTTACCCTAACCTTGATCTTTCTTCTTAAAGCCCAACTGACAGTACCTTTAATCTACATAGACTAGCTTCTTACCCATCAGCTTGCTCCCTTGATGGAATACAAAAGGCTTTCTGAAACAAGTCATATTTTAAGAGCGAGTCATGGTATTTAGATGGTACACCACTTACTTCAGTCTAAACAAGAAAGACTTAAGCTTCCCTCCTGGTTTCCCAGAGTGCTGGTTCAGTATGAAAACACCCCTCCAAAGCAGGGACCAACACAATGACAAGAAACAAGTGCATCAAAGCTCAAATGACAGCCAGCACATCTGGGTGGAATGACAAATGTAGCACAAAGGCTTGGTCAAATCCTCTAAGCTACCTGGAATGCCCTCTCTCCTCATCTAAATCCTTTTATCCTTTAAGGCAGAGGTCAAACTCCCATCCACTGATAACAAAGCATCACATTGGGGGTGCCCACTCCCACTATGTGCCCTGCGGGAATGTACAGAACATTCTGCCAATGCTTGTTTCCCATCCTCAAGACACAGCTCATCCTCTTGAAAGGACTTCCAGGGGATTTGACCATATCTCTCACGTTACCTTACACTTGGCTCATGCTGAATAATAACAGACTGCCTAAACAGATAAGTAAACTATTCTTGTATACACACAATGTATTCTTCTTCTTTTCACATGAAGACTTCACCATTTGTCTAATAAAGATGAACTCTGCCCAGTCATAAAGTTACTTTCGCCTTGGGCAGATAATGGACTGTACTATGCCATGCATCCAGGTCTACAGTTTTACTCAGAGAACTTGCTCAGCAAATGGCAGGACAATTAGTAAGAACTCTCAGGCCAAATCTATGACTAAATAGAACTGGACAATAGCGAGTCTTTACACACATTCCTGTTTCCTCTAAGGAAAGGGAGGCCTGAAAAGGTTAAGTGGCTTGCCCAAGGTCACTCAGCTGACATGCAGCAAAGTCAGGTCTGGAATCTAGTTCCATCCCCCTTTCCATTCTCTATAGCCACTCCAGAAGTTCTCCATATCACCTAGACAAACAGGAAGATGGACAAATAAGACAACAGTATCAGAGGGCAAGGTTCCCAGGTCCTATCTGAATCCTTAAATCAGCAATATTTTTATAAGGAAAATATATCCTGCGATCCAAAACTATACAGCTGAGATGTCAGTATACTGCCTGGCATCTGAAGCCAGACAGTGGTAACCGAAATCCCAGACTGCTGAAGCTGCTGGAAAACAAACTAAAAGAAAGGTCCCCTAAAGAACAGGCCCTGTCACCACAACATGAAGAAATTCAAAGAAATATGCTAGAATGTTGAACTCAAAACCAGTGAGCTGTCCTGAGTAGCAGAAAATCACAGTGGGCAGAAGTGAACAGTGAGTCACGACCATCAACAGGACAAACTGCTTAGGGAGAGGCCAGTACCTTCCCTGAAAACAGCCCCAAGAAGGACCCACTTACCCAGGAGCCCCAAAGCCCAGAGGCACATCTGTGCTGAAAATTAACACTTTAGCTTCAGGCTCTAAAAGACTCCTGAGGCTTGTTATGGGCACCCTCTAATTACTACCCTGTAAACACATGAGAACTGGATCCTGGCACTCACAGGGGCCTTGCTACCCCCCCCCGCCCCCACACACACGCTTACTGCATTTTTTAACAGGGAGGAGTCACAAGAATCTCTGTGGGCAGAGCAACCACACGTGTAAACCATGCGGAATGAAAACTCAGAGGGCAGCATAAGTGCTGTTAATTTCTCTTCTAACTATTACAGTGCATGCTGGGATTATATAAAGACAGCTACAAGATGTCTTTGTTACATACTCAAGATGGGATTAGAACTCCAGAAGGAAGTGTCCCCACCACTGACTCACCTGGTCAATGCACCAATTCACAGAGACACACCATACGATGGTGCCAGGAGAGAAAGGATGGTGGCCCACCTGCTTCCCCTTTTCCCATTTCCTAAGGAAGATCCACTAAGGCCCAAGTTCAGTGCCTTCTTCTGCCCGGGTTAAGTTTAAGCAGTGGTTCCTGAAGTATGTTCCTGGATCCCTGCAGGGGTGGAGGCGTCCCTGAAACCTTTATAGTTGGTCTGTAAGGTAAAAACTATTCTCATAGAATACTAACACATTTTTTGTCTCTTTCACTCTTGGCCGCATACAGGGACTACATGACTTGTGATATTGCAACAGACTGAATGCAGAAACTAATATAAGAATTCTGCTAATGGCTGGGTGTGATAGCTCACACCTATAATCCTAGCTACTTGGGAGGCAGAAATTGGGAGGACTTTAGTTCAAGACCAGCCTGGGAAAAAAGTTAGTGAGACCCCATCTCAATCAATAAGCTGGGTGTAGTAATGAGAACCTGTGATCACAGCTATGTGCGGGGAGGCCATAGGTAGAAGGTTCATGGTCTGAGGCCAGCCCCAAGCATGAAACCCTATCTGAAAAATAGCTAAAAAATAAAATAGGGCTTGGTTTATAGCTCAAGCGGTAGAGTACTGCCTAGCTATCTCCAGGGCCTGAGTTCAAAACCCAGTACTGAAAAAAAAAAATCCAGCCTAATTCTATTAAGCCCAATACTACAGAGATTTGCAAAAATATAAAGCAATGCTATGCTTCCAAGAAAATATGATCTTCATGTTAACATGTGATGGATTTATTTGTAGTTAACTTAATTTTTTATTTCTATTAGTATATACTAATGTAACTGTAAGAGGTTACATTGTGACGTTACTGTACATGTGTAACCATATTCTCTCCCTTTATCACTCTCTCTTATCCTCCTCTCATCTCCCCAATTAATTAACTTTAAAATGTATGTGTTTTCATTTTGATGTGTAAATGCTGACAGATATAGCCCACAAAAACAAACACATTTAAATAATTTAAATTTTGGTCACGAGACCCAAAAATTTCAGAACCACCAGTTCCTAAGAAAGAAAGATGCTGGCATCCATCTGTTTCTTGAGAAATGAAATCTAAACCGTGTACTGCTTTTTGCCTGTTGCCCAGGGTCTAGGTCAGGCTCCCAAAGCTTCTGAAGACCAAGTCCTGGTCCTCTGAGAACCCCATCTTCTGAACTTCCCTGACAGTTTTTCTCTGCCAGCTAGTATGTGGTCATGCACTGCTCTGTGACATCCACTGCACTATTGTCCTAGTTACATAACCTCTGTTATTTAACTTTCCCTGTGGGGATGTCTTGCTCCCCCTGCCCCAGGCAATTCTGCTCTGTGAAAATGGATCTGAATCCAGCTCCGCCTCTTAACTAAAGGGCTGACCTTAGGCAAGTTACAGAGCCTCAGTTTCCTTGTTTCACTTCCTACAAAACCCAGGCAATTACCTGCTCTTCTAACATCACCTAGCTCAGGATTTTCCTGGAAAGTAACTGGCTTAGAGGAGGCTGACCAATCTTCCCAACCCCACAGCCAGGACAGTCTGGAATGACCTTGGCTCACCTGCATGAAGGACTAGATGATGAATGGATGATGCAGGAATCAATACATCAAGTGTGGCCTCATCAGAGAACAGTGGTATCCTCCTAAGGGGAACATTTGGAGCTGAGTGTGGGCAAAGGGGGACTACTGGCTTATGGTGAACAGGAATTCAGGAATTGGTGCTGTTATAGGCTGGGGATGCAGCTCAGTGGAAGAGAGCTTCATCAGCATGTGCAAGGCCCTGAGTTCAATCCCTAGCACTGCCAACAACAACAACAACAACAATAAAGATCTTTAAAAAAAAAAACAAAGAATTGTTGGCATTTAGCATGCAAGGGAACTTCTAAGTCTTCATCTTCCCAAATGCCACAGTTTTCTACTTCAGAAATGAACTTTAGGATCTCAGGATTCTGATGCCTCTTATTGTGTCTCTTACTCATAGAACAGTCAGTCCCTCCAGTGTTGCTCCCAAGTTATTCCTAGGGGGCATCAGGAAATCCTCCAATCCCTAGGAGGAATGCCAACTCTCAGCCAACAGGCTGAAAGTGTGCAGATGTCCATTTCACTTACCTCAGATCCCTCATTTTATCATAGGTCCCCAGACGGGTGAGAAAGTGGCCGCTCCAAGCTTTGGGAACTTGTTCCCTCACCAAGAACAGTTTGCTGTGGTCTTTTTACCCCTCAACTGTCTCTCTGTCTCTCTGTCTCTCTGTCTCTCTCTCTCTCTCTCTCTCTCTCTCTCTCTGGAAAGCAGCCAGCAGATCCATCAGAGAAGACAGAAAGCAGCCAAGGAACGCTGTTTCGGTACAGATTCAGATTCCACTGCCTGGGACTCAAGCAAACAAGCTCAAGTGGACTCACTACAGACCATCCAGGTATTTAATTGTTTTCTGAGGGTAGAGGAAGGTCATGATTTTGTTTAACCTAGTCTGCAGAGGGGGTAGAGAAAATCTCCAAGCCATGTCCACATGTCCCCACAGTATGCACTATGCACTTGGGGTTCAGGCATGCCACACTGGAGATATGTGTTAAATAAAACCCTGGCCCTGTCTTTCTTGTGTGGCCCTCTATCCATCCATGACTTGGTGCTGCCCACCTTGCTTTCCTCTGAGAAGGAATTAGACCACAACAGCCCTCTCCGTGGCCCACAGGACAGCTTGGGATGTAGACTAAAAGGATGTCACCATTTGGCCTCCAGTGACATTCCAGTCAAGGGAAAAAAAATTAAAATAAGACAGATAGTTTGCCTTCTGAGAATAAAACTATAAGAGTCCCACAATCATGAATCAGTGCAGAGATAAGCAAAATCAGTCACACTACATCTCAATCAGATTAAATACATTGATATAATCTCAAAAATGCAAGAGGCTGGGATGGGGCTGGGGTGCAGGTCACCCAAGACAGCTGAGGAAGAGGAATTCCCCAAGCATCCATTGACAGAGTCCATCCTAGTACAGCCTGTAAGAGTCCTACGGGAGTCTGAACATGTGGGGCCTTCTCAACCTGTAGCTAATAAACCAGTTATTGTGAAATATAGTGTCAAGAGATGCCCTAGTAGTTTTAATAAATTTGTCAAACACTGAATAACAACCCTCTAGGAGACTTGTAAACCACATTAGCCTATTAAAGGTTCTGAAAAGTTGAAATAAACAAATCTCACCTGGGCATGATGACACTTGCCTGTTTTCCAAGCTACTGGGAAGGAGAAGGCAGGAGGATCAGGAGTTCAACGACAGCCCTGGCAAAATCAGTGAAACTCTCTTAAAAATGAAACACGAAACAAGTGATAAGACATTTGCCTAGCATGATCAAAGCCCTGGATTCAATACTGCCCCCCACCAAAAAAAAAAAGAAGGAAAAAGGAAGAAGGAGGAGGAGGGAATAGGAAGGAGGAGGAAGAAGAGGAGGAGAAGGAGAAAAGAGGAGGAGGAGGAAGAGGAAGAGGAAGAAAAAGAAGAAGAAGAAGATCGGTTTCACTTTTGCTTTTAACTCAGTGTTTTCCCAAACTCAAGTGACCATAGAACAATTTTTAATGGAACACTCATTAACAGTCCCCAGGACTGGTGTTCCTTGGAACTTAATGGAAGCACTGAAATCATCTCCCTGATTCCAGCATTGGAGTTAGGCTTTCTGCAGAGCCTACCACCAGAGCTATACATGAAGTGAATCGATCCTAGAACCCAGATGGCACAGCACACACCGGTCCTTGCAACTTAAACCTGAATGGTGACCTTACACAACAACAAGTACTTGGTTACCATGAGCTGTCCCCAAGTGGCTGGGGCCTCGCTCGTGGGTCAACCTAGTGGTTCTCAACTGGGAGCAGTTTTACCAAGGCGGAAGGGGCATTAGGCAATGTCTGGAGCCATCTTTGGTTGTCACAACTAGGAGAAAGTGCTACTGGTGAGCAAAGGCAAGGGATGCTGTTCAACGCCCTATAGTCCTAGGACGGGCCTCACAACAGAGCGCATCTGTCCCAGTGGCAATAGTGCTGATGTTGGCACCCTGAGAGCTGAGAATATCAATCAATTCACAAAACAATGAATGCCGCCCTGAAAGGATTCTTGGCAACCAGCTGTTGGCTTCTCTACAGGACCCTTTAATGTCCACAAGACATGACACCTGGGGCTGGGGCACAAATGCCCATTACCCAAAGAGAAAGCCTGGGATTCTGGGGCAGTCATTGTCTGCCCAGTCCTTTATCCACAGTCAATGGTCACATGGAGCCATCTCTGCTGCTTACCACTCATTTGCTCCAAAATGAGTAACCAGCTTAAGGAAGTTAGGCCAATGGGAACTTTTTCCTCAGCTGCCTCCTTAATCCCGGGAGCCCCAGCACAGAGGCAGAAGCCAGAGTGTGTCACTCCTGCACAGGCCACCTCAGTACATGCAATGGTATCACAAGCTGGCAGGAAAGACATCTCAGGATCCCCTGCCTGCAGGTAAGACCAATTAAAGAACCAGCATAGACAGGACTTGAGGCCCCAATAGGACATACAGACAGGCACAACGCATGCCTTAAGCTTTAGGAGGGCCCCATGCAGGTTTCTGTATGCAAGCAAAACTCCAAACTGCATGTGTATCTGTGTTTAGGCACATGTGATCATGTGTAGAGAAGTGGACAGAAAAAGGTGGCTGATGGGGGCAGTGACTGGCCATCCCGTGGTGGCTCTGGCCAAGGGGAGTGGGTTAGGGCAGTAGTGTCACACTCGTGAGCACTGGGAAGGTGGAGTGTGAGCCTCAGCATGCCTGAGAGCCTGAAGTTGCACTGCAGCCAGGTTGGCCCCTGCCCAGGACATTGCTGGCTCCACATCTGCCAAGACAGCATGTCTGACTTCCTCATCACACAGGCCCAGGAAAAGCGAACTTTCAAGAAGTTCAAATATAACAAAGGTCACCTTGTGAAGGCAGAATGACAGAAACCAGTTGCTAAAAGTGACGGTAACTCTTTGCCAAAACGTGGCACCACCTGAGGCCCCTTGTGAAAAGAGTTTGCAGAAGGTGGCACATTGCTCCCAGGTGGGCAGAGAGGCTGGCGTCTCTACCCAGTAGGAGGCTGTAACTCTTCCCCATGGCAGTGGCCACTGCCCAGCTGTGAGTGGCACTTGCTCAGCTGACTGATTCTTCTGGAATGTTGAGCTCAGACAGGACCTGCCATCATCCTCTTCATGCCGGCCTTCAATGAACACATGAGATTTCAGAAAAAAATATTTCTGAGCCAAACATGGTAAGGACGATGATGATGTGGAAATGCAGAGAAGGCACAAAGTGACATCTTTGTGTATTTAGTACAGTCAGCAAGTTGACAATTTAACAAGCTATAGGATTTATATAAACTATTTCTGAGATAAGGTGTTTTAATCAAACTTCAAAATTGACGCATAAAAGTCAACAGAACAAAACACCAGACACCTGAAGAAGGCTTCCTGGAAAGACCCGTCAGCTGCTCTTGCTGGGCTGATGTTTTTTCTTCCCTTTGTATACACCGGGTGCCAGCAGAGGCAGCCAACAGGGCTGGGCAGTAAGCGAGCGCCATTTTTGTAAGGAAAACTCTGCACTTAAGCTTGCTAGTTTTAATAATATGCAAGTTTATTTTCCCTTATTCAACTCTGGTCATTCTTGAGATTAATTCAAAGCCAGTTCTTAAAGAGCTCTTCTGTATTTCTGAATGTGAAGCTAATGTTTACCTTAATTTTTTTTTTGCAAAATACATACCAAAAAGAAGTAAAATATATTTCGAAAACTTTTTTTAAAAAAGAAAAAGATTGCTGATGAATATGAAGATTGATGACTGACTTATTGATTGAGAAAGATTACAAGCAGTTAGTATCTAAGTTCCTTAGCTCAAGGGTCCAGCTCTCCTTGTTCAATGCAACAGACACACAGGCAACCAGCAGGCAAGGGAAGCTGCAAAGGACAGGACTTGGCTCCTCCTCCTTCACAGCAGTGACCATGTGCTCCTCTGGGCATAGCCCATCTTGAGGGCAGACTCCCTAGCCTTTTACCCAGGGCCTTGGGGAGGCCCAGGATGGCGGGACAATCCCCATGCACCAGCTTTGACCTTTGAAAACGGGAAAGATGACCACTCCCAGAGACTCGAGCGCTGCCAGAGCCCATGTTCAAAAGTCGTGAATAACAGACAAATGCAGAAAGGCCAGGGAAGAAGAGGAAGAAGGGCTTGTGGGTTTTGATAGTCACTTTATAAATTAAAAACTGAAATTGGACTCAGCTGCAAATGTGGACCCAGCACTGAGCAGAGACCCTTGGGTCTCAGTGAGGGGGGAAGCAGTCAAGGTGCTGTGGGATGAGAGGTTTTGGGTTGTAAAACAGGAAGGGGAGGAAAGGCAACACTGGCAGGCTTGGGGACTTTGGCTTGCCTTTAGCTAACACCGCTCCACCTGTCTCAAGCCATCAGACCCCATCCTGCCTGCCCAAAAACTAGGAGCAAGAAGTAACTACCAAAGGCAGTTATGTGATGAGAGGCAGGTGACGTGATGGGGAGAGGAGACAGAAAAGGGGGCAAGATGCCATGGGCCATGTGGGGAAGAAAAGAGCCACTCTCCCTCAAACCATCTCTCACCAGGGACCAGGGAGAGGACTTGGCTCAGCATAGGAAGCAAAGTCCTAAGTTCCAGCTTTGGAGTCCGAAGGATCCAGACTCAAATCTTGGTTCCGCCACTGAGAACCTTAGGCAAAGAGACTGACATCCCAAGACTCAGTTTCCTGCTCTGCAAGATGGCACAACATCTTTATCTGAGGCTGAGGCCTGAGATGATCTGAGGAAGGCAAAGGGCTCTCAGCATGCACCCATGCACAATCTCCCTTTCCCCACCTCACTTCCTTTCATCTCCTCTCCATGCAGGCTTTACTCTGAAAGGGATGCAACTCTTGACAACATCCCAGCCTGTTCCTACACAAACAGTGGACTGACACTTGTAGAACAACCCAGAAGAGAAGCCAAGTCTTTGGAAGGGATGAGCAGAAGTTCCCACTTCTCGGAAGGTCCCTGACAAGGAAGGACAATGGACAGATGAAAGCAAGAGAGGAGAAGGATTCCAAGAGGAGGCCAAAACTGGCCAGAGAGGAAAACCAATTATGTATTCAAGGACTGAATTTCCTGAGGCCCTGAAAGTTGGTGACATTATTCAGAATTCACAAGCACCTACCAGGGTGGTCGAGAGATCAGAAAGGAAGGAGAGAAGCTCCATCCCAGGAGCTTAAAGCTGGCAGAGGTGACAAGACCAGTACACATGGGACAGTCCAAGGCAGAGGACACCCAAGTACAAAGAAGAGCAGCAATGGTGGACTCTCCTCTACCCTACACACACACAGTTGCACACAGTAGGTGCTCAAGAAAACTAGTTAAGAGCTGATGATGTAGCGGAAAGATACAGCACTTGCTAGCATGGGCAAGGCCCTGGGTGCCATTCTCCACACTGCCACAAAAAAAAAAAATTAAAAAGAGTATTTCCTAAGTGAGTGAATGAGTTATGTTATTCATTCAACTCACACTCTGAGTGGCTTGCCTGTGGAAAAGCTCTTGTGAAGCCCAGTCTCGTTTTGCACAGGGAATGATTCCAGCTTGCTTCAAGGAAAACAGCCCAGGGGAGCAGATGGTGGAAACCTGGAGGCTGAGAGGTGAGAGGTCTCATAGCTGTCCACTTGCCCAAACACCAGCAACACAAGGCTGATACCATCTTACTCACACATGGGCAAGTAACTAAGACTGTCAGGTTGATGGCCGGTGCCCCAGGCCCACGTTGGTTTTGAGGGACACAGAAATTAGTCTCTGAGAGCTCCAAAGAGATTCCGGACTTAACAGGCTTGCAGACTGTCATTCCTCCCCCCACCTCCGCCGCCCCCCAGTCCAAAAGACATCACTGAGTCTAACCTTCAACTCCCTATGTTACCCACACAATCTGTGTCCCCCACACTTGAAGGAAAGCTCCCTCTTTAACAGGATTACAAATGCTGAATCAAGAAAGCCTTTCACTAGGCCATAACAAAATAGGGGAGAAAGGGAAAGAAAGACAGACATTGTCATTTTTTATAAAGTTAAAGCAACAAGTTCTTTCCCACCTCAGGCCCTTTGCACATGCAGTTTCCACTGCCTGGAACACTTTCCATCTCCAGCTCCTCTCCCTCCGTGTCTGAGTTTAGTGCCAGAGTCCTTCCCATGCCATGCCATGGAAAGTGGGGCCTTCTCTCCTCACCTTGATCTTAATCCCATTTTCCTTCACAGCCCTTTGCATACATGCATTTGTTTGTTGCTTTGTTTCACATCCATCCTGCACCCAACTCTAAATCCCACTGGAGCAGGGACCATGCCTGTCTCATCTGCCACTAGCAAGCCACTCCCTAGCATAGTGTTTGGGGCATACTGGCTGTCGAAAAATGCACATTCAGTTATTGAAGTAAATGTTCCATTTGTCCATGAAATAATTATGGTGGTAAGTTTATTCCCTACATTCTTACGTGGTAAAATTAGAACCTAGCTCCAGGTCAGCCCCCTCCCTTTTTGCAGGGTGGGGGTGGCAGGGAAGAGGCATTTTACTCTTTCAAGAAATGTGTAAGTGGCAAATTAATGTTCCAATCACATTTCAAGAAATGTGACGTTTGCAAACCGGCACTCTACTGAATAATGATCTTTTTGTGTTACTAAGCCATAGACCTTCTGAAGCAGGTGTCTACAAACCCACATCTTTTCCAAGGAGCCTGGCTTTTTCAGACGTGTTTGATCTTTATTTCTTCTGAACACCACAGCTTTAGGTTTTTCTGCCTTTCCCTTTCCTTGCCAGCCAAGCTCTTTAGAATGGAGGTTTTTATTTTTCAACCTGTACATCACAGGTTCCTATTAAAGAAATACAAGACCCTTCCTTCAAATGGGTTCTCTGTGCTGTGTGCTGGCTAGGATGTTCATACCCTGAGTTTTCCTACAGAAGGGCCCCATGAGCACTGGCTTCGCTCTGTCTCTCTCTCTCTCTCTCAATCTCTGTCTCTCTCTCTCTGTCTGTCTCTCTCTCTCTGTCTCTCTCTCTCTCTCTCTGTCTCTCTCTCTCTGTGTCTCTCTCTCTCTCTGTCTCCCTCCCTCTTGGGACCCCAGGTCCCCATCAGTAATGCGGGAGAAGGATGCATGGCCTGTAGCCAACAGGACAAAATGAGTCTTTACGGCGCTCCACTGCCACCAGGTGCCGTGCAATTATATAGGGCACAAAAGACACTCGTTATTAGCCACCCTTGGCCTTGTGCTCCCCTGGGGCTGTTTCCATCTGCCAAGGTGATTGCTGCCAAGTCCAAGGGCAGGATTATAGAAACAGTGACCCCTTCTCCATGTCTTCCATGTCTGGAGCTCAGTTCCAGACTCATTCTTTTTTTTCAGTATTCATGGGAATTGAACCCAGGGCCTGGCACTTGGTAGGCAGGTGCTCTATCACTTGAGACACACCTCCAGCCCTTTTTTGCTTTAGTTATTTTTTGGATAAGGTCTTGCGTTTTTGCCCACAGCCGGCCTCTAAACACAATCTTCCTATGCTTCCCAAGTAGCTGAGACTACATGGCCCAGCCTAGACTATTAGACCCAGCTATTGATTGAGGTCGGGTCTCACTAACTTTTTGCTTGGCCTGGCCTTGAACCATCATCCTCCCTGTCTCTCCATCTACCTCCCAAGTAGTTGGGATTACACAGATGAGCCCCTTTGCTCACTCAGCCTTTTAGACGAGCTAATTTATGGAATACAGTGCTGCAAGCCAGCACCAGGTCAGCACCGGGATGAAAATCAAAGACGTCATGGTGAGAATGACACAGGCAAGGTGGGAGTGTGTCACTGTCATCACTCTTCATCCATTCCAAATCTCTGAGCACTTACCATAGGCCAGTCATACTTCAGGCCTCAAAGAGGGAGAAGGATAGGGTGGGTACAAAGATAAACAATGCAAGCCCCCTGCCCATCAAGGAAGGAAAGTGCACTGAAGGAGGTAAAAGACTCCTAACAAACAAGGACCACACAAGGGATATAGATCCATGGGGATGGGAGCTAGAGAGGCCAACTTGACTCTCTAGGAGCAAGCAGGAGCTGGCATTTGAACCAGACGGAATAGAAGCAAAAGGTGCTTCCAGGCAAAGGGGACAGTGTGTCCAGACCTTGCAGGTGAGATGGGTCATGAAGGGACTACAGATGTGGGTAGGATGGACCAGTGCCATTAGCCATAACCTCTGCAGGCCTTGCTAAGGATAGGAGCCTCTCTGGAGGCTGCCATTGGCTACCCTCCATCCAGGCTCTTAAATAGGGGAACAGATAATCAGTCTCATGCATCAAGAGAAGAGGACAGGAATACTGGGGACACAGAGACCAATGAGGAGCAGATGTGCTTGTTTAGACAAGTGACAAGAAGCTTAAACTGGGGATCTGCCCCTGTTACTTAACCTTTAGTCTGCAAAGTGAAATAACAGTATTTGTCCTTTCTCTTTTATGGGGCTATTATAAAGTTATTAATAATAGAAAGATAATAACAATAATAGCCAATATGTATCAAACACTTATGTATCTTATTTAACAAATACTTAGCATTTGCTAGGCACCATTGTCCTAAAGGCTTTACAAATACCAATTCATTTAATCTTTATGATGATCCTATGAAATAAGGACTTTTTTTTTTTCTCTTTTGGCACTACTGGGGTTTGAACTCAGGGCCTCAAGCTTCCCAGGCAGACACTCTACCACTTGAGCCACACTCCCATCCCTTTTTTCATTAGCTTGTTTTTAGATAGGGTCTCACACTTCTGCCCAGGCCAGCACTGGGCCAAAATTCCCTACCTCCACTTTCGAAATAAATGGGATTACAAACTTGGCTTGTTTTTCAGAAAAGGTCTCACTAACTTTTTTGCCCAGGCTGACTTCAAACCGTAATCCTCCTACCTCTACCTTCCAAGTAACTGGGATTAGAGGTATACATCACCATACCAGCCCCTGAAATAAGGACTTCATTTTACAGATGAAGAAACTGAGACACAGATATATAAGTAATATGCCAGGTCACACAGCAATGGAGCTGTGATTTGCAGCCAGGCAGTCTGACCTGAGTCCCTGTTCTTTCTCGCCATGCTCACAGCCTCTGGCCGCAACGTGCTCAACACTGTGCTTAACACCCCATGGCAGTTACTTTGGTCCTCGCAATAATTCTACCAGGTAGGCACTCTTTTTTCATCTGATACACAGAGTGGATGAGTCCCTTGGCCAAGGTTGCATGGCCAGTAAGTGGCTGAATGGCAAACTGGTCTGTGTGAATTTAACATGTGTGCTCTTAACAGCTCTCTCCACTCTCTTCATTCTGAAAGAATGAAAACCAGGGGGAGGGGAGGGACGGCACCTGGAAGAAAGGCTGAGCATGTGGAAGAGTGTGCTATCAAAGGGCATGCTTGCCTGGCCAGCATGTGGAGAGGAAACAAGTTGCTCCCTCATCCAGGCACCCTGGTTCAGGCCCTAGTCAAGTCAGGCCGTGTCCACTGGGCCACGATCACCCCGATCCCTTGTGGATAAGGGTCTGCATGCCTCTGCACTGGGCGCAGGAGGGTGGCAAATGGGAGAATCTCAGTCAGGCCCCCCATTCTGATTGGTCCTGGCAAAAACAAGATGTCAGTTAATAGGGCTATAAATCCCTGACAGCAGCTCCCCAGGCTGGGGCATGCTCTGGGCCATGCTGGAGCCACAGTGTCCAGAACTTTCTACTGCCACTTCTTCAGATTAGGAGTCCTGGCCAGGGGCCTGGCGATGGAGTCATTAATCTATGAACAGTCTTCATCAGAAGAAAATGTGCAGGAAGTTCTACAGAAGGAAACAGAGCTGAAAATAAATTCACCAGCGTTCGGCTGAAACAGACCATCTAGAGCTGCAATTCCAATGCAAGAGACAAAGCCCCAGCAAGATGTGTTAGAGGCTTTGATGATGTATGGACTTTGAAGGAGTGCTGACGAGAGGCATTATGATGGTCAAGGGCAGGGACCCTGAAGCCTGACACCCCGGGTTCAAATCCCTGCTCGGCCTCTTACTGGCTGGAAGATTCGGGGCCTGTATCTTAATCTCTCTGGCCCTGTTTTCTCACCTGTCATGAGGATAAGGACAGTAGCTACATCATAAGGTAATTACAGAGATGAAATGGAGAAATAGACAGTTCTAAGAACAGTGTTCCACGCCTGGCCACCCCTCTGCATGTATTTAGTAAATAAGGTAAACGTACTTTGGGGAAACATGCAGCATGTCTTCCCACTGGAGGAAATAGTAATATCCCGGTTACCGAAGGTAGGAACTGAGCATGAGATGATAACTGTTTCTTCTAAAAGAGTTTAGGTTTGCAAGTCACACACTTAGGGTAACGGGGGTAATCCAAGTGCTATTCAACCACACGCTGTAAGAACTCTACTAAGGCTCAGCCACAGCCTTGGAATCTGGGGTGAAGTAGGGTGACCCAGGAACTCCAGAAACTGCTCAGGGTGTAGTCTATACTAAAGCTTTCAAATTTCACTCTCATAATAATCCAAGATTATCTACCCCCACCTGGCCCAGGAAAGGAATCACACTGAAGGCCAGAGAGAAGACTTGGCCAAGGCTTGTGGAGCAAGAGCCAAGATCTGCTAGAACTGGGGTATCTTTCACCACATCAGCCTTCTGGCCTTGACCCTGGAAGGCTGGGAGACCATCCTGTGGGTCTTAGCCTGGTTGAAGCAGCTGCTGCCCCGCCCTGGCAGGGCCTGCTAAACGTGCTGGCCCCTGCCCAGGGAACTCCTGACCAAAACCTGCCACCAGGCTCTGGCAGATCATAGAGGCTCAATTTCCTCTCTCAGAAGGGGGGTGCCAAGGAGGTCCTAAACTCCTATACTTTCACACCCAGAAGGGGCTCTCGGCAGAGGTGTGTGTGGGGGGTACTAATCAGGAAGCAGCCCAAGAAGTTCCACAAGTCCCAAATATCTCCTCCAGACTGATTCCATATTCCTGTCCTGACTCAAGCCAGCATCTCTAATCCTCAAACTAATATTTTAGGTAACAGGTAAACGCCAAAATATCAATGGCACAATGCAAATGAGGTCCAAACTGCATGTGCTCCAATCAACACGGGAGTGGTTCTCCTCCAAGCAGGGCTTTGGAGACCCAGGCTCCTTCCTCTCTAATCTCTGCCACCTTCAGCCCATAGCCAAGAGCACAGTGACAGGTTGCTTGGAGTGGATGGAAGAGGAAGGTGCCTGGGGCTCAGGCCCAGAGGTTTTTGTAGGCTGGCCTAGAAGAGGTACTTTCTCTTTTACCCACATTCCACTGGCCAGAATTTACCATTTGGTCACACCTGGTCACATATGGACATAAAGGAATAAGAGGTGCCATCTAGCTCCTTGCCCAGGCTTCAGTGGATCTATAAGTTGTCTTTGATACAGGTGACCCTGTGGCATTTGATGGTCCTGGATTGGAGCTTCTGCATAAATCAGCAGTTTGCTCTGCCCAGGAAGACATGAAAGGGGATCTGATGGCCCTTTATATCCAGTCTGTGATGTGCAGAGAGGAAAGGATCTTGAAGCTCACTGAGAGCAAGAACTGTGTATAGCTCCCTGCAGCATGGCTGGCATTCCTCACACACTACCTGCCACTGGCGAGGCCCCTAATCCGTGGCAAAAATCCCACCGATCAATGAACAGATTGATGTGTCTGTTGAATAGGCAGAAGGGTACAAATGCAACCTGAAGGGCGCAGACACAGTGATGCCACAGAATGCTGTGGACTGACTGGCTGGAGCTTCGTGCCTGGGACTGCTTCCTACCTTGGAAGAAGACAACTAGAGCCACCTCCCCCTCCACACTGGCTCTCACATCAGAGGCAGATTCTCAGCTCATCTGTGTGGGAAGGAAGCAGGAGCTGTTTCCATTTTATTTCATATTCATCACGAACTATGTCCCACAGACATAAGAATTCACAGAAGCAACATTCACGCCCCGCCCCCCCCAACTGCAGCTCCTCAAAAGCAAGGGCTCAAGGGGTACATATGAAGGGAACACCCTTGACATCTGTGAACAGACAAAGCCTCCCCCAGGAGAGGCCAGCACAGAGGAATGAGCAAGAAGCAAGAACAGCTATGAGTTGCTTTGTGACCTTGGGCAAGTGACAAATTCTCTATACCTCCATTTTTCCCCATCTGTCAAATGGAGATAATAAAGGCTGTTCTGAAGTTAGAATGAGATAATCAATGTTTAAATGGCTCTGGAAAGTATAAAGCTTTATATGGGAATATAAGGTGTTATTATCCACTCACCCTTTTGCCTCTCCAGTGAATTCAGATGTTTGGTAACAATTACAATCTTGGCTAGAACTCAGTCTTGATGAGTGGAAGAAATTCAGCGGCCTCCACATTACAGAGATGGTGCTATAGTTTGGATCTTAAATGTCCCTCAAAGGCCCACGTGTTGGAGACACTATTGGAAGGTGTTAGAACCTTTAAGAGGTGGAGCCGAATGGAAACTAGGTAGGTCATTTGGGGCGTGCTCTTGAAGGAGATTGTGGAACTCTGGTCTTTCTCTTTTTTGCTTTCCAGCCATGAGGTGAACAGTTCTGCTCTACCACATGCTCCCTCAATGATGTGCTGGCCCAAGACAACAGGGCCAACTAATCATAGACTGAAACCTCCAAAACAGTGAGCCAAAGTAAACCTTCTCCCTTTAAAAGCTGATTACCTCAGGCATTTGCAATAATGATGGAAAGCTGAACAACACAGATGGGGACTGAGACACAGGCCTGTTCTATCCACAGACCCGAGCAAGTATGGGGACTCATGCTTTAACCAGAGATGCCTGTGAAATAACAAACCATGACCCACAGGGAACTTCTGCATTCATCAAAAGCCAGTGCTTGCAGACTCAGGTGTGGTGGCTGGACTGTGAGGGATATGTGGTGCTAACAGCGGAGAATTCTGTTGGCTAGGACCCCTTCCTTAGGGAAATGAGCTAGTTCCCAAGTGAAAGTGGAAAACCAACTCAATTTCCCATTGACCTGTGAAAGGTAACTTGGGTTGATGTATCATCATTTATTTGGTTTGGGATCTTGAGCAAAGCACTTAATTACCCTCTGGCCCAGGTTTCTCCTCAAAGAAATAGGAAATCAGAAAGCTGTTTGGGAACAAAAAGATACAGTTATATGAAAAATATCTCTTGCTATGTCATTGCCATGTTCTGAGTCTCTCACACGTAGAAGACAGGGGTTCCCATTTTCTTTCTGCTGGAATGTAATTCATTGGGAAGGCAGGGGACAACCTGTCACAAAGCCAATACAAAACTCTCCCTCCAGATGAACAGAGAAGATACTGCTGGGATGCAACACCAGAGATTGTGACATGTGCAAATTTTTAACTAATGCAATTCTGAACCAAGAGCTAAAATCATCCTGGATTTGTCTGGCCTGCAGGGTGGAGCCTAGGCATCTCAGCCCTCTCTGGGCCAAGGTTGTTTGACAGACTCTGCTTTGAGCTACCCTGAACTTGAATGACACTGAGCAGAACCACATGAGGCTGGAAACCAGGAGCAGGAGAGGATTCAGGGAAAAGCAGCAATACGACAAGGAAGTAAAGCAGGACATGTTGAGAGCCTCGGTCTCCCATTACCATTAGTGTGCACTAATTTCCTCTGTGGGAAGGGGGAAGTTCTCCACTGGGGGTCTAGGTCAATCCTGTGTAAACCTGTACTTCATAGCCACTCTCTCTTGCCAACTACAACAGCAGCTATAAAGCATTATTCTTGTGCCAGCCTGTGGCCTTTCTACACAACAGCCACTCAGAATCCTTTCCCCAGAGCTTCCATGGCTTTGCCTCCTACCCCAACCTCCAAGTTTTCACCTGGCCATGCTTTTGCAGATGAAGTGCTTGGTAGAAATGATTTCTAGTCCTCAATGTTAAATTCAAAGGCCAACTTAAAGGACCAGAGATCCCTTCATGTACTACAATGACCTGTGGGACACAATGAACAGGGATAGAAAGCCAGACACAGAGCTACAATGCAGACCTCTAATGGTATGAAAGCCCTGCTTAGCACCCAGGCCCAGAAGCATCTTCAAAAAGCCCCTGGGTTATGCCAGCCACCGCACTGGACAGATTCATTATCCTGAGCTCCAAGGCAAGACAGAAGGCTTAATCAGGTCAGCAGCTTTTGATCTGAAAATAAGTACCTTCTTGACACCCCATGGATTACAGGAATTATGCCTGGGAAAGCTACCTATACCACCATCATGTCAGAGGATATTCAGGATATTCAGCTGAGAGGAATAATTATATAGCCGAATACCATCAAACCCACAAAATGAAAGCAAGCCCACCCATCACTCCAGAAGCCCAAATCTTGAGGTTTATCCAACAGTGGAGGAAAAAAAAAAAAAAACAGACAAACCGTAAGATTTTTTTCATGCCTCCCTCCTTCTACTGAGTCTTCACCTATGGGCAAGGAGGGTTCGGAGGTATGACTGGGGTTATACCCAGCCTTCTCTCACAGCTACCTATATGCCAGACTGAAGTCATTCCTATTTATGACTAGCTATCCTTTTCAGCAAAAATTTTCCACTCCTGGACTTGGCCCAAAGGTAAATTTATTTTGGAGAATCTGAGCCAAATTCTTCTGCAACTAGAGTTTTAAGCAGGTGAAATAAAGGTTGCTGCTTCTCCCCATATAAAATTATGTCCCAAGAGCACAGCAATAGTTCAGGCCCCCAGCATTACCTGGAGCCAAGTTCCACAGATCAAGGCCAAGGATGCATTAAACATGGTATACTAAAGATATGCCTACACAAATGATACTGGGTGAGGAGCTGAAATTTAATTTTGACATGTCCAAATAGAGATGATAGTAAGTCTCTGGCATTTATAAGCTTTAGACATCTCAAAATACTTCACTGTTATCTTATTCATGTCTCATGGCTGCCCAAGGAAAAGACAAGACCATCCAGGCTCCTGTATGCCAGATGATAAAGTAGGAGCAAAAGAGGAGCTGAGAATTACCTAAGGTCACTTTACATGTTAGTTGGCAAGGTTAAGACCACTGGTTTGACCTCTGGTCTTGCTAGACAAAAAATAGCAATTAAACTGAATCTTAAAATATGGCACTGTATTAGTCCATTTTCTGTTACCATAACAAAATACCTGAGGATGGGTACTTTGTAAGGACAGGGGTTTATTTAGCTCCCAGTTTTTGGAAGCTTAAAGTCCAAGATTGGGTGCCTCATCTGTTCAGGTTCAGTAAGAATCCCCCTGACTACACCATAACATGGCAGAGAAACAGAAAGAGAAACGACCACGTGCAAGAGAAGCCAAGTGCTTGGAATGGTCTCACTTTACGATAACCCACCTTCACAAGAACTAACTCCAAAATAGTCGCATGAATCCCTCCACAAGCAGCATTCCCAGTGACCTAACCACCTCCCACTAAGCCCCACCTCTTAACGAGTTCACCTCCTCTCACATCGACATACTAGAGACCATGCTCCTAATACTTGAACCTTTGGAGTACACAACTCAAATCATATCCAAACCATGGTATGCACTGAACTGTGTTACCAAGGTCTCTTAGGCATGGCATTTCAGCCTACTTCATGTTATCTTGAAAAATCAGAGGGGAGAGGAAAAACTTACATTTACTGAGAATCCATGCATGCCAGACAAGGGAATAGGCATTTCTTCCTCATGATAATTCTACAAAACTGGTATTGTGATATTCACTTTCCAGACAGGAGATGAGAGATCTAGACAGTAAGTAGTACAGTTAACGTTAGCAATCAAGAGAGTCTCTGACAAAGGATGTCACCACACCATACTGCCAGGCAGAGGAAACCCAAATACTTTCACACCATATTTTATGCAGAAGGCCATTTTAGTATTTGCATTCTGAACTAGTCTTTAACCACAGCGGCTAATAAAAAGCAAAATCAAAGTTTTACCTGTCCACTCTTATCACTCTCCCACTGTCCAGTCACTGGTAAGGGAGAGACACAGAAGGTACAGAATATTCAAGAAATAAGAGAAAGAATAAAAAAAGAACAATCTGATAAACAGAAAACCCAACTGCTACAAATTAAGCCAATACTTTCCTTGATATATAATATACCTATGAGTCACAAATAGATTTGTTTTCTACATTTAATCCTAAAAACAATGAAAGAGTAAGTTGAGGTAAATGTTAATAATCCCACACAGTATGCACTGTTCCCAGCCATGACTTCCTTGATCTTTTTCTATATAGCTATATACAACCCATATGTCTTAAGGACTGGTACTAAATATATGCTTAATAACTGAAAGATTGATGGACAGATGGATGGATAGATGGATGGAATAATAACATTCTCAGAAATAATGCCTCCTACTCCAGGTGGAATTTAAGTATGTACTACTCTAACCATTTGATATTTGGGGATATATTTGTCATTTTAATACTAGTAATATAAAACAAGTTATTTTAATTTTATCTTCTGTGAGCATATGGATGGAAAAAATATTATTTTTTGGTTGCAAGTGAACAGGCTGCATAGTTAAGATAGTTTTCCAAAGAATATGACAGAAGCCCAATTAATGCTGTTTAAATAACAACACAAAATAAATGTTCTAGGAAAGAATTTTTATAAGAACAAATGGAGATTTCTATGTAGGACAATTAAAGAAAATCCAAAGAAGATCCACTTCCTTGAACAGAAAGCCCGTGTTCATCCTTCCCATGGGAGAATCCCATGAAGATTCCACCTACAGAGAGCTTCACGTCCAGTGGCTCATGGACTAGAAAACGCAAGGTAGGCAGAACACGTCTAACTTGGATTGAGGAGACATAATAATAGTCATCAGGAATACAAAAAATAATTACGTAGAAGCTAAGGCCTAACATGTTTCACCTTGACTAAGGGCAGCCAGCTAGTAAGTCTGGGAGTCAGGAATCAGGATGGACTCACAGGGTAAATGCCTTCTTGAAAGAACTTTGCACCAAGACCATTAGCTGTTACCTGACAGCAGCCCTCAGGGACCCAAAGGTTCAAAAGTCTTTCTGTGGCACAGTGCTCTCTCTCAAACTTCAATTTCTGCAGTTTACAGTTCTTCTGCTCTAAGCATAAGGTACACAAATGGCTCCTTCTGGGGTATCATCTGGGCGACAATGAAGGAATGGGAATGGGGACAAAGAGAGGCGGGTCCTAGCCCTGCTTTCAACCACAGAAGTTCCTCTTCCATTTACGAATTGTGCTAGGACACTCCCAGAACTTCATGTTGCAAAATAATAATAATAATTTGGATATCACTGTTGTAGGGCATTCAGTAAATCTCATTTAATCATCATCCAACAAATAAGCATGGAAACAGGTACAGAAACAGATGTTTTAATTAACTCCTGCAATCAACCCTCGGGATGCACATAGTCCACAGCTCATGGCAGACACACCCCGCTACATATTGCTCACGTGGACTAAGATCCTACCATGGGCCAGACAACTGACTGGGCAAATGATGCATGCTGTCTTATCTGATCATCACTACAAGAACTGCTCATAGGCAAGAAACTGGCTCTTGAGGAAAGACAAGTGATCGTGCCCAAGAGCCAAGATTAGTGCCCCAGGCTGGCTGGCACCTAAGCCTTCCATCAGCTTCTGAGACCACAATGATCTCCACATCTGTACCACAGCGGGCAACGCCCATTTCACATGAATAATTCATCTCCATATTTGTTTTGTGATGGTGAGTACCATGCTAAGAGAAGGAAGGAAACAATCTAGACACATCAATGTTTCTGAGAGTTCAGGCATTTTCTAAAACACTTACATGAAAGGTAAGGCTTTATTAGACTAGAACTGAAGTGGGAATAAGAAGCAGCCTGGACCAGGGGGGAAAATGTGCTTTCACCTGGAACTATGCTTGGGGGATCTGAGGAGATGGGCAATACTTGCTTTATTTACTGTGTCACCCCTTCTGGGACACCCTTGACATGCTTCAGACCTATGTGAGAGGCCTGAATGCCTATCGCTGACAGGCTTTGTGTTTTCTCCTTGTGGCATCAAAACTGCCCTCTAAAAAGATATGGAAATTAGTCATCTATTTGCCTGTTTGTGTATCTTCAGGTCACTATGACCCACCTGCATTTTAAAGCTCTGTCTTCTGATGAAAGAGCTGGATATTTATCAGGGGTGACTGATGGGGGCATTTTTTAAGCATAGGTAAGTGAAGAATTCTCCAGGGTGTATGTGTGTGCATAAGGTAAGCAGCTCAACTTAACCTTTGAGTATTTCTAGTCTCTCCAAAAATAAACACAAAAACAAACCCCATCCCTTTACAAAAATGGAATCTACCCCTGTTTTCTCCTCTGTGAGACAACTGTTACTATTCATAGAGCATCTGTTATGTTCCAGACCTTGTCCTAGGTATAAATATGCTCTATTTGACCCTAACACAATCCTTTGCTTCTCTTCCTTCTCCTACTCTCTGAGTTTCCTATGGCTGCCATAACAAAGAGCCACTATGAATGACATAAAGCAACAGAAATGTATCTTTTGAAAGTTTTAGAGAATAGAAGCCCAAAATCAATGTATTGTCAGGACCATGACAATACCTCTGAATACTTTCCTCCTCTGAAGGGAGGCCCTTCCTTTTGTCCTCCATCTTGTGGGAGCCCCAGAGCTTTGCTAGCTTATGGCAGGATCACTCCATATTCTGTCTCCACTCTCGCATGGCATCTTCTTCCTGAGTCTGTCTCTGTCCATATTTTCCTTTCACATAAGTACACCCACCAAGTATATTCTATTAGAGCCCACCCTAATGACTTCATCTTAACTTGACTATATCTGTAGAGCTTACTTTCAAATATGGTCACATTCTGAGGTACTAGGGCTAGGATTTCACCATAACTTTTTTTGCTGGGAACACAATTCAACTCATAGCACCCATATGTAAGAAAGTAATGACTAAAGGTCATACAAGTTCTCACTCAACAGAAAAGAACCTCCCCACATCATATTATAGGTAAAAGTCAACAGCACAGAACAAAGAAAGAGTACTAGAGCTGCAAGAGAGAAGTGTCAAGTCACTTACAAAGGCACACCTGTCAGAATAACAGCAGAAACCCTAAAACAAAGACTGATCTATTACAAATCTTGAAACAAGGTAACTGCCAACCAAGTTACTACAAATTGCAAAATTATCCTTTAAAATCAAAGAAGAAATACTTTCTATTATAAGCATAAACTTATTCATGACCACTAAGTTAACAACGTAGAAGATACTGAAAGATATACATAAGCATGAGAGCTTGAAAAAGAATAAATTCCAGTAGAAGAACAGAAAAACAAATGAGAGGTAGGAAAGAATGAAATATTGTTAACTCAGTAAACAAAGCAACTTCTAGGATGAAGAAGGGAAAAGTTAGTAAATACCTTTCAATAATAACCCTTAATGTAAATAGTCCTAATGCTCCAATTGAAAGATGCAGAATTTTAACCGGAGCTGAATAGATTGGAGCTGGATGAATATATTAAAAACAAGATCCAACCATTTTCTGTCTATAAGAAATTCCCCTCACTGGCAAAGACACACACAAACTGAAAGGGAAATGATAGACAACAATATTCCAAGCAAATGGAATCCAAAAGCAACTAGGAATAGTCATACTCATATCTGACAAAACAGACTTCAAGCCAAAATAAGTCAGAAGGGGTAAAGAATGTCACTACATATTAATAAAGGTAACAATACATTAAGAAGATACATAATTGTAAATATAGATGCAGCAAATGCTGGTGTAGTCACTGTCATAACACAAACACTACTGGATATAAAGGTCCAGATAGGTCCAGATATAGTAACAGTGGGTGACTTCAGTACCACACTCCCATCAATAGATCATCAAGATAAAAACTCAACAGAGGGCTGGGTGTGGTGGCACATGCTCATAATCCCAGTTACTTGTGTGGTGGAGATAGGTAGATCATGTATGAGGCCAGCTTGAGAAAAAGTGTCAGACTCTATCTGAGAAATAAACTAAAAAGACAAGGGCCATACTTCAAGTGGTACAGCACCTGCCTGGCAAGTGCAAAGCCCTAAGTTCAACCCCTAGTCCTGCTCTTCCCAAAAAAATCAATAAAGAAACTTCAGAGTTAGTTTCTTTATACAATAAATCAAATGGACTTAATAGACATATGAAGAATATTCTGTCCGATACCTGTGGAATACACAGTCTTCTCAGAAGCCCATGGAACTTTCTCAAAACAAATCATATTTTAGGACATAAAGCAAGTCTTAACAAATACCAAAAAAGAAGTAATTTATTTATCTTATCAAAGTATAATGAAATAAAATTTGAAATCAATAGCAAGAAAAACTATACAAACACACAGAGATTAAGCAATACATTTCTGAAGATCTGTGGGTCACTGAAGAAATCAGAGAAGAAATTTGAAATTCCAAAAATGAAATGCAAAAACTTATTAGACTTCTGGAATACAGCATAGGCAGTTCTAAAAGGAAGTTTGTAACTATGAGTGACTATTAAAAAGTCACAGACATTTCAAATGAACAACCTAATAATGTACCCCAAAGTCTTAGAAAAGCAACAATAAGCCAAACACAAAATTACATGGAAAGAAATAATAAAGATTTAGCTTGGAAATTAACAAAATGGAGACTAAACAATACAAAGGATCAGTGAAACAAAGAGTTGTTTCTTTGAAAAGATAAACAAGATTAAAAACCCTTAGCCAAACTAACCAAAAGAAAGAGAACACTCAAATTAATAAAATTAGAGATGAAAAGAGGGTATTACAACATCTACTACTGAAATCCAGAGGATCATTTGGGAATATTTTGAAAGCTTACTTTCCAATAAATTATAAAATCTAGAAGAAATTGATGAATTTCTAGATACATATATTCTACTAAAATTGAACCAAGAGGATAAAAACAACCTAAATAGATCTATATCAAACAATGAGACCGAAGCAGTAATGAAGAATCTGCCAACAAAGAGCCCAGGACTGGATGGATTCACAGCTGAATTCTATCAGAACTTTAAAGCACTAACACCAGTGCTCCTCAAACTATTCAATAAAATAGAAAGGCAAAGAACACTTCCAAACTCATACTCAAAGCTAGTATTACATGGACACCAAACCAGATAAGGACAAGACAAAAAGACAACTATAGACCAATTTCCTTGATGAACATAGACACAAAAATCCTCAATAAAATACTTGCAAATTGAATTCAACAACACATCAAAAAGATCATACACCATAATCAAGTCAATTTCATTTCAGGGATGCAAGGGTGCTTAATATATGCAAATCAACAAAAGTAATACAGCACACAAACAAAATCAAGGACAAAAATCACATGATCATCTCAATAGATGCAGAAAAAGCCTTTTACAAAATTCAATATTCATGATAAAAGCCCTGAAGAAAATAGGAATAGAAGGATTATACCTTAACATAATAAAGGCTATATATGACAAACTTATCACTGACATTATACTGAGTGGGGAAAAACTGACAGCATTTCCTCTAACATCAGGAACGAGGCAGGGGTGTCCATTCTCCCCACTGGTATTCAAAACAGTACTTGAATTCTTAGCCAGAGAAATAAAGCAAGGAAAGAGATCAAGGGAATACAAATAAGAAAGGAAGAAGTCAAATTATTTCTATTTGCAGATGATGTGGTCCTATATAGAAAAGACCCTAAAAACTCCACCAAAAAATTCTTAGATCTGGTAAACACTTTCAGCAAAGCTTCAGGATACAAAATCAACATATAAATGTGGGTAGCTATTCTATATGCCAGTAACCAACTTGTTGAGAAAGAAATCAGGTAAACAACCCCGTTCACAATAGCCTCAAAAAATGGAATGAAATGAAATATCTAGAAGTAAACCTAATCAAGGAGGTGAGAGACCTCCACAGTGAAAACTATAAAACACTGAAGAAAGAAACTGAAGACACTGGAAAACAGAAAGATTTCCCATGTGCATGGGGTCACCAAAGTGATCTACAAATTCCAACGACGTTCTTCACAAAAAATAGAAAAATAATTTTAGGATTCACGTGGAAGCACAAAAGACCCCAAATAGCCAAAGCAATCCTGAATAAAAAGAGTAGTGCCAGAGGGATCACAATACCTGACTTCAAACTATGCTACAGAGCCATAGAAACAAAAACAACATGGTACTGGCACAAAAACAAATATATTGACCAATGGAATGGACCAGAGGACCCAGAAATAAACCCATGCAGCTACAGTCATCTGATTCTCAACAAAGGGGCCAAAAACATATATTGGAGAAAAAACAGCCTCTTTTAACAAATGGTGCTGGGAAAACAGTATATCCACATGTAGAAGACTTAATCTAGAGCCCTATCCCTTACCCTCTACAAAAAATTAACTCAAAACAAATGAAAGACTTTAATGTAAGACCTGGAACTTTGAAAGTTCTAGAGGAAAACACAGGGGAAACAGGTCAAGATCGAGTCACAGGCAACAACTTTCTGAATAGAACTCCAATAGTCCAGGAAAGAATAGCAAGAATTGACAGATGGGATGGTTTCAAATTAAAAAGCTTCTGCCCAGCAAACAAAATAATTCCCAGAATGAAAAGACAGACTACAGAATGACTCTCTTTGCCAGATAGTCATTTGACAGGGGATTATTGTCCAGAATATATAAAGAACTCAAAAAGTTAAACACCAAAAGAACAAATAATGCAATTAGCAAATGGACAAATGAATTGAACAGTTCTCAAAAGACGTGCACATGGTCAATCACATCCTTAGCTATCAGGGAGATGCAAATCAACCTGTGCTGAGATTCCATCTTGGTCTAGTCAAAATAGCTATCATTAAGAAAATACATTCTAGGCACAATGGGTCATGCCTATAATCCCAGCTACTCAAGAGGTGGAGATAGGAAGGGTTACAATTCAAGGCCAGCCCAGGCAAAAAGTTATCTCAAGACTCAGTATCAACCAATAAGGTGACTGTAATGGCACAGGCCTATAATCCCTGCTATATGGGATGTAGGAGGGTCATGGTATAAGAATGGCCTCAGGCAAAAATCGGAGACCCTACCTAAAACACAACTAGAACATAAAAAGGGATTGGGGTGTGGCTTAAGAGGTAGGGCTTCAAAGCTCTGAGTTCAAACTCCAGTATCACAAAAAGACAAAAGAAGAATGAAAAGAAAACAAATAACAACAAATGCTTGCAAGAATGCAGGAGGAAAAGGAACACTTTATACTGCTGGTGGGAACTTAAATTAGTACAGCTGCCATGGAAATCTAAGAATAGTCCTAACATACCATCTAGCTGTACCACTCCTGGGTTTGTACCCAAAGGATCAAGGTCAGAATACATTAGAGACACCTGCACAGCCATGTTTATCTCTGCACTACTCACAATAGCCAGGTTATGGAATCAACCTAGGTGTCCATCAATGGATAAAGAAAATGTGGTTTCTACACACAATGGAGTATTATTCAGCCATAAAGAAGAATAAAATTATGTCATTTGCAGGAAAATGGATGGAATTAGAGATCATCACATTAA
Organism: Castor canadensis; assembly: GCF_047511655.1. Lineage (NCBI taxonomy): Eukaryota > Metazoa > Chordata > Mammalia > Rodentia > Castoridae > Castor > Castor canadensis. Next base: position 39,333,644 of record NC_133397.1, on the reverse strand, counting down.
ACACAATAAGCCAGACTCAGAAAGACAAAAATCACATATTTGTCTCACATATGGAACCTAGATTTTTTTAAAAGGACATGAAAGTAGCAGTAGGACTATTGGGAAGAGGAAGGGAACTAGCAAGAGGTGAGGAGAGGTGTTGAGAGAGAGTGAGGGGGGGTGAATGTGATCAAAGTACATTAAATGAGTGTATGAAAATGTCTTAATAAAACCCATTATTTTGTACAATTAATTAATGCATTTTATAAAAAGGACAAAAAAGATCTCTGTCAAAGCAAAGTTCAGTTTCATATCTCACATTTTCCCCAGTCAGGCAGCAGCACAGACTTGAAAACCCTGAAAAAATTGATTCTTCCTGCTGTTCCCTTCTTCACCTAACTACTCAAGCATCCTGACCTCCCAGGAACCCTCCTGGACCTCCCCAACCTCCTGGCCTGGCTCAGAACCCCTTCCCACGGCTCTGTGCACATCACCCAGCTCTCCTTCAGCCACTGCTGCAGCTTTCCTTTCCTTGGGGATTATGGAACCTATAAGGGCAGGGGCCTCTCTGCTTTGGTCCCACTGGGAACCTGGCTCTCAAGAGGGACTCAGAGGCTAAGAAAAATTCCAGCACCCAATTCTTCCTCAAACCCACACTGGCTCCTCACCTGCAGGCATCCACTTCGTGGCCAGCACCTTCCAACTGACCGCTGCCTCCTTCCTTCAGCCCAGCCTATGCCTGGCAGTCACAGGAGAGCAGAGAGCTGTCCCCACCTACCTCCTGGATGTCTCAGCTGTGTACACCGTCTCTGTCCCTCATCAGGGTACATTCACACTGGGGCCTTCCAGCACACAGAAAGGACATCTCTACTTCCCATATTCCACACCAGCCAGCACCAACATGGATCTGCTCTAAGCCAGTGCCACCAGACAGTTCCTTCTCTGACCTTTAATACCATACCCTGAGCCCCCCACTCCCCCCCGACCACACCAATCTGCTGAAATCCTCCAGGACCATAAAATACATGTTAGGCTGCCTTGAGGTCAGCTTTAAACAGTTACTGCATGAGACTGACACAAGTGTAGTCTGTGCACAGAGAAGGACAGTCCAGCCAGGCCTACAGCAACCTGCCCAGCTTGGGGACTGGAGAGAAAATCCACGAGCCCCTCACCCTTGTCACAGCTCCTCAACCACACAGAGAGGCTCAGTGTGTGGCACCACGAGGAAGGCCATTTGGCCATTTCTCCTTCACTTAAGTCACTCAGTTATTCATTCACCTCCTTTATTAGGCAACCTTGCTTGAGTTCCAATAGTGTCACTGGAACAATTTGGAACACTGGGTTTGACAGAGACTGAGAAAAAGAGGCCCATTTTTTCTCTGATAAGTCAACATCTTAACTCTGAGGAGAGACAGACAAGCAAGCAAATCACAAGACAGATTGAGAAAGCAGAAGGATAAACACAGGGGCTGCTGGGACCTGCAGGGTATCAGGGGAGTAGGAAAGCCCCTCCTTCACCTTCAAGGATGGGTAGAAAGACCCAGAAAGAGGGGAGGAGTATGAGGCAGAGCTTCAAGGCAGAGGGAAAGAAAAATAAGTCATGAGAACAGCAAGCCTTGTCATTTGTCTGAAGTGTAGGGCATCTATTAAAAACAGAAATAGATGAAGCTATGAACAATAAGAGGCCAGTTTATAAGGGGTGTGGCAATAAACTGACATGTATAACTTTTCTTGACAATATAGAAATTCTTTTAGAATATTCAGTCAGATATTTATTAACATCATTTTTTTAAAAAAAGCTCCGACTTAAGAAGAAGAAAACCACCCAATTAAAAAATGGGCAAAAGACCCGAACAGACACCTCAGCAAAGAAGGACAATTATGTCCACACAAAAACCTGCAGGAAGTTTCAACGCATAAAACCAAGTGAAAGAGCCAAGCTATGACTCCAACTCTGTATGACGCTAAGGAAGAGGTAAAACGAGACAATTCATCATTTTATCACCTCTCGTGTGAATTTTAAAGCTCATGGATGCTAATTCCCTCAAAGGGTGAGTGGCCACCTAGACTTTCTGTAGCTAATGCCTGTTCTGCTCACGTCTATGTACAAACCAGACACTAAGAAACCCAAACAGCTCTCTCCCCATGGCTGTCCTTGGTCACCATCAGGGTGGTCTCAAATTGGCTCTTTGTCCAAATTGGACTCCTAGGATACATGGCATTTGCAATCCTGCCCAGATACAAGAATTTGGATTTGAAAAACTGAATCTCATCCCTGATGCCTCCTACTTACACCACTGACCTCTCTCCCCATCTTGTCCTGTCTTTTCCTCTTCCTTTCTTTTTATTTTTTTTTCCTGGGCTCACTGCTGTTTGCGGCAGCTGCTGAATTTCACATATCTGGGAAGTCCATTAACTTGCTGTTTACTTGTGCTACACAGCATTAGCGGCGCTGTTGGACAAACTTGAGCCTCTCATCCCACCCCCCCCCAGGAAGCCACATCCCCACCACCTGGGGACACTCCTCCCAAGTAGCCCCTTCCCTTTGTTCACATCCCCAGCTGGATATTTGTGTTTTATATCAAGCCAAACTATATTAATTTTGACAAAATACAATTCTAAATATGTCTTGGAATTCTAGCAGAAAACAATCCCACCAAATTCACCTCATCTGGGTACTTAAGTGTAAATCTATAAAGTGGATAGCAATACACAAAGCCCTATCTTAACCGCTTTTCCAGGAGCAGACCTGCAAAATGAGCATAAGCTGCCTGACCTGCAGCCAAATGGTACATTTGCATGTGGCACCACTGAAGTATTTGCAGAAAATAAAGCCAGCATGGACTTATGGCCACTCAAGTCATAGCTGCCTGGAAATTGGAAATAAATCTACAGGGAGATGACACACGCTTGGCAGCTCATTGGAGACTGGTCTCTCTCTTTCTTCTGTCAAACAGCTGCTTTCTATTCAGTCTGGCTGAGAATGGTGTGAGCAGCAGTTTTTTGGGGTTTTTTTTGTTTTTTTTTTTAGTATTCTCAGTTTCTTTCAATGTAAAAAAAATGCAGATTGAACAACTCTAACCTAAAAATCCAAAGTGCTGTAAAATTCAAATTTTTTGATACCAACATAACAGAGAATTTCACATTTTGGATTCTTGAATTAAGGATATCCACTTAGTGGAGGTCATGCAAATACTCCAAAATCTGAGAATCTCCAAAATCTGAAACATTTTTGAGATAAAGGATGGTTAACAGTTAACCTGTATATCATCAAAGAGTCAAGGGACAAATTTCAGCTATCTGCAGGGATACTTGGGAGCTGCCTTATAACCAAAGCTTTCCAGGAATCGGGCTGGTCAGTGGAGCTGGTCTGCCCAGGAAGGACTTGAAAACAGGAAGCAACTTCCAGTCAGGCCATGAGAATGGAGACAAGTGAGGGTTAAGGGCCTCCAGGTAAAGATGGCACCCATAAGGAAGCCACCTAAGGAGTGAGGTCATCAGGGCTAGAGTGAAAGAAAGAACTGGAGATGCCATCTACATGGTGCCAACCAGTTCGTACTGAGTCAACAGCAGAAGCTGGGTCTCTGCCCCTCCATTTGCTTGCTTTTGTTGGGGGAGGTTCTGGCTGTCAGTTTTACTCTGGTTTTGTTTTATGCTGTTTTGTTTGTTTGTTAGTCCTTATCTATCCTATTTAAATAAAGAATAAAATAGATTTCACCCATATTTTGACCAAGAATCATAGAGGGCCAGAGCACCATTTCAGGAGGTAGAAAGTGCTGTGATGTCCAGAGGTCCAGGTCCCTCTAGAGCCCCAAGAACACCTCAGGTCCACAGGAAGCAGAATGTGGTCATTCCTAGAGCAGGGCAAAGCCAGCAGGGGGCGCTTGCCTCCTCCCCTGTCCAGGCCAACTCAGGTACAACACTGACTCTTCATGAGAATATAATCACCATCAGCTACCTCAGAGAATTACACTTTACTTGAAGGCATCGTGCTAAGGATTAAAATGACATCCACCTTTGATCTCAGGGACTAATCTTCACTATTATCATGACATTAATGGACAACTGACTAGTCATCAAAGGATTTGTTTTCAGCTCTGAACCAAACATGGGCCTTGTTGGCTGGTACAAAAGGGCGAGGGGGGAAGAGAGTTGAGAATAAAAAGGAAGTGGGGTGTGAGGCCCCAAGAGAAGAACAGTAGCTCTGTGATGGGGGTGAGGGAGGGGTTGTGGTCACATGACTGGTCACATGCTCAACAGAGTCCCAAGCAATCACTTCCTAGTTCTCACTTGGCCACTCAAGGGCATTAGCGTTCCTTAAAGCTCTGCAATTGGTACAAAATTCTTCTAAAAGATCTAATACTGGAACAAGAAACCACGCCATGGCCAGATTTTACTGTGTGAAACAATTTGTCAATTAGCATTCTCAGCTTCCTGTGAGAAGATTCTAGCTGGGTGGGAAAACTGAGATTTAGGGCCATGCCCCTGTTTGCCCCCACAGACTCCTGTCAGGCCTTTTACTTATCCAGAAAGATCTACATATTCCAAAGCAAATGAAAAGATGACTGCAAGTAAGAACATTTAGGAGATGGTGTTTTTGTACCAATTTTATCCCAACACAGCCCTGGGGAAGGACAACACCAAGCCCAAGACATGAAATGGAGAAATCAGAGCAAAGGCACACAAAGCACCTCACAGAAACTCCAAGTTCAAGAGCAAGAAGAAAACGGTGCACCTCCACTGCCTCCTGCCAAAATCCTCAAAGGGATCTGGAAAAACAAGGTGTCTCTTTCAGGGGCCCCACCAAATCAAGGAACTGCAGGTGGTATTTAACAGGGCTCCAGAAAGCGTTTTTCATAATTTAAAAAAGTAATTATTTTAACCACTGATGTGTATAATAAACTCTTGTCAGCCTGACATTAAAATCTGTTTCTTTTCTTTGCTCCCCACCCCCTCCCTCATGAGCTCTCGCATCCCACAAGCCTGGCACATGTTCTATTATTGTTATTTTAGGATTTCTTCAAGGAGCTCTGTGATGGGCAGTTCTTTTGTGAAGTGGTGGTACATTTACCCAACACAGACACCATCTCCCTGCAGGAATGGGAAAAAGACTGTAATGCAGTCAGTGCTCAGTCCGCAGCTCAGGACTGGGTTCTTTTCTGTGGGTGGTAAAGTTTTCGTTAAAATCTTTGTGGAAACAGAAAAATCTAAAGAGGACTGTTCCCAAGATGAGAGGTTACAGGCAAAGGAGCAAAGTCACAGGAAAAGAAAGAAGAGAAAGACTGAGAAATGGGGCTTATTCCAGCTTTGCAATAACCTGCATTTTGCATGGCTTACAGAAATAAATCCAAGCTTCTAAAGGAAAGGTCCCTGACCTGAAGAGGAAAAAAGGAAGGACCACCTTTTTTCCAGAAAGGCAGGGGACATGGCCAAGCACATCGCATGAGGCACTTAGCTCTTCACAGTCAAAGAAAGGTAGCTCTCTTTCCAGAACCCCAGCTTCTACAGGCGACCCCTTCTCTTCCAGTAGCTCCCATGCAGGAAAAACTGCAAGCTATTTGGTGTGCACCCCATTCTTCGGTGTCACTCCCAGACACACTCTGCTCCTGTCTAGTCAGTCATACTGACTCCAGGACACACCACATTCCACCATCCTGAATGCTATGCCTGCCTCAGCTACAGACTCATGCCCTCCATGAACCCTGCTCCAACACTGACATGGTTTCTCCTTTAAGAAACATACAACTTTCACCTTTTTTTTTTTTCAGTGATACTGGGATTTGAACTGAGGGCCTCACACTTGCTAGACAGGTGCTCTACTGCTTGAGCCACTCCGTAAAGAATAATGACATGTGGTTTGAAGGTAAATGGATGCAATTGGAGGACATCATGTTAAGTGAAGCAAGCCAGGCTCAGAAAGACAAAGGCCACATGTTTTCTCCCTTAAGTGGAAAATAGATCCAAAAGATAAACATATACACAAAAATAAGCATGATCACATACAAACTCATACATAGAACATGTTTGTAACAGTGGAACTACTCTATGGAACTTGGGAAAAGAGGGAAAAGAAAAGAGAATGACAGAGCATCAATAATATTGTAAAACATAACATCTGTGAAGGTAGAGGATATAAGAATGCATAATGGAAGCTGTTAAAAAATGTGGGGGGCGGAGGTAAAGGGGTAAAGAAGAATAATGGAAGGGGTTGAACAGACCAAAATAAAGTACACTCACAGTAGGCATACATTGAGAAAACCCCTTTGAACATCGACTTAAGTATTAATAATGAAAGACAAGACTGTAAAATAGGTACAGTGTATGGAGAGACACTAGTGGGAGGGGAGAGGGTGAATGAAGGATTAAGGTAGGGGCATATGGTTGATGGACTTTATATACTTTTATGAAATAGAACAAAGAAACCTCTTGAATTGCTTTAAGTGGGGTAGGTAGGGGGTTAAGAGAAAAGAAGACAGGGGTGATCTGAACAATGTATAACATAAGCTTAATCAGAATTGTCACTATGAATCCCCCCCATATAACCAATATATCCTAATAAAAAATTATAATAAAAAGGAGGAGATAAAAGGAAACACACAACTTGTACATATGTATTTCCCTGGGAACTTTTGCCTCCCCCCGCCCACTAGCATAGGATAGGCTGTGAGTCCTACGAAGGCAGAAAGGCAGGAAACCCAGCCCTCCTGTACCTGTCAGTACTTCACACAGAGCTGGACAGACGTGATACCTCTGACTCCCAGGGAGCCCAGTGTGGGGTTGAAGGGGCACACTCCATGACTCCTGATCCCATTCTCTCCTGCCCCATGCTCCAGGTCCAGAAACTCAAATCCACAGAGAGACAGAGGCAAGGGGAAAGCATGGTTGTTCCCTTTGAGGGTAATGGAAGAAATTATTTGTTATTTCCAGGTCAGACTCCTACAGCTCCTTTGTCTCCAAGACAAGACATTTACTTTGCATTAGTACTTGGGCTAAAGAACACCAATGTGGGGAGTAAGAGCTACTCCTGAGTTCTGGAGACAGACATAGCACGAATGGGGAAGCCCGAGGAAGTGAGCAGAGAGCCCCAGGCCCCATGTCAGTAGGCTCAGCAGAGATCAGTAACCACAGTTCACATGTCAACAAGCCCACTCCCCAATCTTCAGGGAGGTTGGGAAGCCCACCAGCAAGAGTGTCTCTCAACGATTAAAAGTTTCCATGATTCAGACTTCTTTCACACAATGATGTGTTCCCAAGAGTCCCAGGAGAACCTGTTCAACTTTTCTCTCTGTGATTAGTCCCACACCTGCCATCTTTTCTAGAACTCACTTCATCAATTAATTATTCTCTCTTTTCTATCTTCCTCATGAACAAATGTCCTTCTCTTTCCCCTGCTTCCCATTTCTTCTCACTTCTCCCTGCCAAACCGTTCAGGGGTGACAGTCAACCCTTACTGCTTTCCTTTCCTACCATCTTAATCTCTGGCAGTTTGGATTCTGTCCCAATCACTTCACTGGGAGCATTTTGTTGAGATCAGCCTCTCCAGCAGAACACCAATTGCCAGATCTGGCAGCCTCCTCATTTTCTAGTCTTCTCAGCTAGTGCAAGGCAGACCAGCCTGCTGGGTATTCCTGCTCCTCTTACCTCTCTTTTTCCTACCCTTCTGGCCTGCACTATCTCCTCACTCTGTGCTACTTGGGGGCATTCCCCCAAGGCTTGGCCCTTGCCCAGCTTCTCTTCTTCCCTCATCCACTCTCTCTCTAGGTCACCTCAGCCACTCCCATGGTTTCAGCTATCACATTGGCAGCCTTGCTCCAGCCCTGGTCTCTGCTTCAGAACATCAAGCTCAAGTTTCTAATTTGGGGCTGGGCACCTACACCCACAGCTACAATTATCTCAAATTCAACATATTTCCAAGCACATTTATTATCTTCCCTTCCAAATTGCTCTCCTCCTGAGCTCCCTATCCTGTCTGAAGGAATCACCATCCTCCCAGTCAATCCCACCAGACATCTGAGGGTGGGCTATCTTCTGACCATCTCCCACCTGCCTGACTATTGCCATCTTCCATCACAACCCCCTGTCCAGCAACACACACACACACACACACACACACGCACGCACTTACTTCTCATGGTCTCTGTCTTCTCGTTCCATTGCCATTCCCGGGTCCAGGTCCTCCTGAACTGCTTAGCCTCCTGCAGAATCTCTCAACCACCCTCTAATCCTTCCCTCCTACTTCTACAGAAAGCATCTCCCCTCAGACCTGACCATGTGTACTTTCATAACTGCACATACTCAGCTTGAAATGCCCTTCACCCATCCTTCAAGGCCACATGCCAAAGCAAAACTCCTCTGTGGAGCCTCTATAACTTATACAATTCTGTGTGTTTGGAATTGGTGTGTGTGTGTGTGTGTGTGTGTGTGTGTGTGTCTGTTTTAGCACTGACTCTACTGTTTTTTCTACCAGTTCCCCACTAAATTGGAAGCTTCCTGAATACAGTGGGTATTTGGGGTTGAACTGTGTCTCACCAAAAGATATGTTGAGTCCTAACCATCAGTACTTGTGAATGTGACCTTATTTGGAAAAAGGCCCTTTGTAGATGTAAGATGAGGTCATTAAAGTGAGCCTTATATCACACAACTATAGATCCTTATAAGAAGAAGAAAAGACAGAATGAAGGAGGGAAGACGGCTGGGCAAAGGCAGAGAGCCAGCAGTGGAGTTGTGCTAACTCAAGTCAAACAATGCCTGGAGCTACAGGGACTGGAATTGACCAGGAAGGATTCCCTATAGGTTTCAGAGGCAGCATGGCTCTGCCAACACCTTGTTCCAGACTTTCAGACTCCAGAACTCTAAGAGAATAAATTCCTGTTGTTGTAAGCTACCCAATTCATGGTGTTTTGTCATAGCAGCCCTGGGAAACTAAAACAAGTAGGAATTATGTCTTATTTGCTCTTCATGGACTCCTGACTGTCCATGAAGAGTCCTTGAAACTCATTAACTTCCTAGTGAATTCATGAACAAAATGAACCATACATACCAAGAAACTTTTGCCATGAGTGAAGATTTTATAAAAAAATTAATTCCTGAGACTTGAGTGTTAGATTCCTATTAAACCAGCCTTCCCCAAGATACAACTAATAACTCGCAATCAGTGGAACCTCAGAGCTAGACTTTGTGTTCAGAGCAAGCCAGAGATGGGTTCAGTTTTACTGTCCCCCTTCACCTGCCTCCTCAGACATCATGGAAACATTGCCAAAGCAGCCGCCTGGGCTGAGGTGTTCACTACAGGAAAGAGACTGTCTGTCCCTCAAATTCACTAAAAGGGGCATGGCAAGGGATGATTGGTAAAGACTCTCTTCACATGCAAAGACAAGTAGAGTATAATTATCAAGAGATCAACACTGACACAGAACCACTTTAGGTTCAACCATGTGGACACCTGAACCAAAAGCTGGGAAGAAGTCTGTAAAGATCATGAGTTCTATTCTTTTCACTCTCCCCCTCTTTTGTATTTTGAGTAACCCAGGCCAGCCTGGAACTCACTATATAGCCATGAACTCATGACCTTCTTGCCTCAGACTCTGAAGTGCTGGGATTACAGGTATGAGCACTACTTTCTTGAATATATGCTGAAAATCAACATGGGGGAGAGCGTCCCAGAAAACCCTTTGATGGACAGAGGAGAAACATTCTCTGAGCCTGCATCCCTCTGTCTCTTGGTCTCCAGTGCAGAGGCCAGAAATAATATTCATGAGTCACAACCAAAATCCACTTTCTCTTTGGAGACACAGAAGGCCAGCGACAGGTGCACCCAGCCTGCTCCTGAGAGGAAATCAAAGCTGGGGCAATGGGGTGGGAAAAGGACTATTCCTGCCACCACAAAAATGCAAGCAGAGAACCACCCAGCCTGACCACAGATGGACATGGCTCCTGGTCTTCAAAGGACACTGCTCAAACCTGGTTACACCTTTTAGATCTCAATCCTGACACCAGATGCTCCCATTGTGGGTAACTTTAAATAAAATTCAGATTAAGCCATAAAGAATGGAGTTCAACAAAGACAAGGCTTTTTTTCATGATCAGTATTTGAAGGTTTTGGTATTTTTTTGAGGGGGGGCAGGACAGGGGTTTGAACTCAGAGCCTTATGGTTGCTAGACAGGCACTTTCCCACTTGAGCCATGTCCACAGCCCTTTGTGTTTTAATTATTTTTCAATAACTGGACTTTTTGCCCGGGCCCATCTCAAACCTCAATCCTTCTGCCTCTACCTCTAATGTAGCTAGGATTACAGACATTCACCACCACACCCAGCTGCCTTTTGATAATTATTAAGCATAAAATTCCTTCCAAAATAAGTTTGCATGTCTCTACTGAAACCCTAAGGTATGTGCTTCATCTCCTTCAGGGTAATCCAGTGTGGCCTGTGGTAAATTGTTCTTAAACTCTGGGAGCATCAAGATGCTCTATGATTGCCTTTCCCCTTTCTTCCACCCCAACCCCAAAAAGTACATTAGTCTCTGCACTTGATATCATTATGCGGCAGGGCAATCACTTGGACCCTCTACCTTCCTAATTCTATCATCCCCCACTACTACATTCCACACTATATACTCAACACTCTCTTTAAAGGGTTCATCTGTAACCCAGATGATTTTTTTCAAAATTTTAAAAATGAAAAACCTCATACATAGACACGTAAGTTTTTACTTCCAATCTGATCAAGCCTTTTGGCAGTGATCCATCATCCACAGGAAGAGCAGGAATCACATGGTTAAAATTGGCAACGCCAAAGTCCAGTCCTCACCAGAAGTCAAGATGCTTCCTCCATCCGCTGCTTTGCTAAGAGGGGGACCAGTATGTCGTCCTTGCCCCACTCCATATGTGAGTGTGGCAATGACTGATAACTGGTAGGCCTTTATCTCCCAAGAGAGAGGTGCATCTGATTTGTAGCAAGTATCTCCTCTCTCTCACACATCTGACATCTTTTTAAACATTAAAGTCATAGAAATTGAGAGCTGTAGGGAACTAAAGAGAAGACTTGTAAGAACAAACTAAAAAAATGTTCACCAAGAGACTGGTTGAACTAATTATTGAACTGTGCATTACTATACTGTTGAGTCTTTCCAAAGAAGAAAGTAGATCAAGATGAGCTAGTAATAACAGTTTCCAAAATTTGTAAGAAATAAATGAAGCAGGCTCGGCCCAATGGCTCACACCTGTAATCCTAGCTACTCAGGAGGCTGAGATTGAGAGGATCACAGTTCAAGCCCAACCCTGACAAAAAGTTAATGAAACTTCTTCTCAATCAATAAAAGGTAGGCCAGTGGCTGGGCACCAGAGGCTCACACTTGTAATCCTAGCTGCTTGGGAGACTGAGGTTGAGACCCCATCTCCATAAATGACCATAGCAAAAAGGCCTAGAGATGCAGTTCAAATGGTAGAGCGCCATCTTTGTAAGGGTAAAGCCCTGAGTTCAAACTCCAGTCCTGCCCCCAAAAATCATAAAAATAAAAGGCTGGGCTTAGTTGTGTGTACCTATCATCCCAGCTACGAGGATGCTTAAGTAGGAGGATCACAATCCAGTTGGGGGATGCAAAAAGAACTATTCCTGCTACAAAAATGCAAGACCCTATCTTAAAAATAACGAAAGTGAAAAGGGCTGGGGACATGGCTCAAGTGGTAGAGTGCCTGCCTAGCAAGCACAAGACTCTAAGTTCAAACCCCCTTACCATAAAAAAAAAAAAAAAAAGCAGGATGGAGTATATGATAATCAGCCATTTGTTTTCAAAAGATACATGCGTAATATGCTCTTAGAATACATAGAATATTTCCGGAAGCCTCTAGAAGGAGGGGCAAGAATGGGTAAGAGGAAAATTCATTTTGAACCACTTGCCTTTTTATTGTTTGAATTCTTTACTATGTATTTATTAAATTTTTAATATTAAAATACATGAATGTAATAAATAAATATTGGTATACTTAGCAATATAAATCCTTGTTGAAACCTATTACATTATCAATTTTGTTTTTTTGGCAGTGCTAGGGTTTGAACTCATGGCCTTGCACTTGCTAAGCAGTTGTTCTACACTTGAGCCATCCCCCTAGCCAGTTTCACTTTGGCTATTTTTTGAAATAAGGTCTTGCTTTATACCTGGGCCCACCTGGACTGCTCTGTACTCAGCCATTCATTGAGATGGGTCTCACAAACTTTGTGCCCAGGCTGGCCTCAAACCTCGATCTTCACACTCTCTGACTCCTGAGTAACTAGAATTACAGAAATAAGCCACTGTACCCAGCCTACATTATCAATTTTTAACAAGGAGAGGGACACCTTGAAAATGCCTTCACTTCATCCATGAGGAAAACAAGGTCATAGGAGGTCAGGCCTTTCTCTGGCCCTTCAGTTCATTTCAGTTCTTTCTCCTCTTGCAAGCATTCTCTTATTTCTGGTCATATTCTGCCTGCCAAGGTTACCTGCCGTCTGCCCCCTGTTAAATGGGGCTCCATTGTCTGTATTTCATGTAAACAACATGCTTTAAACAAGGGCTCTGTGAGCAAGATGTTTTTGTAAATTAAATTCTATTTCCAATGCCGTAAAGAGTTGTGCTTACATCACTCCCATCTTGTAAAGCAAGTACATGAACCCCAACTTACAAGGTTTCTTTTACCCCTGCTGTTCTTTTATGAGGTTTGCCTGAAACAGAGCACAGTCTATGACTCGTTTATGCCTGCAACGTTTTGTTCATTTTTCTTTGCGTTCTCGCCATGTTCTAACCACATCAGCCTATCTGCTTTGAAAAGTGAGCTCCCAAAAGGCAGGCAGGGACTCCCGTGCTGTTGGTGCCAACCAATGAATCACACTTCCTAGAGGCCATTCAGACGCCTTCTGATACCACAGTCTCTTCTGCTAATGCACGTGGACCCAAGCACCAAGGGGCAGTGGCGATAGGTGCAATCTATAATCTTAACACAATCAGTGATTAGAAAGTGTGTTCCTCCAGTACATATAGGAAACTTTATTGTAGCCTGTTCTCTGTTCCTTATTTTTTGTGACTTACCAGTGCAATAGCTGAAATGTTACATAATTCAGGGAGAGTCTGAATAGTTGGTCTCTTTCAAGAAACCCACAAAATCAACACAATCATTTGGTGGTTTAGGCATTTGCCATTAACAAACCCCAGACTGATGCTCTATTACTTATGCATAATATATTTATCCAAGTTAAATTCCCTTCCTTGTACTAAATTCTAGCCTCTGCTGTTTACAAACTCCCAGAATAGTTGCTTTATTTGACCTTATTTGGGAGTTATAGGGGAAAAAGAAAGAAGAAAAGCTAACACAGTACCTTTAAAATAATATCACAAAGAAGAAAAGGGCTTAAAACCAAAGTTAAAATATCAAACTTACTTTCTTCTTTTCTGGACATATATCAACTATGACATCTTACTCCTGGGAATTTCCTTTTTTAATATTAAAAAAAATTTTAACCAGCCTACTCATTAATTAATTGAAAATTTTCCCTTCTGGCCTCCAAGTGCTCAGGGACCTCTCTTAACAATTTTCTCACCTATAATTATGTTGATGGGCTGTGTAACAGGTTGCATCATTATCTGAGTCAAATTAATGTAGATGTGAATGGAATGATCTGAAGGCTCCTCACTTGCTGGGACCCAAGAAGATGGCCTTAGAGGAGTTTCCCCCTGAGGTACTGCCACACGGTGGGAGCAAATCGGAGACAAACACATCATCTGGACACTGGCACTTTCTCTTCAAGGCCCCAGTGCCAACTACCTCCATCACCCTCACTGCCAAAATGCTTCCAAACTGGGCACTGGATGCCAGGGTAGAGATGCAGGCAGGAACCTGGCATGACTGGGCTGTTTTCACCCTGGCTCACACTTACACCTTTTTACTTCATCCAGGTCTTTGCACACACCTACTTCTGAAGGAAGACATTTCAGGGAGTGGAATTACAAGCTAATGGTGATATGTATTTTTCATTTTGATGATTATTGAGGCTGGGTGCATAGCTCAGTGGTAGAGCACATGCTAGCACACACAAAGCCCTTGGTTCAATTACCAGCATCAAAAAAAAAAAGTAAAAACCCAAAGATTATGAAAGAACCACTATCAAAGTTGTTCTAGCTTATGCTCCTATTAAGCCTGTGTGTCTGGTTCCCTCACTGATCTTTTTTTTCAAGGCTTCCCATTCTGACAGTAACATTTAAAAAGACGATTTATTATAAGTTGAATATCTTTTTATAGATTTAAGAGTCATGTGTATTTCTTTTTTCTATCAGTTATCTGTTTATGCCTTTCCCCCATTTTTCCATTATATCAAAGATCTTTTCTTATTAATTTATCAGAGCTCTTTCTAAGCTAAGGATATCAGTCTTCTGATTTTCATATGTGGTTCTCAGTTCATTTTTGTCTTTTTGGCTTTGTTTGTGGTCATTCATGAAGTTGTCAGGGATTCCGTCCCATTCAAACTGGTTTTTTTTTAGTTTTTTGAAATTTAATCAATAAATCTTTCTCTTCATGACTTCTAGGGTTTATGTTCTAGCTAAGAAGTTGTGCTATTACACCATTTTTTAAACTTCTCTCTTTTCTTCTATTACTTTTAATACTTAAAAGTTTTGATCTGCCTGACATTTATGTTGACCTAAGACACAAGGCAGAGATTCAACTTTAGGTTTTCCAGATGCCATTGTCCCAAACGCTGTACTGAATATCATTTCCTCACTGATACAAAATGCTGCTAGAGATACACTTACTGTGTGTACCGCTGTTGGGTTCTGGATTCTAGACTGTGGTATTTACCTTTCCATTTAAGTGCCAATTCTGCACTACTTAAATATCTATAACATGACTTAAAATATACACTATGGGACAGAGAAAGCTCATCTTTACTATTCTTGCTATCCCTATCGTGAAGAGGGTCTTCGCTTCCATTCTGTTTTCCATCTGGTTGTTTTCCTCAAAGGCTATTTTGTGCGTTCATTTCAGGATAAACCACCTCACAGTGCTCCCTTATTATTGGTAATAGAAAGCATGTCACACAGTACTTAAGAACGTCATAAACACATAATGATACAGGCATCTCTTGCTTGCCACCTGCATACTTATTTATTTCTTTTGTCCAAGGGCATCAGCTAGCACTTACAGAATGGTGTTTACTAAAGGCAGGGAAACAGATGTCCTTATCTTTGGCAAGATGACCCCTAAGCCCTGTGTAATCCTGCAGACTCTGCTCTGCAAACCCTGCAGGGAGGGGAGAAAAGAGAATCAAGTTGCTGATTTCTGCCCTGGAGCCCAGGTAAAACAGAAAAGACGCAGGAAAATGATAAAGAAGGAAATGCTCTCCTCTGGGCCCCTCCCACTGCAGAGCTCCACTAAGCCCCTCTGAATTTATGCTGGTCTCCCCTACCCCTTTAAAACTGTCCATACTTTAAGAGGGCCAAGTGTCTATTTTGTGTAGGACAAATACAGGATAAGGGACTAAGGTTTCAAGTTAAGAACACCCCTGTGTCTATTGTTTGTTTCTCAATATTACTCCTGCCAAATCACCTGTACTTAAATTTTTAAATAATAAAAATAATAGCTAAAACCTGCTAAACTCAAACTTGTCCCTTGGGACCACTGGGTGGTTAGGATTCTTTCCATGGGTGAGTAGTGACCAGCCTATCAAAAAGGACAGTGTTTTAAGCTTAGCAGGGTCTGTGGTAGACTGTGTCAGCCAGTGTCATTCAAATACAACCCAGTCCAGGAAAGCCTAAGTCACATCCCACACCCTTACAAAGTCCTTGCACAACACTGCACCCCATATTTGGGGAAAAACTGCTAGTTGCCTACCTCAGTATCCATTGTCCCCTTTCTCCTTAGTAATAAGTGCTTAGTGTGCACACGAATATCTAAAATAAATATTTTATTTCCCAATCTTCCTTAAAAGCAATAAAGAATACCCTTCTCTTCTTTCTCCTGGAATGAATGTGTGATGGCTGGAGCTCTGAGAGCCATACTGAATTATGTGAATGAAGACCACATCCTAGTGGAGGTGGAGGGGAAAGCTGGCTTGAGTTTTGGTCCCTAATGGCTTCAAAGAACATCCTGACCAAACATGTTACGCCTGAGAAGATAAAACCTTGCATCTTTAACTTACTGTTAAGTTGGGTTTTCTATTGCATGCAGACATTCTTAATCCAAAAGGGTGTGTACTTATTGGCACCCCACCAGATCACCACAGAAGAAGGTTCAGGCTTGTTCTGGTGCCACCACTTGAGAAGACCTCACTTCCTCCTCCACTTGGCCCCTTAAGGGCAGGGATTCTCAGCCCTACTCCATCCCTTGTGTCTCCTCAGTATCTTGAGACACAGTGGATATTCAATAGACACTTACTGAATGATAAGCTTGAGTGACTCAAAAAACAAAACAAAAAAACACCTGTGCTCTATGTGGTATTACCAAAGTCATGAGGAGATGAGGAGAAAAAAAGTCTTTTTTTTTTTCCTGGCCCTAGACAGCTGCCAAACGTTTTGGTAGTTTTAATTAATTCCCTGGTGCCCTCCTGGCACAATGGCCATGATTTGAATCACAGCAGCCCAGTCTCCCTGGCTTTCAGGAAACACATGTGGGATGACCACCTAGAAGTGAAAGAAAAGGCCCAGGATTTGTAGGACATCCCTGTGGATGGCAAATCTCATCTCTGCGAAACAGAAACTGTTGTACTCTACAGTGAGCATCAGGATCTGCTGGAGCAACACAGGGTCTGGCTGGATCCCATGCTCACAGAAAGTTTTCAACAAACAGTTGCTGGTCAGCTGAATAACAATAACAAAATTTCCACTTTCAACAGAGAACCGAGCTTTCTTTCTCTTTCATGCCCAGCTCTTCCCTGTGGCCAAATGTTGGTTGCCTAAGAACCTCTGCCGTGTTCAGGTCACCTGGGCTTCACTGCTCACCTCAGTTCAGCACCTTCCTGATCCTCTGGCTGGTTTTCAGATCACAAAGAGCAGGGGGAAAGGGGACTGAAAAAAAGCCAGAAATAGACATTCCGGCAGGTGCCACAGCCAGATCCTTCCTCCCCTTGCACCTGGCCTCTCCTCACCTGTGAGGCCACCTTCTGTTTCCTCGGCCTGGTGCACATTGCCAGCCACACAGATGCTATTTGTAATGACAGATGGGATTGGGTGGGGACTCTTGAATACATGAGTGCCCTGTGCACATTATAAAAAGCAGCCTTCCCCCTGACAGACCCAGCCCACTTGGTCTAGTGTCCACTTGGGAGAAGAAAGGAGAACCAAAGTTCAGCCCCAACTCTTCCTTTGACTACATACTCAGGAGCAGAAAACCCCAAAACTCCAGCTTGGCCTGGCCTGACAGTCACGGGCCACGAATGGGTTGTGAAATCAATTGAGTAGGGCCCATTGACATTTTTTAAAAGTAAAATAATAGGTTGTTAAAACAGATTGGCACCTCTCATTTAGTAAGGGTGAATACTGTATCACTCCTGTGTGTGTGGCAGCCCCCTACCTCATGTGGCCGGCAAAACGTATTCCCTACAGAATCCAGGCCAGCTGTCTGAAAACCCAGCATCCAGCCTGCTCAGGCACTTATGTGTGTACAAACGAGGCAGCCTCACCCTCCAGTGCAGTCTCATGATTGCGCTCCCTCAGCTCTTGTACTCTGTCACCACGGGCCACTGCCTTTCAGCTCACAGAGGGTCAAAGGCAAAGTTCGGAAAAAGGAGCACATTGACTCACATCCACAGAGTTCAAAACGGTGGCTTACGGGTGCTCGGAAGACAAGGTCCCTGAGGTAGAAAGACTATCACATCACTGAACCGACAGCAAGTTGAATAGGCCCTCCCTAAGTGTCACCATTCTGTCCTACTTTGGTCCGATCTCACCCTCCCTCTTACCCAGCACCAAGCCCACTGTACTCTGAAGGTGTCTATGGGGTTCAATGGCAAGGAAGGTTGAAACTGCAGGCTAACAAGGGATTCCACATGGTGGATTTGGCTTTCCACATTCATTCTGTCCCCATCAACACCACAAATGACAGCACTGGCTGCTTAGGGGTCCATCAGTGAAAAACATGTCCAGCCAAGGGGCTGGAAACTACAGCCTCCACCACTCAAGGCAGACACTGGATCCCAAGTGAGATCCCAGGTGAGCAAGGCTGGAGAGGGCACTGGAGGCTGTCTGTAGACTGATGGCTTTATTCTTTTGACATTAGAATGCAGTTCTAGGTGTAATGACTTGTTCAAGGTAAAAAACATGCTTTCTAAAATGACCATAAGTACTGTCCCAAGATGCATTTCACCAGCTCCCTCAAAACCTGAAGCCTGACTATACCCTATACCCCATTTTTCATTTCTTCCAAGTGCACAGTCAGAGATATTTGAAAACAAAGATCTTCAACATCTTCTCCCTACTGTGCTTAGGTCCACAGTGGGGGCTAGAACATGCATTGCCTGACACCTTCCTCCCCAGGTATTTTCATTTTTCCTTATCTCACTTGTTCCCTCTTTATGGGAAAGATGGAGCTTGCAAACACGGAGCCTGAAAATAGTTTTGCCCTTTTGGTGTTTCCAAAGAAAGATGTCTCACATTTCCTAATGCCACGTGGCTGACTGCTGGAGGAAAAAGAATATTCCAGTCTATGGGGGTGCTAATTAGCACCAATTAAAACTCAGCTGAGCTGCTTGGGCCCGGAATTACCTTGCAGGACTTGCTCAGCCCTTGTGAGAATCAAAAAGGGCTCCAGAAAGAACGAGATTCTGCAGTAAGGGGAGTACCAGCTTACTCTTCCCACTAAACCTCTCAACTAGCCTGGGCCAGCCAGCATCCTTAAGTCAGGAAGTCAAATCTTTGTCAAGAGCATAAAAGGGCTCAACTTGCTGACATCATTAGAAACTCTCCCCCAGTTAAAAAAATACACACACATATATAAGCAAATATATATATGTGTGTGTATTTTTATAAAATAGATATACAAAATCTCAGCTACTCAGAAAGCAGAGACAGGGGACTGCAGTTAGAGGCCAGCCAAGGTAAAAGTTAGCAAAACCCTATCTCAAAAGCAAACCAAGTGTGGTGGTACTCACCTATAATCCCAACATACAGGAGGCATGCGGTCTGAAGCCAGACTGGGCAAAGGCACAAGATGCTATCTGAAAAATAACTGAAAGCAAAAAGAACTAGAGGCATGGCTCAAGTGGTAGAACACTTGCACTGAGTTCAAACCCAAAACACAACAAATGAAAGATGCAAAGTACTCTTCGTTTGAAGAGGGTGCAGAGATGAGGACTTTATAACTGTGCACATGACCTCCAATGAGCAGGATTTAGTGCAGCCAGGAACACGTCAACTCACCACAGCAGAAAACTAGAGTTCAAAAGCCAAGTATCACTTCAGAAACACCTGTCTTTCACCCTGAGAGAGGCAACTTACAGAAGATTGTGGATCTTGAGTGCTGTTTGGTGGGGAGGGGAAGAATGAATGAGAAATCAAGTTGTCAAGTTCAAACTTTAAAAACTATGACTTTAAATATATGGTTTATTATACATCAATGAGGTTTCCAAAAAGTTGTTTTAACTTCAGTAAGTCAAAGTCAACTTATAATTGTTTGAATAAAATAGCCTCATATTTTAATAAGATAGTCATCCCCACTTCATAATAAGAACAAAAGTCAAGTTTGTTCCCCACCTGGAACTGAGGGGCAGAACTTGAATGGGGAGGAAAACCCGTGTCCCATGGAAAGAGAAACAAGTGCAGGCAAAGGTTACTAACAGCCCAAGACAGGATGTTATAGGTGCCAAATGAATGACTCAGGCAGCGCACACTACAGGAGTGACTGCTGACTATGCACCTGGGGACGACCAGCCATTCCACTGCTCGACAACAGGGAACACAGTCCTCCCAGTCCTTGGTATTTGGATTTCCACCGCCAGTGTCATCTGTGTCCACACTGATGGGCATGGCCCGTGTGTCATCAAGAAATACCCAGAGCTGTTGTCTCTTCCGTCTCCCCTCAGGCTAAGGCAGGAACACCTGGCATAGTCAGATCCACTTTGGAATACAATCCCAGATGAGGTTGCCCCACAGTGCAATGTGGCATTCATCAACCAAAACAGAGCTGACGCATCTCTATTTAGGAGCATCATAAAGTCCTACCTGGGCACTCTGGAAACTTCATGACTCAGTTTATAGACAGACCTAATAGGACCATTTTCCAAATGTCGATTTAAAAACCACTCAGTCAAATTTAGGATAAGTACATTGCCTTAGATACTCAGTTACAATCACTTCCCACCATGAAGCAAATGAAGAGTGGCCAGAGCGATTATATGAAGAAAATGCAGTATCTGTGAAAGACATTTACAGATTATAATAGCTAAATGACAAAAGTTTTAACAGCTCAGCCTCTAATGCAGGGCTTAGGACACAGGAGGCAGTCAATAAATGTCTACTGAATGGAGAACAAATATATTATAGGAGAACTTTTGAGGATCTAAGTCAACTCTCTAATTGATGTGCTAGTCTGGTTTTCATTATAAGCACCTTGAGATAAGCCATATCTTCTTATCTATCTTCACAAGTTGAAAGGTCTAAGCTGCTGGAAAGTTTCTATACAATGTGTGGTTGTTGAAAGGTTTTTCTACTCCCCTAAAAACCATTTAACAGCAAGATGCGTCAGGTATAGACAAATGCATATATTTATAAGTGTGTGCGTTTGAACCTAATGGCAGCACTCAGCTGTTCTTTATCAGACTGCCGTTATCTTCCATTCCCAGTTTGGCTCTCCATTTTCCTAAGCATGTAAACAGTCCAGCTTTAATGTTTAACCCTGGTCACCATAAAACTATCAGTCAAAGGAGCAGGCTGGAGCCCAAGGGGCCACAGTGAGCATCCCCACCACAGGCTGGCTGCTATTCGGGACATGAGAACCGTGATCCTTGTTGTTCATTCTAAATCCCAGGGAAGGACAGAGGAACTTACAGTGTGCTTACGCCACTCTGTCAGCCCTAACAAACTAGATCTCCTAACTTGGAAAGAACAACTCTTGTTATTAGCTCTCCCCAGATTACCACACTTCCCATTCAAATCCTTTGAAATTTAGGACCAGACCCTCTACAGGCTTACAGCACCAACACCAAGGCACCTCTCTCTCTGCCTTGTCTGGTGACTTTGTATTGTCTCTAGAAACAGGCAGTATTGTTCTGTGCATGCTGGTCTCATCCCAACACACCCCGGTCCATCTCTCAGTCTTTCTCTTTGCCACCCTCTCAATAGTTATTATATGTGTCTCAAAATGCTCTACTAATACAGAGAGATACCAAACCTCTTCCCAGATAACAGCATAAAGTAAAAGTCTGGAAAAAGACAGAGGTTGGATTGGGAAAAGAAACACCTCACGCCCTTTGTTCTACTAGGAGTTCACCTTCCTGCTGTAAGGTCCTTTGGTCAGACTTGGAACAACTGAGCTGAGCCAGCACTTTCTGCCCTAACAGGAGGAACGCTAGATAAAGGAAAGTCAAAATACCTACAGAGGTCAATTAACACACAACTGCAGGCTCCAGGCTTCCTACTCTTGGCAGTCACCATCTCTCAACACCTCCTCATCAGGTCGTAATTCTACATGCATTCACTTCCATGCATTGTCCCAATCCATACCAACTTCAACCCATTATTCAAGTTCCCCTGACTATTACAGTCCATCCAACCCTAAGCTTGACCTCCTGAGATCCATATTGCTTCTGATCCAGCATCATCTACTCAGCCCTTAAAACAAACAGACTTAGATTTGAATATATGTGCATTTTGTTTTCTCAGTTGACCTGCAAACTGAGGGCAGAACTTTCCCTACCAGCGCTGCCACCTTTCTCATAGTAGGCATGCTAAAAAGTTTGTGAACTGACAGAGAATAGAGGTGAAGTAGAAGCCGTTACCTTCCCCAGTGTCACTCTTAGAAAACTCTCCTTATCAATGGAAATAAATCACTAGGCTTCCTATCCTATCCTTTGAGATCTAATATATGTGTGTGGTTCAGTGTTTGCAGCAAGGTATTGTCCATGGATATTTAAGGCAGATTCGGTTCCAGTCACATTGTCATTTGCTGCTTGCACATTTATGAAAAATTAGCCTTTCACTATGAAATTTTCCATGGCTGGCTTCAGATACTAACTAAGGGTGTTTCTCTTTCTCTCTCTCTCTTTCTCTCTCTCTCTCTCCTTTTTTAACTTTTGGAAAATTTGAACAATATCCAGTCAGCCATGTAGAAGTTGGGCATTAGTGAAAAAAAACAATAACATGTTTTGTCTTTCAAAATCAATGTAAGCCTTTCTTTTGTGTGACCAATTAAAAAACAACTAACTTCAAAATGAGAAACTTTCCACTTGTCTAGGCCTCACCAAGGATGAACCTTGTTGATAATGTGAGATAATGGAATGGGAACAGAACACAAACAAAAGGAAGATGTGTCTCTTCATAGCACTCGTGTTAAGCTTCATAAGTTCCCAAAGCTGCATTCTCCTCCCCAGAACTTCTGGATTTTAAAAATTCATTATATTTGCAAAGTCTCAGAGTTCATTAAGGCTGAGCTAAAACTCAGTAAGAAATGAGAAGTTTCCAAACAATCCAGGATAAACTTCTGGGCAGCAAATAGTTTAGTTATCTTGAAAGAATTCCCTCCAAATTTCCCTTAATATAGACTCTTATGCCTTCTCAGCTCTCATCTATAAAAATTTCCTCACAGAACATGGATTTTAATACTCTGAATCATGCATGTTCATTCTATGCCCTTTGCAACTAGAAAAATAAATGGAAACAACTGGTCACTTTAATTAGTAAATACATTTTTAATTTGGCAATGTGAGTTGCAAAACATTTGCAATCTGTAGGGCTGGGGGTATAGCTCAAGGGGAAGAGCACTTGTGCCAGGCCCTAGGTTCCATACCCAGTACAGGAAAAAAAACTGTAATCAGCAGAATACAACATTGGAGAAATTTTTTAAACCTAATTCCTCAATTATGTTACCAAAATTCTACATTACAATTACAGTAACAACTACCAAAATAAAATAAAAATCTTCTTTTAATTAAAAAAAGATACTTTTAAGACTATTTGGGGTTAAGAAAGAGTAGTATAGATGGGTGAATTTGATCAAAGTACATTATATACATGTATGTAAATATCACAATGAAACCCCTTTGTACAATTAATTTATGCTAATAAAGAAATTTTAAGGATATTTGGAGAATGGAAATGAAACTCAGTAGTAGAGCACTTGTTGAGCTTGCTCAAGGACCTGGGTTCAATCCCCAACGTGCCCCAAAAAAGGATATTTTACATGATATAATTCCTAAGAACTATATTGTATATTCTAAACACATTCAAACATAGGTAGACTATTAAAGATCTTAAAAGAAAAACCCAAAGTTTCAGTATGACATCAACCAACTCCCAAGAACCAAAAAGGAAGAGGTGAGAAAGGCAGAAAAGACAAGTGTGTAGAAATTCCCTGGTTACAATGAAGGAACAAACTACCAATTGGTTAGACTGCACTCTAAAAGATTCCTGAACAACATCTAAAATAAAGTTGATGCTAACATTTTAGGAGCAGAAGAAGGGTAGGAGCAGCTGTTGATACGCTCAGAACAGTTCCGGCTACCTCTTCACACCGCCCATCCCACCGTTCACCTTGCCAGTATTCTCCCTGCTGCACATCTTCAGCCACAGCTCTGAAGCAGAATTTCCCAATGCATATCTAAAGCAATCACTAAAGAAGCCAGCACCCACCCTTTACTGAAGTCAGGTACTTTAGCAACAGTACTTGACTGTAGGCTACTAACTAACTAAACAGTCCCCCTTTTTATCAGTCTATCCCAAGTCCATTCTTCAGGGAAACAAATCAAATTCAAATCTGATCAGGCTTTTTTCCCTGCTTTAAATCAGTCATTCACTGGCTCCCCCATTGCTCTCAGAATAAAGCCCAAACTCCTAAACAGCTATTCACCTGAAGTGGCCTTTCGGGATTCCAGGGTTAAGTTAGAAAGAAGGGAGGGAGGAAGACAGATGCCAGCTGACAGAAAACTCTTACTTGTCCTCATGCCACCAACTCACTCCCACCCACCACACTTCACTTGCAGTCACACTGAACAATTTTCTGTTTTCCCTTTCTCTTAAATGTTACTTTCTCCCAAAAGCCTTCTCAGCACCACACATCTAGGATGGGGTCCCTTTTAAATGCTCTGGTGACATCCATCACAGTGCTTTCCATACTATATAATAATTGTCCTTTTGCTTATCTGTCCCCAATTTGAGACTAAGTCCTCTGATCTCAGGACCCATATCTATCATGCTTATAGCCATATCCCCGGGGCCTAGCTTGAGACCTACCACTTGAAGGGGGGCCTCCTCATGGTTTGTTGAATGAAGGAATGATCTAGAAACTAGGAAGAAAAAAAGGAAAGGGTGGATATGCTTGATTCCTTCTCCCATGAGCAGTAGGTAACTGACCCCAGCAGAATTTGCCAATTTAACTCCTCACCTCTGTGAACCCTATGCTGAGCTTTTCACAGACCTTTGTAGCATAACAACTTTTTGTCGCAGTGGAACAATGTGTGCGCCCCCTCAAGAATGCATAGGCAATGGTTGGTGCTTCCCCCCACTAGCCTCCCTTCTGGTTCATTTAGGAGCGCTGACCAGTATTTATGTCACAGTAAAACCACCTTCCTCTCTATCCACACTCTGGTTTTAGTAAGTTTTGCTCTTCAGGGAAAAATATAATCCTTATTGATGTTATTGTGAACTACATGCATTAAGAGAGGAATCAAGTGTGTATGTTTTAAGAAATTATTAAAATATTTTAAATTGTTTTGTTGCACTTGTCTTTTTTTAAAAATCTCTTTGTAGAGCACCACTTCAATCACAGTAATATTTACACTATGTGACAAACTGTTGCAAGCAACAGGCTGCTGAGGGACCTTTCACAGGTGAGCTATGGAACTTCAACAGAGCTACATGCTCTGCAGGAAGCCACAGGGTGTTTCATCCTGAGTCTGGGAAAGCCACCATTGAGAATGACCAGTTAATAACACCTGCAATGAAGCCATCTTGAGGCTTCCTGAACTTCCCAGGACCAAGTCAACAAGTGGTATCCATTAACCACCATGACTGTAGAAAATCAAGTAGAAAACCACCACAGCAAAAAATCAACATGGTGCTGCCCCTGAAAGAAGCTTCTCCTGTCAGAGCCTGGAGTGGAGGTAGCAACCCTGATAAACAGGAGGCAGGTTGGTGAGACAGTTTCACAACCAGAACTTGCCCCCTCCCCTAGCCACCTAACCTGCCATCTGGAAGCTTCCTGGTGGATGGCAGCCTCCCATCCAGTTCTAGACCCATCTGTGAGCTGAAGGGCAACTCTCCAAAACCCCTGGGAATTCTAAGTGGTGCCAGGTGACAAACACAGGCCTGAACTCTTCCTGCATGACCTTCAGCCCAGTCCTGGCCCATCCTCCCCTGTGCCCCACCTAAGATGATCAGAGATAACCATGCCAAACAGACCAGCATGCTGAAAGGAGCTAGGTTGGATGGAAATAAGGGGTGACCAGACTGGGAAATGCACCACTGACTTTCCCCTAAACCACACAGACCTCAAAACTTGTCAGACCGGTTTAAAATTAGCCAAGACCTGGGAGAATCATTTATTAAATGCATCTGTGATGATTCATTTAGATTCACTCCAGTTCTGAAATGATAAATGACAGTGAAATGACTGGATTTATCTCCCCCAAACGGGTCACAAGGGCCCTCCCATGGCCCTAATGAAAAAGATGGGATAAAAAGCATGAAAGCAAGAACTTAAAAACAGCATTGTTTTTATTCACTGGAGGAAAAAGAGAACTGAGAGGAGTTGAAGGCATGGGCTCAGTCTAAGGGGCATGCAGGCTCTTCCTAGCCTGAGGAAATATTTTCTGGAAAGGAGTCAGCTTAATGTATGTATATAAAGTACTTTCTCAAGCCTGTGTTACTTTGTATTGCAACTTACAATGTTCTGGATTGCTCTGTTTGTTTACAATTGTGATGAAATCCAGTCCCCCAGAATTTGCCTGCTTTCTCCAGGGTTGACCAACCTCAGAAACTCCCACCACACCCCTTCCTTTCCTTCTCCAACATACAACACAGAATTATATATGAATGACCCAAGGCAAATGGAAATAAAGATGCTGGATTTATAACAGGCATAATCCAAACAGACACACACAAAAGATAACTGCTTCTCTCATGTTCCCCAGATACAAAGTTTAATTGCCTGCTTGACTTTGCCTTCAAGGTCATCAGGATGAGACCCAGAGTTCTCATCAATTGCCCAACGCTGCCAGAGCAGGCATTTCCATAGACTAACTCAAGGTCTCCTCTTCTTCCTATAGTTCCCTGCTCTTTTCGGGAGGCAATTTCTCTTTTCCATTTGACTTTTCATGAAGAAGCTTGAGTTTCATTTTCCTTTGGCTTCCAATCTGAGCTTTCCAATTCAGACTATGCTATAAACTTCCTCAATGACTCAGTGATTTATGGCCTGTTTTTCCTTTAAAGTGGAAAAGCACTAATCCCTCAAAGTGGGGAGACTACGTTTCAAATGTGACGTAATCTGGAAATACGTCCACTCAGCATAGTGAGTCTGGACCTGACCCATCACTGAAGGTGTATATAAAGATCTCAGTCCTTGACTGAGTATGGCCTCAGCCACAGTGAGTCCTCCTGACCAAAAAATTCCAACTTCACCTGTCACTGATATGTAAACAAACATTCCAGAGGTTGAAATACCACCCTCTAGGAGAAGGAATTCATCCTCCACCACACTCTTCTAAAATGCCAGCATCAGAGAATTTGTGACCAACCATACAACTCATTGTGAGTGAGTTTTATCAGCCAAAACAAACCCAGGTATCCCTACTGGGCCTCAGGCTAGGAGAAGCTGGAAGTGGAAGACAGGACAAAAGAACCCGAAGTTAGTCTGCCTCCTTCCCCTTGTGGCTGGAAGTCAGCCCCAATGATCACACATCTTTGTAAGCAGCTGTTTTATAATCTTTCCCAATAACACGAGGAAATGAAATATTGGAAAACACCTTCACAACAGAGTTGATTGGTAGCAAATGGTCTGAATCCTGTCAAGTGATAATGATTTTTGAATAGAAACAGCAAGAGTTAAATTGCACTTGGATCATATTCACCCTAACCTGATTCAAGAAGGAAGAGCAATGGTCCCATGTAATTCTCTATGAACAGTCTCTAAAAGCATAACATTGGCTTTGCTTTATAAATGTCAGTGTCCAAAGACACAGCAAGGATGAACTCCTAGAATGTCAGTTAGAAAATCCTGCTAATGGGAGCCCTGTGTGCACACTCCTATTTTAATATACAAACATTTGTTTAATCTAAGCCCTTTTCTCTTCCTTAGAGTCAGCAGCCTGTAAACAACACTTGGGATCCTACTTTAAAAACTAAAGCTTTAGCCTTTCTGATAAAAACATTAACAAAAATGAATAATGACTCTTTCCTGCTCACCACATTAGTCTCCTTTGGTCAACAGCCCTAAATATTTGCTTAAAATGGTAGGGGGCAGATTCTAAGACATGTTTCCCAAGTGACATAGTGAGACATAAGTACTGTCCCCAAAACAGTGTTGCATGATCAAGTGAGTTCGGAAACAGTGCTCATGCCGTTATAATCCAGGAAACTGACGGAAAGTAGAGTGAAGGCTATGAAAAGTCCTACAGTGAGTGTTTAGCTTTATTTAATCCACCAGTTTCCAAATGTTCTTGATTATGGCACTCAGTTTTGAATGTGTACAACCCATTAACCTCTTTTATTGTGTGGAACACATTCCAGGAACCCCTGCTTTGAAGGAACTGCTACAACTCAGAAGGAAAACTGGAGCTGTTTCAGTAGGTTGATGTTGATTGAGTTACAAAAATAAATGTATCCTGATACTCTAGAGTGTTCTGGAAGTAGTGGAGACAAAAAGGGCACAACTAAAAGAAAAGCAAATTAAAAAAAAAAAAAAGACACCCCTTATCTCTGGTTTTTGTCATCCATCCTCCTGACCTGTACAGACCAACCACTGAGAAACAGGCAAGTGGTTCTCTCAATCAAACAGACAAGTTTCAACTTTTGTCAGCACAAGTGGTGGTCTGATCAATTGCTCCAACCTCAGTCAATAGCAGAGGAGCATACTGAAAGAATAAATAAATGAAACCGCCTATTTTACCAAAGGTTCTGGACACATGGTATTGGCATTAACTATACAACTAATAAACTGGCTGGTTTGCTGGCTGGCTAACTCAGTGGGTAGATGGATGATGGGTGGGTGGCTAGATCAATAGATAGATGATGGATAAGGAGAGACAGTAGTTGGAAATAGTAGCAGTACAAGCACCTTAGCAGGAATCAGGAAACCTGTTTTCTCAATCTCTATGAAGTTTTTTTTTTCACTTTGATCAAATCACTTAACAGAAGTTAAGAGCTTTTATATTTTTATTTATAAGTGATGATTTCATGAATATTTGATATTAAATAGCAGATTTTACATTTTTTTATTTGGAGGAAAATGTTTCATGAATCTTTCCCCACCTGATCTGCCCTGAAAGAAACACAAGAAGAAGAAAAAGAAAAGGAAGGAAAGAAAAAAAAAAAGAAGGAATTTTGATTCATTTCGTTGCATTTTGAATGGAGCTTAAATGCTTAAATTGAGTTCAAATGCATAAAGGTATTACATGTGCAATTGTAGTGATAACAATACCTCCAGACCAGACCCTGGGTTCTCCTGGACCCAGTGTGTTTGGGAAACTAAATGTACAATGAATAGCCCCAAACTAAAAACCAAAAGACCCAGGTACTCTTCATCTGCTGGGGCCACCAACTCATCATTTAACGTCCCTGGGTCTTGTTATCTTCAAATTTCAAATTAAGACGAAAAGATGTAATTTACTACCATATAAGTTTGATGGAAAAGTCAAGACAGAAAGTACAATTGTGTCTCACAAAGGGCGAGGCAGAAATACCTTATCTTCCCAAGTCCCTGCATTCCTGATCAGAACCAGCAAAGCTCTCCTGGGGTGGCTAGAATGGTAGCTTGTTCTGGGGAAATCCGCAGTGTGCCATAGGGCATGAATTAAACTCTCTATCCTTGAATTTCATGGTTCAACCAGGAACCCATATGCACCACTATCTGATTTTGAATGCTACTTGAAGGGGTTTCAAGAGGTGGGAGCACTTGGAGAACTGAAGTGCATCAGGGGATGTTTCTGCACTCTTGATGGTGGCAGACTGAGGAGCAAACTGAGTTTTCAGAACCAGTTCATCCTACCCAACCTTCATGGTCAAGGTCAAAGCTACCCCCTCCAGTAAGCCATTCATTATCTGTCTTGTCCTGAGCAGTCCTAACACATCTGCCTTTATGGAACTGAGTTGTAAACTGTGAGGTATTTAGTGCTAGAACCTCTCTGCTTTCTTATCTTCATCTCACTGTACTCGTTAAAAGTATGCTAAATGAAAAATTGTGCTCCGGGACACTGTTGCTCAATTTTTTTTAAACTGGAACTTACAGTAAGACCCAAGATCATACATCTTTATATAACTAAAACTGCAACAGTTTTTATAAAGCAATATTTGCCCTTACTGCATACAAGGCATTCTGATAATAACTTCAGTAGTTCCATATTTAAAATTGGTTTGGTGTTTGAGATCTACTTAAGTAGGGCTGGGAATTATCGCCATGACAAAGCGCCTGCCCAGCATAAGCACAGGTCCTGGGTTCAACCTCTGGTCAGTGGAGGGGGGGGGGAGGGGGGAGGGGGGGATCTACTTAATCAGTCCTAACCCACAGTTTGAAAAGCAGGGCTCCAGACAAGATGCACTTTGATTCTTTTTCTTATGCCTTCCCCTCTCAAAAAGAAAAATTTGAGCCTGTGAAAAAAGTATATAAATTCTAAAACTTCCTAAATGTCTTAGCCAATTGAAATTTGGAAAGGATCAGGTGATGCCCTCTTGTTTAATACCCAAATCCGCCTAGAGAAGGAGCATGGCACCTTGCTGTGAAGAAGGCCCTTGCCTTCCGCCAGCAGACAGCCATGTCTGGATCTCAAGACTATCAGTGTACCACATGCACAGGCACACATACTCACACACAGCTGATCCTAAAAAAGGAACTGATCATCTTCGATTATATATGTTTTAATTTTTTCAGATATTACCTGCCAGGGTGCTTTCCAAAAACAGTGCCTTTTATTTACCCTTCAACCAACAGGAGAGGAACAGACCCAGTTTCCTCTCCCTGAAACTCATGCAATCAGTCTTTTTTTCAAATGGGCTTTTCTTCCTTTCAGTTCCAAAGACACAGGCTCCAAACCCTTTCTGGGGAGTCCTCACTGTCCCCAGCACAGCAGCAAGCACAGAGCAGCATCCCCCCCCCCACACACACACACACCACTCCAGGAGGGCAGAAGTGCTCAGCACAGCGCTAATGAGGCCAGATACAGGCTGGCCTTGTGAAGGGCGCCCCATCTGGGCAGTAAAACCCCTTCCCGCTGGGCCTAATTTGCTCTCCAGGCGCTAAGGAGTCTCAGTGCAAACCCCTGCTGCAAGTCTTACCCACTAGTGGACTGCCACATGACTCCATCTTCCTGCCTGTTTTGGAATCACTGTCTTATCTGTCTTCCTCCCCTTTTCCCCTGAAATAGTGGCTTTGTGGGTATCTGTTCACAATCACATGATAAGCAGTGATAAAGAGAAACTCTTAAAGAGCCAGGCAGGGACAAGGAAGCAAAGAGAAAGTTCCATATCTCGAGGTGGGGGAGGGGGAAGGCTTCTAAGACACCAGTTTCCTAGAAACACATTTTATATCTTCAGTCCCGACAGTGTACAGGAGTGAGGCAAACTGTTTGGCTAAGAAACCCAAATGGTACTCATGCTTTTTCTTGGGAAGATAGTCTAAGACCCACTCTGGTCCCTGCTGAGAAACTGACTCTAGCCTCGGTTCACACATTCATATAATCTGGGTGAAAACTCCATACTCCATGCCCACCCCCAGACCCTAAAGCAGTTCATCATTAGGACTTACATGTGTGTGGCATGTTTCATTTTTCAGTGGCACAGTAAGTGACACTCACAACCCAATGAGGTAAGCAGAACCAAGATGACTACTGCCATCTTACATTGGAGGAAACTGAAGCTCAGAGAGGTCAAGTTTCTTTCCCAAGGTCACACAGCTCATTAGTGGTGGAGTTAGGCTGGTGAAAAATAAACAAGCTAACTGTGACTGCAGCACTTTGTGAATATACACTGGCCTATAAATGCTTGAAAGCAGGCAGCAAATACAAACTTGGCAAACCTCAGCCATTTCCTATGTAACTCATTATAATGAGAGCTACCATCTGTCTCAGCCTTTTCCCTCGTGCGAAACACAACCTGTACCCCCAGTGACCCTTGGACACATAGAATTAAATCAAATGGCCTCTTTAACAACATCATCAGTCCCAAACCACATAAGCTATGATTCATTTTAGAACAGTGAAATCACTACCATTTTTGTGTGTTTATCATGTGACAAGCACTGCTCTAAGCACTTGTTTGCCTTGCACTATTCCAAATAACACAATTAGATAAATACCACTGGCTTCGTATTACGGATGCAGAGATGACAGGTCAGAGGTTACCCAGCTTGTCAAAGCTGGCACAGCTGCTTCAGACCCTGCACTCACCACTATACGGCCTGCCTGGCTTTTGTGCTTTTAACTTACATCTGTGCACGATCGATAACATGAAGGTACCTTTTTAGTGCTACACTCCACTTTGTTATGGAAGGAAGGAGAACAGCTCAGCACAAATAACTAAAGGTCATCTATTATGGATATAAAAATTATAATTTAATGTTAAATTTTTATTTCGCCAATCCAGCATCCATTACGTACATGTTAAGTGTTAGGACCAAAAGGCAGGGGAGTTCACTGCCAGGAGCCTTTCTTGTCTCTGCTAGAGAAAGGACAGAAGGCATCTAGTCGAAAACACCAACATCAGTGATTTTAAATGGAGACACAAACAGTAAATGTTACTGGGATGAGGAGGCTGGACTGCATTCTGTAGGCTACCGGTGCTGAGTGGAAAACAGCCATTGGCTCTGAGCATCCTGAAAGGTATTTACTACCATGATCAGGACCCAACTCTTACACAAGTCCCCTGGATTCCAGGGAGACAGACTAACAAAGATAGGAAGAGGACTCCTAAAGCTGTCACCATGACTTAGTACTCAGGCACCTGGAACGCAAATGAGATAGGCTTTTCTAAAGTGAAGAAAATATTTTTTAAACCAGCTAGGTGGTCATGACCAGGGATTGTCACCTTCTACAAGCAGAGCCATGAGTGTCATTGTGGGGGAGGAGAGGCCTGGGGTCCTATAATACAAGACCAGCCAAGGCACCCTCCTTGAGTCTATGAGCTCCAGAAAAGAGTAGCATACAAAAACACAGGCCTCTACTTTTCACTATTTCTGGGACTTTTTTTTAACAGAAGGTTAAATCCTCCTCAGTCCTCAGAGGGGCAAGATGACCCAACAGAGTCATTCCCGGTCATGTTTCATTATCAGGGTTATAGAGACCAGAGGCTGAGCAAATAAAATAGAGGGCTTCTAGCTAAATTTGAATTCCAAATAAGCAATGAACATTTTTTAGTATAAGTATATCCCATGCAATATTTAGGGTATATCTTTAGTTTAAAAAAATAAGCTGGATGCCATGGTACACATCTGTAATCTCAGCTACTCGGAAGGTAGAATCAGGAGAATTGCAAGTTTGAGGCAGCCGAGACAAAGAGACGGAGACCCTGTCTCAAAAACAAAATACAAACAAAAGGGCTGGGGGCATGGCTCAAGTGGTAGAGTACTTGCCTGGCATGAGTAAGGTCCTGGGTTCAATTCCAAGTACCACACTAAAAGAAGTATTTATCATCTGAAGTTTAATTTAACTGAGCGTCCTCTATTCCATATGCAACTCTAGGCTCGGGGTATTTCTAAGAGAAATAGGGTGGATGTCACAGGAAAGCAAAAGACACAAAGGAAGGAGCGAGCTACATGTAACAAAGATCAACTTTTTTTTAACATCCCGTAAGATATGGTGCTGGAAATGTACCTCAGTGGAACAGCATTTGCCTGGCATGCACAAGGCTCTGAGTTTGATCTGAGAGAGAGAGAGAGAGAGAGAGAGAGGAGGGAGGGAGAGAGATAGGAGGGAGGGAGAGTTACTCAGTTGCTCCTCAGTAGGGCAGAGCTGAT
This sequence comes from Castor canadensis, assembly GCF_047511655.1. Taxonomy (NCBI): domain Eukaryota; kingdom Metazoa; phylum Chordata; class Mammalia; order Rodentia; family Castoridae; genus Castor; species Castor canadensis. Next base: position 39,300,338 of record NC_133397.1, on the reverse strand, counting down.
GCTTAAACACCCATGTACTTTCACCTGCATGTCTTATTTAACCCTCACAGCAAGTCTACAAGCTAAGAAGGATGATTATTACTAACCCTTTCCACAAATTAGAAAACAAATGTTTGAAGAGTTAAGTGAATTTTCTCATAATCACAAAGCTATAAAACAGAAGAGCCAGGCCTGGTGCTCTTGGTGAATTCTGAAAAAGATGAAAAGGACTTCACATGGTTGAAAGACAAGAGGGAAAAATAATTTCTGAGAACTGAAGGTTAGGGAGATTCTCTCTCTCTTCTCTCCTTTTTTTTTTTTTTTCCAGTACTGGAGCTTGAACTCAAGGTCTCACACTTGCTAAACAGGTGCTCTACCACTTGAGTCACTCCACCAGCCCTCTAAATGAAGGTTAGAAGAGATATTTGCTACATTTAGTTTTTTGTTACTTAAGTATAAATTATCTAAAATGAAGTCTGATGCTGGCTGAGTGACTCAAGTGATAGAGCACCTGCCTAGCAAGCCTGAAGCCTTGAGTTCAAACCCAAGTACCACAAAAAAAAAAAAAAAAGAATAAGTCTAACCTTAAAGATCAAAGGTCTTAATTGACAAGTAAACATCTAATTCCTTAGGAGGACAACAATGTTTTCAAAAGCCTGGCTCTTCTTCAACTCCAGTTTCTCCTTCCTAACTTCAGCAAAGTGGTCAAAAGGAAAGCCTTGCTCTCCAAATGGAATATCTTTGTGCACTGTCCAAATTTGGGCCAGGACACCAGAACAACCACTGTGCTCTTCACAGGTTGGGCTTACATAAGCGACACATGATAGGAAAATGAAGTCCAATGCTTTGACCTGAGAAATGGGATGGACACCTGGACACAATGGAACAGGCTGTAAAAAAGCCTCAAACCTCAGTTACCACACTAGGCCCGCAAGCTAATGCAGATGATGTTCAGGTCAAAATACAACACCATCTCAGCTTTGCAAAAATGCAAGAGGGAAATGCATTAGGCAAACCCATGCCCTGGGACAGAAGCCAATCTCTGGGCTGCCAAAGAATAGCCAGTGTAGAATTCTCGTCCTGTACACCGTCACTAGCTCATTTCAGAGGGGGAGGGAAGTAGAGATTGGAAAAGGTTTTGCTGGCAACTCCCCAGGTGGTTATTACTAACAAAGTCCTCAGACTGAAGTTCAATTTTACCCATATATAATAATGAATTATTATTCACAGATAATTTCTAGTAAGAATTAGTTATCCTTTATTGGGAACTTGCTATAAGCCAGGTACTTTCACATATTTTATCTACTATTGCAATACCTCCAAGATAGCTATGATCCACATTTTCCATTTGCCCAGTATCACACACCCAAAACTTAAAAAACTAGAATTTGCATCCAGGACTGACAGCCTCCAAAGCCCATGCTACTCTTCTTAGATTCATGAACTTGGACCAACCACCCTTCCAGTACAGAAAGGATGTGCTACAAACTGATTCTCCACCCCAATCAGGCCTATCAAGACATAAAGGAAAATTAGCTGGGAATAACACACGGTAGACTGAGGTTAGCTGTCAGGTTAGATTTCTTCTTAACCAAGGGATTCTGTTCAACACTTCGCCCAAAGAAAAGTTCCTAGAACATAAAAGGTATTCATTCCATTTACATGTGTTGAACGGCTGGCTGGATGGCTGGATGGTTGGATAGATTAATGTCCATTCATCTAGTACTCCAACTCTTTGGATAACTTGGCTTTTGGTTTTGGGGTTTTATGTTTTAATGAAGTAATTATTCTTGGATTGCATCCCAACCTTAATTCTGATTGCTCTCATAACCCAAAATGTGACATTTTTTATGCTTTTCTTCCAACTTAGAGGGGCTCCCATCCCTGCTTGTTTAGAACCCATTTTCTTCAATGCCTGGCTCAAATCTTACCAAGAAACCTCTGCCAACTAGCAGAACCCTTGTCACTCCCTCTCTCCTTTGAATCCCCACAATTCTTCAAATTCACTCTTTCATAAAAGGGTGTTAATCTTGATTTCTCAAGTGTCCCCTTTGAGGAAAGTTCATTTCTTCTTTCATCTAATTATACATTTTTTTCAAAATATATCCACAGAACACTAGCTCTTGATGTTTCACAAACAAGACATCCTCTGATGGAACACAGCTGAGAAATGTCTGGCTATCCAAAGGTGTACAACTGCCTTTGCTATAGACCATCTTGAAGTCTCTGATACACACATTTGCATCTGATTCTGTAACATTTCTCTGTCTCTTTGATCACTGAGACCTGAACACATCAGAAGGTTCCTATCCCTTGAAAGAGTCTGGAAAACACGGAGTGATTATTTGCTCCAACTCTGATGACTGATGGATCATTCTCTCAGCTACCTAAAATGGTTGAGATAATCTTCAGTGCACAAGGCAGGAAGACAGAGTCATAGACCTTGCATTCTAGAAATTCTGCTTGCCTGCCAATTTGTTTTTAGAATACCCTTGATGGCTCAATAATACAGAAAGAGGGCTCCATTTTAAAAATACATTTACTTTTTGCAGACCTTGAATACTAGGTAAACAGGCAAGCTATCAAAAATAGCTCTGTGGTTTTGATCACAACAATGGAGAAGGATAAAGAAAGAGAAAAAAGGTAACAGAGGCTGGCAGTTTTGCATTGGAGACAAGACAGCTTCAGGCAGGACAAGAGAAATAAAATATTGTCAAGTACTAGGTTGAATATAGTCAAAAGTCCAAAATGTAGGGTGCAGAAAGCTAAGCCAGGATTGTTAACAGGAACCTAACAGAGAATCTGAAACATGCTAACTCCTGATTTCATGGATGTGGAATTTAGGTCCAACACCACTGATTGATAGGGGTCACCTATCTCCCCATTCAATAAATTTCCCAGGGAAAGAAAACAGTAACCCTGAAGAGGTATGTCTAGGTGTTGTCAGGCTTTGAAAGAATTATGATAAGATCTTCTCAGTTGTAATTTCACACACTAACACATTTATGTTACTCATTGATTAATACTGTGTCTTCTGCTAGGCCATAGATGCTCACATGCCATGGTGCCTGGCACAGAAGGTATTCAATAAATATTTGCTGACTAGACAAAAACATTAGCACTCTGTCCACTGCTTGGTACCTTTGTGTGGCTGGCCATCTTCCTTTTCAACACTGTACCAGATTGTGAATTTCTAAAAGTACAAACTAAATTAGCTGGAATATAAGACACCCCCAGAGAGCCTTTCATTCAGCCAACCACTAAGTGAATGGGTTACACGGACATCTTGAACAGCTCATACTCTGACTGGAGAGCCAGGGAGGGACAAGGAGAGACACTTCCTGCTCACAAGATGCTTATATCTGCTGGAGGGAAGAAGACTGGCACCAAGGATACTATAGTCTGAGAAAACAAATAAACAGATCTATTCAAAACAAACATCAGCAAAATCAAAGACTATTTTTACCCTAGAAATTAACTATGAATTCACCTACCACGGCTTTTCAAACCCATACTTGAGCTGATGCAGTCAAGAGCTCAGTGAGTGTCCTCCTTGCTGGCAAATAAAGGTGATTTTCACTAGCTTAAAACTACCTCTCTGATACTTGAAGGTGAGGTGGAAGGGTAGGTGTTGGGGAGACAGGAGGTCATCATTGGAGCCCTTGGGTTTGGCGGCAGGCTCAAGTTTCTCTTCTTCCTCCCTGGCACATTATGCAGCTCAATCATGTTCCCTCTAGAGTTTCAATTCTGTTCGGATGTTGATGAATTACAAAGACATGGTTATTTCCTGTCCTCTCAGTTCTCCCAGCACAGTACAGATTTTTGGCCACTTCACATAGTTTCTGCCAGAAAATTAAATTTCAAACAGGTGCAGTTCAGCTGATTAGCATTATAATAGATTGTAATTACTTAACAAGACCATATATACCCAGAGGAACTTGGAGCAAAATATGTTTTGCCAAGTGTAGCTTTTATTTATGTAAAATACTGCAGGCCTTCTTTGGAGTTCTTTTAGCCTAAGTGAAACCCGTGGAAGCTTTGTCTGCACCATGCTTCAACGGCTCGGTGAATTCAGGTGCTGGTGTCTGAAATTTCATTTCTTGTCATTGCCAACTACAAAGGGCTTTGTATCTAACACCCTGGTAAGAACTTAAACTTGATTTTAAATTGCAAACAAGGGCAAGTGGGTTTGCTTCTTCCCTCACCACAACCCTTTGCATGGGTCCTGGACACCCAGAGAGTACATGATTCCTGCTTTTAGAAACTTCATACTTGATGGAGATTCTTCAGGACACCTTTAAGGATCTCACAGACTTTAATAAAATAAGATATCCTTTTCTTCTGTCTCCTCAGTTCTTTTGACTGTACCCAGGGACTGCTGAAGGAACCCACTCCACTGCTTCTCATGCGGGGCTTCTCACTAAATGCCACACTTTTACGGTCTTTGGAGGTAAGAACTAAGCCACACACAACAATTGTTTTACCAAAGCCTCAATGTCTATTTAGTGCTAGACCACAGTAGGTGCTAGGGGAACACACTGATTAAATTCATTCATTCATTCATTCAACAATCTGCTAGGCACTGTTTTGGATGTCAAGAAGATAACAATGAACAAAAACCTCTACATTTATAGAACTGTTCTGGTTTTAGAGATAGATAAGGAAGGTGAGTAAGGAAAGTATATATGAAACAGATGAGTGTTAAGGAGGGAAAAACAAAAACCTTGAAAAGGAGCATATGAAAATCCTTGAGAGCCAGGCAAGTGGTACATGACTATAATCCCAGCACTCTGAAAGCTATTTCTCAAACTAGGGAAGACTAGGTTAGACTGGGGAGGGTGGAAGGAGAAATTAGGTGTATGATATTAGGTATATTGATTTGTAGATGCCCTTTATACAGTTAAATGGCAGTGATGAGAAGGCAGATCCACATATGAATTCTAGAGTCGAAGGTTGAGTATGAGCTGGAATTAGAAATTTAAAGTTAACAGCACTCAAATGTATTTAAATCCATTAAAGTAGATGAAATTAGAACAGTACACCAAAAACACCAACTCCTAAATATTCCTATTTCCAATTACATGCTTCAATAAATAATTAACCTTTGTCTTTAATGGTCATAATTCCTAGACCTTCCAAAAACAATCTCATTTGAAATAATTCAATTATTTCCGAAAAAGGCAATTTATTAAGTGTAACTAAGTTAAATTTATTTTTAGACTATGTAGGACTTTTCATATAAATACATTCACAAATCAAGAAGAAAAATATCTTTCACTGGACCATATGTTCAATTTAAGATTCTAAATCTATGAGCATACACACATACACATAACTCTTCAAATACTAATAAAATTGCTGAAATGTATTGTGGCCAGATCTTTTGCTAAGTGTTTTACAAAGATTTCCTTAGTTAATTTTTGAAACAGCCCTCAGAGGTAAAAATTATTATATTCCCATTTTGTAAATAAAGAAACAAGCTTAACAAGCCTAAGTCAAACACTCAAAGTCATAATCGGTGAATGGCAGAGACATCCTGTAGTTATCACTCACTGATTCCAGGGAGAGGGGTCCACAGAGGGGTTAAGGAACTGAGGATCTCAAATATCCACAAATTTGCTTGGTGTCAAAAACAACAAGTTGAGAAACAAGACACACAGACAATTCTTAACTCCCCATGAGGCGCAAGGTTATCTCAGACCCTTAATTCCAGGGTCCCCAGGCCAGGAGTCCATCCATCTGTGATCGCACTAGATCAAGAACTAACCCTTAAGGTAATTGTTTAAAACAAAACAGCTATGGGGCTGAGGGTGTGGCTGAAGTGGTAGAACACCTGCTTAGCAAGCACAGGTCCTAGTTCAAACCCTAGTACCCCACCAAAGGAGAAAAACAACATGTACCAAGGGGAGCAATATTGATTATTGAATTAGATGAAAGTATTATAGAAATAGAGAAAAGCTAGGGATCTATGGATTTTCAGCTTCTAGGAGACAAACTCAAGGTGTAATGTCCACAAGGGAGTCCTGAACCATTCCCAGCCTTCAACACCCAGTTGAAGATGCTTCTCACTTCGCTGTGTAAATGATGCTGGAGGTTTTCAGTGATTCCCTAAGATTTCCCAGCAAGTCCTAAAGATAGAGATATGCCCTGGGGTAGTGTATATCAAGGTGTGGCCAGGAAGAAACTCGGCAGGAGGGCTATTTAACCACAGCCTATGTCCCCAGCCTCTACCCAGGAGATCAGACACAGAAGAGCTATATGTTTGAGCAGAAGGAGCCTCTCCCACATGATTATGCTAGGCCTAACCTCTCCAATGCTAGGGGATATAACTCAGCAGAAAGAGACAGGAGGATCACCAGTTCAAGGCCAGCCCAGGCAAAAAAAGGAAGATAGACCCTGTCTCAAAAAACAAAGTAAAAAGAACAGTGGTACATGCTTTTAATCCCAGCTAGTCAGGAGGCAGAGGTAGAAGGATCACTGTCTGTCTATCAAGGCTAGCTCTGAGAAAGTTAGCTGGAGATCCTTTCTGAAAAATTAACTAAAAGCAAAAGGACTAGGGTAGAAAGCTTGCCTAGCAAATGCAAGGCCCTGAGTTCAATCCCCAGTACTGGGGGAAAAAAAACCCAGTCATTGAGCATTTGTTAGCTCAAGCACAATAAACTACACGTATTAATTTACTTAATCCCCACCACAACCATTTTAGTTAGGTAATTTTACCACCTCCCACCTTTATACATGGGAAGAAATCACAATTCAGAAAGGTCGAGAGGTTCAGTAAAGGTTACAAAAGTAGTTGGTGGGAGAGGTGGTAGTGAAGCCCAGGCAGTCTGGCTCAGAGCGAGGAGCTTAGCCACACTGGGAAATCAACTACCTCCCAAAAGATGACTTGTTCACCACACTGGATTATGAGGGGTCTTCCCCAGGATAAAACAAGAGTGACACAAAGCAGTGATGTCCTCCCAGGTAGGGTGGACAAGAGAGGAACTGAGCTCAGTATGTAGACTACTGAGGCAACAAGAGGGCAAAACCCAGCATGTGAAGGGACCAACCAGCTGTCACCTGCATGCAGGCCTCAAAATCCTTCCCTAGACCCTGTCCCATGTGCAGATGCCACCCATTCAACACTCATTCAGCCTCTGACTCAAACGTGAATCCTAATACTTCTAACTTACACAACTACTCTTACAAATCTTACTGTAAGAAATACAAAATTCTACCATGAATTTTGAAGACATCTGTATGTATGAAAGCTCAGCCCACTAACTGAAAGCCCTATCCTACTACCATTTCTATTCTAGCCCAATGCATCTCAAAGAAAGCATGGTCTGTTCAGAATCCTAAGGACAGCTCACTAAAAATGCAGATCACTAGCACCTATCCCAAACCACAGAATCTGAAGGGGGCAGAGAATCTTTATTCTTAAAACGTTCTCCCTCCCCCAGTGATTCCTATGTCACCCAAGTCTGAGTAGCGTTATCATACAGTTCTTAGAAAACCCAACTAAAACAATAGCATTATAATAGATTCTGATTCAAGCCCAAGCAAAATCTTTCCTTCTCCTTATGATAACGAGCTTTCTGTAAAGCAGGCCCCTCTGCCATCACACCTGAAACGAGTTCTCATTAGCTGAAGAATAATTACCTCCGCCTAGCTTTGAAACATTCTAGAAATCTACTTCAGTTCTCTAAATTGTCTCCTACTCAAAGTGCCACCCCACATCCCTAATGATGTTAAGAGGCACCCAGGATGAACTTCCTTTCTTTGTATTGTACAGCCATATTTATTTTAAGGTGAACAAAGAAAAATTACAACTACAAAATCCAAACCTGTGATTTCATGATGATTAGTGGGGCTTAAGAAAAGACTAAGTAGAAAGCAAAGTGATCAGTTTTTTAAAATATTAAATAATAGAACAGACAGTACTCAGATAAAATCTTAAATTTGGAAAACCTTGTCTTGCCTGGTCCTAACTAGCACCCTCAGTTTCAGCCCTGCTTATCTGTTCTCCAGCCTTGACCACAGGCATCCTCTGCCTTTCTTCCAGCTGTGTCTGTGCCTGGCCCACTGTCTCTTTTTTGCAGGTGTTTCTTGAGATGTTACCTACCCTTTCATGTCTAGCTTGTGCCTCTTTCCAGAAACCCTGCTGGATCCTTCCAGCTCTCCTATCACACTCCCCTTTTGATCTCTTTTAGCCTACTTACAGTACTGCTCATTTGGAACCTGATTGCTACTTAAGTATCTGTGTGTATCCACTGTGTCCTTTCCCTAGTGAAATGCAAGCTCCTTGAGAGTAACCCATGGGGTTTTTTTGTTTGTTTGTTTTGGTTTGAGTTTTGTTTTTGTTTTTTTTAACCTCTTCTTTAGTTACAGTGCTAAATTTCCATGGTGGGATCTGAGCACCAAACATGAACTCAAATGAATCCCTGTGAATTCAGAGTACAGTTGAATGACACACTCTGCACAATGACCAAGGCAGCTGCTTCAAGCTCTCCACATCCCCTCCCATCAGGCCAGACTTCTCAGTCACACCTGAGAAAGGGTGTGTACCTTCCGTTCCTGCCAGGTAAGGAACATAAAGTCCTGAACCCAGGAAACTCAATCCGAAGGTGTGATTCTGTGGGTGTATCTGGATGATGGCAATGGGAAGATGGCCTTAGTCAGTCCACTTACAATTTGTCTCCATTTCCAAAGGCCAGTCACCTGTGCTGACGCATCTGTATGTTCAATCTGGAGGAACCAGAGCAGTCATAGCATCCTCTAGTGAGAACATCCCTGGATGAGCAGTTATCAGAACCATTCCCCCACTCAATTCATCCTATGACTTTGGGCTTCTGTCTCAAGTTTTTTAATCTGCCCAATACCTGCCATACCTAAGTCATACTTGCTATAAAACAAAAGAGATAATGATTTTGAAAGCCCTTTAAGCTATCACACACACAATAAAAATGTCAGGGCCACAGCACATGAATCTGCAGGGAGAGTAAACAGACTGGGAGGCCAGATGCTCGGTCCCCACCAGGCAAACAGTAGGCAACAGGAGGTGAGGGCCCATCTCCCAGCCCATCTTTGCTTGCCATGTGACCTTGGGTACCCACTTAGCCTCTCTGGAGCTCAATGTCCTTGTCTGTAAAACTAGCAACAATCTGGTCTAGGGCCAAATCCAACATGAATGTGAGAATCTTAGAGAATGGCAACCATGGAAGGAGTTCCCACTGCTCACCTGATGCATCCTGAGTTTGCTGTACACCTCAGTTCAGTGGCACCAGAGGCACTGGTCCCTCCAACTGACACCTGTTTTGTGAGTAAACACAGACCTCCCATTCATTCATCTTCCCTGCTGTCTGCCTACTTTCTACCCTGCAGAAAGGCCCCATCTCCTTCCTATCACAGTTAAGGTTTTCTTTCCCTTCCTGTTGAAAACAACTTTTTTTTTTTTTGGTAGTAGTGGAATTGAACTCAGGGCCTCATGCTTACTAGGCAGGTACTCTACCACTTGAGCCACTCCACTAGTCCCCAAAACAACAACTTTGAAACCACAGGTGTTCAGTGCTCAAGTCTGATTCTGAAGTTAGTTATCCCTTCAGTCTCCCAGGGACATGAGTGACTGGGAGGCCATATGTAGATAGGGAACAGGGAACAAGTGGGAACTGGTGTGGAGGTGGAGCAGAGGGGAAAGACATCTGTGAAATGCAGTTGAATGGCACTGAGTTCTTTAAGATTCCATAAAGATTTGTCAGCTCTCCAAAGTGGAAGCCACAGACCTCCTAGGGTTGTACTGGTGTGGCTTATTGGAGCTTCTCTGTAAGCCTGTAACCATGGTTGCAGGCAGGCTACATCATAGCCATGAACATAAAAAAAGCATGCTTTTTTTCTATTTCCCCTAAAACTCCATGTCCTTGAAAAATATATGTAGGTGTTATACCAAGGAAGTTCATAGGCAACCTTGACCCCTTCACGAAGTTATCAGTTTTTGGTAGAAAGTGATTCCTCTACAACTCTTTGTGAGGAAGCTCAGCTATCTCTTTCTGTGTAGACCAAAGAATGTGAAAATATATTCATCCAGAGCAACACTTCCTCTGGATAGAAACATGTAATAAGTCTGAAAATACAGATATTCATTTCCTAATTTAGCACCTTCCCTCCAAGAAGAGCTTAAAAAAGTCGTAAGCCCAGCTTGCTTCTTTCTTCTTGTCCAAGTGCCAAATTTGAATGTATTTGGTTTATAAAACATTGACAAGGCCTTATTTCCAAGTCCCCAATATCTGACAATGTAATCAATTAACAATTAACTCAACCTCAGAGTTAGAAATAGCATTTCATTCCACTGTATCTTGACAATCAAAACAAGGAAACAATATAACCTTCAGATTCAAAGCACTGACTTCCAATTACAAGCTGTACCATTTTAAAAATACATTCTGAATGGATGGGCAAAGAATTGGACAAAACAAGCTAGACTGATGTTTCTGAGACCCTAGAGGGGACATCCTGGAGAAGAACACGTTTTTCTCTTCGTATGACAGAAGATGTGATAACCACCATGAAGCGGAATAGAAAAAGCAAGCTTCCTCTTAGGAAAAATAAAGCAACTCTTCACTTGGCTACGCAGGACAAAGCCAGGACGTGCAAGAAACCATCAGTCTGAGCTCCACGTGCCACTCCAAGGACAGAGGGACCCACCCCCCACACAATCACTCACAGCCAGCCCACCAGGCGCCAGCGGAAGATACCAGGTCCTCAGTCAACCTCCGCACCAGCGAGAGCTCCCTGTACTACCCGATGTCAGGAGGGCACGGAAAGGGCAGAGGCCATACCCTCTTTCTTATCTTTCTTGCCTCAATGTCTATTTCTCCCCAACTACGAAGTGAAATGTACCTGCCTAAGGAAACTGAGATACACACCCACACACACAGTCCCCAATCCCCACGACCAATGAGAGGGCAGCGAGTCTTTCCCCGAGACCCCATGGCCGAGTTCCCGGACGCAGAGGGGCTGAACTCACCCAGTCCTCGAAGTGGCGGCTCCCGTTCTGCAGCAGCTCCTCGAACTGGATGGTGCAGTTGGCCACGAAGTCGTCGTAGCCGATGGGAGCGTCGTGAAAGACAGCCAGCTCGATCTTGCGCCCATTGCACACATCAGTGACGAACTCGTCGTGCCAGGCCGGGCTGTTGGTCTTCTGCTTGGTGGCCGTTTGACCGATGCGGGAGTCGTCCACGTTGAGAGCGATGTAAGGGTCGAGAAGGAAAGTCTGCGGCCGGGGTCCCACCGCATGGCGCAGCGACCAGGCTGTGGGCTTCAAGCTTACGGCCTCGCAGATTTTGATCTTAAGAAGGCCATTGAACACTACCATGGTCGGGGCGGGGAGCGGGGGTCGGGGTCACTCCGTCCGCCCCGAGGGCAGGAATAAAGAACCGACAGTGGGCGCTCGGAACTGTGAGGACTCCTAGGTCCCCTCTTGCGCTGCTCTGCGACTCACTCCCTACACCTTGTGGCGTTGCGCCCTGGCGCCGGCGATTCTCAACGAGTGCATGTATTTCCTCGCCGGGCTCCTAACGGAAAACAGGGAGGGGGGGAGAGCTGGGAGACGTCCGTGTTTGGAGCAAGCCTCTCCCCCCCTACCACCAGCGGCACCTCCACAAGAGGAGACGAGCTGTCGGCTCTGCTGCAAGCCGCGGGAGCTGCCTCGCCACCTCGCTGGCTCTCCGGGTCCGGGTGCAGGGAAGCGGCGCCGCGCCCGGCGCTTACCTACCTTTCCGAAACATAATCCCCGGGAAATTTCGACTCCGGGAGGGGGAGGGGGCTGTGGGACGGGGCGGGGACGAGAACCGGGGGCGCAGATTTCAACCCGGATCCTCTTCGCCCACCCAGCGCCTGCCTCTGACCGCCCGGGGCGGGGGATAGAGCGAGGGATGTGCAGTCTATCCGGAGGGATGCATCTTCCAGAGGAAATGGTCCTCTTCGGAGCCAAATTTTTAAAAATCCACAAGCCACACAGCCAAGCCCGGCCGCCGCCTCCTGGGCGAAGCAGCGCCGCGCCGTAGCCGGCGATCGCGGGGCGCCAAGAGCCGGGAATCTCACATCCGCGCGGGCTCCGGAGTCAGGTTGGCCCGCCGATCCGGCTCGGGGCGCAGGCCGGCACCGGGCGGTGCGCAGCGCGGCGGCGGGGCCGGGACTGCGACTCGGCGCGGCCCCACCTCCTGGGCGCCGGCGCCCGCCCGCCGCGCTCTCCGCGTCCCGGCTCTCGGCTGCCGCTGGCTCTCCGCCCTCCAGCCCGCTCTCCCCGCGATCTCCTCTCCCTCCGTCGGTGTGCGAGCGAGTCTCCCTCCCTCTAATGCAGGAAATGCGCAAAAGACGTCAGTGTGTGTGTGTGTGTGTGTGTGTATGTGTGTGTGTGTGTGTGTGTGTATGTGTGTGTGTGTGTGTGTGTGTGTGTGCACGCGCGCGCGCGCACGCCAGTGTTTGGGGAAATAGAAAGTTTTGCCGGTTGGGGGAGCAATACAAGAAAAGTGAGCCGAGGAGAAAACAGCAGAGTCGGACAGTCTGCCCGGGTCGCAGCTGCGGGCAGGGCAGCCGGGCGGTGACATCGAGGGGGACCCCGGGAGAAAGTTGGAGCACGAGTGCGAGTGCGACGGGCTGTGGATTGGTGGGCTTGGGTCTCCACCGGGAGACCATCGAGCGCGCATCTGTCGCGGACTCTGCGGGCCAACGCTATCTTTAGAGCCGTGGGGAGAGCAGTCGCGGGGATCGAGTTGCCCCAGAGACTCAGGACCCTCCCCCAGGCCCATCCTATTGGGACCGTGGTGGGGAAGGGCAGCCTGCCGAGAGCTAGCGTGACTGTCACTCTGTCCGGGGATGCTCTGCTCGGGGCGGTGGGGAAGGGCGCACGGGGAGGGTCCAGGAAGGCTGGATCTGAGTTTTAAAACATGATTGTCCTGTCTTCCCTTTCTGGGGGTGGGGAGGGAAGGGGATTGGGCAGTGTCTCCTTTGGAATCAGCCTGGACTTCTCAGGCTGTGAGAACTTGTTGACAATTGAAAGCGTGGTAAGAACCCCGGCCCGGCTCGGTTGGGGAGTCTGTTTATTTTTCGCAAAGTGACTCTTCCTATTTACGCGAAACCTTGACTGTGCCTCTTTGAGGGACTTGACTCTGATCCGCGCGCTGACAGCCGGCGTCCGGGCAGCGGGATAGTGGGGCGCGCCCTTCGGGGGGCCATAGCAGTGTCCATGCTAGTTTCCTCCATAACCTTTAAACTCTCGTTGGAAGCCACGGCGGCTGGTCACGTGAGGCGAGCCCTGGGCTGCTGGGGAAGAATTTCCTCCGCGGGGAGCCGGGACCGAGAAGGCGGCCGGGCGAGGGACAGCCCTGCGCGCGGGGACTGGGAACCTGGGAGGGCGGAGCCCAAAGCGCGGAGGCCCGGGGCGCGGCCCAGTTGGAACTGCGAGGACTGCGCACGGAAGGGGTCAACCTGGGAGGCAGGGCTCTGTGAGAGTGGAGAGAGAAAACCTCCGCCCCAATCGCTATGCCAAGTCAAGTCGGGATGGGGGGTGGTTGTGTAGATGCCTGCAGTAGCTCGCCAGAGCTCACTAGTATTTTTCTGAGCTGTCCCCGTGGCGGGGACAGCTAGATATAGAGATGGTGCTAGAATACAATCTTGGGGGCAATTGAGACATGAGATCGTTCACATGTATAAAACCAGAACTTAAAAATGTCCTTTACATGGTCACTCCCACTAGCTAGAAGTATGATATTTTCAAATATCAGTTTGACAAAACATAAGCATTGCTGTTTAATTTTCATTTCTTTGATACGTGAAATTTTTTCCTCCTTGCTTTTCGATTCCACCATTCATTCTATCCTTATTTAACTTTTTAAATTCCCCTTCACAAGGCATGGAGTAAAAGGTAATTGTACAGAGGGCTCGATCTTTGGAAAATGCATTTGAGAAGCAGGACCAGCCCTAAAATGAGATGAGTGAGATGCTTTTCTAACAGGCAAAAACTTAAGGGTGTCAAAAACCTCATTAATCAAAATAATATTTTAATGCAAAACGTTAAAGTAGAAATTAATGTAAAATTTCAGGATGAACAGAATATCCAAAATTAGATAATTTTGAATGCTACACTGAGATACTATTTATGTTAATCAGTTTACTGACACTCATTAAATTTTATACTCAAACCGAATGTTTCACTTGCCTCACCTAGCCCTGGTCCAATTGGATAGCCTAGAAAATCAAGGATTTCATGAAGTTAGGGATCCTTGGCTAGTTAGTGTGCCAAGCTTTGGTGTCTAGCTCTGGTGGATCCTGTGATACATGCAAACAAAAATGCATGGGATTACAGGGTGCTGATGGCTCACACCTGTAAACCTAGCTACTTGGGAGGCTGAGATGGGGAGGATCACAATTGGAGGCCAGCCCAGGCAAAAAGTTCTGGAGACCCCCATCTCCAAAATAACCATAGCAAAAATGGACTGGAGGTGTGGCTCAAGTGGTAGAGCACAGCTTGCAAGTACGAAGCCCTAACAAACCCCAGCCCCACCAAAAAAAGAAATTTTTTTTAAAAAGGCATGGGTTGAAAAACCTTGACCTAAATCTCCCTCCCTTTTGGTGTATTAAACAGGAAATAAGTTTCAAATAAGAACATACAGAACTTGAACTTACTGCAAATCTTACTCCCTCCCCTCCCCCATGGGTGTCTGGCTTTAATAACTTTTTTAAAGTGTAGTATTACAGACACTTGTCAGGTCATGGAAATTATGATACAGAAACTTGTCAATGACTGTATAGTATTTTTTTGGATGTGTGTTAGATTGACTTTTTAAGATTTCTATCCTACCTTTCCTCAGTAAAAAAAATTACTCCAGCTGAGCTTAGCTTCTGTGTGACTTTTTTTTTTTTAAGGAGGAAAGATTTGTTTTGGCTCACTATTTCAGTCTGAGGCAAGGCCTCAAATCTATGGTCTTGCCATCTCAGTGGCTGTCTTAAAACAGATAACCTACAAACTGCCAACACTGTTGCCTTGCCCCCTGGTTAGGTTACAGGAGAGCAGCACTGCTCTTAAGCAACTCTTTCCCCATGTGAATAGCCAGACTACAATTCTCATGGGCGAACAATACCAGTCTCCTTTCTAGTATGAGTCTTTCTGGGGGTGGGGAGATACAAAAAGATTTTGCTAAATAAAATATCTGGTCTGTATTGGAGGAGTGTTTACATAAAAAGGGGAAATGCTGGGAGTCAGCATGTAAACACTGCTAGTTTCCTGCCCTTGTTACATTCTTATTTCTAGGTGAATTGCTTGCCTTCCCACTCTCTAACTTGGCCAAATGAAAATATGTATTCTCCATGGGTATCTACTAATTTTTTTTTTTGAGGCATTAGGGCTTGAACTCAGGACCTCACACTTGCTAGGCAGGCGCTTTTACTGCTTGCACTACTCTGTCAGCAAAATTTACATAATTAAGTTATACTATATATATTCGGCAGTACTGGGGTTTGAACTCAGTCTTCACAGGTATCATGCACATGCCAGATGTGAAGTGGTTTAGGGGAAAACTCTGAAATTTACCTGAAGGGGAGGTGGGTCTAAAATAAACCTTTTCAGATTGCATGTGAAAAGAAAAGCCCTTGTAGGAGTGCGGGGGCTTAGAATGTAAAGTTCCAATAAAAAATTACCAACTGCTTCATCCTGCTCCTGGCCTCTGTATCCAGCACTAAAGGACAAGAAGATAGTTGGTGTGTGCACTGAATAAAAGGCCCTTTGGATTCCAACAGTGACCTAATTATTTCATAATCTTTGAGAGAGGGAAGAGAAGAAGGAAAATGGTGTAAGCATTTAACATAGATGATCAAGATGGGGTTTTTCTTTTAAAATTATGGCTCGTGGGAAAAGACTAATAGAGCAGCCAGCATGTTGCAGGGCAGTGTAACCAATGTTGCAATAGTTCTAGAAACAGGAGCAGCATCCGGGCCACAGGAACTTAGAAAGGCATCACCTAGGTCTGGCGGAGTGGCTCAAGTGGTAAGAGTTCCTGCCTGGTAAGTGTGAGGCCCTGAGTTCAAACCCCAGTACCACAGAAGGAAGGAAGGAAGGAAGGAAGGAATCACCCACAAGGTCCTTTGACCTGGAGTTCTTACAGCAGCTAAAAGAAAAGGGAAGGGCATTAGAGGCAAAGGAAACAGACTGTGCAGGACAGGTAGGAAAGGCCATGGCTGTCTAGGATGCCAGGCTTGTGGCGGGTAGTAACAGGAGATGAGGTAGGATGGAGCCAATAGTTAAGATCTTGCAGGGCCTACAGATAGGTTTGAACTGCTGGGGAGCACTCCAGGGGGCAAGTTGGAGTTCATACTTTAAAAAAGCAATTTGTAGCAAATGGAGATTTTTTTCTCTTCTGTAGCTTTTCCCCAGCAGATTTGCCTCAAAACAGGGTGAAAGAGAGAAAGAGAGAGACACATCGAAGATCCAAGTCTGAAGACAATTTCCATGCTGACCAAGAATGAAACAGTCTGCGGATGTTATTTAGATGGGTGAAAGGGAGCTGGCAAGGGAAGTCAGAACCTTACACTGGCATGTTAATATTGACGGTCCCTGCTGCTTTGTTAGTTGTTGACATTTATAGAATGTTAATGGGGCTCTTCGAAGGTCTGCCTGGTCAGGGCCTGTCATCCATTCCTCATTTGCTCCCTTGAACAGAATTCATTCACCTGGGCCAGGGGATGAAACACATAGCAGCACAATGATACAAAACCATCCAGAGACCTGCCAGCCCCAACCCAGTCCAGCCTCAGCTCCCACCAAAGCCCAGCCTGCTGTTAACTTCCCCACTCCTGTTGCTGGCTTTTGTCTGGTCAGACGTGGTTTCTTAATTTGGCCCCATCACTGCTCTGAACTTTGTTGCAGTGACTCAAAGGCTAAGCTTCAATTACACCTGCAAGGAAATAGGGAGGCCAGAGGTGCCACAGAGAGACGAAAGGACTCGATGAGCTAGTGCTCTTCTTCCTCAGTTCCCTACACAGCTCTATGAGCCTCACTCTCTAGGGAACTGGCACAGAAATAACATCGCATACATCCTCTCCCTTGGCTCAGATATTGCACTATGTCTTGGGACTTTTAATACTTCTATTGATTCATCCTTTCGAAGTACCTACTATATACAAGATTCTGGGGCAGATGGTCTAGGGAGGACAAATAGACATTGGATACTCCAAGCAGGAAGATAGGTGAATCAATTCATTTACACATTTATTAGTCGAGATCGACCTTTCATTAGTCAGAATTGGCTAAGACATGTTGCTATAATAAACAATCCAAAAATCCCAAGGTCTTTAAATTACAAAGGTTTCTTCCTAGGCATGCCAGGAGAAGACTGGGAGCTCTGCTCCCAATCTCACTCCTGTGTCCAGGATGACTGAAAAGTTCCTGTTAGGAACCTAGCTACTGATAGGCCGAGAGCAAAAGGATGTCTGGAGCAAAAGGATGTGTGGAGGGTCTTACACAGGCAATGAAATAGCTCTCCCAGAACTTCCAAGTCTTTACTGCTCACTAGTTGTTACCTAGAAACAGTCACATGACTCCTCTCCCCCAACTACAAGGAGAGTAGAGGTTCTACAATCTGCCCAGGCAAGGACCTGGAGTATTTGGTCAGTATCCCTGGAGACTAATCTCCAGTAACTGGTCCAGTATGGTGAGTCAAGGTGACACCCAGCAAATGACAAATAAATGGCCCAGACAGGAAGTGGTAGTAATGGTCACAGTAAGAGTGGAACTAGTTTGATCCCCTTGACCACTGCATACAGAAGACTTCAGGTGACATGGGGAATCCTGCCAAATATCAGAACTAGCTTCTTTCCCCTCTCCTTCATATGCCCAGCCTACAGGGCCTGCAAGTCCCTGAAGCCATGTCAGAACCAACACAGCACTAGAGAGACCTCTGGACAGCAACAAGCTGGAAGACTTGTTTGTCATGCACTATAGAATTTGAGAGACCACTTCTATATTCTGTATAGTTATTTTATTACATTCCTCCATTAAATGAGGAATCTGAGACCCAGGGAAGTTCACCAACTTTCCAAAAAAGAAAATAAAAACCAAATACCAGTAATTAGAGATCTAGACCCAAATTTTCCACCCCCTGGTTAAACTGACTGCTTTTCCTACACTTTCATGCCAAACCAATACAGTATCCTTTAATGATGATAACATCAATTACATTTTAATTGCTTGGAAAGCAAAAATTTCGGTAATTTCAAGGTGTAAGAGTTGTTTTAATTTATTGGTTCTAAATTAAACTGGCCTTATCCCATTATAATATAATAATCTTATAATAATATGTAATATATTATAATGATGTAATAATTCTCAAGGGGACAATGATTTTGATAGAGTTCTTCCTTAAGTTGTTTTGGTGAGAAGAAACTTTAAAACAAGAAAGAATTTATTGTTCCTCAACTTCTATATCCGTGCACCTTCCCTCCTAACACCGCAGGATGTACTGACGTATTCCCAGCCCAGGGTTTTATGACACCTGTGCGAGTGTAAACAGTTGCTTCCAGAGGCTACTCTGTGGCCATTTTATTAATGAGCAGAGTGACTGTTCTGACTATTCAGGCTAGGTCCTACATCCATAGCATATTCTGGACACTTAGCTGATCCATTTCTACTTCTAATTTGCCTTTCAAGATCAACAAGCAGGGACTCAAGGGTAGAAACTACTGCCATTTATTACTGATACGAATCATTTAGGACTAGCAAACTGATTTACTAGTATGGTTAAATCCACAGGTTCTGTTGCAAGTACATCCTCCATAGGCCAGGCATCATTCCCCCAGCTGAAACTGCCCTCCTCCCTGACTCCCCCACCACTTCTTCCTCATTTTCCTCAGAGCTCTTACCTCTTCCTACTAGATGGGGGGATAATTATTTGGCACCTATTTAATTATCACGTCCCTGAAAGGTCCCTAAGTTCATCTTGATACTCCCAAGCACTTAGCATACTGTGTAATAATGTAATTTAAATGATTCTCCTGGGACAATAAGGATGGAATTCTTGAAGTTGTTTTGGCAACAAGAGTCCTTAAAACAAAATAACTTTACTGTTTTAATAACTTTGTGATATATAAATATTTGAAATAAGAGGAGTGTCACAAATGGTCCTCTAGCCGGTTCTCCCTAGTTTGCCCAAATGAGTGCCTTTGGAACTCTGGGTGTCCACTGGACTTCAGCCCAAGCCTGGGGTCTGGCAGGCACTGGCTGGCTGCAGGGCCCGGCTGCACGAGCCAACACCGCCCTCTGGCGGACACAGGCTCGCAGGCCCCTGGGATGGTTGCCAGAGGCAACCATCTAACACCTGCTTACCCGGGTCCATCTAACACCTGTCTGTTTCTCTGTTGGAGATGCTGGGTCCCCCAGGTCGCCACAGTACAGAGCGACGCGGAATCGAGAGGCAAAGAGAGCCTTGGGTCTAAAGAAGGGTCCAACGAGTCTGTCCCTGGGGTGGGGGCAAGCCGCAGTCCCCACTCCTCTTCCCTTGAGGAGGATTTTGGAAGTGGGACAGCTTCTAGGCCCAGAGCCAGGAGAGGAGAAAGTGACTGGGAAGGAAGAGGGGGTGCCAAGGGGCCACCGCCCCAGGAGAATTCTGGAGCCACCCTCTCGCCTATGTTAAAAAAAATACAGAGACCCTGGAGAGAAGGGAAAGGGGACAGACACAGAAAGGCCACTTGGGTTAGCATGACCAAGGGGTCAGATTATAGCATAGTAAACAGGGGATGCACTTGTCCAGCCTACTTCCAACTGAGTGACTTAGCCACCCTGTGCAAACTCCATTTCTTCTTCAGTGGAGCTAATAGTATTGTGGAGGACTGTCTGTGGACTGACATCTGTCTATTGAAGTGTCCTTCCTGCACATGGTAGAGGGTTACTAGACAAGAAGGGGATAAGTCAAGAGAAAGACCACAGGGCACGGGACCTTTGGCTTTAGCCACACAGGAGGAAGGGTATCACAATAGGGGACAAATGCAGTCAGTAAGTGCTTGTATGCTAATGCTGTGCCCAGAGTCTTGACTTTATTTATTTATTTTTAGACTAGGCTTCTCAAAGTGAGGAACTCTGTTCTTAGCACCACATCAGAGCAGCAGGCTGTCTATTTGGCAAGTAAATCCACACAGTTCAGGAAAAATAGAGAGGAAGAAGTTGTGGTCCTGGTGTTCAAGAAGCTGAAACTTGAAAGAATTCTAAATGCCCCCATCCCTCAAGAAGGAAGAAAGGTGGGCAACATTGGTCCATCCCACCAGTTGTTACCCAAGCAGATCCCTCCAGCCACCACCCAATCCAGCTTCTCAGGGACTCTGCTCTGTTGGTCACCTCACTTTTCTTTAATCTCTTCCCATCTAACAGCTTTCCCCATCAGTAAACGTACCTTAAATAAAATAATTTTTAACCCTTCTTCACCCCACATTTCTCTCCTACCACCACTCAACTCTCCCTCTTCCTCCTCAATTTTCTCGTGCTCTTTATTTTTACTCTCTCCATTTTCTTACTACCCACTCCTTCCTCTGCCTACACCACTGGGCTCACTGAAATGCCTCTAGTTTCCACCCTGCAAAACACTTTTTGTAGCCTCTTCCTTATTTATCATCCTTTCTACAACACCTGCTCTCTCCCCTGATTTCCACTGAGCTCTCCAAGTTTTCTCCCTACCTCCTTTTCGGTTTCTTTTACTCTTCTTTCCCTCTGCCCATCTCTTAAACACATCATTATTTTATAGTTATATTGTCCAATGCTAAGACAATAATGCAAAAGTTGTCTTGATGAATTGCCAAGGGACTACACATAAGGCACTGTGACTTTGAAGGAAGGAGAGGTAGCACCCCCACCCATCCCCTGGCCTCAGATGGCACAGAAAGGCCCTACGGAGAAGGAGAGGGGGGAAAATGATATGGACAAGATGGAAGAAGTCCATAGGGAGGAAAATAAAAAAAGGAACAGACATTCCAGGTGGGGGAACTTCCACTAACTGCACAGAAGAATTGAAAATAAGATTTAATACAATGACTGTTAAGTGTCTCTTTGGGGTCTAGTTAGGAAGGTGAAAAGGGGACTGACCTCATACTTCTTGGAAACTATGCCAGCTCCTTTCCCTTGCCTGGGTCATGCACGAGGTTTTCCTTCTGCCAGTAATCCCTACCCCAACCCATGGGTCTCAGGATAGACAGCATTTCTTCCAGAAGCTCTCCTCATCCCCCAGCAGCCCTAGATCCCCCAGCCCCCTGCTCCTAAATTCAGAGTCTTCATTCTGTATTTTCTTGCTTATAGCGGGCCATTTAAGCTTCAGGCCCCATAAAACCTGGGTCCACCATGGCCTTTCCCATATGGTGTGGTTTGACAATGCCGTGACACCTCCAAAACTCATGTTGGAGTTAAATCCCCATTGTGATGCATTGAAAGCGTAAGAGGGTATAAACCTAATACAACTATGGTGTTTGGAGGTGGGACTTTGAGAGGTGATTACAATTTGATAAGGCCATTAGAGTGGAACCCTCCTGACTGAATATTGGTGGTTTTATAAGAAGAGGGAGAGAGACTAGATGTCACACTGTCTTCTGCCATGTGATACCCTACACCACCTTAGGACACAGCCAGCAAGAAAGCCATGACCAGATGTAGCTCCTTGGTGTTGGATCTGAACCATGATCCCAAATAAAGCTCTTTTCTTTATAACTTACCCAGTCTTTGGTATTCTGTTATTAGTGACAGAAAACAGACTACTATACCATATGCTACTACTCTGCAAATTCTCTGGATTAAGACACTTGTCTATTTCCTGGGTATTCCTAGCATCAACGGAATATGCCAGGCTCCCAAAAACATTGTCAGGTGAAAGGATGAAAGGAAAGAAGGATCATTAACTCATGCTTAGGTGACCAGTGGTTTGTATGAAGAATCCTCAGCACTGTCCCCTGGTCAATACAATGGCTGGCATAAGTGTCTGTCCCTTTATCACAGCACAGAGTCCTTGGGAGAATCTAGCTTGATGCTCAGGTACTTTGTTCTAGGATCCTGGGCACGTTACCTGTTTGTCCATGGGCCTTGATGCACTCAAGTGTCACAGAGGTTGTAACAACACCGTGCAGAGTAACAAGAGGAATTGAATTCTGAATTATGGGTAGGGACAGTACATAGCACAAGTAGTTCTCAGGAAATGCCTCCCAATGGAACATTTCATTCTTAATCCTTTTATTACCAGCACTGACAGCAGCCCCCTTTTCCTAGTGGCTCCTGGATAATGCAGTCAGGGTGGGGGGGAGTCAGGGTTTCAAAAACATTTTCCTTGGGCCCACTAGGATAGCCCCAAGCCCAAGTCTGGATGTGCCCTCCTATACCTGCTTCCTCCTACAATAAGAGATAGGACTTCATGGGAAAAATCAAGGACCTTGAATAATAATAAAAATAAAAATACAAGAAGCAAAGAATGTGTTCACCAGCTTCCCCGTGCAATTGTGGTTGAGTTGTCTAGCAATTTAGCCCATTAAGAATTCTAATTTATCTGTCTCCCTCACAGAGCTTAAAGTCATAATTCTGTGTCTCACACAGAAGAAACTCAGACTGAAAGGAGCTATGTGCTTTAGGTGCCTTGGTGGGCAATTGGTAGCCCCAGAACTGTGGCCCAGGTCCAGGTCTTTGCTGGATGTGGCCCTCTGACCCTGTCATGCTGCTCAGTTAATTCAAGTTCTCTCCCTCACTTATTCGTGAGAGCCAGTGCGCCTGCCAATGAGAGATCTGACCCTGCCGCTACAACTTAGCATGTCATTGTGGGGTTTTCTCTAATAAGAATTGAGAAGAGGCAAATGTTTCTCTCCCTCCCCTCTGCGGTTACATGTGCCAGAGCTTGACAATTCAACAGCAGGGCATGCAGATGGAGGATGGGTGGGACAGGCATTTTATAATTTATTGCAGTACAAGCTTCAGTGTACATTTCTTAAGATGGTAAAAGTAATAGTAATATTAATAATAACAAATATGGTGGATGTGCTTTCTATGTATAAATAAAATAGAACAATGAAACCTTTTGCAATTGTTTTAGGTGGCAGAGGGTGGGGGAGATGGTGGGGCTACCTAACCAATGTACAATGTAAGGCTATTCAGAATTGTCACAATGAATCCCCTGTACAATGAATGTATGCTGATAAAAATGAAAAACAAATAATAACAACAATAGCTAACAACTATTGAGAACTATGTGCCAGGTATTAACATTTAACAACTCCTTTCATCATTAAAATCAGTCCAATGAAATAGTATTACCACATTTCTCTGATTCTAAGATGTGTGTTTTTAAAAATTATTTATTAACACTTTATAATCCATGATAAGAATTGACTGTCATGCTGCAATAGATGAGATTTTTTTAAATCACCTATCGGTATGTAAAATTAGGGTACGATTTACAAATAAAGTCACTAAGTTGGAGAAACACTAAGCAATGTTCCCGGGTCCCACAGTGAGTGGGCAGCAGAGCCTTGATTCACAGACCACCAGTGATCCAGCTCCAGAGCCCCTCACTTTTCTTCTTGTGTGTTTGTTTGTTTTGTAATTTCGAGCACCCCGTAAGCATCTCCCCTCATTGTCAGTCATAGGTCATCCTGGAGCCAAGGTCATCATGATGTACACCCTGTAAAACAGAGTATGTATAACTCATGTACAATGCTTTCATTTTAACTTGCTTCTGTAATTGTGATTCTATTCTCTTTCACAATGAAGTCGGAGTTTAGATACTCCCTAAAGAAAAACAGAGGCCAAGTTAAACCTAGCTGGATGAGTCTGGAGTGGGGGACAGACATCAGAAATAGTTCCCAAGAGAAAATCCACTCCTGTGGTTACTTTGTACTTCTTTTGTCCTTGACTAAGTTACTTTTAACTTTCACTGAGTTTCTCAACTGTAAAAGGAGACTGCATCACTTCCAAACATTATTGATAGTGCATCCTGAACATTTTAAACAACATTCCAGCACATATCCTCAATATATACACATCCACTTTTTCTCTTATTTGCAAAGAGTAAAATTTATTGTCATGCATGTGTACAGTTCTCTGGTCTTTAACATATGTATGGATTTGTGCAACCAAAACGCCAATCAGAATTCAGAACAGTTCCATCCCCATGGAAATTCCTCATGCTACCTGTTTGTAGTGGAACTCTGTCCCTGGCAACCACTGAGGGACTCTTCAAACTGATTTTGTTAATGTTTCCAGTCCTTCCTTCCTTTCCCCATCCTTCTCTTCTTCCCTTCCTTCCTTCCTTCCTCCCTCCTTCACTCCCTTTCTTCCTTCCCTCCCCCCTCTCTCTCTTCTTCTCTCCTTTCTCCTCTCCCTTCTTTTCTTTCTTTCTTTTTTTTTTTTTTTGCAGTACTGGGGTTTGAACTCAGGGCCTTGTGCTTGCTAGGCATGTGCTCTACCTAGCCACACCCCCACCCCTTTTCCACTTTAGTTGTTTTTTGCATAGGGTCTTGAATTTTTGCTCTGGGCCAGCCTCAGATCAGGTTCCTCTTACCTCCACCTCCCACATAGCTGGGATTACAGTACTGAACCACCACACCTAGCTAGATTGGTTTCTTTTATTCAGCAAAATGTCTTTGAGCTTCATTATGTTGTTGAGTGTATAAATAATTTGTAGGGATTCATTGAACAAATATCTGTAGTGTAACTAGCCACTCACTCATTGAAGGCCATTGAGGGTTTCCAGTTTGGGGTGATTATAAAGGTACAGTACACATTCATGGACAAGCTTTTGTATGAGCAAGTTTTGTTTCCCTAGAGAAATATCTAGGAGTGGGATTGCTGGGTTGGATGGTAAGTAAATGTTTATAAGAAACTGTCCAACTGTGTTCAGGGTGTCTACCATTTTGAATTCTCACCCACAGTGCATGAGAGTTCCATTGCTCTGCATCCTCACCAGTGCTTGGTATTTTCTCTTGGTGTTGTGGTAGTAAGAGGTGGGTAGTAGTGTAGTGTAGGTCATGGCGGTTTTAATTGTCATTTCACAAATGGCTAACAATTTTGAGCCTATTTTCATGTGTTTAGCTGCCATTTGTATATGTCTTGGGTGAAATGTTTATTCAAATAGTTTTCTGTTTTTAAAAATTGGGTTGTTTTCTTACTGTTGGGTTTTGAGAGTTATTTACATATTCTGGATACAAGTCCTTTGTTGGATATGTGATTTCCTAACATTTGTCTTTAAATTCTTTTAGTCTTTTGCCGAAAAGAATGTTTTCAATTTTAAGTCTAATTTATCTAGTTTTTTCTTTTACAAATTAGCTTTTGATGTCATATCTAAGGACTCTTTGCCTAAGTCAAGGTTATAATCATATGTAAATAAATATTTTATAGTTTTTGGGTTTACACTTAGATCAATGATTTATTTTAGGTTAATTTTTCTATAAACTACCCTCCGGTGTATAGGTCAAGGTTCATTGTTAGGCTTATATATGTCCAGTTGTTGCATTTGTTGAAATGACTATCCTTTCTCCATTGAATTGCTTTCATGCCATTATTAAAAATTAATTGCTTATAAATTAAATATATTAAAGTGATTAAAATGATTCATTTTGTTATGTGAATTTAGTCTCAATGAAAGATTTTGTCTAAAAAAATCAATTGGTCATCTTTTTGTAGATCAACTTCTGGACACTATTTTGTTCCATTATTTATGTGTCTGTATTTTCACCAGTTCCACACTATTTCAATTACTTAGCATTAAATTAAATTTTGCAATTGGTTAGTATTGAGTCTTCTCACTCTGATCTTCTTTTCCAAATTGAATTGGTTATTCTAGGTCCTATATATATATTCATATATATGTAGATAGATACATAGATAGATAGACAGATAGATTGAACCAGCTTATCAATATCTAAAGAAATTAAATCTTGTTGGAAGTTTGATTACTACATTTAATGTATAAAATCAGTTTGGTTCCCTTAGGATTTACAGGTAATATACAGGCTACCCAGTTAAATTGAATTTCAGGTAAACAACAAATTAATTTTTAGTACAATTATGTCCCAAATATTTCATGAGACATAATTACACTAAAATTTATTTGTCATGAATGGATGTCAAAATCTGTCAAATGGTTTTTGTGTATCAATTGATACAATATTTTTTTCTTCTTCAGTCTGTTACTACACTGTATTACATTAATTGTTTTAAAATGCTGAACCATATTTGTTGCCTCAAGATAAATTCCACTTAGTAGTATACATTATTTTTTTATATATTGCTCTATGTGATTTGCTAATATTTTGTTGAGGAATTTTTGCATCAATATTCAGTTTAGTTTTTTTCTATTCTTCTGTTTAAATGAACTTCACTATTCTCTTTTCATACATGCATATAAAGTATTCCAGTCTTATTCACTCCCCATCACCCTCTCTTTTTGCCCTCTTAATTCTCACTGGTTTCCACACCCCCAAACAATCCCCATTTTACACTCATGTCTCCCTTATGAGTGAGAACATGTAACATTTGTCTTCCTTAAATTGATCTCAATGAAAGATTTTAAGATAACAACTGGTCATATTTTTGTGGTTCAAGCTCTGGACTCTATTTTATTCCATTAGTTGTCCAATTTAAACATTTAATGCTCAAAATTTCCCTGTAGGCAGTGCTTTAGTTGTATCATGTTCATTTACTTCTAAACTATTTTCTAATTTCCCTTGATACTTTCCCTTTCATCCTTGGATTATTTGTAAGCATTACTTAGATTTCCAAGTTTGGGAAATTTTCTAGCTATCCCAAGAATTATTGTCCCCTTATATGCAATGTATAAATTTCTCTGGCTGTCTCAAGATTTCTCTGTCTTTGGTTTTCGGTGGTTTGCTTGTGATGGGCCTCAGCATGAACTTCTCTGGATTTTCCTGTTTGGAATTCACTGGATCTCTTGAATATGTAAGGTCTCTCAAATATATCTTTTACATAATTTGGAAATGTTGTAGCCATTTTTTTAACTATTTTTATTTTGAAATTTTTTAATTTGGAAATATTATTTCATCATTTGTTTCTGTTTCACCATCTTGCTCCTCTTCTGCAAATATTAAAATTAATAAATTAAGTTCTGGGTTTAAGTGGTATGGGGTGGTATGTGGTAGCCTCCTATGAAAGATATGTCTGCATCTTAATTTCTGGAGCTTTATTCTTGAATTGTAGCTGCTACTTTATTTGGAAAAAGGGTCTCAACAGATCTAATTAAGTCAAAAGATCTTGAAATGAAGAAATAGTCTTGGATTGTTGGGGAGGATTCCACATTTGATGACAAATATCCTTAAAAGAGTGAAGCAGAAAGAGATTGATGTAGACATAGGAGAAAGCAATGTGAAGACAGAGGTAGTGATTGGAGTGATGAGGCCAAGGAAGCCCAAGAATGCTGACAATAACCAGAAGTGGAAAGAGGCAAGGAAAGATTTATCCTAGTACATCTGGGGAAATGAGGCCCTAATTTTGGACTTCTAGCTTCAAGAACATGAAAGGTCTTTTCTTTTCTTTTCTTTTTTTTTTTTTTTACTTTAAAAGCCCATTTCATATAGTTTATTACAGCAGCCACAGAAAACTAATATATAGGCTTTCTGAGTTCTTAAAAGAAACAAAGACCCCCCAAAAGGGAAGCCTATGGGTCAGAAGAGGAACTCATGGACTCTGTAAGTTTGCTGATGGTCAGCCTTTCTTCAGAGTCCCAGTTCGACCCTGAGTGGACCAGTTAGCCTGTGCTTTTCCATAGTCAAAGACCAACTCCTATGTTCTCCAGTCACACGTTTTATCCTGATCCTAGGTGTAGAAGTTGCTTCTCACCTTGGGCATTAGTCTTTATGATATATGTCTTAGACTCAAGGAAGACAAATAAAACACTATGGTAATTATTCAATACAATTTTTCTCATTTCTAGGTGTTATGATAGAAGGTTCATGTGTGGAACGCTTGAAACCCAGCTGGTGGCACTATTGGAAGACAATTAAATCCTGAGGGCACTAAATAGACATTAGGAGGTGGGGTCTAGCTGGAGGAAGTAGGTCACTAAAAACGTATCTTTGGAGATATGTTTTCACCAGATCCTTTCTCTCTTGCTCTCTTGTTCTCTCTGCTTCCTGGACATCAGAGGTGAGTGCACTCTACTACACACCTTCTCCATGAAATCCGGCCTCATCACAGGCCCCAAAATAACGCGTCCAACAACCATGGACTGAAACCATGAGCCAAAATAAATCTTTCCTCCTCTTAAATTGTTTATCTCAGGCATTTTATGACAAAGATAGAAGTCTTTAAGTTTCCATAAGGAGAAGGACACATTGGTAGTTTCACTCCCCCAGGTAACTAAATAAGATAGTTAGAGATACTGACAGAACCAGGATCAGAAGTTGGGGATGATGTTTGTTGTGCAAGTATCATGAGCTGTCACCCATCTTAAGTAAAACATACATAATCTAATTCAGCTCCCATTAGGATTGCATAAGGCAAGTGGCAGTAATATTCTATTTTGTGTATGTGGAAATCAAGGCTCAGAAGGAGCAGAATGTGCCTAGGATCATAGAGCGCTAAGGGATGGGAACAGTGATGGTCTATTTGGCTTCAAAGCCCATGTTTTCTACATTAAGAATTGCTATCTCCTGTGGAAGCTAGGAAAGGCTCTACACTGAAAGCACAGGATGGATGAAGGAAGCATTGGGTTCATACTTCTGTCACTCTTTCCCCACAGTCAGCAGAAGAATGTCTTCACAGTCCTTGGAAAGGAGCAACCAGCTCTCTGATGAAATGGGTTCAGGTTGTTAAGGCAGAAATACCACTCAGGATGAAGTGAGGTAGCTTTAACATGGCTCACTGAAGGCCTAAGCTGTTCAGTGTCTCTGAGACCACTGGACACTCAAAAGGAAAAAACAGAGTATTTGTCTACCTGGGGCTTTGAGGCATGTTTCTACCCAAGTCTGGGGACCAGTGCAACTGTGACCCAAAAGTTAATTTGAAAGCGAGGCACTTTCATATTCCTTACCTATTCCACTTTCCACTTCCCTCACACCCCAGCCCACCCTCCCTGTGCTGCAGGACAGCATCCCGGAAAAGGGAAACCCACCCCACGTGAACTGCACCAACAACATCTCTTCCCCTGATCTTTCTAAGAAATTTACCAAATTTAAGCAGCAGCTAAGCTTTTAAAAGAAAAAGGAATAGAAGATTTTCAACTTCATATCTCCTCATTATTAACACCAATTAATCTCCTATACCCCCACAGTTTGGGAAATTCCTGCTTCCTTCTCAGTGCCCTCTGTCTTCTTTAGGCGATAATTGTCCTTTTCTAGGAAAAGAAAATGGTCTAAGTGTCTGATTTGCAAATCAAGCAACCACAGACTTACTCCTTCAGTTAATGAGCTTGGCTCAGAAGAGGCAGGTAGAGGGCTGTCTCTGGAAAAGTGTCATGGGAACACACCTTAAGGCTGGTCTCCTTTGCACTAGTTTGTTTGCTCTCATTAGCTTTGCAGTTTACCAGAGACTCTTCTGGTCACCCCCACCCCCAGCAGGATATGTCTCTGTGCTATTTCTCTTAGGACATGGATGGGATCCAAGTTCCAAGTCCCTGCCTGGCCAGTTACCAGCTGTACGATTTTGAGCGAATCACTTAATGGCTCTGAACTTCAGTGTCATCATCCTACAAAAGAGACCAGTCACCCCTGCCACTTACTCACAGTGCTGGTCTCAAACCAGGCGAGGCTTGTGAAAGCACACTGAAAACTTGAGAGGCCAGTGCAGATGTAAATAACATCTTTGTGAAATCCTCTTCCCACCAAGACAATAGCTGTCACTCATTGTTCAACACTCAGCATTGAGCACAGATCCTGAATGCCAATGGCTTGTAGTTTGATATAGAGAGAACATTTCTTTACATCTATTTAAGGTAATAGCTCAACTGTGATCCACTTAGAGTTGAGTAGTCCAAAACTGGATCCTAAACCACAGGGAGAAATATCCTGCAGAGACATCCTTTCTTCCCACATAGGAGCCTCAACAGCAACAATTCTACCAGGGCCACCAAGCTTCTCTTAGGTTAGGAACCTTCTGCTAATTCTTTTAAGGGTGTCCTCTTCTCACGTGGATCAGTTATGACTGTTAGAAAATGACTCTTGGGGTTGGGTCTGGTGGTGCACATTTATAATCCCTTCTACTCAGGAGACAGAGGTAAGAGGATCTTGGTTCTAAGGCCAGCCCCAGCAAAGGTAGTACAGAAGACCCTATCCCAAAAACAATCTAAAAGCAAAAGGACTGGGGGCATGGCTCAAGTGGTAGAACCCCTGCTTAGCAAGCAGGAGGCCCTAAATTCAATCCCCATTTCTCCCAGTTTGAAGATCTTTGTCCTGGAAGGCAAAATAAAGATTATTGTGTTGGTTCTTTCACCCATCTGCAGTTTATTCACTAGCTTTTCCAAAGATACTCACTATCTTTTCCTTCCTTCTTCACTTTCTGACTTAGGACATACATTTTAAACTTCTCTTTTCACTGGTCTGCCATGACTTACGAATCAGCCAGAAAAAGGAGAAAATGTCTTACTCCACATATATGGTTGAGTAAGGCAAGCATGGTGCAGAATTGTAAACAAATGTAATTACCTTCTGTGTAAAATGGGAATAAAAGAATATAGATAATATTTCCTTAATTCTAACATGCACATATCTTCATATTTTTTGTTTCTGAAATTAGAATACGTTGTATAATATATGACATTATATAATGTCATATATTGTTTAATTGGTAGGGCTTTTTTAGAAATTTCTTTTGTACTAATATACATAATGATGCATCTTACAATTGATGGCATATTAGGTTTGATAAAATATACTATTTGCCTTTATTTGCAAATGCATAGAATTATCTCTGGAAAGATTCTCAAGTAATTAGTAAAATAGATTACTTATAGGTGGGGAAATAAGGTGACTATAGCAAAAATGTGACAGAATTCCTTCTTTTTATGATAGAATTTTTATTGCGTTTCCTTTTGTATTTTTCACATTTTGAATCCTGTAACTATGCTAACAAACAAAACATTTAAGCAATAAAATCAAAATTTAAAAGTACAACTGGATGTGAGTCCCTCAGACACCACTACTTTTTGCAGTTTTGCACACAGGTTTTTCATTTGTTTGTTTCTTGTACTGGCCAGGGAGCATAGGGAAGGAAGGACTGTGCCATTTTATGCACTGATTTTCATCTTGAGTCCAGCATGGGGCCTGGTCAGAGACTCAATCCAAATGGTACCATCCCCTTTTCCCACTTGTAAATCATTAATCTTCCTCTGTTAAGATTAAGTTTAATATAACTGTTCTTCTTATTGCTTCCTTTACCTTCCTGTTGATAAATATATCTGATGCTCTGTTTTTATTACATTTTGGTTTCCAACAGAATCATTGAACAGCATCTAGGGAGATAAGAAGAGAAACATCTTAAAAAGAAAAGAACAGTTTAATTGGTGCCAATGTACTTGACAGTGATTAAGTTATTATGATAGCTCAAACATAGTATTTGTTAAATGAATCAGGCAGTGACCACAAGGAGTGACTATGAGATTTGGCACTTACACATGTCATGAAACACAAACACTGAGTCATTCCTGTTGATGATGATACTTACAAATGCAAATAGCCACTTCCCAGACTATTCTGAAGGTTACACACATAAAAAGTCATATTAAAGTAAGCAAAATCAATCCCAGATACCCTGGGTAGTAAAGAGACACTGATGTCTAGTATAGAGCTAAAATATCAGGACTACTCCAAAAAGAAGTAAAAAAGCTTAATACAAAGTAAAGGTGTATTTTCAGGGCCAGGGTTTTCAAGCTCGATTAAGATGGCTATAATGCTCTTGGGTGTAGCCATTGGTTCCTAGTGGTATTTGTGGCTCACTCTTATCAGCAGGCCAGTGCAAGGAGAAGGAAGTGAAGGATGAGGAATAAGTGAACAACTTTTGTGGATTATGTGTTAGAGTATAGATAAAATTATAGAATTTCTAGAACTAGAACATACTGAATTTTATATAAATTTACTCTTCAGTAAAACATAATTTAAGGTGCAACTAACATGAAACATTTCACGTAATAACTTCTGAAATTAAGTTTGTTCCAATCTATGGTACAGAAAATGTGGTTTTCTTATTTGAATACCAGATCATAAGTATTGTTCCCAAACTTCTTTCTCATGATTTCCCTTTCCAGAATCCCTGGGTTCTTGGTCCACTATGGCTTTTCTTTCTCTGTCACACATTTCACACTCCATGGTGCAATTAGGCCTTGTGTCAGATACCCTGTTTGTTCCTCAACCTCCTCGCTGCCCTGGAGGCTGACCTCTATGTGCAACCTCAAGGGCGCCCACACCCTGCAGGTTACAGCTCAGTTTGGCCCCTGGGGATCTTGGGCAGGGGGTCAAAAGAGGGAAATGAAGTGAGGTTATTTATTCTCCACTTTTGCTAACTCAGGTGGGCAGTGACCCTTGACAAAAGGTCACTGCTCTTGTCAAGGAGGCTAACTTTACAGAGCTCTCTTGGGCTGCATTCCTTCCCCCCACCCCCCATCTCTTTAGGCCCAGGGGCTGTAGCAGCATTCTCTTACTTTCCCCTGTGGTTCCCTCACCCAGGCCAATGAATAGCTTATCTAATTTGAATCTGCAAATAGTTCTGGGTTAGTTATCATAATTCAAATTTGGCACTCATCTCCTCTTGGGATTCTGACTCTTATATTCCCCCAATTGAAAAAAAAAAAAAAGGCCCTCCAAATCAAGTTTTTAAAAATGTGGCAGGGAGCCAGGCATGGTGGTGCATACCTGTAATCTCAGTACTCAAAACGCACAGCAGGAAGAGCAGGGTTACATAGCAAGATCCAGTCTTGCTATGGGGGTGGGTGGGTAGATGAGCCATATCACAATCATCTGGAACTTGAATAAAACACAGATTTCCAGGCTAGTGCAGTAGCTCAAGAGGTAAGAGTACCTTCCTAGCAAGCCTGAGGCCCTGAGTTCAAACCCCATTGCCAACCCCACCCCCACAAAAAACCAAAAAAACCCCACCCTTTCCACAGACTAGAGGTATAGCTCAGTGGTAGAGTACTTTCCTAGCGCATGTGAGACCTTGAATTCAATCCCTAGTACCAAAAAAAAAAAAGGTAGATTCTTAGACCCCACCTAATTCTACTTCTGGAAGTCAGGCTGGGAATGGGGATTTATCAGTATTTTAAATGAGCTTTCCAGTTGATATATACATATATAGTCCCCTCAAAATGGGAGAACTTGTCATAGGAGTAGATATTCTTTTAAATATGCTGTTAATAAGGGTTTTTTTTTTTTCTTCAAATCTGATCAAGAGCATTATCCCAATCTCCTACTTGGACTCTAGATAGCCTTCCAAATCTCATTAAGAAGCCAAAATTAAAATTAGAAAATTAATGCAAGATAATGACTAGCATTTCAGTGTCTTAAGAGAGCTCTTCTCAGGTGAGAAAGTCCTTTAAAAGTCTGATATAAATCCCACAGGTCAACCATATGAACATGAAAAATTTTGGATGGAAAAGTTATAAGCGAGTATGACTTCAGATGCCAATATCAAAGTAAATAGATAAACAAATAATGACAAACTAAGAAAATATCTTTGCAATACATATCAAAGGGCCTTAAAATGACTCTTTTTGACAACATTTTCCCCCATTTTTCCAGTTTCTTAGATGGGGAGTGGGTAGAGGATTTGTTGACCTCTTTACTCTACTATAAGTCTCACTAATTCTTAAAATTAATAAAACCAAGCAAACAAAATCTCAATAGTCTTCCCACAAAGCACTTAGTAAGTGGTATGACTTAGTCAGTTTTTTTTTTTTAATTCTCTCTGATTCTCACATCTGCATTTATTTATTAGTCAGCTTTCTGTCACTACAATAAATACCTGAGGTAATCAAAAAGGTTTACTAGGATCACAGTTTATTTTGGATCACAGTTTTAGAAGTTTTAGTCCAGGATTGGTTGACCCTGTTGCTTTCGGGCCTCTGACACACAGTATATCATGATGGGAATGTGTGTTGGAGCTATGGAGTGAAGAAAAGTAGATGATAGAGTCCTGCAATCCCTTTCAAGGGTACACACCCAAATGACCTAAAGACTTCCCACTAGCCCCATCTCCTAAAGGCTCCATATCTCTCAATAATGCCACCCCAGAGATCAAACCTTTACCACATGGACCTTTGGAGGATACTCAAGATTTGAATGATAGCATAGTATATTTAATATACTTGAGTTTTCCCTGACCCTCTTCTAGTGACAGAACAGTCATTAGAAAAGTGGAAGGGGAAGATAGAGGCACAGGAGGAGTAATAGAGCTCAAAATGAAGAGTAAGCGAGCAATTCATTTCTTTAATAAATCAGTTTCTCTGTGCTTCTGGGTTAGTCATATTTTAAAAATATGGTTCTGTTAATACTGCATTATTCAAACACCTTAGAAAACAGCCATAGGATATTTCCTTGGTTATCTAAATGGTGTCAAAACCTATTCTGCTTTTCAGATACTTACTACATGATCTCACTTGTATCAGCACCTGTTATATCAACCCAAGAGTCTCTTTGAATTGACTTTCTATGAACAGTGGACTGAGATAGATTTGACAGAATTAAATGGCAGATTATGGTTAGAACAATTTCATCTCCCACCAACCTTAAAGACCATCATTGTGAACTTCATGTGGATTTCTGTTTTCTGTCAGAACTATCTGTGAAAAGCAATCTACATGTTCAACACAATTCCCATCAAAATCCCAATGGCATTCATCAGAGATTGAAAAATCAACCCTAAAGTTCATTTGGAAACACAAAGCACTGCAAGTAGCCAAGGAAATACTGAGCAAAAAAGAGAAATGCTGGAGGTATCATGATACCCGACTTCAAACTACAGTACAGAGCCATTGCAATAAAAACAGCATCGCATTGGCACAAAAACAGATACGAAGACCAGTGGAACAGAATAGAGGACCCAGATATGAATCCACACAGCTACATTCACCTGAGTTTGGACAAAGGTGCCAAAAACATATGATGGAGAAAAGACAACCTCTTCAACAAATGTTGCTGGGAAAACTGGATATCTGCCTGAAAAAAACTGAAACTAGATCCATGTTTGTCACCTTGTACAAGTATCAACTCAAAGTGGATTAAGGACTTTAATATCAGATCTGAACCCTTGAAGCTAATACAGGAAAGAACAGGGAATACTCTGGAAGCAATAGGTATAGGCAAGGACTTCCTCAGTAGAATTCAAGTGGCTCAGCAACTAAGAGAAAGGATTGACAAATGGGATTACATTAAATTAAAAAGCTTCTGTACAAGAAAATAAATGGTCTCTAAATTGAAGAGGCCACCCAAGAATGGGAGAAAATCTTTGCTAGCCCTACATCAGATAAAGGACTGATAAACAGAATATACAGGGAGCTCAAAAAACTAAACTCCCCCCAAATCAATGAACCAATAAAGAAATGGGTGACTGAACTGAACTGAACTTTTTCAAAGGAAGAAATCCAAATGGCAAAAACAAGAAAAAATGCTCCATCCCTGGCTATAAAGGAAATGCAAGTCAAAACCACACTAAGATTCCACCTCACTCCTGTTAGAATAACTACCATCAAGAACATCAACAACAACAAATGTTGGAGAGGATGTGGGGGAAAAGGAACTCGCATATACTGCTGGTGGGAATGTAGCTAGTACAACCACTATGGAAAACAATATGGAAGCTCTTTAAAAAACTAAAAATAGATCTGCCATACAATCCAACAATCCCACTTCTAGGGATATACTGGAAGGAAATGTGAGTCAGGTTACTACAAAGGCACCTGTAACCCATGTTTACCGCAGCACTATTCACAATAGCTAAGCTATGGAAAAAGCCAGAATGCCCCACTACTAATGAATGGATTAAGAAAATGTGGTTTTTATAAAGAACGGAATTTTACTCAGCCACAAAGAAGAATGAAATTTTGTCATTCGCAGGTAAATGGATGAAACTGGAGAGCATCATAAATGAAGTTATCCAGGCTCAGAAGGCCAAAAGCCACATGTTCTCACTCATATGTGGATTATGAACCTACAACAAATGCAGCAGTATTATGGGACACAGGTCACACTAAGGGGAGGCTGTGCATGGGAAGGATAGGGCAAAGGAAGGAAACCAAAAACTTGAATGTGACTGATGTGCTCACTGTACCGGAATGAGCATAGAAATCTTAAACTGGCCGTGGCCACCATAGGAAGGGGACTAGGGAGGAGTGAAGAGGACTAATAGAGAAGAACCAGCTGGGGTTGTAATACATATATGCATGGAAACAACACAAGGAATTTCCCTGTATAGCTACCTTTATCTCAAATTAACAAAAACACCATGTTTCTCTGATTATGTTTTATGTTTTTTCTTCTACAAAATCAGAGAACAGGAGGGTGGAACAAGTTCTGCTGGGGGTGGGGGTGCAGTTGGCCCTGGCGTGGGGGGGAGGTGGCAGGGAAAGGGATTGAAGGATGAATATGGTGCAAATAATATATACATATGTATGTAAATGCAAAAATGAAACCTGTTGAAGCTGTTCCAGGAATTAGGGGAGGGGGAATGGAAGAGAGCAGTGGAGGGGGGGAATTCAAGTATGACATATTTGATACATTGTAAGAATCTTTGTGAATGCTACGATGTACACCCACCCAGCATAATAATTAAAAAACATATAGGAATAAAAATTTTTAAAAAGTAATATCTATGAAACATGGTCATAGGGAACAAGTAGGCTTTGCTTAGATCCTAAAATCTGTGTGACTTTTTACAAGTAAAGACAAATAATTTGAGTTATGTTTTTCCTCCTCTTCTTCCTTTCCTTTCTCCACTTCCCTTCCTCCTCTTCTTCTTCCTTCCTTTATATTCTTCCTCCTCCTACTACTTTTTCTTCTTCCTCTTCATTTTCTTCTTTAGTTAAATTCATACTTATTCTGATGCTCATTTGACCTGTGCACTGTTAGACATAACACTCTTTTTTGCTCTTTAATTAACACTGCTAATATTTCTTGTATATTCTCATAAAGAAGTTAATAGTAATATTTTTCTACTAAATTGTCTATTTCATTTAAATTAAAAATAAAAATAACTTTCTGTACTCTGAAACAGTTTTTAATATACACCCTTCATATATAGACACTGGCACTCTGACTCCAATTCATCTACTTTGGTTGCCAAGAGAGCCAATGAATTATTTATGGCATTAAAAATATTTAGAGGTAGGGCTGATGGAGTGACCCAGGTGGTAGAGCGCCTGCCTAGCAAGTGTGAGGCACTGAGTTCAAACCTTAGTACCACCAATATATATATTTAGTTGTAATTTGTTTGCAGAAGTAATTAGCTAATATATATGGCTTTCATTGACGTAAGTATGGCAGATAACTAGAGCATTTTTAGTTTCTGAGGTTTTTGATAGATTTACTTAATTATGCTTTGTAACTGCTTGAATTACTTAACCTCTTAAACTTCAGTTTTATCATCTAAAGTGGGGATATCACCTATCTGCCTTATAGGGTCATTTTAAAACTTAAAAAAGCCAAACAAAAACTTAAAAAAAATGTATACAGAGTCCTTATTATACAATCTTGTAAGTGTTAAACAATCTATAAGCACTAGCTATTGTCTTTTGGGAGGGGATGTACTAGGGGTTGAACTCAGGCCTTCCAGCTTGCTAGGCAGGTGCTCTACAGCTGAAGTCATGCTTCCAGCCCTCTTTGTTCTGGTTATTTTTTAGATAGGGTCTCACTTCTTGCCCCAGTGGCTTGGATGCTGATTCTCTTTTTATGCTTTTCAAGCTTTTTGCCCTGGCTGTCCTTGAACTGTGATCTTCCAGATTTCTGTCTCCCAAGTAGCTAGGATTATAAACTACCAGAACCTGGCTTATTATTTTCAATTAATAAACTATACTATTGTAATTGGTGTGGCTAGCAGAAACCATGAATTGCTGGTCTACCTTTGGGTTCCACAAAGTGCTGTATTTAGATACCACCTGAGACAGAATGGAGGACCAAACCCTCCCTAAGGGTATTTGGCCAGGGGTAAGCATTGTTAGGAAAAGTTCCCTGGAAAAGAATGTCAATTCCATGTCAGATCCTTGTAGCTAGCCCCATTAATGTTTTCCCATTAAAATGACTAAAGCTTCAGGAATGAGCAGTTCTGCTGTTGAATGACAGCTGTTAAACTCCCCCCACATCCCATTCCAGGCCTCAGTGACAGCTGCCCAAGAGAAGAAACTTGCCACTACCCAGACAGGGAGGAAGGTTGGATTGGGAGTCGCTGCTGTTATGAACTCTATTGCTGGGGTTCCTAAAGGTCACCAGGGGCACTGGCAAACACAACTTCAGTCCACTTATTTTCAGGGGACCCCAGAAGCCATCAATCAAGCAGCTGCTCCCTCCATGGATTCTCAAGTTGTCATCTTAACAGCTCTGCTGTTTTAAAAACTTGGAAGCTGCTTGGGGGACACTGTAATCCAGCCCCTGCTGCCTGGAGAAGACTTCAGACCAGTCACAGGTGACCAGAGAGACTTTGTACCAGTCACAAGAACCGCCACAACTGTCCTGGCTGCCATTCCAACCTGGACATCATTTTGGAGAGCTCACTTGGGCTATGACAGCTTCAGATGACCCTTTGATAGCTCCACCCTCACAGCCTCTGGGAACCTCCTCATAGATGTCCTCTGTCTGGCCTGGAAACTGCACTGCCTCCCACCCTTATGACAGCTAGTGTGCATGTCTGACTGGCTCCTCCCACTTCCTTTGGAGCAGTCTGGAAGACTGCTTCTGTACACTGCACCTTTGGGACTGCAGCCCTAGCCCAATAAAGCCTCGTGCATGTGTTTTATTGGCTACTCACGGTTTTTCTTATCATAAGTAGAGCAGGCTAATCTGGTAAGAGGAAGAGCAAATAACTCCTAGGATTGTTAGCTCTAAGAAGGTGAGAGAGCTGGAATATAGCTCACGGGTAGGCATCTGCCAAGCATGCCTAAGGCCCTGGGTTTGATCCCTGGCACTTAAAAACAAAAAAGTCCCAGAGAGCAGCCAGGAGCAGAGTCTGCAGAGCATTGAGATTGTGAAGGGAGAAGAAAGCAAAGAACTGTGAAGAGCCTGGGTTACGGAAGGGCTGCAAGCCTGGTCACCAGAAGGCTGTTGGGAGTTACTAGATCTGGCTACTGAAAAGCTATAATACTCAGAACATGAGGGTGGAGACATATCAAGCTCAGGGCGCTAACACCAGCTGCTGGGCACTAGGCCCCTGGCACTTAAAGCCCAGACCTGTAACCCTAAGAGCAGAGAGAAACTTAGAGTTCCTGACACTAAGGGAGTTGCACTTTGCCTATACATAATTTCCATCGAAACAAAGCAAAAGAACCCTGATCTAATTGATTGCCATATTACTATAGCTCAGTCTTCCTCTAAGCTTTCAAACCCAGTGCTCAGTAAGTATTATGGCAATTCTTTTTTTTTTTTCATTTTTCTTTTATTATTCATATGTGCATACAAGGATTGGTTCATTTCTCCCCACTGCCCCCACCCCCTCCCTTACCACCCACTCCGCCCCCTCCCTCTCCCCCCCCAATACCCAGCAGAAACTATTTTGCCCTTATTTCTAATCTTGTTGTAGAGAGAGTATAAGCAATAATAGGAAGGAACAAGAGTTTTTGCTGGTTGAGATAAGGATAGCTATACAGGGCATTGACTCACATTGATTTCCTGTGCGTGGGTGTTACCTTCTAGGTTAATTCTTTTTGATCTAACCTTTTCTCTAGTACCTGTTCCCCTTTTCCTATTGGCCTCAGTTGCTTTGAGGTATCTGCCTTAGTTTCTCTGCGTTAAGGGCAACAAATGCTAGCTAGTTTTTTAGGTGTCTTACCTATCCTCATCCCTCCCTTGTGTGCTCTCGCTTTTATCATGTGCTCATAGTCCAATCCCCTTGTTGTGTTTGCCCTTGATCTAATGTTATGGCAATTCTTTTTGCAGTGCATAGAACATTTCATCAGGATTACCTGGTGTTTTCAGATACATGTTGATACCACCTTAGATTAATTAATTTGGGATCTTACGGCATTTATAAGAGGCTCTGACAGTTGGGAGGCTGAGATCAGAAAGACTGAAGTTCGAGGCCAGCCCAGAAAAATGGTTCATAAGACCCCCATCTCCAAAATAACCAGACCAAAATGCAGGTGTGGCTCAAAAAGTAGAGAGCCTGCTTTGCAAGCATGAAGCCCTGAGTTCAAATCCCAGACCCACCAAAAAAAAATGAGGTTCTTATCGTCATTCTTCTGTGCATCAAAATTCAAGAAGTATTAGCTCATGATTTCTGGAAACAAGCCTGAAAATCACAGGAATTATAGACCTGGGATCTCCAAACTCACAAAAGCTCCCTAACACATGCCTACTTCTTTGAAAATCTAACTTGCAGGATCCAACAGCAGTTTCTTGTAGATTCTCTGGATTTTCTTATATTCAGATCATGGTCCAGTGTAAACAAATACCAGTTATGGCCTAGCTAACTTCTTTTTAAAGCTTGTGAATGCCACCTTTTCTATTTTAAAGTATTACCTTACAATGATAAATGAACATATTTTAAGCCCATTCTTTTATCCTTCACTGTGAAATTAGGTCATTTTTCTATAAAGGATGTTTTTCTGTCTACAGTTATGTTGGTGTCAGGAAAATTTATGTATGTCAAAAAGATGGTAATCTCTCTCTGTTTTCCTGGGGATCGAACTCAGGCCTGTGCTTGCTAGGCAAGGGCTCTGTCACTTGAGCCACGCCCCCAGTGCATTAGCTAATCTCTTGAAGGACATTTGACGCCTTTTGAGTTTCTTTGTGGACAAAGAAGGAATCAGATTTTTGTGGGCTACTATGTTGGCAGCTGCCAGTGATAAATCACATTGTTAAGGTGTCATATTTGATAAAGGACTAGTATTTGCAGTTTAAAGAACTTTCATAATTTAATAATCAAAAATGCAATTAAAA
This sequence comes from Castor canadensis, assembly GCF_047511655.1. NCBI lineage: Eukaryota > Metazoa > Chordata > Mammalia > Rodentia > Castoridae > Castor > Castor canadensis. Next base: position 39,259,295 of record NC_133397.1, on the reverse strand, counting down.
TTGCTAAAAGATTTGAACAAATACTTTACCAAAGAAGATTTATAGATAGCAAATAAACACATTACTAATAAACAGCACTAGTCGTTAAGAAAATACAAATTAAAGCACTAATGCTTACAATTTCAAGTTCTGGCAAGGATGTGGTATAAGTCAAACTCTTAGGCATTGCTGATGGGAATATAACATGGTACAGCTACTTTGGAAAACAATTTAGTAGTTTCTTATAAAATTAAATGCATACCATATGACTCAGTAATCCTGTTTTTAGATGTATTTACTCAGGAGAAATGAAAATATATGTCCATCCAGAAACTTGTACATGAATATTCACAGCAGCATTATTCGTAATGTCCCTAAAGTGGAAAAAACTTAAATGCCCACTGATGAGTGGATAAATAAACTGTGGTATATCCACACAATGGAATGCTAATGGGATACAAAGAGAAGTAAAGTACTGATACATGCAGTGACATGGATTTAATCTCAAATGTATTATATTAATTGAAAAAAACCAGACTCAAATGGTTACATACTGTGAGATTCCATTTATATGACATTCTTGAAAAGGTACAATCATTCGAACAGAGAGCGGATCAGTGGTTGCCATGTGCTGGGAGGTGAGGAGATGGACTACAAAAGAGCAATTTATGGGGGGTGAAGATGGAAGGGTCTATCTTGATTGATTGTGGTGTTTAATTACACAGCTTAATGTGTCTGTCAGAATTAAAAGATGAGTTTTAGCCAGGCATGGTGGTGCATGCCTGCAATTCCAGCACTTGGGAGGATGAGGCAATAGAGCAGGAGTCAAGGCTAGCCTATGGACTACATAGCAAGACTGTCTCAAAGAAAAAGAAAGAAAAGACAAAGTTGAGTTTTACTCTTTGTAAGCTGCACTTCAATAATCTTGACTTTAAAAAAAAAGCACACACAAACTTGGATGTAGATTGGTCTTGCAAACAATGTTTTTCTGAATTTGAATTGCAATTAGTGTATAAAGACTCTAGTTTTAAAATTTTGGCCATAGGCATTCCTGGATAAGTGTTTCAAGAGAGCATTTTGCAGGATAGTTTCAAATGGTTCATCTGGAATATGGACTAAAGGTACTAAATACAAAATGTAGTTGTGATGTATAGAGTGTCCAGATGTGTCTCTCTGTGGTTAGCATACATTAAACTAAAACAAGTCCCATCTTGCAACCTAACAAGCTATGTCAGCATAAGGATCTGAATGAGCCTTTGGGGTTTCCATACTTGGATCTCAGGTAGTTTAATAGAAGTCTTATGCCTTTGCCTCAAAGGTCACTAGACACTTTTGATGAGAAATTCACAGGGACAGAATTTTGCAGTATATCTGCTCCTGAATGCCACCAAATGAGTGCCTTTCAGCCAGTGAATTTACCAGGCAAATGAGGAGAGGAACAGTGAACCACACAACAGAGACAGTATTTCATTTATTGTTTATGTTTTTTAATGGGTCTTAATTTTGTTTCTAATTGTATTCATTGCAAAATACCTTGGGATATAAAAAAATAAGTGGGATAAAACATTGCAAATTTCAAGTTTTTAGCTAAAGCTAGAAAATATATCCTATGATACAATTCAATACAGTTAAATTTAAAGGGCTCATAATTTTATTTCATGTGAGATTTAAATATATGTAATCCCTTTGATTCCCAATTCCTTGAAAAAGCTGTACAATTAACTTTCTCAGGCTTAATTTATGCCTCTTGCAGATCCATTTACTATTTCATCAAGACTCAGGATTTTAATCCCTTAAGTCTTTCTTCTTTTATAAAAGAAAGACTGACAAACTTACTTTGGGGTAGAAAAATGGCCTCAACACCAAACTATCACTTTAGAATTATGCTGCTGCTTCTGGTCTAATTGAAAGTAACAGGACAGGACACTTTGGGAAATTCATCTACCAGCCTAGTCTACTGCACTTAACAAGAAATCCCTTTATCATTTGGGAAGCAAAGGCAGTTCCCCTCTGTTTATCAATTTCTTAGATTTTGCAGGAAATCTCTAAATTTCTGAATTATTCAGAAAAACTCATTGAGGCCAATAAATTTCATTGTTTAAGAAGAAGAGCTTCTGATAGTGGCAAAAGAGGATGGGCAGGGGTTAATGTGCAAATAGTCATGAAATGAAGCTCAGTTTCAATTTGTACATTTTTTAATCTGAAACACATTTCTACCATTTCTAATTTAATTTTCAGGGCTTTCCAGAGAAACAAAACCAATATAATGGATGGATGGATAGACAGATAGATTGATAGATAGACAGACAAGAAGGGATTTATTAAAAGAATTGGCTCATACCATTATGTAGACCAAGTCCCGTGATAAGCCATCTGAAAGTTGGGGAACCAGGAAGCAGGAAGTCTGGCTCAGTTCAAGTCCAAAGACCTCAGAATCAGGAAAGGTGATGAGGTAACTTTCAGTCTAAGGCCCAAGACCTGTGAAACTGATGGGCCACTAGTACAAGTCCTGGAGTCCAAAGTCTATAAAACCTGGAGTTCTAATGTCCAAGTGTAGGAGAAAAAGGGTATTCTAGCTCCAGAAGAGAATTTTCCTGTCCTCTGCCTTTTTCTTTTATCCAGGCCCTACACAATTGAATGGTTCCCACCCACATTAGGTGAGAGAGGATCTTCCTTGTCCAGCCCATTAAATTAAAATGTCAATCTCTTTTGGAAACACTATTACAGACATACCCAGCAATAATGCTTTACCAGCTATCTGAGTATTTCTTAATTCAGTCAAGTTGATACCTAAAATTAACCAGCACACTAAGTGACTATTGCTAAGGGACAAAATGTTTTAGTCTTCAAAAGTACAGTTGATTAAAAAAAATGGTAACCTACCTTCTGTGTGGCAAATTACTTTTCTAGTATGAGGAAGGAGTTCTCTTTACTACAAGCACATTCTTGGGTCCAGGAGTTAGTATATAATTTTATTAAGTACCTACTATTTGTTAAGTATTATTAGGTACTCTGTAAGCAGAGGGAAAAATGGGTGAAAAAACAATGACCTAGACTTAGGTCCTAGATTCAAATATCTTACAATTTAATGGGTGAAATAGTTGCATCTATGTTAAAAATTTTTGTTCTTGTGGAACTTCACTTAGTTTGAAGCTAATTGTTATGTTTCAAATGGTTAGACAGTACTTTAGTGTTTTTAGATATTCAACAGTTCTTGAGCATCACAAGGATTCTAAATATTGCATGGGGCAACATAGTTGAGACAGAAAAGATCTTTGCTTCAGCTGGGTGCCAGTGGCTCACACCTGTAATCTTAGCTACTCAGGAGGCAGAGATCAGGAGAATTGTGGTTCAAAGCCAGCCCAGGCAAATAGTTCATGAGACCCTATCTGGAAATAAAAACATAACAAAAAAGGGCTGATGGAGTGGCTCAAGGTGTAGGCCCTGAGTTCAAATCCCAGTACCACAAAAAAAATCTTTTCTTCAAGCTGGTAGTATATGGATGTCTTTAAAAGTACTGACTTTGGTTGGGCACAGTGGTGCATAACTGTAACCCCAACACTAGGTAGGCTGAGACAGGAGGATCAAGAGTTCAAACCAGCCTGTGCTACATAGGGAGAATCTGTCTCAAAAACCAAAAACAACCCCTAACAAAAAAGTACTGGCTTTGCAGTCAAGTAGATCAGTGGATTTGAATCCTAGATCTGCAACTTAGCAATTAATTTGACCTTGGATTAATGATTTAACTTCTCTATATACTGTTTTTCTCATTTACAAAAATAAAGAAAAAAAATAGGATAACAGTAAATCTCATTTAGCTGATAAGTGAATTAAATATATAAATATATGCAAAAGCATTAACTTATTGCTTGGTGCATGGTAGGTAATCAATAAAGTTAAGTTATTGCTATTATTTTGTTTCATACCCCCCACCCTGGGGTTACAGAACCCATGGAGAAAGGAATTGAAAACAGTGACAATAACATATAAATAATAAAGTACCTGTGAGTATCATAGGAAGAGCTGTATGTTTTAGAACAATAAATAACCTCTAAGCAAACCCAAAACATGCGTTAATTACTTTCAAACCTTATTGCATAGTTTTAGGTGGGTGTCCAAATTATTCCAAGCTGTGAGTCTAGACCTAATGAATTTCTTGGCATTCTGCATTTGAGATCCAAAGGTAAACAATGGAGTCGGCAAGGTTCTAGACAGAAAAGGCAGTTTTGGTGGTGGGGGCCTGGTTTACACTTAAAGTGATTTCACTTGACAGCTTTTAGGGGGAGTGGTTCTCTTGCAGAATTCCAAAGGAAATGTTCTCTTGATAGTCTTACTTGCTTTTGGAGTAGGCCACCAAGTAAAAATTTTAATTTTAGGTTTTTCCCCAAGTTTTATTTTTCCCAGGTTTCTGACGTCTAAAACCTTACCAGGTTTTCAAACTTTAGCTTAGTAATCTTTTTTTTCTTTCTCAGGTGAAGGGCAAATAAAAACAATCCTGGTGTTGGCTAGGGTCCAACAGCATGCTGCCAAACCCCTACTCTCTTCTCTGTGTAGTGTGGCTACTACCTGCTTAACTCAGTCCTTAAATCGAGACTGTTTTGCTTGGGTCCCTGTGGCTGTTTCTAGTTTTCAGTCTTGTTAGTAAATTCCTCCAATGCAGGAATTATGTCAAAAGCCTTTGTAGAATATTGATTCACCTTGACTCTTTCTATGCTCTACTTTAAACATATCCGGGACAATGCAATACCAAAAGGAGGTGAATAGTAAATAGTAAATTATTGTTGATTGTTATGACCTTCCCATAATCCTTGACTGTAATGTGTATTCTAAGAACTCTAAGTTCTTTCAGGACTATTGTGGAGCAGACTATGATTGTGGCAGACATTCCAGTCCTTCTGGAAAAAGTAACCAATTGCAAAAGACAATGTAAGACTATAAATTAACAAGAAAAAAAAGCCTAACAATCTCAGAAACTGATCCATAGTAGCCAGTGACTTAGGATACAAACAATTAGATTCACCAAGCTTAAAAGAAGTTCTATTTTTCTTCCTATCACAAAAATTATCCAGTAAAACATACACTCACTTGGGGATGGATCAGTAGCAAGGTCCACTTATGGGTCATTTCAATACCTTGCTAGACTGTGTACTCAGTATCTCTGAGTACTGGAAATGAGTCATTATCAGTGGAAAAGCTGCTCTCTAGAATCCTATAAAACAAATCTTTTGACTGCTTAATTCGAATCCAGACTAACAACAGCCTCATTTCCCCAATTTTACAATTTAATTTCTTTGGCTGTTTCTGAGTTTAGTATGCCTGATAAAAACCACGATATTAAAAAGAAGTCGTTTTTCATTCCTACTGGGAATTGAGTTTAAGATGTAAACAGAGTAACAGAAAGAAGCTTTTAAATTAGATATGTGAAAAAAAAGTGGAGGATTCAGAAGATGAAAGTGGAGAAAAGATATTTAGATCTGCTAGAATTAAAAGGTAGAAGCTACTTCTGTGTTTTGAGCAAGGGAAATGGCAACGCAGGATATAAAGCTAGCATACCAGGTTACCAGGACTTCAATCACAGCACTTTCCAAGAATTTGAAAATGAAATGGTACAGGGTTTTCCATTCTTGCCCAAGGAAAGCTAAACTGGGACCTGCATTTGCCTCAAGTAAAATAGACTGAGCATTTAACCCTAATGAGCCTGGTATCTTAGCAGATAAATGATTAGACAAAGGGAAAAATAAAGACGTAAAGCGGTTTGCATAAGTTTACAAAGAAGTTCCAAATCTGTGTACTTGTCAGTGTACCACCAACCTGCCTGAGAGACCAAAAATAGCGATGACTCCATGGCTAAAGCCTTCCATTAAGGTAGAGCTCACGACAGGCCGAGCGAGGGCTAAAGAGGAAGCAAGATTTTCACAAGAATGGAGCAAAAAACCGTATTTCAGGGCTTAGAAAATAATGAAATACGCTAAGAACAAGCCTGTGGGAAGTTAATTAACGACACTTTAAATAGCCAAAAAGCTTAACTGTTTTTCATTGCAAATGAACAATGCAAAGGACCATCCTTAAGTGAACTTAAAAAATGATAGATGAAAGCATAAAGCAAGTAAGAAGAGAAAGAAAGACACGGAAGCAGGCCAGCATTCACACCTCCGACCCCACTTGCACCGGGATCCCGGGTTCACCTCAGCGCTCTCACAGGAGCGTAGCTTTGGCCCCACCTCCGTCCAGTTTGGACCCGTCCCTGTTTAACTGGCCCCGCCCCTCCCCGTCCTGTACAAGTAACGCCGCGCGTAGGTGGCGGGTGTGTTCCTACTTTCGTCACGGAGAAGCGAGGCGGGACTTCCGGTGTTTGAAAAACTTCCGGCGGGAACCGGAAGATGCTGTAATACAGAGCCCGGGTCTCCTGACACGCCAGGCGGGAAGGTGAGCAGTGCGTCTGCCCTGGCTGCTGTCCTGCAGGCTCGCACGAGCCTGTGTCCGGGCTCCGGTATTTTTGGGGCCATTTAAAAAGTTCAGAGCGCTCATTTGGGAAATCACAGTTTTTAAAAGTGACAAGTTTTATTACAGCTTACTGTCAGCGCTCTGTATATCCCACCATCTGCACCCGGAAAATCCCTCCTAGCTGCCTCGTGTCACCTGGCATGTCTTCTGTGTAGTTGCAGCAGCTCTTAGGGCATAGGGACAGACACAGGATGCCCAGGCGAACCTCTATTGTTTTTATACACCAAGGATCAGAGAGGAGGGATTAAGCACCCTTGTCACTATCATATCGTGGCCCTGTCTGAACTGGCAGCATCTTAAGTCGTGGCTGGGCGATTCAGGAGGCTCTTGAGTAACTTGTGGAAAGGAATTAATGGGAACTCTAGGCAACTTTCCTCGTCTTCTATATGACATCATGTCACTAATATACTGTATGTAGAGTGGGTAACAAGGCTGCTCTTGGTTTTGGGGGCTGTGACTTCTGGGTCCTTTGCCATATACTTTTGCCGTTTGAGTAAACTGTTTTACCTCGAGGCTCAGTCTTCTCTTTGTTAGAAGAATATAGCAGGGCTCCCCGTTCGTTCTGAAAGGCTCTTTCCAACTCTTCCATTTTGTTGTTGTGGCCTGGGGATCTGTGCTAACACTCGATGCACTTCTGTTGGTTTCCTCAGGAAAACTTAATTTAGATTATCCCTGAAGAAGTCGTTCCTCTCTGCTCTTCTTGAATTTTTAGTGTTTTTCCATTTTAATGTTTTCGTTTGTGTAGATCCTTCTGTCTCTCCCTATTTTCACTTGTCCCAGTTTATAGTGTCCCCCTCAGCATCGCAGCCACCCCTAAATTACTAACCAAATATGCTCATGTGCTCACAGAGATAAGAGCTTGAAAGAGGGAAAATCCCATATCACTAAAGAATAAGAATGTTCTTATATGCCACCACCTTTTCAAGAAATAAGTGAGTGCTACATATATAATTGCCTAATAGTAATGAAAAACAAATTTACATTCCTTTATAGAAACCATATTTGTTTCTATCATGCTTATTTAATAGACAGGAGCCATTAAGTGCTTTGCTCTGTGGGATACTGAAGTAAGGGGAATGTGTTTCATTTCTTCATAGCGTTTACTGCATTGAGCACGATTCTGACAATAGAAAAAACCCAAAGGTATAACTTAAAATCATGTTATACTACTGTGTAAAGGAAAAAAGAGTAGGGCTCTTCTTAAATATAGAAACACATTTTAGACCTAAAATGCTGAGATCTAAGAGATGAGAAGTAGCCAGACATCTGATGACCAGAAGGAAGAGTGCTCCAGGTAGAGCATATCTGAGGTGGGAAAGAATCATGCTTGTTACTGGACTGAAAGAATGTGACAAGAGCTGAGGACTTAGAGCAAGGAGTAAATGTGATTTGAAAGGGAAGTAGAAGTCACTCCTGCAGGGCCTCTGAGTCAAAGATAAGGTGGGAAGTCACTGAATGCTTTTTAAGCATTTTCTAAATGATCTCAAGTTGATACGTGGAAGATGGGTTGTAGAGGTAAGAGTGGAAACAGGGAGTGCAGATGAGAGGCTATTGCAGTACTCAGGTGAGAGATGGGGACTGTTGTGGTTTGAATATGTCCTCCAAAGTTTATGTGTTGGAAACACAAATTCATATACTGATTGTAGGTAGGCCTTAGGTAGGTTAAGTAGGGTTAGATGAGGTCATGAGGTGGTGCCCCCATGATGGGATTAGTGGCTTTATAAGAAGAGAAACCTTTCTTTAGCCATTTGATGCCTTCTGCCATGGGATCACTCAAGAAGGTACACTTTCCAGCCTCCAGAATTGTGAGAAAAAATTCTTCATAAATTACCCTGTCTTTGGTATTATGTTACAGCAACAGAAAACAGACCCAGACAATGCCTAAAGACTCACTTGAGATCATAATGATTAAGGATATATTTTGGAGGAAGAATTTATGTGGCTTACTAATAGACTGGATATGGCAGAGGAAAGAAAAAGATTTGCAATGTTTTGGCTTAGCAAATGGATCTTTGGTTATGTTCATCATCTTGATTGTTGTGATGTATATGCATTTGTAAAAACTTACAAATTTGAACACCTTAAACATGTATGATAAATTGCATGTCAGTTACAGCCCAATTAAGCTGTAAAATTTTTTCTCAGGCTCTAGTTTAGCAAATAGATAGAATGTGGTACCATTTACTGAGATGAGAAAGTCTGGTAGTAGAGACGGGTTTTAGGACAAGGAATAGTTATTCAAAGAGTTCCATTGTGGATAGTAGAATTTAAGATAAATATGAGAGATCTAAATAGTTTCAGAAGAAGCAGTTTATTATGTAAATCTGAGTCTTATAGGCAAGGTTTGGGATGGAGGGATTAGGATTATTAGTAGGTATGTATAATCATGTGCCAATTAACAATGACATTGGTGATGGATGCCAAGGAGCATCCATCCATTATGGGACATAGGAAACTGGTCCCATAAAATTATATCACCTATGATGTAGCTGTCTTAGTTTGTGAAAGTACACTTTGGTGTTGACACAATGATAATCTCCTAATGTTGCATTTCTCAGAGTGTACCTGTTATTAAGTGACACATGACTATATTTAAAACATAGAAATGGATGAGATTTTGATTAATCTGACAAGTTGTGTGATATGAAGCAAGGGGACTTGGGAGGAGTGGAGATACAGGAACAGAACCTAAGAACCTTGGTATTTAAATTGGAGTCTACATACCCCTGGGATTATACCTGGCATGGATAGTTTTTTTATAAATAATCTCTAGCTTCTTATATATATTCTTTCTTCTTACATGTACTCTTTTATCTGTTTCTTATGTGTACTCTTTCTTTAGGTCTGCCTGAAATTGTCCTATGTGTTCACGCAGAGTCTTCTTTCTTAGCTTCGTTTTTACACTCATATTTTTTCGCACTTGTGGAAAGAAATGCTTATGTCTTACTCACCTTTCCATGATACATTGCCTCCAGGATGCTTAATAAAGGGGCAGTTGGAAGTATTTGTTTCAGGGAAACCTTTTTTGAAGCTAATGGTTAATCAAAACATAATCCTGACATAATCTTTGCCTGTTTTAAACACATTTCTGGTAAGGCTGAAATGTGGAGGTGGATTTGGTATATGTTGGTCTGTGTGGGAATGTTTTGAAGTTAGGTGTAGTAGTTCCCCCTTGTCCTCACGGAATACATTTCAAGGCCCCTCAGTGGATACCTGAAACCTGAGATAGTACTGAACCCTACAAATACCATACTTTTTTGACATACATACATACCTGGGATAAAGTTTAATTTATAAATTAGGGTTAGACATTAACACCAATGACTAATAATGAAGTGGAGCAATTATAACGTTATATGGTAATTGTTAGCATTTCTACTCTTGTGCTTTGGGGACATTATTCAGTAAAATAAGGGTTACTTGAACTCAAGCAATGCAATATGGTGACAGTTGATCTAATAACTTAGATGACAGCTTAGTGACTAGTAGGGGTAGTGAATACAGCATGGATACACTGGACAAAGGATGGGTCATGTCCTTTACTGGATAGAAAAAGATGGGAGAGTTCATCACCCTATGTACAAAAACATACAATTCAAGGCCTATGGATGGTTTATTTCTAGAAGTTTTTGTCTAATATTGGTGTACCATGGTTGGCTAAGGGTAACCAAACTTGGATAAGGGGGAGTATTGTACATTGTAGATTGGGGTGGTAGAACTAGCTGTAAGGTCATCTGGGTAAGTTGTTTGATGGGGAGCTTAGCACCTTTAGATTTTTACTCTTTGGGTGGTCAGAGAAAAGTCAGCCCTTTGTCCTCCATAGAGGGTAAGGATCTGACTGGTGACACTGAGATCTTCGTGAAGTAGAGTACTAGGGGACTTTGGATTTGACATTCAGTTTTTGTGGTGTCCAGGAACACAATTGCACTTGATTCTATTTTACCTTCTTTGGAAAATAAACCTCTAGACCTTTTCTAGAGCAGTTGCCTAATAGCATTATATGTGGTTGGACACCTAAGAGATATTCCTTTATGTCAGACAGTTTATAATCAGCCCTAACCCCTTCCCTCTTGATCTCAAAGTTATCAGTGACTGCTTCTGTGATTTTTTAGAAGAATGGAAGGGTAAATTGGTTTTGTTCTCAGATGCTCCCACTGCTGGCTTGGGATTTTAATTTTTATGTAGTAAAATCTGTTAATCTTTTTGGCTTTGAAATTTTGAGTCATGTGTAGGAAAACCTGCATTCCCTTACCCTATTCAAGATTATGAAAAGTCATTTTTGCTTTTTTTCTAGCACTTTAGTAGTTTTATTTTGTGTGTTTTAAATGATTAGGTGTTGTAGAATATGTTTTTTTGTTCATGATGTGGAGGTAGGAATTGAACATTTGCTTTGTTCAGAGGAATAGCTGGTTGTCTCAATACCATTTACTGAATAATCCCTTTCGCCCTGACTTGGTTTGAATTATCATCTCTGTTAAACACTAACACCCTCTGTTTTATTATATATTTTTTATAGTGGCAAAATACACATAGCACAGAAATCATAATTACCCATTCCCTTATGATCAATAACTTGAGCTGCTTATTGAGGAAGCATTACCTACAGAATTTAAAACTCCATAAAAGAAAGTGAAGGAGAAGATGGAAATTATCCTGTATCCTTCCTAGAGACTGTTCTCCTTCTGCTTTTCTGTTCTGTCCCAGAGTTCTGTGCTTAATAGAGTGAGTTGAGCTATAGTTGCTGGGAGAAAATGTTCCCTTTTGTGACAACCCCTTGAGTATTTCTGTGAGGTATTACTTCCTCTCCTAAGTGGATGTTGGAACCAGAGGCATTAAAATTAATATGTGACTGGTTTAGGAACTTGTTTAAAGAGTTCCAAATATGTCAAAATTTAATGTAGTTTTTACAGGATGACACACATTCGTTAGGTAATAAATCTTATCAGCTTAAGTTTCTTTACTTCTTTTATTATGTAATACCTCTTGATATTTGTCTTAATATTTTAAAGAGCCTTTGAATCTAGTAAATATTTTAAGTGGCATAGTGATTACTCACTTTATTTAAGGATTAAGAACTTTTATTATAATGTGGTGGCTGCTTTATGTGATACTTAACCTTATAGACATGCCTCTACTTTGTACTGTAAGAAAATATAGAGGAAAGTTTCTTGTCTTTTGATATATAGTTTAGTAAAAGGGCTTTATAATTTGCTTACTTGATAGTATTACCATCAAATAATACTTGCAGAATACCTAAGTATGTAATTCTAAAAAACTAACAATTGTCACTATATTGGATCCTACATTTTTCAAAAGATAGTCCCCATTCATAAGGCATTCGAAACCTCTGGGAGGCTGTTATATGCATTTGTTTGTTTGTTTTTGAGCATAGGCTGGACTGGAATTTGCTCTGTAGTTCAGGCTGATCTTGAACTCATGATCCTTCTGCCTTAATTAGAGGCATGCACATCATGCCTGGCAGAGCTGCTCTATCAATCAGCAGCTATATAGCAAGGGAAAGCAGTGTTTGGAATTGTGAATAAGACTTTTTTTTTTTTCCTCCCCTATCACAGGTTTTCACAGCAGAGCTATTGGAGTGTTTGCTTTGAATGGTGCTTCATTTTGTAACCAAATGAAGTGATTAGGCTATTCAAGTCATACTGACTCCATGTTCCATTTCTTCCAGATGTCATCATTGCTAAGAAGAGCAAAAACACAGGTCCAGACTACAATATCCAAAGATGAATTTTCATACTTCTCTGAGTTGTAAGTGTATTGGTTTAATATGATGGTGGGGGAATGATGAATATTTTAAGGTATAACGCTTTCTGTCATTTACATATTTGTTGAGTCATTTAGGTGGAAGAAATCTGTGTTTTTTTCATTCATTCATGCAACAAATGTTTGTTGAACTCATTCTGTGTTCCAGACTGCATCTAATGTTCGTGATAAAGTGTTAAATAAAGAGAAAATAACCAACTAAATATATAACATATTTATAGTAGAACATAAGCTCCACAAGGGCAGGGAGTTTTTTTATATTGCTTTAGAGCAGAGTTTCTCAACCTCTGTACTGTTGACATGTGCAGGATAATTTTTGGTTGTAGAGGCTGTCTTTTGCTCTGTACGATGTTAGCAGCATCTGTGACCTCTACCCAGTAGATGCCAATAGCATCCCTTCCCTGTTATGAAAGTCAAAAATGCCTTAAGATAGTGTCAGATGTCTCAGGGGGTCAAAATTATCCCTAGTTGAGATTTTTTGCTGTAGCACACCATATTAGGTACTCTTAAGATATCAAGGAATGAGTGCTTAATGTTAGGTTATAATAAGTGCTGTAAAGAAAAATAAAGCTGGCAAGTGGCAGAGCATGGTGAGTAGGTTTGATGGAGGGGCATTTTGGATAGAATAGTGAGGATATTCTTTAAGAGATCTAAATCTAAATGACATTTGTGAATTCTGTGATTTGGAGAATGACCCCCAAAGGTTCATGTAAAAGCTTGGTGTCCAAGGTAGAGGTATTGGGAGCTGATGGGACCTTTAAGAGGTGAGGCCTAGAGGGAAGTGGTTAGGTCATTTGGGGCATACCCTCTTAGGGGACTGTGGGACTCTGACCTGTCTTCTTTTTCTTTATTCTTACCTCAAGATTGTGTACTTGTTCCAACATGTGTTTCTGCCTTTGCCACCTGCTGTCCTCCTTAGGTCCAAACCAAAGGGGCTGTCTGATCTTGTTCCTGAACCTCCAAGACTGAGCTAAACCATTTATCTTTATTAAGTTAGTTGCCTCAGATATTTGGGTGTAGTGATGCAAAACTGACTAACTCAGGAGTGCACCTCTCTCTGCAAAGGCCTTGAGGATTGTGTTCCACTGAGAGAGAGCAGCTAATACAAAGACCCTGAAGCAGGAATGAGTTGGGTGTGTTCAGAAAACAGCAAGGAGCCCAGTGTGGCCAGTTCAGAGTCATTGAGGCAGAGAGTGATAGGAAATGAGATTGGACTGGTAGGATCTGGGAGTCTATGACAAGGGCTAGGATTTTATTTGGAGTGGGTTCTGCCAAGGGCTCACATGTGATGGAGAATGATAGTTGACTAGCTGCCTCAGAACTGCTTCTTGTGTAACAAAATGATACCAATGCTTGTGTTTTATTCATAATAAGGAAAAGTCCTTTACTTTTGGCAATCTGCCCATGTGAAATAGGTTTAGTCAGTAGTTCTGCTTGTATGTTATGAGACACTGAGGTGGAATGATGATATCCTGCTTGATTTGTTAATAGAAGGGAACCTTAGTTTTCTAATTCCTTGGTTTTCACATTCTAGTTCCTTTGGAATCCATAGCTATTATGTTCTGATGGTTTTGTTTTTTGCTTAGTATCCGCCTGTGAAAAAAACTTGCCTTGAGGGTATTGGTGGTTTGACCTATCACAATTATGCTTTTCTGGAGCATAATTTTGCTAAGAAGCCATCCAATAAGGTTTTTGCCTCCAGACCTTTCAGAAACCAGACATCCCTATACACTAGTCTCAGTGAGGGAATTCATCATTTTTCCCACTAGTGCTGACCTTTTATATTAGGGTAAAAAATAGAATAAACCATGTTAGTGGGAGGGCTGTGTTCCTTCAACAGTGTTCACATGGCTGTTTTTTCTCCACTCTTGCTGTGAATTTGATTCTTGATTGTTAGAAAAATACGGTGACTGTACCTGGTCCAATCTAATCAGGATACACATCTATTCTGTGAAAGAGTAAAAATGGTTAGTAAAAATAGTTGGAAGGGTCTTGGTGCTGACCTCCTGTGTAATTTAGAGTGTTTATAGGGTCATTTCCCACTCCTTTCATTGAATCTAATAACTTAATACAATTTGAATGAATCTGATTAACACTTGGGAACTTACTTAAGTGCTTGTCAGTGTTAAAATTGAAAAGGTCATATTGTGCATGGTGGGACATAACCTAGGTAATAAGTGATTATTTCCTATATCATGAAGATATATGTGTGCATGTTTGTCAGGTAGGTGAGAAGAGAGTGGCGACACCTGTGATTTATAGTGTATGGTAGGGGAGGGTAGTTTTACATTGCCTCTGATCAGTTTCAGTTTTTAGTAATAACTTTTCATAGCCTGTGCTCATATCACTCACTCCATTTTATATTAAACACCTCCAACTTTATCACTTTTTTTTTTCTTTGCTCGTGCTAAAGTTTGAACTTAGGGCCTTATACTTGCTAGGTGGGTACTCATATCACTTGAGCCATGTGCCTCACCCTCTATCTTTTTTTTTTAAAGAAGCATTTGTTTGTCTTTTTCTTTTGACATTTGGTTTCATTTTTCCTGGACATTCTGTCAAATTACTCCTAGATCATCTGCCTCTGAAGAAGATGACAAGGAAGATAGCATCTGGGAGCCCCAAAAGAAAGTCCCAAGAAATCGTAAGCAGCTTGCTCCCAAGGAATCCAAACCAAAGAGGGCAGCACGGGCAAAGAAGAACACACCACAGTTGAGTGAGGGCTCAGAAGGTGTGGCTGTTAAGGAGGAGCAGGTAGGTGCTATAGCTAGATTGGGGCGGGATTTGAGGGAAGGCAGAAATGTTTTCCTTTTTCATTACACAGAGTAGGTCAAATCATGGAAATGACAAAAACTGTGGGGCAGTGGTATCACCTGTCACAGGTCTTAATAATAGCTACCATTAAATCCATGGTGTTTTTTCACCTACTTTCTTTTTCCTCTCCTAGGAGGTGAGTTAGTTGTGCTAGTGGTGGTTGTGATGGTGATATAAACAAATACTTAAGTGCTTACTGTTAGCCAGGCAACATGCTCCACATTTCACTCTTATGATCTTGCTTAATCTTTGCAACAATCATTGAGGCAGGTGCTGTTATTATCCTAATTTTATAGATTAGAGAGCAGAGACAAGAAATGTTAAGTGATTTGCTCACACAGATTGTAAGTGGTGCAACTGTGTTTCTAAGTCAGCATTTCAGGAACCAATATACCTCGCAAGGGTGTTTTTACATTAGCTCACAAGAGTGATGTATACAACCAGAGTGCTGGTTTAATAATTAATACTTTGAAGTAATCATCACAAGAACTGGAAATTCTTATGGCCAGTACTTTTTCTCCTTGGAGGCTGAAATAAGTAGGGAATTAAATAATCAGAAATTACTTGATGAGCACAGACTGAGAGAATAGGAGAATTAGATGATAAGTTCATTTGGTTTTATTGAATGACTGCTGTGGTCTTGGCACTGTGGTTGTCATGGTGACAGTCGAAGGGTTTAATTGCATGGAGCTAAAGTAGTCTGAAGTGTCCATTTCACAGCAGGCTCTCTTTCCATTGGAACCAAAGTACACAGAATTTATTGAGCTTTCTTCTCTTTTGTACATTTCTGGGGAAAATGCTGATCATATTTACTATTTTATAGTTCTCTTTTTTTCTGCTCCTTTGTGATTGACAACTCCCTTTATGATTGACACATTCTTTAGTTATCCCAATTCATTTGGTTAGATTATCAACTATTATAGGCTCAGAATCATTTTATCTTCATATCTCTACTCTGATCCATTATATTTCGAGTGTAAAATTTGATACTCCAGAGCTATCTAATATACATCATTTTCAAGTTTACATGGTGGTGGTGGGTAGGCATTGGATAGGAGTACTCTTATTGTAGGTTTTAATATTCATATATATAATTGATACAATATTCAATATATATTATTGATACAATATTATATATATAATATATATATATATATTGGTGGGACTAGGGTTTGAACTCAGGGCTTTGCACTTGCAAAGCATAAACTCTACCACTTGAGTCATACCTCTAGTCCATTTTTCTCTGGTTATTTGGGAGATGGGATTTCTTGAACTATTTGCCAGGGCTGCCCTTGAACTGAGTTTCAATTTTCCTGATTTCAGCCTCTGAAAGTAGCTAGGATTACAGGCTTGAGCCACCAGCTTCAATACTATAAATAGTAATTCTGGAAAAAATTTGAGAGAAGATTGAATTTTGACTGAAATTTTGTTTGGGAGTTGTTCGTGTTTGTTTGACTTAAGCGTCATCTGTGACACTCAAGTTTATTAGGAATAAGCTAGCATGTGAAACTGTAAGCTCCTTAAGGGCAGGCTCTTAATCTTATTTACCACTCTTTCCAGTGCTAAGATGAGTGCCATGTCTCTTTCCTTCACAGCTAAGCTGGCACATGGGTTGAAAGGGTGAGCAGTGGTGGTACAGAGTGGTCCTTGGATACCTGTGGAGACAACTGGGTAGACTCTTGTTAAAGAAAAATGTCTGCCATTAGCCTGCTGTCATTTTATTGCTTTTTTTTTTTTTTTTCTTTTTCATGGGATTGAGGTTTGAACCCAGGGCTTCATGTTTGCAAAACAGCCACTCTACCACTTGAGCCACACCTCCAGTCCAGCCTGCTATCATTTTGTGTTGTCCATCTTCTCAATGTCTGTATAAATAGGTGACAGGTGTAGCCTCTTGAATTTTGTGTGTGATTATTGCCCTTCTCTCTCTAAAAGGTTGACATTGATTATAACTTTTAATCTTGGTTTTCCTGGCAGTTGTAGACCTGTCCTTTGCTCATTTTTCAAAATCAAACCTTATTTCTAAATAATTCACATATATGTGTAACAAATAATAGAGATTCCATGTATTCTTTATCTGATTTGCCCAATGGTAAAAGTTTAGTTATTTCACATAGGTGGAGTAAAATATCATAATCAAGGTATTAAAATTAATAAAATCCACTGATCTTATTTTAATTTCTCCAGTTTTACTTGTATCCATTTATGTGTATGTTTGTGTGTATGTGTTTAGTTCTCTGGAATTTTATCACTTGGATAGGTTTGTGTATCCAGCACCATAATCCTTAGTGTTACCCTTTCATAGGCACACCCACCTCCTGCCTGCCTCCCCTTCACTCATGTCTTACTCCTAGCAACTACTAATCTGTTCAGGAATGTCCTATAAATATAATCGTATAGTATGTAACTTTGAGATGGGCTTTTCCCCCCCACTCAACATAGTTCCAAGTTTTTGTATGTGTCAGTACTTTGCTCTTTTTCATTTCTATAATAGTATTTCAGATATTTGAGAAGCGTTCCAGGGCAATTAGTTTTTAATCTAATTCTCATGTCTTCTCTTTGTGGTTTGATAGAATTGTCCTGTGGCTGTTGCTGATGTTGATTTGGAAGAGAGAAAAAGTAAGAGTAAATTGGATGCTGCACAGACTCTGAAAACAGCAAAGACAAAGCAGAAAACTTCAGCTCAGAGGACCAAAAAGGTGAAAGCTGATGAAGAAACCAGCAAAGCTGGCACGTTAGAGAGTGGAAGTAGTAATACGGAGACACCGTCAACAAGTACCATGTGGGAAGGTGTGTGCAAGAAAGAGGAGAATGATGATTTCACATTTGGTCAGTCCCCATTAAAGAGAATGAAGACTGAAACATGTCCTCAGGGGCAGCCTGTCAAGTTTCCAGCGAGTGCCAACAATATTAAAGAGGAGGTGGAAATGAATTGGGACATAGTACAGGTATGTGCAGCCATTTCCTGTCACTTACTTGCTTTTTTTCCTTCCTTCCTTCCCTCCTTTCTTTTTCTTCCTTCCTTCCTTTCTTTCTTTTTGATGAGACTGGGATTCAAACTCAGGGCTTCTTGCTCACGAGCTCTACCACTTGAGCCATACCTCCAGTCCATTTTGCTCTAGTTATTTTGGAGATGGGATCTTGCAAACTATTTGCCTAGGCTGGCCTCAAACCTTGATTCTCTGGATCTTAGCCTACCAAATACCTAGGATTATAGGCATGAGCCACTGTTGCCTGACTTACTTAGTTGCTTTGATTCTTTTCTTTTTGATTAGCATAGGGGTGGTGCTGTCTAAGAGAAGGGTTGGGAATTTTGGATTCTTCTTTTAGTTTTGTTGGTGATTTCCAGAATCAAGCTTTGGCCACTGGTTCTTTTCTTGTGTCCACTATTTTGTATTATGGCTTATCATCATTGTTCTCTGGTTAAGAGCTGTGACTTCAGTCAGGAAGGGTCTTTGCCATGGTGCCTCAGTACACATAAGCTATGCCCCAGCAGCTTGGGTCCTTAAAGGTTGATTGTTAAACTTGCTTTGTGCTTGGACCGTATTTCCCAATAACATCAGTGCAGGTGATTAGGTCATTGGCTGTTTATATGTTTATTTAACCCTTGGTGTACTGTAACATGCTATGAGCAAGAACTAGCAATTTCTTTGAAAGAGAATTCTATAAGAATTCCAACTTGAGGTACCAGAATTATATCTCTATAGGGGAAATTAAATTTCCCATAGGTTGTTTTTTTTTACTTTTTGTTTTTTTTTCCCAGCTGGTTTTGGAAATGGTAGAAAAGACCAGAAGAGAATGGTTCTTAACCTTTTGTCTCTTCCTACACATTCTGGGACCATTTCAGGGTAGATGGCAATGGCTTTTCTTGCTATTGTCTGTCTTTGGGGAACTTGGTATGTATATATCCTTCTTTTTCCATGAAATGCTGTTGTACAGCCCAGCGCATCTGCTGGATCCTGATACTTCTTCTCATCTGGGACTGTTTGTGTGTCACTTTTTGTGTTGAGTAGAATGTTTTTTTATCCATGATACCTTTTCTGTTACTACTAGTCTCATGTCACCAGTAATTTTTAATTATGATTGTTTTTCTCTCTGGCCTACGAAGGGATAGAATGTTGCCTCACAGCTTTTTTCTCACTCTTGTTCCTGAACTAAATAGTGCAAAGTACCATGGAGAAACAGTATACCTAAGCTCCTTCTTACACTTTCATTTTCTTTATTTATTTAGACCCACAGGCAATGTTTGCAAAGTATGGGTCATGGACCACCTGCACCCAGAAAGCTTTCCTCTTTTTCTTTTTTGGTGGCACTGAGGTTTGAACTCAGGGACTCATACTTGCTAGGCAAGTGCTCTACCATTTGAACCATGCCTCCAAATCCTGAAGGCTTTCTTGAAATGCAGAGTCTTTGGTCCCAAATGAGACTTAAAAGGGCAGGTGGACATATCCTACTTCCTTTGCCTTGCTGTTCACTAACACTGTTAAACTTACTTCTTTTATTGACATAGACCCACCTCTAGCAGTAGATAATGTGTAGGAAGGAAAGAAGGAGGCTTCAAAGACCAAAATGATTTTTTATTTTTTTGAGGGGCAATACTGGGGTTTGAACTTAGGGTCTTGTACTTGCTAGGTAGGTGCTCTACCTATTGAGCTACTCCGCCAGTCCCCCAAGTCTCTCATCTTTGAGACTTGGTAATAAGTTACTTATAATGAAGAGCTACTCACTCCTAGGACACTTTGCTTCCTACCCTATTCTCTAATCTTTGTTACAGAGGAAGAGATGAAAATGGCCTTTCCTTAGCCATTTGTTCCTAGAGTAGAAGTAATAGAAACTTGTTTGTAATGAGCAGAAAAGAGTTTAATACCAAAGCAACAGGGGCCTCTCAAAAAACAAAAGGGACGGATTGTGATCAAGTGTCCCAAAGAACTCTAACTGAAAATTGTGGGAACTTGGAGAAGATAACCTCACCTACTTCTGCTGCTTTTCCTTTGAGTTACTTTTTTCTCTCAGCAGATCTAATTTCTTTGTTTCTTTAAGGAGGATGAGTGATGACAACTCCCCAGTTCATTTACCATTAGTTTTATTAGTTAGGTAGATTTACTAATTAATCCTGTTTTCTAATTCCAGATTTCAGGAAGAGAATCTGATTGATTGAACTTGGGCCAGGTATCCATCTTTGGTCCAGTGCCCTAGGTGCACAGTCTTATCATATTGTGGAAATAAACACCTGTGTGTCTGGGGTGGTGGTGGGTGAGGAAGGCTGGGGAAAGGAGGATATTTGTGGGCCACCTGAAAGTATCTATTTCAGGATCAACCTTTAAAATGTAAATTTATAAATCTAGGTGATGATCAAGTTCTTAATGAAGATTTACATAGGTTTCTTTCTTTTTCTTTTTCAATAACTAATAACACCTAGAAATGTTTGTTTACAGATTTAATTGAAAAGGGATAGTAAAAAATACTTGCTATCTATTTAGAGATGGCTGTGTGTTAGATTTCATACCAGCCACTTGATTATTACATTCTTTTACTTATTCATTGTCATGAGAGATTATTAGAAATAATGGGTAATCTAAAAATCAATTATAGCTAGGATTAGATTAGACAGAAAGCATTCTTGTTTATATAGTAGGGGGCTTAAGAGAAATAACTCAAAGTGTCTTTAAAATTTAGTTTCTGTATGTTGTGTTCTGTCTCTAATACCAAAACTATAACCAAAGTTTATTTCTGATTTATAAGAGAAGAAAGTTTGTTCTGAGATTTTTTTTCAACCTGGACTTTAAATTTTTTGTTAGAAAAGATTAGCTGGGCTCACTAATAACTTCTTTAATATCAATAAGATAGCAGGTTTTTAGAAAATACATTTCAAGAGAAAGATCAGATTACTCGGTCAGTAGAATGAGGAGGGAAAAGTACAGTGAGATACAAGGACCCAGCTGCCAGAGGTGAGTAGCAAAAAAAAAGTAGGAAGAAAAGCTTGGCCTATTTGGAGAATATAGGCATACTCTCTTCACTTTTAGCTCCAGGCAGTTTCCCCTCCCCTTACTGGAAGTGATTTTTAACAACCAGAGCTTCATTTGGGTGCTCCTTGTCTGTGAGTTGGGAAAATGGTTGTCACAGCTGCCCCTTTGCTGAACAACTTGATGTCAGCTGGTAAGCCCAGCATTCTCTAGGTGAGTTTGAGGAGACTTGGTGGGAAACTAAAAATGAATAGTTAGGTTTGGGTTGTTTTTATTTAACCAAATGCAGTCATCTTTCCCTAACTTTTAAAGAAAATTCTTTTGGTACATTGGATTTTCTCTCCTATTCTTTTAAAATTGCCCTATAAAAAAAGAAACTATGGGAAAGAAAATTATTTTGTGTTAAAACTTACTCCTGGGCTGGAAGTGTAGCTCAAGAAGTAGAGTGTCTGCCTAGCAAACATGAGGCCCTACGTTCAAACCCCAGTAGCACTAAAAACAGAACAAAATAGAACAAAAAAACCCCCCAAAAACCAAAACCATACTCCTACTTCTAATCATGGTCGAGAATAGTGGCAGTTGTTGGAAGAACAGGAAAATGAGAAGAATGAGAGTCAATAATACCAAGTTAGAAATTCAGGAGGGTCTTAAACATTTAGATAAGGACCAAACTGAATGAAATGCCTATAATATATATATTATCTGCCACAAAATATATGTCTAAGGTTTTGAGGAAATCTGAAAATTGATTATATAGAAATTATTAATTATGTCTAACTGGACAATTTGGAAATGTTATATGTCTCCCCCATTTAGTGGGCTACTCCCTGTGATCCCTGCCTACTATCATGCCTTGGTCCTTTGATTTTTCTCTTCAGGTGTGTTTTTAACTCTGAAAACTCTATTGCTTTTTCAGGAACATCACCATCATATTTGGGAAGAGAGAGCTCTATAGCAACACTTGATTTATTTTCAAGCCTAACTTATGAACATGCTTTCTGTCCATTTCCTGATCACGGGCTGGGGATCACCAGACCTCTTGAGCAGAAGCACTCTATTCTTTTTCATCCCTTTTCCCCAAACTAGAAATGTATGGTCACCATCAGAAACTTGTTTTTATTAAAATCCATTATGCAAATAAGTTATAAACATCATGCACTTTATAAGAATTTGAAGAACTGACTAGCTATAGTAAATTGTTAAAAATTAAACTGCTCCAAAGTTGTGATTACTTTTATGTAGTTTATTTTAAGGCTGGTGGGCATAGAAGAGTGGAGCAATTGTGTATATATTAGTCACATTTGCTAAATTAGGGAGAACAAGGAAACAAAAAATTTTGTAATAGCCGTTTTCCCCTTTGTTTCAAGAGATGATATGGGATTATGTGGGTGAAAAAGACCAGGCATGGGATGACAAAAGTAGGGAAAGAAGTGGGATGAAGAGGTGGCCTATGTCTCTAATGCAGTACCACTGGGTATGGTTAACCTGTTTGTCACCAGAGAGATTAAATAAAAGAAATTATGATTGTATTTTTTTGTTATTGTAATTTAGCTGGTAGTATTTGTTGTGGGAGTTTAAAATTGTTTTTGATGTCTAGCATGCAAATGGGAAATAGCACCTAAGTGTACAGCCCAGGAATGCTCCAAAGTGTAGCCATGTAAGCAGCTCCAGGTCAGGAAACAACAATCCTGCTTCCTACCCTTTTCTAATTTCCCCTTCCCTGTTCTATAAACACTCTTCTGACTTCTAGCAGCATACATTAGTTTTTTCTTCTTCAGTCTTTAAAGGAACCTTTTGTCTGTGTAATAAACAAGATATAATGAACTCTAGGTAAAGGTAGAAAGAACAGCAGGAATCAGCAGCATTTAAGAAGGGAGGTGCTGGTTTGGGGGTGATACTGAATAGAAAATTCTCTCAATTTTACTCACTAGAGAGTCAGTTCTGATGTTAGTTCTCTTAAAATGCAGATGATGCCTGGATGATTAAAGCTAGAGTAGATTTGCTAATGCCCAGATGTTTTCTTTTTAATTGAGGGAGTAAATTTTAGGACATTTTGGGGGAAGGTTTTTGACAGCTAGAGGGCAGTCTAAAGACACTGTGTCTTACCTGCAGTAATGCTGAGGAAAATTAGTGAGGCAATTTAAATAATTTTTCCTGGAAAATCATCTTGCTTTTCATATAGATTGAATTTTTGAAGAGGTAATGTAACCTGTGGGATTGGGACAATTTACGTAATTTATTTAGGCCTTAGTTTTTGTGTCTATAAGATGGGAATAATCATACCCATCTCATATAATTTAATGAGTTAATAGTGAATGTCTAAGAGTAGTTAGAATATAAGTGTTAGTATAAAACAATAGTCACAAAATACCTAAGTCTTAGAGGTTAAAAAAAATCTCAAGAATGTCTTCTTTAAAATCTTTGTTTCATATCTACAAGTTTATTTAAAAATATTAAAGTAATTAATGTGAGTAGTTTAAAAGTAAAGACTACAATAGTGTCCTGCCCTGTACATCCCTATCCCTAAGGCTTGCTCTCTACTTTTCTCTGTTGTTTACCTTATTTTTCTAAAACACAAGACTGTCAGGCCATAACCCAGAGCTTCTGACTTAGTCTATTTAGGTGGTACCCAAGAATTTGCATTGCTGACAAAATCTTAGATGATGCTTATGTTGTTAGTTTGGGGATGACAACTGTGAACCACCACTGTAGTCCATAGATTTCATCCATTTTTCACATGTAACAGCTAGGGGTTGAGTCAGTAACTGAAACTAAACAATAAGCAGATTAAGTGGTTGAATGACTTATTAAGCAATAAGTGGTTGAATGGCTTCCTTCTGAGCACAGGATAAAGTTCATTCTTTATAGAATTTCCATCTAGCCCCAGCCAACTTTCCATTTCTCATCTGATTTCAACATCACAACATACATTTCAGCATTACTGAACTTTTGGCAATGTAAAACAATGTGCCATATTTCTCATCACTAACTTCTGATACGCAGTTCTTTCTTCTGAAATTACTGTCCCTCATTTAGCTGTCTGAAGGTACCTTCATTTACTTGTTGCTTTTGCATCACCGCATTCCTACACTCTTAAAACGGTATGTATATGTTCTGTCAGAATCCAAATCACACTGGATTTTCACTGTTTACTGTCTGTCTTCTGTTAGCTTGTTAGCTCCTTGGGACTTTGTGTGTGTGTGTTTTGGTACTGAAATCAAACTCAGGACTTCACATATGTTGGGTAAGTATTCTACCACTGAGCCACACCCCAGTACTGGGACTTAGTTTTTTTGTATCTTAATTATCACTGCTTTAGTATGGCTATTGGCATGTGATAGGAACTAAAATAAATGTTTGACTAAATCAATATAGAAGACATGTGGAGTGATGACTGCTCATATGTAGTTTTGTTAGCTTTAATTTGCATAAGCAGCAGCATGTACTCCCTTAACACATAGTGATGCTATCTGGATTTGTTAGGAGCCAGTACTATCCAGCTGTAGGCCTGGAGACTTAACTGTCTTAGATTCCTTTTCCTTACGTAGCTGAACTGGTTTAGAGTAGTGGAAGCCCATGGGGTGCTCTAATAATCCACACAGTTCCAAAATGATGACATTTTGATTGTTCTCACCTCTCAGCATCTTTCAGAATTTTGCATATTTTTTAAGGACCAATTGAAGTGCTAGCCCTGCAGCAAACTTCCCTTGCTTATCCCATGGAAAGCTTTCTCTTCTCTGTAAGTGTGGTATCGCTTAATGCTTGGCATGTGTGTTTTATCTATATTATTTTCATTAATGTTTTATCTTCCCTTTTAGGTTGCTAACTCCTTTTAGGACGGTGAAAATCTAGGGCTAAGCTTAAAAATATGCTACAGTGGTTGGGCTTTTACCAATAGATAGATATGAGTCACTAGAGTGTATATTCAAAAAAAGAAAAGAGAAAATAAGGGGCTTGATTATAACTGTATTTTAGAAATATTTAATGGGAGGCATAGAGAACAACAGTGACAACAACAGCAACAAACTGTTAGATGATTCAGATAAAAGATGCTATTTAATGTAAAAAGAGGATGGAATAGAATAGACATCTTAGAAATTTCATTTCCTCCTTGATGATAATTACTTGGGTGTGATAGAGCACACACCATGATACCGAGGCCATTGATTAGGATATTCTTCCTTACAGTAAGAGAAAATCTATCTCAAAACTAATTTGAGCAATAAAGGAGATTTATGGGCTTATGTTAAGTTAGGGTCAGTGCACTGAAATGATCTCTGCTATTCTCTTAGCACTACCATCCTCTTAACACTAAAATAGCTACAGCTTCATGCTTTTACTTTAATAAGCTGTATTTCTCCAGAGGAAGAAATTATACTGAGGCCCGGAGTTCCAGCCCAAGTCTTGAGCTTCATGTTGATTGAGTTAATCTCTCTGGCTGTTAAATCTTTAAAAAGAACAGCAAAAAATAATTTATTATGTGACCCAGATATTGTGGACCTGGGGCTGAAATACATGTATAATAAGGAGGTAACTACAATATTAGAGGAGATAAGCACAACATCCTCTAAAGTTTCTGTGGAAGATAGTGATGATGTTGATTGTAATAGGAAACAGGAAACATTACAAGTTTGAGAGAGAAAATACTAGTGAATTTGATTGGGGGCAAGGAGTGGTCAGGAGAGATAACAAGAAAGAGGAGAATTTCTGAGTGAGGGAACAGCTCCATGAAGGCCTTTCAAGAGAGAAGCAACTGGACTCATTCTAGAACTGAGAGAAGGCCATTGGGCTTGCTGCTAATGATGTAGAGGAAACTGTGAGATGAAGTTTTAGAGGGAGGGTGATGTCTTTTTGGTTATGGTAAGAAGTTCAAATTCCAAATGCAATGGGAAATGAGTGGCAAATATGACTAGTCAAATAACATGATCCAATATACACCTTTAAAAGAATATTCATGATGTTTTACAGAAAGAAATAGATAAGACTCAGGGACTGTAGAAATAGTAAAGGCTATCTCCTTAGTTTATAATAAAACTATACTGGGGTGTGGGGCAGAAGAAATGAAGAGACTAAGGAAATATTTTGTAATTAGAGTCAACTCTTATGATGGATTTAATTTAAAAGTTAAAGGAAGAGTTTTCTGTCTTGAACTAGTTTTCAAGTAGACATTACATGGGGAAAACTGGAGGACAGATAAGGTGAAAGGAAAATCAACTTTGCTAATACAAAGTTGAGAAGCTCTTTATTTCTGAGAAAATATTTTAAATAGTTGGCTAAATGGATCTGGTGCTCATGTGGGCTTTTCTTTTCAGTTTTGGTAGATCTTGGGCATCAGGTTCTTTACTCTGAAAAAGTTGCTTAGGTTTTCAGAGTAGTTACTGAAATTGCATTTTATTCTTTTTCTTCACTGGGCTGACTTTTCTAAACTTTTCTGCTTATATGCACATTTTGCTGAGACTTAAAAACTAATTATTAAAAAATAATTATTTTGACTATTTTGTATCTGTGCATGATAGGAAGTTCAGAAGATACAGTTGGACCTTCCTATTGTCAATTAATCAGTTGCCTTTCCTGGAAGCAAGCTGTGTTCCTCATTCTTATAAATCATTCCATACCAGTATATAGAGAGCTGCTTTTAATGGTTGCATGGTGTTCTGTTGTACAGGCATATCATTTATTTACAAGTTTCCCATTGTAAACTTAGATTTTGACAACTTTTACTATGCTAGGATTAGTTCTTTAGTTTATATAAAGAATATATTTGCACGAGGTATGGTGGTGTGCCCTGTAATTCCAGCTACTCAGGAAGATCACTGTTCAAGGCCAGGCTGGGCAAAGTTAGCATGAGACCCTATCTGAAAAACAAACTAAAAAAGCAAAGCAATGCCGGGTACCTGTGACTTATAGCTACAATCCTAGCTACTCAAGAGTTAGAGATCAGAAGAATGGCGGATCAAAGCCATCCCTGGGCAAATAGTTCGTGAGACCCTATCTCGAAAAAACCCATCACAAAAAAGGGCTGGTGGAGTGGCTCAAGGTGTAGGCCCTGAATTTAAAACCCAGCACCGTGGAATTTGATGCTGTGCTTTTGACTGGATTTTATTGAGTTAATGTAATGACTGTTTGCATTATGATTGCCAGTACATCTATGTAATTTATATAGTTGTTCTTTTTTAAAAACTACTGCAAGTGGTTTCTAAGTAATTGGAGAACAGTGCTTAATACTATATTTGACACTGGGTATGGTGGTGCACACCTGTAATCCCAGCACTTGGGAGACCAGAGGTAGAAGAATCACAAGTTCAAGTTCAGCATGGAGTTCATTGCAACACCTTGTTTCAAAAAATAAAGTGCTATACTTGAAACTCTATATTATAACATAGACACTTAATGTTAAGTATTTTCAATCACTATTATCTTTAATTTTCAGGTTTTATCTGAGAGAACTAATATTGAACTTTGGGTTTGTGCCAACATCATTTGTCTCTTTAATGATGATAACACAATTCCCTTCATTGTGCGCTATCGGAAAGAGCTCATTAATAATCTTGATGCTGATTCCTTGAGAGAAGTTCGACAAACCCTAGAGGAGCTACGGTAAGAATACCTGGGAAGGGATGAGCCTAATGTAGGGGATAGAGGCTGTGTGGGCCAATGGGGAGAAACAGGGAAGAAGTAAATGATAACATTTTTTTTGACAGTTCTAGGGTTTTGTTTCCTTGGATTATTGTGATCTGAATATAGTCTTTTGACAAAGAGTCAGGTCTGTTTTACTTATTTGAGAGTGTATGGAGTCCCTCTGCTGGTGTGTGTATGTATAGCATGGGCCTATATTAACAGAAAGGTGATTTGTAGTAAAAGTGTATATACCTCAGGGTGAATGTCTCATGAACACCCTTCCCCAACCTCTCTTCTATCCATGATCCTCCTAATCACCTTCTGGATAGCTAGGATTATAGGTGAGCGCCACTGTGCCCAGCCCTAAGCTCAGCATTTGTATTAGTAGAGCATTGGTTTTCAATCTGTTAATTGCTGCTATACATGAGAAGTGAATCCAATTTAACAAGTTATACTTAAAAAGCAAAATAGAGAATAGAAAATGTAAGAGTGCAGTTTATCTGGTGGAGGTAAATATTGTTTCTTGTAACATTTTTTGAATTATATTTATGAATGTATATACTGAGTTGCAAGGTAAAAAGTGTTACTGTTATAAAGTGAATTAATATAATTATGAACAGTAAGAAAAGTTTCTTGCATTTTTCTCTAAAGTTGCCTCTCAACTTCTTTATATGTATGTCAATAGGATTTTGGCTTTTGTCAAAATGATCCTGGTGGTCTTTAGCCTTTATAAAAAGTTTTGGGCTACCAGAATTACAAAAGACATACAGATTATAATCTAAGGACTGCATATTCTTTCCTTTACTTAGCAATCTTCTTTCTTTAGTTTAAGAAATATGTAATTATATTTGATTTTCTTTTCCATCAATCATTTTAAGTAGTTCATGTTATCATCTCTAATGTTTGGCCATCCTGTTACCAATATCATTATTGGACAGATTCTATAAGTGGGACAGGTAATGAAATAGGATGGGAAGCATTACCTATAATAATAGGATTGTATATTCACAGTGAAAACCATTGTAAAGTGGGAATTACTGTGCCCACCCTTGTCCCTACTTGTGTGTTGGTTTCTGTACATCGGTTCCTTGTTCTTTTTAGTGGAGAATGCAGTCCTGGTTCTTCTTAGTGGAGAATGGTATTTAAAAACCAATTGTGACTAAGTATGCCCATCTTGAGCAGTGATGCTCCAATAGCGATGAGCAAACCTAATACCCATAACTTGATTTCTAAGTGCCAGCTTTCTGATTCCTAGGGCTGAGACAGGGAAAGTAAAAGGTGAATCTGAAATATCTTATGGCAGAGAATAAGGAAGTACCCAAAGGATGAGGAGGACATGTTGACAGAATACAGCAGCTAACTTGAAGGAGTTACTTGTGGCCAAATCTGGGACAATGTGAGCATTAAGATAAGTGGCAGAAAGGGTATGGGACATGGCTCAAGGAGGCCCTGATTTCAAGCCCCAGTGACCCACCTCCAAAAGAAATGATAGCAATGGATTTTCACCACTAAATCAAATAAGAAACCACGTCTATAAATAAATCAGTGAATAAATTGAAAGCCTAATAAGGAATGGGCTAATAGTCTCAAAATACCATTCTACAAAATATTCATGATTTGCAAAGGGATAAAGAGTTCTGGTATCATGGGGAAACCCACAGACACCACTTAGTCAAATGATCAAAGGTAATTAGTAATAGGACAAATAAAAAAATCATTTGTCACCTAATAAAATGTAGTGAGAAGGACACAGTGGTACTTCTGTGATATAGCTGCAAGGAAGCACCACCTGAATTTAATTGTAAGGAAATAATTAGAGGAACTCAATCTTCAGGATATTCTACAAAATAATTGGCCTTTAGCATTCTGAATCAAAGAGAATCAAGGAGAGTCAAGGAGAGCCTGAAATACTGTTTTAGCTTGAAAGTGACTAGACACATTGCAGCTAGATGCAACTCATGGTTCCAAAGTAAATCCACTACAAAGGGCATTACTGACACTGTTGGTAAACTGGAAAAAGGCCTCAGGTCTGAGGATTATATAATAGCAATATATCAGTAATAGTTACCTAAGATTGATGGTTACATTGTGATTTTTGTAGAAGATTATTGTTTGTACGAAGTGCATACTAAAGCATTTGGGGTGATACTGTCAAAGAGCCAGAGGAAAAGGATTCTTTTTACCTTTACCTGCAACTTCTGTATAAATGTGAGAGAGCTCAAAGAGAAAGTTTTGATGTATAGGTCTTGTGTACTACAAAACTTTTTATTTTCAGGGCTGTTGCAAAGAAAGCTCATAGTACAATCCAGAAAATTAAGAAGGATGGGAAGATGTCTGAGTGCTTATTGAAAGCCTTGTTGAACTGTAAAACTTTTGAAGAACTAGAACATGTGGTAAGGAAGTCTTTTTTTATTTAAATCCCACAGAGAGGTGCACCATTCTTGGAGGTACCGCACTATCAGGTCGATGTGTGGAGTGGATGGAGCAAGCTCCTATTCCATCTTCCTGTTTCAAAAATCCATTTAATATATTGTCCTTGGATAGAGGACATATCAGATAACAAACTGATAAGAATAGATACTACACTTGATCTTAGCCAAAAGTCCGAGAAGTGATTGGAAAGGAAATCTTTTTATCTTTTGATGTAATAACTAATATATTGTGATTTGAGTCTTTATATAATTAAAAAAGGCTAAGGCATAAAAAGCTAAAGTCATTAGCCACCATTATTCAGTTCATCAAAATACTTATCCTTTATTCAATAAATATTGATTGCATGCTTTTTTTTTCCTGCCAGGCACTTGGGTTTACAAATTCAGATAATACATAGTTCTTGTCCTCAAAAGAATTCCCATTTGAGTGAGGGAGAATAGATTATACCAATGTGAAACGTAAGGATGAGTGCTGAACTGGAGCTCTAGACACAGAGTCTTCAGCCCGTAGTTGGTAGCTGGCCCTCCAGTTATTTGTGGGTTCCACATCTACAACTCTGGATAAATGATCTTTATTAATCATGTACAGACCTTTTTGTTATTTCCTAAACAATATAGTATAACTATGTATATAGTGCTTACATTGTCTTAAGTATTATAAGTAATCTAGAGATGACTTAAGGTTTTCAGGAGGATGTGGATAAGGTTATATGAAAATGCTATGCCATTCTATATAAGGGACTTGGCATCCTCAGATTTTGGTGTTCACAGGAGTAAGAGGGCTGTTCCCAAAATCAATCCTGCAGGGATACTTGTGGGAGGGTTGTATTTGGAAACTATGGGAATGGAAGAACTCACTCGAGGAGAGCTGGTGAGGGAGTAGGTCCTGGCCAACCATTATGAAGCACCAGCTTTTGAAGTGTGAGAGAGAAAAGGTAACCTAAGAGATGAAAAAATGGTCAGAGAATAATGAGGAGAATCAGGGGGAGATGGTATGTGAAACTGCAGAACAGAAAGTTTTAGGAGGAAGTAATGATCAATAGTTACATGTAACAGGGAGATTTGATAAGATAAGATTGAAAAACTATATTTTATAATTAGGGGATCATCATAGATCTTTGTAATACTACTTTCAGTAAGGTGTGTGGGAAGAGAAGCCAGATGGTGATGGGTTGAGTAGTGAATGTGGATTAAGAAGTAGAAGCATTGTGTGTAGACATCTTTAGAAGATCTTGCTTGAATTGAAGAGGGCATTATAGTCCAGGCAATGAATTTTTAAGATGAATAAAACCAAACAAATAGCTAATTAAACATGTAAAAAAGTGTAAAGAGTAAGATAAGGTACATACCATTCTTAATACATGCAGTATTAGCTAGGTAGGAAGAATTCATCTCTGAAGGAAGAGAACAAGACTAAGAAAAGGATATCTGTAGCATCCCAGTTTTAACTTTTGTTTTTTAAAACCGATTCCTATGATATGTTTTCTGCCTCCTCCCCCCAGTCTGCTCCATATAAAACTGGGAGCAAAGGCACCAAAGCTCAAAGGGCAAAACAGTTGGGATTAGAGGGAGCAGCCTGGACCCTGCTTGAGAACCCAGGAGATCTAAATCTGCTGTCGTACATCAGACCGGACATTAAAGGTACCACCGCTTACCTAAGGAGATCAGTCCTGTGCCTTCCGTCCTCCTCTCCCCCATCCCTCCCTTCCTTCTCACCTTTCTCCTCCCTATTCAAAAACTTATGTTGAAAATATATAAAAGAATGACTATACAACAGAATGTACAACAGGTAAAGAATGAATGAGTCTAATAAACTAGACTCTGGCAGACCCTTGGTTAGCCGTTCTGCCTGTTTGTCATTTGTCCATTGTTCTTTTATGTTGTTCCTCATTTTCTAATGAACTTAAAAGTATTGAAAAATATTCTTGGAGGACTTTCAGTGTATAAATGGCTTTTTTCAGGATTACTTTTAGGATTTAGTAGGGAGATAGATGTTTTGTTCTACTGATTCATTCCTTCCTTCTCTCTTTACCTCCCTCCATTCTTCCTTCCCTCCCTCCTTCCCTTCCTCTCTTCTTTCCTTCCCTCTCATCTGTAACTCAGGCTGCCCTTGAACTTGTGATCTTTCTGCTTCCACCTCCCAAGTACTGGGATTATAGGCATGCACACAAAAAAAATTTATATTTTTAAAAATTGTATGTCTTTAAGACATACAGCATGTTTATATGTCTGTATATGTGTATGGTTAAATGGTTGCTATAGTCAAACAATATTGTACATGATAATTAAATTAATATATCTGCCACCTGACAGTTACATTTCAGCTCTTACATTTCTTTTAAGAGCTCCTAAAAGATACTCTCTTGGCGAATTTTTAGTATATATGCAATATTATGAACTATAATCTTCATGTTGTACGTTAGATCTCCAGACTTATTCAACCTACTTACCTGCAAATTAACTGTAACTTCTAGTTTCTTTGCCTTTCTCTTGACTCTTTAGCCTGGGAGACATAGTGTCTATAGGGGGCAGTCTCTGATAACAAAATCCATACTGTGTGCCTAGCTCTAGAGAATCATAGCATCCCATAAGCTATTTTTATTTTAAATAATCTAGCAAGTGTGAATATGTGATTTTAAAAAATTAAGTATGTATGTATGTGTGTGTAAAATACAATATCTGATCATACATGCATCTTAATATGTTTGTGAAAAGACAATGATGAAAAGAAAAGGCAAAATAAAATTATTTCAAGCTTAGAGATACGTAGAAATGAGTAAAATTCAAGTTTGTTTAATTTTTAATGTTTATTTATAGTTGGATTTTCAAATAGTTGCAACATTTACTCTCTTAATAATAGCTGAGACTGAATAGCCAAGCCTTAAGGTTAGCCACAGGGGGAACTGCCTGTGCCTCTCATCATATGCTTTGTTAGAATGGCACATATGAGCCCTTGCAGTGTTGCCTGTTCTCCCTTTTTTCTTCCTATTCTGTTTGGTACAAAGGTCTCCTTAGTTCTTACTCACACTGAGTTCCTAAGGGGTAGGTTTTAGATAACCATATCTCTTTGATTGTTGTACCTGGGATACTCTTGAGACAGATGATGATGATGGCCACCAGGTAGTGACATTTGTGATCACGTGGATAGCTGGAGACCCAGCTTAGTGATAGTAGTACTTGCAGACATAGCAGGACTTTCTGTTTGCTTTTATCTCTCTTTCTTTCACCTTGATTACAATTATAATTAATTATGTTTAATTAATTCCAAAAGCTATACAATGCATTTTAGCTTGTTTGAAATGTTTTTCCTTTCTTACTGCCTCTTTGTTTTTTATGCTATACACATACACGTGACCACCCTCAATTCTGTTACTGTTTTTCTTTGTTCTTTTAGGCAAGTGCTCTACCACTTGAGCGCTTTTGTTTCTATTTTGTTTTCAAAAGGTCTCATTAACTTTGCCCAGGCTGGCTTGGATTTGTAATCCTCCTGCCTCCACCTCCTTAGGAGCCAGGGATTATAGGTGTGTACTGCTGTGCCCATCTCTGTTAACTTTTTTCTAAAGAATTGTTTTCATCATTCTCATTATTTCTCAAAGAAATATTTAAGAAACCAGATACTTTGTTTTCTTTTCTCCCCTGAATAGAAGACATTTCTTTCTTGCCACAGACCAAGGATTTAAGAATTTGCTTTGAATAAAGAAGCTGTACTGTGCTACAGTTGGGCTAAGTCCCAGAGGTTCCAGAACATCCCTATATTGTACACATGGAGGAGTAGCTGATTGATCTCATCCTCCTTTGTAGCTAGGATTATAGGCATGAGCCACCCAGACCCATATATATGTACGTACATATACATTTTTTGGGGGGGGGTGGTACTAGCATTTGAAGTTGGGACCTCATGCTTGCTAGGCAGGCACTCTATCCCTTGAGCCACTTCACCAACCCTTTTTGTGTTTTTTGGGTATTTTTGAGATAGGGTCTCATGAACTGCTTGCTAGGACTGGCTTTAAACTGTAATCCTCCTGATCACTGCCTCCTGAGTAGCTAGGTGCCTGGCTAGAGATGTATATTTTTAACAAGCTTAATTTCTGGTCCTCAGACTGTACTTTACAAAACATTGCTCTAGAGCTCTAGCATAATTTTAATTATATAGGATCATTAATAATTGCATAAGATTCTTAAATTCTTTTCACTCCATATGATGGGGGCTTTTCAGATGCCCATTGTCATAGCAAAGCCTATATTTTCTTTTTTCACTAGTGGTTTTCACTATAGGTTCCCCCCCACCTTTTTCTTTTAGCAGTACTGGGGTTTGAACTCAGGGCCTCACGCTTTCTAGGCGGACGCTCTACACTTGAGCCACTCCGTCAGCCCTCCATTTTTACTACTGACTTCTCACTCTTGTGTTCTCATTAAACTTTGTGTGATGATGCTCTTTGGAGCTCCTGGAGTTAGTGCATAATGAATAGTTTTCTTAGGTGAAGATTGATCTAGAGAGATAGTTAAGACAAGTGCAAGCATTTATTGAGTTTTTACTGTGTGCCACTACTGTTCTAAGTCCTTAAAATATACAGTTGTTCATGTTGTGAAGGTAATTTGTTACTGGAGATTTCCTCTAGAAAAAAAGTATTATATATTTGATACATTGTAAGAACCTGTATAAATGCCACAATCTACCCCACCCAGCACAACAATAAAGGAAATAAGTAAATAAATAAATAAAAATATTCTTAAATGTACACAGAATTCCTATTAATTTCAATAGTCAAACTTCTTTAAAATACATACAGTTGCTTTAGTAGTTGCCATTATATATCATAGCACAATAAAAAAGGTGTTTTCTCTTCAATTAATTATGCCATATGTCTATTTTTCTGTTTTCTTTGGCTTTTAAACCTATTACTCATTAAAACTGCTTGCAGAAAAACATGTTTATGATACTCAGTGCTTGTGAGTTCAAGCCTTAATGTAAAACAACAGCAAAAGCTTTTTTTTTTATTGTTTTGTTATTCATATGTGCATACAAGGCTTGGGTCATTTCTCCCCCCTGCCCCCACCCCCTCCCTTACCACCCACTCCGCCCCCTCCCTCTACCCCACACCCCCTCAATGCCTGGCAGAAACTATTACAGCAAAAGCTTGAATGCAAATAGAATAATGACAAAAGAAAAGAAAGTAATGCAAATAGTCTCTGTCAGTGTATAAACTGATATCATAGGGCTCATGATGTACAAGATGCAGTGCTGAAAATCAGCAAACTAAAAGTGCTTAGAGAAAACTTAATGTACCATTGTTAGATGGTTTATTTGTGAAGATGAATACCTGTACAGATAGCTCTTGTTTTGTGTTTTTGAGATTTAAAAAATTCAGTTAGGCCATTAAAATGTGAATAAATGCCTCAGAACCCAAAATAGGAGTATTTATAAAATTGCTGAAGGAATTTTTTGTAATAAATGAAATTGTAAATATGACTCTGTTAATACATATTTCCTGTGACATTTAATATTTTCAATAACTTTCATGAAGGAGGTACTATTGTTTCATTTTCACAGGAGACAGAGGTAGAGAAGTCAAGTTACTTGTCTGTGGTCCCAGAATTGATAAGAGGTGGAACCAGGAGTAGACTAGGCAATTGGCCCAAATGCTACCTTGTCACCACTAGGCAGGGTACTATGTAAAAGGCCAGCATTATTAAGACACCAGTCAGTACCACTGTACCTTTCTGTCTTAAGTGTGTTAATTAAGTTTTTAACTAAAATTTAGTAAAGTGGGATTTAATTATAAAACCAATCTCATGCTTTTTGTTTTTGTTCTCCTTACCTCTCTCCTAAAGGGCTTTCTGCACTCCAGGACATTGAAACAGGAGTGCAGCATATTTTAGCAGATATGGTTGCTAAAGATAGAGATACTCTTGACTTCATTCGGAAATTGTGAGTAATTCTTTCGTGGAGTTTTTGCTTTGTAGACTCATGCTGTTAAAGGTCACATGGGTTGTGCTAATACCAGTGTTCATTAAAAACTCTGTTTTCAGGCTTGTTTTAGTAGCAGGACTCTTGTTCAGACATTAGAACCCTAATATATAAAACAGATAAAAGTTGTTTTAATTAAGTTCTGGGCAGGGAGCCTGGAACTCTGCCTACTTATCCTTCTTACATGAGGCACCTCAGTGGAGGCTCTGATGAACACAATTTTAAAAAGCTTCATTACACAGTGCATAATAGAGAGAGTCCTGTTCATTTCCAATGGGTGACAGTGCTTTTTAAACATGTTGATTATGATGTATGCACTTAATTTTATAATATTTTATTTCTGATGTTTACCTGTGATTGGGTTGAAATGACAACGTATGATAGCAGGTGTGGATAAAAGTGCTGACCTCAAAATGAATTTTAGTTGTTGGGAAGAGCAGCTAATCTCTGGCATCACTATCTAACTATGAGATTATAGCTTTCTTGGGCTTATGGATTTTATACCTCATTAAAAGCCCTATTTATGCACTCTGTTTTTTTTTTTGCTAAATATCAGAAGAGAAGACTGACTTGCCAGATTTCTCTCTCTCTCTCTCTCTCTCTCTCTCTCACACACACACACACACACACACACACACACACACACAAACACTTCTTGCCGTATGACTTCAGAGTAAAGGCAAGGCTATTAGCCAGTTGACTACTGTTGCTTGTCAGTCTTTGAAGAGACTTTTCTATACACTCAGTGGCCCTAGCAGGCATGAGTTGAAGTAGAATTGCTTAGGTTGAAAAAAGTGTGTTTTTTATAAGCAAGTATTCTGCTGAAATTTGGTTCATTTTCAGAAAATTCTTGGTGGAAGCTACCCTCGTACATTTTTTGTTTCTTCTTTTCAGCTTTTATTTGTCTGTGGCTGCCTAATTCAGTAGATATTGGATGTCTAGATTATTGGTCTATTTCATATAGACAGTTTTGGTCTCTTGCATAACTATAAATCATATCTGAACTCATTTAGTCATTTCTGGGGGGATTGGTGGATATATATAAATAGATCTGTAGGACATAGCATGATAGGCATAGTCCTTTTGGCAGGTAACATCATTTTCACATTTGGGCATCATTAAAGAAGTAATGGTTTAACTTTTTGCTATCCTTAGTTCCATATAACTGTTAAAAACTAAAGTATATATTAATTACTATTTGTTTTTCAAACATTTTTGTATCTGAGCAGGTGCCACAATAGATACATTAGTATCCAGTCATCTCTGGCAAAAGTGTCCTCAAAAAAAGTAAATGAGAAAGATGTTGATAAGTTTTTGCTCTACCAGAACTTTTCATGTAACATAAGAAACATCCACCATCATCAGGTAAATAAGGACACTGCTTATGCTTACTGACTGTAGTAATAATACTTTGAACTTGCTTTATACTTTACTAAGGATTTAAAGAATTTTATATAAACTACTTTTTGTTTCATATAAAATTCTTAAAATATTGTGTTCTTCTGATTTCATAGTGGGGGAAATGAAAATCCATAGAAGTTAGTGACACTGAAAAATTTTAGCTGAGCGAAAAATGTAACAGTTCAGGTGTCTTGCTTTCTGGCTGGTGATCTTTCCTGTTAGATCCGGCTTTCCATATGCATGGGTTTAAACTCAGTTCTAGATCTTTTCCATGTGAAATACAAATTGGAACTATCTGACTTAGAGCCAGGTGCCCGTGGCTCACACCTGTAATCATAGCTACTTAGGAGGTAAAGATCAGGAGGGATGGGGGGAGGAGACCCAGGGCGGGGGGAAGAAGAGGGGAGAGAACCCTTTCTCAGAAAAACGGCTGGTGAAGTGCCTCAAGCAATAAGAATGCCTGCCTAGCAAGAGTGAGACGCTGAGTTCAAACCCCAGTGCTGCCTCCCCCAAAAGAAATAACCTGATTTACAATGAGGTATGAGAGATCTTATTTAGTAGTATGAACTATAGTGATTATATTAGTCTTCTAATTTCATTTTTCAGTTTACTATTTTATTTTTCTAAATGTAGTCATAGACTTCATGAACATTGTACCTTTTAAATAATATAGAAGAAAAGAATTGCTGCAAGGTAAAAGTCCAGTATTTCTGGCTTTTATATTTACACATGAAGCTACTGTAACCAGTGTTCTTTATTTCTTTATATGGCTTTGAGTTACATCTAGAATTTCTTCATTCCAGACTTAAGGACTATTGTTTCATGTAGTTCAAGTCTAGTGGTGACAAACTGCCATAGTTTTTGTTTGTCTGGAAAGTCTTGATTTCTTTTAAAAAAGAAAATTTAGTAGCAAAATGCTTCTAACAAAATGTGCCATCTTAACCATTTTAAGCATATAGTTCATTAATGTATAGCATATTCATATTGTTGTGCAGCCACTCTCCAGAACTTTGTATATGGTTTTTGAGAAATCTGGTGTCAGTCTAAATTTCTGTCTCCTAGAAATGCTGACAATGTCCGATGTCATTTATTTATTCTCTTTGACTTTTGTAGTTCTTTTAGGAGGGGGAAAGGGAGACTGCCACTGTTCTTCAAACCTAAAAGTTCTCAACAAATAATTTTAAGTTTATTTTTCTTCCTATCTGTATTTCAGTACTGTAAAGAGAGGATAATGGAAAATGCTAGAAAGTTTTACCTTTTATGTGATATTTAATTTTTATCATTAAAATGTTAAGAAAACGTCTGCTGGCAGAGACATGAAAATTTTTTGATTGTTGTAACATGACATAAAGAGACTTTAATTTTCCAAAGAAAATTTTTGAAATCCTTAACTATGTAATAGGTTTTATCTGAGCTATAGAGGAGACATGGCTCCTGTCCCTTAAAGATTTAAAATGTTTTGCTATTATACCTAATGTCTATTTTACTTTTGTGTACATTGTATTTATCATGTCAGGTGAAGTACATACTTTCAATAATTTGAAAAAATGTTGATAGAATAAAATTTTGCTTGCTTAGTTAACACATGGAGTGTAATGAAACATAATTTTTAGTAGCATCAGTGACTAGGGCTGGATATGTAGCTCAGTGGTAGAGCATGTGCCTGGAATGCCTGAGGCACTGCAAAACCAACCAACCAACCAAACAAAATGGTATCAGTGATTAAGCATGCTAAGATTTCCTTTCAAAAATAACTTAATGTCATAATTTGACCCCTCTTATGTTTTTAAATTTTTTGTTGCAACTTTAGAAAACATAAATACTTTTATTCTAATAAAAATCAGCCTTTGTAATCTTTGCTTGAAAGTATTTAGTCAGTCTCAGCATTTTAAATACTGTGTTTAGCACATGTGGCATTCTGAGTGTGACTGAATGTAAATTTATGATTGACACAGGCTTCTGAATGTGACAGCACTCAGGCCTGAGAAGGTAGACCATTTGGGGAATGTCAGCTTTTAAAAGCAGTTCTGTGTTTTAAGAACTTTTTAGATTATCTTGTAGGCTGGAGGAATGATGTACTAGGGCACAAAAATAGCTTTGCAATCCTCATAGTGCAGAGTCTCCATGTCCCTAGCTCTGAACTCCACTTTCCACCCTGCACGGAAACATGGTAGCATATAATACCTAGGGATACAAGAATGGATGAAAGTCAGTGGTAAAGGAACAACATAGCCTGAAACTTCCCTGTGTACTGTGGAGATAGCTCTTATGCCTGTCTAAATTAATTCTCTGACAGCATCTTGTTTTTTTTTCCTTAAACATGTAAATGTTTATTGACAACTTTATTAAGCAATGCCACTGAAACAATTTAAATTAATTACAAAGTTACAAAGACTTTTGTTTGTTTTGTTTTGTCTTGCTATGTAACTAGGCTGGCCTGGAATTTATGATCCTCTTGCTTCAGCATCCTGAGTGCTGGGGAGGACAGTCTTTAGAACATCTCATATGCCATAAATAACATACAAGCCATAAATAAGTACCATATCTCCTCTATGTTACCTTTTAGTTTCTTTTAAACAACATGCATCTAGTTCATATCACCATTATTCTTATACTTTGTTCCGTATTACAGTAATACTTAATTTTGATGCCTTCTCAGGAAATAGTAATTTTCCAATCTCAAAAAAAGAAGAAATACCTCCACAGAGCGGCAAGGCTCAGGATCTGGTTACTAATTCTTGTGTGGGCACGAGACCTGTCTGCCTCACCAAAGTGATTAAAACCCAAACCCCCGGAGTCCTAATGCTGTTTCCTTTTCGTACATAAACTTTACTTACATTTGTAAGACTACTTAAGCCCACATCTTCCATTTAGATTTTAGTTTTTTGTTACCTAGTGCTCCCTTATAATGCTGGATATTGAATGGAAAAAGCAACATGTGGAAGGCTGTCTATAGTGTCCACTTTTGTATAAGAAGTCACATGGGGAAGAAAATACAATATAGTTGCTCATATATTTCTGAAATAAACCACAGAAAGATGGAATAAAAACTACTACAATTGGTTACCTAAAGTCTATCACAGTTCTTAATATTAATCATAACTGGACTAGGAAAAGTATAAGTAGCTTCAGTCACCAGTTCATTGAAGTTAGAGCTGTCACTTTCCTGGGCTTGGCATCAGATGATCTAGGAATGACCCAGGTCTGATATCGCTGTTTTAATTTCTTTCTAATCTTAAACTGATTTTTTATTGCCACCAATTCCCTTGACTCAGTCATTCTTTCTGGCAGGAAAACTACATTTCTGTTTGACTCATGACCAAGCCCTTTCTTCTCCAAATTGGTCCTTAGTGAAGTCGTTTCTTCCACATGAATTTGTAATTCAGCCTTCATGTTCTTTCATGAGATCTTCCATTCCTGTTCTTTTTTGTTATCTGTTTCACTGATATCCCACTTTCTGTGCCTTTTATACGCTATTTCCTGCCCACTGCTGCCATCTACAGTGATTCTGCTTTATACCATTACTCAACTTCTATTCTACTTATTTCAACTTAAGTTCTGCCACAAGCTCTATTATTTCTCAAGTTGAAGAACTTTCCTTCTGTTCCTAGTTTGTTGAATTTTTTTAATTAAAAGGAGCTGTTGGATTTTGTAAAATGCTGTTTCTAAATCAATATATTGATTATAAGATTTTTGGGTTTTTTAAATTGATGTAATGTACTCTATTAAATTGATTTTGTGATGTTAAACCATCTGGGCATTCCTGGAATAAATTCTGCATTATCCTGGTATAAAATCCCTTTCATGTGTTTCTGGATTTGGTTTGCTAAGCATTTTACTGAGGATTTTTGCATCTATATTCATAAGATTTTCTGCTCTCTAGTTTTCTTGTGAAGTCTGCTTTGGTTTTGTATCAGGGTAATACAGGCTTCATAGAGAGTTGGCAGGTTTTCTTTTCTCTTATATTTTTGGAAAATTTTATGAAGAGTTAGTATTAACTCTTTAAATGGAAGAGTTCAATAGTAGAGCCACCTAAGCTGGGCATTTCTTTATGAGAAATTTTTAAATTGTGAACTCAATGTCTTATGTTGTTTTTGGATTTTCTATTTCTTTTTTACTTGGTTTTGGTAGTTTTTGTCTTTTTTTCTTTATCTTCTTTTTTTGTTTTTGCAGTTCTGGGGTTTGAACTCAGGGTCTACACCTTCACATCCACCAAGACTCCTCCTGCCCCATTTTTTTTTTTTTGGTGTGTGTGTGATGGGTTTTTTCAAGATAGGGTCTCATGAACTATTTGCCCAGGCTGGCTTCACACTGTGGTCCTCCTGATCTCTGCCTTCTGAGTAGCTAGGACTACAGGCATAAGCCACCAGCACTCTGCTGAACCTTCATCTATCTTAAGTTATCTAATTTGGTATATTGTTCATAGTACATTTTATCACTTATTTCTATAGGATCTGTAGTGATGGCTTCTCTTTTGTTCCTCATTTTGGCAATTTTTGTTTCCTCTTTTTGTTAGTCTAGCAAAAGTTCTGTCAGTTTTGCTAGATATTTTCAAAGAACCAATTTTTGGTTTTGTTGATAGTCTGTCTCAGTTTTCTGTTCTGTTTTATCAATTTTCACTCTACTATTTTCTTCCTTCTGCTTGCTTTAGGTTTTGTATGCAATTTTCTGAGTATTTTTAATATGTTTTAAAAGAGCTACTTTCTTGATATAATATTAATTAAGAGCAGCATTTGAATTTAAATTCTTCCTTTGCTACTTGTTAGCTTTGTGATTTGGGAAAGTTAGTCTCAGAAAAATTATATCAAATGAAGATAAAGCATACATCACTGGTTGCTGTAAGGATTAATTACTTAAGATAATGCATTTAAAATATTCAGATGGGCCTTATAAATGCTTAGTAAATGGTAACAATTAGTAGTTGTTAAAGATTCCTCTGAGGATTTTGTACATTTATATTTGTCTTAGCACAAATCATCTTTTCACAGTTATAAAAGGTATATTTTCCTAGCCCTAGTTGGTCAAAAATGCTCTAGTAGTAGAATCTGAGCATGAGAGTGTCTCCTCTTGTGAAGATGATTGATCTTGTACCTGTATGTTATTTTTAAAAAGCATGCCATGGTTTTCTTTATAAGGAGATAGGCTACATGAAGAAAGTACAAATTATTATTTTTGAATACATTTTTTTGCAAATTAAAAATCATTGATACAGCTCTGGACTAGATATGCTCTTGATTTGTTTCATAAATGTTTATGGATTACATTTATCACTTGCATGTTTTGTGATTATCAGTCTTTGCTATATATGTTTGTGTGCAGATTCTAGCAATTAACCGTGGAGAAAATTTGAAGATACTAACTGTCAAGGTCAACATTCCAGATGGAGTAAAGAATGAATTTTGTAGGTGGTGCATCCAAAACAGGTCTGTTTATAGATTTCTACAGAATCTCTTTTCTTTCTAAAATACCTTACTGATATCTTTATGTACAAAATGGAAAGATGTCTGTTTTTTTTTTTAAATCCTGTTTGTGTCTTAGTCTTTAGCAAAAAATTGTAAAAGTAAAAAAAAATTTTAATGGGAAATGTTTATAGGATAAGAACAGAAAATATTTTTGTACAGCTGTCTTGCATCTTAAGCTAAGTGTTATTACAAAAGTCAAAATTTAAAAATTAAATTTTTATAAAGTAAAATGTGAAATAATGTCTTCCTTCTAAATTTAAGGAAATTTAGTAATGTTTCATGTAATTTGGTAGCATAATGTCTGATACCGAATAGGCCTTCGATGCTATCTATAATTGCAAAGTGGTGGGATTTTGATTGCTTTAGTAAATAGATCATAGTAAATTGGGGACAATTTCTAGCTTATAATACATTACAATATTATAAATATTCATAATTCTTAGTATCAGAGTCAGTCACCAAAAAGAAGTGTTAGTTATACTTTTAACCTATTATCTTTATGCTAAGTAAATATCAGAGAATGGTTTTCCTTACAAAGATTTAATTGTTTTTCCTTGGCTTATCTATATTTTATTTTATTTGGTTGTATTCCAGTTGAATAATCCATAATATTATTTAAGTTACAATGTAACATGTTATATAACTATGGTATTTTAATATAATTTTTAATCATATTTGGAAGTTTTTCTTCATATAGATAATTCCAAGAGCTGAAACATTTCTCTGGGCGCTGAAGGATTACTCTCAAAAACCTTTTTTCTTTTTTCCTTGTTGCAGTACTGGGGTTTGAACTCAGAGCCTTGCTAATTCTACCACCTGTGCCATATCCTAGCACTTTCTTTTAAGCATATTGAAATGACTAGACATGCTTACTCAGTGAACATTTTTATGTTTGGTTGTTTTTACTCTTATTACTAGTTCTTCTACCCTTCTGCTCCCCCACGTACTCATTCATTCAGATTGTGTGTTAGATGTTGGCAATATAGCCTTAACCTTGATAAATACATTGTCTGTCCTGGTGACTATGTAGTTTAATGAGGAAGACAGTAAGAAAATAGTTAAAAATATGTTGAAGTTACACAGAGGAAGTATAGCATACCTGTAAGAGTTTGTAACAGAGAACCCTAATGTATTTGGCTCAGCATCTATGTAGGTTGCAGACAGAGGGAGAGGGAGCAGTGACATGAGGCTTGAGATGTCATCATAGGCCAGATTATGCCTATCATTGTAGGTAAGAAAGGATTTTGTTTTTTATCTTACGGGTAGTTGGAAGCTGATAAAGCTTTTAAACAAAGGAGTGTGGTGATCAGATTGCATTTACAGAAGATCCCTGTGGTTGCACTATAGAGAATCATTTGGAAAGAACTAATGGAGTA
Source organism: Castor canadensis (assembly GCF_047511655.1). Taxonomy (NCBI): domain Eukaryota; kingdom Metazoa; phylum Chordata; class Mammalia; order Rodentia; family Castoridae; genus Castor; species Castor canadensis. Next base: position 39,215,003 of record NC_133397.1, on the reverse strand, counting down.
GATATGGAAGCAAGAGGTGATGATAGCTTGGACTAGGGTGATAACAATAGGAAATAAGGCAGATTTAAGCAATATATAGGTGGTAGAATCTAGAGTTAAGATGAGGTGTCTGTTTAAATGGTGGGTAGATTGGTTAGGGAGAAGAAAAGTAAAGCATAACATTCTAATGGCTTGAACAGCAAGATGGTGGTACCATTTATTATGCCATAAATATATAACATACAATTAGGACAAAGGATGAGTTAGATGGAGATTTTGTTATTATCTAAGTTAATTAGAATAGCAAAGAAAAATGTAATGTATTAGTATTAAAAATAATATCTGGGTCCAAATCCAAAAACTGAACAGTCATCATTTGGAATTGTATGTTGCTAGTTCAGGAAGATTTCTAAACTTGTCAGATGTTGTAATAGTTATGTTTGTGAGAACCCAAAAATCCAAGTTTCTGTATTTGCTCTTTAAACAAAAACACATGTAAGGGAATGATCTCAACAGTTCCTTGTTCACGACTTGGATTGTATAGTGACCAGAATTTGTCTTTTGGAACTTGCAGAGTTTTGTGTTTTTGACCTGATGAGTAAATCTCTATTATCTAAAATTGTGCTATTGTTTTTCATGTAGAAGATTTAAGGGAAACTATCCTTTTTTAAAAGTGGAAGAATGAAAAGTCCATGGAGAGAGCCTATCTTTATGATACCTAGAAGAAATAGGAAGAGCATATTTCTTTGTTGTAGTAGAGACTATTTCTTTGTGTAATGGATCAACAAAGCATGTCTCTGTCAAAAACATACAATTTAGGGGAAAGTATTCAGTTGTTTAGTATTATCCTGGCCCTTGTGGGTTTGTAAGTTGTGATCCCTGTCTTAATTCTTTGCTTTATTTTATACCTCTTATGGCATGCGTTTTGTATTGTGGAACTAAGTGTGGTCTTTCATAGTTTTAATCAGATATTTAGCTATTGAGTTAGAGAAAGAATCAAGTTTTGAGATGATATCATATAAGGCAAATCCATTGTGTTTAAGTTTAATGATACAATAAATAATAAATTTGCTATACTATTTTGGATCCCTTAGTGTGCTAAGTGCTGTGAATAGATCCCAGGGAGTCAGTGAAGGGATAGAAATTGTTGGGTAAGGAATAAAAAGGAGCATCTATAATGTAGGAAATGTATGTAGCCTTTATCTTTCAGTACTGAGCCCAGTGGTCAACTGATTGGGTACAATTGAGGCATCCTCATGTATAAAATAGACACATAGTACTGTGATGCAGAGCAGAGCAATTTCGAGCCAAGGCAGTATGGTGGGGTCTGAAGTAGACCACATTGGGGCTTCAAGAGGCTATGGTTAAGTAATAATAAGGATTTCTGGTTTTCTTTTTTTTTTTTTTCCTACAAGTAATAGAGAAACCTTGGTTGGGGCTTAGAGGTAATGACTCTAGAAGACATCAGATATGCACATTAGAAAAAAATCACTCCATTAAAGTCTTCCTGCCTTTAAGCACTGTCTTCCAGCATGTTGTCCCATGATCCCAGGATTATGTCCTTTTTCCTAACTAGCCAGTCTTTATAGCATAGTTTATAAGACCCTTTACAATCTGGTCATTGCCATATTTTCTAGTCTTATCTTCCCCTGACTTGACCCTGCAACTTTGTGCCCTAGCAGTATGAATCTGCTGGGATTTACTTGAGTTTGTCATTCTGTTTTATGCCTCTGTAAGTCACAATTCGTTTTTAAAACTCATCTTCAGGTGTTTCTTCTGAGTTTTTCTTCATATTGGATTGCCCAGTAACACTAGCAGCAGTGGCAAACACTTAAAACATAATGTGCCCCAAACTTTTATAAATCCCTTACATCTATTAACTCACAACAACTCCATGACGTAGATACTATTATCATTCTCATCTTATAGATGAGGAAATAGTAGTTATGGAAATCTGCATCAAAGATGAAGAGCAGGATTTGAACCAAGGCAATCTGGTTCAGATCTTGTTTTTCACTAAGTATGTTCTACTGCTGTCATCCTTTCAAGCTCTCTGTATCTTTATGTTATGCATATTTCTATTTTTACATTTATTGGGCTTGTTTGTTTGTTTGTTTGTTTGTGATACTAGGGATCAAATTCAGGGCCTTACACATTGCTAGGTATGTGCTCTGCCACTCAACTACATCCTCAGCCCTTGTGTGTATAATTGTTACCTTGTTCTTTTACACCTTTCAATGCAGAGGGAGAAAGTGACAGTGGAAAGTAGCAGGGATTTGGGTAGAGGATGTATATTTTGCCTAAAAGCCCTTTCATTCAAATTAAAAAACAAACTATGTTGCTAAAAGAACATCCTTTGAAAAAGATTCAGTTTTTTTTATTATAACATATAACATTGTAAATGCTTAAATGTTTATTTACTGAAATTTAGTTTATGTCCCACTCTCAGGTAATCAAGGGAGATGAGATTAACCCTAAGGTATGGTAGTGGTTTATTAGAACCCATTAATATTTTGTTAATGGTTTCTGTTCAAGAGCTATTGAAGGACAAGAGTGTATGGTTAAAAATGCTTAGGGCTCAATTTGTCCTTTTTAGCTTTATTTTTCTCTTCTATTCTGTCTCCAGTGTCCACTACCAGTTGGTTGTGTGGCTTTATATTGGTCAACATGTATTCAGATACAATGTGCTCTGAGCAATAGACTCAGAGCGACAGACTGCCCAGATGAGGTTCCACAATGTGATATGAAGTCAAAGATCCTTTCCCTTCTTTGTAGAATTAAGATAACTTTGATTTTATAGCATTTGATCTCATTTAGATTTTTGTTAAAAAGTATTTCAGCAGTATCTGATGCAGGGTTTTTGCTTTGTTGTTGTTTTTATCTGCTTATTTTTGTCTTAACCATTTCAAGCTTTGGATACTCAAGACTTTAGAGGGAGAACCTGGCTTTTGATTATGTTGGCTTTTTATAAAATTTGAATTATATAAGATTTAAATGAGTTTGCTACCAAGGGAAAAAATGCCCAGAGCAAGGTTAAAACAGTTTCTCTGCTCAGTCCCCTTTAATTCTCAGGAAGGGATCAAGAAATGGGAAAAGGACATAGTGCTTGTCTTAGCTTGGGCTGTCATAACAAAATACCTACATTAAATGTCTGTCAGTTCTAGAGGCTGGGGAATTCCAACTCAAGAAGCTTACCACTCACTTCCTGGGGAGGACTATCTTCCTGGCTTGCAGAAGGCTGCTTTGTCCTTGTGTCATCACCTAGTAGATGAGGAGAAAGAGCAAGCTGTCTTGTGTCATGGCCTCATCTAGCCTAGTTATCTTCCAAAGGCCCCATTTCTAGATATCCTCACACAAAGGGTTAGGGCTTCAATGTATGAATTGCAAGGGATGGAGGGGGAGGTCACAGTTTAGTTCACTGCAGTGCTGTAATAATTTTTTGGTGACTTTCTTGTATCTTAAGATTTTGGCCATTATCAATAAAGCTTTGTAGACTCTTCCCAGAAGATGAAAATTTTTCTTTTAAGTTTTGTCTTACTATAGTTAGCAGGTTCTTAAAAATAAAAACTCCAGATGTTAGGGTAACAATTTCCAGACACCACATCCTCTCCTCCAGATTATATTACTTTGGCTTCTATAGAGACCCTACCCCCTTCTCTATTCCACCCTCCCCTTCTTCCAGGTGCCCTTTCATGGTTTCATTATTGTCATATCAGTTTTAGTGTGGGCTTTTCTTTTTTGCAGGTGGAGACCACGTGGCTTTGCAAGGCCTGAGTTAATGAAGATCTTACATAATTCACTGGATGATTCCTTCAAACGCCTTATTTATCCTCTCCTCTGTAGAGAGTTCAGGTATGCATCTTGTCTTGTTTAATTTTGTGTACTGTTCATTATCACATGCAGTACTAGTCTCATTTGAAGCATGTAGTAAATATTTGTTTTGTCTAACCAAGCCAAAGAACTTAGGCAGAATCACAGTCTTAAATTTAAGCCATGATTTCAATCCTAATTGTGATATGCTCTTTAAACCTTGACCCCTTAATATATACCCCTTACAGTTCTGCAGTACTAGCCTTGCAATTTGACAACTAAGCCAAACAAATGATTTTATTGATTAGAGATTTGACTTAGAAGAAACTGACTGAGAAGTTAACGGAGAAGTTACTTGGAGACTCTTTCTTTTTGAGGCACAAGAGCCAAAGAAAGCTTAAGGAAATCAGTGGAGGACATGATAAATTTACTACTATGAAGAGATAAAGTTAATGTATATGTTTTTATCTCAAAGTGGGAATTGTTTGGGTGAAAAAGTTACCAGCAATGATAATCCTCAGGAGATGACTGAATGAAATAGCCATGTCAGTGGACTAGTAGAAGTTCTAATAGTAATAACAACAAAATTACAAAGGAGATGAGGCATAGAATTGTTTTTAGAGAAGATGGAAAGAAAAGAAATTTAAGGAGGCAAAACCCCCTGTTCTCAGTTCTTTGTAGCCTGTCTTGATTTTTTAAAATTAGGCATTCGCTCATATATGTGTACTACATTTTCTGTGTGCTATGGATTTGTTTCATTCTCACTTAAAAAAAAAAGGTGTTTCAGCAAGAGCTTCCTGGGGACTGTGGTCTTCTAGCCGTCCTGTTAGTTTCACTATAATTTCTAGCAGAGTGTAATGTTTATCTTTTCTTGGATTTGGCCTTTGAATTCAAAAGTGTTCAGAGCAGGGAATGAGCTGGTACTATTAAAAAAGTAGAATATTCCATCGTCTAATTTCTTTTTATCAATGACATTCAGTCTCCTATTTCATCCTCTTTGGCTTAGATGTCACCTAAAAATAAAGTTCCTTTTGGGATTCTGTTTTACTTCAAGTCTGAAGTAACATCTCTTGCTTTTGAGTACTAAAGCAAAAATTTTAAAAGTAAGGGATTCTGTTCTTCATGAAGGAAAAACTTATCTAAAATTTCAGTTTTGTCCATTGTTTATATTGTCTAGTGGCATTTTGATATTTTTGTATATATTTGATTTGAGTGACTTCATTGCATGAAGAGTAATTTCATCGATATTAAATGTAAGCAGTTTTGTGTGTTTAATATATAATCCTTTTTTATTTTCATTAGTGATGGGAAAGCAAGAGTACTTTTTCCCCGTTTTCTACAATACCTATGGTTAAAACAATACATCTTAATCAGTTTCTAAGTTAGTTTGTAGACATGCCTAGCAATGTGTTTCTTAATAGAAATACTTATCTGAGCAGCAGTTTAAAAAGAGAATACCACTTGCTTTTATTATTTTTTGAAGGAAAAACTTTATTTCTCTAATTAAAAAGAAATGTGGCCTAGTGTTAGAAAAATGGAAAGAAAATCAGTAAAGTACAAAGGGAAAAAAAAAACATGTAATATTACTACCAAGAAATAACCATAGTTAACCAGAATTTTCTCCACTTGTGTGTGTATTAAAAGAGATCATAGTCCAGTGTGGCAGCACACACCTGTAATTCCAGCTACTGAGGAAGCGGAGATAGGCCTGTTGTGGTCTAAGACTAGCTCAGGGAAAAGCATGAGACTCTATGTGAAAAACAAACTAAAAGCGAAAGAACTGGAGGCATGGCTCAAGTGGTAGAGTACTTGTCTAGCAAGTGTGAGGCTCTGAGTTCAAGCCTCAGTACTGCAAGAAAAAACAAAACAACAACAGTAAAAAAGCAAAAATGAGCTCATATAGACTATATTACATTTCAGTCATTTTATTCGTTGATTATATCATATGTATAGCTTACTTCTGCATTTCTTAGTTCCATGACTATCATTACCATTCATCTATGTGTCATTCTTTCACATCTATTCTTATCAGTCCTACCTTGTCAGTTACCAGGTGCTGTATATTATATCTAAATTGTTACCTCTTTTATTATATCTAAATTGTTTCTCCATTTTATCTCCATGGTTACCGTCTTAGTTTAGGACACGATCATTTCTTGTCTGGATTACTGTACTGGGGTCATAGATGATCCCTGTCTTCTGCCTTGTCTATCCCAGTAGAGACTCTACATTGCCATTTTAAAATCCAGTATCATCATTTCACACATATCTACTTAAAATCTTCCAGTGGATAGTCTTCGTTTCCAAGAAAGAATCAAGGTTCTTTAGAAGAACATACATGATCCTGTGTGATGTTTTTTTCTTGGCTCTACAACTTTTATGTCTTTGCTATTTGGTTTTTACTTTATTATATAAAATTGCTTACTTTTTCTATGATTAGCCATGAGCCTTTATGTGCTACTTCCATTATCTGAGATATCTTCTCCCTGCTTTCCATCTACTGTCTCCATCTTTGTTTGTTTAATACTATTGCTTTTCCTTCTTTTTTTTCCTGAGAAGACATCACTTCTAGAAAGTTTTCCCAGCTTAGCTATCCCTCTGATGGGTTCCTGTACTTATTATTTTAGACTTACCCATGTATTTTTGTGTTTTTTCCTCTAGACAGTGGTCTTCAGGACAGGGATCTTGTGTTTTCAGCTTTGTATCTATTATACCAGTCATGGTACCTTGTGTAATAAGACTGTCAACAAATGCTTACCCAATAAATAAAAATAAAACATGAAGATTCACAGATACCTGTAATGATACATTTTCATCTTGTTTGGCTGAACACAGAGAGGATAACAGTGAAATTTTGGAGAAGATGAGAGAAATTGCATTAAGCAACAGAAGCAAAAATTAGTTGGTTGTGTGCATCTTCATATATGTAGATATTCTGCCTCATACCACTACAAAACATGCTTTGAATTACTTTTGTAATCTCAATTTTCTTGCTACCAATGGCATGTATTTTTACCTGGTCTAATAGGGAAGACATACTTTTAATAAATTCTTACGACTTCATAAATAATATGTTGAGTGCTTTTGTAAAGTAGAGGAATGGCATAAAACTTAGCTTCTGGATGCCTTGAAGCCCGTAATAGACACATATTTTAATCCTAAGAAGTCTTAAAAGTATACTTTTTAATAATTTCTCTGGATAAAACTGCAAGTTATGTACATGAGTCATGGTTCTGGACTAACTATTAGTATCTGTGGTGTGGCCATGTCACTGAGAATGATAAGGGGTAGATGGAATATGAAATTGAGAAGATGAGATATTTATAGATGAAGGTATAAAGCTAAATATTATTGGAGGAGGCTTCTTATGATTCAATAATTTGTTTTTCTAATTTGTGTTTATATTTAATAAACTTTAATTTTGACATCCTATGTATCCTATGATATCCAAATCTTTTCCTTTTTTTTTTTTTGTGGTACTGGGGTTTGAACTCAGGGCCTTGCATTTGTATGCAGGTGCTCTACCAATTGAACCATGTCCCCAGTCTGACAATGAAATCATTATACAAATGATTATGTCTTTCTCACATACATACACAGTTACACATATGACTTGTGTATAACAGAGAGCAGACAGAAAAGGAAGGTGGGTATGACATGTTTATAAGGTTTGGTTCAAAATTGTGGTATTGTGTATTATTGAGATTGACAAATAGATTCAATATAATTTTTGTATGTGATGTTTTTCCTCTTAAGTTGTTGTAGTAAATGCTCCTGTGAGAAATAACTGTACAAAATAAATATGCCTTTCCAAAATTTGTGTGACTAAAAATCTAAGTGCTTGTTTTTCCTTTTTTTGAAGAGCCAAACTGACATCAGATGCAGAGAAGGAATCAGTAATGATGTTTGGACGGAACCTTCGTCAGCTTCTTTTAACCAGCCCTGTTCCAGGCCGCACCTTGATGGGAGTAGATCCTGGCTATAAACACGGTTGCAAATTAGCTATAATTTCTCCTACCAGTAAGTTTTCTTTCAGATTTTCACATAAGAGTTGTTTAGTTGATTATTAAGTTTCACTTCATAGATTTCATGAGGATTTGGAAATAATGTTGATTTCTGAGGCTTAGGAAATGTTTTCCATAGGGATATCAGAATCAGAGAATCAAACTTCGTATTTCCCTTACTTGATCAATTAACACATTGGATCCCTTTCTCATATCTCAATGGAGATACTGAGAATTAATTAGGCTCATATTTGAACTTTTACCCCCCAGTTTCTTTCAGTGTATTGCAATGTGTTTATATGTGATACATTTTAATTCTTTGTATATTTTAAATACTCAAAGACACTGTATTGCTTTGTCCAGTTAATATTTTTTTCTGTTTTTTGTATACTTCCTATTACTTTTCATTTCTTTCTGCATTTTTGTGTTTCCATTTGAAGACATTTCTTTTTGCATGAAAAACTACACTACTTTTTTTAGTGGTACTGAGGCTTGAATTCAGGGCTTCATGGTGCTTGCTAGGGAGGCATTCTACCACTTGAGCCACAACCTCCAGCCCTTTTTACCCTGGTTACTTTGGAGACAGGAGCCCACATTTTGCCCAGGCCAGCCTGCACCAATGTATTCCCATTTACTGTTCCTGGTAGCTGAGATGACAGGCATGCCACCTTGCCCTGCTATTGATTGAGATGGGGTCTCATGACAGTTTATCTAGGCTGGCCTCAAACCTCCATTCTCCTGGTTTTTATTGTTAATTTTTCAATTATATTTTTTGTTGAGAAGTTAGCCAAAAATCTTAATATTATTAAGCCATAACAATATGAAAGTAATATGCCATTTTTCCTATGAATGCTAAGATTTTCATATGATGTGCTTATGTTGTGTGTGTGTATATGTACATGTGAATGAATTCTTGTTGAGTTGTTGTAGCTTCTAGCACTCTTCCTGGAATTTCAGTTATCTGTATATTATACCTTTCAGTCTTTTCTATTTTTCCATTCTTTTGTTTTATGTTTTATTACTTGTTTAAATTTATTAATCCTCTAATCTGGTTTGTCTAATTTACTATTAAATACATCTATTTAGTTCTTTATTTATGTTATTGTTTTTTTCCAGTTTTAGAATTTCTCTTTAATACTTACTACAGTTTTCTGGTGACCTTCTTTACTGTTTAACTTTCCTTTTATCTTGTAATGTTTTACCTTTTTTTATCATATGTTTCTCTTACAACATTTACTATTATGTTTATTTGTTCTTTGTTTCTTTTAGGTTAGATTTTCATTTCTCCAATAATTTTTCTTTCATGTCATCCTTGGACAGAGGCCATGCTAATCTGTATTGTTTCTTTTCTTTCTTTTTTTGTTTTTGCATTTTTATTAGCATATATTAGTTGTACAAGGGAGTTTCATTGTGACATTTAGATATGTGCTTACAATGTATCTTATTTAGATTCATCCCTTTCTTCCCCCTTTCTTAGAACAGGTTTCATTGTTCTGTTTTTATACAGGTATACACAAAGTGTATCCACCATATTTGCCGTCCTTTGCCCTCTCTGTTTACCTCCCCCTCCTACTGGTACCCATCTCTAGATAGGACTTATTTTACCTTCCTCTCCTTCATTTTTTAAGTTTGTATTAATTGTTAATTGGGATTTTGCCATGGTATAACACATATGTATACATTGTATTTTAATCAGATTAACCCTGTTACTTATTCTTTCTGTATCTCCTTGCTCCCCTATTATTCAACAGCTTTAAGTGCATTTTGTTATACTATCTTCATATACAGATGCAATGTTTAGTGGATGTGTTACAGAATTGAGCCCTATTACTTTTTATATCAAATTAATTCCTGAGTTATCTCATTTCATTCTTTAAGTTTTCTTATTCTGATGTGTATTATAATGTTTCTGGTTTTTTTTTTTTTTAAGGCTCATTCTCATATATTAGGTTTTGTTTTATGAGCACATCTTTCTGTAAGAACATTATACTAGTCTTTTATTTCCTGTGTTAAAAAATAATCATTCTGATAGAATTTGACCATCCTTTTCTAATGCTTAGTTTTATATAAAACTGGTTTTACTGATCTTTTAGAAAGGAGAGACTGGGACAGGAAAGATTTTCTAGCTGTGTACCTGTAGAACTTTGCTTCTGTTTTCTCCCAAATTGTTAAGGAAAACAAACCACCACCAACAAAACCAAGCAAACACAACTCTGTGGATATGGAAAAAGCCTTACACTTTCTGAAATCTGCTTCTTTGTTGCTTTTTCCTCTTTTATCTGGGCTTTCTTTTTCCTTTGCTCATACTATCCTTGCTTTGCTCAATTTGGAGGTAATTCCCAGCTGTTTCTCTTCATTGTGGGATTTTGTCTTGAAAGGGGTCTTCTACCTTGTTAGTTTCAAGAGTTCACAGGGATTGGAGTTTTTCAGTCCTTTCAGAATTTACTGGACAACTTTTATACTTACTCTCTCAGTTTCAGCTCCTGTTCTCAAGCTGACTGTTGTGACTTCCAGAGAAGTACTTTTTGACATTTTGGGAATCCCATCATTGCCAGGGCCATCACATACTCTGTTCCTGCTTTCTGGTTATTCCCACACAGATGTACCTGTACAGAGGAAGAGACCAGTTCATTATTCCCACTCGTTCAAATTTTTGGTGTTTTGGGTAATTTTGTTGCCTTTGTTACAGATACAGTCATGGGTTTTGGTTTTGTTATCCTACTTTTTATGCTATTCATTTGTATAGCAGATGGGAAATATATTTTATCAAGGTTTTTTCCTGCGTGTATTGAAATATATAGCTTTTATCCTTTACTGTGTGACTATGGTGAATTATTTTTAGTTTTTTTTTTTTATGTCAAATTACACTTTCCTTAAATAAATTCAACTTGGTCACGATGCTTTCTTCTGTATATGGTGGTAGATCAGTTTGCATATTGTATTGCTATAAGCAATCAATAATATTTTTAGAACGTTTTTAAGCTTACATTCTCAGTCTGCGTTGGTGAGAGTTTTCTAGGAATTTATTCATGTCACCATTTAATCTAAATCAACGTGCAGTTATTTATGATAGTCTCTCTTTTCTTTCTTGTACTTTTCCTTTTTTCTAACATGGTCTCACTGTGTAACTCAGGCTAGCCTCAAACTCATGATCCTCCTTTCTCAGTCTCTAGTTTTGGGATTATAGGCAGAGTTACCATGCCTGTCTATTTCTATTTGTATATTCCTTTTCCATTTCTAATGTAATTTATGTCTTCTACTCTTTTTGTTGATTGATATTGTTGAAAGTATATGTTTTCTTAAGTTTTTTAAATTTTATTTTATTATTCATATGTGCATACAAGGCTTGGGTCATTTCTCCCCCCGCCCCCACCCCCTCCCTTACCACCCACTCTGCCCCCTCCCTCTCCCCCCCCACCCCCTCAATACCCAGCAGAAACTATTTTGCCCTTATTTCTAATTTTGTTGTAGAGAGAGTATAAGCCATAATAGGAAGGAACAAGGGTTTTTGCTGGTTGAGATAAGGATAGCTATACAGGGAGTTGACTCACATTAATTTCCTGTGCGTGTGTGTTACCTTCTAGGTTAATTCTTTTTGATCTCACCTTTTCTCTAGTTCCTGGTCCCTTTTCCTATTGGCCTCAGTTGCTTTTAAGGTATCTGCTTTAGTTTCCCTGCGTTAAGGGCAACAAATGCTAGCTAATTTTTTAGGTGTCTTACCTATCCTCACCCCTCCCTTTTTTTTTACTTTAAATTTTGTTGATCCTTCTGTGTGTGTTTTTCTATTTTGTTAATTTCTGCTTTTAACTTTATCATTTCTTCCTTTCTGCTTTCTTTGGGATTATTTGATTGTCACTTCCAGACTTCATAAGCTATTTACTTATAGCTCACTTAGTTTTATTGCTTAAATGGTTCCCCTCAGATTTTTATAAATAACTTTAATTGAAATAGTGATTGCAATTAAAGTAAAATATTTTCTGTATAAGAATACAGAAAAGCTCACAGTTCTTAAATACTTAGCTTGAAGAATTATACAAGGTAAATAAATTAATAAATAAGTTCATATATCTACCACTGAAAAAGAAAAAAAAAGAATCATATCACAACAGTGTGTGATTTGTAGTGAATATTCAGTTAGTGTTAGCTTTTACAATTATTAACATTAGGTGTTATAACCATTTCTCTTTTAGTTATCTTAGTATATTATCCTGTTAATAATGTTTAATGGAGCAAAATGAAATCCTGTGCTTTGACTATGAAGTATTTCAAAGTTCTTAGGGAAAATCTAATATAGTGAATATGGATGATTCAGACTTCACTTTAAAAGACCTGCCAGTTCCCTTTATACTTTATGATTGCAAATTGATATTTTGTAATTCTTATAAAATGGCTTTTTTTCTTCATTTTTTTAAAGGTCAGATACTTCATACTGATGTGGTTTACTTGCATTGTGGACAAGGCTTCCGAGAAGCAGAGAAAATAAAGAGACTTTTGCTGAATTTCAAGTATGAAAATAAGTAATCTTTCAAGTACTTCAGTGGCTCAGCCAATGAGAGGTGCATTTGGAGGGAGGGATTAAGGGAAGTGCCTTGGTGAGAAAAAGAAGGAATCATGTAAAATAATACTGGGGCAAATTGTTGGAGAAATCTACATATGGAGACTAGAGAAGTGCTGGTCCTGTCCTCTGCCCCCATCACAAATAGAGGTGGTGATATGGGGAGAAGTAAGCATTTCTTTCCTTCCTTCCTCCCTCCCTCCTTCCCTCCTTCCTTTCCTTTCCTTTCTCCCTCCCTCCCTCCTTCCTTCCTTCCTTCCTTCCTCCTTGTTTCCCTCCTTCCTTTAGGAATGTATATGGTAGTAGTTAGAAGCCCTAGAAATTAACAACATATTAAATGATTCAGTTGTAATGTCTTTATTATGACTTCGAATGCTCCTGAGTTTACTTGTGTTTTATTTTGGTTCTTTGTAGATGGGAAGAAAGCTATATGACTGTTCTTGAGATTATATGATAGTAAACCATTTCTCCACTGCCTCCTGTATCAAATGCAGGGGTAGTGTTTTTATTCTATTTAATTCTGTATTTCCCCTGTGAAATAACGGAGAGATTGTGTGAATATACGAGAGAATAAGAGCATTGTATAATGATGTATTTGTGCATTCTGTACATTTTTCTCTGCTTGATTTCAAACATGCCTTGAACTCATCCAGTTTCTTATTCTGTTTCTCCCTTGAAGCTGCAGCACAGTGGTGATTGGAAATGGAACTGCCTGTCGGGAAACTGAAGCTTACTTTGCTGACCTGATAATGAAAAATTACTTTGCACCGCTGGATGTTGTTTACTGGTAAGGATGTTAAGAATATTTGTTTTCTTGAGAGGCATGGGAACGTCTAAAGTTCCTTTTGTGATGAATTCTCCCTCCTCTTTTTAAGATACATGTCTTTCAAATCACCACTTGATATTCATAAGAATTTTACAAGAATGATTAGAGCAGGAAAGGGTCCTGAAATTTCTTACTGCAGCTGCATATGGAGGCTCAGTTAATTGCATGGGGTCTAGAGTGAACATGGTCGGAGAGTTCTAGTTAACCATTAACTAATAAGTGAATGGTATAGCAGGCTAGCAGCCATAGACTGTGATAACTTAGCCTTCTTTTCCCAAAGTTTTTAAGCTTATAAATCATTGCCCTTCAGAATGGAGAGCAAAAGTAAGTATTACCAATTAAAAAGTATTTCTGTATCTTTTACTCCTGTTTTTCTTTTGTAAAAAATACTGTTTTCTTTTGTGTAAGGAATGAAATTTGTTGAAATGTTGAAATAACTTGGCTCCTTAAGAGGCATTTGCATTCATATTCATTGTAGCCAGGCTTCCTTCACTGACGCCTCCTGAAATCCAAGGTCCATGCTCTTTATTTGTCTCTACCTCCTTCACATTCAGTTCATTACTTATGGGTTTATCTTAATAAGTATTTATTAACTTTGTAAATGTTTATTAATATTAAACATTAAACTATTTTTAGTAAGTCTTCCCAAGATTGTTGACCAGAATTACTATAAGTTGAGTATATGTATCAGAACCACTTCACATTTTGTGTTTTTTTTTTTTTTAATTTTGAAAAATTCACATATGCATAATGAGATATCCTAGAGATGGGACCTAGGTCTAAACACGAAACTTATTTTTGTTCTCTCTCTCTCTCTCTCTCTATACATATATATATACCATATGCACATAGCCTAAAGGTAATTTTATGCAGTGCTTATGGTGTTCCTGCATTTTGATTGGGATCTATCACATAAGGTCAGGTATTGAATTTTCTACTTGTGTTGTCAAGACAACACTCAAAAAAGTTTCAGATTTTGAAGCATTTCAGATATTAGATTTTTGGATTATGGATGTTTAGCTCATATAGACAAAAATCATACAATGTTGCTTTAGTAAATGTTTATTAAATCTGTGAACTACTCTTCTGGTTTTTGCAACTGAAAAATTATAGGCTTATGTTTTCCCAGAGATAAATGATAGTTTTGGGTGATTTTAGAAATGATTACATAGAACTGTATATTTAATGAACTATGAAAGAACTGAAAGTAATATTTAATGTTTCTACTCTGAAAGCTGCAATAAATAATGAATTTGAGTAGGCAAATATAGAAAATAAGAGAAATTAATTTTGCTGCTTACTGACCCCTTTCATGAGAACAGTGAAAGAATTAGAAAAGAGATTGAACTAAGAAGGTAGAATGGTATGTGATGAAGGAATGATCAAGGGCTGAAGATGTAGTTTTGGAGGTTAGATGTGCACCAGGGACCTAAGCCAGATCATATTAGGAAAAAAGGCCTGGTACTAGACATCTGGGAATCATACGTGGAAGCTTGTTCTTCCTTAGTCATTCCAGTAGGGTACCAGCCTTTCATAGAAGGAAAACACAATTTAAGGAATCAACACATGTATGTAAATGGAAAAATGAGAACTGTTGAAACTATTTCAGGAGTGGGATGAGGGGAGGATAAAGGAGAATGATGGAGAGGGTGAGTTCATGTGTGATATATTTGATATATTTTAAGAACTTTTGTAAATGCCACAGTGTACCCCCAGCACAACAATAAAAACAAAAAGAAAAGGAAATCATAGCTTTGTTGCTTAAGATAAGTTCATGTACCTTCTTACAGAGTTTCTAACTTAATTATGGAGAATAGCTTGAGCATTAAAAAGTTAATTCATTTGTGAAAAATGCCTGATAGTGAAGCTAATGAAAATTGTTTGCCTTAAAACAAAAAAGGTCCACCTTTTACTTTAGAGGAATTGAAAATTCTAGGTTAATTAGAAAATATGGGTATGTGGTAGGATTTTCTATTTTCTATTGCCTAAATTATTATTTATAGCTTAAGAGTGTATTGCTAGCTCTTTCTTATATGTATATATTATGAAAAAGACTCACACTTCTTTTTTGTTTGCTTGTCTGTGACAATGGGGATTCAATCTGGGACCTCACATATACACACATACTAGGCAAATGCTCTGCTCCTGGAGCTGTGCCTTAACCTGTTTCTTTTGTGTTTTGTTTTTGAGACAGGGTCTCGCTACCTTTTGCCTAGGCTGGCCTCAACCTTGTGATCCTCTTGCCCTGCTCTCCAGTAGCTGGGATGACAGGCCTTTACCACCTGCCTGAATGACACTATGTTTTATATCCTTTTCCTCACTTAATTTATTGTCATCATTTTCTCATGCCAATAAACATACTTTACACTATAATTTTTGTTAACTTTTTTTAATTTTTAAATTTATTTTTGGATTATCACATGTTAATAATATGGGAGAATTTCATTGTGATAGTTCCATACTTTTGTACAGTATACTCAAACAAGTGGTGCTACCACATCATTTAAAAACCACTGCAGATACACTCTTGTGTGGTTATACCCTATTTTAGTCATTCCTTATTTGATAGCTGGGGTTTTCTAATCATTACCACTCTGCACTAAGCTGAAGTGAATGTTTTTATGCTTAATCTTTGTGGAATGTGGGTTTAAACAGACACCTTACAACTCTTCCTAACTGAACGGTGCTGAAATACCAAACCCAATATAATAAATCAATTCTGTACTGGATATCTCCCTCCTCTCAATATGTTGGCTAATTAGGGATCTGTTATCTAGAAACATTTATATCATCAGGGCATATAAAAGTCCAGATGGAATGGGAAGAAAAAAAATTATTGTGAAATAAAATATTATATATATATAATATGAATATATTATATATATTTCAGCCTTCTCACTCTGTCCTTCATGGCTTTTAACCTCTCTCTTTTTATTTTCTATCTCTTGTCTGTCTGGGCTGATTTGACATTGATTTCTCCAAGTCTTTTCCCCAGTACTCTCTAGCTTTTTCTTTAGCTGTCAAACCCATCTATTGAATTTTTAATTTCAGTTATCATGTCTTTCACTTTTAGAAATTCTGTTTGCTAGTTTTTTAGCTTTATTGAAAGATAATTGACATGATAAACTGTACATATTTAAAGTCTACAGTTTCATGAGTTTGACATATGTATACTCCCATGAAACTATCACTGCAATCACAATAATGAACACATCCATTACCCCCCATCCAATTTCCTGGTATACCCTTTAATCTACCTTCCCCTGCCCTCCCCTGTCTTCTCCTTTGCTGGGCAACATCTGATCTATTTTCTATAATTATACAAAGTTACAGTTTTTATTTTCTACACTTCCATACAGTGGAATCATAAATGTGATTTTTTTTCTTACTAGTTTCTTTCAGTCAGCATAATTACTTTGATCTTAATCCATATTGCTGCATATGCCAGTAACTGTTCTTTTATTACTGAGTAGTGGTCTATTCTACTGTATAACTATATTATAATTAGTTTATTTATTCACCTGACATTTGGATCCTTGCCAGTTTTTGGCTATGACAAATAAAAGAGCACAATTATTTTTGAACAAAGTCTTTGCGTGGACATTTACTTTCATCAGTTTTTTCTGGGGGGAGGTGGCAGTACTGGGGATTGAACTCTGGGCCTCTCACTTGCTGGGCAGATATCCTGCGACTTGAGCTATTCCACCAACCGTTTTGTATTGGCTGTTATTTTTGAGATAGGATCTCAGTTCATGCCTGGGCTGGCCTGGATAGTTATCCTTCCAATCTCTGCCTCCGAAGTAGCTAGGATTACAGGCTTGAGCTACCCACTTTGCCCAGCTGCTTTCGTCTTTCTTAGGTAAATAATCAGACTTGGAAAAGCTGTCTCATATAGTAGGTATATGTTTAGTTGGAGAAACTGCCAAACTATTTTCCAAGGTGGTGGTACCATTTCATATTCCAATTAGCAGTACATCAAAGTTCCAGTTTCTCCATATACTGACAGGAATTATGAAATTATGGCTGGTGCTTGGTATAACGGGCCTTTTTAATTTAGCTATCCTAATGGATGTGTAATATCTCATCGTGGTTTTAATATGTATTTCTGTATTTTCCTAGTGATTAATGACATCAAGCATCTTTGTTTATTTATTTTCCATCATGTATCTTTGGTGAAGTATCCATTCACATTTTCCCATTTAAGAAATTGGATTATTTTTTCTTTTTCTTTCTTTGCTTCATCTTCTGCTTCTTCTTTCTTTCTTTCTTTCTTTTTTTTTTTTTTTACAAAACAGAATCTTTTGAATAGAAAAATATTTAAATTTTGATGAAGTCCAGTTTTTCAACTTTTAAAATAGATTTTGCTTTTTGTTTCCTATTTAAGAAATGTTCTGCCAGGCGTGGCAGTACATGCCTGTAATCCCAGCACTCAGGAGGCTGAGGCAGGAGGATCTTGAGTTCAAGGCCATGCTGGGTTATGTATTAAGACTCTGTCTCAAAATAAAACAAAAATTTGGCAGAACCAAGCTTTGTATGGTTTTGTTCTAGAAATTTTGTAATTTAACTTACTTATGTCTATCATTAAATTTTTAGAGAACTGATATCCATCCATTTAATTTTTGATTTCAGTTATTTTTTTCATCTTTAGATGTTCTAATTTTTTCAAATCTATGTGATTATTCTTATAAATGTGTTTTTAAACCTGTCTTTATTTAACTGTATTAAGCTTTGTATTTTGTAGTCTGCGTGATCATTCTAAGTGTCTGGGAACCTTGCAAGTCTATTTCTGTTATCTGTTATAACTGCTGGTTCTGCTTTGTGGCGCTTTGTTTCTTTTTCTGTTCAGTTTGTTGGAAAATTATTTTCATGGGGACTTTTTCTGTGGGAATTCACTGAGGCCTGTATTGATTGCAAGTTATTCAAAGAGGATATGCATTTGCCTCTGCCAGGCTCCTGTAGATACTACCAGTTTGGGGTCACTTAAATTAAATTCTCTGCTTGAATTTTTTTCTGCCCACCCACATAGTGTGAATTTAGTATGCAGACTAGAGAGAAGGCTTGTGGTTCTATATTCTTATCAGTGATGCCTCTGACAAGGTTTGAGACAGTCCATTTTCATTGTGCTCTCTTAGGGGTAGGATGTAGCTAGTTTATTTCTATGTCACACTTCTACCAAGGGTGGTGTCTCAACTTTTATGTGTAAGGGTAGGTGGAGAACTATTGTGTCAGCACTTACCTTAGGTGGACCCTGGTTTTGCCTTCTATTCATTGGGTTCTGTGAAGCTCTGGGAGGCCATGAAGCAAAAAAGAAAATGAAATTGACTCTGTTCAGTGCATGCCCTCAGTTGAAAGCCAGATATAGAAACCAAGCTTTCCATTTCCATTTCTTGTTTGCTAAGGTCTCCCTTGGGAACTTACTGATGCATTTAAGAAGCTGTATCATATTTAGGATTTTCAGTTGTAAAATAATAGCTTCGCCCAGGCAGATAATTTGTCATATTACTGGGAAACAGAGATCACCTCTTGGCTTTCTATTTTAAATTTACTTTAAATTTAAAATTTGGGCTTTTCAGTAACCAAAAACAAATATGAGATCATAAGAAAAATTTTGAACATGATTGCTCTTAATCACCTTAGTTAAGAATTTTGAGAATTACTTGTTTCTTTCCTCATTTCCTCAGTTGATGACCAGCCTCTTAACTTTAGCTTTTGTTCTCTGGTCACTTAATTTTTTTCCAATTTGATGTGTGCTCAGAGAGATTTTGAAAAATTTAGAAAAACACAAAGAGGAAAATAAAAATTATTTATAACGCTCTAGTCATGGAATGACATTTATACTTTAATAAATTTTTTCTAGGTATTTTACTTATGTACTTGTTTATTCAACATGTATTTGCCATACACAAATGTTGAATTGAATCAGATAGACTCAATAAGTGCCTGAAGAGAACCCTACCCCCCTTTTTAAAGTTACTCTAATTCCTTATTTATGTTTGAATGAGCTCATATTCATCCCTGCCTGAATAATGAACAGATCTCAGAGCTTTTTCAGTCCTTCTTAGCCATTAGCACAGTCTCATTTCAGCAATTGAAATATTTTTCTCTAGTACAATAATCAGGGCTATAATCCTGATATAAGTTCATTTCTGTAGCAGGTCTGTTTCACTCTGGGGACATTGCTTCACTATAGTAGTTTGCACTTGGCACGATTAGCTTCCTCTCTCTTTCCCTTTTTATTATTCTTTTCTTCCCCAGTCCAGTAGTTGAATTTTCTGTTCCCTCTAAGTTGAGGCCTCAGAGCTGAAGAGAACAGAAGAAAAGAAGCATACTCTTAGGAGGTAGGAACAGTTGCCATCTGGGGATAGGGCCCTCTGGGTGACCCAAATACAATTTCTGATTCTTTCATGGAATGTTTTGAAGAATTTTTCTGTTTGTTTTTTGAGATTTGCCCTCTAGGAACTGTGACACAGCAGATATCTGAAGGTGGACCACTTGTGGCTGTCCTCCAGAACTGGGCTTCACAAAGTCCATTCTTGTCTAGGTAACTTGCTACTCAGGCCTCAGGACAGAATTTCTTTAAAGTCTACCATACACTTCCTCTTGCAGACCCATTTGGTTCTGGTATCCTTGCCTCCTCTCAAAGGGGGGTCAATAACTTATCCTTAGCATGGTTTTGTTCCTTTCCCCCCTTACTTTCTCATATGCTTAATGCTTGCACTGATTCTGTTTTTATCTGTCTTCCTTACCCTCTCATACTTTCTTTCTGTGTTCTTAGAAGAGTTCTTGCTACTCATTTCTCTAAGGCATGTTTAGATCTCCATACTCCAGCAAACACAGGTGAAGTCATGGTGTGGGCCCAGTGAAACCCCTTTGACATGGCTTGTGATGAATGGGATACCCTCCCTCCGTGAACTGTTGATATAGCAGAAGTTCCATAGTATCTAGTCATCTTCCTAAAAGCATTTTCTCTCTCAGCTCTTTAGCTCCTTCCTGTCACACTCCCAAACACTCACCCATTTTATAGGACGATGATGAAACAGGCCTTCCAAGAACAAAAACATTCCATTACATGTGCTTTCATACAGTTAGCAAAATGTTACTCAGCACCCAAATGTATGGCAGGCACAGACCTATACTCTGGGAATGAGTGAACAAGACAAAGCACCTTCTGTTTGGAAGCTTTCATTCTGGTGGAGGAAGTAGACAAAAAGGTAAATGTGAATATTTATATATGCTGTGTGAATTAGTGATAAATCCTACATAGAGAATTAAAAGCAAGGGAAGGGAACAGAGGGTGGCAATAAGTATGAATTTTAGATAGATGCAAGTATAACAGATATTCTTATGCCATCATAATAGAAGTTCTATTTTGTGTGATATGGTATAAGAAACCATTGCTTGTTCTCCCTCACATGTGGATTATAGACCTAAAACAAATGCAGTGATATTATTGGACATGGGTCACACACTAAGGGGAGAATGCACATGGGAGGAATAGGGAAAGGGAAGGAAACCTAAAACTTGAATGTGGTTGATATGTTACTGTAGAGGAGCAAATATAGTAATCTTACATTGGCAGAGGCCACTATGGGAAGGATAGGAAGTAGTAAAGAGGACTGGTAGAGATGAACCACTGTGGGTTGTGATACCCATGTGCATGGAGGCAACACTAGGAATCTTTTTGTACAGCTATCTTTATCGCAAACTAGCAAAAATGCTGTGTCTTTCTTATTATCTCTCATGTTTTCTCTTCAACAAAATCAGAGAACAAGAGGGCAGAACAGGTTTTGCCCGGAAGAGGGGGTGAAGGTGGCCCAAACAATGTATACACATGTACGTAAATGTAAAAAACTATAAAATAAAAGAGAGAAAAAAAAAGTCGTCCAGGCTGAAGTAAAGTGTGACGAGTTTATGTTCTCATTTGTTCATATCATTCAGATTTATATCCTCATTACCCTCGTTTTGCCATGTCATATGACCTCTCAATGGCCAGATTTTTCAGATTGTAGGTTGCCATTCATTGGCAAAAGGTAGAATCAATGTAGTGGCTACCAACAAGCACTTTTTAAAAAATGTAGTAGGTTAAGTATCATCTCATGAATATTTTGGTTGCATATCTGCGTTTTGTACTGAACTGTGATATAAAGTGTATTTTCTACTGTCTATGATAACCAATCAAGTTTGAGAAAGTTTGCTGCATGAAATATAGCAACCTTTTTTTACTTTTATTTTTGTGGCACTGGGAGTTGAAGTCAGGGCCTTGTGCTTCCTCTACCACTTGAGCCCCTAGTCCTACTTTTTTTTTTTTCAAGGTGGGGTTCTTTTTTTTTTATTATTATTATTCATATGTGCATACAAGGCTTGGGTCATTTCTCCCCCCTGCCCCCACCCCCTCCCTTACCACCCACTCCGCCCCCCTCCCTCTCCCCCCCCTCAATACCCAGCAGAAACTATTTTGCCCTTATTTCTAATTTTGTTGTAGAAAGAGTATAAGCCATAATAGGAAGGAACAAGGGTTTTTGCTGTTTGAGATAAGGACAGCTATAGTGTGAGATTCCTCTCATTGCTTTCCTGTATATAAGTGTTACTTTCTAAATTAATTTTTCTCGAACTGACCTTTTCTCTAGTTCCTGATCCCCTTCTCCTATTGGCCTCTGTCGCCTTAAAGTTTCTGCATTAGTTTCTCTGCATTGAGGGCAACAAATGCTATCTTGTTTTTTGGGTGTCTTACCTATCCTTATACCTCCCTTGTGTGCTCTCAGTTTATCAGGTGATCAAAGTTCAATCCCCTACTTGTTTTTCAAATGGTCTCTAACCCTAAGTCTCCCCTGCCTCTGGTTCCAGAGTTGCTGGGATTTCAGGTGTGAGCCACTGCAATTGGATTCCAGCAACCTTTTAACCTTTGAAAAGTTTATAAGTCTTGAAAAATACAAAGTTAAGAGAGAAAGTCAGCCTTCAGGAGTCTCTAATGAGAAGGTAGGCATCTCTTAGAAATATAATACTGTGTTATAAAATTGCAAAAGATCCTCTCAAGGAAAGAAAATAAGGCAGTAGTTCACAGAACACATAAGAGGCATGTGAACTGACTAATGTACTCTACCAGTAAAATTATGAATCATAATCCTTTCCAAATTTTCTGGAAAAATTAAATTAATAGAATTATCTCAATTGTGACTCCTTTGTCAAGAAAACGTTCCAAACGCTTTGGTTATTCACACATATCAAGGATTTATTATAATTTTACTGTAAGGGAAAAAGCTTCTAGTGGGCCAATTCAGAGAAGCACTCTTGGTCTCAACAGTTATGGAAAAAAGAATGTAAATAATCATTGCAGAAAAACAAAAATATTTGTGATTGGTTTGTAGAACAAGTCTTAATATCTGTTAAAGTATATTAAAAATTGTTTAAGCATTTTATTAAGAATGTGATTGGACTGGAGGTGTGGCTCAAGTGGTAGAGTACCTGCCTCACAAGCACGAGGACCTGAGTTCAAACCCCAGTACCACACACACAAAAAAAGTGCTAATTTTTTTTTCTAGAAGAAGATTATGAATTTTCTTTGCCAAACCAAGTTTGAGACAAATTTTATTTTACATTTATGAATTTTTCTTAATTTTCTGATGATTTCTAGTATTTGATTTAGCTCATGAATATTTAATCATGTTTAATATGCAAATGTTCCATCTTGTTCTGAATAGAGCACGTTGACGTCCCTGAATTTACCACAATTCAGAAAACAATTGGAAATTGAAAGCCAACCAGTTTGTATGTACTGACTACAGACTTAGTAGTATGTACTACTGTCAAATGTGGATTTTTACAAGGACATACACAAAACTGAAAAAAAAAAAAAAAAACGTAACCAAGAATGTGTGGAAGAAGGGAGTTATTAATCTATCAAACACATACTAAAAGACTAAAGATTAAGGTCCAAAACTCTCCCCAAGTGCTAAGTATAGGATAAAAGACTTTTAGTGGTTGTCTTAGGGAAAAGAGAGAAAAGGGATCCCATTGTTTGTAGATAATTCTAATTGATTGGCAATGACCTAATCAGTGGCTAAGAGAAATTGGAATTGCTCACCTCCTTTTTCGGTTTGTCAGGTAGAATGATTTGAGGGCTGAAAAGATAGAATAAGTATAAATAAAATAAAACCGGAATGCAATTAAAATATGATGATACCAAGAGAGCTTCTCTTTCTCATTTCATCCTCTGACCAAGATGAGATATTTTGTGAAGTTCTGGGTGTATTTATGAATAAAATTTTGATTCCACTGTTGGTAGTTGTTGAGAAATTGTGGAAACTTGGAGATGTTAATTTGATGTTCCAAAGGGGGAATAAAATAGGCTACTTAGAAGACTACTGAATGTGATCGTGGTCAGGCAATCAGGCAAGATTATTATGAAAGGTTAGTTAATATGCACTTAGAAGGGGCAGTGGAACAACAACCTCTGGCACTTTGTCTTATTTCATTTTCTCTTAGGAAAATTAGACTGGTAGACACATATGGGGATGAGCACAGCGTTTGATAGTCTCTCAATATCCTTATGGACCAACTAGAAATTTCATTATGTGCCTCCCAAGAGGGTACTGAGTAGCTAACCTCTGATGTGAGACCATGGTGCCAAGCCACCGAAACTATATTAGTTAATATTCTAGTGATAACTTTTTTGGGGGGGGTTGAACATGGAGTCTCGAACTTGCTAGGCAAGTGCTCTACCATTTGAGGCACACCCCCAGCCCTCTAGTGATAATTTTATCAAGATTTGGAGGCATGCAAATACATGCACATTGAGGTTTTCTAGAATTGGTATCTTAAAACAAAAAGCTTTGAAAGACTTTAGTATTTGGACCTAATTTTACTCTATGAACTATAATTTGAATAAATGTCTTTTATGATGCTAGAGGGTATTTTGTAGAAACTTTGATGGAATGATTTCTAAGGTTTCTTTGAACTCTGACCATAGATGAGTCTATCGGAATAAAATGCAACAGATCTCTCCTGCCCTGAACCAACTGAACTTTTTTATTTCACTTTAGTTTAAAGAAATTTGCTTTCCAAAAAATCACTAAGCTTAGTTTAAGATATATCTAGCTATGTAAGGCACATAATGTTATGAAGTAATACTGTTTTATTTGGAAAAAAGTTGTGGTTACTTTTATTTATTTCTCACTAGTGCAATACTTTCTGTTTTACATAAGAAGGTGTTCTATTAATGAGAAAAGGCCATGAATTAGCCTTAGAACTTTTTCTCTTTTTCTTTCTCTCTCTCTCCCTCCCTCCTTCCCTCCCTGCCTCCCTTCCTTCCTTCCTTTCCTCTATTTCTCTCTTTCTATCTCTCCATCCCTCCCTTTCTCCCCCCACTTTCTCCCCACCCTCACTGTCTTTCTCCCCCCTCTCCCTCTCTCTCCCGCTCCTTTTATTAAAACAGTTTTGGCAGTGTAGCCCAGGGTGACTTCAAACTTGCAATTCTCCTGCTTCAGCCTCCTGAGTGCTAGAATTACAAGTGTGCACCACCACTCTGGCATGAATTAGCTTTATAACTTGGGACAGCCTACATTGTTTTCTGGATATTAATTTGGTTATTATATGTAACAACAAATTAAGGTGATATGGTATTTGAATTCCTCACTTCTTTCTTTAGTAGTGGCTTGAGATGATATAAGTGCCCTTATAGAATGTTGTTGCTGTTCACATTTTTATGTTCCTGTCTCTATTCCTCTGTTTATCAAAAACACTGGACTCTTGTCCAGTGTTTCCTTGCTGGGATATTTGTGATAGTAAGTTTAAAAATAAATTATGCTCATTTTTTTGAAAAAAAAAAAAGAATGTTTTTAAAAAATACATGGTTTAAATAGACTTTCAGTGAAGTATGGTGGGAAAGGAGGCATAAGGAATAAATAATTGGTGTGCGTGTGCATATGTGTGTTTGGGTTTAAAATAGTGTTTTGATTTGAATTCACTTTGACAGTTTTTGATCAAAATAAAATATGTTTTACCAGTTTTGTAACCCATGTGTTTTTGTGTTCCGAAGTCCAATTTAAATATCTGTAGACATTATCCCAGCCCACCCTTAACTATAGCCTTCTTGCAGATTTTTGTTTATTGACTTAGATTAGAACTGGCCTAGAGCCCAGTGATGGTCATTTCATGTCTTTAAGGTTTTTGGTTACAAATCTGCTTTTGTTGCCAGTTCCAATACAAATTCTTGATTGTTTTTGTTAGTTTTATTGTAAGTTCTTGCCAAAGATACAGTGTAGTATAACTAAAACAGATGTTCTGTTTAGACAAGTGTATTTGCTAAAACAGAACCTAAAATACAAATTAAACAACAAAATGTTCAGCATTAATGTAATAATTGGTGAAGCTTGGGATTTTATGTGTTTTTGATAACTTTTAGAAATCAAAGAAATAAGTGCATATTTTGAGCAATTATTTTACATTTTTTTCTCTGTCTATTCTCAGTTTGTGTATGTGCCATTTTACATTCCTGGTACTCCTCCAAAGTTACATTTCACTGTGATTTTGAAAATAGCATAGAGTTCACCAATTTCATGTCTATCATTCTGTTATTTTCTAAAGTAAATAGATCATATAAGCAGTACTTTCTGTCATATAGATATCAGTTGAATAGAAAAGGATAGTGTATAAGACTTTAATGCTTGTAAATAGGCGGGTGATATAATTATACACAGATCTTTCCATTAATGATGTTCTTGGTAAAGTTAGGAACCAAATTATAGGATTGTATAGTCCATCTTTGGGGACTTTTTGCAACTATCGCTAAATAGGGATGAATGTAATCAGGATTTGTGCTGAAATTCTTTGTTGTAGTGAACACAGACATGTAGTACATATAAGACAAATGTTAATATTCAGTAATTTCAGCTCTTTGATCATAGTTCCTGGAGTAAATTAGATGGGTAAGGGTTAGAATTGCATTGTCATGGGTTAATACCATTTTTACTTTGAAATTATTAACTCTTAGTCTATTCTCATGCATGTTTTCTTTTCTATGGTATTGAACAGCTTGCTGTTTTCCCTTACCTTTAGCCAACACATTAAAAAGAAGTGTTCAATTGATTGCTGAGGAACACTTAAGTTTTTTCTTAGTATTACTGTTTGAGTTGTGCACGATCACTAGGTTATCTCATTTCAGAACTGAAAATTGCTGGAATCATTTGCTGAGATCCTTTTCATTTGGTTATATAGGACTTGGAGATTTAAAGGCCAGACAGTGAAAATAGTTCTTGAATCTACCTTATTTGTGTTTCTTGGCCTGGTGGGGTGGGCTTTTGATTCTAATGTATTTTATGTGGCTAAATCTTTGTTTTAAGCTCTCCTAACTTATTGAAATACCACTTTCAAGTTCTCCACATCCGTACATTTCTAAGGTTACACCCAGCTTAATTCCCATTACTTTTCCGCTTCATGGCACTTGCATTTTGAAGGAACCCTAACATTTGGGTTCACATTATGATAATGAGGTTTCAGGGGCATGGAGGATTAAAGATGTCTCAGGTCTAGTTGCAGAATAAAGTTCAGAAGCACTTGTAAAGCTGGCCTGATTGGTGGGTTGGGGTGCTTTTATTTATTCACTACTCATGCAGCATTAATCCGTATTTCATCAGGTACCTACAGTGCTGTAATTCTAGACGTGACCTTGGGTCTTGATTTACTTCGGCTCCGTTTTCTTTATTAATGTGCCATGAAAGAGGTACATGAAAGATAGCCAACATCAAAGCACCTTTTAAAGTAAAATGGTTGATAGGAATTCTCTGGTATTTAACACTGTCTGTCAAATGTTTCAGCTGGTTTGCATCCTTTTACAAGCTATTGCTTGCTGCACTAAAAGAAATTTAAAGCAGGTGTTTCAAGTTTTTTTTGGGGGGGTGGGGTAGGTATGGTGGTGGTGGCAATGGCCATGGTGGGGTGGCAATAGTTAGACATAGGGTAAATGAGAGGTCAAGAACACACTCTTCTTCAACTGTGCTCCTTCCAATCTTGTTTTTATGTTTTTCTGTGGGTTAGGCAGTCTAGTCCAACACAGTGCTTATGATTCCAAGGAGAAGACACTTACCTTGGTTGTCAGTAGAATGAAGAGGGTGGCCAAAGAAAACAGAGAATAAAAGGCAATGTTAGTATCTTATACAGAAATCATTTAACCAGTTTACAGCCTGTTTATTTTTTACTGAGCCATATGAGAAAAAGCTGTTAAACATGGTAATGTGGGAAACTGAGTCTGAGGAAAGAACAAAGGAAATAGGACCCAGAGAAGGTTTTCCATATGTATTATGGAATATTTATTTTTCCATAAATACATCTTTTAGAAGCTATTGTCTCTGTTCTGGGCTGAATATATGAGGGCACAACTTCTTGTAACTAAGTTTTGAAACTGGTTCCTTTTTTGTTTCACAGATATTAATTAGCTGTTTCTCCCTACTTCAGACAAATCATATAAAAGACTTTTACTTTTTAGATTTCTCACTGTGGTTATATATGGATCTGTTTCTATCATCTTCACCATAGAACTTTCTTAATCTCAATAGTGAAAACTTAGAAATTTTGGAATGGTTTGGAAAATGAAATTTATTTGCCTTCAAACTTTATATTTTGTTTGTAACTCACTAACATAACCTTGATTTGTAGAGGTCATTTAAAATCTATTGTAATAAGAACTCTTATAAACATGTTTGTTAATGTGTATTTATATATTACTAAATACTTCATATTAGTATATAAAAATAAGATTATTATATAAAATTAGTATATTTCTATGATTTTGCTTGTAATTATCTGCTTAACTAACTTTTTATTCATGTAGGGGCTTAAAATAAATTTCAACTTGGACCTGGCTTTGGCAACTTATTGGAATAAAGATTTTGGTCTATAAAGTATAAGAAACCAATACTAGCTGACACAGAGGAGCTTAATAGGAGCCTTTCCTTTTCAAGGAAGGCACATTAATTGAGATACACTATAATTGTCAACACAGAATAAATGACAGAGGGCTCTTTTTGGGTTTTAGGAAAACAGATAGCCTCGTATTTATGAGGAGTGAGCAGTGCTGCAATTTATTTGGCATGTGAATCTGTGATTAAGGAAGGCAGTTGTAAGTGGTATATCTTGCTCATTTTCTGATAAAGGTTGTGTGGAACTTCTTGTTCCCATTGCCATATGCCGTATATGGCTCACCTGTTCCATTTGAAAGACTGATCTCTGGGGTTGAAAGAGATGGATATTAGAAAATAGGTAATAAAATAAGGGCCATATTGCTCTTCAAATCCAGTCCCTCCGTCCCCTTCACAGTTAACAGTGTCTTCTTTTACAACTAGGACACATTCCTTTAGTAATTTGGTATGATCTGTCATAGTCATAGAGAATTGGGAGACTATGAAATACAATATTGCTTAGACGTTATCAAGATCTTATTTTTTAGCATTTTAACTTTCTCTTAGTTAGATTAGAGTCCTTTGGTTGACCTGTGACTCATGCTTTTTTATTTATTCTTTATTTTTCTAAGATTCTAAGATTTTGTGGAGTCTACCTAGTTTAGGATCGGCATAGTTAGTTACAGATCATAAATTGGCCCTAGTATTGTATATGCTGACATTCAAACACATTAATTGCAAGTTAGTCTAAAGCTAATTTGATAAGGGTCACCATAAACAAGGATCATTAAGTAATATTTATTAGTTCCTTGGTGATAAATAACTTGAATCTGCAACTTGAACTTGAATCACCAGCTTGGCAGTTTGATGGTGTATTTTTGACTGAATCTTTAATTTACCTTGTTTGTTTAAAATTCTTAGTATTTTTCAAGGCATTTTTATTTTCCCTTTCAAAATAGTGGTTTTCATGAATCTAAGGACTACAAAGGACCTTAACATGTGACAGGTTTGTATTAGATAGTTCCATTATTTCAAACACCTCTACCATCATTGACATAGTCATATTCCACTTTCTGCTTTAAGTTGTTCTTGGCAATGTATTTGGGCTATTTCTGGCTCAGAACTCAGAACTTTGTGGGATATAGATACAAAGAAGCCTCTGTAATGCCATCAGTAATGAGAAATACTTTGAGAGTGCCCATTTCTATTCAAACCATATGTGTAAGTTTCTAAGACTCAGTGATTTATTCTCTTCAAGGTCCTTGGCTTATTTTGGATTAAGATCTACTGGCTATGCAAGAGGAGCTCAGATCCCTATTTTCTTTATCTCCTCCCCTTTTTAGGGGCCCCCTATGTCTCAAGACCTTTGGGGCATTCTTCTGTGTTGTTCTCAGTAGAAGATGCTACTAGATGGTTTAGACTTTTTTGGGAAAAGTAATAATTAAAATTTATACCACAAAATCAGTTTTTTCTATTTTAAAGAGTTCTTGTTGAGTACAGATAGACTGAAAGGATGTTAGGAATCCCTACTCAAACTTTCAGATACAGGAATCAACATTTTTCTCACTCATGGGTTTTGGCAGGGTGATATGAGAGTAGATAAAGAAAGCAGACTTGGGACTACCTCAGGAGTGCATTGTGCTATTGTATCTTAGATCTTTCGGATTTGATTTGCTTCTACTCATCTTCTTTTTTTTTAAGCTGCTTTTTTCAACTTACTTCTGACTACCTTTCCTTAGTGAGAAGTGGTGCTTAGTGGAAAAATGTAAAATGTATCTGTCTTCCTTGTATTTAATATCTTGAGGGAAAGTTTGCCTCCAAAATCTAGTGTATGTACAGCATCTTTTTTTTTGCATTACATAGGAATGAAATATTTCATTTTAATTCACCTCCATAGCTAAAAGCCTGAGAGCTTACTACAGTGTCACATTCTTTTGTCTTTCCTATATATCTCATTTTTTTTAAATAATCGCTTCATCTACTTGTGGGGTTTCATCTTTTAGATCTTGTAGGTTCTAAGACTACATTTTTAGTTTCAAATTCTCTCTGGTGACCTAGACTTCAATTAAAAGTTTTATGCTAGTCTCAGGTATCCTTCTGATGCCTCATGGTCAGCCAAATTTAACAACTTGCTTTGGACTCAACCCTTTTGCTTTTCCTATGTTCTTTTATAATCTCTTCCTTTGTTGGTGGGCTAATAATTCTCTTGGGTATGATGTGTAATCTTTAATTTCTTATTCTGTCACATCCTCCATTCAAACTGCCATTAATTCCTATTAATTCTTTTTCTGGAGTGTTTTTCCGTTTCTTTCTTTTTGTCAATGTCTCCTGTTTGTCGGTCTTCTTTCATTGAGATGCTAGGACTTTCTTGAGTTGGTCTCGACATACTTTTCAAGTATAATCTTGCGACATACCCTTCTCAACCCAAGACATGGCATTTGTCATTCAAACATTCAGAATCTGAGTCTGAATAGTTATTTTCACATTGTACCTTTAATGCCATTTATTAAGGACCCATATAATTTTTAAAAAGTACATGTATTTCAATGGCCCACTTTCATTATCCGTTATAAGAATTAGAATAGTTGTAACTAGATCCTCCATTTTATTAAATATAAGCTAAAATAAATCCTTTTTAATATTTTATATTTCAAGGCAACCTCATTTAAGTTCTCTTCTGATTTGTTTCTGTTATTTACAATGGAATTTTGGTGCCTGTTTTCAGTGTGTTCTGTTCAAATATCCTTTCACTACATACCAATAGTCCTAGATTCACGCCAATAATCTTAGATGCTAATAATTCCTACAAACCATATAAACTGGAATATTTGTTCTTTGAGCATGTTTAGAGTATTTCCTCTCTCTTTTGTACCTGGGAGCTGTGTAGTCAGGTTTGAATTACACCTTTATTCCTTATTACCATAGTGACTGTGCTTGAATTACTTAATCTCTGGGTGTCATCTCTAAAGTGGGGGTAATAATAGTATCTATTTTATAGGGTTTTTTGAAAATGAAATTTGGTAAGACATTAAAATACTTAAAGTAGTTCTTGGCGCATACTATGCAATCAATAAATGTTAGTTGCTATTATTTTGGTATAACTGCAAAATGTATTATAATAATAAGTATTATTGCTCCTACTGTTCTCCCCCACACCCACCCCCTGGCCTTGGAATACCCATTCTTCATCCTTCATCCTCTGCTTTCCAAATCTTACCTTCCCTTAGTGGCTGTCTCTGATTCCATACTCCATGATATTCTCATAGATGTTTCAGGTTGGAATTAATCTTATCTCTGTTTTTAAAATGTTCCATAGAAATAGTTCAAATAGTCATGATTAAATGAACTGCGTCCCCATCACTCAGCCTAACATATATTATTGTCAGTCCATCTGAAGCCCCTTGTTGGTCCCTCCTTCTTCACATCTCCTTTCCAGAGATAGTCACTGTTTTGAGTTCTGTGTTAATAATTCTCTTGCTATTTTGCATGATGGCTCCTTTCCCCATCAAGATTATTGTATAGGACTAGGAGTATGGTTCAGTGATAGATCACTTGCCTTGCATGCATGAGATCATGGGTTCAATCCCTGGACAAAATTCCACACACAAATGAAAGATTATTTATATATATATATAGATAGATAGATATAGATACACAGACACATATAATCATATATATGATTAATTCATTTTCAGTGTTTTAAATTGTACAATATTTTTCTATTTTAGAGTTGATAGATATTTGGATTGTTTTCCGTTCTTTTGTTTTTGGAGGTCTAAGTTCATTTATTTTGGGCTGGGGTGTGGCTGAAGTGGTAAAGTGCCTGCCTAGCAACATAGGCCCTAACTAAAGTCCCAGCACTACCAAATAAATAGTTTGTCAGAGTAACAATTTTTTTGAGATATAATTCACACACCATGATTCACCCATTTGATGACTTTAATATATTCACCATAAGTACAGTGATTATCACTGTCAATTTAAAAGCATTTAGTCAACTCAGAAAGAAACCCATATCCTTTAGCTGTCAGTCCCTACTTCTCCTTGCTTACCCTCCCACTCCTAAGTAATCCCTGCTGTGCTTTAGGTGAGTATCCCCCAAGGATGCATGTGTTAAAGCTTGATTCCAGGGTGGTACATTTGCAGGTAGTGAAATCTTTAGGAGGTGAGGCCTTTGGGAGGTCCTAGGTGATTGGGGGCCCTGGAAGAGAATTGTGGGACTCCTAGTCTCTTCCTCTTTTACTCCATTTTTTGGCTCATGAGATGAGTGGTTTGCTCTGCCACAGACTACTATCATGATGTACTGCCTTGCCAGGGGTTCTAGGCAGTGAGCTCACTTAATCAGGGACTAGAAACTCCAAAATCATAAGCCCTAGTGCATCTTTTCTCTTCTGAATTAATTGTCTCAGTTGTTTTATCTTAGTGAAAGAAGCTGAGCAATACAATCAATAATCTACTTTCTGTCTCTAGATTTCTGTTTCGGATATTTCATATAAGTGAAATCATGTCACGTGTAATCTTTTGTAACTGGATTCTTTTACTTAGCATAATGTTTTCAAGGTTCAAATATATTGTAGCTTGTATTACAACTTTTATTTCTTTTTATGGACGAATAATACTCCATTGTGTAAATATACCACATTTTGTTTATTCATTCATCAGTTGATGGGCCCTTGGGTTATTTCCATTCAGTAGTTATTATTAATAATGCTGACATTCACGTTCAAGTTTTTATGTGGACGTCCTCATTTCTCTTAAGTGTATGTCTAGAAGCACAGTTACTATGGTAACTCCTTTTAATTATTTGAGGAACTGCAAACTTTTACAATGTAAAAGCAGCATTTTACATTCCTGTCTGCAGTGTGTGAGGGTTCTGATTTATTCTCATCCTGTACACTTGTTAGTTTTTTAGTCTAGACATCATATTGCATGTGTCCTTTGAGTTGCCTTTTTTCCATCAAGGTTGTTTTATAGGACTGGGGTATGAAGTGGTAACTCTTCGTCATTTGATTTGCATTTTTCTGATGACTAATGATGTTGTTGAGCATCTTTTCTTATGCTTTTTTTTTGGACATTTGTATATAATTCCTGGATAAATGCCAATTCAGATCCTTTGCTCATTTTTCTTTCAGGACTTAAAACATTAATAGTATGGTTGCTTGGTGGTGGTTTTAATTCCTTTTAAAATTTTTAATTTTTTTAAATTGACAGATAAAATTGTAAGTATTGTGTAAGGTGATATTTTGAAGTGTATTTACTTTGTACAGTGACCAGGTCTAGCTAATTAACATATGCATTATCTCATAATTTTTGTGTGAGAACACTTTATATTCACTCTATTAGCATTTCTCAAGAATATAATGTAATATTATTTAGTCACTGTGTTGTTAATAGATCTCTTGGACTTATTCTTCCTGTTTAACTAAAACTTTTGCTCTTTTTAAACTTAGATTATGTTTTTAATACTGATTTCTTTATAGTTAATGGATATAATTTCCTTATCAATACATGACTTGCAAATATTTTCTTCCTTTCTATGGATTGTCTTTTTACATTCATTATGACCCCATTTGAAGTACAAAGGTTCTAAATTTTGCTGAAGTTTTATTTTTCTATTTCCTTATGTTATTTAGGCTTTTTTTGTCATGTATAAGAAACTTTTATTAAATCTAAGGTCTTGATTTAAT
The DNA here is from genome assembly GCF_047511655.1 of Castor canadensis. Classification (NCBI taxonomy): domain Eukaryota; kingdom Metazoa; phylum Chordata; class Mammalia; order Rodentia; family Castoridae; genus Castor; species Castor canadensis. The sequence continues at coordinate 39,181,251 of NC_133397.1, read as the reverse complement.
ACTCATTTGCTTTCTCCTAAGAACTTCATAATTTTAGTTCTTACATTCAGTTCTTTGACTGATTTTCAGTGAATTGTTGTAGTAAAGGCAAACTTCATTCTTTAGTATATGGCTGTCCAGTTGTCCCAGCAATGTTGGTTGAAAGAACTATGCTTTCCCCATTAGGTGAACTTAGCACCTGCCAAAATCAGTCGACCATTTGTATGTGAATGTATTTGTGGATTTTTGCTCCTATACCATTGGTCTCTAAGTCTGTCCTTGTGCTGGTACCAAACTGTCTTGATTGCCATGTATTTATATTACATTTTAAAATTAGGAAGTAATAATTTTCTACTTTGTGTTTTGGAGGTATTATTTTGGCTATGCAGAATCCCCTCTAATTCCACATGAATTTTACCATCAGCTTGTCAGTTTCTATAGAAAAGGCAGCTAGAATTCTGGTGGATATTGGATTGAATGGGTAGTTCACTTTGGGGATCACTGCCATTTTAACAATGTTTAAGTCTCCATGGTGATGCCTTTCAACTCATGTAGATATTCTTTAAGTTTTAAAATATTTTTTGTAGTTTTCAGAATGTAAGTTTTATATTTCTTCTATCAAATTTATTCCTAAATATTTTGTTAATTTTAATATATTATAAATGGAATTTTTCATTTTCAGATTGTTACAAGTCTGTAGCAATATGATTGGTTTTTATAATGGATCTTATATCTTGCAACATTGCTGAACATTACTATTAGTTCTATGATTTCTTAGCTGGACTCCTTTGGGATTTTCTATGGACGAGATCAGAACATCTGTGAAGATAGTTTTACTTCTTCCTTTCAATCTGATGTCTTTTATTGCTTTTGCTTACCTAATTGCCATAGCTAGACCTCCAGTGCATTGTTGAATAGAAGTGACAGGAACAGACTTCCTCATCTTATTCCTATCTCAGGAAAAAATACATCCACTCTTTCATCATCAAATATGTTGTTAACTATTGGATTGTCCTAAATACTCTTATCTGGTTGAGGAAGTTCCTTCTACTCCTAGTTTGTTGAGTGTTTTTATCAGGAAAAGATGTTGGTTTTTGTTAAATGCTTCTTTTTTCCTATGTGTATTGATATGATTATATGAGTTTTGTTTTTAATTCTTTTGAATAAAAATATCCTGTGAATTGATTGTCAGATATTGAACCAACCTTGCACTTTGGGGATAAGTCCCCACTTCATTGTAGTATGTAATTCTTTTCATATGTTGCTAGATTTTGTTTCTAGTATTTTGTTGAGAATGTTTATGGCCACACTCATAATATCTATTGGTTTATAGCTTTCTTATGATACTTTTGTCTGGTTTTGGTATCAGGGTAATCAGGTAATCTGGTTTTTGGTGTTAGATTCTATAGAATGAGTTAGGAAGCATTCCCCTCCTACTTTTTGGAAGAGTTTGTGAAGAATTGGTATTAATTTTATTTATTTATTTTTGCGACAGAGCCTCACTGTGTTTCCCAGGCTGGTCTCAAACTAAAGTGATTTTCCTGCTTCAGTCTCTCATTTAGCTGGGACTCTAGGTACCCACCACCATGCTCAGCTAACTGTTTATTTTATTTTATTTTTTTAATCCTTGGTAGAATTCAATGGTGAAGCCATACTTTTCCTTGTGGGTATTTTTTTAAAATTATGGATTCATTATCTTTTATTCAGATTGTTTCTTTCTTTTGCAGTTCTGAGGATTGAACCTAGAGACTTGAGTTTGTTAAGCAGGCACTCTACTGAGCTAGACACTAGTCTCGGATTGCTTCCTTTTGAGTTATTTTGTATAGTTTGTGTGTTTTGGGGATTTTTTTCATTTCACTTAAGTTGTTTAATTTATTGGCATATAATTCTTATCATTTCTTTAGAGTCATTTTATATCTGTAAGATCAGTGGTATTGTCCTCTTCTCATCTCTGGCTTTAGTCTTCTCTTCACTGCCAACAACTCACAGCTTGTTGATCTCTCTTGACTGACATCCATGGGATGTCATTTTTATTCTTTTATTTGTGTCCTTTTGATTTGTGTTGACTTTTTTTTTTAAGATACAGTAGTTCCCCTTTATCTGTGGGGAATGTGTTCCAAGACCTTTAGTCAATTCTTGAAACTGTGGATAGTACTAAACCCTACATATACTAAGTTTTTCCTGTACTGTACATACATACATGTGATACAGCTTATAAGTAATAAATTAGGCACAGTAAGAGATTAACAATTATAAGGTAAAACAATTTAATAATATGCTATAATAAAAATTGTGAGGAAATAGTCTCACAAAATATCTTACTGAACTATTACCTTTTCACTTAAAGGAAGCACTTTATAATTTCTCTCTGGCCTATCCAAATTGCCAAAAAAAAAAAAAAATCCAAAAATCAAATTGCCACTGTTACTACTCTTATTCTGTGAGGCCATTACTAAGTAAAATAAGGATTTCTTGAACACAGTGTCATACTGCCATAGTTGATCTGGTAACTGCAGCAGATATGAAGTGACTAATGAGCAGGTAGTACACCAGCATGAAGAGGCTGGACAAAGGGATGATGGTGTCTGGGTGGGAAAAGCTTGTATAAGCAAGAGGTTAGGGGCATCATTTTTTTATCCATTCTGTCTGAGTTTGAATTCTCATTCCAACACTTAATAGCTCTTTTATCTTGATCAGGTTACTTTACCCTTTTGTATCTCATTTTCTTCATATGTAAAGTTGGGATGATAATGTATTGGTAAGATTATTGCATAGAGGAAATGAGTTAATGTATGAAGTACTTAGAAGAGTATTCCAGTACTATAATACAGAAGTGAATTCCATCCCCTCTGAAGGAAAAATGTTAAACTTAGACATTAAAGATATTCTGAAATTATGCAGCTGCCAGTCTCTCACAGAGATCAGGAGGATCGTGGAAGCAGAGATCAGGAGGATTGCGGTTCAAAGCTAGGTGGGGCAAATAGTTTGCAAGACCCTATCTTGAAAAAACCCAAAATAAAGGGCTGGTAGAGTGACTTAAAGTGTAGGCCCTGAGTTCAAAGCCCAGTACCACACACACACACACACACACACACACACACACAAGTTATTCTGAGATTAAAATTCCAGGAAAATGAATGAACAATTTTTAAAAATCAAATAATATATGCACTTAACTCAGTAGAATTAATAAAATTTTTGTTTGATGCATTAAATACTGCAGTCATTGGAATTAGCAGATTAAAATGTCATTATGTTCAATATATTTAAGAAAATAAAACATATGAATGGACTAGTAATTCTTTGGAGGTGGGGAACACAATGAAAATCATGTTTAATCAAAGATACCCTTTATAACCTCAGTGGCCAATACTGGGTCCTTGAAAGCATCAAAGGCCAGATGAACCTTATGTCTCTTTTTGTGCCTTGGTAAAGGCCTTCCTTTCCCTAGACCAGTAGAGGCTTATGTTTAACATGGAAGTGCTGGGCATGAAGTAAGGTGAGGTGGTGATGAGACCAAAGGTGCCCTTATGTTAACAGTTGAGGACCTTCAATGTGAGAGTATGGTGAGAGCAAAAAAGTTGTTCTCTTTGTCTTTTTGGGAATAACTGTGAGGAAATGAAACATTTCTATTCCTTTTTCATTTTCCTTTATCTTTTATTCTATTCATATGTGCATACAGTGTTTGGGTCATTTCTCCCCTTCCCCCTGCCCCCTCCCTTCCCCCCCAAACTCCCTCCCTTATCCCCCTTACCCCTCGCTACCAGGCAGAAACTATTCTGCCCTTATCTCTAATTTTGTTGAAGACAGAGTATGAGCAATAATAGGAAGGACCAAGGGTTTTTGCTAGTTGAGATAAGGATAGCTATACAAGGAGTTGACTTGCATTGATTTCTTGTGCATGTGTGTTACCTTCTAAGTTAATTCTTCTCAAACTAACCTTTTCTCTAGTTCCTGGTCCCCTTCTCCTATTGGCCTCAGTTGCTTTAAAGTATCTGTTTTAGTTTCTCTGCATTAAGGGCAACAAATGCGATCTAGTTTTTTGGGTGTCTTACCCATCCTCATACCTTCCTTGTATGTTCTCGCTTTATCATGTGATCAAAGTCCAGTACCCTTGTTGTGTTTGCCCTTGATCTAATGTCTGCATATGAGGGAGAACATACAAGTTTTGATCTTTTGGGCCAAGCTAACCTCACGCAGAATGATGTTCTCCAATGCCATCCATTTACCGGTGAATGATAACATTTCGTTCTTCTTCATGGCTGCATAAAATTCTGTTGTGTATAAATACCACATTTTCTTAATCCATTCATCAGTAGTGGGGCATTTTGGCTGTTTCCATAACGTGGCTATTGTGAATAGTGCTGCAATCAACATGGGTATGCAGGTGCCTCTGGAGTAGCCTGTGTCACATTCTTTTGGATATATCCCCAACAGTGGTATTGCTGGATCATATGGTAGATCAATGTTTAGCTTTTTAAGTAGCCTCCAAATTTTTTTCCAGAGTGGTTGTACTAGTTTACATTCCCACCAGCAGTGTAAGAGGGTTCCTTTTTCCCCCCGGTATCCTTGCCAACACCTGTTGTTAGTGGTGTTGCTAATGATGGCTATTCTAGCAGGTGTGAGGTGGAATCTTCCTGTGGTTTTTTTTTTTTCTTTTATTATTCATATGTGCATACAAGGCTTGGGTCATTTCTCCCCCCTGACCATACCCCCTCCCTTACCATCCACTACGCCCCCTCCCTCTCCCTCCCCACCCCCTCAATACCCAGCAGAAACTATTTTGCCTTTATTTCTAATTTTGTTGTAGAGAGAGTATAAGCAGTAATAGGAAGGAACAAGGGGTTTTGCTGGTTGAGATAAGGATAGCTATACAGGGCATTGACTCACATTGATTTCCTGTGCGTATGTGTTACCTTCTAGGTTAATTCTTCTTGATCTAACCTTTTCTCTAGTTCCTGGTCCCCTTTTCCTATTGGCCTCAGTTGCTTTTAAGGTATCTGCTTTAGTTTCTCTGTGTTAAGGGCAACAAATGCTAGCTAATTTATTAGGTGTCTTACCTATCCTCACCCCTCCCTTGTGTGCTCTTGCTTTTATCATGTGCTCATAGTCCAATCCCATTGTTGTGTTTGCCCTTGATCTAATGTCCACATATGAGGGAGAACATACAATTTTTGGTCTTTTGGGCCAGGCTAACCTCACTCAGAATGATGTTCTCCAATTCCATCCATTTACCAGCGAATGATAACATTTCGTTCCTCTTCATGGCTGCATAAAATTCCATTGTGTATAGATACCACATTTTCTTAATCCATTTGTCAGTGGTGGGGCATCTTGGCTGTTTCCATAACTTGGCTATTGTGAATAGTGCCGCAATAAACATGGGTGTGCAGGTGCCTCTGGAGTAACCTGTGTCACAGTCTTTCGGGTATATCCCCAAGAGTGGTATTGCTGGATCAAATGGTAGATTGATGTCTAGCTTTTTAAGTAGCCTCCAAATTTTTTTCCAGAGTGGTTGTACTAGTTTACATTCCCACCAACAGTGTAAGAGGGTTCCTTTTTCCCCGCATCCACACCAACACCTGTTGTTGGTGGTGTTGCTGATGATGGCTATTCTAACAGGGGTGAGGTGGAATCTTAGCGTGGTTTTAATTTGCATTTCCTTTATTGCTAGAGATGGTGAGCATTTTTTCATGTGTTTTTTGGCCATTTGAATTTCTTCTTTTGAGAAAGTTCTGTTTAGTTCACTTGTCCATTTCTTTATTGGTTCATTGATTTTGGGAGTATTTAGTTTTTTGAGTTCCCTATATATTCTGGTTATCAGTCCTTTGTCTGATGTGTAGCTGGCAAATATTTTCTCCCACTCTGTGGGTGTTCTCTTCAGTCTAGAGACCATTTCTTTTGTTGAGCAGAAGCTTTTTAGTTTTATGAAGTCCCATTTATCTATGCCATCTCTTAGTTGCTGTGCTGCTGGGGTTCCATTGAGAAAGTTCTTGCCTATACCTATTAATTCCAGAGTATTTCCTACTCTTTCCTATACCAACTTTAGAGTTTGGGGTCTGATATTAAGATCCTTGATCCATTTTGAGTTAATACTGGTATAGGGTGATAAACATGGATCTAGTTTCAGTTTTTTGCAGACTGATAACCAGTTTTCCCAGCAGTTTTTGTTGAAGAGGCTGTGTTTTTTCCATTGTATATTTTTAGCGCCTTTGTCAAAGATAAGTTGGTTATAGTTGTGTGGCTTCACATCCGGGTCTTCTATTCTGTTCCACTGGTCTTCATGTCTGTTTTTGTGCCACTACCATGCTGTTTTTATTGTTACTGCTTTGTAATATAGTTTGAAGTCGAGTATTGTGATACCTCCAGCGTTGTCCTTTTTACTGAGTATTGCCTTGTCTATTCATGGCCTCTTGTGTCTCCATATAAATTTAATAGTAGATATTTCAATCTCTTTAATGAATGTCATTGGATTTTGATGGGAATTGCATTAAACATGTGGATTACTTTTGGGAGTACAGACATTTTTACTATGTTGATTTTACCAACCCATGAGCATGGGAGATTTCTCCACTTTCTATAGTCTTCCTCAATCTCTTTCTTCAGAAGTTTATAGTTTTCCTTGTAGAGGTCGTTGACGTCCTTTGTTAAGTTTACACCTAGGTATTTGATTTTTTTTGAGGCTATTGTAAATGGAATTGTTTTCATATATTCTTTCTCAGTTTGTTTGTTATTAGTGTATAGAAATGCTAATGATTTTTTTATGTTGATTTTATATCCTGCTACCTTGCTATAGTTTTTGATGGTGTCTAGGAGCTTTTGAGGTCTTTATGGTATAGGATCATATCGTCTGCAAATAGGGATATTTTGACAGTTTCTTTACCTATTTGTATTCCTTTTATTCCTTCTTCTTGCCTAATTGCTCTGGCTAGGAATTCCAGTACTATGTTGAATAGGAGTGGAGATATTGAGCACCCTTGTCTAGTTCCTGATTTTAGAGGGAATGGTTTCAGTTTTTCACTGTTAAGTATAATGCTGGCTGTAGGTTTGTCTTATATAGCTTTTATAATGTTGAGGTACTTTCCTTCTATTCCTAGTTTTCTAATGGTGTTGGATCTTATCAAGTGGTTTTTGTCTTTGCTTCTGTTAATGTGGTTTATTACGTTTATTGATTTTCGTATGTTGAACCACCCCTGCATTCCTGGGATGAAGCCTCCTTGGTCATGGTGAATGATCTTTTTGATGTGTTGTTGAATTCGGTATGCCATTATTTTATTGAGGATTTTTGCATCAATGTTTATTAAGGAGATTGGCCTATAGTTCTCCTTTTTGGAGTTGTCTTTGCCTGGTTTTGGAATAAGTGTAATACTGGCTTCATAAAATGTGTTAGGTAGTTTTTCTCCCCTTTCTATTTCGTGGAACAGTTTAAGGAGGGTTGTTATCAGTTCTTTTTTAAAAGTCTGATAGTATTCAGCAGAGAATCCATCAGGTCCTGGACTTTTCTTTTTCGGGAGACTTTTGATTGCTGCTTCAGTTTCATTTTGTGTTATAGATCTGTTTAGGTGATTAATATCATCTTGGTTTGGTTTTTGATGATCAAATGTAACTAGAAATCTGTCCATTTCTTTAAGATTTTTGAATTTATTTGAATATAGGTTCTTGAAGTAGTCTCTGATGATTTCCTGGACTTCCATGGTATTTGTTGTTATCTCCCCTTTTGCATTCCTGATTCTACTAACTTGGGTTTTTTCTCTCCTCATTTTAGTCAGGTTTGCCAGGGGTCTGTTGATCTTGTTTATTTTTTCAAAGAACCAACTTTTTGTTTCATTAATTCTTTGTATGGTTTTTTTGGTTTCTATTTCATTGATTTCAGCTCTTATGTTTATTATTTCTCTCCTTCTATTTGTTTTGGGATTTGCTTGTTCTTGTTTTTCTAGGAGTTTGAGATGTATCATTAGGTCATTTATTTGAGATCTTTCAGTCTTTTTAATAAATGCACTCATGGCTATAAACTTTCCTCTCAGGACGGCCTTTGCTGTGTCTCATAGGTTCCGGTAGGTTGTGTTTTCATTTTCATTGACTTCCAGGAACTTTTTAATTTCCTCTTTTATTTCATCAATGACCCATTGTTCATTAAGCAATGAGTTATTCAGTTTACAGCTGTTTGCATGTTTTTTGTCTTTATTTTTGTTGTTGAGTTCTAGTTTTATTGCATTGTGATCAGATAGAATGCATGGTATAATTTCTACTTTCTTATATTTGCTGAGGCTTGCTTTGATCCCTAGGATGTGATCTATTTTGGAGAAGGTTCTGTGGGCTGCTGAGAAGAATGTATATTGTGTAGAAGTTGGGTGAAATGTTCTGTAGACATCAACTAGGTCCATTTGATCTATAGTATATTTTAGATCTAGGATTTCTTTATTGATTTTTTTGTTTGGATGACCTATCTATTGATGATAATGGGGTGTTAAAATCTCCCATGACCACTGTGTTGAAGTTAATAGATGCTTTTAGGTCCTTCAGGGTATGTTTGATGAAATTGGGTGCATTGATATTGGGTGCATATAGGTTGATAATTGTTATTTCCTTTTGGTCTATTCCCCCTTTTATTAGTATGGAATGTCCTTCTTTATCTTGTTTGAAGTCTACTTTGTCAGAGATAAGTATTGGTACTCCTGCCTGTTTTCGGGGGCCATTGGTTTGGTAAATCTTCTTCCAGCCTTTCATCCTAAGCCTATGCTTATATTCTGTCGGTAGGATGGGTCTCCTGTAAGCAACAAATTGTTGCATCTTCCTTTTTAATCCAATTCATCAAACGGTGCCTTTTGATGGGGGAATTAAGTCCATTAACATTAAGTGTTAGTACTGATAGGTATGTGGTGATTCCTGTCATTTAGTTGTTTTAGTTGTTTGAAGGTTTGATTGTGTGTACCTAAATCGAGGTTACTCTCTACTTTCTTGCTTTTTCTTTTCCTGTTGTTTGGTGCAGCCTGCCCTTTCATGGTTATGTTGGGTTCTACTTTCTGTGTGCAGAATCTCTTGAAGAATCTTTTGTAGTGGTGGCTTTGTGGTCACATATTGTTTTAGTTTCTGCTTATCATGGAAGACTTTTATTGCTCCATGTATTTTGAATGATAGTTTTGCTGGGTAGAGTATCCTAGGGTTGAAGTTATTTTCATTCAGTGCCTGGAAGATCTCACCCCAAGCTCTTCTTGCTTTTAATGTTTCTGTTGAGAAGTCTGCTGTAATTTTGATGGGTTTACCTTTGTATGTGATTTGTTTTTTCTCTCTTAAAGTGTTCAATATTCTTTCTCGAGTCTCTGTATTGGTTGTTTTAATGATAATATGCCGTAGGTGGTTCTATTTTGGTCTGGTCTGTTTGGTGTTCTGGAGGCCTTTTGCATCTGTATGGGCATAGATTTCTCTAGATTTGGGAAATTTTCTGTAATTATTTTGTTGAATATATTATGCGTTTCCTTTGCTTGCACCTCTTCTTCTTCTTCAATTCCCATGATTCTCAGGTTTGCTGTTTTGGTGGAGTCAGTGAGTTCTTGCATTTTCTTTTCACAGGTCTTGAGTTGTTTAATAGTTCTTTAGTTTTTTCTTTAATTACTATTTCATCTTCGAGTCCTGAGATTCTGTCTTCTGCTTGTTCTATTCTGCTGGGTTGGCCTTCCATTTTGTTTTACATTTCTGTTTTGTTCTTTTTTCTGAGGTTTTCCATATCCTGAGTCTGTTCTTCTTTAATTTTGTCTATTTTCGTCCTGAGTTCATTTATCTCTTTATTAATTGTGTTCTTTGTTTCACTTTCGTGTTTATACAGTGCTTCTATGGTTTCTTTTATTTCTTCTTAAGCTTTCTCAAATTCTCTATTTTTGTTGTCTTGGAATTTCTTGAGTGTCTCTTGTACATTTTGGTTGACCATATCCAGTATCATCTCTATAAAATTCTCATTGAATACTTGGAGGATTTCATCTTTCAGATTATTCTTGTGGGCGTCATTGGGTTCTTTTGCATAGTTTATTTTCGTTTTGTTGCAGTCTGAATCTGAATATCTGTTTTTTTCATTTCCCTCTGGTTCCAGTATTAATTTTTTGCTGTGGGGAAACTGGTTTCCCTGTTTTTTCTGTCTTCCCATCATTGCCCTTGGTATTGTTACTGTCCCTGTACTATGTGCAATTAAGTATTTTCTAGCTTTTAGTAATAACAATGGTGATATTTAGAATGGAAGGGTGAGATTAGAGGGAAAGCAAAGAAGTTTAAAAAAAAGGGAAAAGCAAATAAGTAAAAAAACCAAAACAAACATGCAAAAAAACAGTGTCAAAGATATAAACAGGGAGAGATAGTGTACTAATTAACAGTAAGCTAAATAGGCATTGGAGAGACAGGATAAAAAAAATCTCCAAGTTCAAATGCAATAAAGTTTCAGTCTTAATAATTTTGGTGTTAGTCCCTCAGCCTCCAATCCTGGAGACGGTGTCTCAGAAGTAGTTCTGTCGTTGTCTCATCAAAGGGGAAAAAAGAGAAAGCACAACAAAGTGTCCCAAGTTCAAATGCAGTACAGTTTTCAGTAAGTTTTTCAGCATGCAGATGTAGTTCGGTTGTTGTCTCATCAAAGGAAGAGGAAAAAAAACAGAGAGACTGGAGACAGCTTTGTGAATATCTATCTGAGGCTGCAGCTAACCTGCCCACTGTTGTCAGCCAGCTGTTGTTGCAAGCTTTATTGATTGCAGATCTCAGGAGTGAGTTTAACTCTCACCTAGCCCCTCAGGCTTTGTTTACTTAGAGTTCTCCTGGGCTCCACTGCCACTGTTACAAGCTTTGCCCTTTCCAAGCACACTAGGGGAGGTGGCACTACACACACCTTCTCTGGCTGGCTTGTTTATTTACAATTCACGTGGGGAGTGTCTCTTTCCCCCCTCCAGTGGAGTTTTCCTCACACCACTGCTTTTCCCACTCCTGGTTGCTGGGCAGGTGACATCACTCCTGCCTTCTCTGGCCAGCTTGTTTATTTACATTTCTGTGAGGGGTTGCCCCCTCCCCCCTTTGGTGCTCAGGGCGCCCCACCTTCTTTGCTATGTGTCTTTTTTACTGTTGTTATTTATTATTCAGTTTGGTTTTTTTTCTCTTTTTTTCCCTGGGTAGGGGTTGGTCTGTCCAGGGGGTATGCTGATCTGGCCCAGGGTTGTCTATGGGAGTACCACATGCTGCTTAGCTCACCTGGTGGTCTACATCTTCCCGAGCAGTCTGGGAGCTGGCGTCTGGCGGTGTGGGAGCCTTCCTGGTTTCTCCGTTTACCGTGGAGTGGGGATGCTGTGAGTGGGCTGGGGGTGTGGAGGAGTCAGGGTTTTGTCTCTTCTCAGTGGTTTCTCCTGTAAGGTGTATCTGCAGCATCTCTTCAAGATTTTATTTTAGGAAGCACGCTTTCTGCTTCCTCCCTCTAGTTGCCATCTTGGAATCTCCCCAGAGCATCTCAGTTTCCTTTTTTAACTAAGATGTATTTAGTTTAACTTTTTTATGGCTATAGAAAATGCCTTGATTTAAAAATTATTGCTTGCAGTCATTGCTAGAATATCTTTAATTTTTTGTTACAACTTTTTGTCTTAGCTGTAAATTTTCTGGGCTTTTTCTGTGTGCTTTGTTAGAAATTCTACTAGACAAAAGTGATAAAATTCTACTTTCTTTTTTAAGCCATAAATAAAGCCATAGATAAAGTTGAAGAAAGCCATAGATAAAGCTCAAATCTGCTTTTTCTCAAGATGACGTTTAAATATTTTTTTAGTTGTAGAAACTACAAAAAGTACACATTTTGCACTTTGTAAATTGTGGACTCATGAATGTAAACAAAATAAATTAGATATTGTGTTTAAAGACATCGAAACTCAATTCAGTTATTTAAATATAGCTGATCCTTTATATATAGAAAAATATCAGGTCATGAGTGTATAATCTGTCCTTTTCCTAACTATTAAAACATAAAGAAGCTATTTCTTTGGTTGATTCCTAAGAAAGCTCCAAGCATGCTGTAAAGGTGTAAAGTGGAAGATTGCTGCGTACTTATCCTTAGCTGTGGTTTCCCAATAAGGTGCTGTGGATTAGGAATGAGAAGCATGACCTGGAGCTTTGAGCCTCTGTTTGTCTCCAGATTTTTTCCCTTTACTCCATTCAGCAAAAAACTGAATTGACAAGTGCTACCATCCTACCTTAGAAATTATAATTCAGTAGTATTCTCTCCTTTATTTTCCCCAAAATCATCCCATAAAGCAGTGTTCAAGTACATTGGGAGGTGACGGTATTGGGTAATTACTGAATTATTCAGTAGACTGTTTGAAAGGGAAGTATTGCATAGCAGAACTAGAATTCTACATTCTAGGTTAATTTTGATATTTTGGTGGTTTTATTCCCTTGGGTGAATTGCCTAACTTTTCAGTTTTCTGGTTTGCAAAAATAATGGTGGTAATCATACTAATAAGATTATTATGGAAGCTAAATATGTTATTACTATATATCAGTGAGTCTAAAATATTACCAATTTAAAGACCCTGTTATACATATATATATTTAAGAAAAAAATCCTGTTATTAAATATGTCATTTTACTTTCTTATCACATAGAACTTTTTGAAGTATTGAGAATAAATTTTTTTCATATATTATTCTTGTGCACACTTAAAAAGTATTATCTAAGGAAGATTGGCAAGCTATTTCTGAAACTTTATACGTATTCAAAGACTGAGTTGAGGGTTAACTCAGGAAATTTCTAACAAACGAATGCTTGGGACTTAGCTGTGGACTTGCTCAAAGCTTGTCACACCAGCCTTCTGTTCTGAAATAGCTTTCATCTATTCTGAGGATTGAATAGAATAGATGCTTTAGTGCTTTGCTGCAAACTACTTGTTATTTAGGCTGCTTTTTTGCAACAATGTATTACAGTGAAAATTTATTAATAGAGAAGTTGTGTTCTAATTGAAACTAAACATATTATAAAGCAGTGTGATACAAAAGTAGGAATAGATATCAATAAATACAATAGAAAATGCCAATGCAGTGCCAAAGCATGGCAAAATAATGGGAAGAAAATATGGTTTAATGATCCAGAATTTATGGATTCTAGTACATGTTGTTGTACATTTATATATACAAAATGCTTTTCCCTACAGAGCTACTTTAAAATTCCTTATAACGTATCTGTAGTAAAAGTCTTAGCCCTCTTTAAAGCAAAACATTTTTGGTGAAATTAGAATGTGTCTTGTTATAACTATATACTTTGTTAAGAATAATACTAAATTATATTAAATGCTTTTGAGGAAATGCTTCTGGAAGCATTTTAAATAGTACTGAATCACCTGAAAAAGACTGAGAAAATTATCTATATTCCATTATCCAGTAATAAAAGTCATTATTGCATTGGTAAACATGATCCAGATTTGTCTTTGTTATGTATGTATGTTTGCTATATAATTTAACATTTATGGGAATCTGTCTTTTCCTTCACTAATGTGTTACAAATATCATTTTTAAGGACTGGTGGTAGGTATTTTATTGTGTGTGTATACTTTATGGTTCACTTTCTGAATGTGGGTTGTTTTTGTCAGAGGTACTAAAGCACATGATCTTACCTATCAAAACCAACTGCTAGTTATCCTTAATATTTATTTTTGAAAAATAATAGTGATTTATTTTTGAAAAATAATAGTGTACTGTCTTATACTTTTGTTTATATCTTTGGAATGTGTGTTTTGTCCCCTTAAGAAAATGATTCTCATTTTAACTTTATGCAGTCTACCTTTAGTAGTTTATTCTCAAATCCTGTTTGTGAATTGGACATACTCATTTCCTAGCACTTTGAAATGAGCTAATTAGAGCTCTCCCTTTTCTTTTCCCTGGGTTCAAAGTCAAGGCTGAGAACTTGGCTTTCGAGTGGAAGAAAAGATAAGTAACTCAGAGGACAAGGCAAGGAAGGGTTACTGAAGATGAGCACAGTTAAAATCAGGAACTCTGAGACTTGTTGGTATGTCCCAAGCAGCCAGCCAGCATGCATGGTGGTTATGAAAAGGTGAATTCATAACCTGCCTCCTAAGCGTAGATCTTAAAAAAATTATTGGCAATGTTCTTTCTGTGTAGAGATGACTTAGAGATATCACAGTAGTTAAATGAGCTTTCAGGTCTTTCTTTATAGCTAATTTTCCATCACAAATTTTATTTTATTTTCGTACCTATCATTTTGTTAGCAATCCAGTGAGACAGAGGAGGAGAAATGGTCTGACAGTGATTGGTGAGAGGCCACGATGATGGTGGTAGAGTCACTGCCTCCACAGGACATGGTATGGTACTAAGAGCATAGACCTTAAAAGCTGTACAGTTCTGGGTTTGAACCTCACCTGTGTTCCCTGCTAGCTGTGTGACTTTGGGCAAGTTTCTTAATCTTTCTGAGGTTCAGTTTTCTAATGAGTAAAATGAGACTAATAATCCCAGCTTCTCAGGTTTCTGTGGGTCAAATGAGATTTTTATAATGTACTGAATAATAGTTCAACATAGTGGTTAAGAATCTGGGCTCTTGACTTAGATTGAATGTACAGATCCCACCTCTGTCACTTACTGGTTGCATAACTTCACTAAATTACCTGACTTCTCTGTAGTACTTGTTTCCTCAGCTGTTATCTGGAATAATAGTAGGTTTGTTGTGAAAATTAAAGAAATTAATACACATGTATTCTTATTAGTTAGTATTAATGCTTGTTGTTGTCTGATTCTATAAACTGTTAACACTGGGTAGCTAATAAGAAGTCTCCTTTAATGCTGAGATGGTTCTACACTGTGTGTTTAGTAGGATGTAACTTCAACAACTCTCTCATCCCTTGATTATCACTGAAATTTGTTGTTCTTGGATGTGAAGTACTATTGATTTCCAATTACCTCACATTGCTCAGTGGTATGTTTTCTTACAAGATAGAAAAATTCCTTTTAAAATTGAAACCCTGAAAACCCTGGAAACCCTGACTCAGACAATTCACTGATTTCCGTAGTGGTGGAGCCAGAAGGTCTTGAATACTTTCAACTCCCCCCATTCTATTTCTTTTTTGCTGAGAAGGGTCTAGGAGTGTGACATGTGTTTGTTTTCATTCTAGCCATGGATTTTGTAGGCATGTAAGAAAAATTATTTTTCTACCTAGTTTTACCATGAAAGTTAACTAAATTATTTGTGTTTGAATATGTTTCTAAATAGTGCTTTTCCTTTTAGGAGATACAGTAGACTAGTAAAATAATATTTTTTCCATTTCTTTCATAGATGAGTTGTCAGAGAAATTTAATTTCTCACACTTGTTTCTTGTTGAGATTCATTCCCTTTTACTGGGCTGGAGGCATGTCTCAAGTGGTAGAGTGCCTGACTAGCAAGTGTGAGAATCCAAACCCCAGTAATGCAAAACATATAGGCAGACAACCCCAAAACCCTCATTCCCATTAACTTGTGAAATTATATTTAAATCATGAGTATTTAGAGGTGAATTAATGCCAATTTTAGTAAGTTCTTTAATTCAAATTTTATTGTAATATCCAGTGGGTTTGCTGCTGCATTTTAAGTGTTTTTATACCACTCATTTAATTCTCAAGTTTAACCCCCCATTATTGTATTTACATTTTATAGGTAGGAAGCTAAACTGCAGACTAATATGGATTAAAGAATTAGTGGAAAGGAGACTTACGTACAAGTTATCTGATTTTAAATCTTATGCTGTTTCTAGTTTTCTGTGCTATCTTTTCACCTTTCCATTGTTCGGATATCCCTGCCTGTTACTAGAAAGTTTGACTTGGGAATAGTTTCATAACACTCTAAATTTTGCCTTTTTCCTTCTCAAACACAAGCAAGCTAGCAAGAAAGAAATAAAAAAAAAGAAACTTCTGAACATGTCTTAATTTATGTAAGATTGATTAGTCTTCATGGTTTTCAGCATTAATCTCAAGTCAGCCAGGTGCCAGTGGCTCACACCTGTAATCCTAGCTACTTGGGAGGAACAGGTATCAAATAGTTCAAGAGACTCCCATCTCCAAAATAACCAGAGCAAAATGGAGTAGAGGTGTGGCTCAAGTGGTAGAGTGCCTGCTTTTCCAGGGCAAAGCCCTAAATTCAAACCCTAGTGCCACCAAAAAAAAAAAAAAAAAAGAAAAGAAAGAAAGAAATTCCCAAGTCATGTATTTTATAATGTTGGAGTTGGAATATCCTCAGATCTAGTCCAACTCCTTGTCTAGAAGGAATCTGGGACCCAATGATGAAGTCATGCAGAATTTCTTTATAAGCCCTAAAACTCCTTCAAACAGTTTTTTAAATTAAGGTGGCAGAATGTAACACTTCTTGAATTTTTCATCTTCTTCAATTCAGTATGAACCTAATTTGTCTCAGTGCAAGGTTGAAACTAACTAACAATTTCATTTACTGGTCAGGTTTTAAAGGGCAGCATTCAGGAGGAGAGGCTCTTACCAGAACCCTCGTTATGTAATGAGAGTATATGCCATGAGCTCTCACCGTAGCAACTGGCAAAAAAAAAGTCATTGAGGGCTAACACACTTTCATATTATTAGGAGGAAAGGGGAGATCTCTTCACCAGTCTGACATGCTGTCCTGTGGATATGATCTTGCTGGAGAAATAGAATGAATGTTACAGAATGAAAGTGGCATGATCAGGAAGGAAGGGGTTCAAAGGGAGAGCTTGACTTCTAGCTTTCCAGTTGTGCTTCCTGTCAGCTGAGGAATAATTTGTACAGGGCTAATTTATGTGCTGATTGTGTGTTTGTTTGGTCCATCTCAGCATGAGGTTTATATCTCTTCCCACTTCCCTTAAATAAGCTACGTTTAGGTTAAGGGGTCATACCTTTGTTTCCTCTAACAGAGCATGGGGGCTCATGTTTCCATGATTAGCATAGGTATGATGTAGGAATAAAGAAACATATTATTCACTTATATAAATTCTAAACACATAATCACAAGTTCAAAGCTCGTAAATGAAGGGGTGATCGTTTGCTTTATCAATGATTTCTTTGCACTGTAAAAATTTCACTTTGTAGTCCCTTATGTTAGTGAACGCCTGTGTTGCATTCAAAATGAAATTTGACTTCAGAAAACTCAGTTTAAGAGCAGATTATCCTGAATCCACCTACACATAATCATCATTTTTGTGTTCAAATGCTCAGTTGAATGTCCCACAGAAACAGTGAAGAGTTCCATATATGCCCTTTGGTATAAAATGCCTGAATTTGGTGTGCTAGAAAACTGTGCTATTCTTTAGAAATTTAAGATTATCTTTCTTCACCAGATAAGTACAACTTAGTATATTGATAGAATTAACCTTTATAGATTCAGATTTTCTTTTCATTAAGTAAACAATGGATATTCATCCTGAACTAAACTAAACTAAACTGAAAGTTTCTCAGTCTGGAATTGTAGATTGCAAATACAACTCTGAAATTAAATATATTCAGGTTATACAAATATATGTAAACTAAGGAAGTATGGTCTATAAGTAGAAAACTTGGAGGAACAAGAGTCAATTACATGAAAATTTTCTTTCCTTCTCCTTAGCCTTCAAGCTTTGAAGCATACTTAAGAAAACAGTGTTTAACCATGAAAAAATCCCTTTGTCAAGACTCAGGTCTTAACAAAGTTTGTGGCTCTTGTGCTACTTTGCATAAGAGATGAATATGGAAATATATTTCAGCCTTTTTGCAGGATAAGGTGAAGCAAAGAAAATGGCCCTGCTGAGTATTTCAAAGAGCCCTTGTGTGGGTATTTCAACTTGAAAGGAGATTAGTATTGGAA
This sequence comes from Castor canadensis, assembly GCF_047511655.1. Classification (NCBI taxonomy): domain Eukaryota; kingdom Metazoa; phylum Chordata; class Mammalia; order Rodentia; family Castoridae; genus Castor; species Castor canadensis. The sequence goes on along the minus strand of NC_133397.1, from coordinate 39,163,461 downwards.
GTCTGTGATCATGTCAAACGTTTGTAATTGAAAGTGGCTGCTGAAACGAATTCTTTACGTAACTTGATGTTAGAAGTCTTGCTGATGATGAGGTAAGTGGATTGAGTTGGAAATGACCTGTTTGTCATTGCTTGAACTACTAAGCCAGGAAACTTGTTACCTGGAAAGAGACTTTAAAAAGCATCAACACTGAGAAGTGTTTGATAATTCAAGTCTAAGAGGCTCTTTGAAAAGTACAGAAGGAATATATGCATAGGAATATATACCCTTGAATTTTGCTATTAATGTTGTCTCTTGCCATAGTTAAAATGGAACCTTTTGGTACTTTTGTAGCCATATATTATAAAATGATTTTTGCCCAACTCTAAGCCTAGGCATCTCTAGTACATACCTCATATAGAAAGTCTTATTCTCTGAGCTGGTTTTGATCCTTTTGCTTATATTTCTATCCTTTGAAATCAAGGTTTAGAACTTCTGGGGGAAGTTTGTGGATTGTCATAGCTCCTTCCTATACTTCTCAATGTAAATTAAAAATATACTATAAAAATTCTTTTGGACTTGCAAATGAAAAAAACATACTCTGATTGGCTGCCTAACAACATCTATTACATCTGCATACTAACGAATGAACACTTCTACCAGGCAGTTTCTGAGTGATGTGCAGCTTTTGGAAAACAACAGTGAACAGGAATTGTTTTTCTTAGAGGATTTTATTTGCTTATCCAAGGTAGTAGAGGAACATTAAATGATTTTTGATGGATTTTATTTTCTTGGAGTACCTTCTACAACCTGAAATTCAGTTGGTTATTGTGCTACAGGATGGGTGCACTGACTTTGTCAAAAGAATGAGCAAGAATTTCATTTGACTGTGGTTTGTTAGTTCACAATACTCATGGATATCTGGATCTCTAATCTTGGCTTTTTATAACTGTAATCCTAGGCATTCGCTCACTATGAGAACACTTCTGTTTCTCTTTTTTTCTTTTTATTTGTTCATTTGAAAAGCCTTTCAAAAGGAATCAAAGCCTGCATGTGATTATAGCTATCAGTAGCACTTAAACTAACTGCTGAGATGAAACTTTTCTTTTTGGACCCTGCTAATTTCACGTATCAGTAGAAAAAGAATACCCTTCCCACCTCTTAAAAAGCCTGAGTTTGCTAATTGGTAGCTGCCTTTTGGATTGAGCCAGATTCCTTAAGGACAGCATTTGATAGAATAATTTTTGACATTTTAATTTGACAAGAAACAATTCAGGGAAATGACTTAGACATGTTCTTGAAGTGGAGTCTTCTCTTGCTATGATCACATCCTTAGTGCAGGGAATGCCTTTGAAGGTCAGCCACACTTTATAAACCCTGTGATCCATCTCATATGAGAGTTCAAGCCATTTGGTAGGTGTTTTTGTAGGAGCGTCACGTAAAAGACTTACATTGTGTAAAGATTTTTTATCCTGTACCTTTAGGATTTGGAAGGTAATGCAGTACATTCTAATCTTTGTGATGAAAAACACAATTTTCCAGAACAACAATAGATTTTGGTATAAATTGTATACATTTTCTGCCCTTTTTCTTTAATTATGATATAGCCTACATCTTTTTTCCCCTCCCCATTTTGAAGGGCTGGGGGATTGAATCCAAGGTCTCAGCTGTGCTCAGCAAGTACTGTGCCCCTGAGCTACTTTAGTCTAAGTCTTTCTAGTTAAGAAGTATTATTTATTTTCAGAGTCCCACATATACTTGAAAATGGTAGAATAAACTAATTTTAATTACAAGGGTTTTTGTGTGTTTTGAATCTCTATATAATGGAAAACTTATATTTTAAACCATGAAGTTAAAGCTTGAAGCAAATATACATATATATAAGCATGCATACTAATTTATTTCTGAAAAAAAAACTTTCTTAGGAATCACGTTTCTTCAAGAATTGCTGGGAATATTTAAATGGTCAAATTGGAAGCGAAGTAGAAGTTTTTATCTGGTAATAGAAGCCTGGATTCAAAGCCTGAAAAATAGATTCAAAGAGAAGAAAGTAACTTAGATTCTCTTTGTCTCTCTCTCTCTCTCTCTCTCTCTCTCTCTCTTCCCACTCTCTTTCTCTCTGTGTTTACAATATGTAAAGTTTTGCTTTTTATTCACGACTTGAGGTTAAAAATCAGTACTTTCAAGCTTGCTTCTGATGGTAGTGTTCATTCCATGAGAAGAAAATACATTTTGCTACTGATATAGCCTCCTGAGATTAGGGTGAGCAAATGATTCAGAGTAGCCTGCTTAGTGTTGATTGGTTGTATTCTGTTACTTCTTTACAAGCCATTATTATTTTGTATTGTAGTTAAAAAAAAAAAAGAAAGATAAATTTTAATGGATTTGCCAGTCATGTACATGTGTGTGCTAGCTAGCCTTTTTTCTTTTGCTTGCTCCCCGTACCTCCTTCTTCCCTCCCCTTTCCCCACTCCCTCTTCCTCTCTCTCTTTCTGTCACCCCCTTAACACACAGACACACACATGTTTGTTTTCCTTCCTCTCTCCTTTTACTTTTCTCCCATTTAAATATGGGGAAAAGGTTAATGTCTTTGGTTATAATTATGAAATGCCTATAGCTATAAATAACTTATTTTATGATGAGTTATAATTCTTTAATTTATTTTTAGTAAATTCATTTATTACATTTAGCAATCTGTTGGTTAAAATTGCTCAAAGAAGAAATACCACTATTCAATTTTTCTCTGAGAAAAAGGTCTTAAGAATAAATGTGTAGCATATCATACACATTCAGGTTTGTATTCTAATACTATTTTTGTTTTTTAATTTTCAAATGAAAATGATGTTGGCACATGACTATTCACTAGTATGTGATATGCTACATTAATACTATTTTAGAGATTATAATGCTATTTATAATTATAATTTTCCGAAATTGGAGTTTGAAAACTTGAAATTAACAGGAAAAAATTATTGGAGCCCTTTGATATAAAATATATTTAAGACATTAAGTTATTTAAAATTTACTTTGGAATGGAGACTTCATACCTTATATCAAATTTAGGGAAAATAAGATAATCTTTAAAGTTCTTTGAGCCATTGTGCATAGTTGCTGTAGGAAGTGCTGTTCAGCACTGGGGATTCAGGAAGTCTGTAGTTTAAATTCCTCAGGATCAGATTATTTTACAGATTTTTCTTTGCATATGGTATTAAGTATGTACTAAGTGACAACTATAACTTTTCTTTCCTCTCTTTCCTTTGGGAATTTCATGAATATAGCTTTAGCTTTCTTCTGATTTGTGTTATTTTTATACTTATTCTTAATTTTCAAGAATATACTTGTTCTTAATTCCTTTAAGTTGAAGCAGTCTTTTGAACAATCTTCAAGTTTCTTTAGTATATTGTGTTTTAAAAGTTATATAAATATCTATTGGACATGATTTAAGAATTTGGGGCAGGAAACTTCAATAAGGGGTAGGGAGACGTAAGATTATACCAAAAAGTTCCATTTACTCATTTGTTGGTTTTAGGCATTTTTTTCCTGCCACTTATTGAAAAAAATATATTTGCCAAAAATTAGGTCCAACAGTTAGATTTTTAAATTACCAGAATATCAAAGGAGGAATTAGAAGATTTGGGTGATTTGAAGGGAGAATTGACTGAATGTGAATTTATTTTTAAGTTAATGGTCAGTAGTTTTGGTAAGCATAGTCTCTGTGCTTTGGCTTAATCAAGGAGATTGTATTGAGTGTCATTAGCCAAGTAATCCTAAGTGTCCTCATTTTGTTTGGTTTTTTTTTGTGGAGTGGAAGACTAATGGCTGTTAATTTGCCTCTGTATTTTCACTGGAGATTATGAGATAATTTGTGTCTGATTTATCCTAATCCTGCTTGTATTTTAGTTGAAAATGTAACAAATGTAAGTGCAGTGCCAAAACTGGCTGTGTCACATGCTTACCATTTGCGTGAATTCCACAATAAACTCTCCTTAACAACAGCATCACATTTTGTGTTTAGTTTTACTCATCTTTGATCTAAACATGAATGCAAATCCATTTTTATCCATGTTAATGAAAAAGCATCCCTCTATTTTAATATGCAAACAGAAGACAAGTTTTCTGGGAAGTCTTGAATGAAGTCAGCAGAGGGTCTAGAAAACAGATAGCAGATATGAAAATTATATCAAAGTAACTTGTTTTACAGAACTAGGAACATGCAAACAAAATGGCAAACAAGAAATTAAGTCAATTTAGAGATTTTTATTTGATATCTAATTTTAATTGAATGGTATTGAATACTTTTGTTTTCAAACTGTAGAATATGTGTGTGTGTGTGTTGTATGTCTAAAAGTACTGTTGGTCTATACAAATGTGGTTCTGTTAGTTGGCATTTTTTTCCTTTCTATACTTAATGTTTTAATTGGCCTTAGAAAAAGATCTGAAGTTACTTCAGCAGCTGCAGTGTTTACTTCTTCTTCTCTTCCTCCTCTACCTCCTCCTCCTTCTTTTTCCTCCTCCTCCTTCTTTTTCCTCCTCGTCCTTCTCTTCTTCCTCCTCCTCTCCCTCCCCTCACCTTCTTCTTCCATCTTCCTCCTCCTCCTCTTCCCTCTCCTCTTCCTCCTTTTTTTTTTTAAGGGAAGGTCTGACTGTGTAGCCCAAATTGGCCTCTAACTGTTGATTTTCCTGCTTCATCCCCAGCCTGGGATTGTGGCATGCACCACCTGCACCCAGCTTGCATAGTATTGAAGAACTGTGTTTACCAGACAAGAAAACATAAGCTCTACAAAGTTGTTTTAGGGTTAAAATAGGTACAAAATGTATGGCAAGTAAATAAATCTCACTGGTGTCATCAAGGACGGGGGTGTAAAAATATAAAGAAAAAAAGAGATAACTTCCTTGTGAGAGAATTAGAAGATCATGTATTAGAAGATTCTAGATACTTCCAAAGGCTCTCACATTGGCACTACTTTATGTTAAAATATTACTAACTTGAATTCAATTCCACTTGAATTTTTATTTGTGCTTCATCCTGTGAAGTATTGGAGGAAAACAGGTAGATGTGAAATATCAATCTTTGGTCTGCTCATCTCTTTGTATATTCCAGTAAAGTACAAAAGTCTAAATTAATACTAATTTGCTTTTTCCATGGATGGATTATATTGTTAACCATGCATTGCTGATCTGAGTGAATTCTCATTTATTTTGTTTCTGATGTATTTGATCAGACAGGTTGGTAGTGAGTGTCCTGCCCTGAACAAACACCTCATTTGCATACTTCTCTAGCAATCTCCAGCTTTGAGTATCTGTCAAACATATTTGTCATCTCTTACACTCAGATTAGAGGGGAAACACAGTAGAGCATTGTGCCAGTTTTTATTCTGGGAACAGAAATGTTAATTGACTGACTTTTACAGGCTACTTGAAAAAAATTGTCATTTTTGGGAAGATGTGTAGAAAGATGATTGGGAAGAGAGGCGTGGACAGAGGGATGCTTTCTAAATAAAAAGAAGTCTGGCCCAATGAGCCAGAAACTAGGTTTTTCTTTTTTAACTCTTGGTTTTATTACTTAGTTTTGGATGATCTTGGTCTGATTGCTTAATTCTTTGGGTCTCTGTTACTCCAAAAATAAGATTACTTATGGTCCAGACTTCCTCATAGAGCTATAGATATGAAAAGTGAGTTAGTTTGAATTAATAGATCTTGATGCATTTTCAGAAAGCTCTAAGTACGGTTATGCACTACATTGAGGACATTTTGTGCAAGGATGAACTGTATATACAACAGATCTCCTGTAGGACTATATTGTCTAGTGTCACTGTAGCCATCATAGTTTGTGAAGATATACTCTATGATGGCCACAAAATGACAAAGTTGCCTAATGATTCATTTCTCAAAACCTGTTCCCATCATCAGTCAACACATTACTGTATTATGCAAGTATAGGAGATTCATATTATTTACTTTAGAATAACCAAAAATGACCTTAAGAAAAATAATACCCACTTGTAAACTCAAAAAAAGAATTCTAGAGCCATTTTCTTCACTGCATAGGAAGCAGTAATTTGACCAAATTGTTATACAGATACAACGTAGGTGCCATTTTGCTTAGCTATTGTCCCTTTTTGTGAGAGTCTCAAGTTGAATGCTTTTCTGGGCAGCTGTTCCTTGGCACCACAGCCTCATTCTGCTGTTGGCATCTGGCATGGACTGATTTAACTGAGTCTGAGGTTTGCTCTTTTCAGAATATGCTCTCTAGGCAGCTTCTGTGTGGCTCTGTCATGACCACATGCTAATGCTGCCTTTTCTGCCTTCTAGCACCATGTGTGAGGCTAAGACATTCTGACATCTGCCATTTGGAACCTTTACTTGATGAAAAATGTCAAGATTTTCAGACAAGATGAAGACAGATATAACTGATCATCCTTCCTTGTGTTGGGAGTAGGCTGAGGGTATTTGTTCATGGATGGATTGTTGAATAGTAGAGTTCAGTTATTTTTAAGAAAGCCTACATGGACTTTGTATAGAAGATTTGGGTGTGTTTATATGTTCTTTTCTCCTTTGCACCTCTTTGATATGGTACTGATTTGCTGTTTGTGTAAGCAAAAGTTTAGTGTTAAAGAGATTGGCCTATAATTCTTCTTTTTGGATATGTCTTTGTCTGGTTTTGGGATGAGTGTAATACTAGTTTCATAGAATGAATTAGGCAGTATTCCTTCTCTTTTTATTTCTGGAAAAGTTTAAGGAGAGTTGGTATTAGCTCTTCTTTAAAGGTCTGATAAAATTCAGCAGACAATCCATTAAGTCCTGGACTTTCTTTTTTGGGAGACTTTTGCTGCTTCAATGTCATTTTGTGTTACAGATCTATTTAGGTGGTTAATATCCTCTTGGTTCAATTTTGGATGGTCATAAGTATCTAGAAATTTATCCATTTCTTCAAGATTTTAAAATTTATTGGAATATAGGTGCCCTGGATTTCCATGGTGTTTGTTGTTATCTCCCCTTTTGCATTTCTGATTTTACTGATTTAGGTTTTTTCCCTCCTCATTTTAGTCAGATTTGCCAGGGGTCTGTCAATCTTGTTTATTTTTTCAAAGAACCAGCTTTTTGTTTCATTGATTCTTTGTATGGTTTTGTTTTTGGCCTCTATTTCATTAATTTCGGCCCTTATTTTTATTATTTGTCTCTTTCTGCTTGTTTTGTGTTTTGCTTGTTCTTGTTTTTCTAGGAGTTTGAGATGTAGCATTAGGTCATTTATTTGAGATCTTTCTGTCCTTTTAATGTATGCACTCATGGCTATAAACTTTCCTCTTAGGACTGCCTTTGCTGTGTCCCATAGGTTCTGGTAGGTCGTGTTTTCATTTTCATTAACTTCCAGGAACCTTTTAATTTCCTCTTTTATTTCATCGATGACCCACTGATCATTGAGCAATGTGTTGCTCAGCTTCCAATTGTTTGCATATTTTCTGCTGTTGTTTTGTTGTTGAGTTCTAGTTTTAATGCATTGTGATCAGATAGAATGCAGGAGATAAAAAATATGGAATGCTTCATGGATTTGCATATCATTCTTGCACAGGGGCCATGCTAATCTCTGTATCGTTCCAGTTTTAGTATATGTGCTGCTGAAGCAAGCACTTTCTTTATCTTTTAAACTGGATCCTTCTTGTAATCACAGAGTGTGTGTTTTAGGTGATAAGTATAGCATGTCTTTATCTTAAGATTTGATGTTTTGGGTGTAGATAATAATTAAGGATTGAGTGTCACCTTGGAAATAAACTCTTAAAGTGGCTTTTACTTGAATCATACATACTTTATATTTACTTTATATCTATGCCAGATTTGAACTGTAGCTACCATCTTTGGTTCCTCCTAATTCAAAGTACAATAGATTTTCAACAAAGAAAGGATTGTATTGGTACATGAGCGATTTTTAAAAGCCCTGAGGTGAAAAGGTCTAATAAAATTAGGCAAAAATACCAAGATAAATCAAATATGTCTTTCAGCTGATATGTTCTTTGTAATCTTTATCATGGTGCATTAGTTATCTTTTTCCCATTAATCTGCAGAATGTATATCTTTCTAACATCTTTAATAAATATAGCATCAAAAGCCATAAGACTGACCAATGATTGGCTCAGAAGTTTTGTTTTTAGTGCCAGCTTTCCATCCAATGTTTTCAGTTGATAGCTTAGACCTACCTGAAGCTGTATTTATTCATTTCATAGAGTATTAAAATCAGTTGTAAGTTTTATTGTCACTCCTCCTAAATGGGCGTGTTGAAGATGATAGTTCCAGAAGGCTTTGGTAAAACAAAATAGGAAAGCACATGCTATGGATGATGTACATGAGCAGCATATGAGTGACAGGTATGCCTCTGGGAAGGCATGATGTTTCTTTTGAGTTTTTGAGGCTTCAGAGCCTCAATATGTATTCCTGGACTTCATCAAATTTTAAAACTTTTGTCTTTCAAGACTGTTAAGAGAATAAAAATACAATCTGAAAATAGGGGGGAAGTAATTGCAAGTCATATTCTGGTAAAGGACTTGTGTTTAGAATACATAAAGAGCATTTAAAACTCACTAATTTGTAGACAAGCCAACTAAAAATGAGCAAAAGATGTGAATATATATTCTGCTAAAGAAGATTAGCAAAGACTAATAAGTGTATTAAGTAAATGTGCAGCATCATTAGTGATAAAAGAAATGTAAATTAAACTCCAAATAGATTTTGCTTTATAGCCACTAGAAGACAGACAAATAAAATTGCCAAGGATATGAACAAACTGGAGCCCCTCATTTATTGCACTTAGGCATATCCTTATAAATAATTAAACTTAAAGTTCCAACCCAGCATTTCTACTCTTGGGAATGTATCCTAGACAATTGAAGTGTTTGACCACACAAACACTTATATGTGAATGTAATAGCATGATTTATAATGCCAGGAAAGTGGAGCCAACCAACAAGTGAATGAATAAACAAATGTGGAATATCCTTATGGAATGCTATTTAGCAATAAAAGGAAGTGCTAGAACATGGATGACTCCCAAAAACATTATGCTAAGTGAAGGAGCCAAACACAAAAGACCACATACTGTATGATTCTATTTATGTGAACTGGGGAGTATGTGGAGAGGGTAGATTAGTGAGTAACCAGGGTCAGAGGCAAGAATGATGAATGACTGCAAATGTCATAAAGAATTGTTTTGAGATAGAAATATTCTGAAATTGAATTTTGGTGTGGTTATACATTTACTGAAAGCCATCAAATTACATATTTAAGATGGGTGAATTTTATGAAATGTAAATTATACCTCAATAAAACCTTAAAGCCAAAAGTTTGGTCCCAGGACCCAGTAGCAAATCAGAATTGCCAGTGAACTTGTTAGCAATGCAAATTCTCAGCTTTAGTGGAGCAGAAATTCTGTGCTGTAGCAAGCCTTCCAGCTGATTCTGATGCAGGGTCAAGTTTGAGGATTACTACTCTAGAATCAAGGAAAGTTAAATGGAGACGTGGGTAGTTTTGGGTACAGTTTATGTACATTCGATCTACCCTGTTCCTGTAACTGCAGGAAAGGTTTGAATTAAGGACTGTTCTAGTAGAGTTAAAGAAAATTACAGGGTAGTGGGAGTAAAAATAAACTGGTCTTTCATGTTCTTGATATGTCCCCCCGAGAAGCTTTGTGATTGTTATGTTTGTGTACCACATATGTTAGTAAATTCCTGTGTTCTTTTAGGCTTGCTGTTAGTTAACGAACATAGCATAAACAGGGTCATTTGCCATAACGACAGTGGAAGTTTAGAGCCTTGAAAGGAATTAGTTCTCCTAAATATTTACACAGTGTAATATAGCAGAGCCAGAAATGTTCAGTGATCCCAGAAAGGTAAAGATCTGACTGTAGATAAAGAAGTAAGTAGAGCAGCCAGCTGGAATGAGCAAGTCATTCTCTCTCTCCCTCTGCCCAGTGTATCTTAAAAGTCACAATTAAAAAAGGAATTGATGTAAGGTAGTGGTCTTCTACACAGCATGTACTTTCAGGATTCTTTTCAGCATTAGCTAGGTAGCCAAAAGAAATTCTGAAGGTGGAGGCTGCTCCAGAATAGGGCTTGTAGATCCAATTTGGAGGCTGCTGGTGGTGTTAGATGAAGTTTATAGCTAGGGGGTCCCCCTTGACTAGGGGGGTAATGATTTCTGATGTAGCATAAATTCTTTTCAGAGGGAAGTAGAAGCTGTTGGGAAAAGGATAAAACAAATAAATTAAGAGAGGGGAGAAAAGGAGGAGTGGGAACCAGTTCATGAAAATCAATAAACACATCTCATTTATTAGTGGAATTTAGATTGCTAACAAAACTATTTAGAAGAGTATTAGAAAATGTAGCACAAATCATTGTTATTTTCAAAACTTGATTAACCTGTAGGTGAAAAGACTGGGCTCTGTGTTGCTGGCAAACCACAACTGCATCTGTCCCTCTCTCTTTTTTCAAGGTAGAATCTCTGAGTTATTTGCCCGGGCTGGCTTCAAACTGCCATCCTCCTGAACTCTGCCTCCTGAGTAGCTAGGATTATAAAAGTGAGCCATCGGTGCCTGGCTGTCCCTCTCTTTTTAGTGATTATTTTACTTCTCACGGGTCTTTTTCCCTTTGCTTGTTTTCTGATTGTTTGCTTGGGGTTTTCTTTTTGTTATTGTTGTTGTTAAAACTCTTAATTCTCAATATTATGTTGAGCCCTCATTACCAAATATTAGAATATTATATTCTCTTGATCATTCCTCTTCTAATTTCTGCTATTGGGTAGATAATGAAAGAGTAGAGTACTTCACAGTAAGTTTCATCCTAATAATTTCTTTACCATAGCAGTCCAAATTCCTCATATTTATTATTGGTCAAACTTTCAATAGTGCATCTAATCTAAAAACAACAATAATGATTTTTTAAAAAAGGGCTAGAAGTGTTGGCAATAATGGTGCCGATAGGTTTCAGTTCTTACTGCACCCTTAAGCTCCTGTTTTCCAGGGTCAAGGTCCTGCCTCCCAGGGTCATGGTCCTGCCTCCCAGGGTCACAGTCCTGCCTCAAATCTAGCTTGAATCCTCCTTCTGCCCCAACCTCCAATCAGCATGAACCATAAGATCCTAACCAATCAGATCATGCCAAGTCTCACTGAGGGGTATTTAAGCCCCTGCTCCTCTCTCCCTCTCTCTCTTGGCTCTCTCTGCTCTCTCCCTCTCCCACCCTGCAATAAAGAATCTCTTGGCCAGATCACTCCTCTCCACGTGGTCATTTTGGGGCCTATATTTCCTTACAAGAAGAGTGAATGAGGCAGACTTTTTTCCTTTGAAAGAAAGCTTTATTGTTTATAATTCTCTATGCAACTTTCATATCAGTTATTTCAGTAGAATTAAATAAGAATAACAAATGCAGATAATCTTAGATGCCTAAATTTAAAAAAACTGGCAGTTTTGGGTTAACTGTGAGAGTCAGGAGAGTCATACTTTCAGGTGTCAGGGAGATGGCAGGTAGGTTGATGTGTTTTCTTTCTTGGTCAATACATTTCAAAGAATTGACTAAAAAGCATTTTGATTATAAAATTCAAATTTTCCTGTCCTCTGAGGTTTTGTATCATGTTAGTGGTGAACCTATGTTTGCAGTACTGCTGAAAATAACAGTTTTCTTCATGGGGAGCTATGATCTGATCTGCTTTTCCTGTCTCTGAACCACCTGTTTCCCAGGCTGTGACTCACTTAGTGGTGTCATGCAGTATTTGTAACTACTTCATGATAGTCTCATATATATGTGGGGGAAAAAAGAAATAAAGGAAGGGTTTTTCAAAAAGGAAAGCAGAAGAGGAAGAGAAGGGAGAAAAGTAGAAAAGAGATGCTTACTATGGAAGGTAATAAAGAATAACAATTTGTGCTCCTGCTTCTTTGTCCAAAATTGCTGCTACCTCAGTGGAGGTTCTCAACCTATAAATAGGGCCAAGCTCTCCATCTTCTTTGTCCTTCAGCTTATTGATTTACTTTCCCCTGTGGTAGCATTTGAAGGTACAGTTTGGCTTGTTATCTGTCTTCAAATGGCCCAATGACAGCAATAAAAGATATGTGTTGTGTTTTGACCCATTGTGGCACATGTTAGCAGCTCAGCATCATTGTGAACATAAGCCTGAGAGTCTAAATAGGAGAGTCAGGTTCTTTGGTTGAATGCTGCTTGCTTTGTTTTGTTTTAATGGCATATCAAGATAGGTAGCTAGTGCTTACTCAAACTCCAAATTAAATTTCTGCTTGGTAGTTGCTAATTTGGGTCTTGTCTTTTTAGGTTTCTATTGAGGCTAGAAAGGATCTTTTCATCCTTGTGATGTGGGGGCACTAAAGGTACAGTGGCCAATGGAATTCTGTTGCGTTGAAATTGCTTTGTGGATAAGATGTGTTAGGATGGCCATCTGGGAGTACATACAAGTCCTCTGCTAGGTAGACTTTTCACATTCTCCTGCACTTTCATGGATCCTCTGAAACACCTGAACCATTGCCAAAGCTGTTCTCTTTGGCAAATGCTCACCTTTGACTTTTTTCAAACTGGTAATTAAAGACTAGATTGTTGCTAGTGTTCCACCAGATGGTGCTAGTGTTACATATCTAGTTGTTACATATCTAGTTGGTGCAACTAGAAAACTGAAGCTGTGTATTTTCCTTCTTTTTCTGCTTTATTATATTTTGCCCTTAGTGTTTTCTTCATGCACACTCCTCTCCCCATATTTTGTTGTATCGCCTCACTTTTTATAGTGTGGTCAGTGAGCTGTTGTGCCTTTGTGATTATGAAGGATAACTTGAGAGATGGATTTGGAGGCTAAGGACTAAGTAAAACTTAGAGATAGATAATACAAAGTTTCCTTTTTCTTCTTTCTTTTATTTTGTCATTTTTACATTTACTTACATGTGTGTACATTGTTTGGGGCACCTCCTTCCCCAATACATACTTTCTTATAAAAGTTTTTATCATGTATTTGCTTCTTATCTCGCTTGTGTGCAAAAATTGAAAACATATTCTTGAATTTTCTGCTTAGTGACCTTTCTTTCATGTATCACAACAGTGTCATAAAATAGCACTGTTTAAGATATTCTAGAGGCTGTGGTCATTGGTAATAAATGATGTATTTACCCAGATTTAAGTTAAAAATACCATGAATAACTTTAAAATAAAAATTGGTAACATTAAAAAAAATTGGCCATTATCTGATTTCAGATTTCCTGATCAGTTAATAGTTGTGCTTAAACATTAAAGTTTTAATTACATGATTATTTTAGAAAATAAAGTAACAAGAATATCATTAAAAGAATGATTCCTTTTTAAGTACTGTTAATATATTGCACAAACCTGTTTTTTTCTTTTTGTATATATGTTAATTTTAAAACTATCAAAGTTGGTCTTTTATAAAGACGTTTTCCCCTTAATTTATGATTATTTTATATGAGATCAAAATATTTTACAATAGTTATTTTTGACAGCATAGTTATCCACTTAATGAATGCTTTAATGATAGTTATGTTGATTTTCAGTCTCTTGATCACTGCTGTACTGTGATGAACAGCACTATTTAAGTTTTTGTGTTTTAAAATTTCAAGTAAATTCTTAAAAATATAATAGCTAGTTCAGAAAGAATGTGCATTTTTAGGACTTGCTCTAATTTTCAGATTACCATCTGAGAGTTCTACAATTAAACATCTTTAAAATACTTGATTTCATTTGTTTCACTCTGTCCTCTTTATTAGTAAATTACCTTTGTGATCTTTTTGGTTTTTTTGTTGTTTCTGCCTCAACCTCCCAAGTTCTAGGATTCCAGATATGTGCCACATGCCTGGCTAGATTATGTTATTTATTTTTATTAAAAAAATTTTTTTTGGGTGGTACTGGGGTTTGAACTCAGGGCTTCACATGTCTAGGTAGGTGCTCTACCACTTGAGTCACTCTGCCAGCCCGTTTTTTGCTCTTGTTATTTTTGAAATCCGGTGTCATGAACTATTTAGCCTTAAACCACGATCATCCTGATTTCTGCCTCCTGAGTAGCTAGGATTACAGGTATGAGCCACAGTGCCCAGCCTAGATTGCGTTATTTTTAAAAATGACTAGATACTGTTTTGTTGAGACTCCTTGAAATGATACTTCTCATGAAATAATGGAATTTAAACTAGATTTCATATTGTCTTAAAAGTAAGCTGTATTCTTTAAGCATTAAATCCTAGAGCCCCTTGTATTTGTGCTGATTTAGGTTTTTGGCCTTGTCTCCCATCTTTTAAATGCAAACATTTACACTTTTCATACTTCAGAACAGATTATCTTGTGTGCAGAGCAAAGAATTAAGATCTGTGTTGGCTGATGTTTTTAGTGCTTTTTGTTCCATGTTGAGACTAATGAACTCATTTAATCTCTTGATACGAGTGTTTCCACTCTGAAAAGTTGGAAGGAAGAACAGTTTTTAGATAAATTATTTTTTAAACTTTGGTGATAGTATCTATTGAGCACATAGTTTTTGGTAGGCAGAAAGAAGAGGAAGGTGCTACATAGTGACGGGGCTTGAGGAGTTCTAGTATACTTTTATGAAGAATGAAAAATATATCAGTCTGTGTTAGTTTAGGAAATGTGTCCTGGTAGATTTGTTTATATCTTACTAAGTAACTACATTTTCATTTAAGTAAGTTACCTTAGAATTAAATTATCCAGCTAACATAAAGAAGCACATAATTTATTTTAAAATCAGAAGAAACAGTAAAGGTATATTTGGGAAACGGGGAAGGGGAGATTCTTACAGAGGCTTTATATAACTTCACAAATGAATGTAAAAACTATCAGTCCAGTATAATTTTTTTAAAAAGGTAAGCCAGTATTCTTGTGAAAAGAATCAACACATTCTCCTACTGTCTGAATGAACAGTCGAGTAAGAAAAGGTACCTGGTTTTAAAAGCTTCCTCAACATTCTGTCATGTAGCTGTGGAGATACCAATTCTGCAATTTAAACATATATCTTTGAACAAGAGAACAAGTTGTATTGATTAGAGAAAAGTTTTATGTAAGTAATATTTTTAAATTTTATTTGCGATAACAAAATGCAGTCATTTTAGTTCATAGGGGCTTGGGGGAAAATTTAGTGAATTTAAAAGTGAATGTATCTACATTGTACATGTTTTACTTGCTTTTTAGGTTATGAAGGTGTTGTTTGCTTTCTTAAAATAGAAAGACCCTAAAATAGTGTTGTTAGCTGGATAAAATGTTTTTTAAATTATCAATTTAATTCTAGAAAATTAGCATCTTAACATAGATATGATAAAATGTAAACTCCAGTGTTAGTTTCTAAAATTACTTTCATCTATTTAAAGTTCAAGATACCATATGTATCTGTTTAGGTATTTATCTAATGTGGCAATTCAAAGGCTCTTTAGAGTACGGTGATAATCTTGAAACATAAGTTCAGTTATAGCTTTGTCAGTTAAAATCCCCCTAAATTCTGCTCAGTCTTGTCTGCTTTATGGTCAAATATATAAAATAATCAAATTGCTAAGATTCTGAGTCTAACTTGTTTATAATGGAGTCTAACTTGTTAAAAAGTAAGAGAGAAATTTACTTTTTGAAATATAATATTAAATTTATGAATTTATATAAAGCTCCTTTTTGCTTTCCTCAAGATAGTAGAGGTAGTTAGAATAATTTTCCAGTAGTTTATTGGGAAACTTCTCATTAAACAGAAAGCACTTAGAAATCCAGCATGCTTTCTGCCGAAGTATATCCTTAAACTCTAAATAGGAGTGAAAAGGCATAGAGAGTGGGGGTATTGTAGATTGTGTTTTTAGCAAGTTCTCCTGGAAAAAATCATCACCACTTTCAGTTTGATTTGTTTCATTTAATTCTTGCCACATATACTTCTTAAGTCTTTATATGTTTTGTATTGAAGTAATCAGTGTTGAGCCTTTTCTTTTCATTTTGTAATCTAAACTGTCTGATCTACACTGAGTACTGAACTGTTTATTAGACCCATACTATTCAATAGTTAAAGCATAAGAAATTTACTACATTTTGTATTGATTTAATATTAATGTTAATCTAAAATCTTTGGGTGCAATGTGTCACATCTGTTTTGTATTCCTCTGTTTAAAAGAAGTGGCAGTTTGGTATTTGGAGGAATATTTATTATCTGAGTGTTTTTCTTTGTAACAGTTTCCCTCAGTCTATTGAGAATTATAACCTCCAAAAGACAGTGAATCACCCTGCAAATTCTCAGGTACCCAATTACTGAGGGCACATTTAATTAGAATTTTAATTTACTATTTAAATTCTCTTTCCTTAAATAATTGTAACTCTGGAGGTTTCTAAAAAAAAGGAAATAAATTTGAGGTAAAATTAAAAAAATATATTTTCTCTTAATAAGTCCTACCTGCCCTTCATGGATACTCTAGTTTTTTAGAAAAGACTTCATTAGATTGAGTGTTGATTTGTGTTTGAGATAGAATTTTCTGTGGCTTGTGACTGAATATTCTTATCCTAAGGTCGTGTTTTATAACCTTTTCTGGGGTCATGGATTTCTTTAGGTAATCAGCGAAAGCCATATCCCATTTTCCTAAGGCAGAACGTGCATAAACACAAACATTTTACATATAGTTTTATTAAGCCTCCTTTTCCCCCTGCCCAGGGCCCCAGGTCAGGAAGCTGCTACACTGAAACTAAAAAAATCTCTTCTAGTGTGCTAGTTTTAGTATCAAATTAGTATGTCACACTTAAGAGTTTTCTTCATTTCAAACTTTAATGTTACATTTTTCTTCTTGATTATTATGTAGAAGATAAGCATAATTTAAATATTGAGGAAAAAGCACAGTTTCCTTTTATTTTTAAGTTGGTACCTGAAATTATAGAACATATAATACTTTAGGTTCTACCTTATGTTCTTAAGAAAATAAAACTCACTTTATCTTTGGGTCAAAGGTGAAGAAAGTAGAAGATAGGAGTTCTTATTGATCTCTTGTTAGAGAAGGTCATTCTTCTTTAGAAAAGATGTTGCATTGTTATTTGGCAAACAAAAAATGGGTTCTCATTTTAATGAAAGGTTGTGAAACTATTTTAGAGTTATGCTGGTTAAGAGCTCAAACTTGACCATCAAGTAATTTAGGATCCTAATCCAGCTTAGTTGCTTACCAGCTATATGGCCTTGAGCTCCTTATTTGCCTGTAAAATAGGATCTAATCCATTAAATGAAATGCTTTTTATAAAGCACTTGGTTTCATGCTTTGTATAAAATTTGCATTCTGCCCTGCTCAGTGGCTCATGCCTGTAATTCCAACTGTTTGGGAGGCTGAGATTGGGAGGATTGAGGTTCAAGGCCAGGTGGCAAAAAAAGTAAGAAAGACCCCATCTCAGGAAAGAAAAAAAAAAAAAGGCTGGGTTTAGAGGCAGGCACCTGGCCTTTTTTCCCAACCATGTGAGAAGCATTAAGCAGGAGGATTGCAGCCTAGGCTGATCCAGAGAAAACTATGAGACCTAATCTCAAAAATAACTCAAGCAAAAAGGGCTAGAGGCACAGCTCAAGTAATAGAGTGCCGGCCTAGCAAGTAAGATGCCCTGAAATCAGACCCCACAACTGCCAAAAAAAAAAATGCATTCAGTAACTGTATCAGCTCAATGATTGATGAGAGACAGGATGAGCAAAGCCATATTTTTCAATCACAGTGCTCATTTTCCCATCATGAAATTCAGGATAGTAGATCTTCATGCAAAAAGATAAATCCTCATGTCCTCTAGAATAATCCCAAATCTTAATGTCAAAACTTAGTGAAGAGTCTTCTCCAAAGACAAGGAGTAGCAAACCAACTTTTCCACATTTTATTTCTCAGCGCTCAATTGTTACAGTGAGGCAATATGTTAAAAGTTATCCACTAAATTGGTCTCATATAATTGAAGAAAATATTGAGGAGAAAGAAAGGGAGAGGTTGCTAAGAGTGTATTAAAAAATTGAGCACTAACATGTTTCTGCTTTTAAATCTTGACACCTAGATTGTCATGTCATAGAGCTTGTGTATACTTAAAAGGATATGGCTTTGTTTGCATATTAGGTCATAAAGAAGAACTGTAGTTTAAAAGTGTTTGTAAAACCATATAAATGTGAATCGTCATACAGATGTCATCTGTAAGAGTGTTCTTATTGTGGTCTGTAAAGTATTTGGAGAAATACTTTCATAGAAGAAAGGAAGAGAATGGTTTGTATAATGCTTTGATTAAGTAAATTATGAAATGCAATGGTTTGACACCTGCCTAAAGTGAAAAAGCTTCAAGTTCACCAAAAGTATAATTCCAGACCGTCCTGAAAAGAAGTACAATGAGATCCTTTCTGGTCTTCTTTTTTATGTGTGATTGCTAATTATCATTGGTAATAACAATGACAGTGTTTGTGGCAATGCTTTTATTTACCTGTATGACTGTACTTTCCAAGATGCTCTGGAATGATTAATTTAAATGGGAGTCATAAATGTCATCAGCAATAGATTCTAGACACAGGAAAAGCTAAGTATATTATGATAATTTTGAAGTTGGCACCAGAGGAAAATATTCATTGTGTTCATCAATAAACTGCCTCTCAATACCTTTGGCAGAGAAATCAACAGAATGAACTCATCATGGATTTGAGCCTGTGTATTTCCTATGTGGGGAAAAAAAATCATTGCTTAATGACTTTGAATTCGTGGAGTATTACATACATAAGGTATCATTGAGATATAAGAACACGTTACCCTGGTTTTTTTTTCTTGTAATACATGCTTTTACTCACTTTTTTTCACTCACTTTTTTTTGTTTAATATTCTTGGACCAGGCATAAAGTTTGGAAAATAATGTTTCCCTTTGCTTTCTTCTCAGTATTGTCAGTGAAGCTGGAGCTTCAATCTACAGTGTCAGCCCTGAAGCCAACAAAGAGATGCCAGGACTGGATCCTAACCTGAGAAGTGCAGGTAAGAAGCTGTGATCCATGGCAAAAAAACATGTGATTCTGAACTTGCACATGCAACAATCTAAATATTTTAAATACCCAAGAAATTGTAAAAGATCTATGACATGCATGAGAATTGGCAAATTAGAAAGAAAGTGGCTGATTGGAGTAATAACTGGAATTATGGAAAAGAAAGGAAAAATACTGTCCTGTTTATAAAGAGCACCACAATGCTCTAGAGAATAGTGAAAAATTAGCCTAAAAAGTCTTTTGTAAAATTGAATTCCAGAGTTTAATAATAAAAATTATAAAAGACTACAGTTTTTTATTATTAATACAAAACATTAATTACTGTGGCTTTTGTTGGCAGTAAGTAACATCAAAAGTTGTAGCTCAAGTGCCTGAATATACACAGGCCTTCAGTTTATTGCTAAATATTTGTCAAATGAGTAGTCTCTCTTGGCTTCCTAGTAGAGGTTGTCATTTGATAGTATATTGCTTTCAAAAGCCTTCTTTTATTTTAGTCGTATTTGATTGCTTTGATTTCTGTGATGTGGAATAGTTAAAACTTACATTCAAAGAAGTTAAAATACTTTTGATATAGCTTGTGGGAGCAGTTGGTATATAAATAAAATATTAGATCTGGCTAGAGCATTTTTCTGTGTAATAGGGGATATTTAGATCACTTTGTTAGTAATGAACCTCTTATTTTTTTCCCTAAATATTCCCATTGGATTTCATTGGCTGTTCTTTAAATCTGTACCCAGATTATACATTTTTGAAAAGTTGCTCTCATCTAAAGCTAAAACTTTTTTTTTTTAACTGTCAAAAGACTTTGTAGCTTCCCTTCAGTTGTTTGTTCTGGGACACAATCCCCTGTCTAAATTTATCTTCTCAAACTTAAATTCCAGCTGAATGTGAAGCTCTTCCCTGTCACACCAGCTCAATTTGGTTCTTAGGAGCTCCTTAGGAGCTCTTTGGTACTTGCCTTATAATAACAATAGTAGTGACAATGGTAGGAGGAGTAGAAATAGCCAGCCTAGTAGGAACTGATAATTCTAATCTTTCTTAAGCACTACTGTAAATGAAACATTGTGGGGATGTACATTACCAGTATTACTTCATTTTATCCTCACAATTGCCCTGAGACAATATCATTATTCTCACTTTACAGGTGAGGATACTAAGGCTTAAAGAGGCTACACATTCAGTAATGTGTGTGTGTAATATTTGTGTACCTAATGTCGATAATAAAATGATGCTTTTCTTTTTAAAAAATAAAATCTAGAACTTCCCAAGTTGTTGTTAAAAGAATATCTTTCAGCTGAGTCTTGGAAAAAATATTTGTGCTGTATTTTCTGGGAGGCAGTAATCCCTCAGTCCTCCAACTAAAAGGTCTGCTATCTCTTCCTAACCACTGGCCCATGTTGGTGCATAATGGCAGTTATAGGTGAAACCAGATTATATCATTCCAATAAGACCCTATGAAAATAGAAGACAATAAAAAGGGGATCCACCATGGCTCTAATTGCCTCTATTTCAAAGTCTAGTTAGCTGTGTCTTCAGTACGTGACTCACTCTAGGTATGGCTTCCTTTTATGTCTCAACTTGCTTCTCTGTGGCAGTGATGATTAATCCCTATCAACTCAAAACACCTACCAAGATACTTTGAGTAAAGTCCAGTCCTAAAGATACATATTCAAAGAGTGGACTCTCCACTCATGGTTTCCTACAGCCCACTTCCTTTTCAAGTATTGTTTTTGACTAGAATCTTCCTGTTTCCTAGTGATTAATACCAAGGATGACTTTATACTTTATTTGAGGCCTCGAGTACCTCCAAGTGTAGATTTTACCTTTAAACACTACTATGGTTCAGGTTATGACTTGTCCCCAGATTCACGTGCGTGAAGGTTGGTCCCTGGTGTGGCAATGTTGACAGGTGTTAGCACCTTTAAGAGGTGGGGACTAGTGTCAGATAATTAGATCATGAGGGTATCACTCTCAGAAGGGGTTTATTCTGGTCTTTTGGAGTGAGTTCTCCCAAGAGTGGCTTATTATAAAGTGTGTCCACCTCATTCCTTTGCCACTTCTGCACATGGCCAGTTCCTTTTCTGTTTCTTATCCATCCTGTGACCCAGCAAGGGCTCAGAAGCCAGATAGATGAGGCCACTCAACCTTGGACTTTCCAAGGTTAAACTGTAAAACTGTGAATTAAATAAACCTCTTTTCTTAATAGGTATTTTGTTATGTCAACAGAAAGTGAGCTAATATAAATTCTCTATAAGTTTACCTTGTCAGAATATAACAGACATGTTAAATATTCATGCAAGCATTAAACATATATAAAAATGACCTTCCTATTACTACATCTCCTTAGCCAGTTTATCAGCTTATTGAAAACAGAAACTGTCCATCCATACATCTCCCATAATAAATACATTGCACAGAAGAGGCATATAAATTGTATCGACAGACTAGTAGATGAAAGATAATAAAATGCTAAAGATTTCTGATTTAAAATGGCAGAATTGAATGTGACTTTTTCCTTTCCTTCCTTCTGAAATCCTAATAAAATAATAGAAACAAGATAGAATGAAGGAATAAACCCATGAGGACAAAAGAATGAGAGAAGAGATAAAAGCAGCAACAAATTTTGAAAGTGAGAGCCAGATAGATGAGTAATAAGTGGTCTAGTTGACTTAAGAATTAAATCCTAAGAAAGCAGTGTAGGAAACAAAAGTAATTAACTGATGGATTGTGGAATCCCTACTGGTTGGGGAAATGGTATGAAGTGCCTTTGGAAGTACATTGGGGAGGGCTAAGGGTGAATCTAAAATAAGCAAGTGGTTGAAAGTCTGTTTTAAAAGCAATGAGACCAAATTAAAGCAAATACTTATACATAAATTCTTATGGCAGTACTAGTCACACTAGCTAAAAGCTAGAATCAGTCCAAATGTCCATCAGCAGAAGAATTAGGAAACAAAATGTGTTCTATTCATGCAATAGAATATTAGTCAATCATAAAAAGGTTGAAGTACTGATACATGCTATAACATGGATGAACTTTGAAAAATATTAAACCAAGTGAAAAAAGCCAGTCATAAAAGATGACATACAATTACATTTATATAAAATATGTAGAATGTACAGACAGCCAATTGTGGTCATCAGGGACTAGGGAGAGATGGGAATGGGAACTGCTTAATGGGTTCATGGTTTTCTTTGGGTGAAATGAAAATGTTTTTAGAGCTTAATAGAGGTGGGGTTGCACAAGGTAAGTTATACAAAGTAGTACTGACTTCTATACTTCAAAATGGCTGATTTTCTGTTACGTGAATTTCACTTTAAAAAGATAAATTTGACCTCTGCTTCTGCACAGTTAAGTAATGCTCTTCTTCAACTTTTGCAGAAGACTGGCTATTTGTTCTTGGAGAAGGGCTCCACAGTGGTACACACCGCTTTCACATGAGAGTAGGTATACCTACTGAGAAACAGGGACTACTAGAATAGAGTAGAGAGGAACAAGCCTTCCATGCAGATTATTGACTTTGACATAACACTCAAAGAAACTAGGATCAGAGGTGCTACAAAAAATGGCAAGAGCACCCTGCAGTGAAGCTCACAGTTGACAAGTCTTACCTTTGAGCAAAGCAATTACAGGCAGCTTTTTAGTACCCTGCCTTTGGTGGATAGTTAAACATCACCTAACATCTAAAGAAAACTTAGAACATTAAAGACAGAACATAAAATATATTGGAGGAAAACAAGCATGATTTGGAGAAAATAGAGATGATGCAGACAAAGGGAAAATAAAGAATAGTTTAACATTCTCAGAGAAATAATATATTTCATTCACATATATGTATACAATTGTAATTTGGAGTTGTTGACTTAAAAAGACAACATGAGGAAGTTGACATATTTTCCTTTGTTCCTTTCTGATTAAGGAAAGGATAAATAGATGAACATTGCATTTTAAAAAATAGAGATGTTTGTTATTGTTAGATAAAGCAACAAATTTTAAAGAGACTATTTTCTAGAGTCTTTTAGGCAATAACTTTATTTGCTCTAGAAGCTTCAGAATTCTGCATATCTCTAGACAGTTCCATCTAGAAAATCCAGAACCCCTGTATACCTTTTTATCCTTTGGATATTAAGACATGTTATGAAGGAGGAGAAATGTTGCTTTCAAGAGTACTTTATATGGACATACAGGTTATGTACTGTGCGACTTAGTTAACCATATGAGGAAAGTGTGTGTTCCTTATGTTTTAGTGTGATAAACTTTACTAAATCTGGGCTCCCTTTTCCCCTTCTTTCTACTGCTTAAATTTTGGTCTCTATGACCCTTATTTTCTTCCTTTATACATTGACTTACATTACCACTTAACAAATTACTATTCATTAAAAAAAATGAAAGTTCCATATATATTTTCTGTCCTCTTTTCATTGGTTTTTCTAACCTACTACAATATTAGACTCTACTCTTAATTTCTGTGGCTTATAATAGGACTTGCTTTTATCTTTTCTAATTGCAGTTTTTGCACACTTCCATTCTTCTCCCCATCCAATATCCTAGCACCTAGCAAAAACAATTCTTCAACTCTATGGATTTGCCTGTTCTAGACAGTTGATATAAATGTATTCATATAGTATGTGTCTTTGTGACTGGTCTCTTTCACTTAGCATAGTGATTCCCAGGTCCTTCCTTGTTGTAGAATGTATCAGCACTTTATTCTTTTTTATTGCCAATCAATACTCTATTGTGTGAATAATGCTACGATGAACATTCATGTATAAGATCTTATGTGGACATATGTTTCCATTTCACTCCAGTATATACCTAGGGGTAAAAATTTGAGGGCATGTGGTAACTATATTTAATATTTTCAAGGTATCTTTTTGACTTCAGTTATGATAATGTTCTCATAATTCATTCTTTACTACTGTTCCCCAAACTTGGGGGCACATTCTTCCTCTCTCTTACTTCTCTCATTCTATCATATAGTAGCCTTTCTTGCTGAGCTGCCTCTTGGTCTGTTCCCTTTAGCAATCCGTTGTCAACCTGATCGTCTTCAACCAGGAGCTTTTCATTATTACCATGTCCTAAATAACTCATTCTTGGTGGTCTTGCCAGCAGGAAATCAGCTGGATCTTCTCTCCAAAGTCTAGACATTCAACTTTTGAGTTATGTTTTAAACAGTATTCATCTTTCTGTCCCCACTTCCTCTACTCTGTACTTAGCTTTTTATACTATATGAAATGAGCAGCATTTGAGAGGGAATTATGAGGTCTAGAAACTTTAGGATCTCTGTCAGGGTTGCTTACTGAGGACACTAATGCCAAGGACTCTTTTAACTTGTTGTAGAATTAGTATGTCTCCTAGAAGCGATAATTTCCATTCCACTCTTCTATTGCATTTAATAATATTAGAATGGAAAAGAGGACACAACAATTGGAAGTGAACCAGGTGGGAAATAGTTTAAAACCCTTTTGTATATTTCAGAAATTTTAAAATATGAGAATCTACCCACACTTACCAAATTATATAACTACTCTAACCAATTTCTGTTGTTTAGATTTTCATAATATGAGTTTTCCAGTAGGGAGAGATTTGCCCATTGTTGATTTCCTTTTGTTGAATTTCTAATGCTGCCTTCCTACACATTAATTGTTTGGATGCCTATATTCTTAATTTGATTTGCTATTGTGTTTTTTTTTTAACTTATTTTGGCAATGTATGTGTGTGTTTGAAAATCAGTCTTATTGCATTATAAAAATAAGGGCTAAATAAATAATATTTGCTTTAGAGAAATTAAAGCATATCTCTGGTATGGGTTGGATGAAATTATTTCTCCTATAGCTTGCTATGCCTGCTCTAATTAACCCTTTGTGATTTTTGATAAAAAGATATTATGTGAAAGCCTTAGAATCCCTGTCTCTTCTGAGACAGAAATAAGCAGATTGTATGACACCAGCTTATTGTTCTCTAAGCTTGCTTTGTGAGCTTCTGTTGTCACTAAATGTTAGACATAATAATAATAAAGGACATAGAAAAGACTTGAATGACCGTGCAGTGAACTTGTTGTTCACAGTAGATCTTATCTCTGGTGAGAGAGGTGGCACAAATCAGTGACTGGAGAATCTGATCTTTACTAAAGGAGGTGATTTCTCTTGCTAGACCTTGAACAGTTTAATAGGAAAACCAGTATGGGATTTCCTTTGATAGTGGTAATGTTTTCACTTAAGTTTACATTCCATCCAACCTATGTAAGTAGGTAACACTGATTGACTTTCATGTATTTAAAGATGGAATCTGTTCATATGTAAGGACTCAATGTAACTGTGCTCCTCAGAGTTGGGTGGGTGGATGCCTTTAGAAGTATCTGTAAGAGTCATAACAAATACCTTTTCTCTAGCTAAATCTATTGTATAAACTAAATTAGATATGAGGTTTTATTAATATTTGATAAGGGTTGATTACAATAAATGGTAACCAAGTAAAAATCATGGTAAAGAAATGTTTAAAGTTCACTTTCAGATTTCTTTTTTTTTTTTTTTGGTGGTGGTCCTGGGTTTGAACTGAGGACCTTGTACCTGTTAGGCAGGTGCTCTACCATTTGTGAACCACACACCCTAGGTCCTTTTTAGCTTTAGTTATTTTTTTAGATAGGGTCTTGAGTTTTTGCTTGGGGCCAGCCTCAGACCATGCTCCTCCTACCTATTCTTCTCAGTAGCTGTGATTATAGCATGTGGCACCATGCCCACCTTGTTGGTTGAGCTGTGGGGGAGGTTTCACTAACTTTTTGCCCAGGCTGGTCTTGAACTGTGATCCTCCCAATCTCTGACTTTCTAGTAGCTGAGATTATAGACATGTATCACTATACC
Organism: Castor canadensis; assembly: GCF_047511655.1. Classification (NCBI taxonomy): domain Eukaryota; kingdom Metazoa; phylum Chordata; class Mammalia; order Rodentia; family Castoridae; genus Castor; species Castor canadensis. The sequence continues at coordinate 39,137,648 of NC_133397.1, read as the reverse complement.
TGGTCTCAAGTTTCTTGAACATGGATTGTGATGGTCATGAAAGAGATGTGATTAGAACTGTTTATTTGTTCACAGACAAGCAGCTAGGACTGTGGAGCATTTCCTGATGCACCTTTGCAGTCATGTTGAAACTGTACAAGTGTTTCCATCACCCAGCAGACTCTATCTCTGGTTACATTAAGATATGATTCCAACATTTATTCATTGTTATCAAGTTCTACTTCTAATAAACATTTGATACATAAATCAATGTGTGTCATATTTATAATAATGCAGGACTTTTAAAAGTAAAACAAATACCTGCTTTCTCGTTAAAGCATGAAGTATCCTATTATGCTTTATTTAAAGAATGCACAGACATTCCTATAAGTATAGGAACAGATAATTGTGTGTTTTATTTTTCTGAATCCTTTCCATCTATTTGTCTCAAGAATGCTTGACAATTCTGATGATATAATTAATTCTGAGATTTTTGTATTCATTTTTTGGGAAAAAAGAGCTTTGAAATTTAACTAAATTGTTGGTCTTTGGTAGGGGGGCATAAGGAGGGACAAGATTAAGGGCTTGCATTATGAGAAACTAACCTAAGTAATTATCCGAGTACTGCTTTTTACATTAAGTCATACTTGTTTTCTGATTCTGTTTTTTCAGTTTCCATAGCAAGGCGTGTACAAGATCCATTAGCTGAGCTAGTGAAAATTGAGCCGAAGCACATTGGAGTTGGAATGTATCAGGTAAAGCAATGCAGATCATTTAATTTATGAAATATATCAATACAAAGGGCATAGTCAAACCATGAATAGTAATTAAGTGCTTGTGGGAATAAATTTCCATTTTCAAAGGTTATACAGTTTGTGGGAAGAGTTTTAAGTTTGTGGGAAGAGTTTTAAGTTAGGAGTTTTAAGTTGTCATAGCAGAAAAGAGTTCTTTTTTAACTCCTATATTGATAATTTTGATCAAATCTTAAAATTCAGCATAGTCAGATTTCAAGACTATTAAAACATTAGATCAAACAACTAACTTAATTTGGAGACTCTCTTCTTCTTACAGTATTATAAAAACGGAGGGAATGTGGAACATGGGGCCATGTTGTCTCTTTACACACACCTGCAGTTCCATCTGCTTGGAGGCAAGAGGATCATTTAAGCCCATGAGTTCGAGACCAGCCCAGGCAGCATAGCAACACTCTGCCTTAAAAGAAAGAAAGTCCTTCTTAAATCTGAAATTGAATATTACCTTACCCTCTGTATAATTTTAATAGGATTTCAGTGATAGGTATAGTAAGCACCCCTAATTTGTGGACTTACTTCATGCAGTTTTGACCAACTGTGGTCAGAAAAAAAATTCCATCTTCATTATGCAGCACAGGTGATGTGGAGAAACTCTCAGTCAGTCCTACTTTATCATTAGTTGTGCTTAAATCATTGTGTGATCTGCTGAGTATATATCCTTGCCTTTAATTTTCTGAAAATATACCTGCCCCAAAGCAAATGGTACCCAAAAAGCAAGATAAAAGTTATGGTAATCTTCCCAAGCCAAAAAGGGTACACATGTGCTTAATTTCAGTGATAAAGTAAAAATTTTAGATTTGTTGAAAGGCAGTATGTTTTTAGCAGAAGTTGGGCAGCATTATGGAGACAAGTCAATCATCCACAGTATTTAAGATAAAGAGCATGAAATAAGATCTAGGTTTTGATGAGCAGTATTAATGGCAGTAATTTTTATGACAGTTATGTAGCCTACTCCATGCAGTCTCAAGTTATGGGTGCTCAGCCTACTGTAGATATATACAGTATAAGTAAATTTGAATAACTTTAGATTATTGAACTGTACATCCTGAGCATTCACAGATTGTTCCTTTTTGGTGGTCTTCTTGGAACCATATACCAGCAGATACCAAGGGTCTACAGAACTATATTGCCCTTTCTTTAAAGAAATACTAAGTCATAAAATCTGTGATTACTAGAAATGGCAGAAAAGACCTTAGAAATCATACAACTCTACCCCCTCATTTCACAGAAAAATCAAAGGCTGTATCATTTTATAGCAAGTTGGCCAAAGAGCTATGATCATCAGACCTGTGATGGTTAATCTTTTTTTTTTGGCAGTACTGGGGTTTGAACTCAGGCACTCACACTTGCTAGGCAGGGCCTTTACCACTTGAGCCACTCTGCCAGCCGATGTGATGGTTAATCTTGGTTTTCAGTTTGATTGGATTGATAACTTGAGTGATTAGTAAAGCACACTTCGAGATGTGTCTGTGAGGGCAATTCCAGAGCAATTAACTAAAAGGGGAAGACTCAACCTGAATGTGGATAGCACCATCCCATAAGCTTGGGGTCTGGATAGAATAAAGAGCTGGATAACATAGATATGCTTCTCTCTGCTTCCTGGCCACCATGAAGTAAGCTTCTCTATTCCACTATGCCCTCCCCATCATGATGGACTGAAACGGAACTAAAATAAATCTTTCCTCCCTTAAATTGTTTGGCTCAGGTATTTTGTTCAGTGATCAAAGTCTGACTAGCACAAGACCTTTAAATGTCCTTGTCTGTATTTGAAAAATGGTTACTTGGCTGCAAGTAGATAGAAATGCCTAGAATCTAAAGTGTATAACTAGAGCAGTTTGTGATATAAGCAATTACCATGAAGGGGATTATAGTTACCTTGTTTTAACTATAAGGTAGTAGTGCAGGAAAAGAGAAAGATTTCAAGTTTATAGAATCCAGGCAGTCTAATGATCAGCATCAAAGGGCTCTTTAAGTAAATCACAAAGACCTAAGCTCCAAGTTTGAATTCAGAGATCATGTTTAATGTGAGAAAGAGTTTGAAATTTCTTCCAACAGCAGGGAGAAGTCATACAAGAGTTTTAAGCAAGGGAATGACATGATTTGTGTTTTTAAATGTTGACTTTGGCCACTCTAGGGAGAATGAATTAGAGGGGAAGAGGAGAAGCAGTAAGGCTAATTAGGAGGCTGTTAAGCCTGGCCAGGTGAGAAATGATGGTACTTGGACAAAGTTAATGACTGTGGAGATGGAAAAGAGTCTGTTTTGTAGCAACTACGTGCTAGTAAGTGAGGGAAAAGGAATTATGAAGGATTTGTTCCAAGAGTTCTGGTATGTGTTTCATGTCTAAGTAGAACAAATTTTGTGGGCAAGATCAGTTTTTCAGTTTTGGACATGTTGGTTTGAGAAGACCATAAGAATCCAAGGAATGACATCAAATAGGAGTTGGATCTATAAGCCTGAGACTAAGAGAAACAGCAATATTAAATTGGAGTATATACTGTTTAGCAAATATTGAAACTGAGAAAGTGGTGAAGATGGTAGGTTGAACACATATTCTTTAACCACGCTACTACCACTACCGGTGTATCAAAAGCTCCAGGTTGGACAGGAAAGGTATATATATGTATCTGCACCCATATAAGTGCATATTTATATGAATAAGTTGGGAATAACTGGAAAAACAAGAAAGGGTCCCATCAGTGGATGGAAAGATCAGGAATTCAATGACAGTCACAAAGAAAATACCTGATAGAGCTATAGCTCAGAACATATATGGGTAGTTTGTTACTGCACAAACTTAAAACTAAAATGATGAATTGAGGAAATTATTTGCCACAAGCTTATATGTATATTATGGTAACTACATATTTCACTGTTAAGATTTTGGATTTTTTCTTGTTGATTTGTACACATTTTCATGTTGATTCATATGAAACATTTACATGAAATATATGAAGTCTCTTTGTACTATTTACCATGAAAGAAATATAAATTTCTGTCTTTATCAAAAGCCCATATTAAATAAAGTGATATTATTTCAACCTAACAGTTGAGTAAAGTTGTAATAGAATAAAAATCTGTGTGGGTGAGAAAGATAACAGTGAAATCAGTATTCACATGTACTGCTGATAGAAATGTAAATTGCTGTTCCTAGAAACAGTCAATACTTGTCAAGATACAGTTTTTAAAAATTCATCCCTTTTACTTGGAAATTCTTTATCAGCTAGTTCTAAGGCATTAATGAGAACTGGTAATATCTATATATAAATTTTCTGTATGCACAAGTAACAAAATATTGGAAGCCTCTACTGTAGAAGAATATTCTGAAGATTTATGGCACACCTATCAGATGAACTATTATATAACTATTAAAATTCAGGCTTTTGAGCCAGTGAGGTAGCATGTGCCTGTAATCCTAGCTACTGATGAATCTGAGCAAGTAGGATTAAGAGTTGAAATCTAGTGTGGGTGCAATATTAAGACCCTGTCTCAAAAAAAAAAAAAAAAAAAAACCAAAAGAAAGAAAAATATATATATTTAGGCTTTCAAGGAGGACTTATAACATGAGACTTTTCCTTCTTTTTCATTGTCTAAAGCGTTCTGTAACAAATATATAAGAGGAAAATTTTGTTGTTAAATATGTATCCATTTCCTTATCCCTGCCAATGGATCTCTTAATTTTATGCCTTGATGTAATGAATTTCCAATACTGTCATAGTAGAATGGCCTTTCTTTTTAATTAGGACCTCCCTGTGCTTTTGGTATAAATTTAATAGTTAACATTCATTCTGATTTAAAATATGAGTAGCTGGACAAACATTGCTGATTGAAACAATGAAAGCTGTTCAAAGAAAGAATGCTAAATAATTAGATGAAATAATAGACACTATAATGTTATTTCAATAGAAACTAAAATTCCTTTGGTTTAATAACAGCTAAAATGCTAAGGGCAGCACTCCAATCCTTGTCTTAGAAAACCAGGAGAGCTGATTTTAAAAACACATGCCTGTCATTATTTCTGGAGAGAGAGGCAACTAGTGTGGTCAAATGACAGCATATCCCTAACTGACCCCTGAAGACTTTGCTGGAAAGTGGCTTGGTGTTACTCCCAAAAAAATACTCCCGGGTGAGACAGGATGATGCAGGGTTGGCTGTGTTGAGTTCTGTGGGACATGGGGAATGGTGATTTAACTTGGCCTTGTCATACCTCAAGTTTAAGTTGAAATAAGTTGGATTTACTTGCTATTTATTTTTCTTTTGACTGTGTTCTTATACTTTCATGCTCATTAATACCTTCATTTGGTAACGAAGCATGTGCAGTCAAATAGGAAAGACTCTGAACAGCCCTTTTCCCCTCTTATTGTGCCTCTCTGGTAGATCACTTGATGATGTTAAATGATGAAATGGTTGTCCAAAATAAGTTTTTGGAGCCCTTAGTGGACTTTTTATACAGGCCATCTTTATTCCTCATTATTGAGGATAACGAGGAGTCCCTGTGAAAAGATAATCATCTTCCCAGCTGAAATTTTCATGGTAGAACCTCAAAGGTATTAATTTACATTTTATTTCACCACCCCCTCTGTGGTATCAATTCATGGTTAAAAAAAAATACAGATAAAGTCAGCTTTAGAAGCTCTATGAACTAGTGCTTCTGCATCTTTTGTGTGTTTGGTTTTGTGGATGAGGATTGAACATGGGCCTTGCACTTTCAGGACAAGTGCTTTGCCACTTGAGCTAAGCCCCCAGCCCCAAAACAAACAAATAAATAGAAACAAAACAACTATTTAGTTAGTTTTGACATAACTTTGTTACATATTTTTATAGTTAAAATGTAGGGATTGTTAAGTGTAGTTTTAGTTTAGGTCTGTGAAAGATAAGATTCCTAATCTGTCCAGTTTTATTTGCTCAGATCCTTAAAAACATTTAAATCTCTAATTATTTGTCATTGTAGAATGGGATACAGAGAAAAGTCATGGACATTCCCATGATTTTTGCTTGAATTTTTGCCCCCTACACTAAAGCAATATTTTGAAATAGAGAAAACACAAAAGTGAAGCTGAAAACTGCTCTAAATCTAAGGCATTATTCATATAGGTACATTTCCTGTCAGAACTGTTTTGCAGTCTTGCCCCTTGACTCTCAGTTCTTAGCATATGGGCTTATACTGAATCCCTGCTTTACAGAGTATTATAAATAAAATTCATACTTAGCCTTAAACTCAGATGTTTCATTCATTTGCGACCATGCAGAGATCTGTGACTAGAAAACAAACTCGTGTATTAGAATTTGCTAATTACTCCTCAAAATTTCAAGTTTAACAATTTCTATTCCAGATATCTTTTTCTTTCAGGATGAATTATGCTTCCTACATTAAAATATCAGCTTTAGTTTTCTTGGGTTCTTAGACATCACCAACCCATGTGATAATCTATGTACGTATACAAGTATTCTAGTGTAGTATCATTACTTAATTTTAAAAGAAATCTGAAATGTTAGTATTATTTGAAGAAACTTTTACCAATAATACCTTCAAATATTAATAGTGACATAACTGTTTGCTTACTCTTTGTATTTCATTGACAATTTGCAGTGAAACTAGACTCGGGTCAATTTCTACTCAAGTTCACTTTCTAGTTTTGATATACCAACACAAAAAATCACTGTCATGATTTCTAAAACTTTTAAAGATATTTTCAGTGTTTAAAACTAATAATATGCACATTGAAAAAAGTTATGACTTGACATTAAAATATGACCATAAGGAAAAAAGATTAATAAATTCTACTGCATTTGATTCTAAAATGGTCATGGATTAGAAAACAATATATAGACAATCCAAAGACAGGGAAAAGGTATTTGAAATGCATAATCCTATAAATGATGTAGAGTATATAAAGATCTGCTAATCAAGAGGGAAAAAAAGATAACAGAAAAATAGGCAAAGACAATTCGTAGAAGAAAAGGCAGAAAGACCTGTAAAGATAAGGGAAAAAATACCACTCTCACTATTAATGGGAGAAATGCAAATTAAATCCTTGTTGGGAATCCCTTCAGATTGTCAGAAATTAGTCTGATGATTCAGATTTTGGCAAGTAAGAAGAACATTAGCAATGCTGTACATTTTTTTGGGTGTATAAATTGGCACAACCACTTTAGAAAGCAATTGGAAGTCAGTAAAGTTGAAGATGAAAAGTCTGCTCTGTTCAGTAGTTCTGTTGCTAGAAATATGTGGCCTAGAGAAATTCTCTCACATCGGCACAAGAAGTTCATTGAAGCACTATTTACAGTAATGAAAATTTGGAGACATATGTCTGTTATCTGAAGAATGAAAAAAAAAATTAGTATACTTGGACTTTTTAATATTACATACCAGCAGAAATAACCCAGTTAGAGCTACCTATGTTAATATAGATACATCTTAAAGGATATAATGTTAAGAGAGAAAGCAGGTTGTAGAATGTGTATAGTATTATACAACTGAAAAAATTCAAAATATAAAAACAATACTATATTATTTCTAGATGTATATAAAGAATATAAAAATAAGCACAGAACCTTAAGATAGTATTTACTGTGGAGCACAGAAAGGGAGAAGACTGGGATCTGATCGAGGTAACCCAGGAGTTTCAATTTTATTTATAATTTCTTTTTTTTGAAGTTGTTTGGTGGGTACATGGTATCTCTTTTACTGCATTATAATATATATTTTTTTGTTAAATGTTTCATATTTTTCAAAAAAATGGAGGAAAGTTGGGTCAAATGATAAAGATGCTTTAGCTTAGGAACTTTGGCTTTCAGTTGGTTTTAATTTCTTCCTTATACAACTGTGTGTATTTTTTAAATGAGACTTTATATAATTATAAAAAATAAAATTATTTTCATTTTTCAGTGAAATGAAGAAGTAATATTATAATATTCATAATATTCTTATAGATTTTCTTGTTTATAACTCTAATCTTGCACCAAGTTAAATATTCTTAAATGCTAAATCTTGATACGATCTTTAGAAAATTTTCATCTCACAAATACAGACTTTTCTCCCGTGAATTTTATGATTAAATATCATTTGTTTTGTTTCCTTGGTAATTTTAGATAAATTTCTAGTGCTTATTTAATGGGTATAGTTGGGTAGAGCAGATGTTTAACAAATTGTAATATAATGTGTTATAGTAGTGATAACATTATTTAATGGGCATTCATCCTTACTATTTTCTTTTCACAACTAGCTCCCTCCCTTTTGCCTAAATTCTCTAAATTAGAAACCTTAAACTTAACCAGGGAAGCCTTTAAAAGTACCTAGCTTAGATTCTATCCCCAGAGATAATTAGTTTAATTGGTCTGAGGGTGGGCTTCACATGTCAAAAAACTTTTTCAAGTTTCATAGGTGATTCTAATGTACAGCTCTGAGAACTATTGATTCACAAAATAGGTCCCAAGACCAGCAGCATCCATATCATCCAAAAATTTGCTAGAAATGCAAATTCTTACACCCTTTTCCCAGACCTGTAAGATGAGACATTTGATGGGGGAAGGGCACCAAAATCTGTGCTTTATTGGCATAGACCTGAGAACCACTGATAATATTTTTCAAGCTTAAATGTACATATAAAGCCTGTTGGAGGTCTTGTTAAAATGCAGATTCTGATTCAGTTGATCTGGGTTAGGCAATGAGATTCTGTTTTTCTAGTAGGATCCCAGGTTATAGCAATGCTGCTGATAGCAAGACACCCTACTCAAGACCTCTTTGGGCCACACAGGAGGCCTACTCAGTCAGAATCTGGTCTTAAAAGATTTCCAGGTGTCTTGAATGCACATTACAGTGTCTATAATGTAGCAGAAAAATCAGGACATGGAAGTATTGAAGGGTAAGAGTTCGAATAACCAAAAGTAAGGTTGGAGGTATGGCTCAAGTGGTAGATGGCTTGCCTAGGAAATGCAAGGCCCTGAGTTCAAACCCCAAAAGTAGCAAAAGTCAATGTTGTAAAACACTGCAAAGATGAAGTAGGATGAGAACTGAAAGTGTGTCTTTCACATTTCATTTTTTAAAATGGGAGGAGGAGAAGATGGGTTGAGCAATGAGAACTAAGTTAAGATCAGATGGGGTAAGACATTCTGATGTGCTATTGCACGGTAAGGTGACTGTAGATAGCAGTAATGTTCTGTACACTTCAGAAAGGTAGAAAAAAGGATTTTGAATGTTTTTAACATAAAGAAATGATAACTATTTGAGAAGATAGCGGTCAGGACATTTCCACCTCTGTTATCTGTATCCCAGAACTGGGAGCATAGTGGGCATTCAGTAAGCATTTGCTGAATGAGTGAATGGTAGGTTTTCAACATAGTTGATCATTTATTGTATTTTTAACTCTTTGTTAGGAGTACTCCATAAAATTTTGCAGCCTCTCACTAAATTTTTTTTGTGGTATGTCTGAACTGTTAGTTCCTAATATTTTTAAAATGAAACTCATTTCAGAAAAACATCTTGAAAATCCTGTTGTTTTCCTTCAGTATTAACATTTTTATCCTTAAAAGTTCTTTGTGTTCAAGGTAAGAATTTGTTTAATTCTTTGGCTGGACAGGGACCATGATCTACTCCTACAATTTGAATTATTTTCCATCAGAATTTTGACAACTGTGTGTGTGTGTGTGTCTGTGTGTGAGCATGCATGTGTAATATCTCAAACATGACATTTTCTTTTTAACACAGTTTGGATACTCAATCCATTGACTAGTTCCCATAAGTGTTTAAAGGTGATAGTGAAATCACTTTACTCTTTTTTCATAAATAGGTCCTTTTCTGATTTTAGTTATATTTATCACATACATTTTTAGAGCCTTAATGTTAATACTTCAGTTACCTGAAAACATTTGTCTCTTTTACATATTCTCAAGTCTGGAACATTGACAGTCTCCAATTTTGTGCCTCAGTGTTTTTTCCCAGTGGGGATTTCAAGCTGTTAGATTTAGGTGGCTGGCTTCATGAAAGCTTTTTTACATACTCAAAATGTGATTTGTCTCAAAGTTGAGGGGATGACCAGAGTAACCAATGCCCCATTGTTATGGTTACCTGTGATAGACTGCTTTGTGTAGTCCAGTGAATGGAGGTGATACTCTATAGCTCTCACTAATTGATCCTTTAAGAAAGCTATTCTTTCCTTACTAAAATCTCCATTGAGCCAGTGATCTGAGGACATAAGATGTTTTTTCAGAAGATGCCTTAGAATACTGTTTTCCTGTAATGAATTTTAGTTAAAATAAGGAGTTGAAAAGTAAAAAGTAAATGTGAATTCTCTCTATGGTGAGTGAGTAAGTAAAAACTTTCTGGAATAGGGAAGAACTGTCTTGCACAGCCTTGTCTCCTTTCTGTTCTTTGTCTTGGATCTTTCTGTGGGAGCACCAGCATTGAAAGGTTTTGAGAATTTAGGGACAGAGAGCATTAAAATGGCCAGGTAGTTGACATGAGAATGACTAAGGAAGGTGGGGAAGGACAGCTATTAATGAGAGAACTAAACTCAATGAATTGCCTCTCTACAATGAATAGTCTACTCTCCATGGGAATAATTCTTACCAGGACAGACTAGAGGGAGCATTTACAGAGGAATGCTCTTCAATTATCACTAAATCAGCAAGTCAGTATATTTAAGGACATTTAATTAATGTAGTTTATACTTTATATCTTTATCTAAGAAAAATCTTTGTTGTAATGGGATTCATTGGAGTGGCATCTTTCCTTTAAAGTGAATTATAAAACTGTATGTTTAAAGAAGTTCTTAATCATTTATCCTTGTTTGATACAGAACCCTGAAATTGGTTAGGTCTCATATTGGTTGTGGACAGATAGTTTGTAGATTATAGTAGAGTTACAAGAATATTCTAAAATGTTCAATTCTGGTAATGATACAGTTATTTTGTTTTATGGGGGGACATAATTTACATGTGAGGAACTTGCATTCTAAGAAAATATTGGATGTAATTTTAAACTTTAGGCAAAAAAACTATGTGCAATATAATAATATTTACATTAGAAAAAATAGTTGAAGTGTTGTGGATATAGCTCAGTGTAGAGCACTTGTCTCATGTGCAGAAGGAGTTGAAAACCCAAGTACTATAGGATTGTGCTAGGTGATTATTGCAATTGAGAAAAGAAATTAAATGTGTAAGTTAGGTTCACTTCTAAGCATTTAAAAACTGTATATTCTGAATATCTGATCTCGTTCAGGAATGTTGATAAATTCATTCCTTTGTGTGTGTTTGTGTTGGAGGGTGCTGATCATGGACTTTAAGAGTAGCACAGGTAAATTTAGTTACTTGTAAGATGACATTGCATCTTGCATTCAAGGCAGGGGGGCATCATCATTACCAGAGTGACAGCATGCATTACATACATGATCGTGTGGAAAAGACTCTGGGGTGTGCATAACATTCAGGTGAACAGTGAACCTTGCCTCTGCAAAGTGATAATAGCTCGATGTAGAGACCAGAGAACTGGCCTCATTGAATTACAGTGTGAGTTCACTGGTAGCGTATGACATCACCAAATCCATCTTATGCTATGGGCAGTTGTATTGCAGTGTCTGGTGATTATAGAAAGGAATTCCAATGGGAGCACTCTGTATTGAGGACAAATTAAATTTATGAGAGTTTTTTTTTCCCCTCTTGCCCCTGTTATCCTCAGTAGTTAAATACCATTGCCAGTTGTAAAGAAAGCTCATTTGCCAGGAATTACATAGAATGAGGATTGTTTCTTAGTCCATAGAAAGAAATACACATGTTGCTTGGCATTTTGAGCAACTAACTTTAGAAAATATCTTTATTTTGGGGTGAGACTAGGTTAGTCAACTGATTTCTTAGGACACTGTTTATTCCAGTGATAAATTTTCTTTAAAATCCAGATCAGGTACCTAAGCTTTTATTGTTTAATATTATTAAAAAGTATATGTTATTTTCAAATGTATAATTGAAAGGGAGAATTTTCTCCTGACATGTTCAAGGCTTTCATTTCATTTATTTAGCATAAGTGAGGCTAAAGGTTTGAGTCCAGTTAGGTTTTGTTGGAGGGCAGCTTGCAAAGACCTTCTGAGGCATGATGTGCAAGTGAGTGTTTTAAATCTCAGAGGTGTGATTATGTCATAACAGCCATAACCTCTGGGCTTGCTTTATTACTTTTATTAAAACAAATCTGTATGGGGGTGCTGTGTATATTTTGTTGATGAAGGAAATGAGGTGGTTAATTTATTATGTGAACAGCACTTTCAACTAACCGCAGCGTGATTCACTGAGAGTGTAGTAGAAAAGCCTAGCTCTGTAGACACGACTGCTTTTTGATTTGTGGGCCTTAACTTTCAACACCAGAGCATGAAGTTTATCTTCAAAATGATTCCTTTTTTTCCTATAATGTTTTTGTCCACTTTTAAAGTTGAAAAATTTCCTTCATTTTATTGTGGCCATTTACCGAATATGAGTAGTCTGAAAAGTCCTTGCCAACAAGTTTAGGGAAAAGGGGGGTTGAGAGTCCATGTGTTGGGAAATTAGAGAGTTGGGTAGCATCTTCACTTTCCAAACCCCAATATATACCTTAGTGGAGGATTCCACAACATAAATTGATATTCTCAACCCTCAGTGAATGAAGATAACTATAGAGGCAGAGGGGAATTTAAGAAAAGTAAGGTGCCTGTTGGTCTTCTGTTTTTGTTGTCTGCATTTATATATAGATAATATAGGGGGAAAGAAAGTCAGTCTCCTGCAAAGTCTCTGACAAAATATTTGTTTAGCAGTGGGTGTGTGTGGTGTTGGGGAAGAGCTGAAGGTGTTTACACCACAGGGAGGTACATGTACTACAGTGAGAGGTTGAAAGAGGACTTGAACGTCTAACAAGCTCTCAGTGTATATAAAGCACTTGTCGTATACTCATAAACAGCCACTGAATGACCAAGAAAAGGTTGTTTTCCCTGGAGCTGAGCCATATCCAGCATCATCCGGTGACGTGAACCTGCCCAGAAGGAGAGTGAAAATAGGCCATCTTCCCAGCATTTTTTTTTTTTTGGAAGACCTTTTCATTTTCCAGATGTGCCCAGTACCAACCATTTACAGACAGAGATACTTCGAATTCAGTTAGACATTTAATTGATTGACAGGAATTAATTAAGGCATTTTGTACCTGGAATATCACAAGTTTCTGCAAAAGCAAGATAACAATCAGTTTTATGTTTTATCTCTGCTTTGGGGTGTGATACCACATTTCTCTTCAGAATTCTAAATTTACACTAAAAATTATCTCACTCATTATATACTTCCCCAAGAGAGTTGGCAAACGCGCGAGAAACATTTGTGGAGTTTAAAGATGACATAGAGAGGGGCAGGTCAGATCTGCAGTTTCTGTAAATAAGGTACATGGGAAGGGAGCACTGGCACCTGGGTAGTGTCCAGGTAAGGTACTAGGCAGGGTACTGGGTAGGTTGTTACTCAGTCTTCATGACCAGGCAGCCCTGGTGACAGCGTGTCCAGACGTGTTGAGACTGCTTCAACCACAGTGATTAGTAATGATCATCCACAGTCCTGACTGTGTAGAAATTTAATCTTCAAAGAAATTGATGTAGGCAGACTTTCCATTTTAGTGATATTAGTTGTACCTTCCCGAGCACCCAGATCTTACTAGTACAATAAAACTATGGAACATTCCAAAAGAGACACTATGTTTGACATTATGTAAGTAGCATTGAATTTGGTAAACATGGGCTCATGTTCATAACATTTTTGCTACTTTTTAAAAGATTGAGATTTTAAAATTATTCTTGGGAGTTTGTTTTTAAATCTGTTACTTTTCCTTATCATCCAAATGTCCACTACAAACCAGTATAGAACTTAACAGTTATTTTTAAAGCACTGATACTGGAGAAGGTAAAGTACTAAGTGTGCCTTCCATTCTCTGCCTTCCTTGGCCTTTCCTCCTTCTTGTCCAATTGCTTATGTGCCTCTTTACTACCTTCCGACTGCCTGTGAGCTGCTTTGTGGAGAGGTGTGTTGTTCCCTAGTCCCTCACTTAGGGATCCCTTCATATGCTCTGAAATACAGTCACGTTTTTACAAAAGCAATCCAACACTTGTTTATAATTTGAAACGTGCTCAGATGTGTGTTGAAAATTTAGGCAACTTTTTCAGTTTTTCAAAATACAAACTCTTGGGCATACTACAGAAGTTAGCAGTAACAGCTCACAGATGGCAGCAGAACACAGGAGGTATCCAGCCCAGTCTGTGAGGTGGTATGGGTGTGCTTTTAAATGAAATGCAGTGTTGCAGTTGAGAATGAGACAGAAGGAATCTTGTTTTGTAGAGAGTCGTTGTGTTTATCATTAAGTATGTTAAAAGGAAATTTGGATTTGCTTAATAGTACCTGAGGCACAGAATTGTGCTCATTGACCTATGCCCATCCTTGTAGTTGAGTAGTTATAATTTGGGTGTGTTTAGTCAAAATTCCTTGAGAGCTAAAGACAGAGCTTGCCTTAAATTGCAAAAGCATTCTCATTGGCACCATCCTTATTTCTGCGTGGTTCAGTGGAGAGAACACAGAGCCCCGGGGCATCGAGGACTGCCTTGGCCTCATTTTTGCATGTCACCTTGGGAAAATAATTTTACTTCTTTGTGCCTTATTGGAAAATATGGATACCTATGTTTTCTTGAGGAGTGTTAAAAGGAGAAAGAAAAAAAATACACATGAAAGTGCCTGAAGGTACAGTTGTGAAATCGATTTAATTTCCTATGATGGGACCATTAAATAAGCAAATTCCATTTACTTTAGTGTTTTTTTTTTAAACTTTAATGGTAAAGTCCTCTTTATTCCAAGTGTTTATTCATGTACTAAGCTTATCAAGTATTCACAGAATCATTTAATTTCAAGCTCATTCACTTCACACCAGTAGGTAGAAACATGTTCGTTCCCTTCTACCAAAAGGGAGGAGGACAGAAGAAGCTGCGTGGAAAGCTTCCTGAACAAAGGATTAGAGAGGTGACTTTGCCGTGGTCACAGTCCAGGAATGAGGAAGTAGAGGTCCATTGCCTGGGCTGCCTCTTATAAATAGTAATGACAGAATGTGTTGCACAGGAAAAGATAGGCATTTAAAGTTGAATTGGAAAATACACTTTAAACTTCTGTTAGTTATTAGCCTCAAAATTTTGTGTAAGTCTATTGTGCTTTACTTGTTATCCTCCTGTATCTGATTCTTCTGTTGTGGTTCACATCCAGTATTTAAATTGACTCAGGATTTTGGAGATGGAAGTGGAAGAGAGTAGAATAGTTAAAAACAAACACAACAGCAACAACAGAAACAAACCCCTTAGTTTGTTGGGAAGCATGCTGTAGTTCTGAATTGGCAATAAAAAACAGCTGTTTGTTTGTTGACAGCCTGCTTTTCCGCTTGCATAATCAAGCTGTTTCTCATCATGTAATTACCAGCTCTTTAGTATTTGAGGCTTGTTGTAAATTTATAGTTGGTTACATAACATTTGCCAAACGTCATAGTTTAGATAAAAAATTAGTGATTCCCCTGTAGTCATTCTACCGAAATGGGAATGTGGTTGTAATAAAAGAAAGATGCCTGAAAAAACTTCTGAAATTCATTACAAACTGAAGGAAATTTGGAGGGTGTTTTGTGTGTTTTCTAAGGAGGAAGTATTGGTGTAATTTACCATCTTATAGACTTATTGTCAATCTGAAATGCATTCTGTTTTGTGTTTTTACAAATATAGGTCTGCACTTGCATAGACAGCAAAAAAGTTTTGTTCTGAACCAGAAGAACTTGCTTGCTTACTGTCTTTCTGACTGTTTTCCACTTTTCTGATGGCAAAGCCAAGAATGAAAGGAAATAAAGTTAAGTTGAGGTCCTTTGGGAGTCACAAGTGATGTTTCAGCCTCCTGGTAGCTTTACCAGCTGAAAAAAAAAGCTGGATGTGTCTCCTACTATAAGGAGACGTAGCTAGGCCATTTTATAAACAGACCCCTTTTCAATCTGGACTGTGCTGCATGAGGCCCATTTGAAATAAGGGGAACTCTGTGTTGTAGGAAAACAAGCCAGAAAGGTGAAGTTTCTATTGCTTCATTTAGTTTTACTCTTCAGAATAGAGCCAAAACACTTTCTAGTCATGGTTAAGTCACAGCCTCTTTAGGCCTGAAAGTCCTCTCCTTAATTAATCTTTTCACAGTACAGAGTTACTTAAGAAAAAGCCTCTCCAAGCTACAGTGCCATGAGGCTTTATTTTCAAAATATTTATTTTATTACTCCAAGGTAACATCACACTTTCTCCCTGGTTTGATAAGTTTAAAATTATAATGGAATTTAAAATATTTTAGTAATTTTCTCCCTTTGATCTCAAAGGCATTACATAAATTAACAATTGTTCTCTTTATAAATATATATTTTCAAAGATAGAGCAGTCTGCTAATAGTCTTTTTGTGATAGAAGATATAACTGGGAGAAGGAATATGTTTATTTAAAATTTGTAAAAATAAAATTTTGAAAAGTATATCTTGTATGTGTATAGTTTTTATTTTCATTATTTGCATTTTGTTTGTACTGTATCATTCATCTGAAGTTCACATCTAATAAGTCATAGAAATATTTTACTTTAAAAGTGTTTGTCAAAATTCTTCCTCTCTCCTAGCCAAATGATCCCAGCTGTTAACAGGAATTAAACTATCAATGATTTCACTAGGTCCCTAGTGACAGTTATTACGTAGGGGTTATTACCAGAATATGACATGTTCTGATTTTGTGGGGTTTTTTAAACTATACCATGAGAATGATATTTCTTTCAGCTACTTTGAACTATTTAATCACAGTTAGTATCAGGACAAAACTTTATCTTAAAACACTAGTTATACCATGAGTTTGGAATCCAAAATTAAAAGATTATGTCTGGCTCAATTGGAGCAGGTAGGAAGTGATGGAGTATAAAGGTGAATATTTTCATATGTGCAGCTGTGCATATATTCTTAGGGATCTATTAGTTAGTCAAACCCTGTTGTCTTAGTAGTACACTCAGGTACATAATTTAGTCAAATGAATCACAGATGATCTGTTTAAAGGCACTCTTTGATTTGGGTTTGGGAAGAAGAAAATTTAGTTACAGTTTTAAGAATGTCATCCCAAAATCACTTAATATTATATTTAATTTTAGCTGCCCTAAGTCTTTATGAACAAAAATTAATCAGTTGTATATAAAAGATGTGCAAATCCTTTCTCTAATAGCCTTTTCTGGGGAGGGCTAGAGTATTTGGAGACATTACAGGATATCATTACAGTTTTCTACTTTATTTCTCTGAGTTACCCTTTTTAATTTGGTAATGCTTTCTCAAAAATTATGCTAAAATCCATTATTATAGAACCATTAAAAAGACTGGTTTATTATCCAGTGATTAATACCCATGACCTTTATTTTTGGACCAGATTCATAAATCTATACATTTTCCTCTGTCAGTCATTGTCTAGAATTTCATTTTTGTTCTGTTTTCCATTACATACCATGAATTATATGAAATTAATTTAATCGCTACTACAAACAAATTAAATGTGCCCTAATCCAGAGTTACGTTGTTTGCTTTTACAACTGTAAGTCATAAGTAATTAATTTTCCTTGGAAAATTAATTCACTTAGCATTCCCAGTAGCATCATATGTTGACACAGGGTTATAGATAGTTTAATATTTTTCTTCAGCATGCTGGCCTCAACTTTAGAAGACTTTAAATGAAAACAAATTAAAATTTATTCAACTGTATGTAATTTGGGCTTATTTAAAATAAGTGTTGTTGTTATTGATGTCATCCAGGTGATGACTCGAAAATTATATTCAAACTTTATAAAATCTCCATTAGTATATTAACGAGTCTGAAAAAATACATATTTTTGAAAAGTTCTTCATGTGGTCATAATGTGTTCTGTCCCTCAGTTCTGAATAAAGATTTTCCATGACAGCAACAGTAGCTTGGAGAGTTTTACTGTCACTTAACTGGTGGGAAAGCAAAGTGGGTAACTTTCTTGTTAGACAGTATGGCCACCTACGGTGGCAGACCATTTTGTCTGATTCTTACAGAGCTTGTTTTCAGTCTCCACTTTCAGTCAGTGGGAAGATTTCCATCAAGGTCATCTGAAAATTATAAAAGATATCTTTTAAACACCTGAATAAATTTTATATTGTCCTTTTCTAACTCTTTCATTCTTTCTTGTTTCTCTTCTTTCTTGCGTCTCAGAAAGACCAAAGAAGAAAATGAAATAAGCAAAGGTCTTTCAGTTAAATGAATTAGGTTTCCCCCCTCACTACTTCTTATATTCTGGGAACTCAGAAAATATGAGCAAACCAAATTTAGCTTTTCTTTTGCATTTTCCAGGAGGTTATTTAGTAAGGTGATTTTTCCCCTAGTTCATATAACTCTATAAAACATATAGTGTTTATTACTTTGTTTATATTTATTTAAGTCACTAAGGTGAAACTCTAGTGATGGTGGCAATGTTACAAGTGGGGGCTTATTTTATAAATGTGCCTTTGTGGCCAGAGCTTTCAAAAATGCATGAGGTTAATAGTAACATGCTCTTTAAGCCTTTTGGAAGGAAAATTTGCTGTTTAATTCCAATGTAAAAGTACTACTAGAATATAAAATCACTGGTGTTATTTGTTTCTATTTATTGTTATATTCAGCTTTTTTGATCTGTGCTCACCTGCTTAACTATGTGCCTTTAAAAGCTGTGTCAGAGAATATGTTTATTTGCTACTTCTGTCATAAGGAAGGTTATAGAGGTGTCCTCTCTGATTCAGTTTCTCTGTCAGAGTGGCCTTCAGAATTAGAATAATGCCTTTCTTTTTTATAATCATCAAACAAAGCAAAAAATCTACATGTGTCAAGTCAAGGGCATTTATGTTTGTACTCCAACCCAAATATAGATTGTTATATGGTCAGGTTTAAGGAAAGGCATTCTTTCAAAAATGACACATTGTAAGCATCAGGGGCAATGATTATTTGAAAAACTTTATCACTAAATCTCTCACCATGTAGCTACAGTATGATTATATACAAATATATATGATAATTCTGCATGTATTCTTACACAGTTTAAAAATGCTTCTGCTTTTCTGAAGCGAACTGGTTTTCTTTATCCTTGTTTTGATATGGAAACGTGAATGTGTCCTTGTAATGTTAATGTGCATTTACTTTCACAATATAGTCTCTAAACTTAAATTTAAATGAAGGGAGATTGTAATATTGTCCCTTATTTTTCATATTATGGTGAAATGAATGTCTTTTAGGGAAACATTATTTTTATAGTGAGCTAAGCAGTGTAAAGGGGTTGTGTGTATGCAAAAGGAGGTCACAAGAGCTGGAATCAGAGGTGCTGAATTTGAGCTACATAATATTTACTCAAAGATGGCAAATGGAAACTTTATGTGAAAATACACAAAAATTATGTGTTCAAGAAACAAAATTTGGAGAAGCAAAGTTTTTTACTTTCCATGTTGATTCAAATGAGAATAGAAAAAAAAAACCTCAAAGACTTCATGATAGAAATATAAATGTTTTTAAAAATTATATAGTGTTAAGATGGTACAAAGTTTGTAACTTGCTAAATAATAGTTGTAACATATATTTTAAACTATTCTGTGCTGTTTTTGACAAGTAACAAGTGTGTGTACCATGAGAACTTTGAGGAGCTTCCTACAGAATCTGGCTCGAATTTGGTTAATAAGAATTTATTTTTAACTTGTAAGCAGAGTATAAATAATTATATTCATTCCAAAATTGCTCCCTAATGTATGGTAAAAGTAGGGTTTGCAGGTTGCTGATACCGTTGGAGAATGATCTGATGTTTTCTAACATGTTGCTATTAAAGGCTCCTTCAGAATGCCATTGAATGGAAAAGTAAATTTGCACCTAAAAAAATGTACAGCTAATAATTTGCTTTCTATTCCACACTGTTCTTTCAAAAAATTTAATTTATATACGTTTGTACTTATACTCACAAAGGTAATGGCTAAATTAAGGTGATATATAGGAAAATAAAGTGGCATTTTACCACTACCTGAGATTGACAAAAGTCTCCCAGGTCTTTCAGAGTGAATCATGCTCCCAGTCATTATCCCATATGACATAGATCTTACATACTGACAATGTGATAAACTGGGTTACACTTTGGTTTGTACTAGAAGCTCAAATCACAGGCAAGGCAGGGAGTATCCCTTTGGAATATCCTGCTTTTATGTTCCTGTTAAGGCTGTATGTCAACCTTTGGCTATAGAAACCAGTTTACCTAGATATTGCCCTTTCCTTTTGTGTCATCATTTGTGGTTTGGGGCCATCTTCAGTCTGATATAAGAACTTTGCTTCAAAAGACCATGTGTTTATATAAGAAGGTGGAATAATTTAAAATGCACTAGAGATTTATGTTAATTGAAGTGCGTGGATTGCCACGTTTGTCCTAAAGCTGTTTATCAGAAGATGAAAATGAGTAAAACCTTTAATGTCTGTCACCCAGTTGTTTCATATTTATTTGCCTAGTAATCCAGACCATTTTTTCCTCCAATATTGGAGAAAATTTTTTGAATTATGATTTTTATCAAATTGGTAATGGAGATCAAAAACAAAAACAGAACCACTTCCTAAAAGACATCACTATTACATTTAAGTTTGTAATTTTTAGAAAAAAGGAACACTAGTTATTTAATATTTTGGGTTTTACTATTTGCCAAATTTATAGAAACCCCTTAACATGTTATGGTTTTATCTTTTTCCCTTCATGCATATAAACAAATGAGGTTTAATTTGCCCAGTGATTCCTACCCTAGAGTGATTAAAGAAATGTATTACATTTGTTAATAACAAACTTGGACTTATTTTAGTGTTATTGTAGACTCTATGTTATAACATAGAAAAACACTCCAGGAGTATGGAAAGAAATACATGGTTCTGTCTAATAAGAACACTTAACACTGGAGGAGTCATCAAGGAGTCTGTCGTGACTGACAAGCATCTACTTTAGTCTTTCTTTTCTTTTTCTTCTGCTTCTTCCTCCGTGCCCCCATAGCAGTGTTGAAGTCAGTCAAAGTACATATACAAAGCTGAGTGAATACCAGTTTCCCCAGTACAGGGGCTATTTTTTCAGGAAGTCTAACTAAAACCAGATGTTTTGCCTAGACCTAGAGCTTGTTGCTGCCAAGCATCTCATCAGAGGTCAGAGTTCTGGGCTCTGAGCCCTGCTAGAATTCTTTCACAAATTGCTATTTGGTGAGGTTTTAATCCTAATGGAAAGAATAATGTGCTTGTAAAATCTGCAGTTATTACAAACACAGCATACATATTGTGGACTTCAAATGAGTACGTATTTCATTCTCATAAACAGGGAGTGCAGATGAATGCCTTGTGTGATAGCTTTAGACATTCTAACTAAAACCTAGTATACAGTTTATGCCACATTAACCATTTGCATTTGTAATATCCTAGTAAAAGCAGCCGTTATCTTTGGGTGACAATTGATAACCAACTCATGCCCACCACCACAACCAATTTTTTTTTAACAAGCTCTACAACCTCATACAACTGTTTGAACATAAGAATTAAAATCACTTAGAACAAAACATTGCATTTTTCTCATAGGAAGATTTATGAATGCTACAGTACTAAATAAAAAGTACTTAGGGTCATGCAAGCAACACCATTTTGCTAAAACTTAACTATCTCATATTTAGAAACACATCTGTTGAAACCAAATTCATTTGCTTAGGTTAGGATGAAGAGTACTTTTCTTTGTGATGGAAAATGTGATTGGTAGATAGCAAAACATGAATTGGGGTTCTTTGGGAAAGATTAAAGAAGATTAGAAAGATTTATTATTGCTCTGCTTAATTAATATTATATATAAATATTATTAAATGCTTATTTGGGGGGCTCCGTTGTTGCTGATTATAAACCCAAGAGAAATTCTCCAGTGAATAAAAACAAAGAATCACTATAGTATGTTAACTAGACTGTATCTATCAAATTCAATAAATCTTTAGTTTTGTGTCAACAAAATAGTGATAGTCCAAATTTCTATGATATAGAAATTGAACTTTTAAAAAAACCTTTAAAAGACAAATTCTTACATCCTTGAATTATGCTATACCATATGAAAGCACCATTTGATTTGAACAGTTTGTAGCATTTATTTTGGGGTAGGATTCTAATTTCCTTTTTGCTTGACACCCAGTATAGGATATAATAAATACATAAACAAAGCTCAAACAGGATCTCTAAAGTCTTCCAAATAAATGAATATCAGTTAACCTCAGGAGCTTCCAAAGCTCTAATAGAACCTAATAATATGTGTACGGTACAGGTAGTGCCTTTCATTTCTATAAAAGAAAATTAACATTGATCTAATCCCTACTGCACAGACTGACCATTGCATTGGTGTTGAGAGGAGTCATTATTTCTATGAACTTATTCTCCTAATGGCTGCTAGCAAATGAAAAAAATATTTGTTGAAGTGTGTGATATAAAAGAAAATAGAAGATGTTTGTGCTGTACTACTTTCTTAAAAATCTTTTTGTTTCTTTCATTCTTTGTGTGTCTTGAGGATCAAGGCAAGAGCTTTGAGCTAGCAAAGTATGTACTCTACCAGTAAGCTATCTCCCCAGCCCTAAAAAATGTTTTCTGATTCATCTTTTTTGCTATGGTGTGCCTCTGAAGATATAATATGGTTGGCAGATCTCTCCCACATAGTTTTATTTTCTTATCTCCTTGAGTGAATCCTGTGTCTCTTCCACAAAAACTCATGGTGCATTGCATTTGGTACTCTATTATTTAATCTCACTGTGGTATATAATTGCTTACAAGGGACTTTTTCTTGGAAGACAGGTACAATATTGATGTATAATACTTTTATTGTCTTTGGTGTTGTGAAAACCTAGATAATGTTCCTTTTTTCATGTGTTCATAAACTATAATTAGTGGACTTTTTTCTCATAAAGTCAGTGGTACCATCATCAATTTCTGTAAACAAGTTGAAAATAAATGTCAAAACTTAAGGTTACATTTCATTCTGTATGGCATAATCATTCAAGCACAATTTAAAAAATAATCTGAGACTATGATCACTTAATGAGAAACAAACAATTTCATATTAATGAATACCCATTTTACAATAATTCTGTCATTTGTAACTTGAATCAGTCATCACCCCCACAAATAGCCCTTTCAAGACATTATTTGCAATTTTGTCCTCTGTTTTCTGTCCTTGATGTTGTGAAAATGGCCGTCTACTGTTACAGGAATGAAAAGAGATCCCGTTCAAACATCTTTTGTGTTTCCACTTTCAGTGAAAAATGTTTTTCAAACCTGCAGCTGGTTATTTCTGCAGGAGTTCCCACTTATGCTCAGATTTGATTGACATTTTGAAATGGCAGCTTTTCATGAAAAGCTGTTAACTTGTAGAATTCAGTTATGGTACTAAGACAGACTGACTTTGTTCTGAGGCTGGGACCTGTCCAAACTAAATAGAACCCTGCATCTGAATTTAATAGTGCTACTCAGTCAAGATAGGGCACTTTTGCCTTTTTTTTTTCTCCAAAACTCTGATGCCTCTTATGTATTTTAAAACTAACTTGATGGATATTCATCCCAACATCTTTCTGTTCTGCAATTGCTTTAATTGACATATATAGTCATTCTCTTGTTCCCTCTTTTGAACATCTAATGGACTAGGACAAGGCTCCATTTTAAGATATAATACTAATTGAGAAGAATTTCTTAATTTGAACTAATGTTACAGAGCACGAACAATTTAAGAATATTGTAACTTTTTCTAGTATAGAGAGTGTAAAATTTTTGGAAACATTGCTACTAGGGATGTAGGTTCATTCATTATGTGAAAAATATTTTGCATATGGCTACTACACAAATATAGTTTGTATTTATTTATTATTTACTCAACAAATAATTACAACAACAATTTCAAGAACAATGTACTATAAACCATAGGAATCACAAAGTATATGATCCATGCTCTAAAGGGTCTCTGAGTTGATTGTTTTCTTATTAGACTTAACTGATAATTAATCCTTAAAAATATACCAAGTTATAACATTTAGTGATGATGGTTTTTAACTTTTCAAATGCCTAGCTGTTCTTATATTTGATTTCTATAATACCCTCATGAGATGAATATAAAAATTTAGTATCCTACCTGGGCCCATTGTGCTGCTTTTTGTGATCCCCTGCAGTCTGTTGGGAAATGTAAACATCTAGAAGTTCCAAGAATTTGGGCACTATTTGTTGTATTACAGGGGCTACTTACCATAATAGCTCTGTGGGATAACCTGGTATCACCTATCTTAAGGCAGAGAACTAAGACAGATAATTGCTATAGATCCTGATCACATTTTAATGGCCTGATTTTCACCTTTTCTGCTCACACACTAAAGTTTCATGGAAATACCTGACTCAAGAAGATTATCTAGTTTGTGTCAATGTAACTGTCTTGTCCACATGTGTGTAAGCTAGTGTTACACAGCATGCCCTCTGAGAGTGTTGCTATAAGGTTGTATTGATCCTCAAAAGTGCTGTATATTAGTTGAATATGAATAAATTTATTTCAGTTATCTCAATTGTTGAGGACACAAGCAGGGTAGAATACTGAAATTCAGGAAAAATACTAAATGTTAATTAATTAAAATAATATTTTGTTCAGCACTGTAATCCTCCTTATCTGCACTTTTACTTTCCATAGTTTTAGTTTGTGCAGTTAACAACAGCCCAAAGGTTTTAAATGGAAAATTCCAGAAATAAAAATCCTTAAGTTTTAAATTTCACACATTTTTGAGCAGTCTGATGGAGCTTCACAGTCTCACTCTGTCCCTCCCACATAGGGAAAACCATCCCTTAGTCCAGCGTATCTGCATTGTTTGTACTACCTGCCTGTTTAGTTAGTAGTTGTCACAGTTACCAGATCACCTGTCCCAGAATTGCAATGGTTGTGTTCAAGAATCCCATATTTTACTTAATAATGGTTCCAAAGTGCAAGAGTAGTGATGCTGGCAATTTGACTATGCCAAAGAGATGCTGTAAAGTGTTAAAGTGTTTCCTTTAGGAATAAAGTGAAAGTACAATAAGGGAAGGAGTGGGGAAGAAAAAGAGGGAAAGGGAGAGAGAGAAAACTTAGAAAAATTGCCCTTTTTGTTTCTGCATGTCACAAATAAAAGAAGATAAGGTTTCTAATATTATTCTTTGTATTTTTTTTTCTTTGGTAAACTAAAATTTTTTTATTGTTGTGCTGGGTAGGGATATATTGTGTTATTTACAGATGTTCTTACAGTATATCAAATATATATTCTTATTAAACTGTAAACTATGTTATTTCACTTTTAATTGATTATTGTACAATATGTGTTGAGATATGGCGAGAAAACACCAGTGATTACAATGGAAACTTTTTTTTAAGACAACAGAATTTATTCTTTCAGAATTATTGAAGTTATAATTTCAAAACCGAGGTGGTAGCAGAGCCATCCCATGGAGACTTGATATAATGTTATTCTCTGTACTAAGGAATAGTGTGCTCACTTTGTATATAAAGTGTTAGCTTCAAATTTGTAATTCTTATATTCTCAGCTTCTGATACGTAACATATTCAGGACCATAACCTCTACAATAACTATTTAAGCCTGTGGAAACAAGCTGTCTGGTAAATACTCTGCTATACTAATTTCTTAGCTTTATATGTCTGATGCCTATTATTTCAAATATATGTTTGGTTTTTCCTTTTGGTTTTCTTTTGTCAAAAGAAACCAATTTGGGGAATCCTGTTTGGAGGGAAAAATTCACTTTTCTATGGAAAATAATTTGTATTCTAAAATTTGTAATAATTCATGAAGGCTAAGAAATATTTTTTCAGCTCCTTACAAGAGTCTCAATGGTTTCTTCCTATTTAAGAATATGGCTATTCAAAGCTGAAGGGAGCTTTGCTGTATGTAGTGGCGTTTGGCTTATAAGGATCTCAAGAGAGTAGGTGGGAAATGTCTACATGCCAGATTTCAGAGTACTTTTCCTCTGGAGCCTTTATAATCTCCTTAGTGAAGAATCCTATAATTTTTTCTCCTTCTGTGGGGGAAGGTGGAATAAATATTTAGCTTTGTAAGTAGAATAAATATTTTGGATGTGATTTGTGGTGAGTTTGTGAGGTGTACTGGTTGAGTAGTGCCCCTCCCCAGCAAATTCATGTGTACCCAGAGCCTCAGAATGTGATCTTGTCTGGAAAGAGGGTCTTCGTGGATATAATTAAGATGAGATCATAATAGATTAGGATGGACCATAGTCCAGGGACTAGTGTCCTTACAGGAAGACATGAACAGAGAATACCATATGAAGAACACATAGACTGCAGAGATGCAGCTGCAAGCCAAGGAATGCCAAGGATTGCCAGCAACACAGAAGCCAGGAAAAGGGGCTGAAACAAATTCTCTCAGTGCCTCTGGAAGGAACCAACTGCTGACATCTTGATTTCAGACTTCGAGACTCCCAAGTATGAGAGAATAAATTTCTGCTGTTTGTGGCAATTTGTTACAGCAGCCCTTAGAAACTAAGACTGGGTGAGTAACAAACAACACTTGACGGCTTGATCAGTTCCCCCTGTCCTTCCGCCATCCCCCACGCTTTGAACAGCATGTCTTACTCCATAGCTCTTGTGTTCAGAAATATTGTAAGAAGCTGAAGGAGCCCGGTCTTGGACTTGAGAAGTGGCACTAGGGAACCTGATTCCCAGACCTTGGGCTATGAGAATTGTAGGCTTAATGTTTTAGGAAAGGATTGGGAAAATTGAATTGTGGTGGAGAGGCGGAACTTTTGCCTCCTCTCCTGTTCTACTGTCTGTTCATAGATAAGTGACCACCAGCTCTTTCCCCGGCATCATAAATTGAACTGGGGTCTCAAGACTTGAAGTTCAAGCATTGAGGACATTATGAAGCAGGGACCTGATTGATCAGAATAGCTTTCTCTCAGGATTGTCATAAGCACTTAGTTACTGTCCCCATGGCACACTGCCAAAGGCCAGATTCCTGGGTGAAGCCAGCCTGCTGGGCATCAGTTTTTCTACATCATTTTGCAGTCAATTGCTTTGTAGCCTGATTTTTTTAATAGATGCTCAAGCTCTTATCCAGTGTGAGCTCTGACATATCCCAGGCCAGAGCTCTCTAGAAGTTCTGCAAACTTATAAGCTTCCTCTTCTGCTGTGTCCTCACATGAATGTTCTAGCCTGCAACTTCCTTCTTTTGATTTTTCTTCCTCAAGGCAGTTAACACTATAGCCTTGAGACAAATCTCTGTTTCAAGTCATTGAAATTCTCTAGTAACAGATACATCATAGAGGATTTGGCAAGGGAAAAAACCCATGATCTTTTTTTCTTTTTAAGCTATTCATTTTTCTTTAGCTTTACTGGGGAAAAGGTATAGAACTCATACCTTTAAATTTAATCCCTATTGAGATGGAAAAGTTTCATAGTTGAGTTATTTCAATAGTATATCTGACTCTTAGTAATAGCCATTATTAAAACAAGTATGGCCTGGTCATGTTTTCAGTCACTGATAGCACATGGTTTTCCATGCTGTCTGTGCATTGGCTTCTTTAATGTATTCCTAACTTTTGTTCTGTGGCTTCACTAGCCTTAATTCTTTCTCTGTTTTTTCCTTACCTCTGGGAAGATATTGCTTCTGTAGGGTTCACATTGTACAGAGAAACTTGCCTCATTGTGACCCCTAACCCATGCAGTAAATCCTCTGAAATTAATTTTGGTTCTTTCTGATCTGTGCCCTATATGGCTCCCCCCAAGATTTCATTATTAGATTTTGACAGCCTTTTAAATTTGTAAGTGCCACAAATTTGTCACTAGAGATGAATGGGTAAAAGAAAATTCCTTGCAGTAGAGGATATGGATAGAATATTTCAAATGACAGATCTGCATCAATAATGTTAATGTTTATGGGGTGATGAAAGCCATGTAAGTTTTAAGCCAGAATCTTGTTTCAGCTGAGTCCCAGAAATTTTGACCACAGAAGCCAAGGCACATTCCATTTATTCCAACAAATGTTTTTTCAAGTCCTTTCCAACTGTCTGAAAGACAGTTGTCCCTCTTGAATGCCTGAAACCTTAAATAATTTTTCTACTATATTAGTTAAAAGCAATACAAATGATGTCTACTGTTCCCAACATGACTCTTCTCTTGCCTTGAGTCCCTAAAATGAAGAGCCAATTTGCCAATGTTATTTTGCCTCTACTTTTTGTGCTTATGCTCTGGCATTAGTTTTGATGAATTTTGCATAATACTTTCTGACTGACTTCTGGCCTTACTTTCATGCCAAAAGCTTGCTTTTTCTGAACACCAAGCAGTCCCAGGGCCAGGACTTGTTCTTGTCTCTTACTAATACCAAGAATTACTTCCGATTTTATGCAGAAGAACATTAGTATTTGGGGGACTGAGAAATATATTCAGATGAAATTTAGAAGAAAAAAACCATGAAATTATCCTGACTATGATGGCAGCTAGTATATTTATGTTATTTTTTTAACTAAAAGAGAAGGATAAAGAACTATAAACTAGTATATTTTTGTCAGTTTATTTGCATAGCATTTCATATTTTTATTGAAAAACATACTAGCATGCTAGGTACTCACAGCTATGATTACAGCTACTTGGGAAGCAGAGATAGGAATGTCCTCAAAATCCAGCCTGAGGCAAAAATGAGATCCTATTTGAAAAACACCTAAAGCAAAAAGGGCTGGGGACATGGTTCTAGTGGTAGAACCATTGAAGGCCCTGAGTTCAAATCCCAGTACTGCCAAAACCAAACAACTACAAAAAATTCTAAAAAAAAGGATTAGAAACTAAGTTATCATAAAGTTTCTCTAATGAGCTAAAAGCAATTCTTCTGAAGAAGAAGAAAGAAAGGAAGGAAGCAGAAAAAAAAAAGACAAAAAATTACCCCAACTCCATTCCAAGTCTACAAGTTTCCACCCTGTAGATACTAACAAGCTTATCATTTATTTACCAGTTATCTGGAAATGATAACCATAATGTAGTAAGCATAGTGATTTTACAGGGGAAATTTCATATTACACATATTACAAGTTTTTACAAAGTCTGGTTTCTCAAAATGGGCCATTTCAATGCCGGGATGTTCAAGTCAATTATAGTAATAAAGAAAACAGTACTCAGTACTGGGTAGTGAAGAAAAGGCATTGTTTTCTCCATTTTACAACTGATGGTAGCAAGGCAGCCGAGTATTATTTGACATGCTCGGTTATTCTTACTACCATTTATTTTCATTCATTTCCTAACATTAAGATAGCACAGAACTGGCATGTGACTCAAGAAGTAAAGCACTTGTCTAGCAAGCATGAGACCTTGAGTTCAATCTCCAGTATGACCCCTCCCAAAAAATGTGCGAGCTCTGCAGTCTAGCTGCTTGAGTTCAGTTTTTAAAATGAAAAAATTTTGTACTGGGGATCAAATTCAGGCCCTTGAGCTTGCTAAGCAAGTGCTTTACCATTTGAGTCACTGTTACCAGTCTTTGAGATCAAATTTTGACTATACCATTACTCATTATTCCTACTATGGAATTGTAAATTGTAGAATGTTAGCTTTGAGAACAGTGTCCATGAGACTGTCAAACCCAATCCCCTTTGTCTAAAGAAACTGAAACCTCCAAAATTAAGTGATGTGTCCACTACTAGTTTGTGAACTATATTCTTTCACCTTTTATGTCCTTTCTACTACAACTGTGGTTTCAGACTTCTGAGTTCATGGACTAGTAAAATAATTTTTTTTTAAATTGTGGTAGCCAGCCTCCAAGATGGTACTCAATGAACCCTGACTCTCGTATAAACATCCTGGTCTACTCTCTTCTTTCATTGTATTGGTCTTTGTGACCAATAGAATATAGCAGAAGTGATGATACTCCATTATGTCATAAAAGATAATGTGACTTGTGTTGTGCATGCTCTCATTCCCTGGGTTCACTCAATGAGGAGAGCTTTGGGTCACTCACTGTGAGGGAGAACTTCCATACCATAAGCAGCTGTAGGTAGTGACTCATATGGAGAGAAATGGAGCCTCTGGCCACCAGCATCTGAGGAATTCGAACCTTCTATGAGTGCACCATCTTGGAAAAGGATCCTTCAGCCTGTCCAGGTCTTCACATGACTGGCCCCTGTCTACCTTTTAATAGCAGCTCATAAGAGACCTTATGTGAGCCAGGACCATCTGGTTAAGTGCCTCTGAAACTGTGCAAGATACTAAACATTTGTTGTAAGTGTCTAGGCTTTAGGATAATTTGTTGCCCTGCAGTAGGTAAGTAATGAAATGGGGTCATGGAGAGCTGGTGTATTTCTAGTTTTTCCTCGTCACAGACAAGGAAAAGACAAAGGACTATCTTAGTGCCAGAACAGTAGGAATGTCATAATTATACAGTAAATGAGTTACTTAAAGGAAAAAAAATTATCTCATTGAAAAATTATTCTTTTCTTCACACTTTGGTATTTTTTTAAATCTTTGGGTTTTTTATTTTTTATCTTACATTAATATGAGATTTAGTTGTGATAATTTCATACATGCATACAGTGTACCTTGAACACGTTCACCTCCATTATATTCCTGTTCCCCCTCTTTTTTCTCCCTGCGCCTCACATTTTGCTATTGACCATGGAAAACTTTGTCATCAAGTAGCATTTGGGAACTATTGTACTTCATCATGCTGTATTTCAATTAGTAACTTTCAGCTTTGCCCTTTTCTTGTCTTCTGAGGTTTGCCAGATAAAGGAAATTTTGTTGTCTTTTGAAGTGTGGCTACAGAAGAAGCAGACTTGGGAAGCTCAAGTTGTATTTCTTAGTTGTGGTGAAAGGTACAACAGCACATAAAGACCTTTAATCTTGTTCACCAGTTTCTCTGTTCGTAGACTTTCTCATCTGTGAACTGAGTACTATAATATAACCCCTTGTAACCCTTTCCAGCTCCCAAAATTTGATATCCTACAAAGAAGACCTTTGGAAATCACTCTTTTCTCATGTACTGTTTGCCAACAAAAGGAAGGTGACAATTGTAAAACCTTTACTTTTTTCCATTTTTAAAAATACACTTGTTAAAAATCAAATTTGGAATCTGATTAGGACAAATACAGTTACCCAGAAAGAAAACAAAAACAAAACCCACCAGTTGAAGGGACATATTTATTTCTTTTCCTCTAACTCTGATATGTGCATACTTATACCCTAACCTCCATGTTTACTGTTGTTCCACTGTAAAGAAACCAACCAGTAATGGAAATGTCCCAAAGCAATGAAGTTGCCTTTGAGAAAGAAGTGCATCTGTCATTCATAGCTGAGTTGATTAGTTGGCAAATCATAATTATTTTCAGTGTGTCAAATAAAATGGTGCAATTGATCTTTCTTAGTGACAGAAGGATAGAAAAATTAGAGGGAAAAGGGACAGGAGAAAGTAAATTACAGTTTTATAATTGAAAAGACTAGTGCTCTGTCAAAGCAAGTTGCCATATAGTCTCTTTAGATATCACTTATCCTTTTTTTTCCTGAGATTGCACACTGTTAGCACTTACATAAGGTTTGTAATAAGAATGTGATACAGAATTTTAAAACTATATTTGTTTTCTCAGAACATTTTTAGCTAGAGTAAGTCTTATGAATGAATGGAAAATATTGTAAACAAAAATATGTTCATGATTATTAAAAAGTTTTCCTTAAAAATAAAGTAGGCAAAAATGAATATATTTTCTTTGCAATCCAACAAGAGAACTGAAATTTGCATGCAAGATCAAGTAATACCACTTGATCATATTACATATTGATCATATTGCATGTGTCTAAAAGCTTGTTTGGGCTTAAGCTGGTGGTACATGCCTATAATCCCAGCATTCAGAAGGCTGAGGCAGGAGGATTGCAAGTTTGGGGTCAGCTGGACTGCATAATGAGACTCTGTCTCAAAAAAAACAATAAATAAGTAAATGACCAATCCTGAGTCTATTAAGTGATAGACTCTTTGTATTCAGTTTCCCTCTGGCACTATGACCTCTGTCTCAGTTTCCTTTCTGTAAAGCAGAGATAATAATACATTCTACCCCACAAGGTTGTGAGGGTGAATTAAATCAGCATTGTAAGATTCCAGATACGTACTAGCAACCACTATAAATATTTTGTTATTATTACCATAAAATGAATCTTGTATGAGGACACTGAAAATTTTTGATAGCTTAATGTAGATTCCCTGTAATACTTTGCATTTTACTTCCCCATGAAAAATAACTGAGCAAAATTAAGAATTCTTACCTGGATATTCAGCCCTTTCACAGACAGTTACTTATCGTTTACCTGTTACTAAAGATTACTTACCTCTGGCTATCTATGCACAGATACCCTGTACAAAAACCAATTCCAAATGCATCAAAGATCTTAAAGTAAGAAGACATGAAACTTCGAAATTACTCCAGGGAAAACTCCAGAAGAAATAGGCATAGGAAATTATTTTCTGACTAGAACTCCAAATGCCCAGGAAATAACAGCAAGAATTGACAAATGGGATTACATCAAATTAAAAAGTTTCTGCTCCTCAAAAGAAACAGTTACTATTCTCAAGAGACAATCCACAGAATGGGAGAAAATCTTCACCAGCTATTTAACAGATAAGGGATTAATAGTCAGAATACATAAGAGCTCAAAAAACTAAGCTGCAAAATAACAAATAGTCCAGTTAGTAAATGGGCAAATGAATTGAGAAGACACTTCTCAGAAGAAGAAATACAAATGACTAATAAATCCACAAAGAAATAGTCAATATCCTTAGTCATGCAAATCAAAACTACACTAAGACTCCGTCTCACTTCAGTCAGGTGGGCAGTCATCAAGAAAACAACAAATACTGACAAGGATGTGAGGAAAAAAGAACTCTCATATACTATTGGTGAGAATGTAAGCTACTATGACCACTATGGAAACCTGCATGACAGTTCCTCAAAAAACTAAAAAGAGACCTACCTCATAACACTGCCATACCGTTATCCAGCATATATCCGAAGGAGTACAAATCAATAGACAAGAGGAATAACTGCATGCCCATGTTTATTGTAGTTCTCTTCACAATAGCTAAACACTATATATACATACGTATATATATATATATAGAGAGAGAGAGAGAGAGAGATTACTCAGCCATAAAGAAAAGAAAAATGAACTTGTCATTTGCATGGAAATGGATGGAGCTGGAGATCATTATCAAGTGGGATAAGCCAAGCTCAAAAAGCCAAATATTGCATGTTCTTGCTCATTTATGGAACCTAGATCTAAAGTGTTGATGATGATGTGGTGATGATGAAGATAGTAGGACATGAATGTAAATGTGAAGTCTGGAAGGATCAGGGGAGGGAGAAGGGGAAAGGAAGAGATTCTGATAGGTGAAGAGGATTGAAGTGCCCTTCATATGTACACGTGAAGATAGCATAATGAAACCCACCAAATGCTATTTGAAAAAGGGAGATAAAGGAGTGGAGGGGGTAAACTTGTTCAAAGTACACTGTACACAAGTATGGAATTATCACAATGAAATTCCCTCATATTATTGATGTACACTAATTCAAAAATAATATTAAAAAGATTAAGCACCTCTTCTAGTGAAAATTCCTGGGTATCCATAAGAATTATGGAGGCAAACTCCCTGTAAACTACTAAGGAGCTATTATTACCTGCTCCCTTTTGCAGATGGATTTCAGAATGGCTTGTATATAGCAACTGCAAAAATAGCCTAATTCAGTTTTTTGTTCATTCTCCTGCTTTCAGTATACACATTACCATTTCTACTTCTTGATGGTGCTGGATATCTGACCTGCTATACCCAGCCTCCCTCCCAAGGTTTTAGTATTATGTTCCTCCCATCTATCTATCTGCTAGACAGTTCATCCTTTAATGCTTTGCTATAGATCTCCCTGAACTCCAAACTCCATGTATCTATCTGTTAACTAGATCTTACAATTTCAAAGTCTAATAGGCTTCCCAGATTTAACATGTTTATAAAAGAACTCTCAACCTACTTCCATGAACTCTCCTCCAAAATTTAAAATTAAAGCCACTGGTCTCTTTGTCTCTATCCTTCCCCACTTCACTGATGGCATCACCATTCACCCAATTAGTAAAGCTACAAACCTCATTAAAAACTTCTTTTTATTTAAAACTTGAGACCACACTCAGGTCTCCTTAGAGGCCACCCACAGCTCCTTGCCACCTGGGCTTTTCCAGTGTGATTGCTTACTTCATCAAGACATTAGGAGACTCAACTTTACCCTATAATGTAATGTAGTCACAGGAATGACATCCTGTCATTTTTGCCACATTCTACTTAAGAGCAAATCACAGGTCTTACAGTCAAGGAGAAGGGATTACACAAAGGATGGATATCACTGAGGGTCACTTTAGAGTCTGGCCAGTAATTAATGATAGTCAGTTTTTTTTCCAGTGCTAGGGACCAAACCCATGGCCTTGAGCATGCTAGGCAAGTGTTCTGCCTCTGAAGTATATCCCCAGCCCTCACTGTGTCAGACAAGCTTACTATTTCTTCCCATTGGAATGAAGAACTGAGTTGCCTCTGAAGTTTCCTATTCAAAACCACAAATATTTATGAGAGACTTACTTTATGAATCAAAGACACTCATGCCTCAAGAAAAAGGAAAGAAGTCTTAGAATGTTAACTATATGATGATTATGGCACATAAAGAAGATAGCAAGATTGCCTTTTCCTTCCATTCTCAGTGTTAGAAAAAAAGGCTTTCAGGTTAAGATGGAAATTAGTTGCTAATTTATTTTAAAAACCCAAGTTTATTTAATTAGTTTGAAACTGAGATCTACTCTAATTGAATATTTCCCTTAAGGTTTGACCAATTAATAAAATGAAGAATTATTTGAGTCCTGACCTTAGTTGGGCAGCTGATCCTTTAAGGACAGTGTTTAGTTACTATGTCCCAGGTTTCTTTCTTTGCTGGAGAGAAGTTAGTGATTCCAGAGGCCTTCAGTTTTTCAGTTTAACTCTACAACCTAGCCCTTGTCCATGCCTCATTACTCTGGGTCAGATAGTTGTGCTTATACCTAATCTTGTATGACCCATAGAGATATTTTAGAAAAGTAAGTCATTATGCTACATTGAGTGTTAAAAGTTTGTGTCTGAATGGAACATCTTCATATCAAAAATATTTATTTGCAGACCTGTTAGTTGTATCGTTGGGTTGGTAGCTATATCAAGGTAATGCTGTTTCTGGTAGTGGTGCCTAATCAGTTTTTAACTATGCCAGTTATGAGACAATCTGTCTGTGGTAAATGGCATTCCACAAATGAGCTTTACAAGGCTTGATGGAGCTGACAAGTGCGGCTTATTTCAAGTGTTTCTTTGCGTTTTGGTTTCAAATCACCCAGTTGCTTCTGTTATTTCTTGAGTTCACTTTTTATTGTGTGAAAAAATACTGCACTTTAGCTAAGTTCATGATAGAAGCTTAAGTTCTATTGAGTCTCCCGGAAAAAAGACCTAAGCATTTCCAATTAAAAGCATCACAGATTATTCTGACTAGGATGTGAGTTAGCAGGAACTCTGTATTGTACTAGAACCCTTACCAGAAACCATTGCATTAGGATGTGGCAGCTTGCAGTGGGAGGACCTGTAACATGGTTAATCTAATGTGCTATATGTTAGGGCTTCTTAAATGATATTTTAAATTTTTCACCTATGAGTTTGCTGTTGATTATGCCTGCTCAAAAGGGTTTTCTATAATATGCATTTAGGTTGTACAACTATAATACCCTGAAGTAATTCCATGCCACTAATAGCTCCTTTTATTTTAGGATAAATCCCCCTACTTTTACATTTTTATTAGCGCATAATAGATGTACATGGGATTTCATTGCGATATTTGCATATATGCTTACAATGTACCTTGGTTAGGTTCATCCCCATCGTCATTCTCCCTCACCACCTCCCCCTGTTTAAAACGATTTTGACAGTTTTCAATGGTCTATTCCCATTCACATATATATAATACATGGGCCATATATATTCACCCTTCTTAACCCTCTTCATTATCCTCCCCTAACAGGACCTGTTTTACATTCCTGTCCTTCATTATTTAAGTGTATGTTCATTGTTAAGTGAAGTTTTGCCTTGGTATTTTACCTGTGAATCTATTGTACTTTAATTAGTCTAACCCCCTCTATGACTCTTCCTTTCCCTTTCCTCCTACCTTGTATTGTTCGATGGCTTTTGTCGGAGCCAGCAGTGGAACCTTGCCTATGTGAGTTGGTATCTGGCCTTGTGAGAAAGCTCCAGTTCAGTTCTGCTTTCTCACAAGGCCAGATACCAACTCACACAGGCAAGGTTCCACTGCTGGCTCCGATAACTTTCAGTGTGTTTTGATGTGCCTTCTTCCTACACAGATGCAATGAATTTCAATATTATTCACTCAAGTCTTTTCCTCTCCCTCTTCCCCCAGTCTCCTCAAAAAGTTCCACTATTGGAAACATGTTCGTTTCTATATGTATATATGATTATGCTTATATTTGTGTATAAGTTAATCTTTTGAATCTATCTTCCATATGAGAGAAAACATGTAACCCTTGTGTTTCTGAACCTGGCTTACTTTATTTAACATGGTGTTCTCCATTTCCATCCATTTATCTGCAAACGACATAATTTCATTCTTCCTTATGGCTGAATAATATTCCACTGTAATATATCATACTTTTAAATCATCATCATATTACTCATCATCAGTTGTAGGGTATCTGGGCTGTTTCTTGGCTATTATGAATAGTGCTGCAATAAATGTGGGTGTGCCTTTATTGTATCCTGGCTACATTCCTTCAGCTACATGCCCAGCAATGGTATTGCTGCATCAGATTGTCGCTTTGTTGTTAGTTTTATGAGGAACCTCCATACTGCTTTCCATGGTCAGAATAACCTTTCTTCTTAAATGGAACCCCTAACTTCAGCAAGAAGAACCCAAAGGATGAACTGCTAGAAATTTACTGTGGTTGTCCCTTCCTTTTTTTCCAGTTTATCAAGTACCTACCTTATACTAGGAAGCATGTTATTTATTAGAAAGTGGGAATACAAACAATAGTCTAAGTAACTAGAAAACTACAAAGAGATCCTCAACTAATCTAGTACTGAGAAAGTGCAAATTACAATGGCAGTAGGATTCAACACCTGCTGTGTGCCAAGATACTGCAACAAGCAAAACACATCTGTTTACTTCTGCACGTGCACACACACACACACACACACACAAACTCTTGTGTGTGTGTATCAATGACAATGCATGTATGAAAATAAAACAAAGAATAAGGAGATTATGGAGGGCAGAGTCAGAACCCAGACTTTGCTCCTACCAGTGAAGAAAGCTAAGAATGGAGTATCTTTCGTAGTATGAAGCACCTGGGCTCTCTGTCACCATGATCATGTGGAGAAAAGAGGCACACAAATAACAGGGAGCCTTGCCTTTCCATATTAATGCTATGACTCTGTGCTGGAGTGTCAGCCTCAGGTGTAACTGGGAAAAATGAACTATCTTTAATAGTAAGGAGCTGGAAGCCAATTCATATCCAGCTGCACATCTGGCTGCGTACATGTATGTGTATATATATTTTGGGAAATTAAGTGTAATTTTAGAACTGGAAATGTCAGGGAGCCTTATTTCTACTTTCTAGAAAGATTTTGTTTTAACTTTGTATTAATTATCACCTCCCCCCCAACCTCTGCTCCCTCAAACAAAACAGTTTACACATTAGGCTGTCAAAATGTCTGTGCATGAGGAGGGCACTTCCCTGACCCTCTCCCCATACACACACTCATAGTTTCAGATCAAGTTTTCTACACACTGTTTTACTTTTAGTTCATTAGAAGGAAAAATTCTCTGTTGTGGCGAAATCTTTGTACCCTAATTTTTTCTGAAGTCTTTTTTATGACTAAGCCATAAATCTCTAAAAATAAAGATTTACAGTGGAAATCTCGACTCCTTTGTATTATGTCAGGTCAAAAAGTGTCACTAATTGGTGTGCATTTGTTCATGCCTATGACATGAGCAAGGATTGTGTTTTAGCTGGGTGACCACACATGGAGCAGATAGGTGTGGTCCAGTTCAGATGTGTTAATAATTTCCTAGTTTATGGTGAATGAAATAGTGTCAGGCATTGGTTTGAAAACGTATGTGAGCAAGGCAGGCATTTAAGATTTATGAATCTTTACTTGGCTAGTATTACCCCTATCTTTCTTCCACCATGTCAACCTGTATCCACTAGGGGACATAAGAGCACCTGCTGGAAGCCAGAGTGAAAGCCAGAATAGATTAAAATTTAAACGCTAAACTGTTATGATAATACATGAAAAAACTCATTTTTACGGTTTATAAAGAAGTTATATATTTGCTTAAATTTTAATCACTGCATGTTCATTTTTTTAACTGAGTTCTCATGTGGTCTACTGAAGCTGTGCTGAGAATGATTCAGAATTTCAAAATTACTTTATATAGAAAAGAATTACCTTTTAGAGTTAGAAGTTGAGACATCTGGAGAGGACATCTACTATCACATTCCAATGGACAAAACTCAGAAGTGTTCTGTATTTTGTACCCCAGCCACCACCCGTTCCAGTGTAGTAAAATCTGACAGATGTAACTAAGGACATCTATGTTAACTTCTAAACTGATTTATCTGAGCTCAGTTTAGAAACTTAGGTTGGATTGCTGTTTATTTACAGTTATTTTTAGGTATAATCTATGTATTAAAAATGCAAGGATTTTAAGTGATGAAAGACGTTTGTTTTTTAATTGAAGCACTTATTTCACTTAACATGTAATTGTCCATATAGTTGAATTAAACTCTATGATTCTATTATTATTTGATTTGTTTTTCCCATCCACCTTTTGGTCCTCTTTTTCTTTTCTGACTTATTTTAGGTAGAAATCCAATCATTTTTGTTTCTTATTTTAATTTTATTGGATTTTCAGCTATACTACTTCATATTTTTTTCTTAGTGGTTATTCTAAGGATTATAATATACTTATTTTTTCATTGTCTACAGTGGTTAATATTATACCACCTCACCACCCTCCTTCTTTGCACTATTGCTTGTACACATGTACATGAAACTATATATGTGTGTGTGTGTATGTATGTATGTATATATAACACAAACTGTATATGTGCATTTGTTATATGTATTTCCCAAAATACCATGTTATAATTTTTGCTTTAAATACTTACATATCTTTTAAGTAAAATTAGAATACATGCACAATTTTATGTTTGTCCACATATTTTCCATCTGTTGTCAATTTTCTTTAGTCTGAAAAATTCCTTTTAATATTTTTTGTAGCGCATGTCTGCTGGCAGTATGTTCTCATCTATCTGAAAATGCCTTCATTTTTCCTTCATCTTTGAAAGGTATAGAATTTGCAGTTGGCAGGGTGTTTGTGTATTTTGATTTGGCACTTTAAAGATGCCATTTCATTGTCTCCTAGCTGCTATTGTTTCCCATTAAGAACTTGCCCTTCCTTACATTGTTTCTCCATTTACAATGTGTCCTTTCTTTCTGACTGCTTTCACAGTTTTCTCTTTACCTGTGTTTTCCAACAGTTGAACTATAATAGTCCTAGATGTGGTTTTCTTGTTTTTATCTCTCTTGGTGTTCACTGAGTTTCTTGCATCCATACAATGTTTTTCAAAAGAATTGGGTGTGTTTTTGATGTTATTTCCTCAAATATTTACTTCAAATATTTCTTCTCCTATTTACATGGTTTTTTTTCTGTCCCACAGATCACTGAAGCTCGTTGTCTCCCCACTCCTTATATCTTCATCTTCAGATAGTATGATTTCTGTGAACTCTCATTCACCAACTTGTTTTTTTTTCCCAATCTATTAAGCCTGTCATTTTTTTTTTCAATTTCAGACACTATTTCTCTATTCTCTGGTTATTATTGCTTCCATTTCTCTTCCTCTATTTTCCATCTATTCATTCATTTGTAATCATGTTTTTCTCTTAGTAGTCCTACAACTACTTAACATTCTTGTCTGCTGTTTCCAACATCTGGGTCACTCTAGATTGCTTTCTGTTTAATGACTGATCTATTTCCCATTACTCTGTTATAGGTCATACTGGCTCGGTTCTTTGTATACTAAACTATTTCTTACTGTATTATGCATCCTATGTTGCTGAAAATGCTAATTTTGTTGTCTTAAAAATATTGAATTTTTCTCTGACAATCAGGTAATTTACCATCAGACCAGGTTTTAGAACAGTTTTAGGTTCACAACAAACTTGAATAGACTGTATAGAGAGCTCCCATAGACATAGCCTCCTACACTATCAATATCTAGCACCAGAGTGCTATGTTTATTACAATTGATGCTACTGTTTGACTAGAATTGTTTTGAATCTATAGGTCAAAAAGGGAAGAACCGCTGGAGGTATGGCTCCAAGTGGTAGAGCTCTTGGTCAAGGCCAGTACAACCAAGAAAATATATATTTTAATAGGGGATAGGAAGAACTAACATCTTGATAATATTGAATTGTTTTATCCATGAACATGGACTCTCTACTTATTTAATTCTTTGATTTATTTCACCAGAGTTTGTAGTTTCATCGTGTAGCAAATTATATATAAATATGTATCTATATATTTATATATAGAGAGAGAGAATATAGAGAGAGAATATATATAGTCATATGGAATATATATACACATATATATGAACTCTATATATATAATTAGATTTATACTTTATTTCTGGGGTGGCAATATGTTGGCACATATGTCATTCATTCATTGATGATATATAAGAAAGTGATTGACTTTTGTATGTTGACCTTTATTCTGCCTCCTTGCTATAACCACTTATTAGTGCTAGGAGAGTTATTTTGGTTGATACTTTTGAATTTTTTGCATAGATAATAATACCAGTAGTGAACAAAGACAGTTTTATTTCTTCCTTCCCAATCATTATACCTTTTATCTTCTTTTCTTGTCTTACTGCATTAGCTAAGTCTTGTGGTATGACATTGAAAAGGTCTTTCAGTATGATGTTTAAAAAGAGTGGTGAGAAGGGACATACTTGCTTTGTTCATGATCTTACTGAGAAATTGTCTAGATACTTACCGTTAAATATGATGTTAGCTAAAGGTCTGTTTGGGTTTTTTGTAGATATTTTTAATAAAGTTGAAGATATTCCCCTTTATACCTAGATTACTAGGAGATCCTTGCCATGAATGGAGGTTATGTTTTTATCAAATATTTTTCTGCATCTACTGATAGGATTATGTGGTTTTTCTTCTTTAGCCTGTTGATGTGATAGAATCTACCAATCAATGTTTGATTGTCAAACTAGACTTGCATACCAGTGATAAAGCACAGTTGGTTGTGGTGTATAATTCTTTTTATACTATGTTAGATCTTATTTGCTCATATTTGTTGAGGATTTTTGCATCTCTTTTCACAAGAGTTACTGGTTTGTAGTTTTCTTGAGTTGTCTTTATTTGGTTTTGCAGAATCAGTTAATTTTGTCTTCTGAAAGAGATTATAGAGAACTGGTATAATTTCTTTCTTAAATGTTTAGTAAAATTACCAGTGAGCTCATCTGAGTAAGGATTGTTTTTTAGTTAGGAGGAGTGTAAGGTAGCACTCACCCTGTATTAGAATAATCCACTGTACTCTTTCTGGATTATAAACAAAGTTTCTGGGGTACCCAAGGTGGTTTCCATTTTGCTTGTAGGACATCTTACATTTCAAAGCTCTATGTAGTCTCAGGAATCTCTACATAACCCAAAACTTCAGGTAGCTGTTTTGTCTCTGTCCTGTAGAGTCCTATCCTAGTGTCCTGGGAATGTGTGCATCTTCACTAAATACTTAAGGAATCTCTTATATGACTTTCTGGGATTCTGCTCTTCAAAGTTCAATTCTTTCTGATGAGTTCTTAAAATTCCAGTTGTTTTAGCAGCACTGACCTCAGTCTACACCCAGTAAGACTGCCATGCTCTGCTTATGTACAATCTAGAAACTGTCCTCAGACAGAAAGCTGGGCAGTTGTGTGGTTCATCCTATGTATTTCTCTGTCTCAGATCATAGTCCTACATTGCCTGTTGTCTGCTATCTAAAATTAGTTGCTAGGTATGAAGGTATGTGTATGTAGGCTTAGACACCATAAAGCTAGGCAGAGAAAAGCTGCTGGAGATTCCAGAGGGCACACAGAGCCCTAGAAACATAAGCATTCCAGCCATCTAGAGTATGCTGAACCTCACTGAATATCTGTGGACACCCATTTCATACCCTAAAAGGTCAGTGCCTTGGGGGGAGGCTATTCGAGTCCTTGACTATTAGTATTTTTAAATTAGCCCATTTGTCTTGTACAAAACAAATAAGAAATTTTTGTCCCAAAGATCTTTCTGTCAAATTGTCTTGAATATTTGATGTACTTTCACTTTACTATTCACATTAAAAAGTATAAGTTCTTGCAGACTGAAAGCTTAAATGCTGATGTAGCAACTAAGGAGTCTTCAGCATACTTTCTGTATGCTTTATCAGAGGAGGAAGATTTGCAAAAGAGAACCTTTTCCTATGTTGTTTTTTCCCTCTCCTGACCACTGGTGCTGTTTCAACCTAAGTTTCCAGATCTGGAAAAATCCCTCTAGTGCTGAAAGACTAGTGCCCTTTGCCATCTTAGTCCCAGAGCCCCTAAGTATAAGTTGTTCATTACAGTTTATTCATTTAAAAAATAAAATTGTTCTACTAGGGTATAAAGTATGTATTTTTAAAAGAATGTGCTTATGAAGAAATCTTTTCTGAGTTTTTTTTTTCAAGATTATTTGTCCTGTTGTGTATAATTATCTGTGATCAGTTAGAGCTAGAACACAGGTTTTTAAAGTATTTCTATAGTG
The DNA here is from genome assembly GCF_047511655.1 of Castor canadensis. Lineage (NCBI taxonomy): Eukaryota > Metazoa > Chordata > Mammalia > Rodentia > Castoridae > Castor > Castor canadensis. The sequence continues at coordinate 39,094,886 of NC_133397.1, read as the reverse complement.
CTGAACACTGTCTTTGTCTTTCAGGGGAGTACATAAAGACCTCTTGTGTACTGGTTTTGAAGAATTAGAGGAGGAGCTCCTCTTAAGCACACACTATTCTGTTTTCTCAAATGTTTCCCATTCTCCTGTCAGTTCTATCTTTCATGGGTCATTCACACACTCCTCTGGATGACTCTTTTAAACTGTCACATGTCATTCAAAGAAAAGTAGCTGCAAGGTGAGGAAGTAAACTTGTTTATTTAAAATTGGGGAGACTTTTCCTATAAATCTCTTTTGTATTTTTTAGTTTCTAGCTGCATTCTGTGTTTTGACAATAGCAAGGGGCAGGAAGGGACATGAGTGATAATGCTAAATAAAACAAAGATTCAAAGTAAGAATACTGTGCTAGAAACCTAGTAGGGAGTAAACTTTAATATGGAATATATAAAGTGAAATTTTGCTGTTGTGGAACTTGTAATTCACAGTGTTGCATCTGGAAGGACTTTTTTTTTAAAAAAAATAAATTGTTAGATAATTTTAGTGCTTCAGGACAGAACAAAATGGAGAAGTTTGATGAGCAATTCTTCAAAAGTTTGTGGTAAAGTAATAATAAAAATGAGGATTCTGACCTCAAAAAATCTGACTCGCATAAATAACTACTTATATTCTTTTTGAAAATCTCATAAATTTTATGTAAAAATATAATGGCCCGAAAAGTATGTCCCTCAATTTGAAAAAGTCTGTTTACACAATTCAAATAACTTGCCCAAAAATTCAGAGTTGGGTAACTTCTTTTTAAAAACAGAACCATCCATATTTCCTGGCATCAATTCTTTGGGGATTATTAGCACAGCCAGTACTGGGGCCCCTCACTTCTTATACCATTGACTGCTAGTAGGGCAATGTGTCACTTCTCAGCTTTCAGCAGATTAAGCACAGCTTCTTGAAGGCATGGAATGCATATGATTGTTCCTGTACTTTCAACACCTAGCACAACTAGCACAGTGTCTAGTACATAATAGTTGCTTAGAAAATATTTTTCAATTGGAAAATAAATGCCTCTGCTTTAATGTCAAAGATATTATTGGGGACACAGAATAGAATTTCTTTCAGTATCCCCCCCCTCAAATATATAAGACTTTTGCTTTTAGGAAACAGTGTCAACTCTTTAGTACTTTCTGAGCAAAAAACTGAGAAAATTTTGGCAAAAATCCATAGTTATAGTAAATAGTGGTGCTTATGGAAATTTGTTATGTAAGTAGTTGCTAGGGGAATTAAATTTTAACTCAGTGTTATCTTGGAAGTTTTTTGTAAAGTATTTTGGTGAAATAGCTAGTATAGTGTGTGTCATTTTTTATTAACTTCTTCATATTTATAAAACTTTTAAAAATCAAGTTTGTTTTAAAGTCTTAGAATTATTCTTTCCTGTTTAAAATGGCTCAAGTCAAAGATTACTAAATTGGAGTCAATATTTTCTCTAAATTTTGTCACTGTTAACCTAAATGTGGTAGTTGTACCTGTCTCTATAGATCTTACTTCATTGTTCTTTTTTTCTTCTAAGTATAAAATGATTCATTTTAAGGGCAACTTATAGTAACTCAGCTAAAATATTACAAAATATTATGCTTTGAGAGTTCAAAAAATATAACATCCTTTCTGGAAAATGCAGTGCAAGTTTATAACTAAACTTGTTTGAAAGAATCAATACTTTGCCAATACATTTCTCACATACCTGCCTCATAACTCTGTGAACTTACTTTAACCTGTCCAGTGTATCTGAAGTTCAAATGAGATATCCTTTAACCAAATACCTATTCCTGGCCAATTCATGTTTTCCTTTCACATGATAATGTCATTGACCATATTATTTATTATACTATTTATACCACATTAGGGTGACATGTGCAACATACTTTGTGAGTTCTTCTGTATATCTTTTTTGTTTTTTTATGCTAGTGGCAAGTTACTGAAATGAGTTTATGACCCACTGATTGGTTCAGCTGTGTTTGAACCAGTAAATATCATCTGCTGTTGATGAGGCCATCTTCCCCATTATAGCCTTATGAAAGTGGGGGTGGATCCATGAAGCCCAATACGGCTTCTGTTTGAAAGGAGGAAAAGGGAAGGGGGCTGGAGACTGGAGGTAGGAGTGGCAACCAAGATTGTCTTCAACAGGGACCATAGCTTACTTAATTAGCTATCCCAACCATTCAGTATGCTTTAAATTAAAGAGGAGTTGCTTGCCCTCATTCTAATGGCTCCCAACTATTAGTCTTCCTTTTTCTAATTTGTTTATAGTTTTATCTTTTCCCTCATATATATTTTCTTTGTTGCTGTCATCATACTTGTCTTTGTATTATCATCCTATTAAAGGCCCCCTTTTTATGTTTCTGCTTAGACAAAGAGAAAGCTATGTAACTTCTTAAAACTGGTAGCTGTAATCAGATTCTCATGAGGTCTTAGATTGTACTTTGTAGCCTTTTTCATGATTGTATTTGCTTATTAGATTTTTTAAATTATATCTAAAATTTTTAACTTGTGGACTAGATAGTTGCTAAGTTAACTCTAAAATACAGAAGCATTCCCATACCTTCAGTCTTCCAGAGTTTCAAAAAACTCCGTTCTTAATGGTAATAAAATAATCACAATGCCTGGGGGCACCAAATTGTTATTTCTTACTTCCTTGAGACATTTAACAAGTACACTGACCTACTCCATAACTAGAAACAGCTAGAGGACCATTAATTTTTGAATTATGAATACCAAGTATATTCATTGTAGTAACCTATCTTCAGTTAGCCAACAAATATTTATTTCCAAATAGTGCATTTCATCATTTGTAAGATGCATATTTTCTCACATTTTAACATATCGAAATCAAGATGCATCTTACAATTAATGGTATCTTGCAGTTGGCCTGTTGTAAATCATGGTGTAGTTTCTGTATGAACTTGTTAATCTCAGAGACATGATTGAACTGCAAACCCTTCACTGTTTCAGTTAACAAATCATTAAGGAAGGAGTTGTCGTTTTGTAGAGGTCCAAAAACTTTTCCTTTGATAAGTTCTGTTAAGATTACTCTCATTAAAGATTGCAAGAGTCACCATCTGAAACTTGAAAGAAAATCCCAGAGACAATAGAGGATGGGTCTGTAAGGAAATGCTATATTCCAAGGGACTTGACAGCATAAAAGACAATACTATCTGGAAAATACTGACACCTACAACTCTGAGTATAAGAGTGATTCAAAAGAGTGATTTCTGAATGTGAAGAAATTTTAGGAATACGTTAACCAACTTAGATTACTATGTAATTTCATAAATTCTAAATAAGTCTACAAGACCTCTTTCAGTGTTTAAAAATTAACAAAAATTCTATAATAAAAAGCATTTAGTCATGGTTGAATTGACAGCATATTTTCCTTAACATCATATAAAATAATGGTGCTTCATATAAGCAATGCTGTCTTCAGTTCAATAAAATATGAGTTTGATTTACTGTGCAACTCACTGAGTATTATTGTACTGCTTCTTATTATAACAGTATTTTCTTAAGAACAACTAAGGAAGCTGGGCATGGTGGTACACAGCTATAATCCCAGCTATTTAGGAAGTGGAGATAAAAAGATCTTAAGGTTGAGGTCAGTCTGGGCAAAGTTAGCAAGACTATATCTCAAAAACAAAATACAAGCAAAAGGGTTGAGGACATAGCTCAAGTGGTAGAGTGCTTGCCTACCATGCACAGGCCCTGGGTTCGATCCCCATCACTGGAATTAAAAAAAAAATCTAAGAGACAGCAGCCACAATATATCTGGGAACTTGTTAAAATGCAGATTTTCAGGCTTCACCCTAGACCTACTGAATCAAAAATCTAGATGTGGGGCCCATTAGCTTACGTTTTAATTATACCTGCATGCTTTTGATGCAAGCTAAAGTTTGAGAGTTACTACTATAAGCAGAATATCAGACAAGGGAAAAATACTGGTTGTTATATTCAAGTCAGGTGTATGGGTAGCTTAGGATGTAAGGGAACACAGATTCCTTAAGTTCAGCTCAGTTACATCTGTTAACAGTGTGTTTAAGAGGAATGAAGAAGTTTCTCATGGTGTGTGTCAGCCAACTACCAGTAAGTATCTGCAGAATAATAGAATGGTACAAAAACTGCATGTGCTTCACTTTCGATTGGTACTTGATCTTTGTCTTTTCAGCATGATGTATCCCAGACTTTACTCAAGGCAACACTGGACAGTGTTGTAGAAGAATGTGTCAGCTTTGTGGGAGTAGATATTAACATCTGTTCAGAAGTTTTGTTAAGGTGAGACAAGAAGTCTATGGCTGAAGATCACGGAATCTTGACTAACTGGTTATTCAGTCTAAATTTCACCATAACAAGGGGACACATGTGTAAAGTTGTCAAGTGTAGAAAAATCTATGGGTTTATACATCACTTTAGATAATCAGTCTGAGAGGAAGACATCATTTAAGGAAAGAATTGTAACAATTCACATTATCATTTTTAATATTGCAAGTCTAAAGTGAAAAGCATATGGTAACCATTGAGTGCATTAGTGTCACTTATGGAATTTAAATAAGGTTAACATGGAAAGAACCGTTTCCCACCACATAAGAGTAGGTATTTTTTGCCAGTCCAGTGTCTTGCATACATCTGTGAAATCTGAAAGTAACCAAAAGATGATAAATTCTGAAATTTCAAGGTATGGTTACCATATTTTTCACCCCGATTCTGCAAGTCAACTATCAAAATTTTACTTTTCCCTCCCTGTGCTTATAGAAGAGCTGCTTTTTTTCATTGTTGTGCATAGTTTTGCATTTCTTACACAAGACTGCTGATGCAGCATGAAATTCCCTTATCTGGATGTTTTTCACTAAAACTGGTGTAGTAGAAAATATCCTTTACATTTTAAGGTACTGGTTTTCTACTATAACTACAGATATTTCATAAGTCCACATTTAGAACTCCATAATAGAATTAAGATTTTTCTAAATATTTTAATTACCAAGCGAGCTACCTAATGATATTGTTTTCATAGTTTTATTCTAACCTCAACATTCATAGAGAGGTACCTTCCTATAGTTCAGCTCTTTAGATTAATGAGATCAGGCACTAAAAAAGAAAAAAGTTGGTCTAACACAAGTGTAGCTATTATAACTTCTGCTGCTAAGTCTTTTTGTAAGCTAAACAGAAATGGGTAGAATTGTCTCTTGTCTAAGAAATACAAGGCATGTAACTAGTATAGAAATACTGTGTGAGGAACAGTTTTTTTTTTCCTTACATCATTGTTGACCAGTTTACCAGCATCTTTGACAGCAACCAGTTTTGTCATTATTTTGCATTCTGTTGTCCTTCTTTCTTCTTTGTCTTTTTGGTTTAACTCCCTTTTGTATTAACTTAATTTAGACATATGACAATATGTATTTGCTATTGATTTTATAATCTATATGTTTTATATCATTATATAGACATGACAATATGTATTTGCTATTGATTTTATAATCTAGATGTTTTATATCATTATCTTCTTAGATGAGATCTTTCTTTTTCCTCCTTATTTTATTTCTTTTCTTTATTTATTTATTAGGCATATTGCAGGACTCAATGCCAACAGAGCCAAAAATATTATTGAATGGCGAGAGAAAAACGGGCCCTTTATCAACAGAGAACAGCTGAAGAAGGTGAAAGGGTTGGGTCCAAAATCCTTCCAACAGTGTGCTGGCTTCATCAGAGTCAACCAGGATTATATTCGAACATTTTGCAGGTGAATATAAAACTGTACCCTTCTGCTAGTATTGCCAGCCTCCTTTCATTATTGTTACCCAGCCCACTGACTGGTATAAATTCTAGTTGCCCATTGCTCATGTCTTCATTCAAATGTGTTGAATGTCAGTTCTTTTAATCACTGGGAATAAGGCAGTCAACAAGTCAGCAAACTCCCTATTCTAATGGAGTTATATTTTAATGCTTGAGGAAGATAATAAACTAGTAAAATAAATGTTACAAATGGGAAATATGTGCTATAAAAATTAGAATGGGGAATACTGTCTTGGGGAGCAGTGTAACTGTATTAGATGAATGATTTATTTAAAAGTTATTTGAGCAGAGTTTTGAATGAAACAAATGGGGCAGCTGCACAGGGATTAGGGGGAAAACAGACACTAAGTATGCAAAGTCCTGAGATAGGACAAACTTTGGTGTATTCAAGAAACAAGATGAAGGCCAGAATAATTGGAGCATAGCAAATAGGAGGAAAAGGTATGAGATGAGGTGGTAAACGTGATATCACAATGACTATACTGATAGGGCTCTTCCCTTAGCATTCATTGTCTGTTGTATGGATTGAGTTAAATTCTTACTTCCTAGTCCTGGTAGCACAAAGCAAACAAATTGGGTAAACTTAGCATTTTATAATTGTGAAAGAACAGGTTTTATGTATATGCTACTTTAGAATTACCTGGTTTATTGATATATATTTTTCTTTTGACAAAATCACAGTAAAGGTTATATGGAAGAATTATCTTTATTCTAAAAAAGACTAAGTTAAAAGAAAACCAGCCCCACAAGATAATAGAATACATTATATAGCTTACTAATAAACATAGTAATTAAACAGCTTGGTTTTGATGTAGAACTAAATAGAACAGAATAGTCTGAAATCTACCAAAACATAGTTGACATTTCAAATGCTGGGAGAAAATTGATCAATTATCCAATAAGTGGTGTTATGACAACTCTCAGAAGTTTGATACTTGCGTAGGATGCTGTAGTCCTAACTCACTCCTTAGACCCAATAAATTCCAGGTAGATCATAGACATAAATGTAGAAAATAATACCATAAAAGTACCAGAAGAAAACATGGATATATCTTGCAGAACAGTGGACTGTGGGAGTTCTTTCTAAGTAGATCACAAAACCCTGAAGACAGCAATAAAAAAAATCAAAGATAAAATGATCCTATATTTATTAGTTTATATGTTTCTGAACACTTGATTAGGAAATTCAAACAGTATTTTAAAAGAAGAAATAAAAGGTACCTCTATTTCTGACTTCAAAGTAGTCTCTTATATATTGCTTCCAGAAAGTAAATGTGTTTTTATATCACTTTTGAGTACATTTATTTTTTAAATACATGCAGAAGACACAGTGCTTCAATAACTATTTGAAACTTTGCTTCACTCTTTTATGTTCAGTCTCTTTCCAAATTATGACATATGGATTTCTGTTCTTATTTTTCTTTTATTATTTATAAGGTCTGTGTGATATTTGATTGCATGAATGAGCCATAATTTAATGTAATCATTGCCTTATTGATGGACATTTGGGTTATTTTAAATTCTTACATTTTTTGAACTAATAATCAGTACTTAAAGATTTATGATTGCTGTTATCTTCTTGACAGCTCATATGGTTTTTAAGAATATGATATTGCTACCTTGCTTAATATTTTTGCTTTGAAATATATTTGATTGCTAGCATTGTTGCTATATTTGACTTCAGAATATGCTTGGTATTTTTTATTTTCATACTGTGTGGCATTTAATTTTTCATATGACTTGTGTAGCTGGATTTTACGATTTTTTTCAACTTGATATTACTACATTTATATTTATTGTATTCATTGATATGTTTGGATTTAGTCTCCTATTTTATGTATTTTTTTTCCTTCATGCTTTCTGATTCTCCCTTTCCTTTTCTCTCCTTTGGTGATCTCAAGATTGGACATAGTCTTCTTTTTTTTTTTTTTTTCATTTTTCTTTTATTATTCATATGTGCATACAAGGCTTGGTTCATTTCTCCCCCCTGCCCCCACCCCCTCCCTTACCACCCACTCCGCCCCCTCCCTCTCCCCCTCCTCAATACCCAGCAGAAACTATTTTGCCCTTATTTCTAATTTTGTTGTAGAGAGAGTATAAGCAATAATAGGAAGGAACAAGGGGTTTTGCTGGTTGAGATAAGAATAGCTATACAGGGCATTGACTCACATTGATTTCCTGTGCGTGGGTGTTACCTTCTAGGTTAATTCTTTTTGATCTAACCTTTTCTCTAGTACTTGTTCCCCTTTTCCTATTGGCCTCAGTTGCTTTAAGGTATCTGCTTTAGTTTCTCTGCGTTAAGGGCAACAAATGCTAGCTAGTTTTTTAGGTGTCTTACCTATCCTCACCCCTTCCTTGTGTGCTCTCGCTTTTATCATGTGCTCATAGTCCAATCCCCTTGTTGTGTTTGCCCTTGATCTAATGTCCACATATGAGGGAGAACATACGATTTTTGGTCTTTTGGGCCAGGCTAACCTCACGCAGAATGATGTTCTCCAATTCCATCCATTTACCAGCAAATGATAACATTTCGTTCTTCTTCATGGCTGCATAAAATTCCATTGTGTATAGATACCACATTTCTTAATCCATTTGTCAGTGCTGGGGCATCTTGGCTGTTTCCATAACTTGGCTATTGTGAATAGTGCCGCAATAAACATGGATGTGCAGGTGCCTCTGGAGTAACAGTCTTTTGGGTATATCCCCAAGAGTGGTATTGCTGGATCAAATGGTAGATCGATGTCCAGCTTTTTAAGTAGCCTCCAAATTTTTTTCCAGAGTGGTTGTACTAGTCTACATTCCCACCAACAGTGTAAGAGGGTTCCTTTTTCCCCGCATCCTCGCCAACACCTGTTGTTGGTGGTGTTGCTGATGATGGCTATTCTAACAGGGGTGAGGTGGAATCTTAGTGTGGTTTTAATTTGCATTTCCTTTATTGCTAGAGATGGTGAGCATTTTTTCATGTGTTTTCTGGCCATTTGAATTTCTTCTTTTGAGAAAGTTCTATTTAGTTCACTTGCCCATTTCTTTATTGGTTCATTAGTTTTGGGAGAATTTAGTTTTTTTAAGTTACCTGTATATTCTGGTTATCAGTCCTTTGTCTGATGTATAGTTGGCAAATATTTTCTCCCATTCTGTGGGTGTTCTCTTCAGTTTAGAGACTATTTCTTTTGATGAACAGAAGCTTTTTAGTTTTATGAGGTCCCATTTATCTATGCTATCTCTTAGTTGCTGTGCTGCTGGGGTTTCATTGAGAAAGTTCTTGCCTATACCTATTAATTCCAGAGTATTTCCTACTCTTTCTTGTATCAACTTAAGAGTTTGGGGTCTGATATTAAGATCCTTGATCCATTTTGAGTTAATCTTGGTGTAGGGTGATATACATGGATCTAGTTTCAGTTTTTTGCAGACTGCTAACCAGTTTTCCCAGCAGTTTTTGTTGAAGAGGCTGCTATTTCTCCATCGTATATTTTTAGCTCCTTTGTCAAAGATAAGTTGCTTATAGTTGTGTGGCTTCATATGTGGGTCCTCTATTCTGTTCCACTGGTCTTCATGTCTGTTTTTGTGCCAGTACCATGCTGTTTTTATTGTTATTGCTTTGTAATATAGTTTGAAGTCAGGTATTGTGATACCTATCCTGCATTGTTCTTTTGACTGAGTATTGCCTTGGCTATTCGTGGCCTCTTGTGTTTCCATATAAATTTCACAGTAGATTTTTCAATCTCTTTGATGAATGTCATTGGAATTTTGATGGGGATTGCATTAAACATGTAGATTACTTTGGGGAGTATCGACATTTTTCTGTGTTGATTCTACCAATCCATGAGCATGGGAGATCTCTCCACTTTCTATAGTCTTCCTCAATCTCTTTCTTCAGAAGTGTATAGTTTTCCTTGTAGAGGTCTTTCACATCTTTTGTTAGGTTTACACCTAGGTATTTGATTTTTTTTGAGGCTATTGTAAATGGAATTGTTTTCATACATTCTTTTTCCGTTTGCTCATTGTTAGTGTATAGAAATGCTAATGATTTTTCTATGTTGATTTTATATCCTGCTACCTTGCTATAGCTATTGATGGTGTCTAGAAGCTTCTGAGTAGAGTTTTTTGGGTCTTTAAGGTATAGGATCATGTCGTCTGTAAATAGGGATATTTTGACAGTTTCTTTACTGGACATAGTCTTCTAATGCTTATTTTTAAATTTATTTTGAACTGACCTCTGGAGTTAATAGGTATTTGTCCTCAGGGGGAAAACTAGAAATCAGATTCTCAATACTCTTACCAACCTTCCTCTCTTCAATTCCACTTCCTTATTATGAGAAGACCTGGGAATTTTAGGTTTTTATACATATAGTATATATATTTATATATATATACACACACACACATATGTATGTATATATCTACACTATTCATAAGCATTTGTTTAAATAATAACCTTATGACTTCTGTACTTATCACAGTTTTTATAGTCCATTTTGTTTTTCTTGAATTTGTTGTTTTTTCTGGAATTTATCTTTAAGAAATCCTTTCTAGAAAGGATGTATAGGTTATACTTAGGGTTTTACATGTCTGGAAATGATTTTAATTTGCCCTCCTACTTGAATGCTAATTTGGCTAAGGCATAATTCTAGACTCAAAGTCATTTTCTCTCATAACTTTTGAGAGATTGTTCCACTGTGTTCTGACATCTGATGTTTGCCAATAAGAAATCTGATGCCTGCCTGATTCAAGTTCTTTTTGAAGTAATCTGTTTTGTTTTACTCTTTTGAAAACCTTTTAAAAAAATTATATACATACATATATATATATATATGTTCTGAAATGTCCTATGATATGTTAAGTACGAGTCTTTTTCCAAAATTCATCCTATTCTGCGCTCAATAGTTTCTTTTTGAGAATTTGGATTTTTCTTCAGCTCTGACAAATTGTATTATTATTATTGTTATTATTAATTATTATTTTCCTCCATCTTCCTCTATTTTCCTAAAATGCCAATTACACAGACTGGATCTGTTAAAAATGTTTTTGATTTAAGCAGCAGAAAGTCCAATTAACAATAGTTTATGCAAATAAGTGATAGTTCCTGTGAAGTGAATGGTTGCTGTCTGTGTGAATTTGTGTGACTGAGAAATAAGCACATCTTTAATTAAAATCTCTTCTCTTTTCTACCCAACTTCCCCCTCTTTTGACAATTTGTTTTACTCTGGTTTTAAATGACTGTATTAGTCAGCAAACTGAATCTTCAGACCAGAGTCAAGGAGTTGCCATGACATCTTCAGCAGGTATTGAAGCCAAAAATGAGAAGCAGGGCAAAAAGAGGAGCAAAACTGCAGTGGATGTTGCACTGAAGCCAAATCCTTTAGACCAAACCTGTATTCATCCGGAATCATATGACATAGCAATGAGGTAAGCCTGGGCCCAGAGTGAGCTCTCTATAGCAGATGGCCTTTGTTTTGGCATAATGACAACTGAAAAATATGACCATGTTTAACATGACAACATTCTTTAGAAGTTCCACATTGCTGAGTTATGTGGCACATTATTTTATTTCAGTGAGGAATGAAACCATTATTCCTGGAGCAGGGTCAAGCTAATAGCCCTGGTTCCAATGGTGAAGTGTGTGTGTAATGAAAATTGCATGGCACTCTCCTGTTTGTTTTGGAAATTAACAAGACACAATTGACTAGTACCTGGCATAAGCTTGTGCTTTTCAAAAGATAAAGCCTTTTTGAAAGTATAAACAGCTAACTTGGATTTCCTAAGAAATACTGCCCTAATGGATTATTATAGTGTCTAAGAAAAATAATGAACTTTTAGTGACTACACATTAACATAAAATAATATTACAGGGAGGTTCTTTAGTACAAGAGAAGTTTAATGTAAAGCATTCAAAGAGAAACCAACTTTCTGTTTTGGCAGTATTGGTATTTGAACTCAGGGCCTCATGCTTGCTGTGCAGGCACACTGCCCCTTGAGCCAATCCCTTTTTTGCTTTAGTTATTTTTTGGATAGGGTCTTGTGTTTTTGCCCTGGGCCAGCCTCAGACAGTGATCCCTACCTATGCCTCCTGCATAACTGGTTCACAGGCATGTGCTACCACACTGGGTTGTTTGTTGAGATAGGGTCTGACCAGCTTTTTGCCCAGACTGGCCTCTAGTGGCCATCCTACTGATCTCCCCCTCCCAAGTAGCTGGGATTGTAGATGTGAGCCGCCACTCCCAGCCCCAGAAGCCAACTTTTTATTAGCTATTTAATTAACTTTAAGATTTTCAATTAGTTCAAAACTGGTGACATGCTATATAACCAAAATTTTTAAGATTCTTACTGTATTATATGATGGTGGATTTAAAAACAGTGAATATTCTAGCTTTTATTGACTCTAAGATGAAATATTTAACTTGTTTTGCAATCATTTATATTTGCTTATTTTAGTAAATGGCATTGGTTTTATGTCTTTTAAAAATGTTTGGAATTATAAATGTACAGCATCTTATAAATAACTTAGAAAAATAGTAAAAGAAATATAAAATAATGTTCAAAATAGTAGTTCCTGTTTTCCCCCAACATTTTATTATGAAAAAAAATTGAAGCATGCAGAAAAGTTGAAAAAATAATCTACAGTGAGTTCCTTTACACCCACACCTAGATTTTATTATTAACATTTTTGCTACACCTGTTTTTCCACATATCTATCCTTATTAGTCCTTCAGTTTACTTTTGGATGCATTTCAAAGAAAATTCCAGACATCAGTACACTTTCTGCTAAATTCTTCAACATACAGTTAACTACAGTTTGATAATGCTTTACAGTTTTTTTTATTTTGAAGTTAAATTCATATACAGTTAAATTTTAAGCATATGTTAGCTGAATTTTGACAAATACCTACATCTGTGTAACTCAAACTGTTCTTAGTAGTTTGTCAAAGACTAGTTTGCTGCTTCTGGAACTTCATAAAAACAATAATACCATACAGATGTACTCTTAGTGTAATGCTTCTTTCAGCATAATATTTATAAATTTATCTATGTTTTAACAAGTACCAGTAGCTTGTTCCTTTTTATTTCTGAGTATTACTCCATTGTAAAAATTTACAACAGTTTATCTATTCTCTTATTTATGGAATACAAGTGATACAGGAAAAACTAAACTTTTTTTTAATTCTGTATTCTCAATGCAACATAAAACACTTCTGTGACCCATGTTCACCAAAATGTGTGTCACCAAAAAAGTCCAGTCAGTTCTGCAGCCGATTCTTTAGCAGACAAGAGCTGGATATCCTTTAATTCAATTATGACACTGTCTTCTTGGAGAGAGCATCAGATTCCACAAGTTGAGTGTTGCATCCCATGAAACTGTACCCTGCTTCAGATGCCAGTCACAAGCACGTGTTGTGACCTGTACTTTTGATTGACCTGCTATAAATTGGGTTTCCTATCATGTACAAGGCCTTGGGTTCTACTCCTAGCATCACAAAATAAGTAAATAAATAATAAAATGTAAATATAAATTGTAGTTCCCATGATGCCCTCCTTGGGTTTGGTTAATTTGCTAGCTCGCAGAACTTTACTTATGTGTACCCTCTTATGGTGAGGACTATTCCTAAGGGTACAGATGAGCAATCAGATAGAATGGATGCCTAGGGCAAGATGTGCGGAAGGGAGCACAGAGCATCCATGTCCTTCCTGGGTGTGCTGCCTTTCCACCACCTCTACATGTTCAGCTGTCTGGAAGCTCAGCTGAACCCAGTACTTTGGGGTTTTATGGAGAGATGATCGATTACATCATTGGGAGTTGATGATCAACTCAAACTTCAATCCTCCTCCCCGCATTGGGAACTCGGGGCAGAAAATTCCAACCCTCTAATCACATGTTGGCTTTTCTGGTGACCACCTCCCTCTTGAAACTACCTAGAGATCCCAAGCCACCAGTCATCTCATTAACATACAGGAGATATTTTTATCCTGAGATTCTAAGGGTTTTAGGAGCTTTTTGCTGGGAAACAGAATGAGGACCAAATATGTATTTCCCAATATCATATGGAACCTTGGCTGTTTTCAGTTTTTGGCTCTTAGGAGTAAGTCTGCTGTGAATATCCTTATATAGCTCTATGTTGCTGTTGACATTTGGTTTCACTTAGCTTGGACAAAAATACCTGGAAAAGAAATTGCTGGGTCATAAGGTAGATGAGTATTTAGTTTTCTTAGCAACTTTAGTTATATCATTTTACATTTTACACTTTCACCATGACAGTTCTGGTTAATTCACATCTTTGTCATCTTTTGATGTTAGTCTTTTTTATTTTAGCCATTCTAGTGTTTGTAATAGTGTCTCTTGTGGTTTAAATTTGCATTTCCCTAATGACATTGGGTACTTTCTTATATATTTATTAGTCATTTGTGCATCTTCTTTTCTGTAGCATATGTTCATGTCATTTGGCCATTTTCTCATTGACTAGCTTGCCTTTTTATTAATGAATTTTGAGAGTTTTAAAAAATTACACACACATATACAACACACATATAAAAGTTCTTTTTCAGAATGTTTTATAAATTTTTTCTCCCAGTTTATTTTTTCAATGGTATCTTTTGATGAACAGGAGTTTTAAATTTTGATGATGTCTTATCAATTTTTTTCTTATGAAGCAATTACTTTCCATTTTCTGTCTTAAGAAACTTCTGCCTAATGTAAGTCATGATGTATTCTTAAATAGTTTTTTTCCCAAACACTTGGTATTTCAGCCTTTACTTTTAGGTCTATGATACCATATATTCCTTCTTGTTTATGGTTGAGATACAGGTTAAAGGTTCATATTCTTGTGCCTTTATGAACATTCAGTTTTCTAGCACTATGGTTTGTTATTGGTGGTGGTGGTAGGTTTTTTGAGTGATACTGGGATTTGAACTCAGGGCCTTAAACTTGCTAGGCAGGCACTCTAACACTTAAGTCATACCCTGAGCCCTTTTTTGCTTCAGTTATTTTTCAAGTAGAGCCTCATGTTTTTTCCCCAAGACTTCCTCCTACCCATACCTCCTGTGTAGTTGGGATCACAGGCACATGCTGCCACACTAGGCTTATTGGTTGAGGTGGAGTCTCACTTTTTACCCAGGCTGGCCTCAAATCAAGACCCTCCTGATCTCTGCCTCCTAAGTAACTGGAATTACAGGTGTGAGCATCATGTTGTAAAAAATAAAAATAAAAACTCTTTCCTTTATCTATTGCTTTAGTGCCTTTGTTGAAAGTCAAATAATTATGTAAGTATGGGTCTATTTCTAGCTCCTTATTCTGTGTCATCGATCTATTTAGAATTTTGGGGGGTGGCCAGTGTTATGGTAGAATCTAGGGTCAAACACATGATGGGAAAATGCTGTACCACTGAGCCACACCCCATCCTCACATTCTTATTGATCTGTTTGTCAGTTCTTAGGTCAATACCACACTCTCTTGATAACCTTACTCTCTGTTAAGTTTTGAAGTTAGTTAGTGTAAGTCCTCCAGTTTTGTTCTTAAGAACAAATATTTGGCTGGGTACTGGTGGCTTACACCTGTAATCCTAGGAGGCAGAGATCAGGATTGCAGTTTGAAGTCAGTTTTTTTATTCTGGGCAAATAGTTTGCTAGACCCTATCTCAAAAATACCCACTAAAAAAGAGCTGGTGGAATGGCTCAAGCGGTAGAGCATCTGCCTAGCAAGTATGAGCCACTGAGCTCAAATCCAGTGTTGCCCAAAACAAGGAACAAATATTTGAACATTCTAAGCGATTTACATTTTTCTATAAATTTAAGAATCAGCTTCCCCATCTCCATTTTAAAAAAAGCCTGGTAGGATTATGAGTCCACTGAGTCTGTAGGTGAATTTAGGGACAATAGATGTCAAGTTTTTTGGCCCATGAACTTATTCTGTCTCTCCATTTATTGAGGTCTTCTTTCATTTTTTTAAGCATGTGTTTTTAGTTTTCAATGTACAGGTCTTATATGTGGTTTACTGAATGTTTTGTGTTTTTCAACACTATTGTAAATGGGATTTTTAAGTTTGCAGTTGTTTCTTCCTTAATAGGTAAAAGTACAATTAATTTTTGTATAATAACCTTGTGTCCTTCAGACTTATTAACTTAGTAAGTTTTTGTAGATTCCTTACATTTTCTTATATAAGCATTATACTGACAGCAAATCGATTAAAGATTCACTTCTTCCATTTTAATTCTATGCTTTTTATTTTTGTTTTCTTGCCTATTGCAATAGCCACAACCTTTAGTATAGTGTTGAATAGTGGTGGCGAGAGTAGTCATTCTTATCTTGTTCTCAACCTTAGAACATGGTTCCCATTTTTTTCATATCAAAAAATATTGTAAACATGTTGGTTCAAAGATCCACTGTGTTGTTGGAGCCCAGGGATGTAAGAGAAACAGGCACATCTTTGCTCAACTCCAGGCTACAGATAGAGGTCTTAAGGAAAGAACAAAATGCATATAAATGCAGTCCATGTCTTGGAAGATGCAGGACATCAAGAAGGGAATTTTCAGAGCTTTCGATATACAACCTAGCTGTTCAAGTTAATGTACTGTCACTTGCATCTTCCTAATAAAACTGGTAGTAATCTAATAGTAATTGTACTTGTAGTGTTTGTTTATTGAGAAGGTACATATGTATACATGGATTCACAGACTTCCTATAATAACTCTTGAAATCTCCATGGGAACTAAACTAGCATTTTGTTCTATGCAAACCAGTGTCTTCTTTTTTTTTTTTTTTCTTTCAGTACTGGGGTTTGAACTCGGAGCCTTGCACTTGCCAGGCAACTGCTCTACTACTTGAACCACACACTCCCAGCCCCCCCCCCCAGTGTCTTTTTTAATATGTGTTTTTGTTTGTTTCCATAACGTATTTGCAATATGGTTTATATCTTTTTTATTTGCTTTCTCTTGTAAGCACAGGTTGCTTTGTTTCTACATACTCTTTTATTAAAAGGCCACATATTATTTCATCAAGTGGCTTTTGAGCTGTAATTTCAGAATAGTTCTACTTAGTAATGGTTCCTTATGATGGATTCCTAGAAGTAGTACTACTCTGCCAAAGGTTTGAAAGTTTTTGTGACCCTTCTATTAGTTGCCAACTAACCTGCTGGTTTATGCCGTATGCAGTATTCGAGCCTGAACGATCATTTATTTCTCCTGCTTGACAGGACTTTTCTGCCATTTTTCTTATGACCAATTTCTGTGTGTAGAACATAAATGACCTACCAGTGATTTCACTCCTCTCTGGGCTTCCTTTGGCAACAAGCAAGTATTTGCATAATATTTTGTATACATTTCAACTCCTGACCTTTAAAATCTGGAAATTTTAGATTGGTAATTTTCCTGATTTGCTTGCCATCCCCATTATCCAGTTTGGAACTATAATAGTCATTTCTGACTTTCAAGCACACTTAGTCTAGATATCACTCATCGTAAGTAATTTATACTGTCATATATTATAACATGAGTGTCTTCCCAAGGAAGGAAATATGTCCATGCAGAATGTGATTAGGTCATTCTAACAGCTTCAGTTCTGTAAAAATAAGTTCCATTGCGGTGAGTTTCAATTTTAGTTTTATCAGAAAAGTAGTAAGAAGGAAAATGACTTTAATATAACTGTAGCAATGTCACCCGCAGAAATATATCAAAATGTGAAGCAATGAGTCTTTTTACTTTTCTATGTATGGTACCCTCTCATATTCATATTTTGGAAAATTGAGATCATGATCTTTTGTAGCAGCCCCATGAGGTTGGTGTACAAAGTCTCAAAGGAGACAAGTAAATTGTCTAAGACAACTCAACTGGAAGGACCAATATTTGAACCAGATCTGTGTCATTCAAAGCCTGAGCTCTTTACTAGGTTATAGTTTTAAAAAAAAAAAAACTAGCTTGGAGCCATACTTGAATGTAATCCTAATGTTCTTTCAGATTAAGGTTGATGAATCCTTACCAACAGCATGTTTTGTTTAGCTCAGAAAAGTAACATGCCCTGTGTTACATGTACCCCTTAAAAGAAAAGAATGGTTATCTGGGACCGGACATGGTGGTGCACACCTGTAATCCCAGCTACTTGGGAGGTAGAGATTGGGATGATAACAGTCAAAAAAGTTAGCAAGACCCCATCTTAACCAGTAAACCTACAGTGGTGGTCATACCAACTGGGGGTTGAAGGAAGGTATGGGCATGCATAGGAGGATCATAGTCTTTGAGGCTGGTCCTCTTTGAGGGCTGAGACTATCTGAAAAATAACTAAGAAACCTTGAGTTCAAACCCCAATAATACTGCCATGTGTGTGTGTGTGTGAGAGAGAGAGAGAGAGAGATGCTATCTTGAGTGTTCTCTATCATTACATGGCTGAAATTATACTCTGCCCTTCCTCAAGAAAATGTAACCTCCTCCAATAAATGAAACTTTACCTATTTATTTTATTGAGGTCTGTAGGATAGAGTGTCTAGAATTTTATGCTATTCTATCAAAGATACAGTGCCTCTTTAATATTGCACTAAAAGAACTTTCTTCCATTATGTTTTTAGAATGAGCAACGTGCATTTCAAGTAAGCAGCTTGATACTTCCTGCACTTGCTCTCTGCCCGTTTCAGGAGAGGAGTGGGGCAGCATCTTCATCCTAGAGCTAGAATAGGTCTGAAAGTGTGGTGGCTGATGTCATCACCAGTTAAAGGAACCATGGTAAGAGAACCCATATCCTTGAAGATAGAGGGAAATATGAGATTTAAAAGGCTACCATTACTACCAATGGATTTCCTTTCATCAGTCCTTTGAAGATGCTCTATTCTAAATCCTTTTACTTGTTTCTGGGTCTTCTTACACTCACCTGGTGACTTCACTTCCTTCCTCATTAAAGAAATGATTAACAAATCATCACCAAAAAAATTCATAAGGTAAATATTGGAGTCATAAGAAATGTATAAAAATTGGGGAACAATTGAACTGATTTAGAGATCAGGGATCTTAAAAGGAAGGCTCACCTTGCATAAAATAAAGAATAATAGGTTTAGTTTGTTAATTGAACAGCTTCTTAAACAGGTGTTTTTATTAGTATATATTAATTGTACAGAGTAAGGGGTTTCATTGTGATATTCATGTGTGCATATAATGTACTTTAATCATGTTCACCCCCTCTATTCTTTCTTATCTCACTCCCCTTCCCTTTTTTCCTTTTCCTTTCTGCCTTCCCACTAGTTCCCCTTTTACGTTCATGACCTTTGGCAGCTGCTTTTGTTTTTTTTTTAATTTTTATTTTATTCATATGTGCATACAATGTTTGGGTCATTTCTCCCCCCATCCCCTCCCTTACCCCCCCTTACCCCTCGCTACCCGGCAAAAACTATTTTGCCCTTATCTCTAATTTTGTTGAAGAGAGAGTATAAGCAAGGAAGGACCAAGGGTTTTTGCTAGTTGAGATAGGGATAGCTATACAGGGAGTTGACTCACATTGATTTCCTGTACATGTGTGTTACCTTCTAAGTTAATTCTTCTCAAACTAACCTTTTCTCCAGTTTCTGGTCCCCTTCTCCTATTGGCCTCAGTTGCTTTTAAGGTATCTGCTTTAGTTTCTCTGCATTAAGGGCAACAAATGCTAGCTAGTTTTTTAGGTGTCTTACCTATCCTCACCCCTCCCTTATGTGCTCTCTCTTTATCATGTGCTCAAAGTCCAATCCCATTGTTGTGTTTGCCCTTGATCTAATGTCCACATATGAGGGAGAACATACGATTTTTGGTCTTTTGGGCCAGGCTAACCTCACTCAGAATGATGTTGTCCAGTTCCATCCATTTACCAGCGAATGATAACATTTCGTTCTTCTTCATGGCTGCATAAAATTCCATTGTGTATAGATACCACATTTTCTTAATCCATTCGTCAATAGTGGGACATCTTGGCTGAAACTTTAATAGCAAAATGAAATGTTTAGCTTTACTTCAAATATTTTTTTCCAATATAAACTGGCTTAGGTCAATGCAGTTGTGTACACAGCACTGTTGATAGAACATGTAGATCTTCCTTTCCTGGCATGGCCTTGTCCACATGTTGAGTCATTCCTTTCAGAATACCATTTGGATTTTTTAAGAACTTGAGGAGTTTTCTGTTCCTACCTGGAATCTTACTCGCCTTCACAGGGCATCATGTCCAGTACCCAGGCCCTACAGGTTCACAGACTGGAAAAGCAAGGACAGTACATGAAAAATTTCTTCCTGATTTTTGTTATAAAAAATCATCTCAGTCTGTCTAAGTGTGAGTTGTTAGTTCATTATGTTGAGTACTATAAACCATGAGTAAAATTACTGCTATGTTATTAAGTGAATGAGGCTCAGAAGCAGCTGATGTAGGGATTATCCCCTCCCTGTGCTTCTCCTTTTGTCCACCATCTGGGTTGATCCAAAGAACCAAAGCACATATCCAATTTCCCCTTTCTCTTGAGTAAGGTGCCAGAGGAAGTGCTCTGAGCCCTGGGTTATGCTGATTTGTACATATCACAGTGAGACCTGGCATGCTCTCAAATAATCTGGTACCTTAAGAATTTGATTGACTCCACACAGTTAAGATCAAAGTTGTCGTGCTCTTGATTTAACTTGAAAAATGTCAAGAAATTGAATGTCAAGACTGTCACTTAGCACTCATTTTGATAAAGCATTAGCTAGTCTTTGTTATTTCCACTTTGGCCCTTGGGGAGAAATCTTAAAAGCCTGGTTTATGGAAGTGGTTGTGTAAGCAGGAATGTGGTGCACAGGGCAATGGTGGTGGACTAGGCAAGTGTATAGCAAGGAGTGATTTGCATCAGTACTGCACTGTCATAAAAAACTGTGGTATTTCCCTTGTTACTGCTGACATGCCTATTTCTGACTCTTTTAATCCATGCTGAAAACTATATTTTGAGAAAGTTGAAAACTGAATTTAAAATTCAGGTCTTGCACAGGAATAATCACATATACCTGGCAAAATCCTTGGGAAGGAAAAGCCAAAAAAAATGTTTATTTTAATATGCTAAAAAGTTATGTCACATTTTTAAGACCAAAAGTGGAATTAATCCAACCAGTACACTCATAGATGGTGCCCATAGGGTAAAAGGAGTTGGAGTGGGGGAGGTCCTGCATTAAGTCAATGATGAATGGTGAGTACGAGGCCCATTTCAGATATGTGTCCCTTTCCCATTACTGTTCAAGGACTCAGTATCCCGGAACTCCTGTTTCCGAATTGCCCTCACAAGTTTTATAACCTTCTCTCCAACTCCAACTTGCTGCCCAGCGAGGAAACAAGTTATCTAGCTAATAAGCAGCTATGATGCAGGGAGTTTAAGCGGGTTTTGTTGAGAGAGAGAGAGAGAGAGAGAGAACAACAGTAGAGTCATGATGGTCACAGATTTTATATTCATACCTAGGACTTGTCATTTGTCTGAGCAGTGAGTCCCTTGGATTACTATGACAAAAAAAGTTCACCACAGTTTTGTCCTGCCATGCCAAAACATTTCTTTGTGGGGAACTTGTCCAAGAAGAAATCCAACTGCAAATGTTGTAAAATAAATGATGATTGGGTAAACAGACCTAAAAGCTTTGCAAATTTGAGAGATCTCAAATTTTTCTGGACTTGCCTCACAAGAATTGGCAGTATTTGAACATGAAAATTAAGGTAGAATCATTGCTAGTTTTGACAAGCGACTAACAGGATGTGTATCAATTAGTTATCCTACATTAATTTCTAATGGAGCTATGATTAGGTAATATTAGATTACTTTTTCATAGAGACAAAGCATCATAAAAAAGAAGATTACTCATAGTTGAAACCTAAACATCTTACTACAGCTCCCAGAAAGTACCATTCATCTTATTTTCAAAAGTGCCCTCCCTCACAAAAGAGAAAATGAGGGAAAAAATCCACTCCCTGGAGAATTAGGTAATCAGGCCATGGCATTCTTAGGAACTGGTTGCTGTATCTGATGTCTTACACATGCTGTTCCAACACTTGCCCCCATGAAGTTCTCCACAAAACTCCTGGAGGAAACTAAGGAAGTTCATTGACCTGACTCTCACTTTCCTCTGGCTCAGCATGGCGCAGTGGCAGACTGCCTGGATTCAAATCCTGCCTATCTGACCTGGGAACATTACTTAACCTCCTTATACCTCCCTTTTCTTGCCTATAAATGGAGATGATAATAGTACCTATCTTATGGGATTACATGAGTTAATATTTACAGAATACTTAGCTCCTGGACAAGGCAGTTGCTGTAATTATTGCTGTTGTTTTTGCTGTGACTGAGAAGGGGTTGTCAGGCTGAACCACAAAAGAAAAACAGGTGAAAGTCACAACAGTTGGTCTCTGAGAAAAAAAAAAAGTTTGTTTACCATGCGATCGGATGTAATTTGGGGCATTTAACAATGGTAATATTCATATTAATACAAGCTCTCGAGACTGGAGGAAATTCTGACTTCTCTCCTGTATATATGGAACAACCCATTAGTTCCCAATGGAGGAGGAGTAGAGGGAGTTGCCACCCAGCCATGAAGTTGTGCTTGCTTCAGTCTCTTCCATTGCCAGAGTGTTGGTCTGCCGTCCTTATCTGCTCTTCTTCAAGTTTAAATCACTCAGTCTGGAGCCTGATGCCTGGAAAGATAATGATTTAGTTCCCCATTCTCTCCCTTGCCCCTTGCCATCCCCAGGCTACCTATGGATTTGAATCTCAGCCTGTCTTCTGGTTCTGTGTCACCATAAGCGAGTTAGTTTGACCTCAGTTGCCCACTCTTTAAGTGGAGTAACAGTGTCTCTGCCCATTCAGAGGACAGCCAGGGACTTGCTCAAAATGCAGATGTTAAGCATTTTGTGTTTCTTGAGAAAAGGATTCCTTGACAGGTTGGCATTCATGATTTAAAAAAAAAAAAAGGCTGTTTCCCAAGGAAGAAAGTCCTTTCTCCCTAATACATGGACTTTCTCTCTGGTCATCCTAGAGCTATTTAGTTTCAGCCTTTCCATCACTAGCCTGTGTGTTTTTGAATACTAGTTTTATTCGCCCTCCTCTTTCAAATAGTCACAGGCACTAATCCACATTATGGCTTTACAGGCAGTAAATTAAATTATATTAATTCTAAACACAGTGTTTTTGAACTGTATACAGTCTGCAGCCTTTGAAACCACTAACTTAATTTTGTCCAACTCTTATTCAGTAACTCAAAAAGAGCCAAAGTTTTTTTTTTTCTTTCAAATTTGGTTTAAAAAATAATAATAAATTGCTCCCAGGCAGTGGTCCTGGGTGCCAAATTTCATCTAAGATCTACATCTTCTGTCTACATTGAAAATCCTCTGAAGTAAAGGAGTAGAAGTGCTAATGAAGATGTGATGTATTATAATTTTTACTTTAGCTACAATTTTGTGGTCTTAGCTGTGCGACTTTCTGCTAACCACTTAATCTCCATGGGGTTTGATTCTGTTTTCTGCAAATGTACATCCACAAAAGATTTTTCAGAGAATTAAATGAGATCATCTTTATTGAGCACTTTCAAAGTATCTATTTATCCTGCTATAAAATCTACCTCTAAAAGAACAAATATAAATTGGAAGGCTCTTGATTCCAATTATACTGTCGACACAAAATTAGACTGACTCAAAGCTCATTCAGGGCAAAGGCTCTGTTACTATCTTTGATAGAATCTTCCTCCATATGAAATAAATGCTTATTGAATAAAGTTGAGTATGATTTTTAATTGGCCAGCATTTGTCACATTCCTTTGAAGAACTTTGATTTTAGCAAAACTTTATCATTTGAGTTAGGGTATGTATATTTAAAAACAACCACACTCACTGGAAAGAAGGTGACCAAACTGGGTATTTCTGGGTTGTTGGTTTTTTGGTTTTTGGGTTTTTTTCCTGGTTCTTTTGCATGGGGGAAGGGATGTTAATAAGGTAATAAAACTGATTTCTTGTCACTTGTAAATTTATTTCTAAGGCAATTCCTAAAACAAAAAACTAGACATATTTAAAGCAATAAATAGCAATATTTTAGTATATGATACCTTTATTTTTACTTACTCATACTCATTTGAATGTATATGTGTATATCTGTGGCTTTAATAATTATCGGCTAAATTATGACAATTACACAGTATATAATACATAGCATGTTGTTCCAGAATAAATAATAGTCACTGTTACTATGACATTAGTTATTATTTCATGATTTAGATTATTTGGTGTAACTATTTGAGCATTGTCTTCTACTATTTCTAAGTGGAAGATCATCCTAACTCTTAAACTTAGAAGATTTCTGTGTAAGTACATTTTAACTGGCATGAAAAACAAGCTAATTCCTTATACTAAATTGCTTCAGTGTATAAAGTTTAAAACAGCCTTCTGAGGACAGGTCTCCCTCCATGCAATTACTATACTACAACATGCAATGAGTATCCAGTTTCTGAGCTGGTATGGCAGACTCTTGAGAAAGAAGGAAACATTTGGTAAGTTCTTCGGAAGGTAAAGCAGGTAACAAACAGTCTGATGCTTCCTTTAGGAAGAAAAATTTACCCTCCCTAATTCATGATGACTTCTTGTTGATTTGTGGTGGTTGTCTGCTACATATCTATGCAGGAGATGCTCCCAAGACATTTTAAATGGTGCCAGTCAATGATACTAAAGGTGCCTCAGACTGGCCCACCTAGCTGTGTTTAAAACTGTGATCTCAGGTCAGAGTCTATGAGAGCCTTTGGAACAAGCCTGTCACCCTCCGTAAAAGGATCATATTTTAAACATATCCATCTATAGTTTTCTAGTTTTTAAAAGCCAGTCCACTGTAAGTTCTTATGGAGCTTTATTTGCTCTTTCTGTGATTGGTTAAATGTCAAGAAATGCCATTTTGATATTGTTTTCACTAGCTCTCCACTGGCTTCTGTAGTGCAGTAGGTGGTTCTGCAGGCCTCTCCATAAATGCACTCCCTTTGAATTTACAGTTACTTGTGAGGTTTGCACAGCACAGATTTCTAAGGATTGTGGTCGAGGTCCGTGTCTTGGTTTAACAAGGATGGTAGAAGTTTTAAAAGAATCTTTGATATGATTAATTGCTGTCCCTGTGATTGGACTGCTGCGGCAGTAGATGTGGTGAAGCTGGTGCTCTTAACTTCAAGCCAGACTAAGTGGGTGCTTTGCGCACGCACCTGTGTATGTGCAGCTCTCCTGGAGAAAGGGCAAAAGAGCAGCAGGTTTTTCTCCTTGTCCACGTTAAATTTGTATTCATCATGTCAAGAGCAGCAGATTTGAAAATATACAAAATAACTATGGGTTTAGAGTAACAAATGACTATAGAACTTTGCATTTGTACCTCACTACTTAATCCACAATCAGCTTAAAAAGCCAGATTTCCTGTAGGGTATAAAATCTCTTTAAATCATCAGATCTCTTTCTGTATTACCAATTGTGACCTGCACTATCTGTTCCTATTCATTTCCAATATGTCTGTGCTCTTGCCTGTAATTTTTTACTTGTGATGAAATTATGTTATAACTGAGGGAAACTAATAGATAAAAAGAAACAAGTATGAACAGCTCTGAAAAGTGCAAGAGTAGGTAGACAACTAGAAGTAGTTTGCCCTTAGAGCCTGGTTCTTGGAGTTGTAAATCATTTGTGTTTTGCCCACCAAGCACGCGTTAATATTAAGTTGTTTTTAAAGTGATTGCGCTGCATCGCCATGGCTCTTTTGTACTCTGCAGGATCATGTTGCTCTAATGTAATGAACCGAGCCCTCAGCTCCTAAATCTCAATGCTGGAAACGATTACAGAGAGCTGAGTGGCTATGTCTGAAGTCTTCAAGTCTTGAGAATTTCTTTTTCTTTGGTTAAAAAAAAAATCTTACATAGATATTTCTTATTCTTTGAGGGGAAATAAGCCTGCATTTGTAAGAAGTTTCTGTTGAAAATATTGGTGATTGTAGGTTATCTGGCTTCCTGTTTGAAAAATAAGCATTATCTCTGCTGTAAGTTCTGTATTTTAACTTTGTGCAGATGTGCACTAAAAGAACATGATGTGCTTATTTGTTGAATTTATGCTACTTTCTTACTTTAAGTAAGATGGATGAAATTACATATTAAATAAAAACAGCAGCTCCACCAGCAATCCTTAGCTAACTAAAAAAGCCTTCCAGGGAGAGTGGAGAAAATGAGACTATGACTGTAATAACTCATTTGCTTTGGAAAGAATTGCCATTTAAAAGCTTATGTATAGTAAATTCTTGGGATTTGCTCTATGTTAAACTGTCTTAATGTTTATAAGTAATCTGTCATTAAATAGTGTTGGTAAACTATTGCCAAAAGTATTGTGTTTTCTGTCTTAACCAAATAGAATACATGAAGTTTTATATGCCCCAGTGACACACATACCTTGTGTATGGCATAAAGCTCCCATGGATGTGAACAGCCACACAACCTTAGACAGGTCATTTAGCTGCCCTGAGCCTCAGTTTTCCTTTTCTACATGTTGTCACACCTACCTTTCAGGATTATTGCCATGATTAAATGAGAATGCCCAACTAGCATAATGCCTGGCACATATTTCCCAGTACAGGCTCACTTAGATTCTGTGTTCCAACTTTCTTAAAGTAGAGTGTATTTTCATTTAGTACTTTTGAGCTAGGAAGTACCTTGTGTTGACTATTACTTCTCAGTGCTACTTGAGAATTTGGAATATGTAGAATAAATTTTTCTGAGGATATTTAACGAGCGGGTCTATTGTGTGGCCACTAAGCATAAAACATTGCTTCCTATCATATACAGTTGAATATATTTGAAATCCAGTAGGGTAGAGGTCAGTCCCAGTTCTCTTTAGACTCCCTCTCCCTTTGTTTGCTGCTTTTCTTTTTCTGTGACCTTGTTGTTAGCTTTAAGAAAGTTTTCAAAATACAAAAGCACCTAATGTCACTCCTTAGTCATTTAAAAATAGAGTTGATCAATATGTGGCATTAACTAGAAGGAAATTTGGTGCTTTTTTATTGATTTCAGTTGCTGGTGCCCTCAGGCTTGTGTGTATGAGAATGAAAATAATATAAGAAATATGCACCCAGGTTAAACAGACCGATTTTCCTCTTACATCTGCAATCACTATAAGCAGACTTCTTTATATGGAAGTGACATTAGTAGCAGTTAGTTCCTTTCTTACACACACACACACACACACACACACACAATCTAAAGAGTCCAAGTAGCCTGCTGAGCAGTTGTTTTTGTTATTGAGGCAGAGTTGTACAGTGCTTTGGGAAGTGTCCACTATTAGTTATTATTACTACTTGTAAGATAGTATTCAGGGTTATAGATTTATAGCCCATAAATACACTTACAGGCATTGTAATAAATAGGTATGAACTAGAATTTTGAGGATTTGAAAGATGTTCTGCTAAGTAGCCAGTTGCAGAGCAGTAAAGCCACCACAGTCAATACCAGGGAAGCCTGCTCAGCAGGGCATGAATTATTTAGAAAGTTGTGTAAGGAAGTTGGCTGTAGGCAGAGGTGGTCATGTGTCATCTGCCCCATCAGTCAGAATTCCAGCTGCTGGGCTCTGTCACCACAGCCCATCATTCAGTGCTAACAGATACGTGCTGCCTCTCTGACCTGCTGGGGAAGCCACAGACAGGGACTTACAGTGTATATCCCCCTGACCTGCAGTTTTAATGGAAGCTCATTTCCAAAGAAGGATACTAAGCAACACTTCTTGTCCTTTTTAAAAATCATTAATCAGAATACATTGTCAAGGGAATTAGCTGGATGCTTGAGAATCTTTTTTTAAGCAAAAACATGGCTGCTGAAGTATAGAAGAGTTGCACATTTGAAGCCAAAGAGACATCCTTATTAAATGACAGATGGGAGAGCTTTCTGTACCAGATACAAGATTATGGTATCACAGTATCACTGAAGAGGCCTTTCTGGGTTGAACACAACAATGTAAGAAAAGGCTTGGAATCCCAACATTCCTTTTGTGATGATGCAGCCACCTGCCAAATGGAATCTATCCCAATTCTGATTGTAGACAAACCTCCAGCAGTTTCCTTTTTTCCCTTCTTGTATTCAAGAGACATCCTTAGAGGAAAGGATTTGAAGGCATTAATATCGCTATCTGTCTGATTAGTTTGTTGACATTTTTAAAGTGCCATTAATCATAGGAAATGGAACTTAATGATGTAGAAAAATACCAAGCCAAGGAATGTCAAGAAAGTAAGCTATAGCCCCATATTCATGTAAAATTGAATGGAAGTACATCTTAACCCTTTAGTTGTGGGTTTGGTTATTTTGTTGTTGTTTTGTTTTCTTTTCACATTTTTGAACTCCAAAGTCAAGTAATCGAGAAGCATTTGTAAGCAAGGGAAATAGTAAACAGCAAAAGTAAATTTTAAAAGGCAGCTATTTTTATTTTGCAAGTATTATAGCTATGTGAGGTATAAAGTATGTAAAGTAACACTTGTGTTTAGATTGTATCATTGAGGTCTCATTTGTTTTATTTTGGAAGAAAGTTACTTTTTCTTTCAGATAGCTCCTCTGTTTTTTGCTTACTTGCTTGTTTGTTTTTTGATTGTTTGGGTGCTGGTGATTGAACCTAGAGTTTCACATATGCTAAGCACACACTCTACCACTGAGCTGTACCTTGTAAATTTTTTTGTTTTCTCTGAATACTCCATGTTCTTGATATAATTTAGTTTATGTGAACTTGATGGAAGTTGAGAGTCATTAGGCTGACAGTATACTGACAGGTGGCACTCTGTCATGGATACAAAGAAGTAAAAATCAATAGAGTAATTCATTTGTCAAAAGCTGTAATACTTGATACATACTTTGTTGGATTTTGGTATCATCAATAAATTATCTCTTAGCTAATTTAAACTTAAATCCTTTCTTAATGGAAATTTTAGGAAACAAGGCAAATATGTATATCCTTATTTAGAAATATATATTACTAAACTATAGTGAATGTTACACTGTAAAATATTACTGGTTTTGACTCTGAGCAGGTACTTTATTTCAAAAATAGCACAAGAACTTAAATGCACCTTCTCCCCTCACATACCTCTTTTCCTCCCAAGGTAGATTACTGTTACAGAATAGGTCACATAATAGATTCTTAATAAAGACTGATTAATACATGGTGATGTGTAGATAAATGAATTTTAGGATGACCTGTGTAAGGAAATTGGAAAAGAAATAATACTGATAAATGTTGCACTTTTCTTTTCATTGAAGATTTGTGTCACTCATCGGAGGGACAGTGTGTGAGATTGGGAAGCCTGAAATGCAACAAAAAATAAATTCATCCCTTGAAAAGGAAGGAATAGAGAAAACTGCAGAAAGGTTGCAAACAACAGCACACACCTTACAGGTCATCATAGATGGTCTCAGCCAGCCTGAAAGCTTTGATTTTCGAACAGGTAAGTTGAACCAGAATTATAGCACTTGGCATTTGCAATCTACATAGCTCACATTGTCACCTTTAATCTTCACAGCAAGTCTACAGGCCTATGCCATAAGCAAAAGAGAATCTCTTTTTTTTTTTTTTTTTTTTTTTGGTGGGACTGGGACTTAGCACTTACAAATCAGGTGCTATATGACTTCAGCTGTACCTCCAGTTCATTTTGCTCTGATTCTTTTGAAAATGGAGTCTTGTGAGCTATTTGCCCAGACTGATCTTGAGCCTCAATTCTCTCGATCTCAGCCTCCAAGGTAGTTAGGATTACAGGTGTGAGCCATCAGCACCAAGCAAAGTCTCATTCTTTACACGAGAAAATAGGAGTTTAATAACTATCCCGCCAAGTCCAAAGCTAGAGGCCAGGTCTACAGACTGCTTGTCCACTGTTTATTTGTCCTTACGCAAGGCTAAATGCACCATGTATATACTGGTGCACAAAGGCACAACATACTTTTCATGATTCTACTGTAAGTTTTTACTGTTTTCATGATTCTACTGTAAGTTTTTTCTGTCCTAGGAGCCAGAAATCCAAGGTAAAGCATTCCATTCACAAGCTAAAAAGTGAATCTTCTTCCTAAATTACAGCTTTCCAAGTTTCTAGATTCTGTGTCAGTGAGCACATTGAACAAATAAGATGATATCTCTCTGTTGATTTTCCTTCTAATTAAAAGTGCTCTCAGCTTTCAGCACAGGTAGAGGGTAAAGGAAGTATAATAGCCATAGTTGTTGAGAGCAATGACCCGGTGAAAAAGAATTAATGTATCAAATGACCTACTTCCTAAGGAAGTTTGAATAGGAACCCCTGAGTTTTAAATGAACTTGCATACTTGTCTCTTATAACCAGTTTTGATGATACCATATATAAGGTTTGTCTCATCATTCTGGGTATAGGCTGCCTTGAGGTGGTTGGACATACTTCCTTGTTTTAAAAGGAATTTTAAAACAAACCCAGCAAATTTATTGTAAACTATTCCCTCAACTTTTCTGTAGGTTTTAATTTTTTTCAATTTAAAAAATTTTAAATTTAAAATTGGAGAAAAGCAAACACCCAGTAAGACCAATGACAAAAATGTGGAAGTAGGAGCCTCCAGGTGGCCTTTCACACATAACAGTTGTTTTAGCAGACAAATCCATCTTCATTTGGAAGCCTAGTTCCTTTTGTGTGAATTCCAAAGGTAAATTTGGCAGGAAAACTCAGTAGAACTGTAGGTCTCAAACAGGGTGGGAATTCAGGTGATGTGCCTATAGCACTGCATTAGAGGGTTGACAAATAAGCTTCAACTCCAGGTATCATATACTGGTTATTCTTGTCTATCTTTGTTTTTCATGGTGTTGATTGACCCATCATCACAGTGACACTGTGCAAAAATCAACACTCAAATTACATGGTCCAGTTAACCAGTCAAGCCAAGTAGAGGTCCTTTCCCAATTTGCCCTTCATTGAGCAGAAATACAAATGGATCTGGGCTCTGGACTAAGCTTTTCACTTACTAAACTGTTTGTCAGTGTGACAAGTGAAATTTTAAATAGGTCTCTTTAAGCAAACTTTGGAACTGACCTTGCCCTAGTATAAGTCACAATTTTCAAGATACTTGAGAACTGTCATTTTACTGCTACACATATCCCCAAGGAAAAAGGCAAATGAGTCATAGTTTTGAGGGATATTTTGGGCATTTCCACATTACAGTATTTATGTTACATCTCTTTTCTCTATTTTCTCAAAAGTATTTTCTTTCTTAATGCTTCATTCTTTCCTTATACTCATCCTGTTTTCTTAATGATATAATCAATTCCATTTTTATTAACGCTCTGGTTGCAAGTTGGCTTCCATAATTGGGCTCATCAGGAGTAGTCTGAGACAGAGGACTGAATATGTACAGCTTTGGCAATCAAAGTGTTAAAAGTTTGCAGGGTACATGGAGGATTTTCTGATTTCTCAGTGGCCCAGACTGTCTTCAGGAACATGTTAAATAGTTTCTGACTCTGATTTTCCATGCAAAATTAAACTAAACAGCTGATCAGAACCCCTTGGAGAATCTGCAGCAGCTGGACTTCTGCAAGAAAAAGAGAAAAAGAGTTTCCAAGTGTAAAAACAATGCCTTATAGGGCCTCAGAGACCAGCCTGCCTCTGGCCCTGATCAAGGACATAATTTCATTTTGCTTTGACACAGCCCTTGCCCAATGTGATATTACATTTCAGTAGGTTTCTTGCTTTTGGAATTCACTGCTTCAGCATCAGGTGAAATCCTACAGAATCTCTTCCAATTTTAGCATATTCTTTTTTTTATGAAGAAAATGAGATTTAGGGTTTAAAGAGAGTTTTGTTTTGTTTTGTTTTACAGGAAGCTTAATTTTTGAAAGATCCTGGGTTTTGAATAGTTGGGCAGGGGGAGGGGAAGAAAGCAGTGACCAGTTGTTAATACAAATGTAAAGGATAATTTTAACAAGTAATCAGGATAAAGCCAACAGCTGTAGAGGAAAAGGAAATGGTCTGGGTGGAGAGTAAAATGAGGCCTTAGTAAAAGGAGATCCAAGCATAGAATGTGTTCTTTGTTATTAGAGTCAACACAGTAATCCTAGGAAAGGGGGGGGGCAAGAAGAGCATGGATAAGTGAGGCCACAGATAATTCACAAGCCCCATTTAAACTGTTAGTTCTCACTCTCTCCCTCATAAAACCTTTGTTGTCGTTTCTGTTTTACGTACAGCCATAATGATTCCTTGACATGCTTTATGTCCACTTTTAGGGGACAGGGTTAGTGAACAAAGAAATGTTCACTGGGATGAGCCAGGAAAGAGGGCAGTAAGGAACTTGAGAACAGAGAGCTAAGTGTCTTCACTTTTGTATCTCTAGCATCCAGCAGAGTGTCTGGCCAGGAGGTCATAATAGCAGGAGGTAATGAATCCAATTGAAAGAAGAGAAGAAGTTTAGGTTCTAGCTGGTCTGGGTTCCTAACAATAGTCAAAAATCCATACATTTTGATTGGATAAATATATTTGAAATGGAAGGGATTGATTCCTGAGTTCCAAATTTGTGAGAAGATGTGAAAAAAGAGAACATTTGAATTTCATCTACGTTGAGCCAAAAGTTAATGTACTTTCTGCCACTTTGAAGAATTTAAAAATCTAAGCATTGAAAACAAAACTCCCAATTTCCTGTCTCCAATGATCTTACTTTCTCATTGCTTGTGATTTAGCCAAGTGTGTTCATTGAGCAAAGATATATTTTCATCATCTCTCACAGAGAGGAAAATAGACTGTCTGCTCTTAATCCTGATAGGTAGTGTTCACATTAGTGAAATGAAGTTTGGGGAGAAGAAATGTTTGAGTAAATTTTCTTGAATTATTCTACTGTGTGAACACTATTTCTCCTAGAATGCATTTCTTAGAAGGGAGGCCTGTGTCTTTAGGTCCCTCCCTCAAAGCTTAATAATGTTCTGGGCTTATAATCAATGCACAGTGTGAATGCCAGTCCTCTAAGTGTCTTAGCTACACTAACTTTTTTTCCTCTTCCCTCATAGATTTTGATAAGCCTGACTTCAAGAGAAGCATAGTATGCCTGGAAGATCTGCAGGTTGGGACAGTTCTTACAGGCAAAGTTGAGAATGCCACTCTGTTTGGAATTTTTGTGGATATAGGGGTGGGAAAATCAGGACTGATTCCCATAAGAAATGTAACAGAAACAAAACTTTCTAAAACGAAGAAGAGAAGGAGCCTTGGACTGGGCCCTGGAGAAAGAGTGGAAGTCCAAGTACTCAACATTGACATCCCCCGATCTAGGATTACTCTGGACCTTGTTCGGGTGTTGTGAGTGTCCCACTGAAGGCCCGCTGCCAGTTTTATTTCCTCATTTCTACAGATTGACAAGGTTATGTCAAATGTTCAGGAATTCTGGATAGCAGATGAGAAAGAAATCACTTATTATCAGAAGTATTTTCCTTTTCCCTTATGAATAAATAGCAATTTGATTCTTTTCCCCTTAAAGTGAGCAACTAGGAGACACCCTCCTCCAGCATTATGTAGTGGTAATTTTATGAACAAAATTTCATTTTTTATTTTTTGTAATTCATCTTTGACTCTGCATTTTTTATAACAAGTTGCTTCATATTGCCCACACCTGCTTTGTTGTCTTTGTATGAATTATCTTCTTGATTGAATTGCACGATGTTTTTTTGACACAGTAGGGCTGGCAGTGTTTAATACTTCTATTTTGTAGAATTTTTTTTTTTAAATCAGGTGTTTTGGACGTGAATTCATGATTTTGCAGTAATCTTTATTTTCCCTTGCCAAGCAAACCAAAAATACACCAGATTCTGATGTGTTTGTGACTATCATGTAAATGGCTCAAAGCATTTTTCAGAAGGATATGTGTACTGACCCCTGTAATAAAACTTTGTGACTAGTGACTTGTTCTTGCTGTGTTGACTTAGTGAATGACCTAGAGGTCAATCTTTTTTTTTTTCTTTTTTTATAGACTTGGGGGTTGGACTCATGCCTCATGCTTACTAGGCAGGTGCTCTACCATTTGAACCACATCACCCGCCCTAGAGGTCAGTCTTGACTAAAGAAGATGTGGCTCATGGGATTGTTTGTACCTTTGGGGAAAGGGAGGCCACTGAAAATTTGAAGAATGGCTTTATTTGACTTAACTTACCACAGAAGAGCATATACTTTCTTAACCATCGGGATTAAACTTCAAATGGTGATAGAAATGGATATAGATCAGGTAAGAAGGGGCAAGATAAAACAGTGGACAAAATGACTCTTGCTCTGTTTTTATTGATTTTGACCATTCAGGGTCAAAATGTAAACACAGCCTGCACTACACCAGTATCCCATCTGTTCTGACTACTGCTGCTGTTGTTGGGTTGCCTAATGAAGTTATAGTTATTAATGAGTACCTGGTTTTCTCCATGTGTGATGTGTGGAGAATGGTTACTAAAGTATGACCAGTACTATTTATTTGCCTGGGACTGTCCTAGTAGTAAATTCAGGGGTGATTCCAATGCTTTTGACCTGAGCAGCCAGAAGTGTACAATTGTTGCTTGCTAAGACAGGGAAAGCGGTGGAGAAACAGTTCGGGTGAAGGAGTTAATCATTTTGGACAGGTTAAATTTGAGATAGTTAGTAGATATCCAAGTGGAAATGCCAGGTTAGGCAGTTGGCTATTTTAATCTGAGGTTTAGGGAAAGTAATCACTAGCATACAAATGGTTACAGTCATGAGACTGAGGGAGATCACCAATGGGATAAGTGGTGATGAAGTAGGAAATAGTCTGAGAACTGAGTCATTGAAAATCCTCAACACTCAGCTATAAATTCTCTGAATCTTTCCACCAGGGTAGGAATTTATTTCTCCCCTTCTTCCTTACTAAGAGGATGCTGATTCTAAGGGAGTGATGCAGTGGCTAATGGAGACAAATGTGGCCATGTGGTATGCTTCTGGCCAGTTGACTGGAGGCATAATTCAGAGTGGAGTTCTAGGAAAATTAGAAAGGGGAGGTCAGGCTCAGGTGCCACACTTTTCTTGTCCTTTTTTCGTGTCCTCTTTCCTGCTTGGAATGCAGACAGAATGCTGGATGTGCTGGAGGTCAATGACCAGTACGCAGTAAGGACTGCTAAATAGAAAGACCAAAACCCTGAACTCATCTTGGCCTTGTGGAGAACCAAAATAGGCCCTTAATTGCCTTTACTTGTTCATTGAAGCTGAGAACAAATGAAGAGCGTTTACAGGAAATATGTTCTCTAATAAACATATGTGTTGTTCCTGAGTGTATCCCTTACATTTAGAAAAATGGCCCACCTGTTATAGATACTCAGTAAACATTGATTGGTGAATAAATGAATGGATGAACATCTAATAAGAATTTAATAAAATGTTGAATATAGACATAGAGATCAGGAGGACAGTCTGAGCAAAAAGTTAGCAAGACCCCATCTCAACAAACAAACCAGACATGGTGGTCACATCTGTAGAATCCCAGCTATGTGGGAGGCTGAAGTCTGAGGATTGCAGTCTAAGGCCATACCCAGGAAAAAACATGAAAACCTATCTGAAAAATAAAGTCAAGCAAAAAAGGGCTGGGGGCATGGCTCAAGTGGTAGAGTACTTGCCTAGCAAGGACAAGGCATATCATGTTCCTGAGTGGGAAGTCATGGCTTAAAGAAAGACCAGTCCTTCAAAAATGTATATCTACAAAAAAGCTTTTACACACACACACACACACACACATTTGCCAAAATTCCAATTAGCTTTACTTACATTATTTACATTTAAATTCATTTGAAAGAGTCTATGTGAAAAAAGTCAGTACTTTAAAAGAATAATTAAATTGGAAGGTATGAGGGAAGTTTCCCTTTCTTATATTAAAATATTCCCTAAAGCTACCATCATTTGAACTATGTTACTAGCACAGGAATAGACAAACAGAAGAATGGGTAAAGCAGAGAACTAACAATGAAATTCAGTATATATTAAGAAGTGGCATTTCAGATTGGAGCAAAATTAT
Source organism: Castor canadensis (assembly GCF_047511655.1). Lineage (NCBI taxonomy): Eukaryota > Metazoa > Chordata > Mammalia > Rodentia > Castoridae > Castor > Castor canadensis. The sequence goes on along the minus strand of NC_133397.1, from coordinate 39,059,124 downwards.
ATTTCCATTTACATATAAAAATAAGTTCCAAGTGGATTATATGTAAATAAAATTATTTTTTAAAATTACAAACACTGAATCATTTTTGAAAGGTCATTGAATAGCCAAGGGTGTAGAATGCAAGAAAAAAAAGAAAAGCATGGGCTTTCTGACCCTAAAATTCTTCTCAGAAGGCATTTCCTAGACAACTATGGTACCTGGTACCAGGAGCTAGGTACAAAAATGAATAAAGCATCTCTGGAGGATGTCTTCAGCCTGGAAGTGTTAGGATTTAAACTGCAGCCAAGGATGTTTTAAGTTCAATATGAGCATTCTTTTCCGTCCCCTCCAGAATCTGGTGGCATCCCATCTCACTGGAAGCCACAGAGCTCTCTCTTTGGAGAGCCTAACTTGGATTAATGGAGTACTCGTGTGTGGGTGTCTAATAACACTTGTGTTAAAATGGGAAATGGCAAGAAGGGACAGGATGGAAAAACCAAAAATAAATGTAGTCAATCTTTTCATGTTGGCCTCTGGCCTACAGTCAGTCATGATTATGAGTTGGTTATAAATGACAGATCATAGAGAACTCCTGAATGACTGGGCTCATTGCCAAGGCAGTCTGTTCCACGGAAAAAACAATGAGATTTCTTCTCACTCACTCATCCTGTATAGCGAAGATGATCGTGCACAGGCTGGGTTTCTTATTTAGGAGAGAGCAGACTGGTCCCATGAGCACTAAAAATTACCTGCTTAGAAACTGATTTAAAAACCTCTCCTATAAAACATTGGGTGTTTTCTTGCCTCCTACCAGAAATCCAAAGAAAGATTGAAAATACCCATCCCTCAAATATTTTGCAGGGGAAAAGCCTCATACTGAAGAAAGGAAATAAATGATTAATCTAAATACCACAGAGAAACTTCTCTGATGCCAGAGAGCTTTTCGCAACAGTATAGCCCATCTAACAGGCCTCAAATGTTACGGTGCCCATTCCTTCCAGAAAAAATCTACAGTTAAAGATACAATGGTGGAGGCAGAGAAAGGAGGAAGGGGATGAAGAAGCAGTGTAATAGCTTCGCATTGTTTGAGAATCAAATTTTGAGAATCCTGTTTTATCCAAGCAATTAGGCCAAACATAAGTCTTCAGGTTTGTTGCAGTATTTTGCAAAAGCAGTCAAGCAATGGATGAAGGCCTGCTACTGCAAGCTTTTCACTTCTGATAAAACTTTGCACCTCCTTACAGCCAAACCCATAACACCATGAAAATCTCCCCCAAGGAAGCCTGCCCTTGGATGTCTTCTCTGGGCCCAGTGATGGGAACTTTGACTTTGCTTCCTTGCTTCCCAGGTTTGAGTCTCTTGGCAATGAAGGGGAGGGTGCACTAGTGAAAGTCAAATCTAAAATTTGCTCAAAGTCTGCTTCAGAGGATTCAACTGAATCCATGAATCCAGCTAAAATGCCAAATGCCAGTTTAGTCAAGTTTTATGTAACCTGTTAATTAAAAAACCAAGACAACTGAATTCCTTAGTAAGATATATAATCATGTTACCTTTAGTAGGAGCATAAGAAACATCTGAAGTTATTTTTAGTTATTTTATGATCATTTTGTGATTGAAAAAGTACTTGTAACTTCACTTCCTATGCATACACATTTGTGTATATGGTAGGTAACAGCATTTAATTAATGTCTTCCTCTGTTGACCTTACTTAGATTCTTCCAGATGTGGTGTTTGCCTTGGCTCTGTCTTAGCTCACTTTTTCTAGAAAATAGAGCATGAATAAAGTAAAGCTTACATACTAATGCTTTATTGGGAGTTATAATCCCAGCGTAGAAAAGGGAGGTAAGCCCACAAAATCAGAGAAAGCAGATATCAAGGGCTGTGTTTCTAAGCTGGCCACAGTCTCATTAGAAAGCCTTGCCAGTTTCTTAGTCACCAGCTTGTGTTTGAAGCAGCTATGTGGAATGATGGTGGCTCAGAACTGTAGGAGGGTGGAAGCAAGGTAAGAAACAGAAGGTGTTTATTTGCTTTCTTCCGGTCTCCTGTTTCTTAGTGGCCAATGTTCACCTTAGCAGACACCAATTCCCCTATACTTTCAGATTTTATTTCCTGACCTTTGTGGACAGCTGCTAAGGAAGTGGTTCCAGAAGGGTTAGATGCTTGTGCTGGAGCTACTTTGGATCTTATGGCAGCAGATGTGATGGAGGCCATGCTGATGTCTTGTCCTTATCCACACACACATCTTGCCGATGTTAAGATAGCAATCAGAAGGACTGCAGTAGCAGCCAGCCTTCCCATGGAGCAATTGGCTGAGAATGGGGCTGGGGGGTGAGGCAGGTGGGACCCAGTGAATCTGGGGAGTCCCATAAACAAGACCCCCACAGTACATTAGAATTGATGTTCTTCCAATACACTTCGCTTGCCTAAATTAAACTGCCCACCAACACCCCTGTTTTTCCCCTATTCATTCCCTACTCCCATTCTGTTTTTGTGAAACTCAACTCTAACCCAAACTAATCAACCAACCCCCAGGCAAGCCAGTCCCAGAACCTACCCATCTTTGGCCTCACAATTTGCAGCATCACCAGGGGACTGAAGTGCCAAAAAGGCTCTGTTTTCTTCATTGTTTACAAGGTCCCCATGGATTGCTTCCTTCTCACCTAGCCCTCTGAGAACACTGAGCAGCGGCTGCACATCCATTAAAGAAAGAAAATTAGAAATTCAGAGCTGTGGAGAGATCTGGCTCATGGCGAGTTTGGCTCCTGTGTGATTGATACTGGAAGCTGTTAGAGTTGAAAATGGACGTGAATCAGGGGCCAAGAAAACTAAAGCTGAAAACTGGCCTTTAACCCATCACATCTTTCAAAGGAAAACATACTCTCTATGCCCCGCCCCATTTCCAAGATAAAAACATCAAAACCCTAGGAGAAGATATGCAAAACTATACTGCGTATGTGTAATTTGTCAAAGAGTTACTTAAAAATAAATTGCTTAAGGCAAAACACAGAGTAAGAGAGTTCCTTTGGGCTTTAGCCAATTCTTCATTTCTACAGTCTGCTGGCCCCAGTGAGCAGGGTCAGGACCAAAGAAAACAGTCTGCAATCAAAAGTTTCACCCTGAGAAACTTTACCTTGCTCTTTTTTTGTAAGTTTTATTGAGATATAATTCATATGCCATTTATTGACCCATTTAAAGAGTACAAATCAATGGCTTTTAGCATATTCAGAGTTCTGCAACCACTATCATAGTAAATTTTAGGACATTTTCATCACCCCAACAAGAAACCCTGTACTCCTAATTAGCGGCTGCTACACATCCCGCCATGAGCCCCAGCTCTAGGCAGTTGCTAATCTACTCATGTTCTCTATGGGTTTGCCTATGCTGGACATTTCATATAAATGGAAACATACAATACATGGTCTTTTATGAACGGTTTCTTTCCCTCAGCATGCTTTCACGGTTCACGCATGTTATGGCATGCATCAGTGCTTCATATATTTGTATTGCTGAATACTGTCCTACTGCATGGGTATATACATTTTTTTAATCCATCCATCGGTTGACAGCATTGAGTTGTTTCTGCCTTTGGGCACTGTGAATGATTTTGCCATGAACACTCTGTAGAAGTTTCTGTGTAGAAACATTCTCATTTCCTAGGGGTGAGATTAATGGGAGCCTTATGTTTAACCTTTTGAAGAACTGCCAAATTGTTCTCCAAAATTGTTGCATTGTCCATTTTTTGCCAGCATTATATAAGGGTTACAATTTTTCTACGTGCTCATCAATATTTGTTATTGTCTGTATTCTTATTATAGTCATCCTCATGAGTAGGAAGTGGTTTCATATCATGATTTTAATTGGGTTTTCCTCCTAGATAATGTTGAGCATCATTTTATATGCTTATTGACCATTTGTATATCTGCTTGGAAGAAATATCTATTTAGATTCTGGCCACTTTTTAACTAGGTTATTTTTCTACATTGTAGGTGTTCTTTATGTATTCTAGATAGAAATTTTTCATCAGACATATGACTTTCAAAAACTTTATCCCATTCTATAGGCTTTCATGTCACTTTCTTGATGGTGTCCTTTGAAGCACAACATTTTTAATTACCATAATATTAAATTTATTTTTTCTTTTGTTACTTGAGCTTTTGATATCAGGTTTAAGAAACTTTTGCCTAATCTGAAGTCACAAAGATTTATCCCTATGTTTTTCTTTTAAGAATTTAATAATTTTAAATTGGGCATGGTGGCACATACCTGTAATACCAGCACTTAGAAGGCACAAGGAGGAGGACCTTGAGTTCATGACTAGCCTGGGCTACAGAGCAAGTTTGAAGCCAGCCTGGACTACATACACAGTGAGATCCTGTCTCAAAAACAGATGTTTTTAGCCAGATATTTTTGTCTTTAATTCATTTTCAGTTAATTTGTAGATGCAATGAGATAGAGGTCCAAATTGATTCTTTTACATGTCAATATTCAGTTATCCCAGTACTATTTGTTGAAAAAGACAATTTCTTCCACATTTAATTATCTTACCACATTGTCAATAACCATACATGTAAGTGTTCTGTTCTATAGACAATATAGACCAATTTTGATCCATTGATCTACATATCTGTTCTTGTGCCAATACTGTACAGTCTTGAGCACTGTAGCTTTGTAGTAAATTTTGAAACTGGGAAATGTGAGTCCTCTGACTTTGTCTCCACTCTCAAAATTGCTTTTGCTATCCTGGGCCCCTTGCATTTTATTATGAATTTGAGATGAGCTTGTCAATTTCTGCAAAGCAGTCTGCTGGGATTTTGATGAGGATGTGTTTAATGTGTAGACCATTTGGGGAAATGTTGCTTGCCATCTTAACAACATTAATCCTTCCAACCCATGATCATGGGATGTCTTTCCATTTATTTATTAAATCTCTTTCAACAATGGTTTGTTGTTTGCAGAGTACAAGTTTTGTACTTCTTTCATTATATCTCTTCCTAAGTATTTGAATCTTTTTGAAGCAATTATAGATGAGGTTGTTTTCTTATGTTCACTTTGTATATATTCACTGCAAGTATATAAAATACAGTTGATTTTTTAGAGTTAGCCTTGTATCCTACAGCTTTGTTGAATTCATTTATTAACTCTAATATGTATTTCTTAGGATTTTCTATATATAAGATCATGCTTTCTGTGAATGGAGATAGACTTATTTCTTTCCCTTAGTAATTCTATTTATGTATCTTTTTTTATTTTATTTTTGCCTAATTGCTCTCACTAGAACCTTCAGTATGGTGTTGAATAGAAGCAGTTAGAGTTATCATTCTTGTCTTATTCCTGGTCATGATGAGAAAGCATTTGCTTTATCGTCATTAAGTACAATGTTACCTATGGGTTGTTTAGTGGGGGTGCATACCCTTTATCAGGTTTAAGTTCCCTTTTATTTCTAATTTTTTAATATATCTATTCTCAAGGGATACTGAATTTGACCAATTCTTTTTCTGCATCTATTAAGATGATAACAGTGTTTTTGTTCTCTAGTCTATTAATGTGATGTGTTGCATTATTAATTTTCAAATATTAAACCAATCTGAACTCCACTTGGTCACAGTATACATTTATGGGTTGAATCATGCCCTTAAAAAAATATATATATATATATGTTGAAGTTCTAATTCCTAGTACCTCAGCACATGACCTCAACTGCAAAATAGGGTCACTGCAGATATAATTTGTTAAAATGTCATACTGGATTGAAGTGGGCTGTAATCCAACATGACTGGTATTATTATAAAAAGGGAGATTTGAACATGGCACACACACAGGGAGAATGTCATGTGAAGACTGAAGTTAGACTGACACAAGCCAGGGAACCAGAAGGTCGAACAGAGGCCTGGAACAGATCCTTCCCTTGTTCCCTTGGAAACAACTAACCCTGCCAACACATTATCTCGGACTTTTAGCCTCCAGAACTGTGAGATAATAATTGTTTGTTATTTAAGCTGCCCATTTGGGGTAACTTTGTTATAACAGCCCTAGAAATTTTATATCACTTATGATCTTTTTATATATTACTGGATATGGTTTGCTAGTTTTTTTGCATCTGTATTCATAACAGATGTTGGTCTGTAGTTTTCCTTACTTGTGCTGTCTTTGTTTGGATTTACATTGTTAGTGTATATCTAGGCTTGCCATAGACATCTTTTCCCATTGCAGTACAGAATCATTACTCCTACATAACTGTACTTCCTCTCACCCCTTTTTGTACTTTCATTATTGTTATATCATATCATATCATATCATATTATTGTTGCATCCATATATGTTACAAACCCAATAATGGAGTGCTGTATTCTTTTATATAATTTAGTGTCCATTAAGGAAGCTAAGGAAAGAAGATAAGCGTGTATCTGTAGAGGTTGTTATATTAACCTTCATATCTATCATTTCTGGTTCTCTCCCTTTGTACATTGTTTTCTAAGCAAAGAGGGTCACTGAAGTTTTGTGTGGAAGAAATGAATAGGGAGCATTAAATATATAAGTGATATTTAGGACACTTGCTCTGGCAGAAGGGTAAATGAACTGGGGTGGTGGAAGGGATAGAAATCAGGTAGACAAGTTAGGAGGTAGTTGCTGTGATCAGGGTACATGTTATTGAAAGCCTGAATTTGGCTCTATTGCCTGATATTTTGATTTCTGGAGCTAGAACATCAAAGTCAGTATGAGTAGACATGACTCTGAATCAGTTATATTTATCAGTTGATGAACTGACTTCAATCCAAGTATGGGCCTAAGAGGAGAATAATATCTGTTCCAGTGATGTGAAGGACCCACAAGGAGAGATTTTCCCATGGCGAGCCTCTGGAGAGCATGATACCTAATGAGTAAAGCCCATCCCAGGACATGGAGATGAAAGCAAATTGCCAAGCAGCTACATATGAATAGCAAGGGGTGGGGGCCATTCTTCCTGTGCACGTGTCCCTGCAGCTGTCAAGGATGGGGTTACAGACCAAGGAAGAGAATGCAGAATTCCCCTCTCCTTTCCCAGGGAAGATGACCTTTCAGAACTCAAACAAATCCTTTCTGTGTCCTCAGGAAGCAAGTTTGACTGCCCTGATTCAATGGGCTCTGTTGTTTCGGGTGAATCCAGGTGATTCAATTCTTCACTGATATCCTCTCCAGGAGGTTTTGTCTGTGAATTTTTGTCTGGAATAATTTTGTAAGATCTGGATTAGACCTGCCACTATATATCGTCCAAACAAAAACACAAAACAAAAAGGACAAAGAGCATTCTTCCCTCAGTGTAATGACAACACTGGTGTTACAGATGGTGTGCAGTGGCCATTCTACACAAGCAAGAGACAACTACTGAATGAAGCAGTAGCGATTGACATTGCCTGGCAGAATGCTCAGCGAGGTAATCGAGGGCAGCAAAAATCAGCAACCGATATTTGAAAGTTTAAAAATCCATCAATCAAAAAATAAATCAAGGTGAAAGAAATATTTATAACAAAGAAAATACAGCCCATCAAAACTGCTGTTTAGTACTGCTGATTTCATGTCATCTGAATGATCCCCAAACCCTTAAGCCAGGAATATTGCTTAAGATGACTAGGTTCCTTGGTGCCTGCTGAAGTGACAAAAAAATCTCTGAAGAATTTGCTCAGAAAAGTTCCAAAGAATATAGCACAGCCAAGAATTTAAAAACAAACAAAAGCAAACTTGAACAAGAAAGAGCCCACTGAATAAGAGCTAGCAGACAAAAACAGAATTCACTTGTAAATTTTCTAGAAATTGACCTATTTGTATTTTATTCCTGTTTATTTGTATGTTTATTCCTTTTATGAGACCCATAAAGACTTTGCATACTGAAATTGTTAGATGACAGATTATAAATTAAGTGTATTTGCTATGCTTAAATGAAAGAAAGGATTTAAACACACAAGTCATTTGAATAAGAACAAAAAAGAATATTTTTAAATGACCAATATATGTCTGATAAAAGAAGCTAACAATAATTGGAAGTTAAAATGTAATTAGTGTTTTTCTGTAAATAAAATCAAAATTTTTATAAGGTTAAATATAAAATTTTGGTCACTTTTATGTTTAATTTTTTCATTTAAATAGTTAATTTATCTAGAATTTATTTTGCTACAAGGGGTGAAAGAAAGAATTCAATTTCATATTTTCTATATGGCTGCCCTCTTATCCTCATACGATTTATCAAATATATAATTCTACCAATTTGAAATGCTATTGTTATCAGAAGCTAAACCCCAGTGCATATTTATATCTATTTCTGGTGTATCTGTTTCTGTCCCACAGATCTTCCTATACATGTGTTGGTACCAAACTGTTTTGATTACTCTGATGTTTTTAATACTTTCAGTACCTGGTAGGGCTGGTCCTCCATTGTCACTCTTTTCTTGCTTATTCTCACAATAATGGTACTGGGGGTTTTATTAAGGAAGTTCTGTGTGTAGACTGACTTAGAGAGGATTGCCGTCATGTTGCCATCACTCCTTATTGGAGAATATGGTAACATTTCACTGTTTATCAGGTCTTCATTAATAGCCTTAAATAGTGTTTCCAAGTCTTCTCTGTGTGCACAATGCACATTTCTTAGGTTTATTTCTAAGAATTCTACCCTATTTCTTGATATGGTAAATGGACATTTTCTTCTATTTTCTAGATTGTTGTTTATATAGAGAACTACTAATTTTTGTGTTCCAATTTTGTTCTCAGTCACCTTACAATTATCTTACTCATGGTAATAGGGATTTTTTAGTTGATTTTCCTAAACTTCCTGACATAGTATCATCTCATCTGCAAATAATGTTTTTTTCCTTTTCTTTTCTGACCTTACATACTTTTTTTCTTTTTCTTCCCTAATGTCATTGCCTAGTATTGCCCAAACATAATTAGGTAATAATGATAATAATGTACACTCATATTTTATTTCTGGTTTTAATGAGATTCAATGTTTCACTGTATAGTTTCTGGCCTTTGAAATGATAAATGTATATTTACAAGCTCAAGGCCCTGTGTTCAAACCTCAGTACCACCAAAAACAAACCAAAACCTGCTTGTCTGTTAGTGTTTTACTTATGGATCTTTTTTTAATGCAAAAGAGATAGCTAAAGTATTAGATGCTCTTTCTGTATCTGCAGGAATTTCCCCTTAGCGCTATATGAAACTAACATTATGGTGATAGATTTCTCAGTATTGAACCGTCTTTGCATTCTTGGTATGTGTTTGATTGATCATGATATATATCTGACTAATGTGCTACTAGAGTCTACTGCTAATATTTTATTTATTGTGTTTAGGAACTGAACTGTTCCAATATTGAGTTGATAAGATTTTGGGATGCTTTCTGTTCTCTGGAATCAATTTAAATAATATTACTGATATATGTTCCTTAAATATTTGCTAGAACTCACTTGTAAATTTTACAGAAATTGATCTGGTTGTATTTGACTCCTTTTCTGGGGTCACGTTTGATCATTTGTATTTCCCTAGTTAATGATCTATTACATATATAATCAGCCGTTTGTATCCATGGTTTTTCATTTGTGAATTCAACCAACTGTAGCTCCAAAATGTTTGAAAAGAATTCATCTGTACAAAACTTGTATAGCTATTTTTATTATCATTATTCCTAAATAATACAATACAGCAGAGGCTGATATAGCATTTCCATTATATTAGCTATTATAAGTAATCCAGAGATGACTTAAAACAAACGGGGATATGTGGGGGTTATATGCAAATACCAGGCCATTTAATATAAGGGAGATAGATGTGTTGGCATCCACGAGTCCTGGAACCAATGTCCCACTGAGACCAAGACAACTATTACAAAGCTGAGCAATGAGTTCTCTTACAATTAGATTTCCTCAGAATTTATGCTTTTCTCTACATGCTCATCTCTGATGTTGTCGGCATGTCTTCCCTTTTTATTTATATTATTTTTCTACTTTAACTAAATGTTAAAAACTAAATGTTTTTCCATGAAAACATTCTCTAGGAGATGCTTAAGCATCCTACAATCCTCCTCTTGTCTAATTCTTTGTTGTTTTTATCTTTACAATATCTCACTTCTTTTGTTCTTAAGGTCATTATACTATTCTTTTTCAAACTTACTGAATTGAACATTTAATTAGTTTCTTTTTCCATTTGCCTTTTAACAGACAAAGCTATTTTTTAATAGTTTTTCAAGAAAGAGTCCTAGAAACTGCTCTTTGAATATTTGTTTGAAATCTCTACATGTTGCCTTCATGCTTGAACTGTACTTTGGCTGGAAATACAATTCTTTAGTCATAGTTTTCCTAAAGTTTTTAAAGACAGTGGATTTCTACAATGTTGAATGTTGCTTTAAGAAAGTTTAAAGCCAGCCTGATTTCTCGCCCTTCTCCCTGAGGCAATTAGATTTTCTGTCTGAATGATCATATCTTTGAAGTCAAGTAACTTTGTTAGGTTAAGTTCTAGGACTGGTTACTCTTTGTTAGTTCTTCCTGGAAGATGAAGTGCTTGTTTAAATTTATAGATTCAAGTCTTTTATTTCAGCAGAATTTTTCTTAAATTATACTTTGAATTTTTGGTTGACTGATTGTTCTGTTGTCTTCCAAAAAATATGTAATTGAACCTTAACACTTCTCTGTCTCCCATATAAATGATTTTTTTCTGTAATTCTTTTAAACTCTTCTTAGCTTGTTTCTGTTCCACATCTTCTCAGGGTTCACTCAGCTCAATTTTGTCTTCTGACTCTGTCTTATCTTTTCTTCTTCAGTACTTTTATCTTTACTTTATATTCTTGACCAATAGAAGTCACGTCTTCATTCAGTCCTTTGAATCCATATGAAGCTATTTGGTCAAAATTTTATTTTTTAATTTTAATTTTTCATTAGCATATAATAGTTATATAGGGGGTTACACTGTAATATCTGCATAAGTGCTTAGAATATATCTTAGATTCACCCCCCTCCAATGTTCTCCCTCATCCCTCCTCCCACCTAACAATTTTCAATAATTCTATGTAGTTTTTTACAATATAACCTAGACTTTTTTCTTAACTCTTACATTTTTTCTGCAATGATTTTATCTCCTGGTTCTTTTTTTTATTAAAAAAAAAGTTTTATTGAAGTATTACTCACATATAACTCATCCACTTAAAGTACACAATTCAATTTATAAAAATATATGCATAGGTCGTGAAACCATTCCTGGTTCCTTTTTCAGGTACTCTCATTTTTTTAACACAAGGTTAAGTCTTTGTACAAGGACTTTGAAGAAGGACTTTTCTTTGGGAAAGAAAATGTGACAGGTATCAGAGGTTTTTAAACAACCTCTGGGTCAACCAGGTGTCCCCTAGCTCAGTGATGTTCAACATATGTAAGACTGAGTGGAGTGCATCATGAATAAACTAAGACCTCACAAAATTTTATTTATAAGAATTGGTAGCTTTAGGGCTATCCATTAACCTTAGTTTCTCTACTTTCTCAAGATTTTTCCTTGCAGGAATGTCCTATTTATGTAGTTTCAAAAGGGAATCATGGAAAATTCTATGATTATAAATCTTATTCTACTTCAAACAAGAAACTGTTGCTTTTGCTTCTCAGGGTAAATCTCTAACTTGGGAGATGGCATTGCTGACTGCTTGAGATCTGCAGCCCTGGCATCCTTGCTCACTGGTCTAATTTTCACTGCACTTGGTAGCTTTTCTTTGTAAATGTTAAGATTCCAGACATAGGTGTTTCCTGAATTCCTCCTGGATGGAGTTTTCCTTCTGATTGCTTCTGGTTGGTTTTAGAAGGCAGATGAGGTCAGAGGTTTCATTATTCCTCCATTATAAAATGACAGAATGATAACTTACTATTAGTTTATTATCTTGAGTATTTTTCATACTTTGATTATATATTTAAAACTTTGTTTCTTGCTCATCAACTTTATATATATATATATATATACTATGTAATATAAACTATACATATATATATATATATATTTGTAAAGTGAGAAAATAAACATATCTACAATTCCTTCTGCCTTTTTTCTCTAATTTTGCCCTGCAACATTTGATAGTATTCTGTTATTTTTACAATGAGATTTAAGACACTTATATTCATTCTTTTCTGTGCTTTTTTTTCAGCCTATAAATTGACTCTAAAAACTGCAAAAGCAACATTTGTTTAAATTATATGGACTGTGCAAATTTGGTGAAACTGTGGTTTCAAATAGTGCTATTGGAACATCAGAGAAGGAAACAAAATCTTATGTCACTAAATCTTTAAGTAGAACATTCCAAGCATCCTTGTATGTTTCTTATACTCTGAGAAAATTATATTATATTTTAGTTGTTCACATTTTTTATACCATGTCCTCCACCTCAGGCTTTCGATTACCTTTCTTTTTTCTCTTCAATGTTTACATTGTACACATTAGATACAATATATATAATTTGTGTATTCATCATAACATTAAAATATCCATCTTGTTTACCATATTACATTTTGTTAAAATCCACTTTCTTTTGGAAGGTAGACTTACTGTGCTGCAATTGGAATAAGTCACTTTCAAAGCCTATGGATCTGATATCCTGGGGATTTTTTTTGGTCACATTCATAGGTAGCTATCACTTAATTGAAGCTTTGGCATTCTTTCTTGAATTTCTGTTTTATTGGTTAACTAGAATACATTATGATTTTTTTAAGTATATGGGATGTAAGTTTTTTGAGGCTTGCATGTTTGAAAATATTACCAATCTATCATCTTACTTGACTGATAGTTCAGCTGAGCATAGAATTCTAGGATAAAAGTAGTATATTTCCAAGAGCTTTCTTTTTAAATATTGCTCTGTTGTGTTGTAGAAAATTATTTGGGCTGACAGCATGGCTCAAATGGTAGTGTCTGCCTGGAAAGCACAAGGCAGAGTTCAAACCCCAGTACTGCTGAGAGAGAGAGAGAGACAGAGATTATAATTTAAAAATTTCATACAAAGAAAACTTCAGGCCCAGTGGGGAATTTACCAAACATTTAGAAAAAAAATGCTAATTCTACAGAAATACTTCTAGAAAATTGAAGAGGAGGATATTTCCAGCTCATTCTATGAAGCCAGCATTACCCTGACACTAGAAGCCAGTATGTGGATAAATATAATGAACACTGAATATAATATAGAATACCTATGTTAATATACATAATTAATATGTAATTATATAGCCAATAGCACAAAAGGCTGGAAGAGAATAAAGGGAACAAAAACATTCCATAGTCCTTATGTTGGTGAAAACACAAATTTATGTCAGGTTCTAGTAAATGAAGATCCATGTTGTAATCTCTAGGGTAACAATAAAAAGACTAGTAAAATAATCAAAAGGTAAATGTAGTGATGAAATGTATTTGATTTTCTTGTGCAGGAAAGAAGGGTGACAAAAAGCATAGAACAGATGGGGCAAATAGAAAACAAGTAGTAAGATGGGAGCGTTAAGCCCCATCTAAAGAAACCACATCAGTGATTACTTTATCCTTTGCTTAGAAAGCAGGTTATTCCTACTGGATGGAAAGAAAGCCCAGGGCTGTGGCACTCGAGCTGAAGACGTAGAAGACAGAATCCCACTGGGGCAGAGTTACGAGCAGCCTAGCAAGTGGGTTTCTTAGACTTGAGAGACTCACTCTGAAGGGCAAGACCTAAAGCCTCTGTGCACAACAGCAAGAGAAAATGCATAGTAGGCTGATGGCAGAAGGTTTCTGGAATCCAATTGAGTTTGGAGAAATAAAACGAAATGGACTAAACAAGCAATCACACACTAAGTTCAGAAGCGTGTGCTGCGGGGAAATGTCTAACTGCTGGCTGCCCACTGTAGTCCCCCGTGACTGTTGACTGGTACTTTCTTTCCATTAATGAGTAAAATGAAGGCGAAACAATGAGAACATATATTGCAACTTCTTGTTCCTCAGCTGCCAATGGCAAGTGTGATTTCTTTGTTGAATTTGATAAATTTTTAGTACTAAGAGAATGGTTCTTTTTTTTTTCCTTTTTCTTTTTTCCTATTCTCAATACAGAGACTACAGACAAAAGCTACATTATTAACTTATCCATTCAGATCTAAATATCACAAATATTAGTGCTTTGATATGCACCAAAATACAAGAGTAAGCTCCTTTTACTAGACAAATGTATGTACACCATTTCTGTTTTCCTTGAACTGTTTCCTTTCCACTACCATATAATTTCATCCAAAACTAATATCTTTATGTATAGAAGAGATTATTGATATACCTTATATATTGATATCATATCTCTCTGCAATAAAAATTACAAATTAAAATTGAATTCCTTTAAATGTCCTGATCCATAAGTCTCCTGATTGAGTTACTGCAATTATTAGGAGTAACTAATTAGTAATTAAGCTAATTAACTTATAAATAATAATTATATTTAAGAAGTGAAAGTTTATCAGAAAATTATCACTCAATGATACTGGATTTAAGCTTTTCAATTAGTTCACATAGCCATTATATTTAAATGTAAAGCCATATATTTAAATCGAGATAGGTTTAGCATCAATTCTAGTCCTCCTTTTAGTTTTAATAGGTGCAATAGTTTAATAGGTGTTTACAAATAAAGATGGAAAGAATTTTTTTAGATTTTACCAAAGGCTTAGAAATCCTTTCAAGTTATATACCAAAATCATATCATCATAATCAAAAATTACTTTTAATCATCTATAGCTGATAATTTGATTAGGTTCTCTCTCAATTTTGTTAAAATCAGCAATGAGAACTCACCAAACTTGCCAGAGAATTTTTTTAGTCTTTACAGCTATTAAATTTCTCAATTTCTGATAATTTTGCTCAAAAAAAATCTTCTCATGACTTATCAAACCATTATTAATCTTACTATTTTTAGAAGAACCTCATTTTTACATCTTAAAGATTTTTAAAGAACAGCGTAAAATTGAAATTATACCTTCATTGTGAACGAAGTATAGTCATGCTGAATTTCAGTTTTCTAGGACACCTTAAAGTGTCTTAAAAAGGCATGACAGGTGGACAGTGTTTGATGCTTGTCAAAGATAAGTCAGTAATTCACTTAATGGTAGAAAAGGAGCATGTTGATATTATTAGGAAGGTACATCAGTATCTGAGATGGAGGAATTATCCCTAATTAAATAAAATTGGTTATGTAAGGTTCAGGATATTGTGTTCTAGTATATGTTTTGGGAACATTTTATCCTATACCTATGCAGAGTGTAATGGGAAAGGGAAAGCACTGGGCCATCAATAAGTGGAGGACTTATAAAATATTTATGAATAATTGTTGCTGTTTGTATTTTTGAGTAGTACTGGGGCTTGAACTCAGGGACTCATGATTGATTGCAAGGTAGGCTCTTTACCTCCTTGCATCAAGCCCTCCAGTCTCTTTGCTTTAGTTATTTTTCCAATATCATCTTGTGTTTATGCCTGGGCTTGCCTGGATGTTGATCCTCCTCTACTTAGCTTCCCACATTGCCAGGATGATAGGTGCATGCTACCATGCTCAGCTTTTGTTGGTTGAGGTGTGGTCTCACTAATTTTTGCCTGGTTTGGCCTCAAACCATGATCCTCCCAATCTCCACCTTCAGAGTAGTGAGGATTACAAAAGTGTGAGCCACATAACCAGCCTCTATGTGTATTATTTACAGTGGAATCTGGAACATATTCCTGTTACTATAATATAAATTTTAACAATTGCATGGTGAAAGAAGAATAACTGAAAGGCATATGGTTCATATGCCCAAGTGAAAAACAAATGAGTTTATCCCATAATCTTTGGCAAAAGTCAATAAAAATATTTCTTCTTCCAGTTTGAAAAAAATGTTCAAGAAAATATAAACCCTAACAGGTGTATTTTGTATCTCTAGATGTAACGCTAATCTGCTGTGAGCATTGAAAACTGGTGTGGAATTTTTATTTCTTCCTTCTCAGAATCACAGATATGCACCTGCAAGGGACCAAGACATGGGTGGATGAGAATAATCTGCAAGCTGCATCACTAAAATTGGTGCAATTCTGTAAGAGTGACTTGTGGTAGATTGATGTGTCATTTTAATACTCAAATTCTTAGATTAACAGATATGTAGATAAGATAAATCTTGTCATAAATTTGTCTCTTGCAAAGACTCACCCATGGGGTAATATATTCTTTGACAATAGTTATGAATTAGAAGAAGTGAAATTAGTAAACAAAATTTGTCATCTTTGTCAAATTTTGTCAATGAGTCAGAACATGCCAACACAGGCAACATTCTGTTTCTAATGGCTTGCTTCAATCTTTTTTTTTTTTTTTTGGCCTTCAGAGTTCAGTGTTTATTGAATGTTACAAAAGATTTAGTTTAAAAAAAAAAGACAAAAGCCCATGTCATCGACAGACTCCTCAGATTCTTCTTTCTTTGCCTCTACTTTCTTCTCCTCAGCAGAACAGCAGTGGTAGAGGGGCAGAGCCTCCTGCTGGCACAGCCTGAGCTGCTGGAGCAGGTCCTCCAGCCCCTATACCACAGAGAGGGTTCCCAAAGTTGACACCGGCCAAGGCCTTTGCAAGCAAACCAAGCCATGTTCAACATTGACAGCAGCTGCCTTAATGGGGCAGTAATGCTATCCTCCATGATGAATTGTGTAGGATGAGGGCAGAGCAGATGCAGGCAAGTGGGAGAACAAGGCCAGGTTGTGGGTGAGTGGAGGGCTGCTTGGTGCCATTCTAGTCACTGGGTAAAGTGAGGATCTCACCCCAATGAGATCATAGCTTCCTAGGAAGGACCAAGCACCTTGGCCATAGCTAAGGAAAGGTAATCTTAACATAAATGTGTATGAAAAATGAAAAACTTGAAGATCTGCTGTGGGCTTCTGGTGATTGAAAGGAAGTTCCATGGATACTGAGTGACTGAGGAAGCAGAGCTGGAAACCCTCAAAACATCTCAGCCTCAGATATGTTTTCTGGCACATCAATTTTCAGGAAGAATTCATATGGAAATTGAAAATATGGGAAGTGATGCTCTTAAAACTATGCTTGTGCATCCCTTAGAAAGTCTTTTCCCAGGGGTATCCATTCTCATTCAAGACTAGTAGCATACAGTAAAGAAATGAGTAAAGATAGCAAAATTAAGTGAACACAAATGAATGAGTAGAAAAGTTTAGAGGGGAAATAATAGTTATGGGAGAGAAGCCAAGGAAGTCAATGTAGAATCTTCCAAAAAGCAACAGAAATAATGAGCAGAATAAATATTTAAAGTTAGAATTCAAGACAACATTCCTAAAATATAAGGAAATGGCACAGCTAGGAAATACTGAGACAGAATAGTTAATTTAGAGATATATCCTCATAAAATTGCTGAACCTCAAAGAATTCTTTGAGAAAGTAGACAAATAAAAAAAATGAGTTACTTACGGGAAAGTAAATTATGGGGATTCTCAGAGAAGCCTCAAAGTGACTAAATGACAACAGGATACACTTTCTTGAGAAAGTATGACTCAGGAATTTTATTCCCAACCAAACTATCATCCTAATACTGTACTTAAAACAATCGACAAACAATTCTGAATACGTAAGAACACAGTAGAGGACATATTGTTTCACTGAACCTTCATGAAGAGTGAGAGCATGCATTTTAATTAACTCGGAGAAAACTGAGGAGACTACAGCAAAATTATCTGGTGAGCATTAAACCTATCAAACTGTGGAAATAAACTAAAATAAATATGGAATGTTTGATGTTAGAAGAGAATTTAAATATTATAAACCAAAATATCATGAAAATGGAATAAAGTTGGGAGGAAAAGGAAGAGACATGAATGCTCCAAGTACAATAAATCTTCCAAAACCTGGGAAGTCAAAGGATATCATTTAATAATAAAAGGATAAGTATCCCTATGATGATATTTTGAATTTTATCTCTGACACTCAGAAGCCTTCCTCTTGTTTCCATATAGTTACTAAACCTACCAAGAGCATCTACTGTATGGAATTTCAATTAAATATATTATTGTGTCTTTTTTGTATGTTATATAATCAGGTTTATATACTATCATGTGTCTAGTTTTTTTTACTCAATATTACGTTTTGAAATTCATTCATAGCCTTGCATGTCATAATAGTTTATTCATTATCGTATATATAGAGCACTCAGTTGTTTGAGTATATCACAATTGTTTGAGTGTATCACTCTACTGTTGATGGAATTTGGGTCAATTTTAGTAAGAGGCTATGATAAATAATTCTGCTGTGAATGTTCTTGTACCTATCTTCTTGATGAACATATGCCTGTTTTTTTTTGTTGGGAATAATTAATTTAGGGGAATGTATTAATTTAATGTTTTCAAAAATATTAATCCTGTCATATAAAATATAAACTCTATTGAGTTAACAAAAAGTGACAACATAATTATAAAAAGAATGGGAGAGAGGAAGTTTGACAGAGCTCTATAGCTTTATCATACAAAATAAGAAACCAGTAGATCATGTCTATTACTTACAAATCAAGAAAATTAGGTGGCGGAGTGGCTCAAGTGGTAGAGTGCTTGCCTAGCAAGTATGAAACCCTGAGTTCAAATCCTATTACCACCAAAATAAATTATAAAATATTATAACAAACTTACTTTAATATTTACCTTTATAATATTTAAAACTAAATCGAGATGTTTCCCTATACACAAATCAAATTACTTTAGAGAACTTATGTAAGGAAAGTTTTACATATCTACAAGTTTTGTTTTATTTTACTTAAAAAATGAAGTATTAGGGCTAGGTATAGGGCTCAGTGGTAGTAGAGGGCTTGCCTATCATATACAAGTCCTGAGTTTGACCCCTAGCATTGCCAAAAAAGAAAAAGTATTACAATTTGTTTAAAAACATGGAGATAAATACCAAAATAAATTGAAAGTGACTGCCAAAATAATTGAAAGTATCCTGGCGAGTTGGGGAAGACTGCTTTTGCTTATAGGCCTTATAGTAGTACATAGCTTTTCTCTAAGCCCCCTGTACTATTTGATTTGTTATTATGTAAATATATTATTTTAGTAGAATTAAGGGTTTTGCTTTTGCACAAGGACATCCAGTAATTGCTTAGCTCTACATAGAAGTGGTTCTGAAACATATCTCACCAAATCCAAACTAAATGTACTCCCCAACCTAACTTTCCTTTAACCAGAGCCTAAAAATGCTCTCAGCCACTTAAAGGCCACCCAGTAGAAGAGGAGCAGGCAGAGATGAAAAGGCCAGTGGTTTCGACTAATTGACGTTCACTCTCTTACATCTCCAAATATTACAAAAATACACGACTGTATAAACACTTCACAGGGCCTCTCAGGGTCTTGGAAATCATGGTGCCAGTTGTCCTGAAGTCTTGAATGCCAAGACTTATCTATCATTTATCCTGATACAGAGATCTGCAACTACGAGCAAAGGGAAGAGGGTAGAATAGGAGGCAGATTCAAGTGCGGTTTTTCCATTTAGGAATTAGGGGATGTCAAGTGCTAGTGCTTAGTCAACTTGGGTTCTCATCCAAACCCCAGAACACAGTGATTTGAATGGCTGTGTTCTCAATTGGCCCAAGAATGTATACTGCTAGTGCCATTTTGAATGCATAGGAGAACAGTTAATTTAAAGACTGTTGCCTTAGAACATCCAGAGTTGATATGGAAATATTTGCAAGATATAAAGGAAAAGAAGTATATATTATAAAATGAGAAAAGCAGACCGGCAACAAGCAAGATAGATAAATAATCCCTTCCATGCAAATAAAAAGGCTATCAGTATAGTTGTTTGGATGGTAGGAAGTGAGGTGAGCTGAGCTAGCAGCTGTGCCCAGAGCCTTGAGCACTCAGCAGGGGATAGGAAAGGCCTGTCCTTGGGCAGATACAGGACGAGAAGGACAGGTCCTCTGTCCTTGGTGCATACCAGATGTGGCCTTGCTTTCTTGCCTCAGGCCCTTTTACATGTCTTAGATGGGACCCTACTAATTTGTCATTGTGAGGGTGGATTTAGTGTATGTCCCACAGGAATGGAATCGGTAGGAAACTAAATCTGAAGGAATTTCCATTTGGCCCTGACTCCTACCCCATGTGGCCCCTGCCCCATTGGCCTTGCCTGGAATTGTGTTTCAGACCATTCCTGTGCATTTAGAAATAAAACCAGGCTGCTGCTCTGGGCACACTTGGGAGGTGATGCTGGAGCCTCTCACTGTTGGGCCAGAGATTGATATGGTGTGTGCATGCTGAGGCCAATACATCCCTTTTGATCTATTTCTGAAGGCAGCTTTTGCCTCCTGCTTCAAGTGATTAAGTTGGGGTCTTTTTTCAGGAATGCATCCCACTCATGCTTCCTCACAGTGAGCCATGCCAAATTCTACTCTCCTTTTATGCTCTAGTTTGTTCTGTTCCATGTGGGAAAATGGAAACTGTTCCTAATATGCAATCAGTTACCTCATTCTCTACATGCAGTCAGTTACCTTGGAATTCCTGTTTTGCATTCTGCAGCGTACGGGCATCCCCTTCTCACGTCATCAGTCATTTCTAGCCTCATGGTTAGGGAATAGCTTTGCTTCAAAACTTTCTTCCTCCCGCTCCCATCTTGGAGTGAGAATCATGGGGAATCAAGGGTGATAGCATTTGTTTTGCAACAAGCCAGGGCACGTGTTTGTAATGTAAGTAGATTCCTGTGATCCTCTTCAGGCTGCAGCTGGAGAGGGGACTCTGGTGCAATGGATCCTGGGACAACAGAGATCCAAGGTGTTTCAAAACCTTCCTAACACCCAGACCTGATGCAACTCCTGCTTTCCAGCTCAGTGTTTGCTTGGAAAACTTGGACTTAGACATTGTGTCTTGCATAGGAGTGTTGAAAAAAATTGACATGAGCGAGTTAAAATACAAGCCATTTTTTCTGTCTCCATTTCTATGTCCCCCTCTGCCTCCCAAAAGTTACATGGTCTTTCTCAAAGTGTCCCAGCTTGTAATGTGACAGGGACTGGTCCTCAATGAAGATCACACCCAGAACCCTTTCCTCTCTGTCTTCTGTACTCCTCTCACAATGCCTGTGACCTTGCTCACTGTAGACCAAGCTTTTCTTCCAATGTCCCTGGCCCTTTGCTGAAGTCTTGTTTAGATGTTCAGTCCAGTCTCAGCTCTGCTAGGAGAAATTAGAGCCACGGTGAAATAAGTAGTAATTCAGAGCTCTTAAGGTGGGGAGGTGGGACTGTCAGGATGAGAACCAGGCCCAGCCACTCGTCCAACCCTGAAAGATGACTTTAGTTTTGTTAAGGGAGCTAGGAGTTCTTATAATCTATAGTGTTAATCTTAGTGTTTTTCCTACAAAGAAACCCAGTTTTTAAAAATTACTACATGAGAGTTACTATGTACATGCAAATGAAGATAATATTGCATTTGCTTAGTACTTATTTATCCATTCACTGATTCACTCATCCAACAAATAGTCCTTGAGTATCTCTCATGTCCCAAGCACAGTGCAGACACAGGGGATGTAAGAGCAAATGACATAAATGTATACATACACACATGGATCTGCCTGGGCACAGGGCTTAGCATTTGAGATTCTCAACAAATGGGAAAGGAAGAACCCATAGGAGTTACCATTGTCCAGTGATATTGACCAATGCCACAAGACTCAGGGAGGAGGAGATGAGCAAGGGCTGGGAAGAGGGGAGGGAATGCAGTCCAAAGCCTTGCAGTCAGGGTTTGGCTTTATAGAATGGCAGGTTTGTCCCAGTGGAGGAAGAAGGGAAAGCATTGCAGGTGAGGGAAAGGGAAGAGCAAGAACCCATGGGAGATCTAGTCCTGCTCAGGGGGTGATGAGGCCAGCCTGAGAGGAAGGGTGAGTACATTGGGGAGTAGCAGGCACACACTGGAGGTCCGAAAAACCAATTTAGGATCGAGAGTGAAGGACTTTGCAAGCCACTTCTTTGCCCTGTGGGGGATTTTAACTCATAAAGAGAAGAAAGTGTGCTTCCCTTCAAGTTGGAGCTACAAGTGGTTCAATGTCTGAAGGATCTTGGAGGGCAGCAGATTGGAAAAAAGAAAAGAGGTGGGGATAACACTCTGCCATATATTTGCCACAAGTCAGGACCTGGAAGGATGACTGCTGTAAGTTCCATGTACAGGTGGCCTAAACTGGTGGCTCCCAGTGACTTCAAAACAAAGCAAGCATCTAAGGCAATTGCGTCGGCAGCACTATTGTCAGTTATTAAAATGTTTGCTGGAATTCGTAATAACAGAACATCCCCTTCCTTTGACAGAATGCCCTAGACTGGAGCTTAAACGGTGTTTCTAGCTCGTAAATTTCACCTTTACTTTACGTAAATATTTGCATTCCCACCTAACAGGCATGCATTTTCAGACTAGCCCTGGCCGACTAATGGCAAGGCCACAGCAGTACGTGTCCAGGGCACTGAAGTGTTCTGGCAGTCTAAGCACCAACACCAGTGCCACCTGCTCCTGTTAGTCACTCAGGGTAGAAGGCATACAGTGAGGGGAATGGGACACATTTCAAGGCTGTGACCCAAATGGAAAGGAGGAGGTGGGAGGGCCTGAGGTTGCTATGCTTTGCATGGCCGAGAGACTCCGAGTACCAGGGGCTGGTATCACTGTCGTGCAGGCCTGGATCTCCTCCAGCTGCGTCCTTAACACCTCCTGTCCAGGGGGCTGCTGCGGCTGCAGAAGACTAGACACAAATGTCCACAGTGCATATAGTATGGAAGATGGCAGCCACATTAGCCCTGGCCACAGGACAGAGCAGGGACCTGAACTTAAAAAAATGCTTTTCAGTAGCTAAAAACTTCATCCTGCTGCCACAGGTACTTTGCTGCACGTCATTGTACTTCCTACCTCATAAGAACAAAATCCCTGTTGAAAACAAATGCTCAGTTTACCAAACAGGAAAAGCAAACAGTAGAAGATAAGAAAACAAAACAAGAAAGAACATGCTCCAAGCTATCTTTGTCCTATTATATTTTGTCTTTCAAGCATCTTTATATGTAAGTCCATTTTTGTATATTTTGACTGATTGCTGGCAAGATAGACATAAATATTTCTGGAAATGGACATGACATAAACATATCATTAACTGAGCTGTGATTGTGTGTGTGTGCATAGCAACACAGGGTTTGAGGAGATGTTTATGGTGAGTTCAGTCAACGAGCCCTCTGATCAACAGTCTTCAATGACTTGAAAGCATCCTCTAGAGAGGATAGACAGGAAAGATCCTCAGACTGAGGGGAACATTTCGGATTTGAAGCATTAATTAAATTAGAAACTCACCATCTGCATACCTGCTCATAACTCCTCTGATCATCTTTCTTAATTTTTAAATGTATGAAGCGAGTTTAGTCATCCCCCACGATGCTGATGTTGCTTTAGAAATTCCAGCTGTTGCTAAGCTCATCTTAATAACATTACAGGACGACTTGGCCACTATGAGGGAGAAGGTGTTTTTGACCTCATACTCCAGCAGAGCCCAGGTCTGTAAAATACATGTAAAATAGGTCATTGTGACTCTTTCCTTTCCTTTTTAAAAATCAGGCCTAGTCCCATGGAGGCTGGGCTCCAGTACAGGAGGATTGAGTGTAAAGACGTTAGCAGTGGAGTTGAGATGGGAATGTTTTCACGTCTGGGATATATTGCTTTGTCTAACAAGGCGCCCCAGCAGGCTTGCAATTGTGGTGTCTCCAGACCCTCCCAGCTGCACAGGCTGATTGACAGACTGTGGGCAGATGTGGTGCCAAACTCCAATAAAGAGAGGGCCTTGGGAAAATATAAGGCAATTATTGATGGGCAGCAATCCACTAATCAGACAATTTCAAAATTAATCCCATATTCCCTTACTGTATTAGCTTGCTTTATGTTTGTATTTATATAGCAAATTCATGACTTCAGTGAAAATTCTTCCCTCCAGCCCAATTATATCTCTCTGAGGGCATTAAATTAAAAAACAAGAGATATTGAAAGTGGCTTGCAATTAGTTTCTTTAGTTAAAGGTTCTGTACGTACTTAGCAACAGTGGGGTTTGTAGCAGAATGCATAATAATAAAAGTAAACACTCCTATTTTTTCCTCTTCTTGCCAGGGGGAGGGGAAGGTGAGAACAATGTGTCTGACATTACTCTGGACCAGGGATAATGGGTTAAATAATTGTGATTTGATTTTGAAGCTGATTAGATTTGCATAAAATCCTACTCAAATGTCTTGACAGGCTCCAAACATCTCCAGATACTCTGCCCTTCTTGCTGTGGTCCATCCTGGTGGCCTCCTCAGACATTGCCATGCCACATTAAGAATGATTTGTTTTTTTGTTTGTTTTTTAAGAATAAAATCACTCAGAAAACTCACCCACTTTCTATTACAGGTTTCACATGCAGGATAACTTTCCAAGTAGTGGGTGAATGAGCTTTTTAAATACACACAAAGAAATTTCGCATATTTTTCAGTTACATCTTATATAAGTCAATCTCTATTAACTTTCTCTATTCTTGTGTCATCTCCTTTTCCCATTCCCCACCTCTAGTTTTGGTTTTATTTGGGAGACCTGAGACAGATGGAATTCTCCTTTTGTTCATTATAAAAATTGCTTCTGCAGAATGCTTCCTGATCATATCACTTTACCACTAAACTGGGAACAGCGAAGGATCAGCACAATTTGGAGGGGTTGTAAATGGCCAGAGCCTCATGTGGGCCTGGAGATTGTAGCCGAGGCCCACCTGGTCTCAGTCTTGGCTGTCTCTTGCCCCATACTCCCTCCAGGTCCAGCTATGTTGCAGTCAACAAAACTTGTGATTTAGCAGGAGGGATTGAGACAGCTCTGGTTCAACCTTGGAACTTAGCAACTTCCAGTACCATTTGGTGTCCTTCCCATTCTGACCCCAGCCCCAGTTCTTGCTGCTAGTTTGGAAATATTCAACATTTACGATGCTACTCTCCCCATCCTATATCTGGAGTGACATTGGTAATCAACCATGAATTTCCTTTCTGGAAACAGAATTCTAACTCTTATCTTAGAATTCTAGGATCTAGATGAATGAAGTACTGGGGGCTCCCAAGAATAGGCCAGAAGAACAGGTTGAGTCAAGAAGAGCAGGCCAGATATAAATAAAATGAGAAGAGCCAAGAGTGCTTTCTGTTCCAGAGGTTGGGATGGGAAGCAAGAGGAAGAGAGGAAGAGAAGAACCAGTAAACAGAGTTGAAACAACGTAGAGGCTATGAAGGAACCATGAAGAGTCTGGCTTACTTGAAGCAGACACTGCAAGATCCTGCGGGAATGAGAATCTTCTTCAACATGGTGCCCCAGGACTCTCTACCAATCAGTTAGAGCTGGCATGCCACCTAGACAAGATGAAGTCCCTCTCCCAAATGCAGATATGGGGCTCAATTCTCTGTGCCTATGTTTCTGTTACTGATGGCTTTCAAAGAACATACTCCCCTTAAAATGAATGCCCTGGGCCTGAGGCTTGGCCACTTGCTGCAAAACTTTTCTGGTGGCGCTGTCTGTTTGGTTCTTGGAGTGTTACTTGCTCCTAGATGTCTGATCCCTATATCTATAGGCAGACTCACTGTGTCAGACAGCTTTCTGTTGCTGTGACAAAATACCTGAAAGGGATCAACTTAAGGAGAAAAGGTTTATTTTAGCTCATGGTTTCAGATGTTTCAGTCTGTGGTCACTTTGTCTGGTTGCATTTAAGCTATGACAAGGCAGTACATTGTGGTAGAAGGGTAAGCTAAAGCAAAACTACTCACCTCATGGAGGCTGGGAAGAAGAGAAGAAGGAGAAGAAGAAGTCAGGAACAAAATGTACTCTGTAAAGGCATGCTCCCAATGACTCACTTCCTCCAACTAGGACTAATTAGGTTACTCTAAAGTCACCATCACCACCAAATAGTCCATTAAGCTATGAATCCATCAGTGGATTAATCTATACATGAGGTCAGAGTTCTTTTGACCCAGTCACCTCCCAAATGCTCCACCTCTGAACACAGCTACACTGTGGAGCAAGCTGTCAACACATGAGGTTTAGGGGGACATTTCAGATATAAACCATAACACCCTCCTTCAGACCCTCACTGTTGGACTAATTCCTTGTTGACTGATACTGCTTGTTTCCATACCCATTAGATAATTGTCATATTCTGGTGTTATACTTGACTTCCTCCCAGAACCCATTACACCACAGCTGATGCATCCTGGTCCTATCCTGTTCTCATCTAC
The DNA here is from genome assembly GCF_047511655.1 of Castor canadensis. Classification (NCBI taxonomy): domain Eukaryota; kingdom Metazoa; phylum Chordata; class Mammalia; order Rodentia; family Castoridae; genus Castor; species Castor canadensis. Next base: position 39,032,911 of record NC_133397.1, on the reverse strand, counting down.
ACATGACCAAGGGATGGATCATTTGGAAGGAGAGGAGATAAAACCATGCCTTTACTAGATTTTCCTCTGTTATGCTAACCTGTGGAAGGGATACTCTGAAGTATCTCAGAGAAAATGCAGAATATAATTTTTCCTTCTCTAAAAAGTAAGTAGAGTTGGGTCTGGTAGTGCACACCTGTAATCTCTGTACTCAGGAGGCTGAGGCAGGAGGATTGCAAAGTGGAGTTCAACCTGGCCTACATATGGTGCTCTTTCTCAAAAGTCAAGTTCTAAGAGAAAAGAACAAACTGCCTAGGATAGGTTAAAAAGTCAAGCCAGTGTAGTGTAAGAATTACAAAGAGAAGATTCATTGAGTAGGTGCCAAAGATACAATAGAAGGCTTGAAATGCTGAAGAGCTGTGGTATAGAAAAGCAAGCAGTGTTTCTGAATGGCCCTAAGAAGTGGAATGAAGCCAATGGACAGAAGTCACAGGAGGGCAGATTTGACTCTATCTAAGGAAATTATTTCTCAGAGCCAGAAAGATACTTCTAAAGAGAGAGAGGTTGCTCCAATAAATCAGGACAGCAGTGTCAATGCAGGGCTTCAGGCAGAGGCTGGACAATGGTTTGGCAAGAAAGTTACTTCAGAACTTAGGTTTCACATGGACACATCAACGACTTTTGGACTTTAAATGAAACAATTTGGTGTGACTGCAGAAATAAGTGACAAGGCCATTATTCTTGTGCCTATTGAATCTAACCAATTCTGAAGAGTTTCCTTCTAGTCCAACAACATTCCTGGGTGCAGGGTGGGAGGGGGAATCCAATGAAGAAGAGAGCATTGGGATTTTAGAAACTTTTCTCAACATCTCATAATTAGAAGTATTTGTATAAACTTCTAATTGCTCTCCACTGGTTCCATTCCTCATGAAGTGACCTCTGCTTGGATGGTTATTAAAGACTTTCTTGCAGTTCAGGCCCATAAGCAAGTGTTTTTCATTTTAATGACTTTTCTACAGGAGCCTTGGAGACTCCTGTCAGTCCCCTACTCAAGAAGTTCCAATGACTTCCCATGGCCTGCAAGAAGGGGCCTCCATCCTTAGCCACTGCCCATGGCCTTGTAATTCTGCCCACCCCCCCAGCTCTTGTTTTCTAATCCCTTCCTACCTTTCTCCCACTCCCCACCCCAGCATCTGGAACAGAAAGCCCTCCTCACTCTTCTTAGCTTCTTTGTAACTGTGCTTTCTTTTTGACCTAGCAAATTGGGTGCTCCAACACCTCATTCATCTGTGTATGTCAAAGCCTCTGAACTTCAGGAGAAATCTTCTTCCAAGTGGAGTAGGACTTATATGGGGCTGGAGGGAGACAGAAATTAGTGAAATCAGGGACTTCTCACTGTCTCTGTATGTTTGAGGTGTGTGGTCAATGTCGAGATCAGTGGGACATTTAGGGGAGGACCTGGCAGTTCACCTGTAGGTAAACTCCTTGCTTGTGTGAGACAAGTATTGGGTGATTATTTTCTCAAGATCTATCTGTGAAGTTCTGCCCCTCTGACCTTTGGAACATGTGCTCGAAGCACAGGATAAGGAATGCTGCACATGGAGAGGAGGGTAAGGGCCAAAATTAGACAAAAAGAGAAATCTGCAAGTGGCTCCCTGTTGTGATGATTTGAAAGTGCTGTTGTTGGTCAGACTGTGAACCCTGGGAAGGAAAATAGAGGGTGCTGGAGTTTGAAGGCTGGAGTTTCAGGCTCCCTCTTCCATTTGTTAGATGAGTGACCTTGGACACATTCCTTGATGTTTCTAAATTTCAGTTTCCATGTCTGTAATTGTGATAAGAAGACTTGCCTTCATGACTGTTTTAAGGATCAAATTGGTAGGTGATTTGCACATTATAAACTATTAGAAAAAGTTCTATACTGTCTCTGTTTTGCCTTAAGAAGAGTTTTTTGTTCTGGTCCCAAACAACAAGGACATGAGAGAGGCCTCCTGTGTCCATGAGTGCTGTGGTATGGATCATTGGGAGGCTAATACATTCTTTCTTTAAAAATTTTACGCACAACTCATATAATATAAAATTCACTGCTTTCAAGGATTCAATTCAGAAAATTTTAGTATATGCACTATGATGTGAAATTATCACCACAACCTACTTCCAGAACATTTCCATCACCCCAAAAGAAACCTGGTACCCATTGGACCCCCAAGTGAAGAGAGAGTAGGTAATCACACCAACTACCCATCTCCTTTCTTTCTCATGAGTTTTTCTAGAAATTTTCTGTAGATTGAATCATACAATATATGGCATTTTGTGTCTTCTGCTTAGCATAATGTTTTAAGGTTTGTCCATGTTGTCGCATGTATTAGAGTTTCATTTTTTTATGGCTGAATAATATATTGTATGAATGCACTTCCCTTTACTTCTCAGTTCATCACTTGATATCACTGTTGTGAATAACACTGCTATGAACTTTGGTGTACAAGTATCTCAGTCCTTTTCCAAATCTTTTAGTTATATACAAATATTGTCTGAGTGTTTGTGTCCTCCAAAATTTGTGTTGAAACCTGCTCCCAACTGTGGTCATATTAAAAGATTGGGTCTGCAGGAGATTTGGTCATGGGGGCTTTGCCCTTAAGAATGGAATTAGTGCCTTACCAAGAGGCTTATGGGGTAAAAAAGATAGACTCTCAAGGGAGCAACTTGTCCCCACCTCCCCCTATTCCAACCACGTAATGACACAAAGCAGGACCCTCACCAGACACTGACTCTGCTGATCTTGGGCTTCCTAGTCTTCAGAACTATGAGCAATAAATGTTTGTTGTTAATAAATTACTCAGTCTCAGGTGTTTAGTTACAGCAGACTAAGGCAGATACTGGGAAGTGGGGCCTGCTGGATGTATGATAGTACTATGCTTAACTTTTGAAAAACCACCAAACTGTTTTCCACACTGGCTGCACCACTGAATACCCCCACCAGCAGTGTGCGAGGGCTCCGTTTCTCACATCCTTGCCACCACTGTTATTGTCCAGTTTTCTTTGTCATAGCTGGCCTCGTGAGTGTGAAGTAGCAGCTCATTAGGGTTTTGATGTTCATAACCAGAATGAAAGAGCCTAATGTGTTCTTTTGGGGAGGGTTAGACTTAGGCTATCACACGTCCTACTGATGCTCTACCATTTGAGTCATACCTCCAGTCCTTTTAATTTTACTTATTTTTCAGATAAGGTCTCATCAGGGGCTGCAATCCTCCTGCTTTAAGGTCTCCTGTGTAGACTGGATGACAGGCATGCTCCTCCAGCCTGGCTTATTGATTGAAATGGGGGTCTCACTAACTTTTTGCCCAGGTTGGCCTTGAAATGCAATCTTTTCAATATCTGCCTCCTGAGTAGCTGAGATTATAGGCAAGAACCACCACATTTGATCTTGAGCTTAATATATTCTTAACAGAATTGAGCAGTCTAGGGAACAAGGCATCTTAAACACTGCTCAGAGACCTTCATGGAGAACTAGAGGCTCTGAGGTTACTCGTCACCTCTGCCTCTACTGCTATCGCTTCTGCTCCTAGAAGCCAATGCTAATGTGCTTCTGGGTGCCAAGGCCAGTGCTCCAGGTTTTAAGGTCAGTATCATTGTCTCAATTTCCAGCCATGGAAGCTGAGGTTTAGCTTGCCAAAGGCCACACAGCTGAGGGGTAAGGCTGCTAGGATTTCAATCCCAAGCCAAGCTCTTAACCACAATGCCACAATGACCCCTTTCCAACAGACTCTGCACTCTCAAAACTCAACAAATGCTTCCCGAGTGTCCACTGTGTACCAAAACCTGTGTGGGGGCCCTGGGGCATGAACCAAACAGCTTTCTGGGGCAGCTCACAGTCTAGAGAGTTCTGTTTGAGTTTGCCAGTGATTTTTGTAAAGTGAAGAAATGAGTTTTATAATTTTTATTTGATTTAGTCCTCAAGTTGTTAACACCTCCAGCGCAGGGGCTGGGGAGAGAGTTGTCTATAAATATTAGCTCCCAAAGTAGAAATGACTCTTTCATCTCAGCAGACTTAATTAAGCTGTCGATTAGAGAAGGATCAACACCTCCATCTGTAACAAAAGACACTATCTGCCAGAAAGAGGTTCTGTCAGGGTGATTTTTCCTCCAATTTAGAACATTTAGGAGGACAGAACCCAGGTGACCTGGGTGTCAAAGGGGTAGGTTTTATGTCACCTAGCTCCCCACATATGGGCATATGCCTGCACAGGCACACACACACACACACACACACACACACACACACACCCCTCTAAGGAGAATGGAAACCCTGCAGCCCAGTGGCCTGGGAAGCACTTGATTTCTCTCTAATGCACATAGAAACTTCGAGCAACAGACAAATTTGCTGACAGAATCAGTGCTATTTATAGGCATGAATGGAGCCAGGCAGCCTTGGAATGTCTGCCAGTGTTAGAGGACTCAACTAGGACAGGGGGTTAGGCTAGGCTCTCACCTTCCTGACCAGGTGTACAGAGAAGCCAGCCCCTTCTCTCCAGGAGCACTGGTAGCCCTTGGGGCAGGTGAGGTGGCAGTTCTTTCTTGGAAGAGTTGTAAGAATGGGCTTTTTCCATGGAGACCTCAGGACTGGCTCCAAGAGGAATTAAAAAACATGGAAGGGTTTTAAGCCATGATAGAAAAAGAAGCATGACCTCTAAGAAAAGGATGGTACCAAGGGATGAAGCCAAATCAGTGAGGAAGCTGCCACAGCCGCATAGCTGGGGACTGAAGGAGGCCCAAGGAGGCCTGTGAGCAGGAAGGAGGGGAGTCAGTAATGGGTGCCAAGAGACACAGGAGACAGGCAGCCACTACACGATGGTGTTTCCTGGGAAGGGACATCTCTAGGTTGTGACCAACACGCTCAAGATAAAAGCCATGGGCTTTCCTGCCTTTACTGGCAACAGCGAACACTTCTGAGGCAGGAAGAGGGGCCCGAGGCTGTTTCTCAGGGCAAATTGTAGAAATCAGTTGGCAGGTACCATGTTCCTGAGGGGCGGCATGAGGGAGCGAGGTGGTGGCTTCAGGAAAGGTCAGAACTCTGGTGCCTGAGGGACAAGAGGACATCAGGATCTGCTTGGAGAGTGAGCAAAAATGCCAGGGCCACCACCGTGCCATAGACACACACTGAGCACCAACTGTGCCACAGGCTTTTGGGGAGCAGGGAGTGATTCATGGGCAGAAGTGACCTTGGGATTCTGCAGGTGGAGAACACGGTGGACAGGGAGGAAAGTGAGATGAGGACCACCAGATTGCCAAGGGCTAGAGAAGGGAGCGTTCCAGCTCTGAGCATCCCGCTCATTGAGAATGTGTCGCAATTGACCACAGCTCCCTGCCTGAGCTCTGCAGCCCCTTACACACAGCGTCTAGGAAGAGAAGCAATCACGCTGGATCTAAATGTTAATAAAAACGAAATCCCTGAGCAGTCACCAAAATTAGCCTGGGTATGATTGAAATGCCAAGGCAGGTCTTGTTATTTTTATGAAGCTGTGAATAATATAAGTATCCAATTGATAAAATGTTATTAAAGCTGACAGCCCTTAAGTGATCTAAGTGGTAAATATTGAAATGAGGTCTCTGCGACACTGTGCCTGGGGGCCCGCGGCGGTAATAAGCATTGAACAATGATTCCACAGGCTCCGGGGGCCTGCAGAGCTTAGGGGGCCAAGAGTGGGTTTCCTCCTAAATAATTAAACCGGGATTCCAGGGATGGATTGCAGGTCCTTGTAGTGGTTTGTTAACGTCCACAGGAGCTGGCTTCAGGCAAGGACTCTGTTGGGTCAGCCCTCCCCCAACTCGGGGCAGCAGGCAGCAGGGCGGGGGCTGACTCCACTCCCACCAGCCCCCAAGGAGCCTGCCTGAGCAAGCTGCATATTTCAGCCTTTATTTATAATACAAACAGACTCATGCAGCCTGAGGGCAGCTGATAGTTGATGAGCAGAGGGGCTGCTACGTGGGTTAGAGATTTTATTAGCACTGCTTAGGAATAAAACACCAAGGAGAGCAATTTAAAATGCGTTACCCTCCTGATTACCAGATCCTTAAAGATGCACAGAAAGCATCTTTCTCCACCCTGCTCTTGGAAAAAGAAGACAGAGGCTCTCTAATGCTGTCATCTGTTCCATCTCCAGCCGTGCTGGGTCACCTGGGTCACCTGTACTTGACCAGGTGAAAAGTGAGATTGTGGAGTAGGGCACTCCTTTGGTGACTAGAGAAGGTGCACTTCAAGCTAGTCTGTGAAGGACAGAAAGGTGATGTAGGTAGAGTGGCTTGTGACTCCCTTCAATGATGGAAGGGACAGCAAAGGTGACTCAGCCACAGACTTTGGTTCCTAGGGCTTGTCTGGTTGGGATTGTGGAGAGGGGGGCATAGACCCTTTGGAGATCCTGGGAGCCCTGCTGGGTGGTGACAGTGTTTGGGGACAATGAGGAGACTCAGCTTTAATCTACCCCATGTAAGTCCAGGACATTTATGCCAAAAGCCTGGGGTATTTAAATTGACAAGTGTGCTCCCTTGGCCTAGGGAGCCAGGGTGGAAGAGATTGATGAAAGTCTGGATTGTCCCCTGGTAGCCCAGGCTGTCCTCTCTGTAACATCCTGTCTAAGCATGGGGTGAGGATAGATGAAGCCACTCATTCACTGAAGTCCTCCAGCCTCCAAGGTGGAAGGTGGCAGAAACATAATAATGCAGAGCAAGAGCTCTTCAATGATGGTTTTTCACTTTTAAAAGCAACTTGCTTTTTTCAGAATCTGCTTTTTAAATAAAGTGAGGCTCAGAAAGATTAAGTAATACATCCAGATGATATATAGCAACACAGTCCTGGCTCTGAAAACCACTATGGCTGACTTTAGGCCCCAGGGAAGAAAAGATTTTTAAAAGTGAATTTATTTTCCCCAGTCCTAATTTTGCCCTCCATTTCCAACCAACTGCTGCTTTTGTAACCTCTCCTGGGTCTCCTGAAGCCCAGTGTGGGCTCTACTGAGAGCCAGGTGCCTCCTGCTCAGTCCACAGCGCTGTCCACACCACAGCCTGGCCCTGGCCCTTTCCTCTGTTCTCAGGGTGCTGGCTCACAGCTACTGCTTCTAACTTCCTACAGATAGAAATTAATCTTACCCCAGCCTCAGGCCCAAATCCAGGCGATAGCACAACACTGTGTGTATTAATCAGCACTGAGAGCATCCTCCCACATGGCCCAGCTCCTTCATACCCATCTTCATACTCAGGCTCACTACAACCCTGTAGTGGGCAGGGCAGGTTTTCCCAGCTGACAACTGGGGAAACTGAGGTGTAGAGCAACAGATGTGACCTTAACCTTGTTAGTCAAAGTCTCCTGGTGCCAAAATAGTCTTTCTACCTTGACTCACTGGTGGCTGGTGCTGGGGTTAAGGGCAGTTTAGGGGTTTTGATGGGTAGTCATCAGATTTTAGCAAACAGGACTTTCTCTGTGGTGAATAATCTAATGCACTGTAACTCACCAGCCATTTTTGACACCTGAATAAAAAGATTATGGGATATTTTTAAGGAACAGATTTGAAACCTCTGGGCAGTGGCTTTGAGTATAGCTCAGGAACAGAAAGCAGTTAGCAAATGCATTCAAGACTATTTAAACTTTCAAAAGCTTCAAGTAGCCTACTTGTGTGTCTCAGTGCCTCTTTGGACCTCTGCAAACAGCAAATCGATTGAGTGTCAGACTTGTTTTCATAGCTGTCCTGCACACTGGGAGTATTAGATGAAGCAAACCTTTTATTTAGTTCCTGACAGGTAATTAAATTTGCCTCTGCATTGGTTTGTGATCCAGCCAAGGAGCCAGGAGTAGAATTCTGAATGGCTATAGCTATTTGCTGGAATATTACAACTTAATTTTGCTTCTCAAGTTGCAAGTAGCAATCTTGATTCTGTGGAAAGTTTGACTCATGATTGGTGCTCCATTTTTTCCAACAGGAGTTTGTTCTTCATCTCAAACATGTGAAAGTTCCATTTGCACAATTTTTTTCCAGAATGACAAACTGTGGGAAAAACTGAAAGTTATAAAGAAAAACATCAACTGGCAACAGAAGGAAAGAAATCTGGTGCCTTCCAGAAGACCTGTTTCTTCTGGAATCAGGGTGTATTTCAGTGAAAGATAGCTCTGGATTCTATGTTTACTGCAAATGTCAGAAAAAGCTACCGGGGCCTGAGAGTTTGCATAAAGAACTCATGGGATTGAGGTATGCAGACAGGGCCCAGTAGATGCAGCTGCCCCCAGGACTATGGGATGGAACGCTTTTCTGTGTGCCAGGCCTGATCACCCCAACCCATCCAGGGCAACAAGTCCTTGGCTCTCCTCCTTCCCAGAGCTGGAGCTTTATCCTTGTTCTAGAAAAGAAGTGAAAGTATTTCCAGCTTCTAGGCCCCTAGAAATATTTCTTGCTTGAACAAGTTTCAGGAAGTTTTTATGATTTTCTTCTCCTGCCTCACGCCTGCAGCTTCACTGTGTTGCACTGGGTCTTTAGCCTGCTCTATGCTCAGTGACTACTTTCACTCAGATGACATGCATCTCTCCAGTTTTGGAAAACTCCCAGCACCGTCTCTTTGAATAGAATTTCTTTTTCTTTATATGCTGCACTCAGAAAATACCTTAGTACTGTCTGCTAGTCCATTTCTCTCTTTATCTCCCATGTGGAATTTATTTTATGTAATACATTTTTAACGTCATTTACTATATTTTCCCAAGGTTTTGGCTTTCTTTATTTTTATTTTATTTTTTTTTTCATATTTTTTTTTTCATTTTTCTTTTATTATTCATATGTGCATACAAGGCTTGGTTCACTTCTCCCCCCTGCCCCCACCCCCTCCCTTACCACCCACTCCGCCCCCTCCCTCTCCCCCCCCAATACCCAGTAGAAACTATTTTGCCCTTATTTCTAATTTTGTTGTAGAGAGAGTATAATCAATAATAGGAAGGAACAAGGGGTTTTGCTGGTTGAGATAAGGATAGCTATACAGGGCATTGACTCACATTGATTTCCTGTGCGTGGGTGTTACCTTCTAGGTTAATTCTTTTTGATCTAACCTTTTCTCTAGTACCTGTTCCCCTTTTCCTATTGGCCTCAGTTGCTTTAAGGTATCTGCTTTAGTTTCTCTGCGTTAAGGGCAACAAATGCTAGCTAGTTTTTTAGGTGTCTTACCTATCCTCACCCCTCCCTTGTGTGCTCTCGCTTTTATCATGTGCTCATAGTCCAATCCCCTTGTTGTGTTTGCCCTTGATCTAATGTCTGCATATGAGGGAGAACATACGATTTTTGGTCTTTTGAGCCAGGCTAACCTCACTCAGAATGATGTTCTCCAATTCCATCCATTTACCAGCGAATGATAACATTTCGTTCTTCTTCATGGCTGCATAAAATTCCATTGTGTATAGATACCACATTTTCTTAATTCATTCGTCAGTGCTGGGGCATCTTGGCTGTTTCCATAACTTGGCTATTGTGAATAGTGCCGCAATAAACATGGATGTGCAGGTGCCTCTGGAGTAACAGTCTTTTGGGTATATCTCCAAGAGTGGTATTGTTGGATCAAATGGTAGATCGATGTCCAGCTTTTTAAGTAGCCTCCAAATTTTTTTCCAGAGTGGTTGTACTAGTCTACATTCCCACCAGCAGTGTAAGAGGGTTCCTTTTCCCCCGCATCCTCGCCAACACCTGTTGGTGGTGGTGTTGCTGATGATGGCTATTCTAACAGGGGTGAGGTGGAATCTTAGCGTGGTTTTAATTTGCATTTCCTTTATTGCTAGAGATGGTGAGCATTTTTTCATGTGTTTTCTGGCCATTTGAATTTCTTCTTTTGAGAAAGTTCTGTTTAGTTCACTTGCCCACTTCTTTATTGGTTCATTAGTTTTGGGAGAATTTAGTTTTTTAAGTTCCCTATATATTCTGGTTATCAGTCCTTTGTCTGATGTATAGTTGGCAAATATTTTCTCCCACTCTGTGGGTGTTCTCTCTTCAGTTTAGAGACCATTTCTTTTGATGAACAGAAGCTTTTTAGTTTTATGAGGTCCCATTTATCTATGCTATCTCTTAGTTGCTGTGCTGCTGGGGTTTCATTGAGAAAGTTCTTACCTATACCTACTAACTCCAGAGTATTTCCTACTCTTTCTTGTATCAACTTAAGAGTTTGGGGTCTGATATTAAGATCCTTGATCCATTTTGAGTTAATCTTGGTATAGGGTGATATTCATGGATCTAGTTTCAGTTTTTTGCAGACTGCTAACCAGTTTTCCCAGCAGTTTTTGTTGAAGAGGCTGCTATTTCTCCATCGTATATTTTTAGCGCCTTTGTCAAAGATAAGTTGCTTATAGTTGTGTGGCTTCATATGTGGGTCCTCTATTCTGTTCCACTGGTCTTCATGTCTGTTTTTGTGCCAGTACCATGCTGTTTTTATTGTTATTGCTTTGTAATATAGTTTGAAGTCAGGTATTGTGATACCTCCTGCATTGTTCTTTTGACTGAGTATTGCCTTGGCTATTCGTGGCCTCTTGTGTTTCCATATAAATTTCACAGTAGATTTTTCAATCTCTTTAATGAATGTCATTGGAATTTTGATGGGAATTGCATTAAACATGTAGATTACTTTGGGGAGTATCGACATTTTTACTATGTTGATTCTACCAATCCATGAGCATGGGAGATCTCTCCACTTTCTATAGTCTTCCTCAATCTCTTTCTTCAGAAGTGTATAGTTTTCCTTGTAGAGGTCTTTCACATCTTTTGTTAGGTTTACACCTAGGTATTTGATTTTTTTTGAGGCTATTGTAAATGGAATTGTTTTCATACATTCTTTTTCTGTTTGCTCATTGTTAGTGTATAGAAATGCTAATGATTTTTCTATGTTGATTTTATATCCTGCTACCTTGCTATAGGTATTGATGATGTCTAGAAGCTTCTGAGTAGAGTTTTTTGGGTCTTTAAGGTATAGGATCATGTCGTCTGCAAATAGGGATATTTTGACAGTTTCTTTACCTATTTGTATTCCTTTTATTCCTTCTTCTTGCCTAATTGCTCTAGCTAGGAATTCCAGTACTATGTTGAATAGGAGTGGAGATAGTGGGCATCCTTGTCTGGTTCCTGATTTTAGAGGGAATGGTTTTAATTTTTCTCCGTTAAGTATAATGCTGGCTGTAGGTTTGTCATATATAGCTTTTATGATGTTGAGGAACTTTCCTTCTATTCCTAGTTTTCTTAGAGCTTTTATCATGAAATGATGTTGGATCTTATCAAAGGCTTTTTCTGCATCTATTGAGATGATCAAGTGGTTTTTGTCTTTGCTTCTGTTAATGTGGTTTATTACGTTTATTGATTTTCGTATGTTGAACCACCCCTGCATCCCTGGGATGAAGCCTACTTGGTCGTGGTGAATAATCTTTTTGATGTGTTGCTGAATTTGGTTTGCCATTATTTTGTTGAGGATTTTTGCATCAATGTTCATTAAGGAGATTGGCCTATAGTTCTCCTTTTTGGAGGTGTCTTTGCCTGGTTTTGGGATAAGTGTAATACTGGCTTCATAAAATGTGTTTGGCAGTTTTCCTTCCCTTTCTATTTCGTGGAACAGTTTAAAGAGGGATGGTATCAGTTCTTCCTTAAAGGTCTGATAGAATTCAGCAGAGAATCCATCAGGTCCTGGACTTTTCTTTTTGGGGAGACTCTTGATTGCTGCTTCAATTTCATTTTGTGTTATAGGTCTATTCAGGTGATTAATTTCCTCTTGGTTCAGTTTTGGATGATCATATGTATCTAGAAATCTGTCCATTTCTTTTAGATTTTCAAATTTATTTGAATATAGGTTCTCAAAGTAGTCTCTGATGATTTCCTGGACTTCCATGGTGCTTGTTGTTATCTCCCCTTTTGCATTCCTAATTCTACTAATTTGGGTTTTTTCTCTCCTCATTTTAGTCAGGTTTGCCAGGGATCTATCTATCTTGTTTATTTTTTCAAAGAACCAACTTTTTGTTTCATTAATTCTTTGTATGGTTTTTTTGGTTTCTATTTCGTTGATTTCAGCTCTTATTTTTATTATTTCTGTCCTTCTATTTGTTTTGGGATTTGCTTGTTCTTGTTTTTCTAGGAGTTTGAGATGTATCATTAGGTCATTGATTTGGGATCTTTCAATCTTTTTAATATATGCACTCATGGCTATAAACTTTCCTCTCAAGACTGCCTTAGCTGAGCTTTCTTTATTTTTAGATCTTTCTTTTCCTAGTTTATTCTCTGTTACATTATTTAAAAATATAAGTGTTATATTTCTTATTTCTTTTACCTCTTTTATCTAAACATACTTATTCTAAATTTGCTTTCAGATTTCTCTATTATTTTTATTTCACTTGGAATAAATTTATTTCCCACTTGATTTTTCAGACTGTTTTTCCGAGGCTAAGTTTTCCTAGTTGTTTGCAAGGTCATTCTGAATGGAGTTTTCCTCTTTGTCTGTCTGGCTGTCTCTTTCTCTCCCTCCTGCCCTCTCTCTACATTATTATGGGGTTCCTATGCCCTGTATCTGTGGGTGTTTATGGCTTGGGCCGCCCATCTTAAGCCAGTGGGGCTAGGCCTGGGTCCCGGTCTCAAGAGTGCACCATTTCCCTTGCCCCTCCAGAAGCAGTCAAGAACTATTCTATACCCCACTCATGAGCAGGGAAGCCCCAGCCCAACTCCTGATTTTCCACCATGGGTCTTGATCCAGCTTCTTACCTCCGTTGGGCACTTTTAGGGTCTGCTACTCTGCAGTGGCTAAGCCAACTTATTTTTCTGTTTGGTTTAGGTATTTATCTGGTTTTCAGCTATTGGAGCTCTGTGTTTTTAACACCCTCTTTTTATATTTGGTCTAAAATTGCTATGTTTTAGAGTGCAGGAAGGCCTCCAAGTATGAACTAATAACACCATGTTAATGGAAAGTCCTGAGGCACAGTTTTAAATCTTTGTGGGAAGATATACGGAAAAGGAGTCCTCATATTCCCATCTCCCCCACCCCCCACCCCGCCCTAGGAGCTCTGGGACAGGACAATTGGCAAGGATTTCTGGAAAATGTCAGCAGGTACTTGGTTTGAGGGATGAAAGTGAAGAGTCTCGTGGCAAAAGCACAGGAGTAGAATCATAGAAACGTGACTGTTAAAAAGGTGTTAAAGATCTTCTGCCCTTTCCGTGTACTCCTGTCCCATGCTTACGTCACAGCAAGGGCTCATGCACACTATGAAAGATCACCTCCAGTGGAGAGAAGCTCACCACCCACTACTGCAGCCTTTGGTATCTCTGCATAGCTTTGTCATTTCCTTTACAGCCTGATGCCTTTCTCCCTTTAGTAGCTTCCCTTGGAAGCAGGCGAAAAGTTCCATCTCTCTTCCACCTGGCCCACGCAGATGCTCGATAACTGCTCTGTACCATGATTTTTTTCTGAATGCTATTAACCCAGCTAAGCTCCTTCTGCACCACTCCTCCAGTCATTTCACAGCTCACCCCAGGTGTGATGTGGTTTTGCACTCTGCTTCTGCTGTCTGTATTTTTTCTGATGATGTTCTAATATCACTGTTACGTTGCTTAGAACAGGAATGAGAAGCATTAGGACACTACCTTCCCTCCTGACCCTCTGGCTGTGCTGCTTAAGCCATGGGCAGAGGTAGCTGACCCTTTCTTCTCCCAAATCAGTGCAGGTGGGGGCTGCAGAGTTTCAGGAAGCATTCCCTTAGGAGCAAACAGACTGTAGTTCTGGGCCAAGTCATGGGCTGAAAGGAAACAGCCTGGCACTGTGTTTGGTATGCATGGATGGTGTCCCCAGAACCCTGAGTTCCAGCCTTGGTGCTGACTTGGGAGAGGATGGAGCATGGGTGGTTATTCCCAGGAGTGAGTTTGGACTTCAGGCTGTGCCATTCAAAGTCCATCCTTCTGTTCCAGAAAAGAAATCCTGAGCTCCAGGTCATCAAGCAACCAGAAAAACTTATGTGGTTTTAACAGCGATGGTCCTAACATACTTTGACTCACACAACTATAATTGGAATCAGTACACACTGCATATAGGTATTAAAACGTCATGCTGTATCCCATAAATATGTATGATTATTACATGTGAATTAAAAACAAAAATTGAGGGCTGGTGGAGTGTCTCAAGTGGTAGAGCCCCTGCCTAGCAAGCATGCAGGCCTGAGTTCAAACCCCAGTACTGCCAAAAAATTAAAAAGTAATCTAAAACCAAAGACTGTAATTGGAAAGTTTTGAGAATTTGCAGATGTCTCAGGTTTAAATACCAGTTCCTCCATCACTTACCATGTCCTTGGTATGTCTTACAAGCTCTCTGATTCTTCTTCCTTGTTTTGGCCTTAATTCATTATGTGTAAAATGGGTCCTCTGATATATAAATGCCATACTTTTCAGAGTTGTCCTAAAGAATAAATGATTTCCAATTTGAAAATGGTGCCAAGCATATCTCTGATAGACACTTACTAAATATTCTTTTCCCTTAGTTCCCTTTCATTTTGTCATCTTTTCTGTGACGATAATGCTGACTTCATAAGATTTTTCAGAATCAAATGAGACTGTCTATAAATCACAAAGCAGTGTACAATGTTCAGCAGCTTCATCATCATTTAGAGAGGAACATATTGAATGGTCTTGGTAGGGACCAGGGATATTGGCTGGACTGTCTTCCCAGCTCAAAGTTCAATGACTGGGGCCAAAGCTCAATGAGTGTCCACCTTCTTCTCAGTGTGGTGAAGGGACATCACCAGACAGTACCAAGGTTTCCAGAAGGGAGCAGGGGTAGCTAAGGCTCTTATCCAAGTGGACAGAGTTGAACATAAGGTTTTTTGTTCATACATTTATTTAGTCTGTTTACTAGGGCTTCTGAATGCTATGTGAAGTAAGGTCTTCTTCAGGCCTGGTGGCAGACTTTTTCAATATTGAGAAAACAAATTCACTTCAGAAATCAGCTCAGATGTGGGTGAGTGTTTAAGTCCCATAAGTTTGATCTTCATCTGACCATGATGTAGGGAAAAGATGTTTTCCCTATAATGTTTGGATTTTAGAAGGAAGGAATGAAGGTAGGGGCAAAGAAACCTGGCAGGTAATTTTAGAATTTCTTAAAGAAATTTTCCAAGCACTCATGGCTTCTCACAGAGTTATAGCATAACAGTTGTCAAGGTCAGTAAAAGTCTTATAGCCTGGCTTGAGTGTCAAGAAGACTGGGTTCCTGTGGACAGCAGAGGTTTTAGGGGCCTGAAGGTATGGAGACAGGGGTCTTCACAGGTTCTCACAGTGGGAGTACCCCATATAGGAATGCCAGTCTGTGGTTCTTTACAGGCAAAAGTGACTGGCACTGCCATTTCTCCAGGGCTGGAGGTGCTCGGGCTGCTTATTGCATTTGCAGATTTGCAAGCAAATGGATGTGTTTTATAAATGGAGCAAGCGCCTTATGTTTCTGATTGATGGGCCATCAGTTGCACAGTTGTTGGGCAGTGATTGATTTTCCAACCCAGCTGCTCCAGCTGTGCTGCAGATGCTCCTTGTCTGAAGTCGGAGGGCTGGTGTTATAAGCCACAGAGAAGATCCTAATTGGAGTGCTCCCTGAGAAATCGCCATTGTGATGGCTAACAGTCATACATTTGGGGCTTTGCTGGAGTGTTAAACGACAAGCTCTCCCTTGGTAATTGCCATTCCCAACTGGAGTGGTGCCACTTTGAAACACATGATGACGCAGATGGGGCCGAGCTGAAGCTGACTCTTGCACAGTCTGCTGAGCCGAAATTCAATTTTTAAAATATCTTATTTTAAAATTCAAAATTAACAAATGCTCCTTTTAAAGGCCTTAAAATACAGAGAAATGGAAGGTGGTAGAAATCAACCACATTCTTCTATCTGTGGATAACCATGCTTGATATCAATGCATTTTTATTTTCGTTATTTTATTCTATATGAGTGTGACATAGACTTTTTCAAAGTTGGGATCATACTTTAAACATAATCTTAAATCATACTTTTTATTGCTATAATTGGGAGCATAGCATGTCCCTTTAATTAAAAATAGAATTCATGAGTAAGCAAATGGTGTAAGTTTGATTGCAGCTGGTGTAAGCTAAGAATTGTTTAACAGCAACACGAGGTGAAGATAAGACCATGGCAGACACTGGAAGGACCTGGCTTACAGAACACTTTCTCCTTGGCATTACCTTACACTAAGTGCCTAATCTGTAAAACAGTGACATCGATACCTGCCTTGAGAGGGTATGCAGGGCAGGACCATACCACCCAAGTACATGGAAAAAGTGTTGTCATTATTACTTACAAAAGGAAAACCATCAGTTGCACACATTTGCATAGAGCCTGGTTAATGAGAAATAATCCTAGTTCATTAAAGCAAACCAGGTAGGCTGCACCTGCTCAGCCCTTCCTTTGGGTTTTTACTGCAGAGGTAACATGGGGATGAATACCATTCCTGCCTGCAGGTAGGGCTTGGGCAGAGGGCTCCTGGAAGCCTCTTTCAGCAACACATCTGCTATTTGGTGCCTTGGAGAGTGTTAACATAAAATCTCTCATGAACGCTCTGATGAAGAACTTTTTGCTGCTCCTCACCGTCCACCCCACTGTGATCCCTAGAGTAATTTTGGGTAGTATTTGCTTACATGCCTGAGGACAGAGCGAGGCTTGGAGGAGTGGTTGACTACACACACACGTGGAAACTTCCTGTCAGGGATGCTGAAAAGGTTCTTCCCACTTGGGGGTCTGGGTAAGGAAGTAAGTAGCCTCTTTGGCCCACTTCTGACCTGCTGATGGCCTAACTTTAGTGCCATAATTTGGAGAGACAAATCACCTTGAGGGCTTTTTGAGTTCTTACATGTTACACTCCAAGAGAAGAAATTAAACTCACAGGAGCTCCCTCTTGAATTTCCAGGCCTGGTCTCTAGGTAAATCTATAAGTCAAGGGACCTTGAGGGCAGTGTCTGGCTGGGAGTGGAACAGGCCTGGCAAAGAGCTGCCCACCAATATCTTCTTAACACAGCTGAGGAAACCAAGTCAGGGAGCCAGTAAACAGCAGGGTAAGAAACAAAACCTCAGCCTTTTAAATTCAAGCCCATGTAAACGGCGTTAGTCATACCTGCCCAAGTCCCGAGTGTGCAGAGGGAGGGCAAAGGGAAAGGAGAGGACAGAAAGCATCAGAAGCACCAAGGGGCTGAGTCTAAAGTCCTCCAGGCCTGGGTTTGGGCTGTCAGGGATGCAGTCACTCACTAGGACCTTGGGCCCGAGTTCCCTGGCGGCCAGAGCGCTCCAGACTGAGGTGGGGCCCTGCGCACCGCCCCTTGCTGCTAACAAAGGCCTTGCGCCCTGGCGGCCTCCTGGAGGCCGGCGGTCTTTGAAGCACACAGCCTGGATTATTTAATATAATGGAACAGTGCAACTCGACCCATCAGAGACATAAATTTCCAGGTGGTTTAAATTTGTTTTCCCCTTCAGAATGGTAAATGGCAGATAGTAAAATTCGGCACCAGGTCGTGGCTGTGGAGCAGTCAGCCTTAGGCTGCCCTCTGTCTGCTCTCGGGTGGGCTGGGTGACCCAAAGCAGCCAAGGGTTCATCAGAGACCCGCCCTGTGTCCAGGGCCTCCTGGACGTGAGACCCCAAAGCTAGAGAAGGATTCCTGACCCCGGCTGAGCTGGAGTCCTGGGCGCCCAGCTTCTGGAGGGTCTCAGGACGCCTCATCTCTTGCTCACAAGAGTCGCTCACCAACGCAGACATCTGTGCGGGGAAACCCACAGCCCCTCCGCCCCCAGGTTAATTGAGGTGCGAGTGCCTGTAACACCCATAACGAGGTTTCTATTGCTCTTGCCAAGTTCAATTATGGGCGCATCTGCTTTCTGATTTTTCCAAGATGGCTTGACAAAAAAAAAAAAAAAAAAAAAAAACTACAAAGGAACAGTCTGCACAGTAGCTTTTTGCAGAAGGTAAGAGATTCGGACTGCTTTTTCCAGACTCCTGCTTTGGTGAGATGGGGTGGCTGCTGAGGTTGAATATTATTCTGAGTGATTCTGGAGAAATCTCATCCCTGGTCTCACTCCCCACAATGCCCTATTCCCTTCTGAGTGTTAAAGGATGTCTACTTTTTATGAGGTGGGTTCCCCTGCCTGCTACTCAGGAACCTACTGTGATCTGTCCCTTGGAATAGAGAAGTCATTTCACATATAACTCCCAAACAGGAAGCACCAGCTCAGAGAAGGTAGAAATGCCAGGAATTAGTGCAATGTGGGAGATGAAAGTGGGGGAGAAGGCTGCTACTTCTTACCACAGTTATTATCATTCCCAACTTGCTTTTTTGTGTGAGGTTTTTTTTTTAAACCCGGGCTTGGTTTGGAACTCAGAATCCTTCTGCCTTAGCCTCCTTGGTGCTGGGATTACAAGGTATGCTCATTACATCAGGTTCTCCCTACTTGCTTTTAAGGACAGGGTCTTAAAAAGGGATCCTTTGGAGTCTGGAGAGACTATGATGGCATTTCCTTGGTGGGGAGTAGCATTCTTTCTGTTGGCACAGCAGTGGGGGGAAGAGGGTCAAGTGTAGAGTGTGCCTGCCTAGCAAGCGTGAGGCCCTGAGTTCAAACCCTAGAACCACAAAAAGAAAAAAAGGGGGGGGGGGCAACCCACAGATGGGGTGGGGAATGTAAGGACAGTGAGAGATGGCACTGTGGAGACCAAAACCGGGACCTTCCTGTCCTCAGAAATCTGCTTGCAGTTAGTCCTGCTGCTATGTTTTACCCCTAGAGTGACTTCATGACAATCCCTCAGGGGCAGGAGTTTGCTTCAGAGGTCAGCTTCCTAGATGTTTTCTGGAAACAGGAAGCAGAAGCTAGCAACTCAATTAAAGCCCAGGGAGTCACTGGATTGTAGAGTGGCTGTTAACTGAAGACATACTTCAGCCTGCTGCTTGCTCTGATTTTGGGTCAGAACTGACCAAGACAGCACAGCTAAGCCATGAGCTTGGGCCCTACCTATGTCTGAAACTCCAGCAGCCCCACTCTGCAGAGGACAGAAATGACCATAGGTAAACCAAGGAGGTCACAAGTCAAAAAAATAATTTGGTTGACAAATAAGAATATAAACAAGACCTTGATTAATGAATTTCCTAATAGTTCTCTGTTTATTGACATTAGCTCAGCTTGGTCATTAGGCTTCACATTGCCTATATATATATAGGCAATATACTACACTATATATATATATATATATATATATATATATATATATATAGTGCAGTATAACATCCTGCATTCATTCTGAGGCTGCTGCATGGCTTTTGCCTGGATGTTTTATGTCTGTAAGTCTGGTCTCCCTGACTGGATCATGAGGCCCTGGTCTGATAACTTGTGATGTGCTTACTGGGTGAAGAGTAAGGTTGTGAAGTTTCCTGTGAATGGCGACTAGAGAGATGAGAGAAGTGGGAAGAGCATTCAACGTGGGCATCATTAACCTTCAGCATTGGGCTGAGAGTCAGATCTTGTGCTGTTCTCTGGGAATGTTTGTTGCCTTTTTAGACTCATCTCAACACCATTTTGTGTCCCCATTGCTCCTTCTTTTGCAGGTGGAGTCATCCAGCAAGCCTGTCCTTCTCCTGGTGGTACAGGCATTAGAAAGCGAACACAGAATGAGGTTATGGGCAGAAAAGCATACTAAACAGAGTGGGGTCTCCCACAAGGCCAAGAGCTTCCCAGGGGCCTATCTTGGTCATGACTTAGACCGCCTTTAACAGAGCTTATCTTGAGGCTTTGGGGGTCCAGTGCTTCTCATGGCCAGAACCCAACACAAGTTTGTCCTAGGAAGGTGCCTGGTTAATCACCAGTCCCTGACCAGTAAACCCCAGGCACCACGGACTGTCCTTATCCACGAATGGGCAGGGGACTTGTGGTTCTGGGCCAAGACTCCTGCCGGGGGCAGCTTTGTCTGCAGTTAGCAAGGTAAGGAAAGGCAAAGGCAGGAGGGTTTGAAGCTGTAAATGCCAGCTGTATTTTTATTGGTCATCTGTAACTTCAAAGGTTTCCCTACTTTAAAGGAGGCCCAGGCAGGTATCCAGTCAGCTCTGAGCTCCTGGCCTTGATGCCTTATTGATTTTCAATGTGGCTTGACTCCCAGGTGGGCAGACTTCAAAAACAGTGTGTATTTTTCTGCTGTCATGTTTCCATTCATGTTCATTCCCATCTCCAGCAAGACTCTGGGTAGGTAGAGGACAGCTTTTCCTTCCTTGGCTTCTCTCACTTTTCCCCTGGACAGGATTTCAGATGGCCAGGGCCAGTTCTGCTGGGGTCATGTCTGTGGGGTTTGCATGGAGCTGTGCCAGATACTGGCAAGTGTGAAGGAGGAGGTACAGCCCTTGTAAAAGGGGTCCGTGCTTGCTGGCCATCTAAGTGTGTTGTAAGGTCTGGCCAGCTGTGGAGGGTGGAGCCAATGACAGAGGCGTCTGCCCACTTTCACCCATATTCTTCAGAAAGGATTCAACCTCCCGAGTGTTTATTGAGCTGTGTGTCTGGCTGCAGGGAGGACAAACACTGCCTAGATGTCCACAATAGGCCAGGCACTGTGCTTTGCTCTTATGTACCCATGTAAATTCTGCATTGCTTGGGAAAGCCGATTTTGCTTAGCACCCCTTTATACTGGGTAGCAGGAGCCTGATAACTTGCCCAAGTTCACTAGCAAGTAAGGCAGAATAGGAGCTAGGTTGCCCTTGCCCAATGCCAGGCTACGCTGGGTGTGACTGCGTGCCTGTTTGTGTTGTGGAGAGAAGAAGAAAAAATGAACACTGTAAGCCTGTCATCTCCTTTGTTGGCAGAAACTGCATATTCACACAGAATAAATAAGCAAGATGAAACTCAGGTGTGGCTATAATAGTAACAGCAAACATTTCTGTAACACCTACAGGGTGCCAGGAACTATTCAAGTGCTTCACCAATATTAACTAATCCCCATGCTCTGTGCTCTGAGGCACAGAGGGGTTGTGTCATTCTCCCAAAGTAGTATCAGAGTTGGGATTCAGACATCAATTGTGTCTTCTTGAACCCTTCATTGAGTTTTAGGACTGCCAGAGAGGGACACCAGTCACGTAGACTGAGTGGTACCTTCTATCGAGAGCTCTGTGACCTATTCTCCCATACTTGTCCTCTTCTAACCTTCAAAAAGCTGTGAGGCTATGGGCAGACCTTGGTGTCACTTTCTTTGAAACACAAGGCAAAGAATGTCAAGTGGGGGCCCAGGGCTACACGGACCACACCAGGGCCTCCTGTCTTGCTGCTGAAGGGGCTTTCTATATCTTTTTTTAAAAAGTCTTCTATCTAGTTGGAACAGTGAGCAGACACTTGGTCAGAGATGTCTTGTCTGCAAACCTGGCTCTTCAAGTCCATGAAAACAGTCTTCTAAGCAGGCAGCTCCTCTCCATCTGCCATGACCACAGAGTGAACTGGGAAGGTGATTTTTGTGAGCATGAAAGAAAGAGGCAGGGCTGGCTGGAGAAGAAGCAGGCTAGGTCTGGGTCCTGGGGGAATTAATTCCCCAGTGCCCTGGGCATAGGCCTGCTCTGTAGCCTGCCTGGCCCAGTCATGCAGAAGGAGAGGCCTTTGAAGTCACAGACCACCAATAAAATTGCAGCTGGCACCAGGACCGTGCAAGGCTCCAGGCGTGAGATTTTACACCACGAGGGGTTAAGCCAGCGCTGACAGGGCTTGGAATGTGCCCTGGACTCTGTTCTGCAAAGAGCCACTAGGGTGCCTCCGACCCTGGCTACTCTGTCACCCAATCAATCAAGGCTACAGCCAGGGTCCATCAGTAGCCACAGGGAACAGTTCTCAATGGACGCGTGGACCCAAGACGGTCACACATGCAGCAAACAGGCACTGTGCAAGCCGGCAGTGGGGCCAGGCTGGGCTGTGAGGACACAGCCAGGCAGCAAAGCCTGGGAGGAATTGGCAGAGTGGGCATGGGAGGAATTCATGTGAGGCAACCTCTGTGGGTTTCCACACAAGCAAAGGCACGGAGGCTGGAAAAAAGGGATGCTCTCTTTCATCTCCCCTCTTCCTCTCTGTCTTCTCTTGTTCTCTCTCTCCTTTTCTTATACACAGAGTGAACTGTGATGTTTATGTCTTGCCCTATGCTAGGGGTGGCCCCCTTTCTCCTCCTAAGGAAATCATGGTGTGAGACAGGCAGAGCCCTTGTAAATTAACTTTTGGATCAGAACCTGAAAGAAGATGGTTAAGCCAAGCACTGTTTCCCCATGAGCCAGTGGGGAGCAGAGCAAAGCTTTGGAGTCCTTCCTTCCACTGCCCAGTTGTCCCTGGGTCCCTATCCTTCTTCCTCTGAGGAAGCAGATGTTGTCCAGCCCTTAGATATTTGGTGATGGACAGGTTCAAACCCCTCAAGGGTGGCAAACAAGAGAGTCCTCCGGGTTGGGCCAAGTGGGGAGAGCCATGATCCAGAAGGTATAACAGGGACAATAAGTTGAAATAGAGGTCACACATTCATGGGGACCAGGCAAAAGGATAAGGAAGGAAGAAGGCTGGGGAGCAAGGAGATGCTAGGCGTGGGTCTGTGCCTGGGGTCTTCACTGACTTTACCTCCAGACCATCCATGGCTGTGCTGCTTGCACAGAGACACTTCAAGGAGAAAACAGCTTAGTGCTTCTGCTTAAGGAACACCCCCAGCTTTGCTGGGGGTGTTTAGGGTCTCCAGGGACACAAGAAGCTCCAGGACAGGGAGCTTTCCCACTGTCCCTGCACTGGGATCACACTGCACAGGTAGCTGGCTCATTTGTCCTTACAGTGCTCCAGAGGACCCTGTCTGCAAAGCTGTGGTCACTGCTGTCATCATTTGTCTTGGAAAAGCAGACCCTTCTCTCCAGCTGGGCCCATGAGAAGAGGGTGGAGTGGGGTGATGGGAAGTGAATGTGGTCCGAGAATCACATTTATGTATGAAAATAGCATAATAAAGCCACTAAAAACTGCTAAAAATGTGTGGAGAGGGGAGTAATAGAGACTGGATGAGTATGAATCAAAGTATATTATATGCATGTATGTAAATATCACAATGAAACCCCTTTGTATAATTAATCTATGCTAATAATAAAAAAAAAAAACCGGAACAGAGTGTAGCGAAGAAACTAATAGACCCAGATCAGACACCCAGACCTGCTGGTGCTTCGCCCATCAAGGTTGCTGGGACTGACACCCAGTCTGGTGAGATAATCAGAATGGGGAATGCTTGATCCCCATCCGTCACGTCAGCCTCAGACATCTCACTGAATCTAATGAGGAACTGATGGATACCTGCTATGTGCAAACACCTTAAGGCATTATACAGTTAGTCAAACTAAGCCCATGTCCACTTTTTGCTAATTCTTCAGAAAGGTGCTGGGTGCTGGTGGCTCATGCCTGTAATCCTAGCTACTTGGGAGGCAGAGATCAGGAGGAACGCAGTTTGAAGCCAACCCGGACAAAAATCTAGAAAAAACCCCATCACATAAAAAAAAGTGCTGGTGGAGTGGCTGAAAGTGAAGGCCCTGAGTTCAAGCCCTAGTACTGAAAAAAAAAGAAAGGCAGTTAAATGTAGAGACAGTTTCCCTAGAAGAACGTGGGAACAGGGGATGATTAAGTATGACTAATCTGATAATGGGAGTGACATTTTAAAACTGAGTTTACAAAACATACACGGCCACATGAAGCTCGTCCCTTTCAAAGGAGCCAAATTGCAAGGCCAGTACTCCCTGGGATGTTCATGTTTTTCTACACATTCTGTCTCATTCTAGAAAGAATTTGATGTGCCAGTTGGTAAAGACTCCGTTATTGCTGAGTGACTGACCTTTACTGTATGTGGCGAAACTCTTGACCATACTGTGTCTGATTTTAGAAGAGAGGTCACCTGCTGTCTAAGGAGAAATTGTGGGAAAAACTCAAATGGTCAGGCTGAACACAGTGGCTCAAGCCTGTAATCCTAGCTACTTGGGAGGCATAAATCAGGAGGCTCATAGTTCGAAGCCAGCCCAATCAAAAAAGTTCATGAGACTCATGTTAACCAATGGTGGTGTTCATCTGTCAACCCAGTTATAAGGAGAAGCAAAACAGGAGGTTGGCAGTCCTGGCTGAATCAGGCATAAAGCAAGACCCTATCTCAAAAAATAGCCAACACAAAAAGGGCTTGTGGAGTGGTTCAAGTCATAGAGTGCCTTCCTAGCAAGTGTGAGACCCTGAGTTCAAACCCCAGTAAGACCAAGAAGAGAAAAAGATTCCAGTTGTTCAGCGTGTACCAAGTTGTGTCTTGTTGCATTCACTAAATCTTACAAGAGAGTGACGAAGCCAGGCCAGCATTAGCTGGGGTGAGAGCAGGTGGAAAGGAGTATGGTTCTGCACTGTTCTCTTGCTGTAGCTCAAAGCTAAATTGAGTGGGAGTTCAGTAATTGGAGCCTTGCTGGATTGAAAAAGCTACTATTTCTGTGCCTGAAGGTGACACAGAGGGTAAGTGGTATTTGAGTGGTTGTAGACTTAGGAGAGAGAACCCACTTTTGGCCAAAGTTTTCTTTTCTACATATGTTTTCTCAAAGTTGAGATCATGTAAATATGCAATTTGCTTTAAAAATTGTCGTAAAGTTTAGTTATCAAATTTTGTCATAAACATTCATAATGGCTGTGTAATAGTCCTAGGTGGGGCACCTAGAGTTTCTTTGTATGTTTCCCCATTATTACACATTTAGGTGTTTCCAATTTTTCTTATACCAAAATATGTCATCTTTCATAAACATCTTTGAACATAAAGTTTTTCTTCATTTGGATTATTTCCCCAGAACCAGTTCTTACATGTGGAACTGCATGTGTTTTAAAATAAAAGATGCATAGCTATAGGAAATATGGAGGAATGCCCTTAGGAAAGGCCAATTGGCTACTGGCCAAATCCCACCAGATTGGGATTAAGGATTAGTTGGATAAACAAAGGTTTAGGTCACTCTCGGAAGCTGAATGATGGTACCTCAGAGAAATCCTCTGAGCCTATGAAAAAGTTACCTTACCTGATAAAAGGGATCTTGCAGATGTAATTCGTTTAAGGATTCTGAGCTGAAATATTTTCCTGGGTTATCTAGCTGAGCCCCACGTAAGCACACAGGTCCTCATGAAGGGAGGCAACAGGGTCAGAATTACAGAGGGAGATGTGACTAAGCAAAAGCAGAGAGAGAGAGAGAGGTTTGAAGATGGAGG
The DNA here is from genome assembly GCF_047511655.1 of Castor canadensis. Classification (NCBI taxonomy): domain Eukaryota; kingdom Metazoa; phylum Chordata; class Mammalia; order Rodentia; family Castoridae; genus Castor; species Castor canadensis. The sequence goes on along the minus strand of NC_133397.1, from coordinate 39,007,682 downwards.
AAAGCGTCACAAGCCAAGGAATGTGGGCAACCTCTAAAAACTTGAAAAGGCAAGGAAATGGATTCTTCCCTTAGCCCTCCAGAAGAAAAACAGCCCTCCCAAACCAGAACTTTAACTCGAGTTGCATGGTGTGAATTGTGGGTGTCCCCACCAGTCTTGATACTAGTCAGTTGACAACTGCCCAAGGCTGACAGGCATCAGACATCAATGACTGAAATTCTGACACTGATTCATGCGTGTAGTAATGCTGTTCTCGGGAAATGAGTGAGTTACTTCGTTATCTGATATGTAAATATTTTAATATATCTCTAAAGAGGTTACCTGGTTCTGAAAACTGCAGAGGAGCCATGGAACTCTATAGGAGGCCAGCTCCCTCTTTGGAAGGCCAGTTGCAGGGACCATCAGCTACCTGATGCTGAAGGACTTACAGAAAAATGCAAAGCCAGACAGCAGGCATTTATCCCACACGTTGAATATGACTTTGTAATATTCTGTCCAGAGAGGTGAGTACGAGAGACTAATGTGATCCACTTATGGTGGTGAAGAAACTGGAAAAGGAAAGCCCGTTTCAAATGCACTGAAGTATTAATGGCACGCTCAATGTCTGAACCTCTATTAATTAGAGTTATACTAATTAGAACAATTTTATTAATGGAAATAGATCTATTATTATTGTTAGAAGAGAAGTATCTTCTTCATTTCTAAGTAAGTGTTAAATATTTTTTAAATATTCGTTTTGGAAGCTTGGTGTCATTTGTCCCTCTAAGAGCCCTTCAGGAGCACTTTCATTTCTCTTTGACGTGGGTTTCCACCAAGTGGCATTCACTTGGCAAATTCATTAGTGGTGGATCTGGCATTCAGTCTGGCTCGCTATGGACAGACTCCCCATAGGCAGAACTCACATTAATCATACTCGCAGGTTGCTGTGACACTAGAAGTCTAGCCTGAATCTCAGGAGGGAGAGTGCAGACATTAGTAGTGTGGATGTGACAGCCCATGTGGTAATAGGGATCGTCACCAAGGAGGTGGGAATGTTCCCCCATCTGCATTCCTAGACAGGACTTGGGTGGACAAGGCAGTCTTGCTTCACACTTCTTTTCCTGGCTCAGCGGGGAATTTTCAGCCTCTTTATCAATATCTGTTGGTCCTAAAGTCATTCTGTCTTAGGAGTTCAACTTTGCTCCACTATGGGTTGATTTCAACAATAAACAAAGTGGGCAGCCTCCAGATATGGGGTTTCTAATCTCTAAAAAGAGATTAGATTTACTTTTCCCATCTTTACTTCTGAGACATTTAAAAACATGCTTTGTTACATTATGAAAAATACAGATTGTCATGCTTTAGCTGCACAGTGACTTGTATGTCCCAGAATGCCTGCTGTTTCAGACTCCTTTGATTTTTCCCAGGTGGGAGAGTGTTAATCTACATCCCACTTTCAATACCAGCATTTCCCATTGCTGCATAGTTTTCACTGTGGCTTCATCAGGGCCTTGCAGTGAGCGTGTCTGAAATAGGCTACCTTGTCCCTACCCACTTCTCTTACCCCAGATCTGTTTTTGGTCATTACAGCGCCATGTTCCTGATGATCCAGGCTTACAGCCTTGACATCTTGTTGAGCTTCTCTCTGTTCCCTGGCTTTTCCATCTAATAAGTCCCTCAGTCTAGCTGCTTCTGTCTTCCACAGGTCCCTGACCTCAGCCTCCTCCTCATCCCCTTATCTTTCTCAATGCTATCTTCCTTCTCTTTTCCTCCCGAATAATTGCCATTCTCCTAGCTGCTCATGCCTCCCTCCTCCAGCAGCTGGATTGACCAGCTAAAGTGTAACCCTCATGGGTTCCTTCCCTGTTCATAGCCTTCCAGTAGCTCTCTACTTAATCCAGAGTTTGGAATCAGCCATTTTTTTTTGCAGTACTAGGGTTTGAATTCAGGGTCTATGTCTTGAGCCACTCCACCAGTCCTTGTTGTTTTTTTTTTTGTGTGTGTGAAGGGTTTTTTCAAGATAGGGTCTTGTGAACTATTTGCCCAGCTGGCTTTGGACTGTGATCCTCCTAATCTCTTTCTCCCTTCTGAGTAGCTAGAATTACAAGCAAGAGCCACCACTGCCCAGCTGGAATCAGTCTTTTGATAGGATTCCAACCTACCTTTCCGGTGTTATTTTCTAGGTGGCAGTTAAGCTGGCTCCTAGATGCTCTTCAAGGATGACCCAGGCCTCTCCATCTCTTTAATGCCACTGCATTCATGAGAGGACCCTCTTATCCCCCTGCCTTTTCTGACCTGTTGAAATCCTACCAGTTCTAAGGCTTGCTCAGTTGTCCCTTATAAAGCTTTCTCAGTCTGTCACTTGGAAGAGAGCTCTTACTTCTTATGCATTCTCTAGTCCTTTTAAATTATCTTGGTGCATTATCAAGTTTGCCTTATATCATAATTATTATGTTGAAGTCTTATCTTGCACAGTAAACTACAAGCCCCTTGAGGGAAAGAACTGTTTTTCCATTTCTTCAGTCATCAAGAGGGCCCAGCAGATTTCTTAAACGGTGTGCCTGCTCAATAAACATTGCTAACTTGAGCCAGTTCCCATCTGGCATGCAGCCAGGCTGAGAGCAGAGAAATTAAACAGCTTGCACCAGGTGGGAAACTACTCTCACAGCCCCCAACTCATAATGCAACCTTTCTTTCCATTTCTTCAAGATTAACTGGATAGCAGGAAGTCCCATTGGTCATTCAACAAACATTCATTAGGTGCTAACTATGTGTCAGGCATTGGATTGGGATACAATGGTGAACAAGACAGGTAGTAGACCAGTTCTCATTGGCAATTCAGCCCAGTGGCAGAAGGCAAGCCTAAATAAATGGTAATTAGGTGCTAGGAGGGTTGAAGCCCAGAGTGTTAGGACAGCATGGAAAAATGAATCAGATCTGGAGGCACTGCTGTTTAAAACAGCCAGGTGAAGAGAACCAGAAAGGAATGGCTTTCAGGCAGAGAAACAGCATGAAACGTCTCAAGACAGGAAGTATTGGGAAATTAAAGAAGGCTGGGTGGCTGGAACACAGAGGCAGAGGGAGACATTGGCAAAAAATAGGGTGGATAGGTAGGTATGGCAGCACTCATATAGGTCACTTAGAGGCCACTTATAGGAAGGGCTCTGGTCAGAGAGGGTGAGGGAGAGAAGTAGGGAGATGGCTGGAATCATCAGACAGGTGAGGGCATAGACAGAGAGCTGCCCTCTCCATGATTGCAAACTGTGAGCTCATGCTGGAAAGAGTAAGGCAGGAGTCACGGCCTCTCCAACTACTGGTTTGGAAAGACTGGAGCCTCTTCCGTTTTCATTTCCTAAGTCATGTAGTGGAATTAGTGAAGCCTCACAGTGGATGACAGTAAAACCATTTCGGACACAACTCTAGACACCCTGTGAATAATCACTGTTATTTATACTCTTCTAATTAGTGTTTTCCTCAAGAAGGAGGTCTGTGTATGAAAGAAAATGCTAAGAAACAAAATGAAGAAGAGAAATTGGCAGCTCTAGAAACTTGTCAGTGCAGATTGGCCTTTGTAAGGTGGACAAACCTGAGATTAAAAAAAAGTGCAGCCAGCACTCATTGGATTAAGAGTGTAGAAAAGCAAACGTGTTCAAATCTTAAACACATCATAATTTTAAGCATCCACAAGTGTTTAAAAAGTGTTAGTCGCTATGAGCACATACATCCATTTACTAGTTAAAAATCATAACCTGTTTCTTTTCTAAACACACGGGCAGGAGAACAGAGCATGGCTAACATGTTAAACACACTGACATGTTTACAATGTGTTGCAAGAAGGTGTTTAACTTTTTGTGCTCCAAAGCTAAACACTTTGGAATTAGAGGATTGGCTAATTCCACCTTCATTGCCTACAGGTCCCTTTGGCTTTGGACAGAGCACCTTTGGAAAAGGAGACCATCCCAGCAATGGCCTGGATTTTACACAGAGCAGTCTGGGTGGCTTCAGGACCCTGGATATGATGAAACACATTTCTGAGAGCAAATCTTAAGAGAAGTTGGTCCTGAACCCTTGAGTCACTGAACCCAGTCCTCTACTTCAGATTAGTATGGCACTATATCTTCTCTTAGGTGTTCATTCTGTCCTGCTGCTAGGAGTTCTCAAGGAGAGCCCAGCCATATGCCAGCTGGGGCCTGGGTCTCTCCTCCATACTGGCTCAGACTTTCATAGGGAATAAATAGATCCCCAGAAACTAAATTAGGAAGAGGGAGAGAAGGAAGGAGAAGGAGGAGGAGGAAGGAAGCAGGGGAGAATATTCTTTTCCTATTGCTGCTGAAACAAGTTACCACACACTTGGTACTTAGCACAGCAGACATTATCCTACAGTTCTGGAAGTCAGAAGTTCAATGTGGGTCTCTTTGGGTGAAAAATCAAAGTGTCAGCAGGGCTCGTTCCTTTTGAAGGCTCTAGGGAAGAATAAATTTCCATGCCTTTCCCACTTCTAGTAGCTGCCTGCAGTCCTTAGCTTGTGACTCCTTCCATCCTAAAAACTAGCAATGGCCAGTCAAGTCTTTCTCACACTGTGTCACTTTGACCACTGCTTCTCTTGGCTCCTTCTTTCACTTGTAAACCCCTTGGTGAGTACATTGGGCTCACCTGGATAATTCTGGAGACCCTCTTAAGCTGATTAGGAACCCTAATTTCGTCTGCAACCTTAATTCCCTCTTTGCCACATGTCATAACATTCACAAGTTGTAGAGACTAGGATGTAGATATCTTGGTGGGGGTTATTATTCTGCCTGTCATGGGTCATTATAGAAAGAAAGGGCAAGTGAGTAAGATAATAGGGGGAAGGACTTATTCTGAATTAGGCTAAATTGAAATCCTATTGCACTTAGGAAAAGAGATCATCTCAGACAAAATTTAAAATTTGTTGTATCAGTTGGAAATTGTTAAGAAAAAAAAGCAATTGGCAACTCTGGGAACTTGTTATTACAGAGTGAAGCCCTGCCTCATTCCAGATACACACAATGGGGTTGGCTATGGAGGGAAGGTGCTGAGGGCGGCCACCAGTGAGGTGCATTTATAGAGTCTTTGTCCAGGGCGCTGGATGGTCAGCTGGCATCCCTTAGGTAGAGCCGTCTCTGGGGTCTGGCCCATCAAGTTTTGGAGCCTCACTTCCCAGAGCTGGGAGTAACCAAAGGCATTTCTGGGAGGCAGAGGGTTATCATTTTTATGCTATACATCATGAGAAGTAGCTTGACTGGTGAGGATCACTGATTTGTAACCATTGGTTCTGTGTGCAGTGGGTCCAGAGTGACCTTGGGAGCTCTCTGGACTAAATCTGTATAGGGCAGTGTATTTAAAAGGCAGACAGCTGGGCTCTAAGTCTGTTTGTGCCATTTGTTAGCTCTGTGGTTAGCACCTCAGCTTCCTCTTCTGTAAAATCAGGACTGTTATCTCTCACACAGGGCTGTTGGGAAGATTATATTAGGTAATATGAGGGAAAGACTTAGACTATCCCTGAGACTAAACACTTGATAGGGGCTACTCACTTATTGCTGTATTCCTTAGATGTCTACTGTGTACTTACTATCTGTAAGGCTCTGTGCTGGTTCTAGGAACTTGAACATAGCAGTGAGCTAAGGAGATCAGTGGTTATATTGCATAATTCCTGCTGTTATTATTGTCATTATGATTCTGGAAATAGGTCTAGAGATTGACTACTGGTGAGTAGGTGGGGCTGAGCAACAAATCCTGGGACTTAATATATAGGAATGAGGCTGCTGGTGAGGTCCATCCTGGATGCTTGATGGGAGGCTGGCTGAGTAGGGAAGAGTAGAAGGCTGACTGAAGCAGAACAGACAAGGACTTGGGCATATAAGTCAGAGGCAGAGATCCTGAAATGTCTAGAAATGAAGAAGACATGAATGGAGGTGAGGCTAACAAACTGGGCAGGGAAGGGTCAACTGTAAGAAGAAAGGCAGGAGAACAGGCAGCTACATGGTGGAGCTCCTTCAGCCCAATGTGGAAGAGCTGAGTGGCCCGGCTAAGATCGAGGTAACTGCTGGAGCTACTCCTGGTAAGGCCAGATCTGCTGATGAGGCCATGAAGTCTCTGCCTTTGGGGTAAATGGGGTTCTCCATGGTGACCTAACAGCAGCCCCTTATCTGTCTTTTCCACTGCCAACCCTGGCATCATATCCCTTCTCTTGGGGAGCTGATTATGAGAGCAGGTTCAGGAAGCAGGTCACCTCCATTAGGTCATCAGGGAGTTACGAGTTAATGATGGCTCCAGGCATCAAAGCTGAGGCTTTTTTCCATCTACAGCTCACTCTTGGCAAAGTAAAAGACCTCACATGTTCCCACTCACTGAAGTGGAAACCCTTCTTTCTAGATGCAGTCATTACAGTCACTCCCTCACCAATGCCTGTGATGCCTTTGTCCCTTTGTGCTATCTTGGCAAACCCACAACCATGGTTAAATCCAGCTTTCCTTTTACTCCATACTTTTTTGAGGAAAAAAAATACAACCATGCTGAATGATCTTATTTTCAGTTCATGCCCACGATTTTCCAGGAGACCTTTAGTTGTTCCCAGGTTATCACACACTTCGTCCCGAGTCCGATCTACTAGATAACAACTTTGTGCTATCGCTTCTCCCTTCAGACCCCTAACGCCTTCCTCCCACTTTGCTTCTGACTGATGAACTCACTTCCCTCCTCATAGTCAGACCACATCCCCCCTACCTGCATCTGCCCTCCAGTCCTCAGTCTCCTTGGCTGACGGGGTGAACTTGCCATGCACCTCTGCAGAGCCAATGCATCCCACCCTTCTAACCTGCCCAAGGATGTCACTCTGGCAATATTGCCCATGTCTCATCTTCCTGAGTCATTCCCATCACACACACATGGGATTATTTCTCCTATTTAAAAAGCACCTTCTCTTGAGCCTGCTTCACATGCAACCCATGGTAGCAAAACTTATGCACAAAGTTACCTGTGCTCGCCTTTTCTTCTTCATTTCCTCCTATTCTCTTTTCAACTCAGTCCAACCAGTCTTTTGCCTCCATGCAAAGACTGCTTTTGCTCATCTTCATACCACTGTGTCCAGTGGTCATGTCTCAGTTCTCAATTTAGCTGGCCTATCAGCTTCATTTGACACAGTTGATCTTTTTCCTGCTGTGCTCTGTACTCTTCACCTGACTTGCAGATAGCATGCTCTCTCAGTTCTCCTGTCTCACAAGTTGCTTCTTGATCTCCTTTGCTGCCTCCTCCTCATCTCATTGATCTTTTAAAGTCGATATCCCCAGATTCAGTCCTTGTTCTTCTTCCTTTCTTTATCTACACTAATTTTTTTGGTGACCTCACCTGATCTCATGGTTTTTCATAACGTATACTGCTGATGCCCAGATTGAAACTGCTATCTCTGGCCTTCAGATCTTTACTTGATGTCTACTTGATGCTATCTTTTTTTCCTGGTGGTACTGGGGTTTGAACTCAGAGCCTCACACTTGCTAGGCAGGCACTCTACCACTTGACACATGCCCCTGCTTTTGCTTTTAGTTATTTTTCAGGTAGGGTCTTGCATTTTTTCCCAAGGTCAGCCTCAGACTGTGATCCTCCTACCTACAGCCTTCTTCATACCTTGGAACACAGTACATGTTACTATTCCTGGTTTATTCATTGTTAACTTTTTGTTCCAATGGCCTCAAACTGTAATCTTCCTGACCTCCACTTGCCTCCCAAGTAACTGGGATTGCAGATATGAGCCACTGGTGTCCAGCCTTCATGATGGTATCTTAAACTCAGGTATTCTCCTCATCTGCCCACACCTAGTGAACCTGTTTCATCCACATCCACCTTCATCTCACTTGATGTCAACTGCATCCTTCCAGTTACTCAGGCTCATCAACCTGCATGGCTACCATCCTGGTTGGAACCTTCCTCATTCTTACCTGAATTATTGTTTTTTTTTTTAATCAAGAAAATATTTTAAATGTTTACAATTTCTTGTATACATAAATCATAAAACATTCACCTGTCTATGCAAGAGCATATTCTCTTGCAGGTCAACTGCACCAGAAAACAAGCTAAGTTATGCTAAGGTTTTCGTTAAACTTGATTTGTACAGTATGCAAAAGACATGGTGATTTTATAACTCTAAAGAAAATCTATATTCCACTCTTAATCATACACTAAACACCTGAATATTTATTTCATCACATCCACTCACAAAATAAATAGTAATCTAGTCAGCACACTGAAAATAAACCAACCAGTCTCTCTTCTTATATTTATTCTCTGTCCAAAAATGTTTGGTCTTCTGCTATATCTCAGAAATGTACTAATGGCTGCTTTTTAAGCTACAAAATACAAAATAACAATTTATTTCTTAGAGAAAATCTTGGGGATTATTATTTAGAAATGACTTTTTTTTTTTTGCTTATAGTCTTTGAACTTTCTCATGTCACACATGAAGGCTACCTGTGACATGTGGTACCCTGGCCTCCAAATGGACATACTTGCATTTATAGTTTAGAGAAAATACAAACAGAAGTTCTGAAAGCAGCCTTAAAAGAAAGTGCCCTTTGCTTTGACATAGCGACATCGGGAGCAAGTGGGACTGTGTAATCAGAGCCATGGGTTTATGAAAACTACTTTCCTTACACACAATCTGTGTTCGAGAATGAGTGCACACTCATTGTGATCATGTAATATCACATCTGTGAAATAACACTACTACATTCATGAATTAATATTACCTAACAAGAGGCGCATCTTCAAATATTAAATTAAGAAAATCTTGAAAATCAAAACAGTAGAGAATACATTAAAAATCAATACTTAATTTGTAAACTTCGATAAAATAATAGCCTGTTCCAGTTCTTCAAGGGCCTGTGAACTTTTTATGAGTGGTCAGGAAGAAGGACAAAATGATAACTTTTCTTTTTTAAAAAAGTAAGCCACAGAAGTCTACTTTTATAATGTTGATACAAATTAGCATGTATTATAGAAGACACAGACTCAGAAGTGACAGACATTACAACCTGACTCTTCTAACCATGTTCTAAACTTGAATCTAGCACAATTTGCCTGGATTGTTGTAACAGCCTTTGTCTCTTCAGTTTATTCTCAAAACAGCAGCAGGAGAGAGTCTCTTAAGATTTAAATCGGATCAAGTCATTCCTGTTCTCAAAATCTTCAAAGTGGCTCCCCATTTCCCTAAGGCCCTATGGGATCTGCCAGGCCACCCAACTATACCCTCTGTCTATCCATAATTCCTATGCCTTGTCATTCATCAAGAGTAATTTGGATGCCTGGTCATTTTTCATCCTGTGCTTTAGGTTGTAGGAAAATGGTGTTTACCCTAAAAGAACTTTCAATCAAGTTAAGGGAAATAACCCTGACAGAAGAATCATTAAATAAAACTTTCATCTAAGTTAGAATTAAGAGCATAGATATTTTCCCACTGGAGGCTGGCATAGGGGTGGTAACACAGTATTTATGGGATGGCACTGCAGTAGATTTGAGATGAAAGAGTCTTTAGGACCCCACTTCTGCATGTCCTGAGGATGCTGAGAATTTGCAAGGAGGTGGGGAGAAATGGCTTTTGGCAGCCCTGGGAGCCCAACAGCCTAAACAGGGAGCCCCAACGCTGAGAGGGAAGCTGTTCTCCTGCCTGATTCCCCCGTGTCCTTTCAGAAGCTCCCACTCCTGGGAGAAACCCCAGAGCAGAGGGGACATCTGGCCAAGTGTGTCCTGGAACTGTCCACCCCTGATAAGCAGCATTTGTTGGCGGGGGAGGTTGGGATTCCAAGCAGCAGCAGTGAGAGATGGGAGCTCAGAATCCGGTCCTGGGCATCCTCAACCTGGGAGCCTTCCTCTCACCTGTCTCCACCTAATGCAGAAAGAAAAACAGTCCTAACCCTATAGCCCCAAGTTAAACAGCTCACAGCTGGCCAGCCCACCAAAATAAATAAACCAGGCCTCCTGCAAGACTCCATCCTTCTTATTTCACTTGTCTTGTCATCCAGTGAAAGTTTGAGGGGATTGGGGGTGGTGACACAAAAAAACACATCTGGGGATACTGTTGCATCTTTGGGCAGGATGTATTGAGGGGCTCTGAGAAAGAGGCAGACTGAAAATCTACCCTTTCCCACTCCCCCACCACACACACACACACACACACACACACACACACACACACACACACACACACACACACACTCTGTGGGGACACTTAGTGGTCATAGCCCAGGACTGCCAAGGAATAGCTTACTTGGGCCTTGACTTCTCCACACAGAGCTTTGATGGGGCTGTTGCCCTGCATAGCTATTCGCCTATGTACTGAGAGAGTTAAATCCTCAGGCCCTAGAGAAGAAATCACAGAGCAGGTTCCATGGCCTCCAGTTTTAGAAATACCCATCATCTAAGGGCAAAACAGCTTCTGACTGGAAGCGAGGGGGTGGAGGGGAGAGGGATGGGGCAACGAGAAAGGGAGGGGGCGGGAGGGTTAGGGGGCAGAAATGACCCAAACATTGTATGCACATATGAATAAATGGAAAAAAAAAAGAAATACCCATCATCAAAAGGAATCCTAGCTTCCTTACCACATGCCTCTTTTAAACTTTAAATTTCTTGATACCAGTGGTTCATATATTGTATATGAAGTGCAGAGAAATTAGGAGGAGAAAATTGCAATCATCAGTAATCCCCCTCAGCCAATCAGAAATGATCACACTGGGGCACACACCCTGCCAAATTTGTTTCTGCATACACATCCACCAGTCAAGAACTTCCCAGAGCTGCTTACTGAGGTGGCCCCTTCTCTCCTTCATCTCAAGGTCATGCATTCCTAGCCTGGGGAGGTTTAGTTAGAGAAAGCAGCAGGAACAGTCTCTCTGTCTTTATCTCTCAGGAAACTTCAAGTTCCCCAAACTGCCCTTTAGGACAGGGGTGCATAGGCGGAGTACCACTGGGGGCTGGGAGAGGGAATGAGACAGTGCCCCAGCCCTGTAGGATGGAGGGTTCCAAGTTTCAGGAAACTCAGAGCTATCTTGGCAGCCTGTGAAGAAGGGAAAGGACACTTGAGTGAGATGATTGTCCCAGGGCACAGGCTATGGCCCCTGAGCTCCTGGTCCTCATGAGCAGCCTGGTGCCCACAGGTGCCTCCCTGATCAACCGTGAGGATGCTATGTCCAGAAGGGCCTGGAGGCCGAGGCCAGCCTCTGTTTCCAGTGTATCCTGTCAGCTGGCAGAGATCTCCACTGGCCTTGGGCAGGGGAAGAAATCCCAGAGGTACCTGTGAGTAATTCCCTACCAGCTCAGCAGGGTAAAACTTGGAGTCAGCTTTCAGCTGATTTCAAGAAGGTAATGACAAGTGATGCTTCTTGCACATCAGAGCTCATGAAGTACAATTGCTACACACTTTAAAAAAGTTCTGTCCTGTTATCCGATTATTTCACTCAGCATAATATAATGAATTTCCTTCTACTCGTTATTTTTAATGACCACTTTGCATTCCATCATATTAGTGTATCACAGTGTACTCAGTCACCCAATCCAAATACTTCCTGACCCAATCTCTTTCCAATATCCTCCTCTCTGAAGGGCAGGAGGAGGGAGGGGCCTTCATCACGCTGGGATGTTCCCTCCGATCTCAATTTTTCAAGACCTGGTGCCTGGGTGATTGGTAGTTGTGAGAACAACATGCTCAGTAACAATGATTTTGTAGCATTCTGTTCTAAACACCTTACACATATTAGCTGAGTTTTCACTGCAATCCTATAAGGTAGGTGCTATTTTTATCCCTTATGAGTACTGCAGGGGGTGCGAAAGAAAACTAAAATGGTCCATAGGAGATTTCAACACAAACTAATGAATACATATCTGTGGTTCTCATTAACCACAGAAGCCAGTGTGGCTCAGATGATGTAATATATATATTTGGTTTCAGTCCTCAGGTCCAGGCTGGATGCTCCTTAAACCTTTGTGATTTTCTAAGAGACAGCTGTGCTTGGTGCATCTTTTGTTCCAGTATTCAATTTTTTACCTTGGTTCCTGACAGAGGTCCTAAATCCCTTGAAATTACCTGGGTGATAAGAATGTCAATTGTTCAAATAAAGTGACTCCAGGTGGGCTTCAGGATGGTAGTCAGTTATCAGAAAGACCAAGTCATAAACAGCAACTTAGCACTTTCAGCCCCACCCCCATCTTCTGGGGAGGGGAGAAGAATTAGAGATAGAGTTAATAATCAATGAAGACTACATAAAAGTCCTTGGAGTTTGGGATTTGGAGAGTTTCCAGGTTGGTGAGCAAGAGGGTGGTACACCCCAGCCCCACAGGGGAAGAAACTCCTGTGCTTGGGACCTTTCCAGGGCTCACCTTTTGGCCTTCTTCCTCTGGCTGTTCATTGATAGCCTTTGTGATATAACAGACTGGTTGATGTAAGTAAGCATTTCTCTGAGTTCTGTGTGCTTTTCCAGCAAACTGCTGAACTTGAGGAGGGGATTATGGGAACCCAAGTTTATAGCCAGTTGGACAGAAGTGTAGGTGACAATGTGGGATTGTGATTGGCATTGGAAGTGGGGACAGTCTTATAGAATGGAGCCCTGAATTTGTGGGATCTGTCACTAACTTCATGTAGTGACAGAATGGAATTAAACTATAGGACACTCATTTGGTCAGGGACTTGGAGAATTGTTAGTGTGGAAAATCTCCCTTTTGGTGTCAGAAATGTCAAGAGTTAAAAGGGTTGGGGTTTTCTGGGTATATAAGAAAAACATACCCAGAAAGCCTCAAACCTTTTAAGTTAGGATTAAAAAAAGTTAGTGGAGAGCAACAGGAGATTGGGCTATGTACTGTATTTAAGAAAAGAGTGCAAACCCCATTAGAACCCACGTGATCTCAAACGTGTTGTCCTTCAAAGCAGACCCTTGCATGGCCGTATGCGTGTTCCCAGGCTGCTGTCATTGTCTGCTCTCAAGAGCACTTTCTCTGTGGCGCTCCCAGAGCCCAGCCCTGGTGCAAGGCAAGAGAGGCTCCCCTGTCCCAGAGCATCCGTTGTGCAAGAGCTCCCAGCACAGCATGGTCTGGTCTTCTTGGTTTATTCTGGTTTGGGATTTTGGGCCACTCATCTTTTATGTAGATCCTGCTCCTTGGGCTCATACATAGGGGACCCTGTAGAAGCACACTGAAGTGTCCTGCACACTGTTCCACCTTGGCCCCTCCTTGGACTCTGCCACTCAACCTTCTGGAAACAGGGGAAGCTGTTTCTCCATCTTCTATTCAGGAGTAGGGGGTCAAGGGCACTGGGGTATATCCTCCTAACCAGGTAGATGGCAGTCAGCCCTGTGTGTCTAGACATTATCTCAATCTAATCACTTTTACTCCCAGTGCCTAAGAAAAACCAGCCTACCCTGAGTAATTTATAAACAACAGAAATGTACTACTCACAGTTTTAAAGGCTGACAAGGCCAACATCAATCTGCCAACAGATTCAATGCCTGGCGAGGACTCAGTCTTTTCCATCTGCCTTGTTATTAAGCCTTCATGTGTTGGAAGGGAAAAACAAACTCCATTAGGTCCCTTTTTATAAGGGCACTAATTCCATTCATGAGGGCTCCACCCTCTTGACCCACTCACCTCTTAAAAGTCCCGCCTCTTAATACTATTGCATGAGATTAGGTTTGGACATAGGAGTTTTGGAGGAACATAAACATTCAGACCATAGCAGTGGCCTTGAATGAACCTAGTGAAAGGAGTGGGATGAAAGAAGGCATAGCCATACTGACTATTGGTGGCCAGGTGCCTTGAAAATACTTATCTATGGAAATGTGCTCATGCTTTCTGCCTTTGACCTTGGCCTCCAGGGTTAGAACTCTGATGTGGGGACTTTGGGATGAGTTTTGAAAAAGTGACCTCTATGTCCTTGGGGTAGCTCAAGGCAACGTCTGTTCTTGATCCCTGTCTGTCATATTCCAGGCAGTCTACAGGGCAAACAGCAAGCAGTTAGCAGGTAGGAGCCTGGAGATCACCCAAGCCCACATCCTTGTCCTGCAGGCAAGGACACTGAGGAACAGAAAGTACTGAAGTTGCTAAGGTAAGGTACCTATCTGGAGAGAGACACCACTAGAACAAGGACATACGTAGGTCTTCGGGTCCTCTGATCCATGGGTAGCCAGACAAAGCAACATTGTGTGTGCCCAGAAATGCAAGAGTATGGCTAGAATGTTCTTCTAGCTATTCTGCCAGCCTTCTGAGCAGACACTGACTCTTCTCATACATACATCACACAAATATAGCTTCTTGTGATCGCAGAATTTCTAGAAATGATGGATAATGGCGTCGTCTTGCTTGAGAGCATGTTCATGGGTACCCATCCCAGAAATGTGGTATATTAGAGACTTCACAAGATAAAAAAAATCTTCACTTTCCAAAGATATGAGTCCTCAGTAGTGGTTCCAGCACCCAAAATACTCCATAAAAACTTGTTGAATTACTAAAACTGATACCAGCCAGGAGTCTGGGTGCCCCTCTGTTGAGAGTATTCCATATTCTTGGTAAATTGACCAAAGAATTAGACAAAACCCAGAGAAGTAGCAAGAAAAATAATGATTTATTGCAAGCAGAAATGCAGTCCCACATAAGTAAGAGGACCTTAGTGAAGGAGCTTAAGCCACCAATTCCCTGTTCACACTGAAATTTACAGCAGAAGCTGGGGCCAAAGGAGGGCTGAAAAGAGGCTTGAGAAGGGAGTCCGTCTTATGATTTTGACAGCTTTGATTGACAAGAGGATGTTACAGACTTATTCTTGATTGTGCATGTTTCTACCCATAATGCATTCTGTTGTAATTACATGCATGAGATGCAGTCCATATGTATGAAGCTTTAAGTAGGGGGTGTCTCAAAAGGTCATCTGAGAACAAGTTCCCCAGCCCTCAGCGCATGTGCTAGCTCCGGGACTTTCCCTTCTGCACAAACATCCTCTTTTATCATGATGCAGTGGCTACTGAGTTAACCACAAAAACAGGTTCCAAGGACATTCCCAACCAGATGTCTCCTGAAGGGGGCATGTCCTAGGTGGGACTTTTATGACATTTTATCCAATCAGTCTCAACTCCCATCCTGACCAACCTGTACTTCCCTATTTTCCTGTCAAAACCATTTATTTGCCAAATTGGGTCCAGGAACAGAAAAAAAATGACCTTAGTAGAAAACTACTGCAACCCAAATAAAACATGAGGCTTGTTAATTGTGGTGTACCAATGTGAATTTCTGAGTTTTGAAATCTGTGCCCCGGCCATGTAAGATGTTAACATGAAGGGAAAGTAAAGAAAGCGTATGTGAGAACTCTCTTCACCACCTTTGCAACTTCAGTAAATCTAAACATATTCTAAAATAAGAAGCTATGGAGCCAGGTTAATGGAAGACTTGTGAGGCTTCTTTCTGTGTCTGGCAGGTGTGTTGGAGGCTGCCTGCGAGGAGTCTGCAGAAGTTTTATCTCAAACAGAGAAGCCCCTAAAGCATAGCACTAGTCTTGGGAGGATGACTTGTCTTTGTTAAAAACACTTTAGAAGATAAAAACAAGCAAACAAAAACATCTGGAAGGAAAATATAAGGATAGAAGAGGAAGAGAAGAGAGAAGGGTATTGATATGCTGAGAAGGGCTACTTCTGAGATTAGATCGCCCCGCCTTCCCTACCTTTCCACCTGCCTTGGCCTCTGGCTCCTCCCTGTAGGGGGCCAGTTAATAATGTTGGGGGTGTCAGGATTTGATTGTGATAAGCAGATGTCCAGAGCCTGCATTGGGAGCTGTGCCCAGGCCAGGTCAGGGCCATCCTCTATCCCTGTGAGATGTGTGGGGTAGGTCAGATCAGATCACAGGCTTCTCACACTAGGGGCCAGCTCCATGGAGCCAGGAGGCTTGCTGATCCAGAAGGCAGGGATGCACACACGGAGCATGAACCAGTGATTCTTGAACACCTTTATGTCAGGCGCTGTGCTGGGTGCTGGGGATACACAGTGACTGAGTGGTAAAGTCCCTACCTGCCTCATTCTACAGCAGTGGTTCACAGTGTGGTCCTGGGAAAGCAGCATCAGTACAATAAATACACACAGGGACTCTGAAGGTATGGCCACCATCTGTGCTCAGATCTCAGGAGATTCTTAGATGTGTAATATTTGAGAAATCCTTCGCAAACGCTGACATGAGGTATATACTCCATGCACCAGGGCCGGTGGCAGAGGTCTCAGCAGGAATAAGGCAAACTATGTTCCCAGTCCCTCCCCCTCCATACAGACTCCCATGAGGGCCCCTAATTACACCTAAAAGGAAGCTGTCAGTAGCTCTCCAAGGCAGGGATGAAACAATGACCATACAACTGTTACACCCGCTGGCACCAAGGAGTTCTTGCCATGTCAGCCACTGATCACGTGCTTCTGATGAGCCAGCTTAGCTCACGAATCCACAGATTGATTGATTGGAAGTCAGCCCTGCCATTATTATCTCACCTCAGTGAAGAGGAGACTGGCACGGAGAGGTTATAGCTCTGAGACAACAGCCAGCCTGGTGGTAGACAGGGTGGGGTGCAGGGGCAGCGGAAATCACTTGGGCAGCGGGAAGGGCTGAAACGGGCAGTCCTAGATGGGAACAGAGAATGTTAGTGACAGAAAAGCTGAGGAACGCTTTCCTTCAGCTCCGCTTACTTTTCCAGAATGGAAATGCCTGGGTATTGTGCTTGACCCCAGTCTTCCACCACTAAGCCCCTTCCCGCTGTGAATTCTCTACCTGTTGTCTATTTGGGTCCTTGGTGGAAGGTTCCAACTCAAGAATCCACATTTAAACGAGAGGCCTTAAAACTTGGGGTGTCATCTCCCTTGACTCTTGACTTGGTCCACAGGCTCTTGAAAGCTGTGGGGGTAATGTTGTATCTGAGGAGCCGTGAGCTGTCACAGGGGAAGGTGAAGCCCTCTTAATCTCCGGCTGGCCTGTGTCTACCCACTCATGCTCTGTTACCAGCAGTTGCTCCATCTCCTGTCAGGCCTCAGGACAATCTAAGGATCCCCCCATTCCCTCCCCATTCCTCCACACCATCCTGCCACGTGGCCAGCCTTTAGTGCTGAGGCTGGGGAGATGACTGGACACCCCTGAACATCCTCAGGTGTTTCCTGCCTGTCTCAGTCCTGGGGGGAACTGAAAAGAAAGCTTGTCTCTGGGCAGTCCTGGGATAGCTGAGTTCAGCCCTATGAAATCCTGCTTCAGGCTGAGCACTAAAACACAGCCTTCCTCCCTTGCTTCCCTAAGAGAGTTCCCCAAATATGACACAACAAGGAGAAGTGAGAGTGCCAGGCATGGTTGGAGGGAAGAGAAGAGCAGACATTAGTAACTCAAGCTCTGTGGACTTCACAGCTTTTCTGAGACCTTACTCCATTGGGTGCCTCCATTTGGGACCATAACGAAAATGAGTATATCATTGATAAGAATTTGCTTGAAAGTTTCAGAATAAAGCACTTCTGCAGGAAGGGAGGATGGCTGGAAAGTGAACAACAGTTGAGGTGTAGTACACACAAAACCTAGCCTGTCTTGCCCATTGATCCATTTTCTATTAATATAACTGAATACGTGCGGCTGAGTAATTTATAGAGAATAAAATCTTATTCAGCTCACAGTTCTGGAGGTTTGGAGATCTAAGGTTGAGGAGCTGCATCTAGTGAGGGCTTTCTTGGTGATGGGGACTCTGCAAGGTCCCAAGGCAACACACAGTATCACATAGTGAGCTGGGCATATACAGGAGACAGAGCCAAACTGGCTTTTCAACAGACCAACTTTCAAGATTACTCCTAATCCATTAATCCATTCAGGAGAGCAGAGACCTCATGACTTAATCAACTCTTAAAGGTCCCATCTAGTCTCATCTCTTAATACCTCACAATTGGGACTAGAGTTTAACCTGAAGTTTGGTGGAGACATTCAAACCATAGCTCTTAGTTATCTACAGTGTGCAGTTGATAAGAGTCCAATAAAATATTTCTCTGAATGAGTGTGTCCTGCTGTGGACCTGGAGAAGGCTCCAGTGCTGTCCAAACACTCCAGGATCCACTGTGCCCAGCAGGAGGCAAGATGACCTGGAGCATAGATGTGGAGTGGAGAAGTAAGGCAGTCTCCCTGGAGGAAGAGGGCTCCAGCCTAGGCTGAGAGGTCTGGCAGGGATTCCTTTCCAGCTGAAAGTGTATGCACGGACAGGGTCGTGAACCTGGAAAAGTGTATATTTGTAAGAATGGACATGGAGGATGATAAGGCCACTCCATAGTTCCCCAACCCCTGAACCTTGGATACTGGGGCGCCTGTCTGTGTTTCCAGCCAGCAACAGACTCCCGCAGGTCATTAACTGTGGCAGGGGAAGCACCTGCCCCTGGTCCGTGCCAGATTTTTATGTTCAAAAAATATCTTCATTGCTTTGTGCTTATCTCATTTATGATTACAGAAAAGATTCTTGGCAGCTGTCATCAAATCCCAATGGTGCCTTTAACGTCCCTCATATATCCTGAGCATGTCAGTAATTCCACACTGCACATTTCTGCATTTCTTTTACCTGCAATAAAATTTTAGAAAAATGTAGCTTCAGTAGAAATGCCTGTGATGACAGTGAGGAACATGAAGACACCCTTCTAATGCTTAAAGGGTCAAGCACAGTCATGCTAGTGAAGTGCCCTGGCCATCATGAAATCAGGGCCATGAGGAAGACCAGGCTGTGGGTATCTAGAGATTCTACACGCCTGGACAGCCATGCCACTAGTGGGCTGGGCATCCTTAGGGTTATGGATGAAGGCACATTGAAGGCACATCACAGGTAATGCGTTTACTTTCTTGCCTCTCTTTGGGTTAGCTATTTTTATTATGCCTTCTTCTTGACTGTGGAAAAGGTATGCTGAGGCCCTGACAGCACGTTCCTGTCATCTTCCTGTTGGGGTCATGGACAGTGACTTAAACTTAGTCCTACCTGGATGCTTGGACTCACTTGCTGCAAACGAGGGGCTCCAGGCTGGCCCCTCAGTATCTGACTGTGGGTTCTGAGGTTGTGGTCAGGACATGGCCTGGACTGTCCCCTGAGCTTCAGTCTCTGCCCTACTTCCTTTGTTAGATCCAGTTCAACTGGAGGTGACATCTTACCTTGGGCACCCTTCTTAGTCTCCCTGGTACTCCTGGGCCAGTCTACAGGCCTGTCTTATGTGAGAGGCCGCCCTGGTACTAGATCCAAAGCTGTCTGAATTTGCTCCTGGGTCCATCAGCCTTGTAGGTCATGCAGGATACCTGTGTCTGGACCCTTAACAGCTCTCCTTCTAGATCTCTAGTATACACACAAGGGGGCTTTGTTGCCTGCCTTGCTGTTGGCTTGGTCTGTGTTCTTCCTTCCTCTTTCCTGCCCTACCCCCTGGCACAAATATAGCCCATCTTATGGTCAACAGTGGCCTATTTGTGGATGCAACTGTATCAAGGCAAAAAATAAATTCATTTAAGGGCTGATGCAAATTGGTCAGCAACTCTTTGTTGAGCTTTTACAGTCTGCCCGGGCCCAAGAAGAATGATGGATACACAGTAGGTAGGCACATTCTGGCTCTCAAAGCATTGTGTGCAGTCAAGTCCATGGTTCTCTGCTTTCGTATGTGGCAGATGGTCCTCACAGGTGATGCATGTCCTCACTGACTATGTGCATTCTCAGGGCTTAAAGCCTCACCCGAGCCTCAGGAGGAGCTAAAAGCACAGAGCCCTTGGCAAGGAATTCCGACGCTCTGTACCACCTCCAGACTGAGCAAAGGCTAATTCAAGTTCAAGGGAAATCAGAATACGTCCACGTCATTCAGGTATTCAGGATATACTAATAATTAGTCAACTGCAGCTGACCACAAACCATTCAGAAGTCCTTTTGAGTAGAGGCTGTGAGCTCAAACCTGCCTTGCATTATAGCCTTCACATTGTTTATACCTGGAAATAGTGCCACAAAGCCAGATGCAGCATGTGGGAGCAGAGCCTCTGTAGAGGTGACAGGTACCTACCTTCCAGTGTCTCTTAGGAAGATTACAAGTATAAACTACCCAACCTGGTCCTGGGCCCTAAGAGATACTCAGTCATTCTCTCCCTTCCCTCCACTTAGCTCTGGGAATGGGAGCCAGGTCAAGGGGGAAACCACCAGGTTCATTTCTTCCCTAAGCGTATGGCCTTCTTCATACCCCATGATTTTATGAGACCCTGGCAATGGAGAAGGATGGCCCTGAGATGGAATGGGGACAGGACTGGAAGATCCCAATGTCCCAGAAGCCTTCCTGAGGAACCTTGAGAAGCCAGTTTCCTTACAGTATGGAGTGGAGGTGAGTGGGAATGGTGAGCAAGCTGTCAGGCAGAATGACTCTGCAGAATGCCATCTCCACATGAGGGACAAGTCTGGAGTATACCACAGCATGTAGGTTTCCAAACGGGCTGGTAACTGTGTTATACAGTCTTCTTTTTTGGGGTAAGACAGTATTGGGGTTTGAACTCAGGACTTTCCCTTTGCTAGGTGGATGCTCTACTACTTGAGCCACACCCCCAATCTTTTTTTTTTTTGACACAAGCTCTCAGTATATGACTCAAGTTGGCTTTGAACTTGAAATTCTCCTGCCTTCTGAGTGTTGGGATTACAGGCATGTACCACCATGCCTAGCTTGTTATGCAGTCTTCTAAGGGCTTGAGTAAAACTAAAAGTGAGTCATGAATGAGGTCTCAAAACCATGTCAGAAGCTCCACTACAGGGAGCTCTTAAGAGATAGTTGCTAAGACTCATCTCTGTAACATTTGATGAAACTGGTCATTTAAATTCTGGCTAAAATAGATTACTGAAGCCAAGACAGTGGTGACCCAGAGATGTGGAATAAAAACTACCTCTTGAGGCCTTTGGGGTCCAGGCCAGGCTCTGTAGGATCTCTGGTACTGGGCAAGATACCTATTGATCCCTTAAGGAAGATCAGAGATTCCTAGGTCTAATTTCTGAGGCTGACTTTGCTCTGCAGTTCCCAACATGGACCACTGAACACTTGTTGGGAAAATCCCAATTCCAAATATATTCTTTCATCCATGTCTGGGGCTGCCACACTGGGGCTATGTACCCACAGCCCCATGGAAATTTAAAAAAGTCAAGATAATAGCATAGCCTTGTGGCAAAGAAGCCAGATGTAACTGCAAAAGAAAAGACCCCAGCTGCTGCCAGCATCTGAGCTGGTGATGGACACTGAGGCTGTCTGGGGGAAGCCAGAAGATAGAGCCCAGGGACACTCTCCAGGCCATAGGATGTGGAGTTCTGAGGTTATGTCCTGAGGGTCTTCTGGCTTGGTGGACTTGAGGGACCAAGTCTGCCATTTGTGGGCTCTTCCTAGTGGAGCTTGGGGTGGGTAGAGAAAGTGATATTGCAGTAGTTCTGAAGTCTGCTGTCATCCCTGGCTTCCTGGTCCTGGCTTTCTGGGACCTTCCACAGTCTGCTCATTAGTTAGGAGCTCATAGTTTCAGGATGTCCAAATCAGCACCTGTTTTTGCTGAACTTTCTGGCCTAAGCCTTAGATTGAAAGTGCTTGGTTATTGTGTAGACACATTTATTTATTTTCAGGAAGAAATTTATTGGCAGGCGTGCATGAAGTCCCTAAGTTATTTTTATTTGACTCACTTTTATTTTTAATGGGACATAGTTGAATGCTAGGAGTGGAGAGAAGGGGTTAGAAATCCTGGCAACAATCTTCCAAAAATGTCTCTTTGAAGATCATGAGGGGTAGATTCCCTCCATCTTTCAAACATCCAATCAGCATCTTGATGGAACAATTACTATGTGCTAGGGCTTTAAAAGAAGATAGTTTCAGGCTTCAAAGAAATTTATAGTCCATTGAAGACGCAGGTGGAGGGAGGATGTGTTAGCTTTCCTCAACTTATAAAGAGAAAAGATCTTCTTTGGCTCACAGCTTTGGAGGTTCCAGCCTATAGTTGGTTGCTCCAACTACTTTTAGGCCAGTAGTGAAGCAGCCCATCATGGTGGGAGCACGTGGTGGAACAATGCCTCTCTCCTCAGGATCAGGAAACAAACAAGCAAGAAAGAGGAAGGGGCTGTCCTCATCAGGGGCACACCCCCAATGACCTAAAGACCTCAGTAAGTTCCACCTCTTAAAGTTTCTGCCTTCTTCCAGTAGCACCAAGTTGGAGGCTGAGTCTTTACTACATGGACCTTTGGGGACATTCAAGATCCAACTCTAGCAAAAGGCTACAGGGTATGCATGAAATAATTACAAAGGAAACCCAAGACATACTTGTCACGCTGTATGTATAGGATGGACTGGGGGCTGGGAGAAAAAATTGTGAATGAGGTCATGGAGACTGATGGAGGAGATGAGACTCTGGTTTGGCCTTGAAAAAGAATTAATTAGCCAACAAAAATGCATTGGTATCTGATATAAAAACCATGAGGCTAGAGCTTAACTAAAGTCAAAAGGCAGAAACATACAAGAAAACACAGAAATGTGAAAAATCATTCACACATAAAAATAGGCAAACAAGAATATGTGGATCTGCATTGTATACTCTTTGTTCATTCACTTACCCCTTCTTTTGAATCACACTCACATTATAATTGAGGGAACACCCTATGGCAGGCATGTTATGCCATGGCTAGTTAGGCAGCAGTTGGGCAAAATAAGCAATTAAATGGCAAAGGGAATCAGACAACAGGCATATGTGGTCAAGTGGGTGTGGGCAAAGGGTGCCCTTGAGTTGTGTTCTGAAACACATTGGATTTAGACTGTGTAGGTGGGGAGAGGAGAATATAAATAATTCATTATTGGATTGGAGAGACTAAGGGACCAAATGTGAAAAATATGGAGAAAGAAATGAAAATACACAAGGCTGAGGGTTAGAGTGAGACATCACTCCCCACACTCCAGGCCTCAATTGAATAGGTTGGTCACATGTCTGTCACTTTCCAGACTGGACTCCTGTTCAGGTCAGGACTGTGCAAGAGGAATTTAATGTGAGCCACACAGGCATCTTAAAATTCCCCAGTAGCCACATTAAAAGAAACAGGTGAATTTAACTATAATAATATATTATATCTAACCCAGTATATGTAAAATATTATCATTTCAACATGCATTCAGTTTTAATGAACTATTTCATGCTTTTTTCAGTAATGAGTCTTTGAAATCTGGTGTGTATTTGCCACATTCTAAGTGCTGATAGCCACCTGTGGCTCAGTAGACAGTAAGATCTATGCATCTCCTTTGCAACCACCAATCACCACTACTTTTGTGCCTTGGTGGAAAAATATAGATATTAAATGGATTGGTATTTATGCACCATTCTGAAAGTCGAAAATATCATAGGCATATGAGTTAAATGGGATTAAAGTACATGTGGACAGGTAGGATGAGGTTTGTAGATAAGTATGGGACGCAAAGCTAGAGGACAATGACCAAGACTGGCCAAAGAAGCTGTCTATGAATCAAGGTAGTGACATTTATGTCTGACATCTTTTCTAGCATATCCTTTCCTTGTGGCACTACCTCTGCACTGGATTTACATAGGGATTATTGAATCCACAAATCATCTCTTTTTTTTGGCAGTACTGGGGTTTGAACTCAGGGCTTCACACTCTCTAGGCAGGCATTCTTACCCCGTGGGCCACTCAGCCAGCCCTTGAATCCACAAATCTACTGAGCACTTACTATGTGCCCAGCACCCTTCTAGGTGGAGACCACAGAGCCCCTTGGTGTGCCCTTGATATTGACTGGGTAATGCCAGTCAGGTGATGCCTGGAGAACGGATATGGTGATGTTTAGCCCACCTGCCTCCTTGTGAGGCATGGGATAAAGAACACAGAGAGGTAAGGAGCAACTACTTATGTTGCCAACACAGGTTGGCTCAGGGAGACCCTGGAGAGCACCAGAAAGGAACAGTCACATGAGGTTGCATGTCTTCAAAAGCTGGTGATTTATTGGATCTCCGGACCCTCTGCCTGGAAGGTCCATCTTCCTTTCTCTCTGCACAATGCACTTCTTATCCTCTGAGACCTTGGTCAGACCACTCCTCTAGGAAGCCTACTTGGACTGTGGCACCTTATTCTGAGTCTCCCTGGCATTGTACCCAGGTTCTTCTGCCTCACAATCCAGCTAATCCTTATGTCAGTCTCCTCTATTGGACCAGGAATGATGAGGAAGTAATGATTTTATTTCTTTCGTCTGTGAATCCCAGGACAGCCATCTGATACCTATATGTAGCTTTGAGCTGACTGTTACCTCTTTTGTCTCTGTAATCTTCTCGGGGGGAAAAAGAGGTTCTAGGCTCTCACAGCCCTTCCAGGGCCTCTTGTTCTTTGCTGAATAAGAATTTGGAGGCTGTTTCTGATTTGGAAAATGCAGTCAGTGTGTTTTTGGAAGCGTTTTACAAAATCAACATTCCCAAGCAGAACTGGGGTGGAGAGGAAACAGTGCCCTGGACACTGGAAGACAGGATCAGTGTGGTTCCATTATTTAATTAGGCAGAAGAATGCTCATGGGCCTTCTTCCTGAACAAGAGGAGGGGCACACAGGAGGGGGTTTCTCCATGTTATAGGAACATCCTCCAAATCTTAAGAGGAAGCTTGTGGCAGGAGGGAGAATGGGGTGAAAGGTCAGACCTCTGGCCACCCCAAAGATACAACTAATTGTGTGTGGTTAGTCATTCAGGGCCTCAGTTTTCTCATCTGTCAAATGTGGGTTGGTTGCTATTTCCCAGAATTATTGTGAGATTCAGTCTTCACTGAAAAAAAAAAAGCTTTGAGAAGCTTTAAAAATCACATTATGGTGTAATGGAAACCTCATTGGATAATTCACTGTGCCATCATGGTCAAGTCCCAACCCCCTCTAGGCCTTAGGTTTTTTATTTGGAAAAACAGAAGTGCTGAATTGGATTATGCTGAAGGTTGCTTAGAATTCTAAATGTTTGTTTGCTCTTCTGATCAGAAGAGACCCAAAGAGACACACACACATAATCAGTTTGCATTTCAAGGTCCATTGGATAAATTACGGCTATCATCAGCCAGTGAACATTGGGAAGGTGTTGAGAATTGCTCTTGACCTTGTGCCTCTGGACATTTTATTGTTTGGTTCTTATATCATCATTGACTTCCTGTGTGCCCTTGTCTGTGATCCATCTAGACCTACACTGCTCAATGGAAAATGACATGAGCCTCATGTACAATTTAAAATTTTCTAGTAGCCACATTAAAAGAAGTCAAAAGAAACAGGAGAAATTTTAATAGTGTTTTATTCAACTCAATGTATCAAAATACTATAATTTTAATGTGTTCAGTATAAAACACATTAAGATATGTTTACATATTTTATACTAAAATACACATACTCCCAGTGTGAATTTTATACTGACAGCATGTATCACTTTGAACCAGTCATATTTCTTTTTCTTCTGTTTTCTTTTTTGGTAATACCAGGTTTTGAACTCAGGGACTCATACTTGCTAAACAGGTACCCTACCACTTGAACCATGCCTCCAGTCCTTTTCTGCTTTAGGTTATTTATCAGATAGGGACTCACTTTTTGCTTTGGGACAGCTTTGGAACACAATCCTCTTACCTATGATTTCCGATGTAATTAGGATGAGAGATGTATGCTACTATGTCTGGCTTGTTTTGTTGAGATGGAGTCATGCTAACATTTTTTTCTGATTGGGCTCGAACGGTGATACTCCAGATTTCCACCTCCTGAGTAGCTGGGATTACAGATGTAAGCCATGGTGTCCAGCCTGCATCAGCCACATTTCAAGTATTCAATATCTATATGCGGCCAGTGGCAACAGTAACAGTCAGTACAGGTTTAAGTTGTAAGCTGCTTAAAGGGGGATTTCATTTTGTGGTATTTACTATTGGGCAATACTTATTGTTTAGTGAGGTTGATATAATAAGAATATTATTTTATATAGAAGGAGACTGAGACTTTGGGGAGATCAAACCCTTGCTCAAAGCCATGGCACAAGTAGGAAGAGCTGGGATTTGAACCCAGGGATTCTGGTTCCAAGTGTAGAGAGAGTTCTAGTAGGATAGCTACCTTCATTTATTTGTCCATTTATTCAGTGATTTGCTCATTAGTTAATCTAGTTGGATGCTGTGTGCCTGGAGCTGAGATTAGCAAGACAACTGTGCTCCTGGACTTTAAGAGGAGGCAGAAGTTGGGTGTGGTAGTCACGCCTGAAATCCCAGCTATTTGGCAGGAGGAGCTTGAGGCCAGTCTGGACAAAAGGTAGTGGGACCCTATCTTGCAAATAAAAACAAACAAAAGAGCTGAAGATGTGGCTGAAGTGTAGAGCACTTGAGCAGAGGCCTTGGATTCAATTCCCAGTATTGCCAAAAAAAAAAGGAGACAGAAAGGGGAGGGGCTCCTTGTTGTTTCTATTTCTTTCTCATTTCCAGGTTTGAGAGAAAGACAGCTGGAGGATGGCTCCAGCATTATTATCAGCATCTTTACCTTTTTAACTTCATGCCTACTTCAACATGTTCGGTGAACCAGAGCTGGGGAACATTCCTGTTTTTCAGGCTGTATTTTCCCTTGTCTGTTATATCCTGACTCATGGGTCCCCTGCCAGGCTCCTCTTTACCCCTTCATGTGTATCTCACATTGGTCCTGGTGATGCTTATCACACATACTTTCCATTGCACCTGACTTTGGTCAAACCAGTTTTCTCTCTTGTGTGGTGATCTTAGCTCATTGTTTTTAGGAAAGGATGCCCTCTTTTACTTCCTTGAAAAGCATTCTAGTTCTGGGAGCCTGAGGCCTTCATGCTTCCTTGGAAGTTTGAGCTTTCTTGGGGAAGAGTGTGACCTGGTTGTTGTAAGCTGCCAGCAGCAAGAGGGAATCTGACCAAAACTGCCCAGGGACTCAGTCCCCTGGCCTGGTGATGAGCACTTTGATGGGCCCAAGCAACAACTCTTCTAGTGAGGGATGTGCTTAAGGCCAGCTGTGGACATCAGGCCTCTGTCTCTATTTTCCCATGAACAGAAGAGAGAAGCCTGTTCGTATGCCCTGCTAGTCTTCAGGAATGGGAGGAACAGAGGTCCCTCTTCTGCAGGGCCCCAGTTAGAGACAGTAGGGACCCAGGTAAAACTGGCTGTTTTCAGTGGATCCCCTTTCCTTTTGGAGGAGAGGTGGAGTAGCTGCAGTTTCTCCTCTGGTCTTGAACAGTTAATTCTGCTTGGGCTCCAATTTATGTTCCCTTCTCAGTAAAACCAAAGCCCTGGAGCTAACTGGGCCCCTAAGTGCAGTGTAGAGACCATGTGCTGTTATTTGAGAGTGACCCTGGGAGACCCCAACCTCACCCCACCTGCTGTCAAAGAACTGTGCCAATCCCAGAGCCCAGGGGAGTTCTGGTGCAGGTGCTGGTCTCCATCTGACACATTATTGCTCAGTTCAGCAGCCCTTCCAAATTGAAGCAAAGGTGCGCGGATGCCACCCCAAATGTCTGCTGCCTGTAAGGAAGATGTTCGACCCCAAGGATGTAGAAGACAGGCCCTGAGGAAGAGCTTTTGAGTAGGACCCTTACCGCCTCACCTTCGCCCTAGGGAGAAGTTCAGTCAGCAGGAGGTAGACTGGAGGAGATCTGGAAGGACAGAATTCTTCCACACTGGTGCTGGTGAGGGGTGCAGTGCCTGCAGGGAGCAGTTGCTTTGGTCGTGAAGGTAGAGAGACCGCATCCGTAAGGAAAGGGGAGCAAGCTGTTTCAAGGTGGAAGAGCGCTTTTGGGGTGCGGGTTGGAGAGGAGACAGTGGTGAGAAAAGAGCTGAAAACACCTGGGTTTTAGAGACCCTGGAATGCCATGCCGAGTTTAGACTGGAAGCAGAGATTTTAAGCCACTGGCCCTGCATGGAGTCACATTGTGATCCCAAAGCAACACTGGGTGCTCTCCTTGCAGCCTGTAGCCTTTCTCAAGCAAATGTCAACACAACCTGCAAAAGCCGTCTCTGTTTTGGACTGGAAGGGAGGTTGTGGCACTCCTGTAGCCCTTGGGAATCCAGATGTTCCTACTGCTGGGAGAGAGCTCATTTAAAAATCCAATAGTTTGTAATGAGATGCAATTTTCTCCTGAAAGCAATTAGTATCTGCTAATGTCTTTGCACACAATTGCTTTCAAGAATAAATTCCATGCTCTATCCAGTATCCCATAAATCATGTCGAAAGGTTTCTTTCTCCCTATGCATGTTATTTTCAAACAGGTTCAGACTTTAGTCTGTAAGTAATGAAGGATACCAAAGTACATACAGTCTCCCTCCTCACTGTGTGTGAGAGTGTTTATAGCTAAAATTCTAGATGTGATTAGAATCCAATTTAATGTTGTTGATGGATTAGTCGCTGTGGCTACGCAAATTCTACTTTGCCATTTTCAGGAGAGAGACAAGGTGAGCAATATCTGGAGTTTCTAAATAATCCATGGGTTCTAGGTGGAGGATGATAAGTAGTTAAAATGAAACGAAATGGGAATGGCTGAAGAAAGCCCCCATGGAGGTCTGGCCCATCTGTGTGGTGAGGAGAGCAGAAGAGGGTGGAGGGTGAGGGCGGCGGGAAGGAAAGAAGAGGTAATCTCAATGCATAGAGCCCTTCGATGGTGGTGGAGATGGGAGAAGCGCTAGGGCTCATTCCCAAGTGTGGCTTGAGAAGGAGTTACAGAAGTGTTAATGTGTAGCAATGCTTATTTCCAAACTCTGCTTAAAAACAATCTTGCATCAGAATAGAGACTTCCCTGGCCCTAACTTCCCAGAACCCTTGTGTTACTAGGCCTGTACCCTCTTTAGTACAATAGTTAAACAAGGGGATTGCTAGACACACTGGAAGATTTATCTTCGAAACACTCAGAACCTGACCAGAGGTGAAGGTCTCTTAGCCAGAGTGTCAGAGAAGCCAGCAGTGCTTCCATAGCCCATCCAAGATCGTTCAGAGGTAAGGATGGAGCAATTCTTAAAGGAGAAACAATGGGGAAACTTGGTTCCTTTGGTGAAAAATGCCACCTGGAGAACAGTTTGCAGGTCTGTGTGTCCTATCGTAAGGAGTGAAGTCTGTCTACACAGAAATGACTCTGGAAAATTAAGAGCTTTTCAGCTTTCCTTAATGTGGAATGACAGCCATGGTGTGGGGAAATTAGCATTTCTTGGGGAAATTTTCTCCCATTTGCTATTGTGTTGTAGGGGAAAGCAAATAATTGAATAACCTTAGTGAGGTCAGAGCCCTGCTCCTGACTGATAGAGAAGTGACTTAAACTGCCACATAAGTCACTTAAGTGTAGATTTCTCATCTTTAACAAAGAATGCATCAGACTGTGCACAGTTGGTCAAACCTATAATCCCAGCTACTTGGGAGGTAAAGATAGGAAGATCAGAGTTCCAACAAGCACTGGTTCCCATGATTCTGTTGGTTGGCTGGGCAGTGTTTTAGGCCTGGGAGCTCTCAGCTGTAACTTAATGGACCAGCATGACTTCACTCTATGCCTGTAGCCCCAGCTGGGATGGCTGGAACAGCCAAGGTCTTGCTCCATGGGTCCCTTATTTTCCAGGAAGCTAGCCTGCACTTGTTTACATAGTGGCAAAGCAACAGGAAAGTGAACCCTGATATGAAAGTACTTTTCAAGTCCCTGTGGCATTGTGTTTGCCAACACCCCATTGGCCAAAGCAAGAAGGTGGCCAATACCTGATCCATGGAGAAACACGCTCTGCTTCTTGATAGGGTGGGATGCAAAAACATTGTGACTATGTTTTGCAATCTACCATAATGGATAATAACAAAACTTACCTCCATGGATTATTATGGGGCCCATGTGAAACACTAGAGCTCTTGGCACAGTCCTGGTGCACAGTAGGCTTTCCTTTTCTCCTTCGTCTTCTTGATTAAGAACACGTCATTATGGAAGGCACAATGGATCTGTTGACTCCAATTCCATTCTCTTTCAGAGCACTTGGAAACTGAAGCCATGTGGGGCTTCACAAGAGATCAAATAGTGCCTTAAACATCCAAGGGCAGCAGCCCTGTCCCTAGAGCCTAGGGCGGCCCCTGTGAAGGGGCCTGTCTTTCCTGGTGTTCTGGCCCCTCCTCCCAGCCTGCTGCAGGTCACTCTTTTTGTTTCATTACAAATTGCTTGTAAGCACACACATCCCCAGATGCCCGCATAAAAGCTGGCATTAAAGTGGTGTAATGATGGAGGGAGCCTTGTTCTGATTAGTGCAGCAGTGAGCTGTTCCCCAGATTTCAGGGCTCCAGTGGGAAAGCCCTGGAAAACTGCACAATCGACAAATACAATCAGATGGCCCCTCGTCAGTGAGCTGGAGGGAGGAGGATATTGGGTTGTGCAGCCTGATGGTGAGTCAGTTATCAAAGGAACAAGAATCAGAATGTGGGAGCCAGAGACCTCTGCAAACAAACCCTGGGATACAGAGAGAAGCAGCTGAGGTCTTCAAAAGACTCCCGGGTGAGTTTTCCCAGAGACAGGTACCAAAGATTGGTACCTGTCAGAGGATGCTACAGTTCTTTTGGATGGCATGTCATAGAGGACCAGGATCCTGCTCTTATTGGGGCCCATTGATAGCCCAGTGAGGCTGGCAGCACAAGCCCTAGTTTATATTGTGGACATTGGGGTTTGGGAGCCTGGAATAAATATTGGGTGGCCCTTCCTACACCTTGATCCTGAATCAACGATGTTCAACAGTGATGATGGTGTTGATGAAACATTAAATACTGAGCTCTGGAATATGCACTCCATAACAAGTGAAAGTGTGTGCCGTGTGTGATAAATCATTCTGCCTTTTGCCATCGTGGCATCTAGAGTTCTTCTCATAAGGTATACTGGGCTTGCTGGAAGTGAGGAGCTACAAAAACCTGAGTTTGGAAGGTAAAAGAATTTGCAAGCTAGAAGATGGGCAACTGTTTCTTAGAAAACTGGTAAGACCAGAATAGAAGAAAAGAGAAAAGATTAACATTTATTCCATCTTTTCTGTATGTCAGAAGCTATGCTAAAGGTTTACATGGATCATTTCTTTCATTATCACCAGCGTTAAACATTCTCACCATGGCAGTGCTCCCTCATAGCTGGGTCTCTTCTAGACATCAGAATGATTACCGTTGGACACACCCTGGCTGTGGCTAGATTGACATATGGGAGTTATGTGCACCACTTCTGGGCTAATGCAATAGTCTCTGTGGGGCCCTCTAGATCTTCTTCCAATCGTGGTAGACAGGGTGACACATAGTTGAAACAGCTTGCATTGTGGAGCTTCCTTATGGAGGACAACTGCTCCCAAGGCAATTGTAGTGACTTTGTTTGAATAAAAAAAGACTTGGTTGTGTTTAATTTGCTGCTATTTGGGGATTCTTATTATTGCAACGCCAGTGTAACATATTCTGCCTAGTGAAGACCTCAGAGATTGGCTCTGAGTAGGTAAGAACCTGCCAAGGGCACACACAGTGTCAGTGGGAGTGCCAGGGTTCGGACCCAGGATATGGCTCCAGAGCCCAAGTTCTTAACTATGATATAATTTGCAAAAAGTTTTGGTCAGTGGGAAGTCATCAAAGTGGAGTTTGCAGAGTGGAGTTCACCTGATGAGAGCAGAGTCTGTGGGGGCTTGCAATGGCTTATGTGTGAGGGGTGGGCTGGATAGGGAAGCAGCCAGTCAGTTCACCTGAGGTGTGATGTTCTTCCCGCCTCAGCCACGTGAGGGGAGGATAGTCTTGTGGCCCACCTGCTTGGAATTATTGCCACTGATACCTGCATGTTTCTGAGGAGAGGTCAGCAAGAGCTGCTTTACCTTGAGCAGGAGGGGCGGGATGAGACAGGGTAGCTGGTGTGGAGGTAGGGAGATGCTGCGGGGGATGGTACAGGCAAAATCGCTAACCCACTCCCAGCTCACTGCGGTCCGTGGACGGAGAGCTTGTTCAATACCAGCCTACCTGAACTGTTTCTCCTGGTAGCAAGGACCTACGTTACACGGAAGGCCACATGCCCAGGATGCAGTTTTCATCATCCAGCTCAGCCAGATGTGTGAGGGTTGGTCCAGGTAGGCTTTGCAAAGGTCCCCTGGACACAAGATCACCTGGGACCACACTCCTCCAGGATTCCACCATGGGCTATTTGCTGTGGGTACCTGTGCTGAGCAAGCCCTTCAGGGGATTTATACCTCCGGTGAGGTTTGGAAACAGTGACTCCAGCCATGCCAGGAGTGAGCTTATGAATTACCTCGGCATCCTGAGCAATTCATTTGTCTATTTCATGCCTTTACATGTAAAAATAAACTTTATTTTGAAACCAGATTTATCTAGCTTTTTTGCTTTTGTTTTTCAGGATGAAAACCACTGGTATACTATATTTTTAATATTTCCTCTATAAACCCATGTGAGAATTGCTTTGAAGTCTCACTCCCAGGAATAGCTATGATTCTTCTGAGCAATGATTTGTATTTTACCTTACTGACACGGTAAGTCTTATACCTGATAGTATTACCTCTTTGCTGTAGCATCTTGGAAGTCCAGAGCCCAATTTGTAGTTCTCTTTATCAAGGTAGAAACTTCAGAAGGGATGGGGAGCCAAATTTGTGGGGGAAATGAGTGAACAGGCTGTCCCAATGCCAGAGGCATAAAGTTAAGAAAAGTATCTATGTGCTTGGGGTGGGGGTGGGGAGACCCTAAACTGTCTTTTCCTAAAGTCCTGGATACCATGCAGACTTCCTTTCAGTCCAGGACAGTGATGTGGAGAAAAGGGGAGAAAGAATGGGATAAGCTTACTCACAACCTGGCCAAAAACAGTTGCAGAGTCTTTAAGGTGTTTTTGTGTGCACTTAAGAAAGATCCTACATGCTGGGAGTTCAAGCCCTGCCTGTCCTCTAAAAAGGCAGAAAAAGCAGAGTGCTTAGGTGTGAGGAGCCCCAGGGAGTAGAACACTGAGTTGTGGGGGGGATGTGTTCAGAGGGGAACTTGAAAGCTATGAGCCTCCCACCCTCCCTCCTGTGGTTCCAGAACTCCTATATATCTCTCTGGTGCTTTTGTGTTTCCTGTGGAGTCTTGGTTCAAAAGTCTCCTGACTGTAAGGAACTCAGCCCTGCAGCTTTCTGGCTGTGTCCCCAGCCAGGCCAGCCCTGCCCTGGCCCTTCATGAGGCACACATGTGTGTACGTGTGTGTGAGTGTGCACGTGAGGCTTGGTGGGTATACAGAGGCTTGCCGACGTCTATTACATGGAGAAACATCTGTTTTCTGCAGAACGTCTATAGTATCAGATGTTTTATTGCAAGGAGCCCACTTTTTAAGTGAAACGAAAATGAGACATGGAAATCAAGGTAACCACATTTTCAATGTTTATGGAAGATAAAGGTTTAACCACAAGTCTTTCATCAAATGGAGGACAATAGAAAAGTGCTTAAGGAGTGCCCTTTGGCAGTCCTCGCCTCTGTGGGGAAATCTCTCACAGTCTCACCTCATATAGCACTTGGGCCCTCTGGGCAGCTGCAAGTGTTTAGCCATGAGTTTCCCTGTTGTTGCTGCAGCAGCCCCACCATCTTCCTGTCCAGCTGTGACTGTGGGGAGGGAGACTCAAGGGTGACTGCAAATGGTGCCCGAGGGTGTGGAGTAGTGGAGGGCAGAGCTAGGAGGATGGGCCTCCTGGCTAATTCCAAGCACTGAGGTTGTGAGCATGTGGAGAAGGGAGGCGCTGGAGTCTTGCCCCCTGTTCCTGGGGCCCTGAGTTGGGGTAGGAAGGCCCCTCTAACCTCTCCAGTAAAATCAGCAGTGCCAGTGCCAGCCTTTCTCTGAAAGCTGTCAGGGACTTCTTACATATCCACCACATACAGCTTTGGTGAAAAGTCCTCACATGGCACACCGTCATTCCCACGCTCTGTTGTCACTGCTAAGGAATAAAATGAAGTGTATCTCTGCGCTTACATGATCACCCAAATGGTACATAACCTTCTCACTCATTTCAAGGGTTGCCCTTCCCTTGACACGCACTAATATCGTATGATATTTCATTTCCCAGCGGAGAGTAGTCCCCAGGTCACAGACAAGACCATGGAGTCAAGAACCCCAGACACAGTTCTAAGAAAGCTGTCTGGATCACAGGCAGGGTGAAGGGCTGCATCTTTCTCCTTGGTTTCAGAGAGGGAACTAAATGGAGACTCCTGGTGGGGTCTCCCTGGGATAGTGCCCCTCTCCTCTCTCAACCTCCCCTCCCCTCCATGAGGTTTTAAAACAGTTGCTCCTCTTTGAACCTGAGTAACTTTTCTATTTTTGAGCAATCCTTCAAGTCACATTTCCATAACAGGGACTTATCTCTGTCACCATCAACTGTGTGCCCCCCAAAGCACATAAAGTGTAGGATGGAGTGAGAGATCAAGTTGAATTATGTGACCTACAGTTCACAGTGGGGGCCTCTGGACATCTGAGCTGGTGTCTGAACTCAGTTACTGAGGTACTGGCTGCCTGTGATTAGATTCTACTGAGAGGGAAGCCAGTCCTGAGGAAGAGGATGCTGAGGCAGACGAGGGGCCAAGAGCTGGAGCTCCACATGGCAGTTGGCATGCCTCGGACCTCTGTGGCCTTGCAGTTGTGTAGGTCACTGAAAGGTTCCTGCAGTGATGTGTGTGTGTGTGTGTGTGTGTGTGTGTGTGTGTGTGTGTGTAGCTCATTGGAAGATGAAGTGAGAGGGAGCCCACTGGGGGTTGCTTTGGCTGTCTGTGAACTGGATTGAGGGACAAGAGGTATCTTTTCCTGACAGCCTTAATCCAAGCTATATTCATCTTGCTGAGTTAGCAGGAAGTAAAACTTACAAGGGGTTTCAACTGGGGCAGTTAAACCAAAGGTATTTTATAGACTCACAAACCTCTTAAGTTATCAAATAAACTGAAGGATTCTGCTTGGTCCACAAGCTGAACCTGTATTGGAACTGCTGTACCCAGCTGTGTGGCTGAGTTGCCCACAGAATGTTGTTTTGTTTTCTTAGGCATATGATATAAGGCCATTTGCAAAACCCTGAGACATGTCACTTTTGCCAGGTTTCTTTCAGCCTGAGACTCTTGATTCCAGGAGTCCCAGGGTGCACTGGGCAGACCCAGAACTCTGAGAGCATCTGGAATCAAGGGTTGGAACAAACTTACAACCTAGAGCCTGGCATGAGGTAGGGGCTCTCTACAAATTTGCTGAATGCATGACTTACAACTTTGATAGGACTCAAGAGACCCAGATCCATATCTTGGTTCTGTCTGATGTTTTTAAAGAAAACATGGAACTTCTGAGCTTCAGTTTCTCCTTCTGTGAATGGCCTGGAAATGCCTGTTCTAGACAAGCATTTGTGAGAGATCAAGTGAGAGAGTAGATGTGAATGTGTGTTGTGCTCGGTGAGGTCTTCAAACAGCCTCATTGTACCACACCCCTCTTACTCCCAGAGCCCTCATAAACACTAACCATGACCCTTCTTTGTCTCATCCAAGCAGAGCGCTTCATTTTTGAAACCTTGCTTCCCAAAGACTTCTGGTCTCTACTTCCAGCCCCAGCCAACCCTGTCATCCTCTGCTTCCAGCTAACTCTGGGAAGCTTCAGTTCTCCAGGAAGGTGTAACTCTGGCCTTGTCCTTGTTAGTAACAATAATAACAATAATAATAATAATAATAATAATAGAAAGACAGCTTCCTTTTGTATAGAATTTTTCTTCTTAGAAACCATTTCTGGAATTGATAGACTCAATATAAAGGTATCCATTTCCTGTTGAAATAATTTCCAATTATTTAAAAACTTGTTGCTTTCCTAAAACAGATTCTCCTGAGGGTTCCAAGTTATGACTCCTTTATTTCTCAATTGCTGCAGGAAAGCTACTTAATTGAAACAATTTAAAATGCTTCTTTAAAGAATCCATGAATTCCTTGATAGCTTATTATTGAGCCTCTATTATGTAGAGGATGTCAAGTGCACTGTTAGAAATCAATGGAAGAAGATTCAGAAGGCATGGTTGGTGATGTTTGTCAGAAAGCTAATTCAGACCATGACTTCATTCCTCACGCTTTCTAAAGCAACACTACTAAGCAATGACAACAAAGACATTTTTTTTCTGGAAAACTAGACACAATGCCTATTAGAGCATGGTGGGCATTGGAGACCATGGCAAGTTCCATGTGTCTTTCCATCCCTGTCTGGATCCCTATTTCATCTCCCTGATGCTGCTAATTTCAGCTGCTCCTTTCAAAAAATGCCTTTAAGTCCTTCATATGACTGTAATGACCATAGCATGAAATAAAGTACTCTGTGCATAATAATTTAAAAAAAAAGAAACCATTTCTCAGTAACAAAATTACTGCCAATGGGTTAGTCACAGTCTAAGCCCTTTATAAACAAATGACAAACTAGGAAAAAATATGGTATTTATGAGGGCTAAAGTTTATAACATATAAAGAGCTCTCACAAGTTAATAAAAGATAACTGTCTCAAAAGAAAACTCATCAAAGGATAGAGTTAGCAGTTTGCAAAACAAATAGTAGCTATCTTATTACTCCTTTTCAGAAGCCAATTCCCACTTTATGGATGAGGAAACTGAGGCCATGAGAAGCTAACTAATGCTACACAGCTAGTGACCTGAGCAAGAATATGAACCACGGTGGGTCCAGAACCAGGCAGAAGTTTTGCCTGTCTACATCAGAACCCACACTACTTAAGGATGTAATTGTTTGCTTTGGACATCAGCTTAGACAGTTTCCTCACTGACTGAGGAGTGGTGGACACAGGAATGTGGGAACTGGAATTGAGGTTGGGGAGGGTGAGAAGTGGGGGTGCTTAGGCAGACTAAAGTTAGAATTTATCACTTGTGGGTTCTGCCTCTCCCATGGGCAACCAGTTGGTGGGTAGCTGAGCCAAACCTGCAGCGTAAGCCCTGTGAATGTAGCAATGAGTCCTTTAACCTGGCCCTCAGCTGACTTTGGCTTCTGCTCATGGCTGCAACCGACATGGGCATGCAGAAATGTGTGAATACAGCTTGATTTTTTTTCTTTTTTCAGCCTGCTGAGTTGTGGTAGATACCTAATCTGGGGAGATCTCTATTCCTTGACTCAGAAATTAGCATGTAAGTACAGAAACCTAATAACTAACCAGAGACAAAGTCTATAGCAAGCCTAATAAGTTTTAATTGTTTCTGTTTGTAATCTGAAATGACCTGGCTGGATTGCTGGGGCTTGGGTTGGGGCCAGGTCTCTTTCTTTATTTAATATATGTTTGCTACCAGCTGCTGAGGGAGCCTTCCTGTCTGTATTATTAATATGATATAGGCCTTGGGTTTCCAGTATCATCTCTTTGGAATTTCTCTCTCAGATCCTGTGCAAATGAACATAATCCCCTGGCAGGAAAGGCGTTTCAGAGTCCTGGCATCAGGCTTAGATTCTCTGGGTTTCACGTGAGGAATGCCAGATGCTCTTGGCCTTGCTTCTCTTTGGTCAGCTCTCTATGCTAGAGGAAGTATCCACCACCACTAGGGTCTCAAGGAGTTTAAATCTGGACAAGGAAGAAGTTTCGGAGCGCTCTAACTGGAAGGGAGAAGGTCACTGGCTCAAGAGGATTGCAATCCAGTTATTCTCCCAAGACAAAAGCTGTAGAACAATTTTGCAACTATCACAGAACAGTGTTTGGATAACCAACAAGGGATAGGGTGGAGCTACAGCCCACCCTCCAAGCTTTTGATTAGGAGGACAAATCTTTGCTCTTTAAATGAGACTGTGCTATACTTCTCACACTTGGTCAAATTATAACACACAAATAATAATCCTTTTGCATCCCAGGGAAAGGAGGCAAGACTGTATAATTGGAGGAGGTTATTGGTCCAAGGGCTCTGGTTGCCCAGGTGGCCAGTCTACTTGTAACCCACAGCGCTGGTAGGTTGGAAAGCTGTGGTTGGAATGCATGGAGTTACTTAGTCTAGAGACCATCGGGCCACCATTCATCTACTTGACATGCATCCCGCAAGCTTTGTTGAGCAACTGCCCTTTTCAGGTTTGTCACTTACCTATGTGAGTGAGTTGGGAAAGTCATTTAGTCTCTCTGAGCTTCGCTTTCTTCATGTGTCATTGGAGAATAAAAAGCATGTACCTCATGGGAGTTTTTGTGAGAATGGACTGGGGTAATAATCGTCATCAAACAGATAGTAGGAAGCACTTTCAGTGGGAAAGCACTTGATATACAGTGAAAGGCTCTTACAGGTTATTCCTTATCTCTTTCACTCCATATTACTGGATAATATTTTACAGTGGTTTCCCAAGAAGAACTTTTCCAATAGTTGCATAGAATCATATGGTGGGAGGAACATGAGAGGAAGTAGACATGGAAGAAGAGGAGAAAGCCATTGCTAAATGTACTAATTGTCTTGTCCTTTTCCTAGAACATTCCAGGGGAAGTAGACAGGCTGCTTATAGGTACAGTCTCTAAATAAGTCCTCTGAGCTAGTTTAGACTTTGGGAATTTGTACATTTCCCAAGATTTCCAGGTGATTCTGATGGAGAGACAGGTTAGAGAAACGTAAGTGTAGTTGACAATTTGGGAGTGGTTCTCCTGCCCCCATCCAACAGTCAAAGGCCACAAGGGCAGACCTCTACCTACCATGTTGGTGGTACTGACACCAGTACCCACTTTAGCTGATTGGATAAGGGGTTGGCATCTGGTTATTAGAATTGCCTTCAGATCTGGAATAAGAACCTCAAGATCTTATTCTTGGTTAGAATTTTGAACAAAGGAGAAACATCAATTTAGGACAAATGAGATGGCTTTTCCCCACTAGGTGGACCGAGTTAACAGAAAGAGAAGAGTGAAGTTGGGAGAGAAAGAAAGGATGGTCCCTGGCTTCTCAATGGTCTTCCATTTTCTGATTGTAGTCCCTTGGTAGGGCTCAGCTGCCCTCACCCTCAGGGTCTGTGATACCTGCTTGTGTGTGTTTAAGTGGCCTTCAGTTGGTTTCTTACAAGAAAAACAGCTCTCCTTAATAAAGAAGGTGAACTTATTTATTTTACTATGAACAAATATGAGAGTTTGGAAGTTGTGTTTATCAGCTTTCTGTCACTAAGTAAAAATACCTAAGAAAGACAATTTAAAGGAGAAAAGATTAATAGTGGCTCAAGGTTTCAGTCTATGGTCACTTGGTCCCATCACTATGGGATTGTGGTAAGGCAGAACATCATGGTGGGGAGTGTGTGGAGCTGCTCATACACACACACACACACACATATATACACACACAATGAGAGAGAGAGAGAGAGAAAACGGCCAGGATCAAGATTTGGTCCCCAAGGACCTAATTTCTCCAACGAAGCTCCATCTCCCAAAATTCAGATTATGAATCTATTAATGGATGAAGAATCCATTGATGATGTCAGAGCCTCATGAGTCAATCACCTTCCAAAAGCCCCAGCTTTGAACACTGCTGTGTTGAAGACCAAGCCTTCAAGGCATGAATCTTTGGAGTACAGTTCATATCTAAACCATAACAGAGGGCAAATTTCTGTTGAACCAAGGAACTTTATTTAAGTTCAGGGTCTTACATCTTAACTCTTCTCACGAACTAAATTTTAGCATGGAACTTTTGTGACTTGCTTCTTACACCTGAGAATACATGTTCTCTCAATATCACTCAGTCCTGTAACATTGGACCCATAATGATAATGATACCACCTTACCTTTGCACAGTGATTTACCATTTACAAAGCCCAGGTCACGTTTATAGGGTATCACTGACGCTTTGCTTAATTTGCTTATTCTGTGCATTGTGCTGTGTGCTGTATAAAATGACCATTTAGTTCACAGAAACTTTACTGTCTTTTTTGTTGTTGTACTGGGGTTTGAACTTAGGGCCTCATACTTGCTAAGTAGGTGCTCTACTGCTTGAGCCATGCCCCCAGCCCTCAGAAACTTTGCATTTAAGCATTTTTCCCTTGTACGGGTGACAGAATAAGGCAAATTAAGAGAGAAGGGAAATCCGCTCAGCAGTTGGGGAAGAAACAATGGGTGATGGGGTGGGGGAGGGGCACATGCCCCAGGATTTTGAAGAACAGAAGTGATATGATCAAGACCTGTGCTTGTCTGAGTCAGTGACTGAAGCTCGGGTCTCTGAGCCCTGGCCTTTTATGTTTCTAAGTGGCCATGCCATCGTATACAAACATGCCCAACACACTGTGTCTAACTGATCAATTTATTCCATAGTGGCTCAGTCTTGGCACCTATTCTCACAAAGCCTATGTCATCATGACCTCATCCATAAGGTGGGGCTGGTGATACTGCCAGTGTAGTAGTTTGTGTGTGTGTGTGCACTTGTGAGCGTGTGAGAGAGACAGAGAGAGAGGGATTGATTTAAAGAATTGGTTTATGCAAGTATGGAGGTCCAAGTTCAACATCCACAGGGTAGGCCGGTAGGTGGAAGACTCAGGGAAGATTATGGCAGAATCCAAAGGTAGTCTATGTGCAAAATTCCTTCTTGCTCTGGGGAAGTGAGTCTTTGTTCTCTTAAGGCCTTCAACTGAGGATGAGGCCCATTCACACCATGGATGGCAACCTGCTTAAGAATCCACTGATGTAAATGCTAATTTCATCTGAAAAACACCTTCATGGAAACATCTAGAATAGTGTTTGACCAAATGTCTGGGTAAAATAACCCAGCCAAATAAATTGCTGGGTCTCAGCAATTTA
This sequence comes from Castor canadensis, assembly GCF_047511655.1. Taxonomy (NCBI): domain Eukaryota; kingdom Metazoa; phylum Chordata; class Mammalia; order Rodentia; family Castoridae; genus Castor; species Castor canadensis. The sequence goes on along the minus strand of NC_133397.1, from coordinate 38,966,980 downwards.
TTGTCACAGCTGGTCTCACAGGACAGACTTGAAGATTTAATTAGTTAGGAAATATGAGAAGTGCTTTGTAAACTGCTGTGTACCACTAAGTGCGGTGGCAGGCTCTACAGATTGCTCTCCCAACCTCAAGCAAGAGGGTCCTGGCAGATGGAGAGTTAAGGAGCACCTGGCCCCACTGTTCTTCCACCTGCTGTCTTAGCTGCCGCACCCCTTCCTTGTCACCCCCACAGGTACCCTAACCCTTCAGGTGAGAGAGACCGGAGAGGGCCTGAATTGCCTGACACTGGATACTTCCTTCCTGCCTGGATTAGGGGGGGTATTGTCAATATCATCTTGGTGTTTACCAAATTAACAAATGGACTTCAAGTTAAACACTGGGCAATTTGTGAGACGGAGTTTAAAAATACTGTGCCAAAGCTTAGGGACTCACTCACTGGTGATGGGTTGTTTGCCTTTTTTGGACTCATTACTTTCCATGGAAAGCTGCCTCCCTGCCATTCCTCAGCCTGGGCATGGCCTCCAGGCAGGCATTCCATGCGCAGCAGGAGCCCTGCTTTGCTGTGGGCCGAACTTCTTTCTTTTGGGCCCAACAGAGACAAACATTCTCTAGTCAGTGGCTCCAGAATGGAAAATAAAGTGTGTTGAAACACTTCACTCCCCACTGGGAATCTCTACCAAAGGGCAGAGTGAGGCTTCTAGCCAATCATTCCGTCTGCTCACAAGTGGCAAAAACAGCAGCAGTTTTTCTGGGAGGTGGACAGGGCATCAGTGCCTGACTCCCCTGTCTGTTTGCATCTGGACATTGGTGTCACTCGGTGGGGATGTGACTGCATCTTTGCCTCTGCACCTGGAGAGGAAGCCTCAGGGGTCAGGCCCTCTCTGCCATAGGGACATAATGAGGGGAGAATCCCTGACCCCCAGGGGACAGGCTGCTCAAGACACAGGCCTTCACCTAGACAAGTGATGAATGTCTTTGTAGGTTTTTCTTTTGAGCTTAGTTCTGTAGTCTATTGGTTTTTAAATGCTATTTATTTTGGAAAGGTGTTAAGAGGAAGGAAAGGAGCGTGTTTCAGCACCTTCCCCCATGCCCTCCCGCAGTAGCTCCTGTCAGGCACAAAGCAGCTGTCTAAAAAGCGCAAGACTTAGGTCAATTATTTTTCTTTCCTTGGCTTACTGAACAGCAAAGAGCTGTTTTAACTGAATTGACCAGTTGTTTGATGAATCAATCAATCAGCAAACATTTGTTTTGTGAGGTTTGTGAGCAAGGCACTCACTGTTTGATTAAATTGTTTGATGAAACAGAACAAATAGACTTGTCTTCTCAGCCCCTTGTAGACACCGGCTCGCTGTGCGCAGCTAATTACTCTCCTACCTCTAATTACAGATACACCCTCAAACTGAGCTCTTTTCCTTGAACCAAAAGTTAATCCTGGAAATCTGGTAATGCAATTACTGTACTTGTTTCAACAAGTTGGGGAGGGGGCAGGGGGAAGAAAGAGAGAGAGAGAGAGAGAGAGAGAGAGAGAGAAAATATGAATATGCCCCATTTATGAACCCCACAATGAGGGAGAGTTACAAAAAAGCTTTAGACCAAAAGAATAATGAAGGTCTGTAATTCAGCATGGTTTGGTGTCTGAGATCTGGCTTTGAAAGGGAGCCGGAACCTACTTTTCTAAGTGGTCTTTAATGTGCTCCTGTGGGTTTAGCCTTTTTATTAGCTTAGTTTTTAATTGATGTCACAACTCAAAGTTAGGACCATATTTTAAGAAGTAGAAAAGAATGAAAACACTCAGGAAATACACAAAACAACCCAAAACCCTAAACCACAACAGTGAAAAAACATGTCTTACTTTTAAACATCATCTTAGTATGAGGCATTCGATCTGTCAGATATACTTGTCATACCCACGTATTTTATAATCCAATATGTTCAGGCAAGAATTTTGGCACGACCTGCGAGCAGCAATCCTGAACTTTTCTTGACACTTTAAGGAGCACATAAAATGTTGAAGGCGAGGTGGGGGGGTAGGAGGGGAGTCTGGTTTGGAAGAGGCCTTAACCCTTTCATTTAGGTCTAAGAGTCCTTTGGAGATACACAGCATTTAAGAACATGGCCAGGGTGGAGCCTGTCACTGGCATTGGTGATGATCAGGACAAACCTATGACAGTGGCACTTGCTACCACCCCCACCTGTGGTCTTCTCCTGCCTGTGTATCAGAGGAGCCTTGAGGCAGACTTCCTTTCAGGGATGACCTTGGTTGGAATACCATCCAATTCAGTTCTGTTCATGGAATCACATTGTTGCACGGAACTGTTTTGATGATCTCATCCAGTGGTTTGAAGTCTTGCCTGCATATTGGAATCTCCTGAATGCTTACAAAAAAAGACAAAACTTGACTTTGGATTGTACCTGCCTACCGAGATTGTTTGTAAGTTCTCTGAGGATTCTAATGTGATAGGAGGACTGAGAACCACATCTCACTTATGGATGAGGAAACTGCAGCCCCAAGATGGAAGTGATTGGTACTGTCTGACCAGGACTCAACTTGTTTGAACACCTGCAGAGTACTCAGTCCTACCTTGGGCACAATAGGGCCATAAGAAGAACCTGCCCTCAATGAGCACCCAGACTGAATAGAGTGTATAGGGCAGCACTATTAGAGCGCTGCTGGGGTCAGGAAGTTGGAGACAGAACTCAGATATGGCCAGTGCAGAGGAGAGGATGTTTGGGGTGCAGAGGAGCTTGAGTCATACTCCAGAGGCTGACACATGTGATGTCCATGTCATGTGCTTTGGTGGCCTGTGCTGGACAGAACCTCAGAGTTGGAGGAATTATGTGAGGTATAAAGAAGGATTCAGGGCAAAGAGGCTGGTGTTCTTGATTGGGTGGAAATCCTCAGCAAAGCTTAAAGGTGATTGCCACACATGGAAGGAGGACTTTGCTAAAGATTAAAACAGTGTGAAGCACTAAGATTCCACCTCACCCCCGTTAGAATAGCCATCATTAGCAACACCACCAACAACAGGTGTTGGCGAGGATGCGGGGGAAAAAGGAACCCTCTTACACTGTTGGTGGGAATGTAAACTAGTACAACCACTCTGGAAAAAAATTTGGAGGCTACTTAAAAAGCTAGACATTGATCTGCCATTTGATCCAGCAATACCACTCTTGGGGATATAACCAAAGGAATGTGACACAGGTTACTCCAGAGGCACCTGCACACCCATGTTTATTGCAGCACTATTCACAATAGCCAAGTTATGGAAACAGCCAAGATGCCCCACCACTGACGAATGGATTAAGAAAATGTGGTATCTATACACAATGGAATTTTATGCAGCCATGAAGAAGAACAAAATGTTATCATTTGCTGGTAAATGGACAGAATTGGAGAACATCATTCTGAGTGAGGTTTGCCTGGCCCAAAAGACCAAAAATCATATGTTCTCCCTCATATGTGGACATTAGATCAAGGGCAAACACAACAAGGGGATTGGACTTTGATCACATGATAAAGCAAGAGCACACAAGGGAGGGGTGAGGATAGGTAAGACACCCAAAAAACTAGATAGCATTTGTTGCCTTCAATGCAGAGAAACTAAAGCAGATACCTTAAAGCAACTGAGGCCAATAGGAGAAGGGGACCAGGAACTAGAGAAGGGTAGTTCGAGAAGAATTAACTTAGAAGGTAAACACACATGTACAGGAAATCAATGCGAGCCAACTCCCTGTATAGCTATCCTTATCTCAACCAGCAAAACCCCTTGTTCCTTCCTATTATTGCTTATACTCTCTCTTCAACAAAATTAAAGATAAGGGCAAAATAGTTTCTGCCTGGAAGCGAGGGGTTGGGGGGGTAAGGGAGGGAGGGGGAGTGAGGGAGGGGGCGGGAGAAGGGAGGAGAAATGACCAAACATTGTATGCACATCTGAATATAATAAAAAAAGAAAAAAAACCAGTGTGAAGGAGTAGTTGGTGGGAGTCTTCTGATTGGCACCCAAGTCATAGCAACAGTTACATATTTTGAAGATCGTCCCTACATCACATGCTTGGCTAGGGGTTCCCTGGACTTTGGAGGTATTAATCTTGAGCCATGCATTTGAGGGAATCCTGGATGGCTTTAGGGAGGAGGTAACTGGTGTTCAGTGACTCTTGGTGGAATTGGTGGGCATGTAGTGACAGGTGGATGAAGAAATGTTCAACCCAATGCTAATAAAAAGCTCTATGTTATAAGATCCAGCTGGTGGTTCCTGTTCTCCTGCTGCTGCTATCTACAACAGTCTGGGAACTATGGTAATGATAGGACACTTCTCTCTTGCACACAGCTTCTCACAAAGGCTATGTGGTCTTTTGCTATCTCTCCTCCCCTGTCTTCTCCTCCCTTGCATACGCGTCTGTTTCCTTCCTTGATTCTGTGGATCAAACCTGCCTTTTGTTGTGCTTTGTGTAAGGACAGGCCCAGAGGGTAGGGTCTTGGGGCCAGCATCCTGGACTAAGAAGTAGCTTTTAGAGGGGGAGGAGTGTGGTGTTTGTGTACTAAATATCCCTGTCCTTCAAAAACTACTTTGCCCAGAACCACTTAAGGACTATAGGAAGACAGGCATCCCTGTTGGGTCCACTCCTCAGCTATGCTCCCTCCTTTCAAACCTCATTGTCGTCACTTGGTTGTCATTGGATGTGGCTACTAAGAAGCCATTCCTGTTCTACAGAAGTTTGTCCTACCCCAGCCCTGTGTAAGGTTTAGAAAGTCCACAAGATCCATGTCCTCTGAACCCACGCCCAGGACTTCCTCCAGGAACCCTTCCCAGGTTCCATTTTGCCTAACTTGGCTCATAGAAAAGTCAGCTCAGAATTCCCTGCCTACCAAAACCTGCAACGTAGACTAAGGATGACCTAGCTTGGCTTTGTCTTCATAAGAAAGGATTTTGCTTTATTTGAACAGAGCCCTTGTACTTCAGCTCTGGGAGCACATAGATGAAGAGACCTTTGAAATTATTTGATCCACTCCCTTCATTTTAGTCTGTGTGGATGAATGGCTAAGAAAACAGGATCCGGTGTCATATTTACTAGGTTTAAATGTTGCTGCCACCACTTGGAAGCTGTATGACCTTGGACCTGTCACTTAAATGCTGAGCAGTTGCAATACTCCTGTTTTTCATTGGGTGGTAGCCATGTTTAAAGAAGATAATCCATATAAAGCCCTTAGGATGGATCTGGGCATATAAATGTCATTTGATTATGGCCATAAATGAAGAACTTGAGACACAGATGTACTCCGTAGATTTTTTGAAAACTATTTTGTAAATTGTCTTGTTAGTAAAGTGGTTCTTAAACTTTCACCAAAGCATCCCTGAGAGCAGAAGGGACTAGAACCATGAACCCTGAGAATCTACAGACTTAGCTCCTTCCCATAAGAATTGCATATTATGGGTTTTGTGTTATATTTTAAATGCATAAAAACTTTACATTCTGTTTTTTTAACGTATCTGCATTTTTTTCTAATATAGAAACCTTTTATCTTTATAAAGCCAACTTTTCTGGACATCTATCATGCACAATGGATACCTTGTGCAGTGTGCATAGCTACAAGTGTGCAAGTCCAGCTTGAAGCACCATGAAGTTAGCATGTGGAACATCTTAAACAGCGGTTGCTGACTGCTCTCAAGAAGGACAGACTTTCTGATCCTTACAGGAGAGGAAGTCAGAGGGAGAAGGTTACACAATAGCAGCGCCTCCTCCCTGGGAAGGAGGCGAGGCCAGCAATATGAGACCATGATAACTTCATCCCTGAAGTTGGTAGCTTTTTGTTCTCAGCAGACCTAGAGGCCCCTCCCTGTGACTCTGTGAGCTCCAGACTAGGGGCCCAGGTCCCGCCATGCCCCAGGGAGGCAGAGATCTGAAAGAAGGAGCGTGACTTGGTGCCTGGAGGCTGGCTATGTGCTGAAACACATAGTCGAGACAGACTGTCAGCGTGGAAACCGTGCAGTGACAGCTTCCTTCACCCTCCAGACCTGTCGGCTCACAGGGGACTGACAGGCCTCGACTAATAAGGCAAACAAAGGCTTTACAGCATGGAGGAGGAATGCTGGAATTCTTCCTTTAATGTCTCCCTATTCATAACATGCCACAGAGTTAACTCCTGGCCCGTTGGAGGTAGCAGTTCCTCGCTTTTAAGATCTCCCCAAGGTGGTGAGGAGACGGGCCTGGAGCCCCAGAGGCTAAGCACAGAGTCAGAGTAGCTTCCTCTCCCACCAGATATCTGGCCACTTCCTTGGGAAGTCTAAGGCTTTCAAGACCACATTGCATCTTTGCAAATAAAGTCCAGGTTCTCTAGCCTGGGGGTCAAGGATTGGACAAGGATATCCAGCTTTCTTTCTTCCCACTCCCCAACATTTTTTAAGTGCTCCTTGGCTTTGCAACCCCATCCTGTCCTGGGAGTTCTGCTCCAGTTCTCAACAACTTTCAGGAAGAGCCATCCTGGCTCTGCCTTCTCAGCATTATAAACAGTGTGCCTGCTCCCATCCAGCTCCAGAAACGCCACCAATTTTTCTGAATCAAATTCCTCCTACCCTGGGTGTTTTGCCTCCTTCACCTCTTTCTTGTTGCCCTCCCACACTCCTTTACAGATTGAGGATGGCAGTAACACTGTATTGCTGTGCCATTACTTACTAAGACAAATGGCCTGTTAGCCTTTTAGAATGTAATTTAAAGGCCATTTGTCTAGGGGTAGTAACTGGAAATGGACTTCCGCTCTAGGCCAGTATGACTTCCTCCAGGATCTAGGGGTCAGCTGCTGGCATGTGGCTGCTCTACTGACTGGTTGGCAGCCACTGTTCCGACTCACACTCTGTTTCCCCTGGAAGGCAAGGCTCAGAAATGGGAAACAGAACGCTGAGGGAACTGTGAGCTCACGGTGGGGGCTGGGGAAAGGCACACATCCTTCTCTCTAGCCAGGATGGGCTTCACGGAGATAGTCTTGAACTCTCGCCATCTGCGGAAGTTGGGCTTTATCCTTATTCTCTCTTTTAAGAGTTTGCAGGCAAATCTGAGTTACCTGGCTTTGGCACACCTCAGAAGTGAAATTTCTTAGACAACTGAGGCTTTTTCCTTTAACAACAAAACTTTTATTTCAACCATTCAAAATACACATTTTTCTCTCTTTAAAATTTTATTAGCATATAATAGTTGTACAGGGGGATACATTGTGATATTTACATATGTACTTACAATATAGCTTAGCTAGATTTACCCCTCCCATCGTCCTCCTTCATCTCCCTCCCTGCCTTGTTAGAACAATTTCAACAGGTTTCATTCTTCTACTTTCACAGATGAGTACAAAGTGCATTCACCATATTCACCCTTATTCACTCTTTCCTTATACCCACCCCTTCCCACTGGTACCCACCCCCAGAAAAGACCTATTTTAGCTCCCTGTCTTTCATTTTTTTAAAGTGTATATTGATAGTCCAAGAGGGAAGGTTTTGTCTTGGTACTTCATGTCTGCATACATCGTGCTTTAATTAAATTAACCCTCGTTACTGACTCTTTATCAACATGCTCCCTTAAAATCCAGCAGCTTACAGTGTATTACATTATATGCACATATATATACATTCATATATAGATGGGCTGCTTCAATGTTTTTCATTTTCTAACATTTCCTTTCTCTCTTCTACTTCCCATAGACCCTTCAAACAGACCCCCTAACACAATCTTATTATTTCCTCACTATATTTATGTGTACATATGTATATATATGATCATATATGTAAAATACACAGTTTTTAGTAAGATATTTCTTGTGCTTCTCCTTCCACAGAATCATCGCAGAGACACGAAATATTTACTGGTGATGAACACACAACACTGCCATGTTGTGTGTTGGTTTCAAAGTCTATCTGTTGTTTACTATTCTTTTGTTCATTATATGCTATTTTACAATTACATCATGTGCCTATCCTTCTTTGTTTGTTTGTTTTGCAGTACTGGGGCTTGAACTCAAGGTCTACACTTTGAGCCATTCTGCCAGCCTTTCGTTGCGAAGGGTTTTTTTCAAGATAGGGTCTCGCAGAACTATTTGTCCTGACTGCCTTCAAACTGCATCCTTCTGATCTCTGCCTCCTGAGTAGCTAGGATTACAGGCATGAGCCACTGGTGCCCAGCAATGTTGCCTATCTTTGTATTTAATGTCTACTCAATCTTTATTTGGTGTGTGTGGGGGGATGGGGAATGATGGAAACATCCCAAATGATAAAATAAATGATGTGTTAACTCAGTGGTCTGTTCTGTGACCTTTGATGTTCAAGACCATCGGTAGAGAAACTGGAACATTGGGAGGAAGTTTTTGCTGTATCACCAAGTAGTCTGCTAAATAGAATATACATCAGGATCACCCATACCTGAAGAATCCAGGTGAGCTTAGATCCCAGTCTCTTCAGATCTATGAATGAAGATGCCAAAGTACTCAGCCTTGGTTGAAAGTTCTGTGCACACAAATGTGAAAGATGAAGGAAGTCACATTCACTGATCACCAACCATATGCCAGACACTACTTAGGCACTTTCATAATTCTCTCTGTTAATCTGATATTCATGCTCTGAGGCTCTCCTTGTTCAATAGATAAGGATCCTAAAGCTAAGGGGAGTTGCACGACTTGCTCAGGTATGCAGTTGATTTGAACATAACTAACACCGATTCCAAAACCCATGTTCTTTCTACTCCTCTATACCAGTTACCCCTTGTCTCCATAATGCTACATCATGCATGATGAACACCCACAAAACCTCAGGGGCATGCAACAAAAAGTGCTTATTGCTCAGCCTTTGAGGGTCAGCTAAGAGTTTCTGGCCACTTCTGGGCCGGGCTCACTTACTTATCTGGTGGTTGACTGATCTAGACTGGCCTCATCTGAGGAAATGGGAGAGACTCAGTTCTGCTCCACATATCTTTTCATCCATTATCAGGCTAACCCAGACATCATCCATGGCATTGGCACAGGTGAAAGAGAGTAAGAGGAATCACACAGGCCCTGGAGCTTCAGCCTGGAAACCAGCATCATCGCTACTGGACAAACCAAATCACATGGCTGAACTCAGAGTCAATGCGTGAAAAAGGAATTGAAAAATTACGTGATAAAGGGTGTGGATACAGAGTGGAGGGAAGAATTGAGACATTAAAACAATCAGCCATAGGCAGCAAGCTGCTTTTCAAGCAGGTGTTCTGAGGATCTTACCTGGCCATTCACCTAACCTTTTTAGGGACTTGGTGAGGTAATGTGTCTGAGAAGGATGGGCAAAGGAAAGTTAAGGATGGGCAGATAGGGAAGAAGGAGGCAAATATATATTTAACTAAAATAACCTCATTCTACAGTTGGGCTGTACTAAGGGAGAAATTTTTTTACCCTGAAATCAATTTGTTAGGTGTTGAATAAATCAAAGTCAAGGTTCATTTACTCCAATTCTTCTCAGTATCTTCAATATTTCAATGTGCATTGAATATAAGGGGGAGTATTACATATTTTTCAAACTAATTTGATAACAAGTTTAGTTTTATACAGCCCACCTATTAACATTTTTTGGGAAAAAATGTTCTGGGAAACCCACGTTTTAGAAATACCCAAATAGGTGACTTGTAGGGTGACTTAACACCAGGTTTTATTATTCTATTCTATTTTATAACACAGGACTGGGACTGATAAAGGAAGGAGGAGCTTTTGTTGTTATTGTGTTGTTGTTGCTTTGTGTTCCTACATGAAACAGACCCAATTCATGACCCAGAAAGAAAACAGACCGCAGAACTGTTTCCATGGACTTCCTGGGCTGTCAGCTGTGATGCAGCATTGCTGTTGATCGTGCCCTGCCAGTCTCTGCCTCTGAGATGCTACATGTGGGCAAGAGGCTGAAGGACAAACTTCTGAGAAGTACAGTGCATGTACTTTAAAGCTATTTGTGCCTCTGATAGTCTTGCCAGTGCCCGCTGGGAGTATTCTAGTTCTGTGTGCTTGAGATTCCTGCAGATCTTCCTTCAGGTCACTGTTGTGTGGTATGAATAAAATGACAGAGGGAATGGAAGCTCAGTTGAGAGAGCAATTTTCATGTGCGTGAAGACAATCATTCATATGAACGGTAAGCTTTGATTCTTCTCTCTTCTCAGATTTCTACTTCTCAGTCCCTGTTAACCTTATTCCAAGTCTTGTGTGTATATGAAAATATCAGAACAGCATGAAAAAAGAAAGTAATGGAACTCAGGCTTTTCACAAAAGTGGCTTGACTTTTCTGGAAGGGGTTTTGTTGCTTGTGTTGTTCACTCTCAGCTGAATGATGACTAAATGCTGCTGGCTGCTGCTCTTCCTTGCCTGTATTCTGACTCACCTTGGACTCCTGTACAGCCAGAACTGAAAGGTGACAACACCACTTCAGCTCCGCTGGCATCCCATCTGGGAGGGTGGAGGACTGGTCCCTGGGAACTGATTCTACCCACCCCTGTCCCCTTGGAACTGCACTCATTGATCTCTGATGTGCACTCTGCAGTTACCCAGCCTGCTATGATTTCAGGCCTGGAAAAAAAAAATGACTCCAACAACGAACTCTTACTTTCCTCCAGATACTCAGTGGACATGATTGTAGCTATTTTAACAGGGCTGGAAAGGACCTACGATGCCCATCAAACCCTTCATGCACAGGACCGGGACTCATCACCACGGCGTGGATGGTGCGGTGTGAACTAGGGCTCTTGGGTAGTTTGTGCTCATTTACGTAACACGTTCCTCTGGTGAAGATAAGTGATGCGTGGGGTTACCATATAAGTTATGATCTGGACTTTTAATTTGAACACAACTATTTTTCTTATCCCTTGAATTTCTCCCTTTCTTCCCCTAGGTCATCCACACTTCAGAAGCAATAGTTTCTTTTCCTGACTTGACTTTTAAGGTGTCTATGTATGGTGGGAGTGGGAAGGTGCTCAGGAGCTCAGATGGAGTGGAGCACCTTGCCTGAGGTAACTTACTACTCACTACTGAGTGAGCCAGTAGAGGATCTTGAGAAACCCCAGGCATCCCTCCCCTGCAGCCCTTCCTCTTCCCTTTTTCTTCTTTCCCCCAGCAGATAATTGAGTAGGGCATCCCTAACTTTGCTCTGTGCTCAGGCTTCTGAGAGCCTTTCCCAGATTTCCATCAGGGAAGGGTTCATATCTATGAATGTCCAATAATTATTTCTCTTTGCTAGCTAGAATTCTCAGAAACTGAGGGGGATTCTTCATTGCTTTCTCACAAGAAGTGAGTTAAAGAACAGAGCTGAGGAGCTACACAGGACAGAACTCTAATTAGTTCTCATCACCGTGTCCCCCGAGGGAATTGAGTATCTCCTTCCCCTGCTCCATCCTGTTCCCCACGTGTCATGACCCCAGCAAAAGACAAGTTCAGTTCCCACAGGTGTATGGGCCCCACTCCCCTAAATGAAGGAGGAGAGAAGAGTGATGAGAGGATCTCCTGCTCGGAAAACAGGAAGCGAGCTGGATAGATTGACCTGATAGGGGGCTATCAGCCTGCACTGGCTCATGCTGGGACTCTTATCACTGCCAGTCATCAGAGCTCTGGTGAGCTCATGAATAATACATTTCCCAGTGATTTCCTTCCTCATTTGCTACCCCAAGGCAATAGTGACTGAAAAAAAAGTCTACAGAGTTGGGCTGTGTTGTGGTAATATTTATTTAAAATGATTTGGAGACAGAACACACATACGTTTATCTCTGCATACCTGTGTTGGTGTCTGTTGTCTGTGGTAATGACATTTGTTTAAGGGACCATCGCAGCTATTCAACAATGTTTTTCAAACCAAAGGTTGGTTCAGATTGGATCCCTGAAATAGCTGTGGGATAGTGGTCCAGGAAGGTGAGGCAGAATGAGGGGAGAACCAGAGGAGGAAAACTGGGAGGTGGAGGTGGACTGGGAGAGTAAGTGTGGAAGAGCAGAAGGTAGACTGGAAGGTCCTGCTGGTGACAAGAACAAATGCAGGAGAACTAATGAGGACTCAGGAAAGGTCTGGTTGTCACTGTTCACCTTAAAGGAGGCAGGTTGCAAGTCATGATGAAGAGGCAATGTGTATGGAGACTTCTTTCTTCACAAGTTTGGGATTGAAGAATGAGAGAGCTAAAACTTATGGCTAGATGAGACAAACTGAGTGAAGAATGTGGGGGAGGCTGTAGACTTTGGGCAACTCAGATAGTACACAATATGTGAAAGGACCTTCAACACAGTACAGAACCATATAGATTAAGGGACTTGGGGTCCTGATGATTGCCTGGTAAGAGTGCTGGAGTCACGCCTCTGAACCTCCATTGCATATTAGTTTCTCTCCAGAACTTCAGTAATGGTGGCTTCTCCACCTCCACCATTTATACTCCCTACTCACACAGGAAATGGAAACTTGAGCCTTGAGTGACTGAGAGAGGATGACTGGGGTAGCCTTCTCTTCCTCCTGCTATCCTCTCTCAACACTAAGCAGGCATCTGGCACTTGTAGACGTTCTCTTGGGATTTTAGAGGGAGAGACCAGGGTGTTAAGGGAGCTGGTGAATGGGTTGGGAGATTTAAGTTTCCCTGAAGGAGACTCTTCTTGGAATCCCTGAAAGCTTGTGTGACAATATAATTAAGTGGGAAGCTGCGACAGCCTGTCAGATTGGAAGTGTGCTACTTTGGGCTTGCCCGAGGTGGTGGGTGGGTATGCAAGAGTGGGGTGTCAGTCCTGCCATCAGCACAGTAATTCCAGGTATGCACTTCTCTGTCAGTCTCTGAGCCATAAACGAAGTGAACAGAGTTTCTGAGACAGGAGCTTCAGCAGACAAGGATGCCAGCTATGCACCAGTGCATAGCCAGTCTTGGTGGCTTCAGCGGGATGGAGCCACCCATGGGAATATGTGACATCCAGCCCCACTTGACCTCTTCTAGGCAGGCCCTCTACCACTTGAGCCAAGCCTCTAGTTCTCCCACTTAATCTCTTCTTGCTCCAAGCTCAGCCTCATGGTGCCCAACCCTGGTTAGCACTCATATTATTTTAGTTTCGGCCCCTTTGCAGATGTGTTGCCCACAAGTCACTGTCGCTTTTGTCCCTTGGCTATGGAGACTGGTGCAGCCAGAAGGGGCTATGACACAGGTAATAATTGCCTTCTTTTTCTCACCTGTTTTTGGTGCTTGTTTCCAGCAGCCCCTCAACACTGCCCTGTGTGCACCCTAGCCCCTTTCACTGTTCTTGGGTTGATGCTGAGCTGACCATGGCCTCTACCTGTGCTACTCTCTGTCAGCAACCCTCCTCCTTCAGGAGTCAGCTGGAGCCTCACCTTCCAGGGCAGGGCAGGGCAGAGTGGACAGCCTTCCTGACCTACATCATGACACTCAGGTGTCCTCTCCATCCTGTTCTTTGGTGATGGTGTGACTTTCTTCCTGAGAAGACAGAAGGCTCAAGCAGGCAAGTGCTATGTCTGTTTTGGCTTGGTATCATTTCCCTGGAGTATCCAGCACAGTACATGGCATGAAATAGAAGCCAAGTTTTGTTCAATGGATGAATGAAGGATGGAATGCCAGAATTTCTTCTGGTTCTGTTTGGAAAAGGATTTGATGAGCTCATTCATTCTGAGGAGTTAGGGAGCATATGTGTTTTCCTACTTGAAGCATTTGCTCATGAAAGAAATGCCTAAGTAAGGCGATGGTTAACCCAAGAAAACATGTCTACATGGTGTCCTTCCAGGTGTCATGGGAGATGATATTTTGGGTCAGGCAGCAATGCTAGTGGTTTTTTCAAATCTTTCCATTTAGAGAGTCATCCTTTTAGCCAACATGCACAGGTTGTCCCTGGTTCCTATTGCTAGTGATACCAGGAAGTCACCCGGCAGTGAACCTCACCCTCTCATGTTTTGGGGGAGCTGATGTGGTCTGGGAGACCCAGTGCTCTGGGTTTTGAACTGCCTGTTCCCCCCATTTACCGAATGATAAATGGAACTGTGAGTCTGCCTCTCCTTTCCTCATCTTGAGGTGGAAAGCTTGAAGCTGGAGTTCCTCTTATGCTCAGAGCTTTGCTTTTGCTCACTGAGGAGGAAGGGAAGGCTTATTGCCTCTGCAGGGGTTGGAGAGTGGAGCCTGCACCAGCCGACACTCGTTTATTTACAATTGCTCTGTGATGGAAGGTGCTCTACTCAATCATTCCTCCGAAAATGTCAATTGGAGAAATGTGAGTTCCACATTTATAAAGCCAGAAAAAATGGGGGCATGTCCCCACCTCCCAGGTGTGCACTTATGTATTGATGGATGACCCCAAAGTGGGTTTGTTACAGAAAGTCCATGCCAAAGGCAGAAAGCTTGCATCTGGAAACCCAGTCTGACAATTGGGCCTCTGAGCCAAGAGGCCAGTGCTCAGGCTCGTAGTTTCCTGGCTCGATCACATCCTCAACCCTGGGGTGAACCTAAGGGTTTTGGAATTTGGTTTCTCATTGTTTCCACAGCACTGTTCCCTGAGGTTGCTTGTTTCGTTTTGGTTGGTTGGTTTTGGTGCTGAGGGTGGAGCTTTAAAACTCTTGGAAGCCAATAAAAGTCAGTGCAGAAGAACAATACTTACCCAAGTCTCTGGAAGAGAGTCTGAGGAATGAGGAGTTAATGGTCACCTGGCCCTGTGTAGCTCCCCACATGCTTGGGGCATCCTGCTTGTGTGGGAACTTCCCAGGAGCTCTGGATCCCCCACCTTTACTTGGGGTACACACACACCTATTCTAAGGGTGATCCCTGACCCCTACTGTCCCACCCTCCTCTCCCCTCCAGACCAGCCTCTCCTGCCCCTAAACAATGGCATCCTTTGTTTTAAAAGGAGGGTGAAATAGTCGCACTTCTGAAGTGACATTTACCAAAAGGAACAGGAATGAAAAATTAGGCTGGGCTAAGCCAAATAATGTGCCTTTCTTGGGCTCCTACAGGTCTCCCTCCTTTCAAAGTGTGACCTCAGCTGAGGTCTGAGCACCATTGGTCTGACAAATTAGTGCCTTGTGTTTTACGAGTGTTGGAAAAAACAGCTGTTGTGAAAGGGTTAAAAATTAGTTTTCTTGGTCAAGAACACTAGCGACAGACAGGCACGTTCAGTTTCAGTCAGAAAGAAAGACAAGTGTTTGGTTAGTAACTGGATACGGCTGGGGCTGGTTTCTGGCCTCCGGTCCCTCTGCAGGTTGAACAGTTGAAGATGGCCCACTTCTTGTGGTTATTTGGAGGTGGAATCAAGGCAGGCAGCTCTGCGCACCAGAGCCTCAGGAGGTGCTGCCCACTCCTTTACACAGAAGGAAACTGAGGCCTGGGGAGAGCTGGGGACTAGATTCTGATGTGGTCATCCTAGTTAGTGGCACAGCAAAGGCAAGAATGGGGCAGGCTGGCTTCCAGCCCCAGTGCTCCTTCTGGAAAGCAGGGGGGTATATCAGACTGTGTGTTCTGGCAGAGGGGGTCCTGTGCTGTTTCAGCCCACTTTGTGCCAGATTACTTCCTACAAACCATTCTCCCACTCTGTACACATACCTTCTCTGTGAATGGGGTTAAAAATAGCTCATTGGCTGGGATTTTGTTATAACTGAGAAAGTACATATAAAACCCAGAGGTTTGAGTGCTCAAAAATGCTCATTCTTGGGCTAACAGGAATGCTCCCAGGTTCTGACCACTCGTGCAGATGGAACAGCCTCCACTAAAGCCACAAGGATGTCAGAAAGCCCCTAGAACCAGATAGTCCCATTGAGTCCCACACACTCTCAGAGGAACCTCATGTTGGAGGAAAAGTAAGTGGAGTGGGAAGAAGAGAGAAGAAAGGAGCCTTTTCTGAGCAGAGAGGAACTTACCCCAGAGAAGCCCGAGTTCAGATGCCCAGAGCAGGCCTGAGCAGTTGGAGGCCTGCAGATTAGAGGGGCTATAATACATAATGCTTTTCTTGTCTTGGCCTGCAGTGGCAGGAGAGCAACAGCTGGCGGGCATATGCAGCCTGTTAGGGGCACGCTCCCACCAGACAGAAGGAAATCCTGCTTGGCGCTGGCAGGGCCAGGGCAGCCACTAGGGAGTGGCAGTCTGGGGGTCTCAACATTCAGAGGTGCTGCTGCCAAGGCGCTGTGTCCCTCCTCAGTGCCTGAGCAGGAGCCTCCCTCCCTAGCCCCCAGCCCCCCTAAGGCCCTTCTCCTCCCAGGAGGTGTTGGATCCAGTGATGCTATCAACAGAAACTGTGAGGAAGCTGGGGGTTTATTTTGCATCGACTTCAAAACGCCTGTGAATAATCCCCCCCTCTGGCCAGACCCGGATGGGTGACTTTGGCCCACTCTACAGCCTGGAATCCATTTCTCCAGCCAGGCTAGACAGTGACAGTCTTTCTTCTTCCCCTTCCCGTTCTTTCATGGTTTTCCTTGTCTGACCCAAAGGCTCAAGCTCATGAGAAAGGGGCCTGGTTGGACCCCTGTGACAAGATGCCCAGCATTAGCGTCTGCTAATTAATCCAAAAGCCGACTCCCCGATGGCCTGTAGATTTTTACAAACCTGAATTAAATGAAGTGTTTATGTGACAGATATGTGGGAGGGATTTCAGATATAATCACCATCAATCTGGCTGCAGCCAAAATAAATTCTGTGAAAAGTAAAACAAACTATTGCACAGACAAAGTAGGCCTTAGGGTCTCCGGCAATAATCTGTGTTTTCTTATTTAGCCGTGTCTAATATTTCTGCACTCTTCAGCACAGATAGGATCTCTGCACACAGGGCGCTCTGGCTGTAGCTGACCAAGGAGACACACGCTCCCTCCTGAGTGGAAGGAGAGGGGAAGGGATGTTGCATGTTTACATTTGAAGTTTAGTTCAAACAAACCTGCCAGGAGGGAGGGAGCCAGCTGTAGAGACTGGGACAGTCCTCCTGTCCTCCAATCTGCCTGGGTTGGGGCTGCCCGAAGGAGGAAGCCAGACCTGATCCATCCAGACAGGGCTGAGGCAGAAGCCTCATCAAGGCTTCATGCACTGCAGGCTCCCTGCTTTCTCCTTCAATAATTCCCACACTCCTGTGAGGAAAGAGAGTGAGGACTTTGGAACTCTGACCGTAAAGACTTGCCTAGCTCCAAACCAGTCACTCTACAAGCCCTAAGCAGTCTGTCTCTGCAGTGCCTTGCCTGCCAATACAGAGGAATTGGACTTAGTCTCTTTGGGTACTGGGGTCAGCCCTTTCCTGGATCCCTACCTTTCTCCACAGCTGGGGCTGCTCCATGATGCCTCCCCTACTGGCTCAGCATGTCCTCAGTTCTCCATTTCAGGCCTGGGTCTAGGCAGGAGGTGCTGAGGGCACTCTCAGGCTGTGCACCCAGTCCTCCTCAGCTGCCCATCTGATTGCTGAGTAGGGCACTAGCCTGGTTCTGAGCTCTGCTCCTCTCTGCTGAGTTCTGCCTACTGCTCGGCCCAGGACTTCCACCCTCAATAGCAAAGACTCCAGCTTTCTCCAGACAGACATCTGGGTGCTGGAAGTCAGCTCTGCAGCTTGCCTGTACCTGGGCTTCGCATTCTTACTGAGATTCCACAACTTCTGAGAACCTTCCTCCTACCCCGACCCCTGCCCCCTGCTCAGCACTTGCTCTGCTTGGTAAAAGAAGCCACACCCCTGGAACTCAATGGCTGCCAAACAGACTGCTCCTAAGTCCTGGTCTGGCTTAGGTGCCACTCTTTCAGTGGCTCTGGTGCCACATCCTGGCCCTTGCTCAATATCTAGAATTGCTGTGTGCGGCACCCTGATTCTGGGATGGTGGGAGAGCTCCTGTGAACATTGGCTACGAGGCATGAGTCTGCCTCATCTGGTTTTCCCATCTGCTCCTGCTTGCAAGAACCCCATTCTTCAGGTCCAGTGGTAGAAGACATCAGATCAGTAACCCAGGCCATAGCTGCTACTTCTTCTTTCCCAAAGGAGAGACAACCCTGTGGCACCAACAAAGAATCAATTAAATGATGGCTTAGCTTAGATATCTTCAATAGACAAGAAAGAAAACTTCTCCATGCAGTAAAAGTATGTTGTAACTTTGCTAACCTATTCATCCCTGCATCCATCTATCTATCCACGCATCCATCCATCCATTCATTCAGTAACACTTGAAATGATACTTCAATGACTTAAAAATTCCTGTCTTCACAGAACTTAGAGTCTAATAGGTGTGTAGAGAGGCAAGAAAGGACAATCATAAGATATTAGAAATATGTACACAGGTAAAAAATGCCATTGAATAGAATGGAGCAGGGTAAAAATTATAAGAGGTGCTGGAGTAGAAGATGGGTTATATGTTCAAATAGGATGTCCGATGCAGGCCCTATAGAAAAGGTAATGTCTGAACATGGACTTGAGGGAAAAGAGGAAGTTAGCCATAAGTGTATTTGGGAGAAGAGTGTTCTAGGAAAAGGGAACAGCCAGAGCAGAGGCCCTGAGGTAGAAGTATGTCTGGCGTGTTTAAGGAACAGCAAGGAGGCCAGAGTGACAGAGTGAAGACAGAAATGGGACAGGTAGAAGAAGGTGAGGACAGTTAATAACAGAGAACAGCAGATTATTTAGAGCATTTAGGCACTAAAAAGTCAGACTTTGACTTTTTCCTGTCCCTACTTGAGTAAATTGATAAAGGCCAGTCTCTTTCATTAGTTAAGCCAGAGTTCAAGAAATTCAGCACGTATTTCTTTAGTTTCTGTGCCAAGCCCTGAGGCGACATCAATGATTAAGGCAATCTCTGCCATCATGAAGCTCATGTTTGAAATCCAGTACCTGTGGCGGCAGGTGCAGAGGAGAGAGCACACCTGCCTAGGGGTTAGGGAACCTGAGTTCTGCCATCCAATTTTATGTTGACCAGCCAGTAATCTTCAGCTTCCTGTACTGCTGCTATTTGTCTATGCCTGGTCACTGCCTTGGTGCTATGGTGACACAATAAAATAAGAAATGTGGAGATTCTGAAAACTGGAGTTGCATATTGACAAGAAGTTGACTAGGGAATCCAGTTAAGATGGTCCTTGTCCTAGGCCCCTTTCCTTAGGCAGAAGCCTCAGGCTGTGTTGTCATTTTTTGCTTTCTCTGTGACCTCTTGCCACTCACTTTTCCTGGTGAGAGCCAGTGATGTTATTTGTTCAAGTTGATGTGAATTTCCAGCACGAAAAACACATCCAAGACCATCTGCTTTGCGAAGGGAATTTACCCATTCCTTCTAGTTCATGCTTTCCTGATCAGATAAATCTGAATTTTTTTTTTTTACTTGATATAGAATTTATTTATTTATTTTTTTTTTCATTTTTCTTTTATTATTCATATGTGCATACAAGGCTTGGTTCATTTCTCCCCCCTGCCCCCACCCCCTCCCTTACCACCCACTCCACCCCCTCCCGCTCCCCCCCTCAATACCCAGCAGAAACTATTTTGCCCTTATCTCTAATTTTGTTGTAGAGAGAGTATAAGCAATAATAGGAAGGAACAAGGGGTTTTGCTGGTTGAGATAAGGATAGCTATACAGGGCATTGACTCACATTGATTTCCTGTGCGCGTGGGTGCAAGATCCCAACCAACAGTAACAAAGACAGGCCCACCAGTTGCCAAGCATCATGAGTTTTATAATGCATTCAGACAGTGTGAGGATATTAAGAGGGAGACACATATCTCATTTCACCACAAAGCCCATCCTGCAGTGGGACATGGAAGTGCTGGGTGCTTCAAGGTTAGCTTAAACTGAAGAGAGGAACTCAGTTGGAATAAAGATGTGCCTGGGCTCCCAGCTGTAATGGCACAATCTGACAGCTCAGCTCTGTTTTGAATGGAACTGAGCACTCACTGATGGCCAAAGCCAGCAGGTAACTAAAATAATTAAGCTAGTGCAGACAGTGATGGAAGCGGAGAAGGGTAGAGTGGGATGGGTCCTGTGGAAATCATCTTGAACATCCTTCTTTATTTCACAGGTGAGGATACCTTGCATGGCCTGCCGGTTACATTGTGACTTGGTGATAATTATGAGACTGAAGTTCAAGTTCCCTCACTCTCACGCCAATGTCATTTTCACTATGGGCACATTTGCCTCCTCTTTCAGTGTTTTAAATGTCCTTCCCTATCCTTTTTTCATGACAATGGCCATTTGAACTCAGGACTAGCAAGGTGGAAACTTGGAGATTTTTTGGGTCCAGTCATAGGCATAGACTATTGGTCACAGAGGAGGAGACATTGGGTGAGGAATCCTAGGTCTGAAGACGGGCTCTGTACTTATTTCCATTCATTTTTCTGTTTTCCCAACTGCAAAACATAAAGGGTGCCATGACAAAGGGTGCTGAAGGACTTTGACAACTGAGACTAAGCATGTAGCTTTTATAACCATTATTTTGCATCTCTCTTTCCCAGATCCCAGCATTTCTGAGGACATGTTTCTGAAGTAGGGATGAGGTCTCTGAACAAGAGAAACTGGTTCTCCCTACAAGGGCCCATTGTGGAACCCTCGTGTGGCCAGAGGACACAGGACTTTTCACTATCAGTGCCTCCCCAAACCCCAACTCCCTGTCACACCCCCAGATAGATGGCCTTGCACTCTCTGCCCTCAAGTTTGTCCCCACGTTTGCAAAAGTCTCTTCACCACTCAGTGAACAGTACTTTGAAGCAGGACCATGCTCAACTCCCTCAGACAGGTTAGTTACTCCATTAATCTGTGTAGAAATAATAAAAATGATCTCTAGAGCCAGGCAAAGTGGAGGTAAACCCAAGCTCTGCTACTTACTAGATCGCAGCCTTGCACAGGTCATCTGGCTTCTCTGTGCCTCTGTTTCCTTATTTACAGAAGGGAGATAATAAAAGAATCTATGTCATAGGGTTATCCTGAGGGGTGAGTTAGTGTAAGTTAAAGCATTTAGAACAATATCTGACTCATAAGTGTTACATAAATATTTTCTGTTACTATTATTGCCTGTATATTCATACTTAATATATAGTATGCAATGATATCATGAATTGCATATCTGCCTCCCTTACTAAGACCACTAGAGCCAGAGTGGAGTCTTATTTTCCTGTTTTCTCAATGCTTAACACTATGTCAGGAACATAGTAAGTGTTCAATAAACATTTGTTGGATAGATAACCTACATGGTCATGTCTATGACATCTTGATTCATGTCATTTTTTTTCTCAGTAAACTTCATAGGATAGGCAGCCTATTAACTACACCTCTGTGGCCTTCATGTGACTTGTCTTGTGGTTTAAAAAATACTGAGGTCTTATTTTTGTTCAAATAACAAAAGAAAGTTGTCCTAGGATTTTAACCAATAGAACTACAATGTGAAAACAAGTGAATCTCAGCTGGTAATAAATCTTTCCACTTGGAGTTGTGGTCCAGTCACACTGCTCTCAACATAGTTTCAAGAACAGAGTCCAGGCTGGGTTCTATTAGAAAAGTAATTTAAAAAAAAGAAGACTCCCCCAAGTTGTTGAGATCATATGCTGTGATTGGGTACAAATGACTTGGAAAAGCGAGCAGAACCCCTGGAGAGAAACAGAAAGGCAAAGGATATGCAGCATGAGGGTGAGGTTGGAGTGGGGTTGGGGTTGTAATTTCCTGAAAGAATGGGTTTTAAGCCTCTAGTTCACTTCCTGCTCTAAACCTCACTGCCCTGCACTACATCCTGAAACTGTCTATCTGCCAGCTTGGGTTTACAGTAAAAAGCACTGTGGAGGAAACCGCCATTTTCCTATTGCATTCTTAATTTCCTATTTCCAATTACATTCTTAAACACAACAAAATATAAGCCCTCTAAGGGATTGTAGGGTTAAAATTCAATAACATTTTCTCTTACTGAAATGTAACAAATGGTCACAGTGGACAATTGAGGCAGTGTTGTAAATATACAGGTTTATGACTATAACATGCATGTGTGTGGTTATATTAATATTTAAGCAATTTAAATTACAAATGGATAATCAGAAATATCAACATACTCCCTCATCTATCTTCTAATATGATTTTCAGGCCAATAGATACACAATAGGATCATCGGATGATCCAAGCAAGTATGGTAAATTGTTTATAGAGATGGCTGCCAGCAATTCCTCCCCTCCCTAGATATGCATGGTGGGTTTCCCCTAAGAAGTGGAGTCTATTTCTTTGTCCTTGAACCTAGTGACTTTATGATTTGCTTTAGGCAAGACAATTCTGCTTGTAAGAGACCCTTAAGAAGTCTGACTGCTTCTACTTTCACTCTCTTTATAGCCTTGAAACATCTTAACTGATTTATTGGGTGGGGGCCTATTCACTCTCCACCATTCCAGGCTGCCCATGCCAAGGTAACGGACAGGGGAGTGAGAAGCTATTTTGGATCCTCCAGGGTTAATCAACAGTCTTTGTCTCACCACCCCTTGGAAAAGAGATGAGTGGTGTCTAGAAAGTTTTGTCCAGATTGGACCATCATAAGTGTAAGGCTGTTTTTTGAACTACTACAACTTGGAATGTTTTGTTATACAGCAATGCATATCCAAAACGAAGGATAGTACTATTCTGAATCATGTCTGAAATCTCTCCCTGTGTGGTCTCCTTCTTGGACTCAGTCAGGTTAGGAAAAATCTCCAGTGCCTCTGTTTCCCCATAGCTCATAGCAAACACTGCTAGCTGATCACAGCTCTTTCCCGTCCTGCCAAAATCCTGCTGCAAAGCTCACTGCAGAGCTCTTGTAAACCACTGCTAAGCCATTGACGTAGGTACTTTGTCATTCTAGGGTTAGCTATCATGCTTTTGGGGTGGCTGACAATGGAAGGAAAAGGGGGTGATGATGTACCCTAGTAATCCTACGTTAGCACCTCCTAGAATCATGGCAAGCACAAGATAATCAACTTTAGAGATCATCCAACCAGTGCTTCTGAACCCTGGATGCTGATCAAAAATCACCTGGGCTACTTTAAAAATTGGACTGATGTCTGGGCCTCACCCCTGGAGATCTAGATTTAATTGGGCCTTTGTCGTGAAGGCATTTGACTTCCCAAATTGGAACCTGAAGATGTGGCTTGCAACTGGCTGAGCCCTTCTGGAGAGGTTAATTTACTTGAGATTTTGGGGGGATTTTTGGACATCAGGGGCAAGCTGTCCAAGGACTCTGCACCCCACAAGTGATAGGAGTTTCCTAAAGGGCAAACAAAGATTCAGGTAAGGGAAAAGGAGGAGACAGGATCCAGGATAACCAGCCCCTAGTTCAGAAGATGGCCATTCCTTCCTTTCTGTCAGAAAAAATCTAGTTGACTGGGGAGGGCGATTTCTGGTGTCTGGCTCCAGATGTGAGTGGAAGGTATGCTCCATGTTTTGAGGGTTTTGCTGTGGAGAATTTCTTAAACCTCAGACCTGACTGTCAAAAAGAACTGAGATGAGGTATGAAGCGCGGGAAAGATGTGTTTGACACAATAGGGTCGGAAGTTCAAGGCCCCTTTCCTTTTGTCAAGCTTAGCAGGAATGCTAAAATGCAACGAGGGCACTGGAAACCTTACGACAGTAAAATTTTAAGGCTTCACTTTTGGTAAAATATGACTTGCTGTCAGGTATATGAGTTGGTAGCTTTGATGCAAATATATAATAAATCTCACCTCTTTGCCAAAATCCAAAGAGAGTTTCTGCATATAAATAAAAGCACAAATGTGATAAAATGGCTTTTGATCACCTCACATGAAAGGTGTTAGGA
Source organism: Castor canadensis (assembly GCF_047511655.1). Lineage (NCBI taxonomy): Eukaryota > Metazoa > Chordata > Mammalia > Rodentia > Castoridae > Castor > Castor canadensis. The sequence continues at coordinate 38,943,288 of NC_133397.1, read as the reverse complement.
ATTTTCAAACTGTTAACTGTAATTAAAGTACTGTGGAATGAAGAAAAGGCTCTTATAAGAATATCTCTTCTCCCATAACTTTTTATTTACTTATTTTTAAAAGGCATTTCTGGAGAAAAGCACTCATACCCACCATGGTATTATTTTGACTTTACTTTATAATTTGAAGAAAAGTCACAGCTTTTAGTGCCAACAAGAAAATTGTCTTGCAGTTGAAAACACTGTACACCATGAATGGCATTAGTTATTTGCTAAAAGGAACAAAGTTTCTCCTCACAGTCTCCACAGAAGTGGACGATGTGGAAAGTGCTCATTCTTAGCAGTAAGGGTGTTGACTGAAGACCATTATTCCTTCTTTTCCAGGGTCTGATTTTTGGTCTTCTATCTATTGGAAATAATTTTCCCCTGACTTGTTCTATCAGTCTTTTAAAAATTATCCTTTGTATTTTCTATTTAGACAAATCACAATTTTTGTTCCACAATCATAGGTTAAACTGATAAAAGGGATCATGACTTGAGCACATCCCCCCATATCCTTGCACACACACGCTGGAGTGTCACAATGGCTGCCTCATGGGTCACCATGGTGCTATTCCACCTGTTTTCACTCATCACATGTCTCAAATTTAATAGTCACGAAGCTCCACTCTCCATCTGCCACTACTCCACTCAAAATCATTAAGGGACTCCTTTTTCATCCTGAATAAAAATCAAATTCTTCAGGCTTGTGTTCAAGTCCCTCTATGTTCTGCTCTAACTTTAGCTCTTACACTCACCTTGTTTTGAAAGCTTGGATCCAGCCCTAGTGACTTAGTCCCCCTGTTCCCATGTATGGCAACTTGACTTTCATCCCAGTAGAGACATCCTCCTCTTTCCAGTATGATTCCTGTAAGGTCCCCGTCACTCCTCCTCTTTCCAGTATGATTCCTGTAAGGTCCCCGTCACTCCTCCTTTCCAGTATGATTCCTGTAAGGTCCCCGTCACTCCTCCTTTTCTGGGAACCATTCCCCTGCTATTCCATTCAGTTCTCCTGAGCCTTACTGGGGATTTCGTGATATTTAGTGTGTCCTGACTTATATTTTTATTTCTTTTATATGTATGTGGTTATTTCCTTTCTAGATGGTAAGATTTCATTCATTTATCCAACAAATATTTATTATGGACTAACCACATGTGAGGCCCTGGGTTCCATGTGAGATACGCAGTGAACAAAACAGACAGGGCTCCTGCCCTACAAAGCTTGCAGTCTACAGAGGGACAATAACCATTCAGCATATGCTATTTAGGGGGAAGTACTGGTGCTATAAGAGAACATAAGAGGACTATTTAACTGTACTCAGGGGGCCAGAGAGGCCTCCTAGAAAAATCAATGCCTTAAGTGGGACTTAAAGGATGGGTAGGAATTAGCCAGGCAAAGATGTTGGGGAGACTGCTTCAGGAGAGAGAACAGCACATACAAGCCTTGGTGCACTGGAATCAGTCAGAGATCAGGATGGCTGGGGCAGAGAGGAGCTGAGGAGAAGTGTTGGGGGTAAGCAGAGGCCTAGCCCCAACCCTTGCGCTCATTCTGTCAATGAATTCTTTTTAAGCATTATATATTTATATATAATAGTTTATATACTTATATAATATTATTCATATAATATTTTTGAGACATAGCCTCACTATGTAACTCAGGCTAACCTGGAACTCTCCATCCTTCTGTTTCAGCAGGAATGTGCCACTATGCCTGGCCTAAGCACTATATTCTTCTGGATGTATTTTATTCCCCTACAGGAAATGAGACCAACAATAGGGATTTCTCAGATTCTCATACAACATGAGATCCAGCAATAGGTGATTTCATGGTTGATTCATTCAGCAGTTCAATCATGCCAGGACCATGAGTCAGTTTATCCAGGTTCCCTTGGTTTTCCCTTTATGGTCACAGTTTGCATTACAGCTTCAACATTATATCCCCACATGACAGGAAGGTGGAAAGGGTGGAAGGGATGAGGGGCTCATCTATTCACCCACCCCCCTTTTTTTTAATCATGTGGGTTAATCTTTCCCGGACTCCTCCCTGCAGTCTTCATTCTGTATGTCATTGGTGTGAAATCAGTCACATGCTTACTTTTAAGCCAACCACTGGCAAAGGGGAATCAGATTTCTGTGATTAACTAAAACCAACTATGATTCATCTTCTGAAACTAGAGGAAGGCCCTCTCTTCCTTAAAGGCATCATCACTCCATACTTGAACAATTAGAGGTTTTTGTTTTTTGTTTGTGCAAGCAATTGAGAAGACATTATGCTGGGGAGACCACCAACAGTATCTGCCATAAGGCATCTCCTGAATAAATTGGCTCAAATCCCATAGCAAAGGCCTAAGAGAGGGAAAGACATGTTCATTTCTAGGCATCAAAACTGTTTTCCTTCATTTCCTCATATATACATATGTGATATCTAGTTTTCAATAAAAAATTGTGAAGCATACAAAAAGCAAGGAAAAACTACAAGAGACAAAATAATCAAGAGAATCAGACTCAGATATAATACAGATGTTGGAGTAATAGAATTTAAAATATGTTATAAGCTGTAATAGAAAATATGAACAATGTAAAATAGAAGATCAGTTATTGAAGTAGAGAAATGGAAATGACAAGAAAAATGAAATGGAAATGATAGAAAGGAAAGACATGGCAACAGAGATGAAAAATGCTTTCAATGGGCTCATTAGTAAACTTGATACAACGAATGAAAGAATAAAAGAGGGCTGAGACCTGGCTCAAGTAGTAGAGTGCCAACCCAGCAAGCACAAGGCCCTGAATCCCAACCTCAGTACTGGGGAAAAAAAAGAATAAATGAATGAACATAAATAAATAGAAATGATCCAAGTTGAAGCATAAAAAGAAAAGAGTGCAAAAAAGAAAAAGAAAACCAGGAAAGAGCATGCAAAATCTAAGGGATAGTATCAAATAGTCTAACATGCCTATAAAGTATAATCCCAGCAGAAGATGACAGACAAAATGTTTCAATAAATAACAGATGAGCATTTTCCAAAGTTAATATCAAACCTTATAGCATGGACCCGAGAAGCCAAGGAGAATATCAAGCAGAATAAATACAAAAACAAAACAACCTAGGCATACCATATTTAAACTGTTGAAAACCAAAGAATGAGAAAAGCTTGAAGGCATTAAATACAGAGGAGCAAAGATAAAGTTTATAGCAGACTTCTTGTCAGAGAGTATGTAATCCAGAAGATGACAGTATTAAACTATAATTTTATACTCCACAAAAATATCTTTCAGAAATGAAAGAAGAAATAAAGGCTTTCTCAGACAAACAGAAGTATTGTTGAACACAAATGAAAAACAACACCTTATTATTATTTGAGCTATTATTAGTGAAAAGTGAGGCTAACTTTTTTTGGCCTTTTTCTTTTTTATGTTTCATACTAACTTGTAGTATATATAAATTGTCAAGCATATCTTTCATCTGTTTTTCTATAGAGCCACTTCTCTTTTTCTTGAAGGAATTTCTTCTATATTTTGAATACCAATTGTTTGTTAAAAATTAAGTGAATCTCTTTTCTTTTGATGTGTTTATGGTGATTGACGATATTTTACAGTTTGACAAAATGAAATTTAACCACATTTTTCTTTGCAGATTTTGCAAAAGCTTTCCCTGTGTCACATTCTTTAACATTCATTCTGATATTTTATAGTTTTGCATTGTGTTGAGATCTTTAATCCTTTGGAACTTGTATTTTTGGATAGTTAGAAGTAATGGTGTCAATTAATTTTTCCAAACGGACAATAAATTGCTCAAAATTCTGTTCTTTGAATAGTCAGTTTATCCTTTTCCTCATTGATTTGAAATGTTACATTTATCATATAATACATTCTCATTACTCCACTTCTGGATTCCCTTTTATGTTCAATTGGGTTATTTTTAAGTCCTTGTACCAATATTACACTGTTTTGTTTCCTGTTACTTCAGACTGTTTTGATATTGTGATAGATGACGTCTGGGCTTATCCTGCTCACTCCTCCTAGTAGGTAAATGACATGATACTTGCCTAAATTTTTGATAAGGGAGTTCTAAATGAGAGGGCATGTTCTTCTACATTTCCGAAGTGTCTGGCAGAGGATGGGCTTGAGATGAATGGTGATGATAGCCAGGCATCCCACAGAGCCTGTCGTATGGTCTTAGAGTAATCAGACATGTGTGATGCCTGCTTATTATCACTTTATTTGTGTTTAGTGCTGCAATATAGACAAAATTGAACTTGATAACAGGTCTGGGTAATGTGGTTTTCCAAAAGTAGTTTTGTAAAACCATCTGCAGTTTGGAGGTATTATGACTGGGGGCCTTCATGCTCCAGAAAACTGTTCAGGACTTCTTATCACCTGTGGGTTTCTTCCAGCAGGCCAGTCATAGCCAGCACTCAAGCCTGTCTTTCTTGGTGGAGTTTGTGAAGACCAAGAAGCTGTGCTCTCCTGCTTGGTGTGACATGATGTTCTTCAAGGTCATGGAATAACATGCAATTTGTGCCCTCTGTGTCTTTGTGTCCTCACTCAACCTCAAGCCAGCCTTTCCAGGTCTACTTCAGAAATTCAAAACAGTGTATTCTCTCTTTTAGAACCTCTTCTTCAAAATGTCCTTGGATATTATTTCACATTTCTCTTCTAGAGGAATTTTTGAATCAGTTTATAAGGTCTTTGAAAAGTCCAGCTGGGAATTGAATTGTGATTTCACTGAATTTATAGAATGATTTGAGGAGAATGAATATTTTATAATGCTAAGTCTTTTTAACCAGACACATGAACATTTTTCCACTTATTTGAGTTTTCCTTTATGTTTTTGAATAAAAATTTTATCAGTTTTTTTTTTAGCTAGATCATGCACATTTTGGAGTATTTTGTAGCTTTAAGGTTTTCGTGAATGGATCTTTTTTCCATGACATTTTGTAGTAGCTATTGTAGAATAGAGGTAAGATGTAGTTTTCATGTAATTTTTTTCTTACTTGTGGTAATAGTGCTTTTAGTTTACTTGTAAATACCTAAATATGGCGGTAAGTGTTTGATTTGTTACTATTGTATTTGACCTCCTAACTGAATAACCTCCGTGATCCTAATAGCTTAGATTTTCTAGATTCTATCGTATGCAAATACTGACAGTTCTTTTTTTCTTCTCTTGGAGTTTTTGTATCTTATTTCTTTTCTCATCATTCAGTCGTGTGGGGCTTCCAGATCAATATAGATTGTGGGGAGTATCCTTATCTTGTTCCCAACATCAGAAGGAATAATTCTCTTATTTTATCCTTAAGTATGATATATGCTCAAGTTTCTAGCTGGAATTCTTTATTAACAAAAACTTTTTTCTTCTATTTACAGCTTAGTAGGGGCTTATTAGAAATGGGTATTACACTTCATGAAATAATTTTTCTGCTTCTGTTGAGATAATTATACACTTTTTCTTTTAGTAAACTAATTTAACATTTTTGAAATGGTGAGCCAGCAAGACATCCTAGGGAATACATTCTATTTAATTTTTTCCTACTTGTGGTAATAGTGCTTTTAGTTTACTTGTAAATACCTAAATATGGTGGTAAGTGTTTGATTTGCCTGAAAACTGTTTTACAGGCTTCCTCTGCCTCCATTGTTCGGTTATTTTGCTTCTGCAGGTAGAATCTGTGAGCATTCTATTCAAAAGTCTTATTGAAGATTATAAAAGGGAACCTAAGATATTTGGAATTCATACTTAACTTTTTAAAGTTGACATCATAGAGGGCAACCAGAGCATGCCAACTGGTGATCGGTGCCTGTCAGAGGCACAATCCTGTCTTTTTTGTTTGTAATGACTGAGGGGTTGGTAGCGATATGACCCATGATCCACAATTGTATTATATTAAGATATTATATTATCATTACATTAAAAAATCATAGAAAAGTACAAACAATTACATAAAAGTAGAGAGGATGTACTGCCATGGCATCAGACAGTCAATAATCTAGGATACAGACAAGAGGCTAATGAACTTTCAGTTTCCATGGCAACCTGAAGACGGCTTCCCCACGATGCTAATGAAGCTTAGCAGGCTTCCCACTTGCACAGCCCCTTCCAAGGCTCTGCTCCTCATTTTCTATTTGTAATTTTATATTCTTTTCTTTAAAGAGAGATCTCAAGTTTTATAAACTTTAGACCCCACAAAACCTGGTTGTACCCCTCATGACAACCCCAAAGATGGCTTGTGTACCAGCTTCCAAGCCTGGACCGAGGACCTGAAAGCCCTTTCCTGGCAACCCTGATAATTCTCTCAGTTTAGCAATTAGAGTGGGTGGCAGATTAAATTTCCCTGTTGCTTCCCAGCTGGGCTGGGAGAACTGTGGCCTGACATAGAAGCCGGTGGGTGTCACATAGAATGAGTACTCAGCTATCTCACACTTTTCTCTCCGTGGGAGCACGTGACCAAATTCATTATTAACGCTGAGCTGATCTGGTTACCTTGATTGACACTAAGTGATTTCAGCCTGGGCTATATTTGTCTTCATAGGGAAAATGAGTGCCATGGAGCTGAAAGGTTATTTCCCTCTTCAAATGAGTTTGGGACTGTCACTGCAGAGTTACGCACCCTGACATCAAAATCAGACCCATGGGCTTTGAAAGACAGAAATGACATCATGGGCAAAAAATGGTGTCAGCTCAGTTTTGTTTTTTCATTCTCTTTCTGAACTCTGACAGAGAAGCAGTTTGTCTAGAATTTGCAAGGCTTCCAGACAAGGAAAAGAAAAATTAGTAGTGGCTGTACTTGTTTGCACACATAAAAGATAGTTTCCAGGACATATTTCTCTGCCTTTATGGTCTCTCTTTGTTACTATTAAGCTTAATTAATTATTGTTTTTTTGTAATGAAAATGATAGCAAAGTTTATTAGGAAAAGAATACACTTTCAATAGACTAAAAGTGAGTTGTTTCTAGGGTGAGAATGACAATATTATAGCAAAGTTTATTAGAATGGAAACACTCAAGAGTGAAAGTGGGTCATCTCAGAAAGAGTTTGAGAATGACCTAATTATTTTTATTTGTTAAGGATTTGGTGACTAATTAATAAGCCTAATGAATCATTTAAGCCACTGTTGAATACATTTTTAAGCTTTTAGTGAGAGCTAAAACATTACTTAATATAATACTTATTTTTTATAGTACCAAAAAATATTATCTATAAGAAACTCTATCTTTAACTCTGAATACACTTTTGCCTGGTTGTTAAGCACATTAAGCCTGTGAATGACCTAATCTTATGTTCACAATGCTAAGCTGTGTGAATTTTGAGTGTGTGGAGGAAATACCAGACCTAGTAACAGACAAAAAGCGAATAATGCCAGTCCGTAAACCTTAATAGAAGGTTTAAATTAGATGGAAGGAGAATTTTTAGCTTGAAGGTATTAAATAGAGTTATCGTGGCTTAAAGCAAACTATTGCCCTATATCCTAGGATTTAATTATTTTGTATGAAGTAAACAGTTAAATTTAATAATCAGTTGTTTTGACGGAGGGTTCTTTTGGACCTGAAGACAATAAAGAGAGAGAGAAGAGAAAGAGCGAGAGAGTGGCTGGGCAGCTCATTGATAGTATATATACTTAGCATACGTGAGGCCCTGGGTTCAATTCCTAACACCCCACCACTACCAGAAAAGGAAAGAAAGCTCTTGTCATTGGTCTTGTCATAATATATGCATCTGGTTCTCTCTTTACTGCTGGGGGAGAGAGGAAGACCCTCTTGTAGAGTCTGCAAAGTGGGTGAGTTTTGAGGCAGACAGGCAATGACTACCAACAACTACCAGTCTGTAGAAGTAATTGTTCCACCAGCGGAGTCAGGGGAGGGGGAGGGAGAGCTACCGTTCAGCTTCAAATCATAAAGTCTTCACTGCCAATTCTGTTCCGCCCTCCTGGAAATCTCCTCTCCAAGGGCATGACAATGGGACAGGCTGGCTTCCCATTAGGCAGAGAACAGGGAGAGACAGAGAGCTCTCATGGAAACATGGTTCCTTTTACAGAGGCAAATAAAAATGCATGTAAACAAGCATTTTTTATTTGAACATTAAATTTTATTGGTACAGAGCATGTGTTTTGTTATACTGGTGACTAATGCCTTTAAAAATGAGATTTTGAATGCCATACTGGTTATGTAACTGAGATAAAGAGCTTTTGGAACATGGTTCTGGTGAGGACCCATCCCTACAGTAATAGCCCACTAGTAACAAGACAATTTGAGGTGCCAAAAATGTTTTATTCAGTATCTTCTATTAAGTGGGGAAAGGACAAAAGGAGAATAATTTATTCAAAAACATCTAGGAAAATGAATTTATTTATGAGAGAAAGAAGAAGAAAAATCTGAGAATGAAAGTTAATAAAAATACTAAAACTTGCTTATTACAAAAGAGAAAAATTGTCTTTATCTGAACACTGACGGTCTTACAGGTCTTGATGATGGCCCACAATTCTGATTTGCTTTTTGTCTGAAAGTGCTTTCTCAGCTGCAAATGAATTCCTGGATGCTAGCTGGGATGACAGCAATAGTATTCATGGGAGATCATGGAAAACTAGGAAAAGTAAAAGCAAAGTAAAATATTTTGTAAAAAACAAACAACTAAGGAATTACTGATCTGATGAATGTATTGCAAACAAATATTTTCCCAGGGTGGTGACTTTCTTGTACCAGAATGTATATGAATAGTGGAAGCCCTGGTCCCATTCACCTGGAGTTTCAGGGTTGACCTTATTGGGCTGCTGTGGGACCCCAGACCTGGCTTTCCTACAGATGTGGATCAGCCCGGCCCTTGGAAAATGTGGATCCAGAATACCAGGGAAAATCTTCCCATGTTTCGATTTCACAGGGGGTCCTAGGGTCTTTTGTCAGGGTATGTATATTGAAAGGGAAAAGGAATTTGATCTTATTAGTGAGATGCAAAACCAGCACTGATTTCATGGGAGTGGAGCTTTGGCTCATCCCCATATTTTTGAAGTTGAAGTCATTCAGGGCAATGTCAGTCTCTTCAAATTGTCCCTGATTCTGAGCTGAGGTGACCATGGGCCTGATCTGTATTCCGGCCTGAAATAAGACCCCTCAATTTATTGTTCAGCAGGAAAGCTCATGGAAGTTAAAAATTGACAACCTCAAAATTAAATTTGTGTTCTGTGACCTGCTAGCTCTGTAACTTTGAGCATGCTTACCTCAGTTTCCTCACTTATAATGAAATGATACTTAGGGGAAATGATGCTTTCTTTTCCTAAGATTGTGAGGACAGAATGAACTAATATATGGAAACCATCCGGCACATAGAAACCTAATAAATCCTTGTCATTGTTCCTCCATGCCCCTTTTGGTAAACTCTTGATAAATCAAAACTTTCTAAGAACTATGGGCTCTTGATGGTTCTCATTAACTTAGAAAAGATTTTCTAGAATATTTTTGTGTGTGATGAAGGTGATGTTTTGATTTGACATAGTTCTCAAGTTCTCCACAGCCCTTCCCAGTCTGAATATCACCTTTGGGGAGGACAAGCCCAGATGGGGAAGTTTCTGAGGTAGCATGCTCTATTCCTTCATTTGCCACTCCTTTCTCTTCTCTCCACACCTGTTCTTAACCCAAGAGGGATATTGTGGAAATGGTTGTGTTAATTGCAGTTTCAGGCATGGTGGGACCAAAGGAAAATTGTTGGGGGAAGATGCTTTTGAGAAGTAGAATGTTCTCTGAATCCCACAAATGATACCATGCAAGCGTCTGCCTGTTCCACCTGAACACTAGGTAGGCTCTAGATAAAGGCTTATGGCTCTACCAAGGATTACTAGAGATACTGTCAGTGATTACAATTGGGGATCTTGACCTGATCAATTCAAGGTCATTCATTAATGCAACATACATTTACTGAGCACCTATCCCTATTGTTCCACAGTAACCACAGCGAGGGAAACACTTAGAACAAGGCACTGCTGTGCAGGGCTCCATGGATGAGTGTGTTCGCGCACTGCTGGGGAGAACGTCGGAACTTTCATTGGCTTCCCAGTGCATCAGGAACCACCTGCTGCTTGGGAGCTGAATGTTCTTCCTCTACTGCACTAGGGCCACCCAGAGTCTTGGCTCTCAGAGTCCCTGCTGGGCCTCTGAATAGACAAAATACCTTGACAGTGAGTGTATCCACCTTTCTCTGGAACCCTATGTTCAGTGACTGAGTGCCAGGTGACGGTCACTGGAAGTCCTTCCAATCACTGCACCCTGGACCATCACCTGGTCACAGGGCAGCCTGCATTCAGCTAAAAATAACTCATTTCCCACTAAATGAAACTAAGCCCCATTTGGGGCCAAGAAGTAGAAAGAGCATTGAACATGGCTATGGAGGAGGTGCTATAGGTTGTGCTTGGTCACCTTGGCAGGCCATTCAAGCCTTGGCTTTCCCTGTTGGGATGGGGAATGCTGGCTGCAAGGCCACGTCTTTCTTTCTCACGAAATGCACCCTGCACAGTGCCTGATACCCTTGAGGTGCTCCATTCATGTTCATAGAGCTGAAGTAAGGTGAGGTTGGCAATCTTTGCCCCAGCTTGGAGGGGGTGGGGAGGGTGGGAGTCAGACCATATAAATAATCATGAGAGATATTGCTGGGCAAGGGCTCAGAGGCTGCAGCTCAGAAGGTGGCAAATGATCTTCTGCCCAAGGGGCAGGTAGGTGGATGGGGAATCAGAGAAGTCTTCCTGGAGGAGGAGCTATACAGGCTGGACTTAAAGGGATGGTAGAAGGCAGATGTAGGGGGACATGAATGAAGGCCATGCAGAGGGAAGTGGCCTGCACAGAGACAACAGGGAAGGAGGGTGTGGAGCCCAGGCAAGCAGTTTGGTTAGGCTGAAGTCATCAGTACCTAAAGAGAGCCACTGGAATGGATAAGAAAGTCAGCGGATGGCTACGGCTCTGTGCCCACCTTGACCAAGGAAAGGAGTCTAAGCAATGGGCCTGGCTTAGAGCTATGGCCAGAGGCAGGTCTTGTGGCTTCCTTGCAGAGGCCTCACACCAGGAGTGACCCATAAGCTCAGTGCTGTGTCACCGTTAGGCGTCCCATTGCCAGAATGTCCTCAGGCTGGAAGGAAGGGGCTGTCTGTTGGTTCCCTGTCCTCACAGAGATCAGCATCAAGGCCCGTAGGGAGCAGATCTGTAATTACTGAGGCAGCGGAAATACTTTTCCCAGGGGATCACATTTCAGCTCATGATGCGGTCACTTACAAGCCCCGTTCATTTCTGGTAATGAGATGAGGCAGAGCAGTGTTACTGAATTTGAGATAGGATTTTTTCTCTCCCTCTCTTCCCATTCCACCCTTCTCACTTCATTTCCCCAAATTTCAGCTCATCTGTCTTCATCTGATCTCAGGCATTTTTAAGGTTACAGTTCCTTACCACAGAGGAACACTGGCAGGAAGGTGGGGGGGTGATAGTGAATTCTGATGCCCCCTCTTAGCCTCTGTATGGGAGTGGTCTCATCCAAGAGGTTCGGTGCTTCAGTCTTCCTTCTCTCTCTCTCCAGAGTGCTTATCTAGACTTGGGGAACAAGCAGTATATGCAGTGGATGGATGGATGATGGATGGTGGTGCATGTGTGTGAGAGACTGAGAGAGAGACTGAATGAAGCCCAGGCCCCTCCATCCACTTCCCTGAGGAATCCAGGCATCGTCAGTGAAGGCAAAGGGCTCTGGATGGGCTTGTGGTCTGAAAGCCCTGAGGACCCTTTGTGTGTATGGACACTGCCTGTTGACATCTCAGTGCAGCAAGAGTGCACTCCTGAGGGTCTGCTGGGCTGTGGTGGTGAGGAGGGCAACTCTGGCAAAGCTGTGATGCAGACAGTGGCCCCCATCCTCCCCACTATCGTCCCCTCCTGGGTGCTTCTTCTGACTGGGCCACACAAGAGCTGGGCCCTCTGTGCCTGTATGAGCTGTACTGGTGGGAAAGGAACAGTATTTCAGGTGAAAGAAGGGCTAAGCTAAGGCTGAGAGCAACAGGAGCACATCGACAGCTACATATTTTCATCACCTCTGGGATGTGGAATATTCAGCAGTCATAAAATAAAACTGCAACATTGCTCTTCTAATGCATCCAGTGGAATAGAGACACCACAGCAATTTGATACCCTCTGCTACCTCTTAAAGACACAGAACAGAGTCCTTCTTTAGCCTTCAGAAATTTTACATTGCTCTTATTTCTTCTTCAGTCTGCATTTTCATTCCACTTCTCACAGAATTTTATCATAAGCATATGCTTATGTTTATTTCTCTGTAAGAAAAATGTATGTATGTAGGGAAACTAACCTTTCTAACCTGTGATCATAAGATCTAAGTGTTAAAATTTTATGGATTGCCCATTAAAATAATTTTTATTGTTTTAGTAAATAATAAAATGATCAAAATATCAAATATATAGTACAAATTTTAATAAATTGTAAAAATACAATGTTACTTAAAAGGCTTTCTTTTTCTAGTTAGCTTCCCTGCTTATGGATGAATATTACTTATCATTAGGATGAGACAGGGTTTAGCTTCAATTCTCTTCCTATTTTTGATTTTCTGAGAAACTCTGTTCACAAAATACTATGAGCAAGAAAGAGATTTGTTATAGCAATGATACTCTATTCTTTTAATTCTTTTTCAGTTGTATATAAAAATAGCATCAAAAATATTTTTTAATGAGCTGTCAGCTGATAATTCAATTGGGTCCTCTGTCAATTTGGTTGAATGTAAAGAACAGAGAATTGCATGAATGGGAAAAAATTATTCTTAGTCATTACACTCATTCAGATTTCAAATTTCTAGAAAGTATATCAAAAGGTATAACCATGACTTAATTATATATGATCATTTTTTCACATAAAAATGCCTTGCTTAAATTGATATAGTTAGAAAAATCAAAATATTATTAATGTATCTTGCAGATACAAAGTTTTTAAAATAAAAAGTTTATATATGTAAACACATAGTCCTAGAGTTGCAAATTAAGCTTATTCAATTTTTGGATTTTGTCTACCTTTTAACTAAATTAGTAAAGACAAAACTTACCATCAAACCAAAAGGCCAAATCAGACTGACACTCAGTCAGAAAAAGTCAGAGTCCATTTTTTAATTCCAGTAAACATATCAACATACATCCTAGGGACAGTCTTATTTATGAGGTCTCCCCCTGGTAGAATGAAACATAAGGGTCAGAGACTTGCTGTGAGTTTCACCTGTGGGAAAGAAGATGCTGCCATCTTTAGTATTTCTTCTGGCACTCTCTGCTTTGCTCTCAGGACATTCTTCCACAGGGAAGGTCGTGCTTTCACAGTAAGGAGCAGGGGAGAGAAGAGTTGAGATTGCTAAATGAAATATATCTTAAATTGTCCCTTTGTTTAATACCCTGGAGGTTTTAGTCTCTTGGGAACAATGCACCATAGTAATTAGGGCTCAGGATGGATTAGAGGAATTCCTTTCTTTTATAAAGTAGCACTGTGAAAGAGAAGTGAGAAAGGAGACCCACAGGAGCCTTGGCCGTGAGACATTCTCAGGTACATGTTTTAGGAAAAATAGTCATGGAAGTTGAAAATCTAGATTGGATTCCCTTAAAACAACCTGTATCCATGTAGTATATCTTTTGGAAAGTCTTGGGTTACCTCTGGCTATGTGTCATGTTTTGTTTTGAAGACTACTGACCTAGCCCAAAAAAGCAATATGGCTGAACATTCAGGAAGGCCACATTGGTCCTTAGCTGTCATGTCTGATGTCATTCACCAATCATTTATTGAGATCCAGACACTGAGTTAGATCCTATGAGGATAAGCATACTGTGTTCTAATCCACAAGTTGAAGGAGTGCAGGAAATATACCCAAAATATGCTGCTTTGAAATATTATTTTTTAGCTGAAGGCACTTGAAAATTAGCAAACGCCAGGATATGTCTACTTACTAATCTCTTAATTTATTAGGTCTGTGAAGCCGGTTGAATGACACCCCTGCCCAGTTCATGGCAATCCAAAAGCTCAGAATGTGACCTTATTTGGAAATAATATGTTTGCCAATGTAATTAGTTAAAAGATCTTGTGTTGAAATTGTCCTTGATTTAGGCTGGACCCTAAATCCAGTGACTGGTGTCCTTATAAAGAGAGCAGAGAATACACGCATTGAGCAGAAGGCCAAGTAAAGAAAGAGGCAGAGATTGGAGTTATTTCTGCCACTTACCACACTCAAGGATCGCCTGGGGCCACTAGAAGCTGGAAGAGACAAGAAAGCATTTTCCCTGGAGACTTCAGGGCAAACATGGCCTTACTGATATGTTAACTTTGTATTTCTAGACCACAGAAATTGTGAGAGAATAAAGTTTTGTTTTTTAAAGCCATCCCATTTGTGATACTTTGTTATAGCAGCAGATGGCAACTAACACAAACTAAATACAGGAATACTCTCCACTTGCAATCATTTTTGAGTTTCTTCTCCAAGTCACCTATGATTCAGAAGTATGATTTCTATTTTCTGTCTTTCATATCATAGTCTCCTTCATTGTTCTTATCTGTTTGTCCTTTCCTTCACGTACTAAAAGGTATTCTCAAATATCCAGAAGAATCATCAAAAACTGAAAAGATTTCTTTCAATGGAATGTTGGGTGTGTATAGAGGAGTCTTTAGGGTAATCTGCTCCTATAAAGTTCTGAGCCTTTCATTATTTCTTTTCCTTTTCTATGTGATATTATAACTCTGTAATATGTACAAACTGGAAATTATTCTTGTCCATGGGGACTGGGAAAGGAAGAAGGGAATCAGTGAAGTGGGAGGGTGATCTGAGCACCTGTAGGGATGAAGGTTTCCCAAAGAGAATGTTCACAGACTCCTACCTTTCCCCAAATAGCCACTTTTTTGAGGACTGGCTTCATGCCTAGTGGAATCCTTAATTTTCCTCCAGCATCTTGATTGTCACTCTTAAATGATTCACTAGGTCTTAATGTAGCTTGTGTTTGCCAAAGTGCACAAGAAGAAAAAGAATGGTTCCTGGAATTTTGGTTTTTAATCACTGCTCCAGACTGGTTCTGGGAACTGAAAACACCATCTGCAAAAGGTTTTTGGAGGAAACTGGTGGGAAGAGGGGTGAGTGGGAGTGTCAAGGAGAAGAATATGTCCCAGATCCATTAGCACAGCTGAATCTGCCATCCACCTAAGCTGAGCAGCCACCATGAGGAGAAAACCACATCATGGTGTCTTCACCAAGTCTGCATATTTTAACTTCATTTCCAGGCCCATTCTTGCCACTCCTTTCTTGATTTATTTTCTGTTTTGTTGGCTATTGTCACAAGAATATCTGTTCCCTTTTCAAACAAACAACACTGAAAAAGGATAGGAAAGGAAAAAGTTCTCACTTAGGGCCTCACCTTTAAGTTTCCAGAAGATATGCTGCTGTTTCCAGGCCTCTGGCTTGGTCCTCATGTGCCTGGGGCAGGAAAGAAGGAAGGAGAACCTCACTGTCATATATGCATAGTGGGGCCAAGTTCCACCTTCCCTGTGAAGCTTTCCCTGGCCCCTCTGAACTCCTACTTCATTCACCCCTCCACACACACACCACATTTATATTTAATTCTGTACTTGGGTGAATTATAGAAATCACACAATTTTCCTGATATGGAATTCATAGCTCTAAGTGTAAGGCTGAAGTCATGGTAGAGTTTAGCGATGACTTGAGTTGACCTGATTTCAAGCCATGGACCCCCCCTAGCAATACTGTAGCATAATTTACAAGGTTAGGTGAAGGATACTGGAAGATGTTCAGACTGAGCTCCCCAGATGCCTATCCTATCATAATTGTAGGGAACTGTACCAGTCCCCACAGAATTACCTCCAAATTCCTGGGGAATTGATTATTCTACTTACCATGGGAAAAACACAACCTACCCTGTGTTATCAGTGAACTTGCAAGACCTTCCTTTGCATATGACCATTCTGGGCTGGCATTTTCCCCTTAGTCTCTCAATCTCGCCTTATCTTTAGGTGAAGGTTAATTTTCTACTTGCTCTCTGGCTATTCTTTCTCTCTGAATTTTAGAGAAAGCACATCCTAAGAGTCTTGGCACCTTCTCTTTCCTTCAAGGAACTCTTTCATATCTTGCCTTCCCTAGAAAGTCCTTCTTGCCCGGGCAAAGGAAAGAAGAGGTAGTTTTCCTTTTCTTCTTGTACAAATTATTCTGCTGTGGTCCAAGTAACAAATACTAGACCCAGTATTTTTATTTGTTCTTTCATAGAAAAACATTGATTTATTTAATTCCACTTTAGTCTGGATATAGGTCTTGAACCTTTCTCTTGGTTCTCTACTTGGGTATATGCTTTTTTATACCAGCTAAATGCGGGCAATCCTCTCAAAATAGCCTCTCTGTGGCCAAGATATCTGCAGTGTTTGCTTTCTGAGTCTCCACTTCCTCTTCTCTTTGCCCTAGATGGCTCACCCTCCCTCTGTGAGGTCTCTGTCCCTGTCTTCTCTCCAATCCTATTCAGATTGGCTATCAAGAAAGGAGCTACACTAAGACCCAAATGCATTCTCCCTCTTCAGTGGACAGGTAATAGAAGGAGAAGCCAGGTCAAATTGGTTGACCAAAGCCCATGGAGTAATACCAGAGATAGAATGGCAGTGACAGCAGGACCACTGTGATGGTTAATCTTGATTGGATTGAGAAGTGCCTAAGAGATTAGTAAAGCACACCTCTGGGTGTGGGGTGTTTCCAGAGAAGATCCACAAAGGGGGGAATTCCTGTCCTGAATGTGGGCAGCAGCACCTCATAGATTGGGGTCCCAGATGGAATAAAAGGGGGAAAGGAGAAAGCCACTAGTGCAGGCATTCTCTCTCTTTGCTTCCTGACCACAATGATGTAAATTTCTCTGTTTTGCCATGCTCTCCCCGCCATGATGGACTGAACCCTCTGAAACTATGAGTCAAAATAAATCTTGCTTCTCTTAAGTTGCTTTTCACAGGTATTTTGTCACAGTGATGAGAAACTAACACAATCACTTTTTGGCAAAGGGTCTTCCTAGTGCCCCAGAAGCTCACCCTTGCCCCCCTCAAACATTCTTTTAGGTGCCTTGCTACACTCAGGTTCCCTAGAGTTGTTTAGAGTGGTTGTGGCACCAATCAAGTCTGGAATATTCAGACTAACAGCCTTATAAGAGAATCAGTCAGAAAATTCTAGAACTGAAAGGAAGGTTAGACATCCTCTAGCCTGGGTGCCTCACTCTGCTGATGAGAAAACTTAAACTTCAAGAGGAATGATGAATGGTCCTTCAGTTTGTTAGGACAGAGCCTGGCCTAGAGCCCCGAGTTCTTAATTCTCGCTCCCAAGCTTGTTTATTACTCTTCTTTCCCTAGTTTTCATGGCCATACTTGCTTGTTTATTTTTCTATATGGACTTTAGAAACAGCTTTTCTAGTTCCACAAAAAGGTTCTATAGATATCTTTATTGAGATAGTATTGGGTTTATAAAAGTAACTGAGTAGGGAATTGACATTTTCATGATGGTGAATCTTCCTTACCAAAGAATATGGTATACATTTCCATTTTTTCAATCCCCTTTGGCCCTTTGGTTCCCCAAAAGTGTTTTAAAGTTTTCTTAATACATGTCTTACAAATTATAAGGGCTATATCTTAGTTACCATTGAGGATAGAGTCTTTTCTTTCACTATCTCTTCTAACTGGTCCTTATTTATATGCATAAAAGCTATTATTTACAATATTAATTTTATAATTGGATTCGTTACTGAATTCTCTTGTTTGCAACAGTTTTCAGTGGGTTCTTTTGGGTTTTCAAGATATAAAATCGTGTTATTTATAAATCATGATAACTTTGTCTCTGATTGTCATACCACATACAAAATGTATAAAATGGTTACTCAGAATGGCACCAAAATTTAAATTTCTTTTTGCAAATGAGGATATACAAATCACAAAAAGCACAGTAAAAGATTTCAATGTCATTAGCCATCAGATAGATGCAAATCAAAACCACAATGAAATATCACCTTATACCTGCATAATCAAAATCACAGATAATAACTAATGTCAACAAAGATGTGTAAAACTCAAACCCCCATACATTGCTCGTAGAATTTAAAATGGTACTGCTGAAAGTTCCTCAAATGGTTAAACATAGAGTTAATAATTCTAACTGTTGTGATCCAACAATTCCACTCCTAGCTGTCTATGCAAGAGAAATGAACACATATCCACATGAAAACTTTAGCACAAATGTTCATACTGCCAGGTGTGGTGATACATGCCTATGATTTCAGTACTTGGGAGGATGAGGGAGGAGGATCACAAGTTTGAGGCTAGTCTACATAGTGAGTTCAAAGTCAGACTGGGACACATATGAGTTCCTGTCTCTAAACCAAAGCCTAAACCAAGCCAAACAAACAATCAAAAAATGTCTATAGCAGCATTATTCATAATAATCAAAATGTGGAAACAATCCAAATGTAAATCAACTGATGAGCTGATAAATATAATGTGCTCTATTGGTACAAAGGAATATTATTCAGCAATAAAAGAAACAAAATCCTTGCATATGCTACAACATAAGTAGACCCTGAAAACATTATGCTGAGTGAAGGAAGCCAATAAAAAATGATCATATATTGTATGACTCTATTTAAATCAAATGCATAAAGACAGAAAATAGATCTGTGGTTGCCTAGGGCTTGGAGTGGAGTGAGGGATTGGGAAATTGGGGGAAGATGGCTAAGGAGTGTTGTATTTGTGAAGATGATGAAATTGCTATTGTAAAATTGATGACAGTGACAGATGCCAATCTGTGAATATACTACAAGCCATTGAATTTCACACGTTAAATGGATGTAAATTGCATGGTATGGGAACCATATCTCACTAAAGCTGTTTAAAGTTGTACATAGGAACAAATTTTGGATCTATGGTGTGTGTGTGTATGTGTGTGTGTGTGAGAGAGAGATTGTCCCTCTGCTGATATCATAAGGTATAAGGGTGGAGAAGTAGAGAAGTAAGGGGCCCAGTTCAGAGACAAGGGAAGAGCACTAAAAGCCAAGTTAAGAAAAATATAGGGCAGTGGTCACATAGGCATTAGCGTTATCTTTAGCTTATAAATGTGGGAGATTCCGCCACAGCTTGCTCAAGATTCCACAGCTGGCTAGTGGCAGTCAGCATCAAACCCTACATGTCCCTGTTAAGCAGTAGTGACTCTCGTGAGAGCAGGGGCCTATGATTTAAACCCACCATCTGGTAGCCATCACCCTTCCTGGAGATGATTAAAGGGGTGTTTGCTTAAAAGTCTCTCTCCTTCACTGCCCGTGGGCTGGAATTCCCAGGGGCTTCATTTTTCGGGTTGGTGTTGGCTGTTCAGGGTCCCCTGAGAGGAGTCACAGCTCATCAGTGGTTATCTTCTGAGGATTTATAGTCACTAGCTGAGGCCAGAGCCTGGTGAACAGAATGCCAGAGAAATGAGGGGCAGGAAGAGCAAGTTGTGGGGTACATGCAAAAACTCTCCTTCCAACCGGGACCATAAAAGCCTTTGGCATCTGGTCATTTTGCCTGAGCATTTCCATGTGAGGAGTTTCTGAGGACCTTGTATCTAGGGCAATGCCTCTGAAAGCCGTACCTGGACAGGGGCGAGGGGCTCTGGATATAGCTGTGCTTGTTTTTCCTTGGTGACCTGAATTCAAAATGCCATGTGCCTCCATGAGAATGGGCTTTTCTCAGTGATTAAAGAGGCAGAGGAAACTCACTGCCCTGATTCTGCTCACACGAGTGGCCAGCTGACACTGGAGTATATACTAGGAACCCACCAAGGCCTGGTACCCCGTGGAGTCCCCTGTCTAGTCTGGAGTTCTTCTGGGGACAGTCAAGCATCAGTCAGCCACCCCTGCTCCTGGCGGGATAGATGGGGGTTTCTTGCCCCAGACATCCTGCAGTAGAGACCTGAGCCTCTCTCCTTCGGCACAGAATAAGCCTCTATAGGCTCTGAATGTCCCTGCTACCTTCAAACCTCACCAGGCTGTCCTGAGCTGCAGGGCTGGTAGGGGGAGGTGACCAGGACAGAGGTAAGGCAATAGTGGTGATGTCAGTGAAGGAGGGGGCAAGAAGGTGTTGATTGGATGTAAAACAGAGGGAGAAAAACATAGCAAATGCAGGGTGAAATGTGAGAAGAGACTCATGTGGAATTTGTGGAACCTGGCAGGCCCAGGTAGGGGTGTCGGTGGCCCCACACCCTGGTTCGTCTCAGCTTGTTCTGAGCAGTCTCAGATTTCCCTCTATGCTCTTCTGAATCTGCTCTCAGTATTACCTGGGTTTATGTATCAGTTCTGCCACTTACTGCTTGTGGGTCCTTAGGGACTTCATTCTCTGAGGGAACTTATTCTCTGAGCTTTGGTTTCTTTGCCTATAAAGTACGCAGGATGGCATGGTAGCCTATACCACACAGGATTGTTGTGAAGGTTAAATAAGGTGATATACAAAATCCCTAGGGCAACAGGGTCTACGGAGGTGCTTAAGAAATTATATCTATTCTATTACAGATAGCTTAATATTTATTTTTAATATGACACACAATTTACTACATTAACTGTTTTTAAGTAGATAATTCGGTGGTATTAAGTACATTCATTGTGCTTTGCAGCCATCAATGTTCATTTCTAGAAACTCTTCATCATCCCAAACAGAAACTCTTTCCCCATTAAGCAATAAATCCCTCATCTCAGAACTCACTAACCTTTAGCCTATTCTCTCTGTCTATGAATTGGGCTAGTTTAGATGTTTCATATAATGAAATCGGACTGTATTTGTCCTTTAATGCTTGACTTATTTCACTTAGTATAATGACTTCAAGGTTCTTCAAGTATTGTAGTATTTCCATTTTTTAAGGCGGAATAATATTCTATTGAATGTATAGACCACATTTTGTGTTTTCTTTTGTCTGTTGATGGACATTTGGTTTTGGATATTGCGTCTATTGTAGATGCTGTAGACACTCATTTGTGAAGAGGTAGTTTGCTCTGAGAGATCAGAGTCCAGACTCTAGAGCCACACTGCCTGAGGCCCTGTCCTTTTACTCACCACACCAGGATGCTGGTACATGTCTTAACCTCTTTGTGTTTCTGTTTCTTACCTGTGAAATAGAGATACCATGTTTCAGGCCATATCAAGGAGGAAATGAGTCAATATGTCTAAAGTAGCCCCAGTGATGTCTGGCACTGGGTCAGCATTCAGGAAGGTTTGTTCCAGGCATCCTGTAGTAGTCATTGTGTCGGGACTTTATGCTTTACTTGACACAAGTATGCTTTCCTACACGCAAGACCTATCTGGATGAACTGGAGTTTCTAACCTCCAAGAACTGGTGGTTGAAGGTGGCAAATTACAAGTGTAGAAAATGTTAGCAGTGAAAGACTGGAGATCACCTATTCCTTTTATCAATTGGGAAACTAAGGCCCAGAGAACAGGGATCAGAATGACAAAGGCAGAGATGGAGCAAGATCCAACCTGTAATGGCCTCAGCTAGAAGCCTGGAGTCAGCCAGGAGAGCCATCTCCTCTCCATTGGGCCAGGTTCCTTTCCAAAGGTCACACCTTAGGGTGAGGGAGGGGTGGTTTGCTCAGCGGGCTCCCTTTAGTGACTTGAGGGCTCTCCCACACTTTGGCCTTGGCTCAGACAAGCCAGCTGTTTGCTGTGCTCTGCATATCACCTACCTTTCTCTGACCCACTTCTGCCTGCTTGGGGCATAGAGGAGAGTGTCAGAAGTTTTTCTTGGGTGGGTCTTTCCTGGCAGGGGCAAGGAGTGGGTAGGAGGAGTCAGACCTGGCTGGCTCACTGGTGGCGAGACTTTGGTTGTTTTAGGATTAGGTACCTGTGCTGGGTAAGCAGTCTGCTGTTCAGTTGTTTGTGTTCTCTTTGTTCATTTCATTGATTTTCTGTGAGGTTATTTTTGGAGAATTCCAGCCTGTCTGAGCTCTGCAAAAGGGGATAGCAAGGGTACAGCCCATACCTGGACAGGAGAGCAAGGCAGACAAGGGTACTTGGTGGCAATGAGAATGGTAAGGTGGTGCCCATGGGGACAAAAGACCCAGGGGAGGAGAAGGGACTAGCTGTGACCTCCCCCTGGAAGGCCTTCTCTCTGGAGCTCTTTGGTGAAAGAATTATTTGTTTATTCAAAGGTGAAACTTCCCCCTGCATCTCCTCTAAGGAATTAATCTAATATGGGGAAGTTTCCTGACCTGGGTGTGGTGGGGGAGAACTCCCAGCTCATGCCCCCTTCCTTCTGGTAAGGAGTGCAGGCAAAAAGAATCAAAAGTGAGGAGGGCAAAGGGCAGGCATGAAGGGTCACTTAGCAGAAGGGGAGATGCACATTTGGTAAATCTAATGTCTGCAATTGGAGTATAAATCTTTGTTTTTTCCTTCTCTATCAGTTTACTTAGTGTGTTAGTCAGGAAAAGATGTGTTTCTTCAGAGAACTTGAACTGCTGGTGGCTGGGCTGGACCTTTACCTTCCAACACCTACTCAGACTGAATTGTATGGAGGCTTGGGATGGAAGGTCAGAGTCAGATTTCAGCTTCAGAGATGAGGGGCAATGTCTGGGTGGGTCTCAGCAGATCTTCACCAGGACAGGAGGTGGCTCACCTCTGCAGTCCTGGCTGCCATGAAAACCAACACCTGGTTGGCGGGGGAGGGAGGAAGACAAGGTTCCTGCCTCCATCCAGCAGCTGAAAGTGAGAAGCTGATAATAGCGAGACAGTCTGTAATGCACCCCATGGTAATTGAGCTGAGCCTGGCGTGAGCTCACTGGAAAAGGAGGGCATATCTGGCCTGCCAGGCCACAGTGGGCAATTGTGAGGTGCTGCCCTTCATGGTCAATAGCATGTTCCCACCTGCCTCTTGGTGCTGGAGGTGGATATAGCATGCAGTCTCCAGGCCACCTCTTCCTGGTCCCAGGTCTGGCAAGTCTCAGCTTTCCCCAGGGTGAAGTCCTTGGGAACCACAGCATGGACTTTTTGTTAGCTCAGATGCCGCGGGTGAGGGCTTTGTGTCTACTAAACACCAATGTGATGACATCGAAACATTTACTGCGCATACCAAATGCCAGGGGCTGTTCTGAGAACCTCCATCTAACTCACTTCACTGAATTCTCACAACACTCTGTTGTGAGATAGGAATAAACAGCATTTCACAGATGGGGAGACTGAGGCACGAGCAGGGGGTAGAGCTAGGAGCAAACACAGAGGGCTTGCTCCAGGACAGTGCACTTCACTGCTGGGCTGTATTGTCCTGTCTGCATAGCATGAACCAAATTAGGAATTTGGCCTGAATTGTCCACTGAGGAACCCAGATGTCCTAGAGATGTAGTTTGTGGGTATTGGGTGGCAGAGTTGAGAGCATGTCATCAGAATTGACCATCCTCTAATTTAGAACTGGGAGGAAGTTTGTCCATCCAGACCCCTTCTAAGGTTAGTGCAGCCAGACCTAGAGAGGTGGCTTGGAGTAACACAGCTATAAAGTAGCAAGACAAGAATGGGATCCAAGGTCTCTTGACAGAATCTCTTCAACTGTTCTATACTTTGCTTCATTCTCCCACCCCACTGCAACCTAAGACCTGTCAGTGGAAGGCAGGAATGATGGGTGAGGAGTGGCAAGTGTCTAAAGGAACTTTCCTGTAACTGAAGGTCTGTGTTGACTTGATCCCCAACTCTTGCCCTGGGTCTAATTCCTAGGGACCTCCTTTATCTAGTGAAGAGGATTGAGAAGAGCTGGGGAGACTTTGTGGTGCCAACCCTCCCTGGGCTCAGGGTTGATTTGTGTCCCTTGGGGCCTTTGGCCAGGAACCCACTCAGTTCCCAGCCAGGCCCCAAAGAGGAATCGTGGGGCTGGATAGCGTTCCCTCCTGATGCAAAGAAGCTTTGCAAGATAATCATTGCAAATGTAATGACAGAGGCTTTAAAAGAAATGTCCAAACTGACTTACCACACTTCAGTATTCCTCCCATTTTGTG
The DNA here is from genome assembly GCF_047511655.1 of Castor canadensis. NCBI lineage: Eukaryota > Metazoa > Chordata > Mammalia > Rodentia > Castoridae > Castor > Castor canadensis. The sequence continues at coordinate 38,919,262 of NC_133397.1, read as the reverse complement.
GATTTCTTTTATTTACCTGCGCTGCCTTAATTTCTGTTCCCTGAGGAATGAAAAGCCAATTTGTTTGTTTACAGATGCACTCCTGTCCCCTGCATGAGGCTCAGCTGGTTTGTCTTCTGACTCCAGACCATCAGTCCCAAACTGGCAGACTGAATGGAACCCATGGATACTTGAACTAAGATGCAAAGTACACCTCAGCTATAAGGATAGGAGGCCTGCTGGGGTTTCATGGTCCTGTATTCATTCACTCTTATTTTGGAAACAATCCTGATTTCTTTCTAGGAAACATTTCCTCTTCCATCATCAGCTCTATTTGGACAAATCCAGTGGGATTGCTGAGGAATAGACCATGATGGAAGGACAAAGACAGAGAAAGAGTGAATTTTAAAAGTTAGTAGGATAACAATAAATGTTTATTAAAAATTTACTACATGCTTGGCACTGTAAGCATTTTTTCTATTGAGTCCTTTTAACAGGCAGTAAGATATTATCATTTCTCCTTTTTGTATATAGAGAGACCAAGGCACAAAGAATTTGCCTGAGGTGGCTCAATTAAAAAGGGCCAGTGTTGGGATTTTAACCTAAAAACCCAGGCCACATGACTAGAACCTGCATTTTTAGCCTACCCTCTTCTGTCTTTGCAATATGGTGTCTGCTTTGGGATACCCAATGGCCAGCAGGCTGGCATGGAAGGAAAGGAGATTTCTGTCACCAAATGGGAGAACACAGAAGTCAAGTAATTTTTCTTAAATGGCCCTGATTTGACTTTGGCCATTTTCACTCAGTTTTTCACCAAGTTTGGTGTTAGACAAACACTGGGTCTGGTTTGCCTGCCCTTCCTTAGCACAGTCATTGAGACCAGCAATGACTCGCCAACAATTGGCTTATGGATAGGTCTGCCAATCTCCTGGACTGTTGAAAACACTCAGAGGGGGAGCTATTTCCTCCAGATGAGCCCCTTGCCAGTCCATGGCTCCCTCCTTCCTCCCTATCTCTTTACAACTCTATCTCCTTTCTTTGGATTGCCTCAGGAAAAGGGAAAAAAATGCTTTTTAAAAAAGAAGTTTAATGAAACCAAACACGTATATTTCCAACGATTGACATTGGACTTATGCTTCCCCAGTCCTGCCATTTGGGGTAAGTCTTTTTCTGCTTCTCTTTGCCCAATGGAGTAATGCAAACAGACCACAAAAAAATAAACTTTCCCCCTAAATATTATCTTAGGCCTCATTTTATCATATTTTCTTGCGCTGTCTCTGTGAAGGGAAGAAAAGGGAATGTGGGTTTCAGTTTGTGCTGAGGTGGCTGGAGTAGTCCCCATGGCAGATTTTTTCCTAGGGTGGACTCTTTCTTGGCCTTGAAGTTATTTAATGTCTGTTCCATGTCCATTTGTGTCTCCCATAGGCCCTTAACAGCAAGTCTCCAGTTCATGTTCACTTACCTGAGGATGAACGAATGACACCTCCCTACAGGTTGCTATAAGATAGGACTGGGAACACAGGGCACGTATAACATACGAGTGGGTGGGGACTGGAGCTAACTGGAGAGAATAGGCCCCCTATCTAAATGCAGTCTCATTCACTTAACAACAAAACAAACAGCAAGCAAAAGCGCTCTGCTGGTCAAAGCCAAACACACCTGTGGGGTACATTTGGGCTTGAGGTGATTTCTTTTAGCCTCAGGAGGATTTAAGGGAGCAAATGTTTGAGAGAGGGGTCTTAAAAGTTCACATTGAATTTTACCTTCTAAGGTGGAAGAAAATGAGGACCTCTGTCCTTGAAGGTGGGCTCTGATGAGGTGGGGAAGTGGGGAGAAAACCTGAGGATGCACAGGGTTTGGGGTGACCTCCAAGGGATTAGAGAACCTAGTGAGAGGTGGCTGGTCTTATGAAGGCCATCATGGCCTTGACAGTTTTGCCAGATTCAGACCGTAGCAACTTACTTGGATGGGACAGAAACTTTGACTCTATCGTGGGGTTGTGGTAGAGAATCAAACATGTACCCCAGTTTTCCTGTTTTAACTGTATACAAGTAATCAAATAATAGATGGGAGAGTGCTTTGAATTGGAATTTCATCACTCTAAAACCCCAAATAAATGAATGGATCCAGGTAGAACCTTAGAATTGAACATTGGTGACTGTTTATAATAATGCCAAAAAACATTTATGTTTTGTGGATTAGTACCTTGTGGTGAACTAATTAATACACCATCACCTACAAAGTCATCTTGCCAAAAATGAACCCAAATTGTATCAAACCTATAGAGCCAACTAACAATTTGCAGAAAATCCAAGGGTCAAAGGAACACATGCTTAGCACCATGGGGATGTAAGTAGTGAAGTCCACACTGTGGGAAATGCTACAAACGACCCAGCAAATAAATAAACAATTCACAAGGGGCAGGAGTAATTTGGAGAGGAAGCCTATACATTAAAGGAGACATTAAAATATTTAAAAACTGGCTGGTAGAGTGGCTTATGAAGCCCTGAGTTCAAACCCCAGTGCAGCAAATAATAATAATAATAATAATACTGACTTAAAATATGTGAAAAGTAGAACTGAACCACCACACCCGGGGATGGGCATGTGAATTGATGATGCTATAAAGAAAGGAAGGAGGATATTGTCATAGAGCAAGGGGTAGCCTAGAGTGGTCAGAGAGGTTTAGACGTGGTAGGACAGGATATACTGGGAGGTTTTGAGTGCTAGCTGAGTTCCGTGTCTTTGACTTTGGTGGAGCTTATGAGAGTGTTCACATTATAATTTGTTTATAATTTATTGCATAATACATCTATTTTCTGTAATTGGGCCTTTTCCTTTTTAACTATATAGTTTTTTGTTTTAAGCTCCTATCTCTGATTCTTTTTCTGTCTCTCCTTCCCCCACTAATTTGGAGCCCTTTTGACTATCAGCAGCCAATTCTTTTGTTCTGAGTTCTGGTATCTGCTCTTCTCCTTTTCTTCGGTTCTCTCCGAATTATATTTTGTACCAATCAGAGCCAAGTATTACTGCTGCAGAAACAAACAGCCCCAAGACCCCAGAGGCTTAAAACAAAGGGTTGCTTCTTACATATGCTACAGGTCTATTCTAGGCAGAGGTGAGAAGCAAGGGGCTCTGCTCATTTTAGTTGCTCAGAGAAATAGATGTGCTTAGAATCCAGGTGGCATAGAACTGATATGTCTAACTTCTGCTCACAAGGAAGGTGAAGCCCAGTGCTGTAAGTGTGCTCAGAGATATTTGGTAAACAACATTAATAAAACAGCTTCTGCTTTGCATGGCTTCATATGAACAGGTTTCAGTTTAGTTAAATCATAGTGCTCCCTGACAACCTGGTTCAAATTTCATTCAGCACAGTGTATTAACTGTAATTGCATGAAGCATTTAGCAGTGTGAGCCAGGTTGTTGGGATCGGTGGTATTGTCTACACTGAAACTCGTGTGTATCTCTTCATGCAAAGCAAAGACTGCTTTGTTCACCCCATACCTCACAGTCAGTCCAGGAATGACAACAACAGAAGCATATCTGGCCTGGCCAATCATGTCACGACTTTCAAAGTCTGCCTGTGATTGGTTGCTACATATCTGTTACTAAAGTAAATGCACAGCAAAGTGTAGAGTTATGGGGCTACCTTGTCTCCCAGGAGTAAACCCCTGTGAGGGTTACAGAAATGGATGATAGAGGATAAGCTAACAAAGATAAAGGAGCAACAAAGAAACAAAGAGATAGCACTGAAAGTGAAATTGAATGTGGAGAGCAAGAACAACATGAAACATATACTCAGTGATAGAAAAAACCAAGGTCAAGCCACTTCAACATCTTCCAGCTTAAATCACACTAGAAACAGAAAGCTGCTTGTGGCTAAATAGAGTGTTTTCTTCTACTTTAGATCAGAGACTAATAGGCAAAACTCCTAGTTAGTCTGGTTAGCATTCAGGCTTAAAGCATTGCAATTAGTTGCCACATTAAAAAAAAAGTGTTGGTTGTGAGGAGATAGAGGAAGTATCTTGTAAAGACTGGTTTCAATATTTTAGAATTCAACATGAGTTGCTGGTGAAGCCACTAGCACAGACAGGAATGCTGCTGTGAAATTCATACCCAGATCCCAAGAAAATGAAGTGATCCCAAAGGAAGTAAAGCCAGCAGATAACCTTGCTGCAGATATTTTATGGTATTGCAAGAGCAAAGAATAAAATATCAGAAGCTGACCCAGACTTTAGAACTAAGTGTGACAATTCGCCAAGGCATACAAAAGATGCCATTCTGTCTCATACACTACACATGAGAGGAAGAAGAAGGGTTGTTCTACTTTTGATAAGCTTTTTCACACAGCAATCAAACACTTTATCAATGTTTCTGATGTCTTAAATTATAGGGTGATAAATAAGCATAGGATTTTTTTTACTAATTTTTAATTTCCCCATGCATTTATAAGAGAGTTTTAATGTTTTGACAATAACTTTTAAAGGTCACAGAGCAATTGTGATCACCCCCTTGATTATTAAGATTATTTTGCATGGTTTCAATTACCTAACCATTTTTATGATCCTGCACTACTGTGCTAAGCAAGGACTGCTTGTATATGTACCTGGTTCATGTGGAGTTAAATTATAGTTTCCTTACATCTGTGTGTGCCAACTAGCTTATGTGGGGAGTGAAGAAACTTCTGGAAAAAGAACTTTAACCATTAGGATTAGGTAGAAGTAAAGGTTCCAGGTACAGTATGGAGGCTGTTATTCAACCCTACCCTGGTCTAGCCACCTTAATGCCCTATGTGACTCTGAGTGGGAAAGAACTTTGTGGGCAAAATGAAGCTGACTATACCCATATAGGGTCCACCCTTCTGCTGAAGGGTTCAGTTTAAAAAAAAAAAAACTAGACAAAGAGAAAAGCTTTTCTTTACTTCTATGAGACCATGGAAATATATATACGGAAGATGATATATCAAGCAACAGCCAAAATACAGACTCAAACCTTGTTCTGGGTGAGCATCCATGGGCCTCCCAGGGTCATCTGGGCTTTGTGACAATGATGAAGCACCCAGAGGCTGCCTGATACCCCTGAGTTGCAGGGTTGGTGGACCCTTGGATCAGGGACCATGCAGAAGTCATTGACACGGGTACGAGCAGTAGCTCAGAAGGGGTTGAGAGCAGGGCTAAGCAGAAGATTGATCCATTGAGAGTGTAGGGATTCTCCATGTCACACAGGTTTCCTGAGATGGAGGTTGGGGGCTAGGCAGGTTAGGGTCAGCAGATAGAGCCCTGTAAATGCACTAAGGTTCCAAAGCTCAGAAATCAGACTGATCTCAACATGGTCCCCTTTTTCCACCCTGGCAGTGGGGCCTAGGGACATAAGGGCTGTTTGTGGGCAAGGTGGCTATATAATTTATTTTTCGAATTGTGAATATTTTATAAGAAAAAGGAATTGCTATTAGTAATTAAAGTCGAAAACATATTGTCCCAGGCAAATGAGGCCATAGTTAAAGACAGGATCCAGATAAGTATACACTAGAGGTCAAATCAGAATTAATGAAAACAAACAGCTTTTCCCTGACCCATGTCCCGAGCTGGGTTCCCTGGAAGTGGTTTGGAGTGGAGGTTGGTGTGTGGTACATTTATTGCACAGTATCCTTGCCTTGGGAGGGAAGTGAGCAAAGCGGAGGTGGGTAGAAGGAGTAGCTGGTCTGGACGCCATCCCATCAAAGGCCTCTGCTGACCCACGATAACTGTGCAGCCAGAGCGACCTGCGTAGCTGTCCCAAATTGGGGCAAGAGGGACAGGCCTCTATTCTCCTTTCACTGGTATTGGAGGTTGCTGTCCCTGGGAGCTCTTTTTAGGTGAAGGCAAATTTCTGTATAGCGCTGATGGCTGCAGTTCTCACAAGGGTCCTGAAGGGGGTCAGGGTGGCAGTTCGCTTCATCTACTACTCTAAGGGGAAAGAGAGCCTGAATAAAAACTATCTATAAAGATTCAGACCTTGCAAACAGTCCTTCTGCTTCTGTTGAAAAGAACTCTAAGAGTCGATCTAAGAGTCAATGAAATTAACATAATATATGGTTTGTTTGGGGTTTTTTTTTGCAAATGATATTACCAAAAAGGACAACTTAGTCTCTCCAGTCAATAAAATAGCACCAGTCTTCTTGTTACTGCTTGGAAGACTTTCTGTAAGGTATTTCTACCCACCTCTACTTGGTAATGTTTTTATTTAAGACACCTGCATAAGGCTTACTATGGTCCAGGCACAACTGGAATCACCATGAAAATATAAACCCATATCATTCTCATCACAAACCTAGAAAGTAGGTACAACAGTCAGGAAACAGACCCCTGAGGCTAGGCAATCTGCTCAAATGGTGGTGCCAGCATTTGTACTCAAATACTATGTCTGCTTTCAACCAGTATGCCACGGCCGCTCTCTAAGCCACTGTTTAATTGTTGGTACTTTATCATTGTGATGAAATTTAACAAGTATTTATTAAGCTCCTATCCATTACCCAGGCTCACTCTTTGAAGAAAATGAAAAGCTCCTCTTTTGGGTACTGCAATGAAGTAAAGTAATAATGACAATGACTGAAATATCTAACGTGCATTGAGCTCTTACTGTGTTCCAGGCTCTGTCCTGACATCTTTCCAAGCATCAAATCCTTTAACCAAGCAGAAGACTTAGTGCCTGCCCTAAGGAGAATCTGATCTACTGGCAATCAAAACAGGAAACAGTTACATAACCATATAGAAGACACTTAGGATTAAAGCCCCTGATGTGAGAGACAGCTGTCACTGGGCAAATGACAGTGTGACACAGGCTGGGTTCAGATCTAGGGTACCCTGAAAAAGCTGTGCCCCCACTTCCATAATTAAAAGATAAGAAGTGCTATAAACAATAAAATAAGAGCAAAGAAGGTTCATTTTTTTCCTATTATGATTATTTCAGTACTTTAAAAAGAAAATTTCTGAAAACAAATTCTTTCCAATCAATGTTTTTAGTTGCCCATGCTCTGCTTGTACTAAACCTAGCATGGTCTAGAGTCTGGGTAAACCATCCCCAGAGAAAGACAAGTTTATTGTGACCTGCAAAGTCAGCTGGCTTCATGGATATTGAAGATGGTAGGTAGGATTGAGAAAAGGATGTCTGGATGGAGAAACAGTGAGGAACTGACAACGCTGGCCTTATTGGAACTCATAGTGTGTGGAGCACTAGGTTGGGCAGATGGACTGGGTCCATATTTTAAAGGCCTCCAATTCCTGGTCATTTTGGGTTGGCCATATATCCCATAAGCCATGAGGACCTATAGGAGGTGACTGAAATGTTGTCCCTACCATTGTCTATCCTTTCTTAAATCTGAATGCCTAGGTAGCCAAGGTGCTCAAAAGACCTCTTTGAGCAGAAGCCTTAAGCAGTGGGGGTTGAACCCTGGCCATTCCAGAGATAGCTTGCCTGTGCTGTGGCTCTGATTCTGCAACGCCATAAGACCTGTGGCCTTCCTCATGGCCCAACTGCCCTGCCAAAGGGCTTTACCTACCTTCGGCAGAGGTTCTGGGAAGATGCCCAGAGTTGGCGGCTGACCCTTGAAGGGCTCTAGGCATCCCTGCTCTTGGAAAGAGCATCCCATCAGGTGAAAGGCTCCAGCCATCCTGCTTCCATCTTTTCCTCCAGCCTCTGTCAAACTATTAAGGCATTTCATTCCACAAATCCATTACAAGAAAATCGGATCTTGCAACTGCTCTGATGTGAAGCTTGCTGAGGCAGAAGAATGGGCATTGGTGTTACTGTGTGTCATGGGCAAGACCTGAATTTGACTGTAGCATCAGATCCTGTAGGACATCCCAGTTTCTTAAAGACCCAAGACTGCAGGGCTGGGTCCTAGGCTCTTTCTCCCAGGAAGAAACAGACAATAATCACAGATTGGGAAGGTGCCTCCCAGAGTTCCTGGTCTCTTAAGTTGTTTCAGTTTCTGTCCTAAATTGCTGACCTATGAAGATTTGCCAGATTATCGGTGTTTGCATTCTTTTTTTCAGAAGAAAAATTTTGAACATTGTTTTATGTATTCAGGACAAAGCCTCTGACTCTTCTCTTTGGAGAATGAAATATCTCAACCTGGCTGTTTGCAGGGTGGAAATATTTGTGGAACTTTTGACCCAGCGCTGGTAAGAAAAGCATGCTGCTAAAGAGACTGTGAAAACCTGGGAGAACTGGCTACTGACCACCTGCAGGCTCGGTCACGTGTGTGTTTGTCCAGACTACAGTTTTCCTCCCTGGCTCTGGTTTGTGCTGTCTGGTTTCACATTACGTTCCAGTCCCTCAGACTTCCCCTAGACCTTTCCATAAAGCTCCCTCATGTCTCAGTGCTCTGTCCTTGCTCACATTGTGGTCAGACTGTGTACAGCACAATCCAGAGGATGGTTAAGCTCCCACTGCTTAACTGCAGGTCTTCTGTTCCTCCACTGATGCAATGCAGACGGGAGGCAGAGCATGTCTTCTCTGGTCTTAGCAGATGGTGAATGAAATACGACTGCACTGAGTAAAAGATGGGGGTGGAGAGCAATGTCTTTCCCCAGGATCTAGAATCAAAATGTAAACCTGTTATTTACTGGGTTCTTTTCAGAGCATACGAAGGGCCTGCAGCAGCTCCCACCTGTCCCATGGGAAGCTGAGTGTGACTGGGAGGAACCCAGGAGGACATTCAACAGATAGTTGCTCCATTTTTTTTTTTTTAGGGGTTTGCAAGTTTGACCCAGGGCCAAACGGACCAGGAAGACTGAAAGGAGCCTAGGCTACTTCTTTAACTTTATCAGGCAAAGCTGGGTATGGGCTTGAAATGTTCACACCCAAATTCATTCTTAGTCTATGTTGGGTGCTATAACAAAATAGCACAAACTGGGCAGCTTATAAACAACAGAAACTTATTTCTCATAATTCTGGAGGCTGAGAGTCCAAGATCAAGGCACAGGCATATTTGGTGTCTGGTGTTGGCTGACCTCTGATTCATGGACAGCATCTTCTGGATTTGTCCTGACATGGTAGAAGGGGTGAGGGAGCCTTCAGGCCTCTTCTATAGAGGCACTAGTCCCACTAATCCTTTTGATGAGTGCTTTGCCCCATCCCCTCCTCATGCCCCACCCTATAACACCAACCATCATTCCCGGAATTTCAACATATGAATAAGGACATAAACTTTCAGACCATGGCAGGCACCAAAGGATGAACTTAACTCGGTATTCCTAGTTCTACAACTGGCCTGGTAGCTTTCCTATGGATGTAGTATATTCTTAATCTTTTTAAGTAAATGAATGCATGAAGGAATTGAAATAAATTAGTCAAGCTTTTCTTCCAAGGAAGAAAATGATTGATTGAAAAGCAATACTGTTAAACTCTTTCTTGGTTGAGGAAGAAAGAAACTGAGTCTCTGAGTTTATGCTCTCCAGCCTTGCCAGTCATAGAGTGGTCCACAAAAACATCAGCATTACTTGGCAGCTCCTACACAGACCTACTGTAGCAGAGCCTAAGTTTTAAAGAAATCCACATGTTCGGCATTATAGAACACAGAGGAGATAATGGAATGGTCTAAGGTCTGGAGTTTGGACCTATGAATGAATTCTAAATCGGGATAAGGGCATCTTAAAAGCTGTTGAGTCTTTGTTGAAACCTTCCGTGTACTTGGTCCTGTCTCTGCTACTGCAGGAAAAGAAGGAAGCAGAGGCAGGTCCAGTGAGTCAGACCCACACTGTGTAAGTTCAGCTCCTAACCCTGCCAGTCCCTCCCTGGACAACCCTGCTGGAGGGGCAAGCTCTTCCATAACTGGATTCATTGCCACTCAGCCCCTAGGGTGACATCGGTCACATGGATAGCCCTTGTTTCCAGCAATAACAAGTCATCAAGTTTAAGCTACCAAATCTTCAGGGAAGACACCCCCATCGTAACCTCCTGCATACCATTTTTCTTATGCGATGAAGCATCACAGGGCTTGCTGAATGCACACTCAGTGTTACTGAGGCTCAGATGCTCAGACATCCCCAGGTCAAGGCAGGGCTGGAGCTGCAGGCAACAGTCTGTGGCTGGTTAGCCTGAAAGAACAGCTGTTCTGCTGAAGGGGAGGCCTCTGCATTGTAGCTTGCAGTGTTGTTCTAGAATACTACACATGAAACTAAATTCTGGAGTCAGACTGATTTGCATTCCAGCTCTGCTGTTTGCTGGCTATGTGACCTTGTGTAAGCTTCAATTTTAAAGCTATTAATAAATGATACTTTGCTTCCTGCTTAATTTGGGTGACATCCAATTGATCTTTTTTTTTTTTTTTATGGATTGTGTTATTGGTGTTGTATTTAAGAAATCTTTGCCAAGGTCATAAAATTTTTCTCCTATGTTTCCTTCTACATGTTATATACTCTTAAGGTTTTATATTCAGATCTATGATCCAGTTTTTGTTTTGAATATGCTACAAGGTAAAAAGGAGATTCTCTTTCTTCCACCCCTCCCACCCTTCCTTTACCCCCTTTTCCTTCCCTTTCTTTTGGTCTTTTTTTGGCATATTGAATATACAATTGTTCTAGTACATTTACTAAAAATACCATACGCTGAATTACTCTTGCACCTATGTTAAAAATCAATCGGCAGTGTATTTGTGGATTTACTTCTGTTCTTTTGATCTGCATGTCTTTCCTTTGGCCAATACTACATTGTTTTAATTGTAGTAAATCTTTAGTCACCCTTGAAACTGGGTAGTAGAAGACTACCAACTTAGTCTATATAAAATATAAAAATAGTTTACCTTTATAAAATATTTTTGCAATCATTTGTATTTCCATATGTACTTTATAATTGACTTGTTAATTGCTACAAAAAGAAAAGGATACTCAAACTTCATGTTAAATTCACAGATAAATTTGGGAAAAACTGATATCTTGACAAGACAGTCTTATAATCTATTAATGTGGTATATTTCTCTGTGATTTATGTCTAATTTGTCTCAGCAATATTCTATAGTTTTTAGTGTATAGATCTTGTTAAATTTATAAGTATTTTGTCACTTATGTAATGTTTCATTATTAACACTTGCTGCAAGTCTATGAAATATAAAATTTATTTTTAAGCTATCCACTTTGTAACATGGGACCTTACTAAATTCATTTATTATTTCTAATAGTTTCATAGATTTGTTATAATTTTCTACATAAGAAATCATATCATCTTCAAATAGAGACACTTTTACTTCTTTCTAATTCTTAAACTCTTTCTTTTTCTCTAGTTGGTGTGATGACTAGAACCACAAGCACAATGTTAGATGCAAGAGTAGTGAGAGTGGGCATTCTTGCCTTATTTCCAAACTTATAAGGAAAATTTCAGTGTTCAATATTTTACCATTAAAGATGCCCTCTTTTTGTTTTTTTTTTTTTTGGCAGCACTGGGGTTTGAACTGTCATTCTGCCAGTGCTTTTTTGTGATGGGAATTTTCGAGAGAGGGTCTCTCGAGCTATTTGCCTGAGTTGGCAAGGTGCCCTTTATCAGATTGATGAAGTTCTTTGCTAAATTGCTGAGAGTTTTTTAAAATCACAATTACATGTTAAAATTTGTCAGTACTTTTTCTGCATCTATTGAAATGATTGTATGTTTTATTTTGTTTGGGGATGTTTTGTGGTAATGGAGTTTGAACTCAGTGTCTTGCACTTGGTAGGCAGATGTGTTACCACTTGAGCCACACTCCCATCCCTTTTTTGCTTTGGTTATCTTTGAGGCAGTGTTTTGTGTTTATTCCCAGAGCCATTCCAAACTGCAGTCCTCCTATTTATACTTCCCATACTACTGGAATGACAGGCATGTGCCATGACACCCAACTGATGGGCTGAAATGGGGGGATCTTCTGAACTTTTTGCTCAGACTGGCTTTGAAACATAATCTTCCAGATCTCTGCCTCACAAGTAGCTAGGATCTCAGGCATGAGCCACCATGCCCAGCTGATTTATGCTTCTTTCCTTTATTCTGTTAATGTTGTAAATTATGTTGATTTTTTTAAAATATTAAACCAACCTTGCATTCCTGGGAAAAACTCTCCTTGATTGTCACATACCATTCTTTGTATATATATATATATATATATGGATATCTATATTTATCTCTCTCTATATATATACATAGAGAGAGGGGTAAAGATTCATTTGTTAATATTTGTTAATATTTTGTTTAAAATTTTTACATCTATGTTTGTAAAAGAAGTTTTTATAATGTCTTTCCCACATTTTGGTATTAGAATGTTGATTATACCATAAACCAAATTGGAAAATGCACTCTGTTTGCCTCTGTGTTTTCAAAGAGTTTGTGTAAGTTTGGTGGTGTTTTTTTCTGTGAATGTTTAATACAATTTACCCGAGGAATTATGAGGGGGTATAGAATCCAGGCTTTCTGTTTCATCTTATGTAAACATTATATTTAAATGTTATTGGTACAAAGGGGTTTTTTAAATAATATTCTTAAGTTCTCTATTATTTTAAGGTCTGTAAAATTTGTAGTGATAAGTCCTCTTCATTCCTGATATTGCGAATTTATTTCACTTGAGCAGCCTAACAAAATTTATAATTTTTTTTGTTTCTGTCAAAAGAATTAGCTATGGGTTTTGCTGATGTTTCTTTATTGATTATTTCTTATTACATGATTCCTGCTCTTATCATTATTATTTTCTTTGTTCTACTTTGTTTTACTTGGATTTGAGGTCAAGTGGTGTCACTAACTTTAGATCTTTCTTCTTTTCTAATACAAAAATTAAAAAACCATAAAATTCCCTCTAATCAATTTTTGCTATATTTTTAATTATCTTTAAGCTTTAAATTTCATAGCTTCTCTGTGGTTTTTCTTCTTTAACCCATTTGTTGTTTACATGTGTGTGTTTTATTAACTAATATTGGATTTTCCCTAGATATCTTATTTTTATTGAGAAGGGGGAGTTCAAATATTCTACTATAATTTTAATACTTTCCATTTCTCCTTTTATTCTGACAGACTTCCCATACCTCAAGTGTTTCCTATGTCCCCTATTAAAGTCAGTCACAATGCCCAGTTTATTACATCAAAACATTAACATTTTGCTTGTTCTTCTGATCTTTGTCTGCCTTTCCCATTGGGATATAAACCATAAGACCAAGGACCTTGGCAATCTTACCCCACTAAATCCTCACCATAGTACAGTGCCTAGCATACAGTAATCACAGGATATACTGAAACTATTATTTCAATCCTTTGATTTCATTAAGACTTGGAGCCCAGGATCTGGTCTCTCTTGGTAAGTCTGTGCGATCGAAAAGAATGTGTACCCTTCAGTTGTTAGGTAGTGTTCTATAAATACTAATTAGGTTAAGATAGAGATAAAATCACTGAGATCCTCTATGACCTTGCTGAAATCTTTGTCCTGTGTCCTATCAATTGCAGATAAGAGGGTGTTCATATATCCTACTGCAATTGTAATGTTTTTTGTTTCTCCTTTTATTCTGCCAATTTTTGTTTCACGTACCTTAAAGTTCTATTCTTTTCTGCATATTCATTTATGATTATTATGTCTTATTAATTGACTATTTAAAATTAATCTCTTTGATCAGCATATAATTGCATCTTGCTTTTAAAAAATCTATTCTGGTGATCTCTGCCCTATAATTTGAATATTTTTGGTCATTAATGTTTAATATAATTATTGATATGAGTATATTATAATTGTATTTCTTTTCTGTTGTAAACTCTGTTTTTACTTTTTGTGTTTCCCCTTTCCTGCCTTCTTTTGTGTTGTAGGGATATATTTTTATGAACTTGTTTATTAGATTTTCAGTTATATCACTTCACATTCCTTTTTAAATGGTTGATCTGATAATTACAATAAACATTCTTAGATTTTCCCAGTGTATTTAGAGTTAATACATATTTTATTACATAAAATGTAGAAACCTTGAAACTATATTAGCCCATTTACTACTCTCTCAGCCTTCACTGTAAGTCCACAGCCATTTGAAGCATTATTGCTCTGTATGCAATGTGTCATTTTTTTCTGGCTACCTGCAAGGTTTTCTCTTTATCTTTAGTTTTCAACAGTTTAATTATGAAGTGCCTAGATGTGGTTTTATTCATAATTGTTGTGTTTGTGATATTGTGCTTTGGATATTTAATTGTGTTTCACCAAACTTGGAAGATTTTAGCCAGTAGTTTCTCAAATATATTTTTGCCCTATTGTTTCTGTCCTCTCCATATAGAACACTAGATAATTGCATGCCTTTGGAAATTAACCCACATGTACCTGAAGCTTGTTAATTTTTTTTCAATTTTTTTCTCTTGTCTTCAAATTGGATAATTTTTAATTGATCAATCTTCCAGTTCACTACTCATTCATTCATTAGAAGAATGTATTTATATTTTACCAGGCCTATTTCTATTTAAACTTGAGGTCACAGCTTAGGTTTTAAAGTACATTAGGCAGCCACACTGGTAATATTTGTTAATATTAACTAACCATTCAATACCATTTTCAATGTAGCATGATTAAAAACCTACCCTCATCTTGACTGCCCTTTCAATGAAAGTATAATGCCCAGCATACAGAAAGTACTCAACAAATATGCTAATAAATGGCTATAACAAAATGCTAAAAGTTGTGTTATCAGCCCTGTGTATCCCCCTGGGAGGAATGAGCAGGGCGAAGGATCACAGGAGGGAAGAGAAAGCCCTATTTGAAGTGGGTAGCCCAGGAAAGGAAGGCTCCTCGTGATCTGACTACTATGGGCGCTGCAGCTCCTTAAAGAAGGAGTAGCTGCCTGTGGGAATGATGCTTTGGGTAAGATATCCAGTTCCTCTGCTGCTTGGGCATCTGCTATGCACACTCCTTGGCCTCCCTCCTCTTGCTTCAGGCCACAGGATGATTTTGAAAAACTTGTGTGCTCCATCCACTTTGTCACCCAACCCCTCTTCTATTCCCTGGGAATTTACTTCTTACTCCTGAAGAAGAGAAAAGAAGTCAGTCTTGAATAATCCTCCAAATTGCATTATGCTTTTAAAAACAAAACAAAACACTGCTGTTTCTAAAACTGGGTTATAGCTTTGGAATTCTCCTGCATGAAACTCAGGCCAGGAAGCATCACATAATTAGGAAATTCATACTTAGCAGGGATTGGAAGGAGAAAGAGGGTGTCTTTATTCATCCCAAGCACTGAAAAAGGAGAGACATTGGCAGAAGCACACGGTATTAGTGTGGACTTTTTTTTTTTTTTTTGCAACACTGGGATTTGAACTCAGGACCCCTCACTTACTAAGCAGGAACTCTTACTGCTTGATCCATTCTGCCAGCCTTATGGTGTGGACTTTTATTGAATGGGATGTGATGCACAGAAAGTCTCCAGCATGCACCCCAGTGGAAATTCTTTCAGTAACAGCACATTAACCAATCTGGTGCTCCTTCACTGCCCTCTTCTCCCCCTGCTCTTTCTTATAGTTGTGGAGGAAGAACGTCTCTCATGGTTGGGTCAGGGTGAGGTGTCACTTTGGCTACTTGAGTACTTTGCTTTTTTCTCTACTGGTGCATTTGTGCTAACAAGATGGATGCCACTGGACTCAGGAACTTTCTTGGTTTTCAGAGATCAGTTTGAATGACATTCTTTTAGAATACTATAAAATGAACCAAACACCTCTCCTCCACTTCCACATTCTGATTCCTTCTTCCTTTTCTACAAGTAAGTGATTATCTAAAGTCTGTTGGTCAAAATTAGAGATAATGGCAAAACAGTTTCTGCTTGGAAGCGAGGGGGTGGGGGGAAGAGGGAGGGGATGGGGAAAAAAGAGGGGGTGGGGGGAAGGGGGGAGTAACGACCCAATCATTGTATGCACATATGAATAAATAAAATTTAAAAAATAAATAAATAAAGTCTGTTGGTAAAGTGTCTGCTGCCTGGAGTGGGGAACTGCTCTGGTTCTGAATGTGTTTTAGGCTCCGGGATCTTTGGCATGAAGAATATGTGCCAAGAACAGAACAGGGAGCCAGGTCTTGGTGACTCACGCCTGTAATCCTAGTTACTTGGGAAGCTGATCAACCATGATCAGAAGGATCATGGTTGGAGGCCAATTCCAGCAAATAGTTGCTGATACCCCTATCTCCAAAATAACCAGAGCAAAATGGACTGAAGGTGTGGCTTAAGTGGTGGATCACTTGTTTGCAAGTACAAAGCCCCAAGTTTAAACACCAGTCCCACCCAAAAAAAAAAAAAAGAACAGAACATGGTAGCTAGATCGGAGGTGGCTGTGTGTCCAGGTGAAGGATGGTACATAGTTGCTAAGCAGCCTGGACAGCATGGCTCAGGCTTTGATCCTGGGTGGTCAGTGCAGTACATGTGGGTGCCCCCCAGGGATACTGGCAGTGCTTCTGCAGGCAGCAGTAGAGTTTTCCAGAGCCTTCTGAAATGGGCAGGAAGTCCTCTTTGAGTCTCATTTGGGCAGTAAGGACATGGGCAAAATCATCACTGGGACAATGTCACCAAGGTTGCCAACTGTGCATAGGTTTAGTTGTAAGAGCTAAAAGCAAAGTTTTAATAGAGAAACACCCTGCTTCCTGTTCCTTACCTCCCTCCTGACAAATCTTAGAAATTTCTATTGTCATTAGGGAAAATAAAATTAAAGAAAAAGTTCTTCACTTTCCAGAGTCTTCCTCTGAGTGAACTGCATGAAGATACTTCTGTAAGAAATTGTGGGTAGATAGCTCAGACAGGGGGAAAAATGCACTTAAAGTTGACAAATAAGTCCAAACCACTAAGGTTATAACTCTTTTTTCCTCCCTTTCCAGAATAGTAAAACAGACTCGTTATTGGCAGCCCATTAGTGCAAAGGAGCAGGCAGTCTCCAGTGTGACATCAGCCCAAGGCTTGACCCAAATCTAGTGTTTCACCAGAGCCTTGTGCTGCTGGCTTTCCAACTTGTAGGCATACATCGGGGAGAGGAGACGGCATAAATAAGATACAGATTGGAGACTTTTTGATGTGTTTAGCACATTTTTGTGACTTCCTTTAATAGCATAGCCCTTGCATTCTTCCACCATTTAGGGGAACAAAAGACAAGCCTGAGATGGGGCAGAGCATTGAATGGGGAGGGAGACCCATTCAATAAAAACGTTCTGTTCGCCTCGTTAGCGTTTTTTAATTCCAGTGCTCAAAGGGGGAGGCAAAAGTGTAAAGAGAAGAATGGACACCACAACCCAGTTACTTCAGATATAAAAAGTCCCTTCATTAAATCAGTTGTTTTTTAATTCATAATTGAACTTAAATAAAGAGCGACCTATAGGCAGCTGTTTCTAATACCAAGTCCCCACCACACATGAAAGACGCATTTATTCCTGCAGCAGCCCGCCTACCCTTGGGTGTTATCAGCTGAACATGTTTTGAACCTACCTAATGCATTTGAGGTAGCTTAGGTTTATTTTTCTTTCAATAAAATAAATGGTTTTGTAATTAAATTTCTGCACTGCCTGTGCTTAATGGTTACATTGACAAGTGCTAATGTATGGCAAGAGAATGAGTTTGAAATGAAACATGCTGTTTTCGAATCTGTAAGCAATTTTGCAAGGGGGGCAATCAAACTCCTCGTGCCAGGGAAACATTTTCATTAATCTGCCCGGTGCGCCCCTGCCCGCTCACCCCACCGACTGCAGAGGACACTTCAGCAACCCCTCTGCCCGCCCCCACCTCCTCCTAACACACACACACACACCATGAAGCGAGCCGTTGTTTGAAACCGTTTTGTGGTCTCTGGCAGCTGGGCCTGTGGAAATTCGCTGACTTTCCACCTGAAACGTTGCAGCTGTCTCTCCTCCGAAGGGACTGGCAGCCTCGATGTTTCAATCCCTGGCAGCCAGTCAACAAAAAAGCCTGACCCTCTGTTTTCCTTTTGTTTTTTTTTTTTTAACTCCCCCTCCCCACTTAGTTAAATTTATTTTTGAATAAATCTTCTCATACTAAATAGAGAACGGCTATTGCATATCTGGACTCGCTCTGTGCAAACCACTTCAAGCCATGGCAAGCGAGGCGACCTTCCAGCATCGCGCTGCTGGAAGCTTCATGAATGGAAACCTGGATCGGTGAACTTGGCCTTCGCGGGCTCCACTTCCGCCCGCAGCCCAGCCCGGGAAGGGGTCCCGCGGCGCCCCGCAGGCCTGAGCAGGTATGGTCACCAGACCTTTGGCTCTGTCCCTTCCCCGAAGGCGGTGTGTCCTCTGACCACTAGAGGGGTGACTTCCCGGCTGGCTACTGCCCTGGAGCCTGTGGGCCCCCTCATCAAAGGCCACGAGGGGGACACGAGGCCCACAAGCTGTCTGGGGCCTGCCGAGATGGAGAGCAACTGGGAGCCTCTGGTTCCGTGGCTGCCCACAAGGTGTGCGACTCAGCAGTTTCTCTCTCCAGGGGCTGGCGAAGAGGAGCTGGAGGGCTGACCGCATGGACGCTGACTCACCCAGCAGGGCAGGGCAGGCCAGACTGCAGAGCTGTCCACCCTGCCAGCTCTCTCTGGCGGCTACCAGCAGAGGGTGTAGGGAAAGAGTGCACTTCTGTGTGGTCTTGGCCTCCCTGAATTTATTGCAGTGGAAGACAGAGGAGAGGACTGCTACCCTCCCAGAGGATGAGGAAGGCTCTCAGCATCTCAGGACTCCCCTGCCCTTTTCCCAAGTCCCAAATTGCCTTTCATGGGGAGACAAACGCCTTCATTTCTTCATGAGAGAAGAGCTTGGATGCAAAGGTCCTTGGGAAGGAAACATGGGGAATGAGATCACTACTCAGGTGAAGGGCAAGGAAGGCCCATCCAGGGAGGGGAAAGGAGGAAGAACTGGAGTTATCTGAATAGTAGGAGGGAAATCTTGGAAGGGGGAGAGGGCAAAGGAATTTGGGGACAATGCTAGACCCAATAGACTCCTTCATAACAGCCCTATGAGAAAGTAGAAAGTTCTTGATTAACCGACAGGGAATAGACTTACGGAAGAAGTAAAGACTCAATTTTAACCAGGGATTAAAGAGTAGAGGGGCCTGTGCCCCAGAAGGAAGAATGAAAAGTGTGAGGAAGTGAAGTTGGAGGGTCACTCCATGTGGGTCTTGGCTGAATCTGGGCTGAATCCTGAGAAACTAAGCTATAAATATGAACATGCTGGCATCTGCACTCAGCCCACCACTGAGTCAATGTGATGTCATTATTCATTTCCTACATGACAGGGGACACTTCATTCAACAAATAGAGAGTTCTCACTAAGACGGGAATGTTGCTAGACTCTCTCAGGGCACAGGCATCACAAAAGAATCGTCTGTCCCCTCAAGGAAGTCCTTCAAGGAAGGACTACCTGCTGTAATGGAGCTACAAACCAATGTCATGTGACTTCAGAGGAAGAAGTGAGCAGTGACAGGAGGAAGAGGAGAATGTTCATGGAGGAGGTGAAAGGGGACAAGGATGCTCCAAGATAAGGATCCAGCATAATATGAGGGTAGGAGGGTAAAAGTTGCCTCTGGAGAATGATTAGTGGTTCCAAATGAATGGAGGATTAAGTGCCTGCCAGGGTGTGTGTGTGTGTGTGTGTGTGTGTGTGTGTGTGTGTGTGTGTGTGTGTGTGTGTTGATAGGAGTGGGAAGGGAGGTGGGGAGATGGAATTGGAGAATGAAGTTGGGGCCCTATTGAGGGCCTGGTTCAGTAGGCTACAAAGGTGATGATTTATTTTGCAAACCATTGGCACTGCCTTGAAGGTATCAGAGCCTTGAGGATGAGGGTGAGTGGGTGAGGGAATGGGGCTGTGATCCTCTTGTGTATTTGTTAACAGACCTTATGAGCTATAAATAAGGGTAGGCTGAGGGAAACCATGGGAGGCAGCAGACCAGAGGCTATTTCCATGCCCCAGATTGGAGAGGAACAGAGATGCAAGACAGAGGCAGTGTGCCTGGAGATAGGCATGTGCATGGGGTAACCAATCAGGTGTGGTGAGAGGAAGAGACCTGCCAGCCAGTAGTCTATCTTCAGAGTGCCTAGGAAGAAGCTCAT
Source organism: Castor canadensis (assembly GCF_047511655.1). NCBI lineage: Eukaryota > Metazoa > Chordata > Mammalia > Rodentia > Castoridae > Castor > Castor canadensis. The sequence goes on along the minus strand of NC_133397.1, from coordinate 38,899,249 downwards.
AACCATGACAAAAGCAGGGAATCCTGGGAGAGAAGTGGATTTGGGGAGGCAGAAAAGAAAACACCAGGTCCAACTGACATGACTTATAGTTCCTGATGGTGACTTTTATGAAGGAATATCATGGGACAGTAGAGAGAGAAATGGACCAAAATGGGAAGAAGGCAGAACTCTGAGGAATGCCCACATCCAGAGGATGTGCTATACCCAACAAGAGGGAGCAGCAGGCTCAGAGATGAGCCAAGACAAGAGAGGAGAGGTCTGAGAAAAGCTGGGACACATTCTTCTATTTTAGGGAGACTCACAAAGGGAAGGTGAAGCAGTAGGGTTTGGAGAGAACAATGGACATTCCTGGAGCAGAGTCTAAAAGGAAGGGGAAGCTGGGAGGTATGGGAGAGGGTAAGGCCACAGGAGGGAGGTTGGAAATGGCTTTCGGGAAGCTTCACAGTGATGTATGCAAGGAAAGCTTTCTTGGGAAACAGGTCCTTGGACCACAGTCAAGACGGTTAGAGAGGGAGAGATTGAAAAGTCACCACAAAAGGGATTCTGTGATGGAGCAAGCTAATGGCAGAGGTAGAAAGGGGTGGATGGGTTGGCCTTGGAATGCAGGTGGAAGAAGGGAAATGGCCAGAGAACTGGAGGTAAAGGCAAGAGAGGCAAGAACATTGGCAGCCGCATAGGAAAGAACAATGAGGTGATGTGCTGAGGGCAAGGGGTGGAGATGAAGGTGATGGAAGAATGGGAAGGCTCAGATATGAGGCAGATAGGACAAGAGTTGGAAATTCACACAGGGATGGATAATAGGGCATTGAACAACACTGAGAATCCTGCAGAAGTTGGAAAACTGGCTTGGCAGTGGCCCCAGCACCATGGTCATGACATTTGCTCCAGCTTTTCATGGCACCCTGGAACAGAAGCAGAGAACATGGCAGTGGGATTGCTCTGGCTACAAATGGCACTGCAGCTGCCAAGGGACCTGAGGGGCCAACTAGGGAGAAATTTGCAACAGAAAGCTTTTTGGTTAATATGTATAGGCTTCATCTTTGAGAGCTATGCAGTCTTGTCTTGGGCTGAAATTTGAAGACTAAGTTTGAAAATGTTTTAAATAAAAAAATACATATCTTTGTCAAGAGAATTGTAAAATAGGAGTTAGAAAACCAGCTCCTCTTGCAACTTCTCCTTTTTCCCTTTGGCTTTCCTATGCTATATGACCCAGGAAGTCAACTTAGACTTTTCACACCATTACTCCTGTCTGCCTTCCTTGGGGACACAAGCTGGTGATGGACCAGCTTCCTAGAAAGAGGGTGCTACTTTAATAAAGACAACGTCACCAAGAAACAGGTTTGATTCTACAAAATTCTGTAGCCCTTGCCTTCTTATTCCCAGACAAAAACCACTTTAGCTGCAACTTCATTGGTCTTCTGACTGGTTCTAGATGTTCAATGTAGTTATCAAAGCTAAATAGAAAATAAATTTTACCTATTTTAGTTTTGGAAATTAAGCACTGTTAAAGCCATAGTCAGGTTAGCACTGTCCAGGTAGATGGAGAACTCTAGCCTCAGATAACCTTGCCTTCAATATTTATTCTTTTGTGAGAGGCAGCATCTCAGCCTCTGCAGAGTATAGAAAGGATCACACCATGGGAGCCATCCATCCACCATGACCCACCTCACTGTCACAAGAGGTAGGACTCCATGGGCTCTGTTCTTCTTCTGTCTCCTTCACGTATCTTCACAGCCTTCCCCAAAACTTTAGGGAGACTTTTGAAGCTGCTCTTTGTGTCCTATTAATGTTAAGCTCATGCATTGTGCTGTTAGCTAGTTAAAGAGAGGCTAGGGTCAGAGCCTAAGAAAGGTCTCTGTGGTATCAGCAGCCCTGAGTGCTGTCCAGTCTAGACTCTGACTGCTGAGATACTCAGGCATGGTTTGGGGAGTATGAGGAGTGTCCTCCACACCCTCAAAAGGCAGAGCATGGACTAAACATCCAAGAACATAGCTATCTCAGTGTGTCCAGGAAACCAGCTACCATGGTACCCCAATACTCCTGTGAGCTCTTTAGATTTCCCATCAGGGTCATGTCTAGTAAAAGTGAATTTCATAATTTGACTTCCTGTTGTCTTAAATGGACACATCATTTCTGAGCTTCCAAAGGAGCCATCTTACTCTCACTCTCTTAAATTTAATGACCTAACTGGGTGCTGGTGGCTCATTTCTAACTACTTAGGGGGCTGAGATTGAGAGGATTATGGTTGGAGGCCAACCCCCGCAAAAAGTTAGACCCTATCTCAACCAATAGCTGGGCATGGTGTCACATGCTTGTCATCCCAGCTACAGTGGAAAGAGTAAAATAAGAGGATCATGACCCAGGCGATCATGACCCAGGCTAGTCTGGATAAAAAGGGAGACCCTAACTCCAAAATATCCAGAACGAAAAGGGCTGGAGGCACGGCTTAAGAGGTAGAGTGCCTGCTTAGCCAGCTCAAAGCCCTGAGTTAGAAAAAAAAAAAAAGTAATGACCAACCAAAGAGAGAAAGTAAATGATCAGGATTGGGAATCTACAATGTACTAAACCCTTGCTAAGCATTCACCTTTACTGAACTGTTAACACCATACCATTTTACAGCTGAAAATTAGGCTACAATATCTGGATTCAAACCTAAGCCTGCTGTCTGTTTCATCTACTGCCTGTCTGAATACTTCCCTAGAGCAACCTCAGCCTTTCCAAATTACAGAATCCATGCTCCTAGTCAAATACCAGAATCCATGCTCCATGTTGGAGTCTGTGTGGAAGAGATCCAGGCATCTGAACATGTTGGCTGGAAATCAATAACTCTTTCTTCCAGCCTTACTAAGACCTACAACACGCTCAGCACCATAGGGAGCAAGTGGAAAGAAAGATCCTTCTGCAGCTACTGCTGTGGAATAACAGAAAAACTTGTCCCCTTTCCTTGTCTTCTTTGCAGCCAAGCCCCAGAGGCTTGGAGTGTCACTTTAAGATGCAGAATAAACATCAAGAAATAACTCTAAAGACCCTGTGAGTTCCAAGGGGCCCCTTACTGTGGTGTCATCTTGCACCAGTGAGTTCCAGCATAGCCTTCTTCAGTGGTGGTGGGAGAATCTGCTAGTGGGAAGAAGGCATTGTTAGAACCTCAAGTTCTGATGGGTCCCCTCACTTTGCTTCATGAATGTTTCCTCTTGGGCCTGAAGGAAGATGGCTAAATTGGAAGAGAAAAGCATGAGTGGTCTGGTGATAAGAAGCAAGTTAGTTCAGCACACCAAGGCAGGTCATGCTTTAAATGGCAGAACTGATTGAGCTTTATTATAATTCATGTTCCCTTTGGCCTTGAGCCCTTGTTAAGACTTCCAGGAAGGAAATTTCACAGAGGAAGGAAGGGAAGAGGGAAGGAAGCCAGAACAATTCCCACAGTGAGAAGGTTCCTGGCTTATGGTAGGGGTTGGGGTGGGGAATCTGAAGGCTGGCTGCTGAGAGGGGCAGGGAAGGGTGGGTGCTTTGGGGCCAGAGTGCTAGTTAGAATTTCTTAATGACCGTAAGTCCTGAGGGAGGCATGTGAGCGATGCTTGGCGCCAGCCAAGCTTGTGCAGGGCTCCTGTCCAGATGGAAAATGTGTAGAGAGTGGGGGAGGAGGGTGAGAAAAGACTTCAGGTCTGCTGATGGTGACTGATGGCCTTGGGACAGCAGATCTGGCTCCTGTAGGATCTGGTTTTACTGGAAAGAGACACAAAGATTAGTGACTTTTGGGTGAGAAAGAACCCTAGTTTTTGGTTTCTCAAACAGTTTTCTCCTAGTTCCTTGAGAGTTTCATTTGTGTTTCCCACCTCAAGACCTTTGCTCATGACTTTCTTCCTTCTTTGCATGTGTCCAAAGCCTAGCAGGCAGGCTCAGGCCTCGCCATCTTCCTGAAGTCTCCCTAGCAGTCCAACTTGAAGCCTCTCTCCTCTACCCTGCTGACTTGTAAGCAGAAGGAAATCAAACAGGGATATGTATTTAGGATGAATGCTTTTCTTCTGAGAGTCTTGAAGTTACTCAGAGATTCAGAGGAAACAAATTCATTAGACTAAATACATTAAAACATTTTATAGAGTAAATGGAAAAATTGGCACGCATGTTTAAAGCATAGACTTCAGAGAAATTTCATGGGAGTGGAAGGCCACTTTGGGTCATTCCCAAATACCTGGCTGCTCTCCTCCCCTTTGGGAACTGGGGCAGATGAATTAGAGGAGTAGGTAATATGATGTCAGGAGGACCTCCTTTCCTCATGGAGGCTGGACATTGGTAAATAGAAGCCTTGCTAATTAAGAGCAAATGGAAATGGTTTTAATAAGCTGCAGTTAAAAAATAACAAAGGCAAATACTACTTATCATACATCTCCTAGGTGTTAGATACTGCAATCATTGCATTGCTTATTTCATTTTAATTAACCCTCACAATAAATCAATGAGATAAATGTTACTCACATTTTATAGCTGATAATCAAGCCACAATGAGACTCATTTGAAAAATAAGACCCAGTCCAGGATCTGACACAGGTCTAGCACTCTTAGCTCCTATGGCACATCACTTTGGGTCTCTCTTAATGAAGAGACGTGAAGCATACAGCTCCATACCTCATTCCTGAAGGTGATTCTTGTGTTGGTCCCACATGTTGCTACCACTGCTTCAGGCCCAGACCCCAGTTTAAATGGACACTCAGTCTGTCCAATGCTTCCTTTCCATCCTGGGGCTCCTAAGCCACGTATGTGGGGACTTCATCCCTTGTGCCAACATCTGAACTCTCTCCCAGGGCCCCAGCTTGACTTATCTAACCACAGTCCATGTGGCTGACTTGGTCCCTCCCTGTACAAGTTTGAGAATCACCAAGTCCAATCTAAATGTCCACAAGCAAGAAATGAGGATTGGATTAGTGGCTTGTTATTTATCTTGCACTGCACAGCACAACTCAGAATGAAAAATCAAGGCTGAAGCCCCTTTGCTGGGCCAGTTTATCTAAAAGAACTTTTCCATCCAGGGAGCATTCTGGCTGATGTTTTTCACTGAAGTCACAACAAACTCCCATTATTTTTAATAATACATACCACATCCATTGCATTCATTCAATCCTCCAGCATTTTATGATGTGTCTGGTCTAGGAAACTTGAACCAGTTTAGGGGGACTGGAGAAAGGAGAAGGTCTTCATTTTCTACCCTCTTTTAGCCATTCAGTGGCACTTCCTATTAGGAGTGGGTTTTGACACTCCATACACACTTTTCCACTGTTCAGATTTTCTGTCTCCCAAGAGGCCCTTCTAACTTTATACTGCACAGATTCACATCTCAGAGACTTGCCAAATCTTGTCCAGTTCTAATGTTTTCCTTGATAGGGGCCATGCCACTCCACTGAAATGGATCAGGTGAGTCCATCAGGCCTTAGTGCTGCATCTAGGCACCATGTGCAGTGCCTGAGTACCTTCCCAGGCTCCAAAAGCACAGGCATGCTTCATATGCTGCCTCTTCCAAGACTACTAGCTTCCTGAAACATCAGCAGACTTCAGTGCCACCCAGGTCTGGGGCCTGCAAAGGCATTGCTTACATGGTTGCTTCACCCCCATCACTGGTGTCCACTCATCCAGCACTCCTCGTCTTTGCTGTTCTCTCTCAGCCACCCGTGCTGATGGCTCCGACCTTTCAGGTTAGAAGAGAAACTCATCCATGCATCAGTACTTACAGAGTATTTATACCACTCTGTTCGTTGTCCCAGACACAGAACAGTATTCTTAACAGTAAACAATATGCATAAAAAGCCCAGTCTTCATGGTGCTTACATTCCAACTCAAGTAATCAACTTTAAAATGGAAGCGTTAAGAATTTAGTATGCTACTCCTCCCAAGATGCCTTCTCCTAAAAGAAAAGTCTGAAGAAGTATAGTTTAACCCAAAAGAATTACTGATATTGGAATTCTAGGTATCCAATATGTGGGGTAGTGTTACTATTTGGGACCAAGAAACATCTTTGTTCTACTAGAACAAGAGGTCAACAACCTACCACCCACACCTGTCATGATGATTCACAAGCTAAGAACGGGGTTTAAATTTTTTTAATTGGAAAAAATCTATAAGGCTTTGAGTTCAAACTCAAAGAAAAATCATAAAAAAATAAAAATTGAAAGAAGTCAATGAAAAAAATATTTTGTCACATGTGAAATTTATATAAGATACCCATTTCAGTATTCATAAGGTTTTATTGGCACACCCATTCATTTACATATTGTCTGTGGTTGCTTTCACATCTCAACCAGAGTTAAGTAGTTGTAAGAGAAAATTATATGTGGCCGAAAAAGCCTAAAACATTTACTGTCTGACCCTGTACTGAGTTTGCTGACCCTATACTGAGATTCCAGCTCTAGAATCACATGGTGGAGACAAGCCATTCATTTTCCATGTGCATAAAAACTGGCCTAGTCTGGCAATCCATCTCCTCTTCTCATTCTGCCTGTGGAAGAGAATCATGAAGTGACTGAACGTCAGAGGCTGTGAACCTATCCCTGACATCTGCTTTCTCTTCAGCACACTGAGACGGGCCTTCTGAAAAGTGTTTGGACAAATGCAAAGGTCCTTCTCAGGGGCATTGTCAATGTTATTTGCACATTTGATGCAAGTCTTCACCTTGGGAAGTTCTGGAGTTCCTAGTTGGGGGTGGGGAGTGGCTCATCCATGGTCATGGCACCACAAATTTAAATAATATTTGTGACTATGGAAGGATCATAGATTCAAATCTCCCCTCTACCAATTATTGTGTAGAAAGAAGTCCCAGTTCTTTCACCTGTGAAATGGCCAGCCTTGCCTACTTTACAAGAGAAATGCACCCACATATTTGCGAAGTGTTTGTGAGCTGGATGGCAGTTGCAAATACAGCATCTGCTGAATTCTTATCCTTCGTTCTTGTTTGACCATGGAGACCCAGCTGAGGGGTCAAAGTGAGAGACAGCCTGCAACGAAGTTCTTCTAGTCTTCAATCAGGGTCTCTGCCCACCCCAAGTTCCCACTTCCCACCCTCTCACCTCAGCTCCTACCTACTCTTTAGATTCAGCTTTGGGGACTCTCAACCCCGTGGACACAGCCTGTCATAACCAAGAACGCTCCTGTAGCTTGTCCTCCAGGGCTGACTATGTCTCTTAGTTTGGAGGATGCCATAGCTGTTCCCATCAAACTCCCTAAGCTCCTTAGGATGCAGGATGGAGCCACCAGCTGCAGCCTCCCCGGCTTACTTGCTTCTTTCTTCCCTGTGATCTGTAACTTTCTCAAAGTGCAGAGAGTTCAGATCCAACATGGGTCCTGATCATCCCAAACTCCACAGGTCTTTCAGGCAGTTCAGAGTTGGGGAATGGTGAACTGTACAAAAAGCCAATTTTTTTATTAGTCAAATAATTTTTAATGTCACACAGCAAGTTAATAAAAATTTCACTTGTCAAGTCCACTGCAAAATTAATGTGGGTTTTTTTTTTTTTGGTTCATTTTGTTTTTTAAATTAAAGCCATCCTCTCCTACCTACCAAGCACTGTAGGGACAGAGATTGTTTCTGCTCCATAGTTCTCTCGTGTCATCCACAGCTTTGTGGTGCCAGACACTTAGTGGAGGCTCAACAAATATTCTTTGAATGAAAACAAGGTATCTTGAAATTTGTGACAGAACATGGGTCCTTCTCATACCTTTTGTAAGTTTATACATATCTCTTCTATGATAAACACAGAATTCTACATACAATAGGTGCCTAAGACATGACAGAGGATGATGACAACCATGAACATGAGGTTGAAAGTCAGTCCCCCAAATCTCAAAGCCAAAGGAACAGAACTAGGCATGAGAAGAGGTCTAAGTTTCACAGTTTCTTTTTAAAAAGAGCTTTCATTTGCAAGAGGGCTAGTATCTTATACTTCATATTTTCTTTAAGGACTATCACAAGATAATGAAAAGTTGGAAGTTTGACATGTGACCTGGAGAATCTAAAGCGGTGGATTCATTAGTTGCTTTGCCTGAGAAAATTCTCCAACCAGGAAAAAAATCTTCTGACAGTGACACAAAAAGGCTGGCACTTATAACTACTGTCCTCAGCATTTAGGGGAAAGAAGTTTTAATTATGGGCTGCAGAACAGATGTCAAATCCCTAACCCCGCCTCTGCTGTTTGCTGTTTGTTATGAGTCACCCTGGAGCCGGTCCATCCTGGCCTCAATTTTCATGGGAAGCATCAATGTGTGACCAGAAGTACATGCTGATGGATGGGCTCAGGAGATGAGAGCTGGGAGGTTGGGGATCAGCTTCCATGGGCTCTGGTCTTCTTTGCTTCTTAAGTCACCATCGCCCTCTCCCACATCTCCTCTACCATCTTCCTTCCCCTCCCAAGCTGCATCTTAGTCTCCTTGCTGGGCTCCTGGGTCAGTCACTGCAGTACTGACTCATCCTGTGCAGGTGGGAGGCAGGCTGCAGCACACTCTGCTCAGAGTGTACATGGTGTCCCTGTTGCCTATGGGACACTGAGTTCTTCGGAGAGGGCCATTTCCTGGACAGTGATACAAAGAGGTGAGTGGCTTTCCCAGTCTTCTCATTGGGGCTGGGTGACAGAACCTTTAGCCATCCTTATGTCCACTCACTTCAAGGCTTCCCAGGGTTTCTGTCTGGTTCAGCTCTTTCCACCATTGAACCTCATTCTCATCTCCCTAATATTTCAAATACGCACAAGCAATTCCCTTTCTTTCTGTTTTTTATTATTGTTGTGCTGGTTGGGTGTACATTGTAATATTTACAAAAGTTCTTAGAATGTATTTAACATATTATACTTGAATTCCCCCCCTCCACTGCTCTCTTTCATCCCCTCTCCCCTAATTCCTAGAACGGTTTCAACAGGTATTTTACACACATATGTATACATTATTTGTACCATATTCATCCTCCTACCCCTTTCCCTGCCACCTCCTCCTCCCACCGGTGCCAAACACCCCCCAACCCCTGGGCAGAACCTGTTCTGCCCTCCCGTTCTCCGATTTTATAGGTGAAAAAACATAAAAGATAAAAGAAGAAACATGGCATTTTTGCTGGTTTGAAATAGAGATAGCAACACAGGGAGATTCCTTGTATTGTTTTCATGCATATATGTATTATAACCCCTATGGGTTCATCTCTACCAGTCCTCTTCACTCCTCCCTAGTCCCCTTCCCATCCCCTTTCCTACTTTCCCACCCCGCTTTAAATGCTTTTTAATTGACAAGTAAGAATTATATTTATCATGTATGTACAACATGATGTTCTGTTTTATGTATACACTGTGGAATGGCCAAGTCACTTAACAAATGCATTACCTCGCATGCTTGTCTCTTTTTCTTTGCTTTTGTGTGTGTGTGTGTTATGAGAACACTTAGAAATCTACCCTCAGGCTGGCGGAGTGGCTCAAACAGTAAGAGTGCAAGGCCCTCAGTTCAAATTCCAGTGCGCCAAAAAGAAAGAAAGAAAGAAAGAAAGAAATCTACTCTCTCAGCAATTTTCAAGTACACAATACATCGCTATTAACTGTAGTAACCATGATGTACATTACATTTCTTTCTTCTTTAACTAAATCAGGATAATGCTAGGGTTTTTTTATAAGAAACTTTGCTAAAAACCTAAGGTAAAAACACAAACATTTGGAATAGGGTTTCCTAAACTGGGCAGATGTCATGGGACAAGACCCTCTATCCCTCTTCCTGTTCTTATTTAACCTGGTTCCTAGTCTGGCCATGCTGAACTCTAACTGGATAAACCCACGTTAACTTCAGTACATCTGGCTGGTCTCCAATCTAGCCGTGCCACTCTGTGCTGCCATCAACAATGCAGGAGAGTTCTGGGGCTCAACACACATGCCCACCTCTGCTCCTGCCTGTCTTCTTAATTTCAGTTCTTTTCATGGGTGTGCATTAGTATCACCTTGTACTGTTAATTTGCATTTCCCTGAAGAGCAGTGATACTAAGCAACTTTCCCTGTACTTTCTGGACATGTGGTTATCCTCTTTTGTAAAGTGCATTTCCAGTGCTTTGCACATTTGTAGCTGGCTACATGCTGGCTCTCAGATATACCTACTGTAAAAATCTTCTCCAGTCTGCAGCTTGCCGCGTACTCTCTTCATGCTCGTATGGCCCAAGCAAAATCTTTCGTAACGTAAAACCACAGAGTGAGAAGGAAGAAGTCTGTAGTAGGGCAGGATGCTTTTACTTGCTTGCATTTCCAAATTACTTTCCCAAGTCAATAATGATTCAGCACCACAGAAGGTGCCCTTGTGCTCTCTCCCAATCAATACCCCCCCCACACAAAGTAAATTCTATCCTGACCTCTGGCACCATGGATTTGTCCTGCCTGCTCTTGTCCTTCACATGAATAGAAGCATGTGGTGTAAATACTTGGATCTGGCTCTTTTTGTTCTGCATGAGGTACAGGAGATTCATCCATTTTGTGTGTAGCTGTGGTTTGCTCTTTTTTGCTGCTCTATGATAAACCATTGTATAAATATCCTGTCATTTGGTCATGTAAGGAGTAAAGGTTGATAAGTAAGCATATAAATGAGTATATTTGTACTTTATATTTTGACCATGTCTTTTGATGGGCAAATGCAATCTTGGCCCTATTCCTGGGAATAGATTTGCTACATGTTAGGGCATGAATCTGATACAGGAGATACTGAAAGCTTTCCAAAGTGGTGGTATAATAGATACTTAAACTGCTTTTGTTGAAAAGCATTGAATCCTTACTTGGGCCCTTTAATTAACTAAAAGCAGGAGAAAACCTTGGCATCCCTGCCTCCATTTCCTATCTGTCTTTGCGCTAAGCCATTCACTTTGTAGAATCCAGGAAGACATGACTCATTGATAACGTATTTATGAAAAGGGACTGAAACTATCCCTATAGAACATCAGAGCCTTGCAGGACAGACCTCCCCCACCAAATAAAGACAATTACCTCTAATGTTGAGATTGTACCCTGGAGCAGGAGTAACCATTTTATCACTTGCTCTCCTCAAGTGATGACAAACAATAACAACTTCTCTAGAACCCTTGGAGAAACAGAACTAAGAGAATAACCAATCAGGCCACACTTTGACCAGCACTGTTTAATTGTGCATATCTTTTTTCCCCTGCTCCAATTCTTCCTCCATTTAAACCTAAAACTCATGTCTATAACCTGAAGATTGATGAAGATGGGTTCAGTGCTTACTTTGCCTCTTTCCACGGCTACCTGTGGGGTGGTAATAAACCTCCTTTCTTTGCCCTTACCATCTCTGTATTTGGAAAATAGGGGTAAGTGACTGGGCCTGACATGTGGAACTCCAGGAGTTTGGGCCTGGGGCCTAAAACTCTGGTTTCAGTGATATTAGTACATATTCTCACCCACAATGTATGTGAGAGTTGCAGTTGCTCCATGTCCTTTCCAACACTTGTTATTGTGGTTTTTTAAATGTTTAGTTCTTTTGTAATGTATATATCTCACCAAAGTTTTTATTTGCATTTTTACTGATAAGTAAATACTTTTGAGTGGCTTTTATAGGCTTTTTGGTCATCTGAATATTCTTTACAAAGGGCCTATAGATTTAAAAAGGGTACTAAAGTGGAAAGGAAGAAAATAGAACCCATCAGGAAGTGTCACAAGGAAACTCCCTGTATAGCTATCTTAAACAATCAAAAATGTCACTTAAAAAAAAGTGGAGAACAGGAGGGCAGAACAGGTCCTGTCTTGGAGGGTTGGTACTAGTAGGGTGGGGAGGATGTGGGGAGAACAGGTAGAAGGGTGAATATTGTGCCAATATTGTGTACATACGTATGTAAACGGAAAAATGAGACCTGTTGAAACTATTCCAGGAATAGGGGGAGAGGGCATAAAGGAGAAAGATAGAGAGGGTGAATTCAACTCCAATATATTGCAAGAACTTTTGCAAAAGTCACAATGTGTCCCCAATATAACAACAATAAAATAAATGATATAAATAAATAAAAACAATAAAACTAAAACCAAAAAAAGTGCCTGTAGAGTCTTTTGAACATGCAATAACGATGTTTGTATTTTTCTTTTTGATTTTCAAGAGTTCTTTATAAATATTCTGAATATAAATCTTCTGTCAGATATGTGTGCTCATGAATATTTTTCTTCCAGTCTGTGGTTTGCTTTTTCATTTTCTTAATGGGATTTCCACAAATGAACAGAAGTTTTCAATTAGAGGGACGGTCCAATCAGTCATTTCTTCACCTACTCTTCAGGAAGGCCCTCCTGCTTGCAGCAATCTCTCTCTACTCCCAGGCTGTAAGGTCTGGTGATGCCTCCCTTCCCCTTCTGCTCTGGGGCCTGCTCATTCACTTGTTGCAGACTCCCTGGAAGGATGTCAAGGCCCCTACTCTTCTTTGGAGAATCAGAGCTCTTCTCTTTTTCTGGCTTGTGCCTGGATGTTTCCTCTATGACCATAGGCCTTGAAGGCCAGAACAATGTCATCCTCCTGGGGGGTCCCATGCTTGCTGTCAGCAGCCAGCTGTCCTTCCCTAGTCCCCCATACAGTTCGACTTCCAGTCTGAGCCCCACCCCAGGCTCATTCACAAACCACAGGTAGTCCAAGCATCCTTGTCAAGTCCTTCCTGGCTCTGGCTACTATGCCCCTGTTGTGACTGGAGAGCTTGATACCTCCTTCAGTGTTCTCTCAGCAATAGATGCTTCTCAAGAGCTCAGCTCTCCAGAATTATGATACAGAGTTACTTTTCACCTTAAGAACAAGATCTTATATGAGTTTCAACATTTGCCATCCAAATTTGGGTCCAGTGTCATCCAATCAAAAGGCTATGCCTATCTCAATGCATATTTCTAAAGCGCTACTAGAAGTACCTCTCTTCCTCGTCCCAAGGGGTTCCTTACTTGAAGTGGACTGATTTGGAAATCCAATCAAGTGATAACAGAAGTCCATACATACCTCTCTTTTTGAAAATTAACATTTCTTCTAATTATTGCTATAGCTAACAAACTAGAGTAGTATAGCAATACTTGTGACTTTTTCATCAGTAGAAATTATAGATGCCTTTATATCACATTATATTTGTTGATATTTTAAATTATTATTCAGTTAAAATTATTTTAATATTACAGAAGTTAGAACCATCACCAGATCTTGTATTTAACATGCTAATAAAGAAGCAAATATAATACAGATACTATATCACAAATTTGCTTCTAAAAATATCTTGGTAACTTTATTACAATACAATTTATGCATTTAAATACATTATTCTAAAATACAGGCCATAGGATTTTCAAAATTGCCAAAAGGTTCTAGGCCCAAAAAGATTTTAAAAAAACTCCTATTGCCAAAGACATCCTTTTAAACCTATAGCAATTTAAAACCATTCAGTGTCCCAGGCTGATGAATTGGTAACTACACATCTGGGCTGGGTGGTGCTGAATATCTGTTCCATCTTTGTTAATGTGTTCCTCTAGCATGGGGGTGAGGATGGAGAATCTCAGTGGGCTCAGGCATGTGGCTTCAGTTTTCTCTGGATTCTGGCATTCCAGGGATTCTGAAAGAATAGGGCATCTCTTTTGCAGGTCAGAGGAAATGGGTAGCTATTCAGCTAAATAGATTTCATGCTTGACTTCAGGGGAATAGCCCAAATGATGATCTGTTTGGGAGAGCAAATTAAGGAGGTAAGGAGGCACAGGGGTTTTATTTGGTTTAACTTCTGCTGGTTTCATTATTCCCCTAAGCATCTCAAAAGGAGAATGTAGTTCACCTTACCTATTTTCCCACCATCACTCTCCCTCAAATTCTGGCCAGATCTTGCCTTTCTGAGGGCACTGATGTTGAATTAGCTTGAAGGGAAGGCCTTAACCAGTATGTCCTCTCTCTCTGAAGGCCAATCAAAACATAACTATCCTTTTTTCACAATTCCAAATAATGGGTCTTGATTTTACCTCCACTTCCCCTAATCCTTAACCTTCCTTGCATTTCTTGAACCAAAAAGCTCATGAAGAAATGAAGAGTTGTCTTCCCTTCCTAAAAGTAATGCTTTGATGTTGAATAAAGTTTTAAAGAGAAGAAGTTTGGTAACATCCTGTATGAGTCTATTTCCTTGGCTATGACATGAAGGACAAGCGAGAGGCCCTGGTTTTTAAAATTGAGAACATACACGTCATACTGTTACATACGTATTCTCTCTAACTTGCCCGACCCATCCTTCACCTTCCACCTTCCCAGACACCCTGTCTTTCCATCCTGTCATGCAAGCTCCTGGAGTAGTGACAAAGGGTAAGAGTTGGGGTGAAGGACCATTGGCACCTATGTCTTCCGTAAAGAGTTGACATGGCTATGATCACCTCTTCCTTCTCCCTTCTTCCCACTAAAGTCACTTGTTTTGAATATTTGAATGTATTATTTTCAGAGGAAAGTGACTGTAGCATTCTGTACATGACATTCTTCCAATGCACTTTAAGTTCTCTATAAAAAGCTTTCATTTGTTATCAGGATCTGTGACCAAATAGCTGAGGATGGCAGTGTTTTATTAGCTCTGTTACTGCAGTAGTCTTACTATTCTGGAGACAAATGGGGAAACTCTGCCTTCACGCTGGCTTTATTTTATAGTTCTTAGATACATAGCCCAAATGAATGGTTTGGAGCTATTTCTAACCCATAGTGATTGGTGTCAGTTTCTTGGATACTATAGGAAATCTGTCACTCTGAGGAATGTTGCAATAATTCAAAGGCAAGCTGTCCTGGAAAGAGGATGGGACTCCATGAGTCACAACTGGAACTTAGTGACTCTATTTATGACCCTTCCTCTAACTCATGTGTGGCCTTGGATAGGTCTTTTCATATTTCTGGTCCCCAGTTCATTCATCTATAAAAGACAGGGGAAGACTGGATGAGTTCTAAGTCCCTTCCAATGCTGTCATTTTCTTATTCTAGTACATGAATCACAAAAAAGTTATGAAAATATCCAATTACAGCAATCTAGAAAAACAACTGTGATTCTGTTTAATGTGGTGTTAAGGATTCCCATTTGGCTTTTGAGTCTCTTAACTACTCAATATGTGTACCTCTGAAAGTCTACTAGATTCATGTAAACTATTTTTTTAAATTGATTTTGGGCCAGTATAAAATGCTGTGTCTTATTATCCAAAACTCAGATTCTAAGTGGTAAGGAGGCCTATTTAAAATGGTATAATTTTCTTGCAGCAATTGTTAAGTGGTAGGTTTTATGATGTTTTAACATTCATTACATTCATTATCTAAACACGCTCCTATAATCTAGTGAGTGCAAGGTTAAATAAGTAGACTGAAATTCCTTCTGGGTTTGATTTCATCTGCCAATTCTAGTGGAAGGCCACTCATATGTGTCCTTTCTTTCTCAATAGGGTTGAGGTAAAGAGACTTGGAAAAGTTTTGACTCTGCTTGTGACCTTAAATCTCCATGACATTGAGGAAGGGAACAAAAAGTTGCTGTGTGTCTTCATCCTCAAGTTTAACAACTGCAAGATGTGGTGACATTCTACATGAAATCTACTTGTCATCACTATATTTTTGATTAAAATATTCACTGTATTGCTTTCTTACTTTTCAAACACAGAATTCCCCTCATGAAGCTCAACTCCTAATCATGTTTTAATGCTATAATGCATTCATCTGTTTGACTTGACAATCCTCCAAGAAGGAATAGTGGTGAAAGAGGGTTTCAGAGTGCACTATGACATTTCACAGACAAGTTGCATCTCAGGCAAAAGGCAGACCTGTCCAAGTTGCTGCTAAATACTATGCTTCACTTATTTAGGATTATGGGATGCCATGGAGTTTTGGAAAGCTGTGTTCTTTTAGCCAAGCCCTCTTCCACTGAACAAGGATCTCTCTTTTTCCTTCCCATTCTGCTTCATCACCCCTCCCAAGCACACATTAACACTTGTGCTTGGACTACATTTACCAAAACAGTTTCATTTACTCATTGCTTTGCTATATTTCAAATGACCTGGCATTTTATAGCTGAAAAAAGTATAAATTATACCTTACGTGGGATACAGTAGGATGTGATGTTTAGAAAAAGGAAAATATGCTTCCTTATAGAAGCACCAGGCACTAAGCCATCTGGATTGTAGAGGAAAAAAAAAATCCAGTCATTCATTCTGATGTTTTGTCTATGTAGTACCAAACATCTGGAAGCTAGGTGACAGACTGAATTTTTCACTTCATAACCAGATGTTTTTGCATTATGCTTAAAGCACTTAAATCAGCTATATTTTAAAGAATTTTAATAGTAAAATCATAAGAGTTGTACTCATTTAAGTTTTGAGGTAGAAGATCGAAAAAAACAGAAGCCGACTTTTGGTTGATTCTTTATCCAATATGCTAGTTAAAAAAAAAAAAAGGCACACTTCTTGCAATCAAATTTTAAAAGAACCATGAAGAAATAGTCCCAGAAATACCAGGTATCCGTCACTGAAAAAACAATTTAGACAACTGTTTAACAGTTGAAATGCTCACATTTTGCAAATTCAGGTTAACTTGGACAGCTAAAAGTAATCATTTTGAAAACTGCTTAGAGTTTAACTGCAAGTGACTGTGACTACATTTATTTCTGAACACACAAATGTTAATGCATGGTCAACAGGTTATCAAGGTTATAGGAGCATTTGCAAGGAGACTTTTTGGACCTTGTAAACATGCATTGGAAAAAATAAGATTCTATTCAGCAGAGCCATCTTGAACACTTGTCACAAGAACACAGGCAGAGGAATGTTTAAACGTTCTGCAACCTGACCATTCGAAAAAATCTCCGTGTTGTGTCGCGTTGCATTTCTCATTTGCTCCCACATTACTGCTGTGGAATCTAACACTTGTTACAAGACATACTCAAGACATTATTTCCTTGTATTAGAACACACGGCACCTACTCGACTGGCCTCTTAGCTTTGTGGGCATTTCTTATGCCATGAAAATTTCAATATATTTCCACAAAGTCATATATAGTGTGTACATTACACATAGCAGTATTATTGAATTGAACTGGCCGGGTGCCGCGTTTTTGCTGACTCAGCACAGTGTTTCTCTTTCCCAAATTACTAAATCAACTTTCCTCTGGGGGTAAAGGCTTTGCAGAAAAGCAAAAGGGAATAGAAATGCAGAGGAGCCTTATTTTCACCCTTAATTATACCATGTCCAAAGGCAAATGCAAAATCAGACCAAACTTTTGGAGGTTAATAGACCAAAAAAAGGTCCATCTTTTTCTGTGCCTCCACCCACTCCCTCCTGTGAGAGTCACAGTAAACTGAAACACAGCTAGCTTGTTTTTCACCACTGAAAATAAGTGCTTCTTCTGCTTGGGGTGGTGTCTCCGATGCAGGTTGCTCATGGATTTTTTTTTTTTTTTACGCTTTTTGTGTAGTATTTTAAGCGAGGCAGGCCAATCTCATCTTTTATGGACTTCAACCAGCAATATTTCCTAAGAGTTTCGCGCTGAAGAAGCTACATATCCGATACTGCACTTTTAGGACCTGGGTGACAGCATTTGTTCACCTTCTCTGCGTGATTCGACGCGGGGCAGGGGTGCTGCAGAAATTCAGGATTTGTGCGCACACGGGACCACAACATACTAAACGACAACGGTGGGTTTCCATACACAACGAACGTTCTGTTCTCTGTTCCCTGTTCCCTGACACGATCAGCAATCTCATGTGATGAGAACGAGGGAAGGGGGCTGGCAGAATGTTATGAACCTCCGGTCTCCACTAGTCCCACACCACCACCCCCACGGACGCTCACTAATCAATGCAAATGTCGTAGCAGGCCAGGCCCGCAATTGGCATTCCAGAGAGCGAGGACCACCAGCCGAGCTTTAAATAAGTGCAGATGTGACAGGCAGAGGAGACCTGGGGAGGGCGGCCTCACCGCCCCGCACCTCTTTCGCTGCGCAGGCAGTGCGCCCGCGGCAGTAACGTCGCGGAGGATGGGGTGTGCACCGAGTGACAGCGGAGGGCAGCGCGGGAACCGTGTGAGCCCGGTCGCTCGCAACCTTGCGGCCTCGCTGCTTCTTCCCTAGAGAGGCTGGGGAGTGATCTGGCCCCCGCCAGCCGGCCCAGCCTCCGCTGGCCAGACTGTCGGGCTTTGCTCGGGAAATCGCGAACCCGGCTGGCCAGGACGGCGGGAAAGCGTGTCACCCCACTCCACGCGGACAGACACCTCCGTCCAGGCCCCGGCCGGGAGCTGGGCACCGAGACCAGCGCGATGTGGCGGCACTCGGCCTGCGGGCCGCGATGCGCGCCCCTGACCCTACGGGCCGTGGTGACCGCGAGGTCAAGGCCCGGGCAGGCCGTACGTCACGCGCGGTCGCCCGAGGATTCCGCCGCCCTCAGACTCCGCATTGGAAGGGCTTGGGGAAAAACGGAAAGAAGGAAACGGAGCAGCGCGCTTTAGCTGCTGGCTGTACCCCGAGCCTGATCCGACTGGAGTCACACGGTCCCCTTGCCCTAGCATGGGGCGGGTTCCCTCACCCCGCCCCGGCCGGGTTCCCACCCCGCGCGGTCACCTTCGCCCATCCACCCGGCCCTTCATGTCCCCGCCGGTGCCACTCCGGTCACCCACGCCGGCGGCGGAGGTCGCTGCTGCGGGCCACTCGGGGCGGCCCACATCCGCCGCCCGATGGGATGCCATGCCGGACCCCACGTCACCCCGGGCGTCGCAGGGACCCTGGGCCCCGCCGCCGGGGAACCGCTCCCCCCTTAAACGCTCGGGCGGGGAGGGGCAGGTGGCCGCACGGCCTCCCACACCCAGCGGTCCCGCGCCTCCTGACACCCTCGGCCGCTGGGGACCCCGGGCACTCGGCAGGCTCCTCGCCGGGGCCGCACGGCTGCGAGCGTTACCAGGACTCCGGGCGTCTCGCCCTCCCTCCCGGCCCCGCGCGGCGCTCCGTGCTCCTGGCGGGATCGGCCGGCGGCGGACGCCCCAGCCCGGCACTGTCCCCGCCGCCGGGATAGCCACGTGCGCCGAGCAGGCGCCGCACCCGCCCAGGGCCGCGCAACCCCGCGCCGCGCTCGCCCGCACCTGCACCCACCTCTCCTATCGCCTTCGCATCTGCGCGCGGAAATGCCCCTGGCTTCGAACAAGGACGAAGAGACTGGGGGTAGGACGACAGTCCTCCGAACGCAGAGACGCAGGAGCGCGAACTGGCCCAGAGTGATCTGGCTTGGCGCGGAGAGATGGCGGCAATGGGTGTGGGAAAGGGGGGCGAGCGACTCTTCCACGACAAAGTGACAACCAGCTTCGCATTATATCGCGAAGCCATCCAAACCTTTTATTTCTTTCTGCAGACCTGGTAGGACCTAGAAATGTTGGTCGTAAAGCAAGAACAAAAACTTGCTTGGTGTTAAGTCCTGTGAAAAGAGCAAGAGACACATGGCAATTAAATGAGATTACCCGACGATATTGTCCACTGTGGAGACAGTCTCTTAAATTGAGATTTCCAATTATTTTTTAAAGTGTACAATTTAGCTAAACAAGTTTCACTACAACAAACAATCCCAAATAACATAGTTACTTTCCTAATGAAAGAATTCTTGGCGTTGTATCCCCCAAAAGAGGATTGACAAGGTGGAACCATAAAGAAAAGACCGGAACCAAGCTAAAGCACGAAGTCTCCTGTGTAGATACTCAGTTCCATCATCCCCAAAAAAGTTGGTTTGCATAGTAAATCTAAATCACAAAGGACCAAAATAGCTGCTCTTTCATGAATAGTGTCTCAGCTTTCTGGGGACCCCAAAGAAGACAAACTGCATTGTCAGTATTTTGTTCATTAGGGGAATAAATTGTCCTTTTGAGCAGCCTGGAGTGCTCAGGAATGAGATGTGCTAAGCATATGTATTAGGATAGTTTGGAAGATGGTGCAGGTGTGGGCCGATTTAAATTACTAGGTTTTGTGTTTTCCCTAAAGGGTCAAATAGAGGATCTGGTTTTAGGGACAGCAGAGAGAATAAGAGTTCCTGAGTGAAAATGCCTGTGTGCTCAGTCCCAGATGGAGAAGTGAAGGCAAACCTGCCAACACATTCGTTGATGCAGCCTGAAAAATGATGGGCCTATCAGAATGCATATCATCAGTCAAAAAAATTTTTAATATGTGTTTTCAATTAATCAAATGACTACCATTTTCAGAATTTTCACAAGCAAGTAATTAGTAAAATTATCAGTTCAATCTTTAGTCTCTCACTCAGTGGTAAACTGTTGAGCAGTACCATCCTTATGTAACTTGTAGTAATATTTAATAGCCAGGGAATTGTAGTGTGGTTAGAAATGGAGTACAAGAATTTCACAGTTAATTTTTCTAAACTAGTAGAAAATACAGAATTACTTAGAAATTTAAAAAAAATCATTTTGGAAGCAAAGGACTAAATATAGGAGGCCAAATCAGAATGCTCCTAACATCTGAAGACATTGATAAGTTGACTATATGGTTTCCTAAATGATTTTCTACATAAGAATTCGGGGGCATTTTAAAATCTCTGAAAAAAATGTAAAATGGGCTGTATCAAGACAGGCATTTTGTCTTATGTTATTAGAATCTCTTGTATGCCGACATAAGTAACTAACAACTATGTTAGTTTTATTCCCTAAATATTAGTAATTTAAATTCCCTGAATATAATTGATCTCATGAAGTTGAATCATAGGACATAAAAGCTACTGGGGAAACTCTTGATATACAATTATGCAGATCAGTAGTAGTTTTTAAATCACTAATAACTAGACATATAAATTTTCTGGGTTGAAGGAGAACTTGTAAATCTATCTTCTATAATTTTCTAGTCATTTTTAATATGAGATAAATTATAGCATATAAACATCCTTGGATCTGTTTTATTATAAGAAATAATTTTCTTTGCTGTCAAAGATGCCCATGAGGACAACTTTTTATTATATTTTTGAAAGCTATTAAATTTGATGATTAAACAAATAACTTCAAACCATTTCTCAGAAACGTTCTCAGACCACTAATATTTTACTTCTGAGAAAGTGCATTTAAAAATACAAACCTAGTGACATATTAATATTGAACTTTCATATCCAAGAATCTGTACATGGAACAGGAAATACATGCCAATAAAAATTAAATACCAAGGTCCAGGTGGAGGACATTAAAAATTATGCTTGGCAGAAAAATTCTCTATTTTCCCAACAATTCTTAAGGTCTGCCTTTTATGATGATGAAGTTTCTCTGGGACCTCTCACCAACCTTGCACAATTGCAGCTGTGTGATATGTTGTGTGTGGGTTTTTTTTTTTTTCCTTCCAATCTCCATTTACCCTTTACAAGGCAAAGAAATAAAGGGAGAATGGAACTCTTAAGCTACCCTGACACACATAAGACTTACAGTTTATTAATTGGAGAATTTAGCTTATCCTCCTCCTTATTCATCTGAAATTAATTAAGTGTGTAGAATTACAAGGTGGGTGTATCCAAGGCAGCAGGCCCTGCTCAGACTAATCAAAAGGGCACTGTTGAATGAGTACAATTTAGTTAGGGTTAATCCAGTGAAGATGATACCTCCCTGGTCTTAATTACTCTAGGTGATAGATTGTGGAAGGGGAAAATAGGAAGGAAGGAAAATTCGGTCCTACTGAATACCAGGATTTTCTAATTTAATTTAGCTCTCTGTTTTCACAGAGGCTAACAGTTTCCATTCAGAGAACAGGACCACACTATATGGGTTCTAAGGTGAGTGAAAGAAAAACAATAATAGTTGCATGTACATTTTTAAGAAAAATTTAAAAAATAAATGAGAATCAAACATGGACGTTTCAAAGGTGTTTGGGATGAGGTGCCTTTAGTTACATATAGGTCTGTTTGAGAATTTTATTATAGCTCAGTGGATTCTTTGTGATTTCTGCTGTTGGTTGGTTACTTTTAGGAATTCTCTGAGTGTTTCGACTGGTCACCCTGCTGAAATAAATAGAGACAGAGACATTTGTGTTTCTGTATTTACAAGACTGCAATGAAGCATACATCTGTGTTATTGAAAAATAACATTTAAATATTAATAAGCACAACTGACCACTGTGGCTGGACTGCACAAGCATAAAAGAAGCCCAACACAAGAACACATACTTATGTTCTATTTATATAAAACTCAAAAAGGACAAACTCTATAGTTTTCCAGGCAAGACAGTGCTGACCCTCATATGAGCAGTTGGCAGCAAGATTCCTGGCATTAATAATGTTCAGTTTCTTAAGTTGGGCATTGGTGACACAGGTATGTCCACTTATAAAAATTTATTGAGCTTCTGAATTTGTGAATGCACTTTCTGGATGTATGTTTTTATTTCAAAAAATATTAACTGTGTGAAGGAAAAATAGAGAAAAATACTAAGAATTAAAGAAATGGAAATTTGGAACACATTTTTTTAAAGGCTGAGGTTAGAGCTGAGGATAAAATTCCAAAAGAGGAAGTATATGAAACATCTTAACAAAATATTATTAGAAAGGTTTGAATATGTCCATTTTGCCATTTTAATATCAAATACCTACAAACTCTTAGATTCTGCCTCAGTATTCGTTCCTCATCGAGTATCTGAATTCTTCTTGTTTCTTATGTTACAGTTGAAGTTTTATTAAAGGGTTTAAGAATCTCATATTCTTTATTCCTATTTAGGTGCAGTGCCCTCCTCCAACTAGTTTTCTCTATGCACAGGCATTAAAAAAATCATCGGATGATTTCCTCATTTTCAATTTTATGATATATTTTCTACTCAGGAGGGGGTATCTGTTTCTGATTTATTAGCATTTGATCCCCTAGTTTCCTGCCATTGATCAAGTCTAATACTTAGCTCAGCTGATGAGTTTTATATGAAATCTGATATTTCAGGAAGACGAAGGTTGAACCCATTTTTAATATTTTTTTTTGCCCGGCATCTCTCTCAGAGTTTGACATGCACATGAGGCATCAGCACAGCCTGAAACTATATTTATTTTCCCCTACATCTCCCTGGTAGAAAACTTTTGGGAAGTAAACATGTATTTATCAATAAAACAGATGTTTGTCAAGTGTCAGCCACATCCTGTCCTCGTATATACATTTATACTCTACTGCTAAAACATGCCTTCACCCTGCTACTAGCCGGCTGCCATGCCATCTCCAGCAAAGTCCCGGTCAATAAGGTCAACCCCTGGAAACATCTGCATTTGATCAGTTCACACAAAACGGGGGCCTTCCTAATGCTGGACTTCCCCAGAGTCAGCTATGACAACAGTTGATTCACCAGTGCGGCCCCAGCCTCCCTCAGGAAATCTGTTTTTTTCCCCTTGGAGACTCTACAATGCCCAGACTAACTCCTCCTCTAATGAACCCAGGCATTGCAGCTCCACAGTTTCCAGCTGGCATCACACTGGGGGGAGGATTTTCCCATCAACAGGGAAAATGTAGTTCTAATAATTGCTGAAGCTAGATGATTTGTTGTCCTTAATCTATCTTGATAGTGAGAAAAATAACGAATGGAATTTGATCAGATAGCCAGCAATATGTGGTCCATATTTCAGCCACCGCAGACCCCTGGTACTTCAGTTCTGGGTTCCTAGATACACCGCAGGGGAGGAGTAGCATTATCTTGTACAGGTAGGTGAGTGGGTGGTGTGGTCTCTCTCTCTCTCTCTCTCTCTCTCTCTCTGTCTCCCCATGTTTTTCATGTTATAGCATCAACATACGTTTCCAACAGAAAACCAAAAGGACATTTCTTGAGCCCCTTTCTCTTTAAAGCAAAATAAATAAATAAATAAAAATAACCCCAGGGGTTATTTTTGAGGGAGGTTATATTTTGAGGTTTATCTCCTCAATAGAAAGACAATTGAAACATAAAAGAAAAATTGACAAAAAGTATAGTGTAAACTTTTAAATTAAACATAGACCTTAAGACAGCAAGAAAGTAGTTTCATTAAAGTTTGAGACATCATTAAATTCATTCTGGAGAAAAATCCCCAACTAAAGCCAGGTGCTGGGGTTCACGTCTATAATTCTAGCTACTCAAGAGTCAGAGATCCAGAGGATCTAGGTTCAAGGCCAACCTGGGCAACAACTTATGGAGACCCCATCTCAACAAATAAGCTGGTCTTAGTCCCAGCCATGAGAGAGGTGTAAAAGAAGGATAGAGGTGCAGACTAACCCAGGAAAAACTCTGGACCCTATTTGAAAAATAATTAAAGCAAAAGGGGCTGGGGACTTAGCGCAAGTGGTAGGAAGTTTTGGTAGCATGCCTAGCAAGTGTGAGGCCCTGAGTTCAAACTCAAGGGCTGCCAAAAAATTTTAAAAATTAAAGAAAGAAAGGAAGGAAGGAAGGAAGCAGAATTTGTTTCCCACATGTAAACATGACTGTCCTTCCTCACAAAGAGGGTGGAGCAAGAGACAGAAAAGTCTAGTTAACCACATACATCTTCACTGTGGGGCACCCAAGCGTGGTTGGTGCCAAACAGGAGGCAAGAGTCCCCCATGACAGTGTGTGTCTATAGAAGCAGTGGGCCTCCTTGAAGGAACAGACAAATACCTGAAAATGTAAACAACAGAGAAAAACAAGAAATCTCAGGTAGCCAGTAAATGGTTTAGTCATTAACATGCAGAGTGTCCCTCCTTTCCTGATGCTCAGCACGTCATGAGGCATGCCATGGTTTTAGGCCAAGGTCTGTCTGTGGGCCTTCTTCAGATCTCAGGGCTGAGATGAGACTGCTGGGATGGGACTGGGGTTGAGGCTGTGCAAAAAATAGTTCTGCCTCACCAGACATTGTCAGGAGGACGAAATGACACACTATGTGCTAAGGCCATGGTGTATAAGGCTTTCAGGACAGTTTGTCCACCCTCCCACCACAGCCAGTCCTCCTGTGGTTAATGTCTACAGATTCTGTCTGGATGAGAAGAAATTGTTTAGAAACACTTTGGTAAACTGCTTTTTAAATGCTCACTGCCCTGGAGACTCCTGGCTTTCCCCAGTGCAACCCTCTTCAGCAGGCATGGAAGTCACAGGGTGACTCACATCATTGTGTTTTCCTGTAAGTGCAAAGCAGCAGACTCTTCAAATAAAGGGAGGGCTTTTTCCACCACAGAAGCACTAACTTGTAAAGGCCTTGCCACAGTTGTAGAAACCCTTCTCCACACAAAGGCCTTACCTTACAGTTTCACTTTATGCAAGTAAATCAAATGCTTTTTCTCACCCCAGATTTTCACCTCAGGCAAGTTCCCAGGTCAGACAATCGCTTAGCTCTGCTTCTGAATGCTCAGAGGCCAAAGGGCCCCTTCCCCTTCTCTCTCCAGCAATCTCCTGCTTTCCCCTCAGGCAGGGAGGGACTCCTCCTAGGTTCTGTTGCTTTCTGGGCCCCCTGGTGTGCTTCAGGATACCAAGCATTTTCTCACTAACTCAGCAGCCTTCTTCTCCATGTGGTCCACACTACTCTTTTTTCTCTTCTCTGGCCTCAGAGACCTTTCTCATCATTAGCCTTTCTTCTGACTGGCTTTTTAATAAGAATCCTGGTTGTCACCATTAGGGTTGTAAGCATTAGCTGAAGAGCTCATCTTTCAACATCAGCCTCTCTGAGTTTCCCTCTTCGATTTTCTTCCCAACCCAAGCTCACTTCTCCTTGACCTTTGCTCTGTTTCCCTTCCTAGGCGTTCCGTTGTTCCTCATCCACCAGATTCGTCTGATTGGTCTTTCGTAAAGGGGCGAGGGAAGGACAGAGAGGCTAGAGCCGTGACTCTTAGCTACCTTGGCTCCTCTTGCCTTCCTCCTCTTCTATTGATCCATTAAGACACTTCAAGAACCTGCCAGAACCTGCCAGAACTGTCCAAATTGTCAATGAAGAAGTGATCAGTGACAAATGAAGAAGATTCACTTCAGAGAAACCAGCCCACCAGGCCATCCAAAAGCATAGTACTCCATCCCATGTATCCATATTCTCCATGGAAATGCCTTCCCTTTTGTGTCATGTCCTTAGGAAGTTTCTTGACAAGGGCTGTGCCTATCTAGTTCAGTTCTTTAGAACAGAACCTTGCCTGTTGCTGTCATTGGGTTAAAAATCCCATTCAGTTCTGTTAAATGCAATTAATGTAAAATGTAATTTTACATTTAATTTGTGGTTGCTCTGAGCAGAGAAGGAAAAAGAATAGGGGATGCTGCCTCTCTGGTCCCACAATGGAAAATGAACTCACAAAAGAAACAGAGAACAACATAAGACCTGCATGATAGAGGGGAGTAGAAGGGTGACCAGCCTCGGAAGCAGGTCATTGTCCTGGGACAAGCCAAGGCTTGTTGAGTCTGAGGGGTTCTGCAGATTAAAAAATGAATCAATGACTTCTACTTATTTTATTGTCCATTTTACTAATTGGTAAGCAATTTATACTTTGGAAATATTCACACACTACTGAATAAATGTCAACTAACTAGATTCCTCTAAGCAAACATTTCTTGCACACTTAAACAATTAAAGTCTTTATAGTTCCAACATATCAAATGCTACTAATTACTTTAAATGCCTTAACAAATTGACAGTAATTTGATGATTAGGGTATTCATCAGCCTACTTAACACTACAACTCACTTCAAAAGGAATAACACCACACACTTTGTTTTTATTCTCATTGTTAATGTCTTAGTTCTTTTTCTTCACAAGGGGTACAACTTTCACTGAACTACTCTAATGAGTCAGGGTTGCCTTCTCAGTCAATCTAAGGTTACAAATACAGGTGGATGGCCTTGACTCAGGACAGGGGATAAGCCACTGGAGCATGCTTTCCAAGAAAAGGCCTGGCAGCAGGAATTTGTGGGTCCCAGTGGAGGCAGAATGCAAAGTAAAAATATTCAAGAGAAACCATTTTAGTGGTGAATATTACCAGGAGAGCTGTGCATACTTACTAATGATGAACTTGGGTCTTTCTTTCTTTCTCCTTCCTTCCTTCCTTCCTTCCTTCCTTCCTTCCTTCCTTCCTTCCTTCCTTCCTTCCTTCCTTCCTTCCTTCCTTCCTTCCTTTCTTTCTTTCTTTCCTTTCCACAGGTCTCCATATGTAGCCCAGACTGGCCTTGAACTCACAATCCTCCTGCCTTAGCCTCCTGAGTGCTGGGCCAGCAGCCCAACTTGCCTATGAGATTTCTTTTAATTATATAACTTCAAATCGAGACATGCCTTAACAAAGGGGTGTTGATTCTTTGTCTGCTCTTTGTGAGATGCTGGAAGGGAAGGCTGCCAGCTACCAGACACTGAGGTTGATGAGTGCAGTGCCTCCTCAACTTTTTCTTCTTCTTATCCAGCCTCTGCCCTGATGTTTCAGTTTCTTATTTTTGCATAAGCCCATGACACAACTGACTTAAAAATCGTATCTCGTGCTTTGCAGCTTGGTTTGGGTCTGCCAGGCAGTTCTGCTACATATAACATCAGTAGGGTCATGCCTTGGCTGCTTTCAGTTGCTAGATGGTCAAGCTGCATTGCTGGAAGGTCAAGGCAGGCTTCATGCTATAACTACTGCCTTGGTGCCTCTTCATATGGTCCTTTCTCCTGTTGGACTCTCTCCCCACATGGTAGTTTTAGGATGGAAAAACTTCTTCCATGGCCTCTAACTTCTCAAAGAGGGAAGCAGAAGCTGCCTTAAGAAGATCTGAGTTGGAGTGGGGGGCGGGGTATATAAGAGAATGATGGAGGGGGTGAATTCAACTATGATATATTGTAAGAACTTTTGTAAATGTCACAATGTATTCCCAGCACAACAATAATATAATAAAAAAAGAAGAAAAACATAAAAAAGAAGGTCTGAGTTCAGGAGTTGCAGAATGTTATAGCAAGTCACAAAGCTAGCCCAGATGAAATAGACTTTTTGCTGGGAGGAGGAGCATACATGGTAAGGAATTGACGGACACCATCTTTGAGGACCATTTACTTTGTCTACTCTCCACTGTGTGGTTGAGCATGGAAGTTGCTGAAGGGATTGAAACAACATCAGGGAAACAAATCTAGGAACCAACACCAGTCCCTGTGCCAGATGTTAGGATTTCCCACCTGTAAGCAACTGCAATAAATGCTGGTGGCCCTGCTCACTTCAACTCTGCCCATATACTTTTGTTTACTGCTTTTTCTCAAGTTCTTTCTGTCTTCCCCCTAATTACACCAAAGTTCCTAGCAGAGAGACCACCTGTTTTCTCTCATATGCCCAACCATACCACAAGTCAGGCTAGTGGATTCTGAAGGAAGTCAAATTTATATAAAAATCCATGCATCCATATTTCATGAGCACCAACTAAAGGTCTGGACTTATATGCCTCACACTCATGGAGTTCACATTATTACTGAATAGTAATAATATTAGCATATTAATAATAACAATGATATCTATTAAGTGTTTTTTTCTCTACTAGATATTGTACATGGTTTTTTAAATCTACATTGTGTTCTTGGTCCACCCAACAAATCTGTAAAGAGTCGTTGTCACCATTCTCACTTTACAAAAGAAAAAACTGAGGCCTTAAAGATATTGTGTAATTTTTCCCATGCTTCAGAGTTTATCAGTAACGGATCCATGATCCAAATCTGGGACTATGAATGTCTGAAGTGGGGCCATAACTTCTCTTCTGTGACTAGTTAGCAGTGAGGAATGCTGATTGTCACTGCACAGTCTTCAGTTACTGAAAGAGAAATAGAAAGCACATTCAAGAGTGTGTGTGTGAGTGTGTGTGTGAGTGTGAGTGTGTGTGTATACATGCACAAGTGTAAGAGAAGGCAGACGATGTTGAAAAATGTAACAACTCTAATGCTACAAAGCCATGGCTCCCAAAGTGGTCCATGAGTCAAAACTCTTTTCATAACAATATTAAGACATTATTTACCTTTTTCATTCTCATTCTTTCATCAGTTTACACTGGAGTTTTCCACAGTCTATAGAGTGTAGATATCATAATAAACGTGATGCAGAAGCATAGATGAGAAAATCATGCTTACTTCCAATAAATAAGACATTGAAAATATTTTCAAAAATGGAAAACAATGCCAGGCTTCCTTCAAGGTTTTGTTATTTCTGAATATGCAGTTACTCTTCATAAGTGTTATGTTAACATATAATAGGTTTATTACTGTTATTTTAATCAAGAAATTTACAAATATTTTAAAATTTTCTCAGTTTTATTTGATAATATGGACATTATTGATAAATAAAATCCATAGAAACAAAAACTTATTAGAGTCCTCAATAATTGTTAGAATATAAAAAGGAGAGTCCTGGGCTTGAAGAGTTTAAGATCTGCTTCTGTAATGTGTTATAGTTTTGGGGAAAGTCAAAAGTTAAAGGTATAGGTCTTTTTCCTAAAGGAAGTAAAATGAGATTGCTGGTGGGGGTTGGGGGCACTGAAACGAGGAAGCCTCTTGGGACCATGAAGAATGCACTGAGATTGAGAGTCAAGTAGCATGTTTAATATCTCCTCACCCCTGCATTCCCAAATCCCTCCCAAGTCTAAGGGCAAGGAACACTTTGCCCACTGCCAAATATGGAATCAGCCCCTGGCTATGGAGACCAAGACTCATTCGTCCTGGAGAATCAGCACCTCAGGAAACGTTCCCTGGAAGAACATGTATAAAACCTAGTATCTGAGGATGTTGGGTCAGGGGTGATCTCCAAATGCCCAATAACTGCACATCAGTTTGGTCCAGAAGAGAACACTGAAAACCACCATCTGCTCATCAGCCTATTTCTCCAAGTGGCCAAACTTCAACTGGCCCAAGCCTCTGTGTGACAACGGGATCTGGATATTATAAGTGAAAAAATACACTGTTTTGTCACTACTGAGCAAACTCCCTGTCTTTAACGCTGGTATCCCACGGATTGCACCCTTAGTTCTTACTAAAACTTCTTTATCATGGTTATGAAGATATAAACAAAATATCTGTATAATTGGCCTGGTTTACACAGCTCAACCTCACCATCTAACTTGCAATTGGAGTTGGGAGCAGAAGATGACTGCAAAGTAGGAACCACAGGGAACTAGTCTCAGACTAAACAGTGAAGTGTGCTAACAGGTCAAGTCTACAAGGAAGCTCATCCCTACAGGTGGAATTCCAGGCCCTGGAAAAAACTGGAATAGGGTGAGTCCATAGGAAAAGATTCAGGGCTGAGCCCAGGAGTGATGAGTCATTGCTTTTAGGAAACGGGCCCCATAGTTCTCTTTCCTGCCTCCACCTTCAGTACCTCTTTCTTTAGCTATCCTTTCCCATTTTGTTTGTTTCTTGTATTTCCTACTCTTTCTGTTTTCAGCACAATTTCTTCTTCATACATTCTCCCTTCCTTTCCTGGGCTTTGAGACTGGAATCCATGAATTAGACTTTTGTCCTGCTGGAGACTCAAAGATTGAGAGGTGCTGCTGAGCCAAATCCTGATGTAGAGGACAATGTGGGGGGAGGAGGGAATGGGGCAAAAGGGAAGGAAGAATCCTAGGTAGCAAATTGCATTCAGTTTCAGAAAATAAGAAGCATGTGATCCTCATCTTGGGCAGAATTTCTTTAATTTGATTAGTATAATGATGCTATCATTATCCAACTCCAATCACAGAGATGATGTATCTGAATAGTGGGTATCATGTCGATCACATTGAGTTGTTGACAATGTTTGTCTAAAAGGCTCCTAAGACTACAAAGAATTGCATCTCTAAATGGTGGGACCCAGGCACTGAGATAGGCTGATGTGAGTGACGTTCAGGGTAAAGGACCTATTCCAGCCCCTCTCCAGTTACACCAACTGGGCAACCATCTAGTCCAATTATGTAGAAGGCTGCCTGCATCAATTTGCAGCTGAATGCAGGATTTGCTTGTAAACTAAAGTGACTTCTGGTCCATGATCTTCTCCAACTATGAGTTATGTAGAGCCTTAAGTTTCATGTTAGTAATCCATTTTTTTTAATTGAGCGTTGCTCCAGCAAAAAAATAACCTCTTAAGCTCCTAAGGCCCCATCCTCAAGAATGAGTTGCATGGGTGAGCTGGCTCCATGAGCAGAGGGTACAGCAGCATTCATTCATTCATTCACTTCATTCATTCATGCATGCATCTATTTGATGAATAGTAAGGGAGGGAAGGGGAACCAGGGCTTTCCAGAGAAATGTGGGCAGAAGTATTGCAGCTTCACAGTTAGGATCCAGCCTCCTGACCAGCAGAACCTGTTTCATAACCATAATAAATGTCTTTGAGAGAGACCTCTCTATCTCACACCAAAGAATTAACTCTTAGAAAAGGAAAGAAAAAGCAAAGTAAAATGCTTAATCTCCCTGGCTTTGTCTTCTAAATTTGGCAAAAATTTCAGAACCTCCTTACATGAATACAGCTCATTTTTCTCTTGAGACAGTCAGTGGGAACCATTTGCTCTGGCGTCTGCTCAGAAGGGATTTGGGAAGACCCTTTGGGACTCTCCCATCAACCTCTCTCAGAGGCTGACTTATGCTTCTGCTACAAGCATTGGGTCTTCAAATAAAAACCCCACTGGGATAAATATCAGATGAAGTCCTGAGCAGCTATTAACTCCCAGCAGGACAGAGGTGCGAAAGCAGTACAAGTATTTGGAATCAGAAAGACTTGGATTCAAGTCCTCACACTGCTTGAATGCATGATCAAGAGACAGGTGCTTATTTCTTTCATCACCAGTGAAATAAGAATAATACCACAGGCTGATGTGAATTCAGAAAGAATGTGTGTTAAATACATTTCTCCGCTGTAGAACACAATAGTATCAGTCATTATTAATTGATTTTTATCAGATCTCTTTGTGAGGGACAGCTAGCCGGGAGGAAGTTTAGCAAGAGGCCTAAGTAGGAGGGATAGAGGAGAGGAGAAAGACATCTACACAGGAGGAATACTGTCAGAGGCAGGCTGGTGGGAACTGGTGTGGGGGCTTGCAAGGCTCCAGAAAGTCACAGAGAAATGGGGTGAGTCTTGAGGAGAGAAGGGGGTACAGAAGAGAAGCAAAAAAGACCCCAAACTGAACAATTAGGTGAGTTGTCCAAGACTCACAGTTTAGCTTCCATGCTGAAACAGAGCATTGAAGATCCATGAGATGTGCTGTGCAGAGGCCCAGGCAGAGGCCTTTTCCTTTGAGAAAAGAGAAGACACAGAGCTCTCAGGCTTCTCATCTAAGACAACTTTTGGAGAAAAGCTTTGGGTTCATCTCCAGTCTAGGGTAAGGATCTGCCTTACGTTGTGGTGGGCTGAGAATTCTGTAGGCCCTGCTTTGGTTGCTCAGTCTAAGATATTTGGAGCATGTTCTTTGCCTACTCTCTGGGAACATGAAGAAAAGGGGGCGGGGCGCTAATTTAGCTCACAACTTCTCCTGGAGTCCACCCTTCTGATTTTTTAACCTTATGCATCCTGCCTATGTGGACTTATAGGCACCACTCAAGGCTTTACTCAGGGAAGCACGGCCAGTTGCACAGGGAGGAGGGGAATAACCTGAAAATCACGTTATATGCTGTGTGACCTCATTCTTACAGCAGGAGATCCCCTACATCCCAGTTGTGCTCATGCAGTCAGACTGAAGAGCCAGTTCCCCCTGCCCCAGCAAGCCAGCCAGCAACACCCCAGTAACCGCCTGCCAAGCTGCCCTCGCAGGCCGCAAGGCTCTTACCACATTGTAAACTATACATTTGCAAATCTCACAGCTAATCCACAGTACAGCCTGTGTGCAACCTAATATGGGTCTCAGAGCTCAGAGGCACCCTCACTGCACAGGCAGACCCCATCTTAAGCCTTGCACTGAAAAGTACAGCCAGTTAGGCAGACTGCAAAATATGTAACTTGAAGTCCCCTTGCCATGAGAACCACGTCTCTGGAATTTCCTGGCTTCAGGAGGGCTGGCGTTCAATTTCTAACCTTTGCTTTCTGTTGGTTGAGCGCCTGCATTTTATTCCTGGGGTCGTTTCTGTGTTTGGTAGGCAAGTGAGGGGGCAGGGAGAAAGGAATGAAAGAATCTCAATAGAAAAACATGGAGCCCGAGGCTGCTGCACAATGCACCATGGAGTCCATCTGGGTCCCACACAGTGAACCAGTGCACCAGGCAATGTGGACAAAAGTGCTCCTTATGCCCCCGCTTACATCCTGAGGGTTTTCCCACAGCCCAATCAGTAATTGCAACTGGGGAGGACAGCTGTCACATCAGGACATGAGCCGTAAACTTGGGGTCAGAAAAGTATACTTCTAGCCCTGGTTTTGCCACTGAGCTTTGCTTCACTGAGTTATAACTCCCTCCCTGGCAAAAAGACAACACTACCTCATGGTGAATTAAGAAGACAGGTTGAATTAGATGAGGACTCAAGGGCATCCGAAAGCCATTTTAGCGAGTGCTCTGGAATATCTAGAGTCAAAAATGCTTCCTCTGCAGTTAATGCAGAAACAAATGAGATATCTGTTGACAGACACTGTGCTTGGCTTTGAAAGTGACACTGGGGAGAATAAGAAAGGCCACCATGAATACACAACTAAGTATCCAACGCTCTCCACAAATGACTTACAAGACACGGCATCTTTTGCTAAGAATCAATACACGTTAAAAAGAGCTCAGAATGGAGAAGAATGAGCGATTCTTTCAGAGAGAAAAAGAGTCCTGGATAATGTTTCATCTTGCTGTTTGGCGTCCTGGAAATATTTTTTGCCCCTCCACCCAAAAAATGTGTATAAAAATGTGCCTCAATTAGAACAACCACAGGACGCTTGATCTGATTGACTGAACAACCTGAGTTAACATCTCTGGATTAGATTGGCTTCAGGGAAAACCAGCATCTTTAGCCTAATGATGTCTTTCCTGCTCCAGGTCTATAAGAGCAGACAACTCTAGGACTGCCTGGTGATGCTCAAGCCCTATTCTGTGTACTTCATTTTTTAAAAATTATCAAATGTCATCATGTGATTCAATTTCTTGGCTCCTGCTTTAAAGAGCCAGGGATTGCCCCTGAGGGAATTTCTTGTTGATAGCTGAAGCCTTCAGATGGAGACCAAAGCCACATGTCCCTTTTCCCTTGCAGCCGTGGGCTCAAGCTGCAGTCATCATGGAGGATTTGAGTTACAATTTAAGAGCACAGATGACATCTTTAAAACCTCCAAGCAGTATTGTCGTTGCCTGAAAAAACTTCTCCAAACATATCCCTGTGTGAATATTCTACGACAAGGGCCACATGCCACAGAGTTACTTCCAGCCTGGGTGATTGCTGAAGGTCATACCAAGACTGATGGTTTTGAGGAAGCCCTGTTAAAAGTTAAGCAGATACAGTGTGCCTACAGGCGGGGAGTGGCATTTCTGTGGATGGCTAAGCTGTAAAATGTTAAAGCAAAACCAGGGACAGGGGCATTCCAACAGAAGCAAAACACTATAAGCAAATAGAGCAGTATGGTAACAGTGTCTTTGTGAAAAGTGGTATGCTGGTCATTTAAAAATAGAACAAAAATATCAGTGGGTTATTTTTTGTTTTTTGTTTTTGCTTCGTTTTGGTGAGACTAGGTTTGAACTCAGAAAAAGTAGGTGCTCTGCCGCTTGAGCCATATTGCCAGTTCATTTTGCTCTGGTTATTTTGGAAATGGGGTCTCTTAAACAATTTGCTGGGGCTGGCCTCAGACCAAGATCCTCCTGATCTCAGCCTCCCAAGTAGCTAGGATTATAGCGTGAGCCACCGTCACCTGAATAACCAGTATTCTTTTTTTTTTTTATATCTAAACCTGAAGCTTGATTCTATATTATCTTAGGCAAGTTACTTAACCTTTTCTAAAGTTTCAGTTGTAAATTGAAGAGAACTACCAACCCTTGTTTTAAGAATTAAATGAAGTAAACTAGATAAGCACTCAAGTAAGAATCTGGTGCTTAGTAAATCTCAATAAATATTAGTTGTTATCATCATCATCATCATCCCTTCATTTCTTAGAATTAAAAAAAAAAATGGAACGAGGAGTTCGTGCCATTCCTCTTGGGAGGTATATTAGAAAGACTTTGGTCACTGCAACAGCTACCTGAGAAAAATAACTTAAGAAGGATTTATTTTGCTAATAGTTTCAGAAGGTTTACTCCATAGTGTCCCGTCCTGCAGGACACATCAGCGTGGGTAGCGAACCTAGAAGGGGAAGAATGAAGGGACAAGAGACACGAAGGAGACAGCAAGACAGGAGTTCTGATCAATCTGCAAAATTTTATTGTTCACACAGGGGTATTTATGTGCTGAGGGAGTGAGGGGTACGACGAGGTGCAGGCTGGTTGGCTGGTTCTGCTATAGGACTTCTGATAGGGTGCACGTTCGCGCCGGCGGCAAGGTAAACTCCCGGAAGAGAAGCAGGGACGGCGCCATCTTGTGCTGGAGGTGGAGAAGTTGGGACAAACAACCGTGGGCAAGGTCAAGACAGAATGGCTCACAAAGGGAGCCTTGTCTCCGACACCATAGTTGTTTGGCTACCCATGCTTGGGCAGAACATCAAGGCACAGGAGTGTGTGGCAGAGAAGTAGAGAAGTTTTCACATCACTGCTGACAGGAGGCAGAGAGTAAGAAAAGGAATGGGGACTAATTATAACCTTCAAAGGCGTACCTCCAGTGATCTACTTCTTCCAGCTAGGCCACATCTCCCAAAGTTTCCAGACTCTCCCGAAATAGCACCACCAAAAAAGAACAAACCATTCAACACATGAACGGGTGGGGGACGTTTCAATTCCAACCACAGGGACAGTAACCCCAGCAGGCTCAGGTGGGACAACAATGAGTCTAGTGCTCCTCGGCATGTGTGACTGGGTCTATTGTTCTCAAAAAAGCAGAGCCAAGTCATGAAAAAGGATCCTCCCATTGTGTGAGAGTAGCTGTTGCCACCATTTTTGAAGAATTGCCTTGGTTAGGTGTGTTTACTTTTTCTAGTAAGAAAAAATAGCCATGTCTTTTTACAGTAGAGAGGTTGAACTGGATTGGGAGAATCCACCATATTCACCCCAATAAGGGCATAGTGCAACCTGTCCCTTTAGGGTGTGTATCACAGAGGAGGAGAAAGCCTCCATGAACATAGGGCCCAAATTTTGCAAGGAACAAGGGCTACTGGGCAGTCTCATCCCTTTGTTGGGAGATGGAGCTACTGAAAGGAGAATAGAGGTATCTGGTGGGAAGAAGATAGGGGCAGAGATTTCTAGTTGTCTCCCAATATATATCTCTTTCCTTGCTTAAGTCACTCAACCCTGAGTTTATTTTATTCTATTTATTCATGAATTTATTTATTTTTGTGGTATTAGGGATTGAAATCAGGGCCTTACGCTTGCTAGGCAGGGGCTCTATCTCTTGAACCACTCCCCACCCCCCAGCCCTTTTTAGCTTCAGTTATTTTTCAGATAGGGTCTCATGTTTTTTTGTGTCGAGGCAGATCTGGGACCACAGTCCTCCTGCTTCCTCCTCTTTTGTAGTCAGGATGATACACATACACCACCATGCCTGGCCTTATTTTTTATTTTTGGACAGGTCTTACTACGTAGCCCAGGCTGGCCATCTGCCTCTGCCCTGCAAATGCTGGGATTATGGGCATGGACCTCTGAATTTTAACTGAGCACTTGCTTTACCTGGTTTCTGGGTCATGATCCTAGAAAAACAGAGCCTGGTCTTCCCTTCTCCCTTGATCTTCCTCCTGCTTGATATAGACATAATGGCAGGAGAGCTGTAGTGGCTCTCTGTTCACAAGGGAATCTGTGTGTTGAGAACAACAGGAGTCAGAGCTCACAGCCCTGTAAAACTGTCCAGTAGCCATAGATGGCACATGCTCAGACTAGCAGAAAGGATGAACAAATACTTGCCTATCTTGTGTATACCATTCTTATTTTGGTCTTTATTACAGGAACCAGATTTGTATTTTACCTAATATGGGGAACAAGATGGATAAAAGACAAGGAACTGGATTTGGAAGAAGGAAGTTGGGAGTGCCTCCTTGTAAAAGTGTAAGCCTGGTTCAGAACAAGGCACTGATTGACACATTTGGAGACCAACTCAGTCTCTCCCATACAGGTAACAACGGAAGTTGAGAATCCACTCAATACCAGTAGAGCCTTTGATCCTGGCCCTTGAGGTTGCCCCATGGACTACCCCTCTTTCTATGAAAAGGAAACCAGCTCATTTCTGTCTGTGAATTCTATTCACTTTAACCCTTTGCTGATGTTGTAGCTCAGCAGCAGAGTGCTTGCCTCTCACCTCTGAAGACCTGAGTTCAAGTCTCACCCCTGCAGTAAATCCAACAAAAGCAACAATAATCATAATAACCCTTTGTCCCCTTAACCTTTGAGTCCTACAGCCTCACCCTAACCTTTGATAGATGTTTTCAGCTTTTCATTCCTAACTTATTTTATTCTGAGTGGGTCGGATCCTTCCGCAAGACAGTTTGAGCATCCTTTTGGTCAGAACTCTAATTACCAAATTTCTTGGGTTGCATTGCCAAATGGCCTTTTCCTTGTGTACCAGAGACTAGGGCAGGGAGGGATGGAAACAGAATATGGAGAGTTAAAAAAAAAAAAAACAACCAAAAACTTATCCCATCACTGTGGACTTTCATTTCCAAAACACACCTCCACCCCATGAAGTGTCTGACTCAGGAGCACTTAGTACTCTGGGTAGAAACTCCACTTCTCTCTCTAAGCAAGCAAGGCAATTTGAGTGTGAGGCACGCATCCTGGTGTGATAAGGCAGGTGGAAAAGTGGGAGCAGGTAGAGCCAGAGAGACCTGATGAAAATCCAGGCTCAGCCACTTTTGACTTGTATGGCTTCTTGAAAGTCACTTTAAATTCCTCAGGACCTCAAATTACCTCCCCTGTAAGGATGGCCAATTATGTGTGAATTACCTGCCATAACCCACATGCTCAATGCGTGGTAATTACTATTATTATAAGAGAGTAGATCGAGGGCCTAGATAACCTGAAAGCAATGAAGCTTGAACTTGGCCATGAAAAACATGCAGAGAAGAGAGGTATAGAAGGAAAATGGAAGGAGGAAGGGTATTCCCGGAGGTGGGCATTCTGCTAGCACAGGCAGAAAAGCAGGAAGGATGTGCCCACTTCAGTGGATGAACAGGGAAGAAAAGTAAGACTGAGGGTGAGGCAGATTGAAGGCTGTGAGGCAACAGGCAGAGGGACCTGTGGAAGGTAGGTTCTGCAGTTCATGCAGGTCATGTGCTTGCTCTACAGTCTTGTTCCTTCCTGGACTGTGTGCCTCTGTGTGCCAGCAGCATAGATAGCAGCATCCATGAAAACTCCTCCCTTACTCTCATTTACTCCTCAACCAGACAGGGATCTGACCAAGTCCTGATGCTCTTTGGGTTAGAGCTGCCCTCCCGCTGCCAAACCCCATGCCATTTCTCTAGGGGAGTTTTGGTCATGGTTTTACCTCATGGTATTTCTGGGAATATGATGGGGAGGCCAACCGACCAATTTACCTTTCAAATGAGGCTTATTTAACCAAATTTGGAAGTTAGTTCCTGTTGTGTAGCACCTCCAGATACACTGTTTCTATCTTCTCAACACCCCCAATAGAAAACCAAAAGCTACAAAATTATTTTTTGACCATCAAATTGGCATTTGTGCTAACATTAGCTAACTGTTCCGCCACAGTTCAAAAAACTCTGAAGGTGTCTGTAACGTTCTCAGTATGGATGTAGATCATTATTAACCAAATGCAATAAATTCTTAAATGGACAAATTACTTGCATATTCTAAATCAGACTTAAGCAGCATGTATGTGTTCAGCAGTTTCTGTGTGTGGACTTCTATGTCTGAGAACTATTTTATATTCCAGTTCTTTCTGAAACAAGGTCAGAGTGCTGACTTTCCAAGTTAGCACTGTCATACTCTGTTATGATTTAGATATAAAGTGTCGCTCAGAAGGCTCATGTGTTGAAGACTTGGTCCCAGGCTGGTGGTACTACGGACAGACAAT
Source organism: Castor canadensis (assembly GCF_047511655.1). Classification (NCBI taxonomy): domain Eukaryota; kingdom Metazoa; phylum Chordata; class Mammalia; order Rodentia; family Castoridae; genus Castor; species Castor canadensis. The sequence goes on along the minus strand of NC_133397.1, from coordinate 38,860,316 downwards.
TGGATCATGAGGGCACAGACTTCATCAGGGGTTAATAAGGAGGCAAGTTCTGGTTGGAGGAAATAGGTCACAGGGAGCATGTCTTTGAAGGATATATCTTGCCCTGGCTGCTTCCTGTCTGTGTCTCTGCTTCCTAGGTGCCACGAGGTGAACAGTTTGCTCTGCCATGCCCTTCTGTCACCATGATGTTCTGTCTCACCACAGGACCATAGCCATGGAGCAAGTCGATCATGGACTGGAACCTTTGAAACCATATCCAAAATAAATTTTACCTCCTTTAAATTGTTTCTTTCAGGAATTTGTCACAGCAATGAAAAAAATTGGCTGACAGTAGCTTCCAAGTAGATTCATGAAGGAAATGGATCCATATTCTATATTTAATTTTTTTTGATGCTCTCTTGACAGCGTGAAAACATCCTGTGAAAATAGATAACCTAAATAAATATTGCAACATTTTTGCTGTTGCTATTAGCTGACACTATAGTATTTTGCATGTGAACATGTGGTGCTGGGTGGTAATTTTCATTTTGTACAGCAGATCTATTTTATTTCTCTCAGTGGATGCATGGGGCAATATCAAGTTGAACCCATCAAGATGGAAGTCTAGAAAAAGGAAAGCTGAATTATCTCCAAGTGACTGAAATCAACAGAATATAATTATGTATATTACATTTAACATATATGATATAATGTATTTTGTGGGGGCACTGTGGTTTGAACTCAAGTCTTCGAGCTGCTGGGTGGGTACTCTACTGCTTGAGCCATGCCACAACTCCAGCCCTTTTTGCTCTCATTATTTTGGAGATAGGGTCTCACTTTTTGCCCAGCACCCAGGTATTCATTGAGATGGGCTCTCCAGAACTATCTGCCTGATCTGGCCTCAAACTATGATCTTCCTGATCTCAGCCTCCCAAGTAGTAGGGATGACAGGCATGAGCCCCTGGCACCTGGCTGAGCTATAACATATATTTTATATATGAAATATAACATTGACATATACAGTATACAGTACATAATATGTAACACATATGTATTACATAATATTCTATACCTAGAATAAAATAGTATTTCAATTTATAACATTATTTTCCTTTTATGTTTCCTTTATGTTAGGTAGACATAGCAGTTTACTAACACAAAAACTGCAATAACTCCTACTATACAGGATGATAGGAATGACATGTATGTGTTCCACATAGGTAAAGACAGTAGCAGACATACGTATCTATGTGAAGCAAAGGGCATTATATTTACTGTAGACAAGAAGCTCACCTCCCCATATTATCTGGCTTTTCTGGACCATTACCCTCCAAAGCAGAGTTTTCTTAGTTATACATTTGGGACAGGCTAAGTCCTTTGGAAAACCTTGGTGCCTATATTAGGAACTTCACAAAGCTGGCAAGTATTCATTCCTCTTAAAGTATTTGACAAAAGTCAACACCTGAATTACAGCTCACCCAGTCTGCTTTTGGAGAGCCCAGGATGAATAGCTCCCAAGGAGAGCAGACTCTCCGCAGTCCTCCATCCCTCTCCACCCAGGGCCCAACTCAGTGCTCAACATCCTCAGCCATTCCGTCCTTCTCCTCCTTTCATTCTATAAACTGAGCACCTTCTTATGCCTTGAGTACTAAGGGGCAGAGATGAAGAACAATGAGGAAGGGACCTTGGTCTCATCTCAAAGAGCCCAAAGCACCAAAGTGTGCAGAGCTAAATGCTGGGAACTGAGTATGCTCTTCCCTTCCCATCCTTGACCATGATGAGAGGCTAAAGGTCCTGGGGTTACTGGCTTTTGTCCCAGAGGCAACTTGCATGTCACTCTTGACTCAAGCCAGAACCATGGGGAAAGAAGCTGCTGCTCATGAGATTAGAAAAAGCCACAGTGAATGTAGATCTCTGGGAGCAACAGGGAAGTAAACACTGTCACAGAGGACTGTGGCATCAGTCATGCTCCTTGACAATGAGTGAAGTAAACACAGACCCTGTGTTGAACATTTCCACCCACACGGTTCTGGGGTATCTGCAGAGGGTACAGCACACTGGCTCTGCCAGCTCTCCTCATGTCCTCATGCCTGCTCATGGCCAGGGAAGGAGGAACCTGTACTGTCCTTCTCACACCCTAACATACAACCCCTCTCCAAGGAGTGCCAAGGTGAAGTGGGTGAGATACCACACCAGGCCTGAGCCAGCAGAGCTCCTGGATTTGTGCAGGACCAGCTGTACACTTAGTTGGGCCCATGCTAAGATGGGCCTGCACTTAGTTTAATGTTCTGCAGTCACTATATTAATGATAATTGTTGGACAAGGAGACCCCCATTTTTTTATTCATATGTATACAGTGTTTGGGTCATTTCTCCCCCCTTCCTCCAGCCCCCTTCCTTACCTCTCCCCCACTCCCTCCCTTACCCGCCTTACCCCTCACTTCCAGGCAGAAACTATTTTGCCCTTATGTCTAATTTTGTTGAAGAGAGAGTATAAGCAATAATAGGAAGGACCAAGGGTTTTTGCTAGTTGAGATAAGGATAGCTATACAGGGAGTTGACTCACATTGATTTCCTGTGCATGTGTGTTACCTTCTAAGTTATTCTTCTCAAACTAACCTTTTCTCTAGTTCCTGGACCCTTCTCCTATTGGCCTCAGTTGCTTTAAATTATCTGCATTAGTTTCTCTGTGTTGAGGGAAACAAATGCTGTCTAGTTTTTTGGGTGTCTTACCTATCCTCATATCTCCCTTGTGTGCTCTCGCTTTATCATGTGTTCAAAGTCCCATCCCCTTGTTGTGTTTGCCCTTGATCTAATGTCCACATATGGGAATGTAAACTAGTACACCCACTCTGGAAAAAAATTTGGAGGCTACTTAAAAAGCTAAACATTGATCTACCATTTGATCCAGCAATACCACTCTTGGGAATATACCCAAAAGACTGTGACACAGGTTACTCCAGAGGCACCTGCACACTCATGTTTATTGCAGCACTATTCACAATAGCTAAGTTATGGAAACAGCCAAGATGCCCCACTACTGACAAATGGATTAAGAAAATGTGGTATCTATACACAATGGAATTTTATGCAGCCATGAAAAAGAACAAAATGTTATCATTTGCTGGTAAATGGATGGAATTGGAGAACATCATTCTGAGTGAGGTTAGCCTGGCCCAAAAGACCAAAAATCGTATGTTCTCCCTCATATGCGGACATTAGATCAAGGGCAAACACAACAAAGGGATTGGACTTTGATCACAAGATAAAAGCGAGAGCACACAAGGGAGGGGTGAGGATAGGTAAGACACCTAAAAAAATTAATTATCATTTGTTGCCTTCAACGCAGAGAAACTAAAGCAGATACCTTAAAAGCAACTGAGGCCAATAGGAGAAGGGGACCAGGAACTAGAGAAGAGGTTAGATCAAAAAGAATTAACCTAGAAGGTAACACACATGCACAGGAAATCAATGCATGTCAACTCCCTGTATAGCTATCCTATCTCAACTAACAAAAACCCTTGTTCCTTCCTATTATTGCTTATGCTCTCTCTTCAACAAAATTAGAGATAAGGGCAAAATAGTTTCTGCCGGGTATTGAGGGTGTTGGGGGGAGAGGAAGGGGGCTAGGTGGGTGGTAAGGGAGGGGATGGGGCAGCGGGGAGAAATGACCCAAGCATTGTATGCACAGATGAATAATAAAAAAATAAATTAAAAAAGAAAAAAAAAAGAGGGTCCTTTTTCCCTGCATCCTCGCCAACACCTGTTGTTAGTGGTGTTGCTAATGATGGCTATTCTAAAAAGGGTGAGGTGGAATCTTAGTGTGGTTTTAATTTGCTTTTCCTTTATTGCTAGAGATGGTGAGCATTTTTTCATACATTTTTTGGCCATTTGAATTTCTTCTTTTGAGAAAGTTCTGTTTAGTTCACTTGCCCATTTCTTTATTGGTTCATTAATTTTGGGAGAATTTAGTTTTTTAAGTTCCCTATATATTCTGGTTATCAGTCCTTTGTCTGATGTGCAGCTGACAAATATTTTCTCCCACTCTGTGCGTGTTCTCTTCAGTTTGGAGACCATTTCTTTTCTTGAGCAGAAGCTTTTTAGTTTTATGAAGTCCCATTTATCTATGCTATCTCTTAGTTGCTGAGCTACTGACCCATTGAGAAAGTTCTTGCCTATACCTATTAGTTCCAAAGTATTTCCTACTCTTTCCTATACCAACTTTAGAGTTTGGGGCCTGATATTAAGATCCTTGATCCATTTTGAGTTAATATTGGTATATGGTGATAAACATGGATCTAGTTTCAGTTTTTTGCAGACTGCTAACCAGTTTTCCCAGCAGATTTTGTTGAAGAGTCTGTCTTTTCTCCATCATATATTTTTAGCAACTTTGTCAAAGACAAGTTGGTTATAGTTGTGTGGCTTCATATCTGGGTCCTCTATTCTGTTCCACTGGTCTTCATGTCTGTTTTTGTGCCAGTACCATGCTGTTTTTATTGTTATTGCTTTGTAACATAGTTTGAAGTCAGGTATCGTGATACCTCCAGCATTGTTCTTTTGACTGAGTATTGCCTTGGCTATTCGTGGCCTCTTGTGTTTCCATATAAATTTAACGGTAGATTTTTCAATCTCTTTGATGAATGTCATTGGGATTTTGATGAGAATTGCATTAAACATGTAGATTACTTTTGGGAGTATAGACATTTTTATGTTGATTCTACCAATCCATGAGCATGGGAGATCTCTCCACTTTCTATAGTCTTCCTCAAATCTTTCTTCAGAAGTTTATAGTTTTCCTTGTAGAGGTCATTCACATCCTTTGTTAGGTTTACACCTAGGTATTTGATTTTTTTTGAGGCTATTGTAAATGGAATTGTTTTCATATATTCTTTCTCTGTTTGTTTATTATTAGTGTATAGAAATGCTAATGATTTTTCTATGTTGATTTTATATCCTGCTACTTTGCTATAGCTGTTGATGGTGTCTAGGAGCTTTTGAGTAGAGATTTTTGGGGAAGACCCCCATTTTTGTTTTGCACTGGGGTTTGCAAATTATGCAGTAGATCAAGTGTCACGTGGTTCTTAAAGGAACCTGGTGCTTTCCTCCAACTCCATCTCCATCCTAACTACTCATTTCCAACTCTCATTTTCCTAGAACCAAGAAGTCTCCTGAGACACTCCCAGGTGTGTCTACTCTGGGAGACACTATGGGAAGTGGCAAACTGTCCATACTGCCAGTTGTAGGGACAAAATTGAGATACATGCAGATTCGGGGTGTGCAAGCCTCACCCTCACCTCCAGGCCATTCCCAGCCCAAAGCTTCCATCCTACTTCCCTCCTCTCAGACCTTCAGTGATCACCACTACAGCTCCTGAGCTGCAAGGAGAGATTGTAAGTGATGGCTCGCTCCCCTCACTGACAGCTCCCCTTCCAGGATGAACGATGGTTGGCAAACAAAGCCATTTTCCTGAGTTCCAAAAAGGACTAGGGGTAATAGAGAGGCCAGGAAAGAAAAGCTCACCTGGGCTGGGGTAGTCAGAACAAGGTCATGTTCTCCATTTTTTCCCACAGACCATCCCTCAACTCTAGCCATCTCTCTCCCAAAAGCAAGCTACCAATAAAAAGGAAGGGAGAAGAATATTAGAAGAGGATGGATCTGAAATAAAACAACTACCAGAAGATCAACAGTGCTAAGGATCAAACCCAGGCTCTTGTTCATCCTAGGCAAGTGCTCTACCATGGAGTTACATCCCCAGCCCAAGTTCCTCATTACAAATAATTAGCTCAGTGCATCTCACGCAAAATGGAAGAATGAATTCAGGTGAGGAGGGAGTAAGAGTCCATAGCTGGGAGATACTCTAAAGTTTCTACTATGCACAGAGGTCTGCTTACCAATAATTAGCTTGGTTCACTTCTTTACACCAGCAATGTAGAGTCTCTGTGCTATACTACCTAAGATGGAACTCATTTGTTTGCATAGTGGTGAAATCTGATGCTCTGGAACTTTCTGCATAAACGTGAATAGTCCCCTCTCCTCCCCTTAAAAGTGAATTGCTTTCCAATAACCAACATTTATAGAGCAGTCATTATATGCCAAAAAGTTTGTAAAGGGCTTTATACAGATTATCACTTGTGGATTTCTTAATTGTGTAAGTAGGTGCTATTGCCTTCAATTTACAAATGAGGTAACTGCGGCATGAGGAAGGTATGTAACTTACCAAAGTCTCTTATATGGAAGAGACTAAATTATTTGCAAGCCTTATTTTCTCCACACACACCTCCGCCAGTTCATACACCTCCATTTTTCCTGGAGCTCAGTGTAAAATCAGTGCTTTGGATTGGTTGGTTCACTAGAGGATGGGTGGAAATTCAGAAGTAGTCTGTGCTCTAGGTCTTTGGCCATCCTCTGTAGATATCTTTTCTTCAAAGTAGGGGTCTATTCTGGGTCTTGTGCACAACTAGAGCCTTTCTGTCTCTCCTACTGTCAAGTTAAATATGGGATTTAAAAGGTTCGGCCAAATACCAAGTTTTCAAAGATGCTGTACTTTCATCTTTCTTGGCCAGTTGCCTCTTGTAATACCATTTTTTGTTAAATCTCATGTAAGTTTATCACCGGCGAGAAGGAGGCAACACAGATGTACACTTTGCTGTCTGTGCATGAGCTGAGTATTAGACGTGTGGTGACTTGGTCATCAGCAGATGCTGGAAGAAGAGATGTGATCAGCCACTGAGCTTGATGTGCCTCTCTGGTTTACATGAAGACTAGTGGACTGAAGAGCTAGAAGAGAAGTTCGTATTTTATGCAGTTATTCACAGTTAGTACCCATGGTAATTGAAATGTGAACCACATTGTTGCGGACAGTGTTTATCGAACTATTAATGACTGAAATGCATTGAATTATGTAAAGGAAGAACTGCTGTTCATCATCTCATTTAATTCTCATGGTCACCTCAGGAAGGATGGAGGTAGTGACCTTATTGTACTTATTTATAGACAAAGAGACCCAGGGAGGCCAACTAGCTGGCACCTAGGAACACACACCAAGGCAGGGATTCAAACTCCATCCATTCTACCTAGGGGCCCCACACTCCTAACCCCATCCCATAGGAGCTTGGGTTGGAAGGAGGAAGGCACCTCTCATCACACATCACCTCATCACCATCTTTGTCCTGGGGTTACATGGGATCATCAAATTCAGTCCAGTTTTAACTTCTTTCTTCCTTTCCCAGTGATCCAGAAATCTCTCCTACCCTGCTCATGGCTGAGTTGACTATCTGCCACTGAACAAGAAAGATAAGGATCACCGTGTACATTTGATATAGAAGCAATTGGCTCTCAGTGAAGGGAAAATCTTACTCCACAGCACGACCAGGATATGTGACAGAGCTACAGTGAGAAACCAGAAAAAAGCTGTCCTTGAACACTGTTGACTGGGGACTAAGGACATAGACACTGCTCTACTTTGCTCAGCCCCTGCTCCCTGACTTCCCACCCCTCACTGGCCCCCCTGCTGGGTATCTCCCACCCCCACCTCCACAGCAAGAATGCTGTTCTTGCTCACATGGCCCAGCACAGACAGGAAGGGTGTTTCTCATTAATAGGATCAGAAAAGGCATCTCCCTAAGACTAAAAGTGTTGCTCCCCTCGAAAGCCTTCCAAAAGCATACAAAATTGTTAAATTATCAAAACATTAATTAAATTGTTAAATAAGACCGATACTAATTCTCAAAGCGTGTGGGGCAGGCCTTTTGATGGCTCCAGTCTAATGGCTTTAGGGTCTGGTTAGAACTTCATTTCCAGAAAGTTGCAATCCTGGAATGAACAGCTAAAAAGAAATCAGAGACTAAGTAGAGTCACCATCTGCCTCAGTAGCAGCAACTTGGTTAGTCAGGTTGGAGCCTCTGACTACTCCCAGGGTAGGCGGCTGCCCCACCTCCCCTCCATACCCGCTGTCTCTATTTTGAATCTGACATTTGAAATACTTGATTACATCCTGTGACTCCAGCTCCTATCGAATGTTTATTTCTAATCCCTTTAAATTTGTTGTAAGCATCTCCAAGGCAGGGTCCAGTTGGTCCATGTTCTATCCTCAACAACTTAGAGTTTAAAAACTGAATTCAAAAGAAACTGCTTCTTTCTGCTTTATTTTCTTTCTACTCCATGTCCCTGCTGACATGGAGGGTCACATGACAGGAAACTGTCTTTTATACCAGGTCACTTCACAGGAAAGCCCTCCCAGATTAGGCCCTGACCTGCTATAGGAACTTCTGTTCTCAGAAGATATAGATGGTCACTTGTGGACCTCAGAGGACTTGGAAATAGGAGTGAGATGTTATGAGTCAGACCATTAAGCTTTGATTCTAATGAGGCTGTGGAAAGTGAACTTTCTTCCTGGATCCCCTAATACCCTCTTTTATTTCTTATTTTAAAACACTGGAGTTTGTTTGGAACTGTTGAAATAGGACTAGCAAAAGAAAAAAAAAAAGAAAACTTCCTCAAAACCTACATTGTGCATTTTAAATCAACTAGTTTTTAAAAATCATTATTTAGTGGATATCTATTAAGTGTTACACATTGTGATCATTTTCTCAAGTCTGAAAGTAATTCCCATTCTGTGAGAAAACAGGTTCAGAGAGATTGTACAGTTTCCCCAAGTTTAACTGGTAAATGCAAGAAGGAGGATCTGAATCCAACCTTTCTGATTCACCCCATGGTCTGTCAACTGTTAAGCTTATGGTGCCCTTTGGAATCTCTTTCCTGGAATGTGTTCAGTTCCCATTATGTAGATACCCTCTCTCCTTCTCCACACTGTATTCCTATGCAGCCTTCAAAGGCAACTCAACCTCCATCCTCAAAGCTTAAATAGTGCTTGTCCTTGGTAGAGCTGAGTTAGAAAACACAATATAGTCTGTATAGTCTCTTTCTTCCTTCTTTTCTTCCTTCCTTCCTTCCTTCCTTTCTTCTTTCTCTATCTCTTTCTCTCAAACACACACTCTCTCTCTCTCTCTTTCAACACTTGCCCTTAAACACAGCTATAATGTGAGAAAGCTTAGGCAACTGTGGAGAGGTTCCATGCAGCTATTCTGATCATAGCTTTAGCTAGGTCCACAGTTGAGGCTTCTGTAATACACCAGGTGAGAGATTATGGAAACTTACACCTTGTAGTACTAGTGGTAAAGATGGTAAGAAGTGTTTGGAGCCTAGATAAATTTTGAAGGCATAATTGGCAGACTTTGCTGGTGAGAGTGAGAGAGAGAGAGAGATCAAGAATGGCTCCCAGGCTTTTGGTGGAGGCATGGAAGGATGGAACTGCCATTTATTGAGATAGGGAAGGACAGACATAGGATGTGTAGGTCAGGGTGAATGTGGAATCAAGAGCTCTTCTTTGAACATTTTAACCTTGAGTCTTATATCTAAGTGGAGAGTCTGTGTTTTTGCAGCTGGACATGTGAGTTCAGGGACTGGAGATAGAAATTTGGGAGTCATTGGGATATAGTTGATAATTAAAGCCACAAGAGAAAATGAGATCACCAAGGTAGTAAGCATGGATAGAGAAAAAAAGAAGAGGATCAAAGACTGTCCGGAGTTAACACCCATGTTCAGTGCTTGAAGAGACAGAAAGGAACCAGCAAAGGTGTCTGCGAAAGTACAGCCAACATGATAAAATGAGATGCATCAGAGTCCTGGAAGTCAAGTAAAAAAGCAGTACAGGGAGCCAGGGCTCAGTAGATGGGAACAACCAGAGGCTGTTGCAGAATCTGCAGGCTGACCATATCAACTTTGAAGCAGGTACTTTACAGAGGGTGAAGTATAATGGCCTCACACAGTACTGAGGATCAGGAAAGACCCTACTAAAGGTCAAGGATGACTCAGGCCCAGTGTCATAGAGGAATAGAGGACAGGCAACAGCTCAACCTTGGGAGGTCTGCATAGGAAGTTGTGTCCTTGGCAGAAAATCAGCCTTGGGGTAGAGCAAGAAGGCGATGGGGGACATTCACAGGAGACAGAGTGGAGGGGATTCCACCTACAACAGATCATGAGATCCAGAGGGATTGGGGAATGGGGTGAGTGGGAGATGGTTAGGATTAGGGACTTCCTGGTGCTGTCTGGAGATGAGAGTTTGAGAGTAAAAGGTGATGTGGAAACCCTGAGCCTCTTAGGGTGATGGATATAAACAAGAATGAAGGGCCTAGCGGCCTGTGAGGCAGACTATGGTCATGAGGTTGGCAGTGTGGGGATGGGAGTGTCTTATGAGAGCACACAGAACTCTAGGGTCTCTCTTTACTCCTACTGATGGAAGTGAGGAGGCAGCAAAGGAAACGCGTCACCCTTGGTCTGCATCAGAAAAATGAGCTTATCAGCAAAGTAAATGCTTCCCATTCTTCCAGCTTTAGTATTCCTTCCTCTCAAGGCATTGCTCTTGAGAAGGGTCACTCACCTTCTCTGATTGAGCAGAACAAGCCAGTGATGCCCCCAGAGACCAGACCTATGCCACAGTGGACTTCTAGAATCCACCCCCAACTGGAATGCTTCCAACTGAGCATTCCAACAGGAGTGTCCAGCTGAGAGACTCTGAGGCCCTCATCCTGCCTCCTTCTAATGTACTGGCCCAGGCTGTTCTGTAAACTGTTGAAGCCATCTTCAGCTCACTCTCCACCGGAAGGACTAGATGTGTATCGGGAGAAACCAAAACACCATTTGATTAATTGTCCCTTGTGTGCTGGAGAGTGATGGCTGGGCGTGAACTGTAGTCGTTATCTAAATGGAGTGCCGGCCTGTCCCCAGGATCCTGAACAAATGGACCCCCCTCTATTTATAAACAACCCTGAGGGATGAGCAGCTCCGTTTACGTTTGCAAGGGGCTATCGTTCATTTTTATCCATCATACCTGCTTTTAGTGATATTACACATACACCCTGCTTGGGCTAGAATCTCAACAACCCAAGAGGTTTATGTGCTTTTAACACCAATTTTGAGGGTCTCTGTGTACATTTCATCACGCGGGGGGTAATGGCGGGCCTGAAACACAGTGTGTGAGCTGATTTCTCGCTCGGCGATTCATGGAGGGTTCACGATGAAGACGCAGTTGGATAAATTACTGTTGGCTCCAATATCTGCAAACAGGAGATGGTTATGGGAGGTGAGGGATGAGCCATTGAGACAACCAGGATCCTCCTGACAGTAACGGGGTGGAGCAGGGCCAGGTAAGGAAGCCTCTTTGTAATGCACAGGTAAGCCAAGTGCAACTCTGGCCAAAAGTAGGCATTCAGCTTTTAGCACTTGCTAAGTGAATAGAAGAGGAGGGAAAAGTGAGCAATATTCCTCCAGATCATGAATGAAAATTATTTAATGTTAGAATGGCACTTTTATTTTTTCAAGTTCTCTTTAAATATTAATTCTTATGCTTAAAGTAGCCCTGAAAGAAGGGCAAGAAAGATTCTTCTCACTCCATGGGTAAAGAAGCCAAGGCCCAAACCAGGGGAATTGTCACTCAAAGTCACCTGTGCTGACTGCTATGCTCAGATTGACACGCAATCAGGGCCAAGTTCAAGTTTTCAGATTCCTACTTCAGGAATCACCCACTCAAATCCTTCATGTGTCTTTATTCCTTGCCATACTCTGTTGAGAATGCCAATGTCTCTTCCTTCTGCTTCTTCCCAACAAAGAAGGAAAGAAGTGGTTTTATAAAATAATCAGAGGCCAGACCAAGCATCTATGGAGTATTGGGTTAGACAAAATTCGCCATAGATACAAATATGGAAAATGTGACCAGTTCCCACTGTTATACAAGGTGACAGTTTTTGTCACTGGGATCTCACATTCCTATCCAGAGTAGCAGTTGCCAATCCCATATGTAACAGAGACTGCTGTTGTCTCCCAACATCCAGCTCTACTTCCTCCATAGTATGATGGTTAATTTTGTCTGAGCTATGGGTTGCCCAGATATTTGGTCAAAACATTACTCTGGGTGCATGTGTGAGGGTATTTTTTGAGAGATTAACATTTAAATCAGTGGACTTTAATAAACATTGCCTTCCATGTATGTGAGCCTCATTGTACCAGTTGAAAGCCTGAATAGAACAAAAAGACTGGGCTCCTCTGAGCAAGAGAGAATTCTCCAGTCTATCAGCCCATCCTGCAGGCTTGGGGCTTACTAGCCTCTACACTCACACAGACCTGGTCCATATAATAAATCATTTCCTATACGTGATTCTGTTTCTCTGGAGGACTCTAACTAATATACATAGAGAAATTTTAGCTGACAAAATGGCCATCTGGAATAAAGCCTACCTTTCCCAGCCTCTCTAGCTATGTGTGGCATGTGACTACATCTTGACCAATGCAATGTAAGCATTTCATGTGACAGATCCTAAGAAGCTTCCTTAAGACATAGCTAGCACAGACTCTTTGCTACTTCTTTCCCTCTTCTGTCTTCCTGCTGCTTAAAACAGAAATGTGTCAGGTGGAGCTCTATCCTGGACCACAGAAGGAGGGAAAAGTAAGGGAACTGTACCCAAGAATTGAAGGTCTCACAGCTGAAATGACCACAGTGAAGCCACTATATTGTCCTGAATTTTTACTTAGGAAAGAAAGAAACTTCTTTGTCTAATCCACTGCTGTTTTGGATATCTATTTAATAGCCAACCAAATTCTACATGATATATTAAAACTTTCCTGTGTCCCTTTGCTGTTCCTGAGTACAACATGTACTGTAACTTGGTCAAGTTTGCTAAATGCATGTGTGCAGACCATGGCTGCATTTATATATCCTAAGGCATGAGTTAAGACAAAGTAGGGTTGTTTTCCCACAGAGTTAAGTTTTAAAAGAAATTGGGATTGTAACCTGTATTCGTCAGCTTTCTATCACTATAAAGAAATGCCTGAGATCCTCAAATTTAAAAAGAAAAGGTTTGTTTTAGATCGCAGTTTGGAGGTTCAATCCATGATCAACTGGCCCCATTGCTCTGGGGTTGTAGTGAAGCAGCACATCGTGGCAGGAGCAAAACTATTTACGTCATGAGCCAGGGAACAAAGGAGAAAGCATCAGGGCCCCACAAGCCATTTCAAGGGCATGGTCCCAATGACCTAAGGCTCTCCCATAGGCCCCACCTCCTAAACGTCTATAGTACTTCCCAATAGTACCATCCTTAACAATAGTCTTTGGGGAACATTCAACATCCAAACTGTAGTGCAACCTAAACATTATTATTCCTCCCATCTCCTTTGGATAGATGGAATTATATTTTAAAAGCAAAGAATTTTTTTTATGATTCAAATAGCAAATTAAATAGGCTTACTATTTAATATTGATGCAATATTAGTTTTCTCCAACATGACACTAAAGAGTTGAAGTGTTTAGATCATTTAGCAGATTATTTGGGGAGTGTTGAGTACCCAGGTGTGTACCACATACCAACATGTCTTAGACTAAATCATAATCACGTGTTATTCATGATCAAGATTGCTCTTCCCATAAAAATGTGGGGGCTTAGATCTAAAAAAAATGTTTTCTAAACTGATAAGAAAAAAACTATGTGTATGTCTCCATCACAGCCTTCCTACCAGTGTTGTTCAGAATGGCTACTATATTCGAAATAGCAAGCATTGCTTGCTTTGTCCATACCCCAACTCATAATCTCTGCTCCCAAGTGGCACATTGTCCATCCCTCAGCTGACTGCCTTCTCGATGGATACCCAAAACAGGGCAACCAAGCCACAAATTGATGGAGGCATTAAGCTCTGCCCTACAAAACATAATTGAATCTAGTCAGGTCAGTCATATTTCTCCTAAGAAATACAGCAGTGGGGAGGGGAATGTAGAATGGTGTTGGGGGTGAATTGAATATGATATATTTGATATATTATAGGAACCTTTGTAAATGCCACAATGTACCCCCAGCACAAAAAAAAATGAAAGAAAGAAATAGAGAAACAGACTGTTAGCATTAGGGACAGAGGCCAAGAGCTGTACAGAGAGATGCCAAGAGAGCTGGCAGTCATAATGGGCCATATGCAAGATAAAGTAAAGAAACCATGAGTAAGCAGAGAGAAGAATAGAACAGACAGGCAGACAAACCAAGTGTTGTGTGGAAGAGGGCCAGTCTTCTAGTTTTCTAGTTCCTGATCCACTTTCAGCTTCAGCACTTATATGTAAGTCCATGCAGCAAACCTACAACTGCAAAGTCCCTGAATGCCTCTTCTTGCAAGGCTAGACCAAAGCAACTATCTGTCTTATTTGACGCCCAATCCTGTTGGGAAGAAGCAAGAGGTGCAACTCATCCATGCAAGCATCATCACCAGACTGGTAAATATTAAGTCTTCAATAAGGATTTTTCACACAAGTATTATGAAAAGGCCAAAGAGAAGAGGAAAAAAGGCAGCTTTCTAGAATGAAAGGGAAGATGTAAAACTTGAAGGAACAAAATCTTCAATCTTGCTGATTGGAGAGGACTCTTCAGAAGACATTTGTTTTGCTCTGAGCTCCTGCAGAGTTAGAGGTTGTCTCTAATGGGACCACAGGGAAGAGTTGAGAACAAAGAAGAGTTACCTTCCACTGACGTTAACCTTAAAAGGTGGAGATTGTGCTTTGAACCTGAGTGTCCACCATCTTCCTTCCAAACATTTCTGGTTAGTCAGAGCTACATATTCAATGGCCTTTGTAGCCTCCCCAACAACCCTGGCCTCCGGAAGCCTTCTCAGGACTAAAAGACCCATAAATGTAGGTCTCTCTATAGAAACTCCTTTTGAGACTCTCACTGAAATCCAACCCCCAGCCCAGCCGTACAGCATGAGCTCATTCTGCCCCAACTGGGAGAATGAGAAAATGGTCTGTGAATTTCTCTTCTACTCTTTCAAAATATGAACAGAAAAAAAATAGGCTTCTGCAGAAGTGTTTTCTTTCAGCTTTTATTTGCACACATTCTATGTAATTATGGCCAGCAAGAGGGCATTTTCCATGGCCACACTGGCAGTATTTTCCACACAAAGGTTTATGCTGGCGGGCAGCCTGCCCTTGAGCTATTTACTTGTGTGGTGAATAGAAAAACCATTGGACCTATGACCAGTTAGACCCAAGCAAAATGTTTTCATTTGGACTTCTCCTGTAACAGGGCAGATTATTTTAATTTCCCGTCCACTGCTTGTCCCTTCTCCCCAGGTAAAGTGATTCAATATGGTACAAACACCTTCATGCAACCAACCCTATTATGGTATGACTTCCACTTAACTACCAATGTTCACATTTCAAAGTGCTTCTTCCTAGCTGGCTAAGCCTTAGAAGTTTCTTATCCCACTGTATTGGATACTATAATGAAATATCTAAGATAACTGACTTATAAAGGGAAAAGGTTTATTTTGGCTCACATTGTTGGAGGTTCCAGTCCATGACCAATTGACCCTGTTGCTTTTGGACCTGTGGTGAGGCAGTGCATCATAGTGGGAGCATGTGGCCAAGCAAACCTACTTCCATCATGAGGCAGTGAACAGAAGACAGAAAGAGAAAGGTACCAGGGTCTAGCATCCCCTTCAAGGGCAAACCTTCAATGAGCTAAATACTTCTCACCTAGGCCCCACCTCCTCAAGGTTCCACCACCTCCCGATAGCACCACCCTGGGGTCCATGAACCCTTGGGAGACATTCAACATTTAAACTATAGCGCCAATGTTATTTCACATAAGTCCACTTCCTTCTGCTTCTATCCAGTTAAGTCTTTTGCCTCACTAGATGTCATACGCTAATCCCATTTCTTCTTTCAGGCTGTTTTTAATAGCCATTGATGAAATGGTAGTCATGTTTGGTGGAATGGAAATTCAGTTATAAGGTAACCAATAGCGACTTTAAAAGTTGAAAGAGAAGCAGAGAATCTCTCTGTATAGGAGAGATTCTCCTTCAAGAGAAACACTACATTTTTCTTTTTATCTAATATGTTTTTTCTTCAACAAAATTGGAAAACAAGAGGGCAGAACTCTTGTTCTGGGGGGGGGCAACTAATGTATACTTACATAAGTAAATGTAAAAATGACAAAATAAAACTTTTTTAAAAGATGATTTATAGTAAAAAATAAATAAATAAATAAATAAATAAATAAATAAATAAAGGTCAAAGAGAAGTAATACTAGCCAGGTTTTTTGGTAGTACTGGGATTTGAACTCAGGGCTTCACAGTTGCTAGGCAGGAACCCTACCACTCAAGCCAAGCTTCCAGCCCTTTTTACTTTAGTTATTTTTCAGGTAGAGTTATCATTCTTTTTTTGCCTGGGGTGGGGAAGAAGGGGCACCTGGACCATGATCTTCCTATCCACTGCCTCCCTTGTACCTGGGATCACAGGCATATTTACCATGTCTGGCTTATTTATTGAGATAGGGTCTAACTAACTTCCTTTCCTTCTCCCTCCCCACCTCCGCACAACCCAAGCCTTGAACCATGAATCCTTCCTATCTCCACCTCCTGAATATCCAAGATTACAAGCATGAGCCACCATGCTTAGCTGCCATTTTTTTAAACACCTATAGCATGTTAGGTGGTTTTCAAACATTGCTGCTACAGTTTGATTTGCCTCTGGGATGCCAAATCAAACTCAGGGGGACTGTGGAGGAGTACCCCGGCATCCCAATCCTGAATGCCTGCCTCCTTCCTTTAGTTTCTCTGAATCCTGCCCATTATTCAACACCTAGTTGAATAGGTGTTGAATAACACCTATTCAGTAAAGCCCACTGACTGCTAAAATTGTCCCAATTCTCCTGCTTTGAAAGAGGCACATTTGGCTGGCTACTAGCTGCCCATTTTGTAATCAGTGAGTCACTAGACAAGTTGATTAAAATATTAATCAAGTAATTCATTAAACAAGTGTTTACTGAGCACCTACCTAGTTTACAGTCAGCCCTGTGGAGACCATTCCATGTCAGAAAAGGGGGGGAAATCATGGGTGAATAAGGCTTATTTGTACCTTAGCGGGATTTGCAGAAACTGTCTGAGAAAACAAGCAACCCATATGAAAGAGGATCCTAGACCTAGGGCTCAAAGTATGATAGTTCTTCAAGGCAAGACAGGCAAAAAGGAAAGAGGAGCCAACACCATCCACAAGAGTAGGGCAAGGGCTGGGAGGCAACTCCAGTTAACAAACGAGTCATCTTCCTTCCACAGTAGGTGGTTACATGCGTGGATGGGGCACACATCCACACAAGAATGGATGAACCAGAAGTCAGATGCTCCAAAAGGCATTCATCCAAGAAACATTTACCAAGCACTTGCTATACTCCAGCCATAAGGACACTTGAATAAGATAGCCTTTAATGAAATTGTAATCAAGTTTACTGGCATGGCAATTCAATCATAATCATAAGGTAACCAACAGCAACTAAAAGTTCAAAGAGAAGTAATGCTGGCTGCCATTTTAAAACACCTACAGTCTGTTAGATGCTTTCAAACTTTATTGCTACGGTTCCCACTCTAGGATGCCAAAGCAAACTCATGGGGGAACTGTGGGTTATTTTGTTTTGGAGGGATACATTATGATATGTAACATCTGTTAGGCACTGTGCAAACCACCAGCTCAAGGTAGTTCACAGTTTTAACATTAGATCATGCTACAGTCCTTTTGATGATGGCATATCTTTGTGGAGCTAGGTCTTTGGAGGTGGCCATAATAAGTAAACAAGCTCCGTGTGAAAGTCAACATAGAAGAGGGGCTGAAACAGCGTCCAATCAGATTCCAAGGTTTGAGAAGTTATAATGCCTAGATCTCATTAATTAATACCTAATACAAATATAATCAAACTATTAATTTTTCCTTTTAATTTATTTGTAATTATTTTGTCAGGGCATACATTTTTATTGAGTTGTTTGGTCTTAACTTTGCTTTGGCAGTATTGGGGTTTGAAGTCAGGGCCTTTGCTTGCTAGACAAACATTCTACACTTGAGCCACTCCCCAAGTCTGGTCCTTACTTCTCAATAAATGGAAAGCTAGTTCCTTTAGGTCTAGAGTCACTGTGAAAAAATTAATGAGGTACCAAGGACACCATGAACTAACATAGTTTGGGAAATTCTGAATTATTGCCATGTCTCCCAGGTTACCAGTTTTCCAGAGATCACACAGGTGGTAAATTCCAAAGTCAGGGTTTGAACCCAGATCCATTGATATCACTTTTTCATATAATAATGAGCTCAGGGAGCTCTTAGATGATGGGGAGTTAGGTTGGATAGTGAGCAAAAGCAGATGTGGAGTGGGGCTAGCTGAGTCGTGGAACTGAGAGGATTTGGTCAGAGCTTGGAAGGCCATACTGCAGAGTGACTCTGTCCTGTACCACATCTTTATGCTGAGTTTCCAATGACCCTGGTCTAGAGCAGAAAAGAGAAACAACACTTAGGAGGTATGCAGCAAATAGACTCTGATTTTTTTCAGTGTTGGGTCATAAGTAGAGGAAAGGGGTAGAGTGCAGAGATCAAGGTCAAGGTATGAGCAACACACTGGGGAGGGGAGGTCAAGTGACTCATTGATTTTTGAGAAAAAAAAAAAACTTCAGGGATTTTTGAAAAGTAGAATGACCCTGTAAGAATGTCGCTGAGTGTCCAGACCTCTGTCTGGACATTTCAAGTGGCAGAGCCTGCAAGACTGAGAGAACTGTTGCAGCAAGTTCCTCTGTGAGAGTTTTACTCTCCTCTGGAATTGGGAAAATTTTAGGTCAACATCATTTACACCTTGACCTCCTGCTCTTTTGTCCCCAGCAGACATTTCTTTAACCCCCCAAAATTCCTCTGCTTCAAGGAAAGATTTCTTGTCCCCTTACCTCCAGAGGCCTCTGAAGGGGCTAGGAACAGATTCAAAGAGCACCCCAGGGAAGTGTGAAGGGCCTCTAGAGGGTAGAGGGGCTTCTCTGCAATACAGAGATCTTCAAAGGCCAAGCCCAAGGCACTGTGGCTGACCCCCAGGAAGGCCGCTCCAAAGCACAGCAGAAGAGGGAGCGCCTGCATGCAGAGGGGCCTGGCCAGCAAGACCCCCTACTGAGGCAGCCAGCTTGCTTGTAGGAGTCCAAGAAGCCTAATTCAATTACCCTTATCAGAATGCCTCTGAACTTAACAAAGCAGATAATCAGTTCCAGAGACAGATACTGTGTGGGGGGCCAAAATTATTTTGCTTCCCCAAATTGGAGGCTGAAATTGGAGATGTTTGGGTAATGGAAAACATAATCCCTCCCTACACCCAACCCCCGCTTCCAGTACCCACACCTGAGACATTTGTACCCTGTGAGCCCAGAAGACTGGAATTCAATACACACACTCATCTTCTCCTGAAGACACCTGGTGATGAACTTGAACTCTTTCTTCCACCATCTTGTATCATAGCCTGAAAGAAGCTGTGTAGGGACTGGAAGCAGGAGGGGAAAGGAATTAGCAATTATGAAGCCCTCCACTTTTGTGTCAGATACATTATGCACATTTATTTAAGTCACTGGATATGACTTTGAAGAAAAATATTACAGGAAAAAACATTCTAGAAGGCAATGGAAAACTGAAAAAGTTAACTGCCTGAGGACCCCACCCTATACGCTGCACAGGTGAGATTCCAACACAAGTTATTGCACTTTGCAACTCACTGTACCACAGGGTCTCTCTCTGCTCAACATCAGAAAGCAAACAGAAACTCACAGATTCAAGTACTCCTTGCAACCCTTCAAAGTAGAGTGACTCCTCTGTGGGAGAGGAAATAGGCTCAGAGAGGCTAGATAGCCCAAGGTCAGTATTTCAAGCAGGAATTTGAAGCCAAGTATGCCTGAAGTTCAAACCAGGGCTCTCTGTGCTGTCTTTTTTTTTTTTTTTCTTTTTAAAATACTATTAGTGTATATTAATTTTACAGGGGATTTCATTTCAATACAAATGCACACACTGCACTTTGAACAAGTTCACTCCCTTACTATGCTCCCTTAATCTCTTACTGACTAAATCCAAATTGCTTTCTAGAGCCTCCTGCAGCCTAAAGGGCATGGACCACATTTTCACACCTTCCCCACCCACCTAGTACAGGGCTGGGCCTTGACAGAACTAGCACAGGTTAATTTCTTTCTTAGCCTGGGTGCTGGGTGACCAGGATTATTGCAGAAGGTTCAAGTGAGTTTCATCTTCAAAGGAGAGCTCTCAGTTCCTGCTTACCATTGTGTAAACATAAAGTTAGTCCTGGACAGAACCTCTCCCATCAGAATCGCATCTCTGATTTATTTATTTAAACTTACTGTTTTCGTTATATAACATTTGATATGTGCAGAATACAATGATATAAATTATAAAGCTTAATAATGAAGTCTGTGCACCTTCCACTTGGCCTTAGACCCAGACCATGACAACTGGTGTTCTTCTTGCCCTCTCCTCTCACCTCCCCACAGAAATAAACACTATTTTGTGTTGGTCATCCTCTTTGTTACACCAAGTATGTTTTCATGGCAGATTGCATTGCTCTTCCCAGTTCCTTTGGCTTTGCAGTTCCTCCCGTTAATGATGGAATGCATTTCCCTGCCCAATGATGTTAGAGTTGCTTTAGCTGGTACAATATTGTGGGAAGTAATGGGGTTTGAAATCTGAACCAGGCCATAAGAAGAATCTCATGTGTCTACTTTCCCTCCCACTTGGGATTTTCCCTCTGCCTTGAGGGAAAAAAAAAATGTGTTCCAGGTCACTTTTTGGTCTAAAGAGGATTGGAAGACATATGGAGCAGACCTGGACCAGATCTGAAGTTAGAATTATGCCCAATGGAGCCCAGCTAGCTTAGCCAACCCCCAGCCAATCCACAGATACCTGCTAAGAATGCACAGATGTTACAAACCAGAATTTTGGAATAGTTTGTTACACAGTGTTATTATGGTAAAGGCTAACTAATACACTATTCCTGCACAACATTTGTTTTTGCTTTTATTTTTAGCTTTCAAAGATGATAATTAACATTATATGTCATGATCTACTGTTTACTTTTTTTCCCCCACTCAACATTTTTTTTCTGAGGTTAATCCAATGGACATAATTCAGCAGTCTAAATGAACTATAGTAGTAGCCCCTCAGTTGAAAGATAAGGAAAGATGAAAGGTCCAGACAGTTTATGAATGACTAAACTGGCTTGGAGGCCAAGTTTCATTCCTTCAGCAAATATTTATTAAACATAAGGTGGACACTTTTCTTGGAGCTGGGACTGTAAGGTGAACTGGACACTGGTTCTTGGCTTCCAGGGCCTTAATTTATAGGGGCCACTTCATGGGAGGAGGGCAAGGCACACCTGTGCCTCCTATCATACCACTGGCAGCACTTCCTTATTTTCCCTCATTTCATTCACCATCTTTTGTCGTTAGAGGCCAACATGTAATGAAGACAGTATTCTAGGACAGTAGGCAGAAACCATGCAGTGGATAGCTCTCTGTGGGAGACCTGCTGGCAAACTGGATGCCAGGGATAGGGTCAACAAAATTGCAAAGTTTGGACTTAACGGATAGATTGTTTGGGAGGCTGGGAGGGTCTGTGTATCTACAGAGAACATGTGTCTACAGGGAACAGCAGTTTTCTGGCTACAGGGGACGCTGTAGTAATGGGGCAGCCTCATGCACTTAGCTCCACTGTGGCCACAGCCAGCAGTGGAGCATGTATGAGAGACAAGAAAGGATCCCGGATGCTCCTTGCTCTTGAGGAGTTTGCAATCAACTGTGAAAGCAGAATAAGACAAAGATGCAAGTCCTCAAACCCCAGATAACAAACACCAAACATTCCAGATATAACCAGAGCTGAGGCAGATACATGGGGTTAACATGGATGTGTGGATATTCAGAGGTGGCCGAAATGACCAAGCCACACTGTCATTCCATAGACAGGTGTCTTGTCACTACAAGTGGGTAGTTCCCACGAGAGATGCCATGTATCCCATGCTTTGGAAAAGCACAGCAAGTATCACCTCCCATGAAACTAGATGAACACAACTGCATACTCCCTCTGTGACTTGGAGGGTGTTCCATGGAGGTGTGGGGCCTGGGGAACATCATTAGGAAGAGGAGTTATTCTGTAGGACTGGCAGAAACAACATCCTAAAGACACAAGGCTTCATAGTAATGGGGTCTTGGTTAAAGAAGTGATTTTCAGTAATGACGGCTAGATGCAGAAGCGGCAAAACCAAGAGGAACACTTGAATACTCCAGTTCGGCGGGGGAGGGGGACCTGCTGCTGCTCCCCTCCACCTAGACTGCACTCCTACCACCCAAGCACCTGAGGGACGTCCTTGCTTTTGTAGCTGCTGTAGCGACTCTGGTCTCCTCATCCCACAGCCCACGGGTCAGGGTCAGGGTCAGAGGTTTTTATAAACTGTCGTCAGGATCTTCTGGTCAACTCTCTCTGGTCAAAGATGCTCACATAACTCATGGGTATGCGCGAGGGACCACCTCTGAGAATAAAAGCAAGAAGTGGCCCAGATTCAGTAGGGGTGGGTTGTGGCCCCCTTTCAGTTCTCAGATCTTACACATTGTAGATGACTGCCAGGTCGGACAGCACCAGAAGGCATGAGAAAGAGCCAGATGTCCTGAGATCAAAATCCACTCCTACATCTTCTCAGTGGCACAACCTTTGCAGTGCAGGACTCCTTGGGCCCTGGTCACCCCACCTGTGAACAGGGTTGAGATGACAACGGGTTCTGACCATCTCCCAGCTACAGGTAAATCAGAAGCCTGTGGAAAAACCAAGTGCTTCCAGAGAGGTGGCAAAAAGAAAGGAAGAAAATGACCACACTTATTTGGGCAAAAAATTCCAAATGACTCTTCATAAAATCTGACTTATTTTCTCTCTTGTAGTCACTAATGGTATACATATGTGTTAATTAGATTACATGTTTTCAGAAGCAAGAAGAGGTTTCATAAAATTCACTGAATTTCAGAACTGGAGTAATTTTATTATAAAAAATATTGTGGAATTATAAATTATAGTTAATCTCCATATATTAGATCAAATAATTATCTGTCATTGTGATATATCATGATAGACAACCTTATTTCTTTCTTGCATCTATACTCTCAAATAGAATGGGCTTGTGACCATTTTACGGATGAAGAAACTGAAGACAAGAAAGGTTGGAAGACTTGCTGAAGTCCACATAACTCGTAAATGGTAGAGCTGAGACTTGAACCAAATTCCCCTAATTCAAAACTCCTAGACTTTTTAGAATTTATTTGAATCCCTTTTGTGCCTTGTGTAGCACTAAACATAAGACAGAGTAAATAGCAGGAGATCAAAAAATAATTTGGGGGACTGGAGGCAATGGCTCAAACAGTAGAGCACCTGCCTACAAGCACGAAGTCCTGAGTTCAAGCCCCAGTACCATAAAAAAACAACCCAAATCCATAAAAACAACTGTGGGTTGATTGACAGCATGTAATCATAAATTGTCCCACCTAAAAGCTGGGACATGATTTTTTTTCTCTCCCAGGAATACTCTTAGGCTCCTTCATGTGCCCCATGCTATAGGATCCCAGGCAACCCACCTGGACCTGTTGTCCCAGAAGCCCAGTCATGCGACTGGCTGGGCATTGGGGATCCCCCTTCTCATTTGAGAATGCAGTGGGCACAGGCCAGACCTGCAAGCTCCCTTTACAAACACACTCAAGGACACATTCAGCCCTGGCCAATAGACAGGTCTTACAAACCAACCAGCAAAAACAGCCAGGAAAAAGCCCTCAGTTCTGGCCACAGGAACTTCACAAACACGTCAGCCTCAGACTGAGGCGCCAGCTCTGCCCACAGAACACCCAGAGGCGGTAACCCTGGCCAGGCCAGGGCAAATTCAATTTGCCCATCAGAGGACTGGAACAAAGTTAAAAGCAACACCTGGTGCTGTTAAGCCAGTCATCGTAACCACCAAATAAGACTGAACACTACTACTCCAACAACTTAATTTGGCAGCACATTTTTATGTCCCTCACTTGGGTCTAGGCACTTGCTTCTGGTAACATCAATCTGAATCTGGTCACTTTGCCACTTTGCTGGCTGAGCATCTTCCATTGAGAGGTCCTCCCTCTCGTCCTCACCCCCTCAGGGATCATCCTTGTGATAGCCTTGATATGGTTCCTTATTCACAACCCCAGAGCCCAGCTCTGCATCTCTTTGGTTCACCATTATGGTGCTTCCACCTCCTGACTCATTGCTTTCAATGTCATCCTCTAGTCACAAACCTTCCTAGGGTTTTTTTGTTTGTTTGGTTGGTTGGTTAGTTTTTTGCAGTACTGGGGTTAGAATTCTGAACTTCACACTTACCAGACAGGACTCTATCATTTGTACCATACCTCCAACCCTTTTTTTCTCTGTTTTTTTTTTTTTAATTGTTGTGCCTTGGGTATGTTGTGGCATTTACAAAAGTTCTTACAATATATCAAATATATCATAGCTGAATTCACCCTTCCATAATTCTCCTTTATTCCCTCTCCCCCCATTCCTGGAATAATTTCAACTGGTCTTATTTTTCCATTTACATACATGCGTACCCAGTATTTGCACCATATTCACCCTCCTAAACCCTTTCTCCACATCCTCCCCCTCTCCCATTGGTACCAACACCCCCCAGACAGGACCTGTTCTGCCTTCTTGTTCTCTGATACTGTAAAAGAAAAAAAATGACACTTTTGTTTGTTTAAGATAACTATACAGGGAGTTTCATTGTGACATTTCCATGTATATATGTATTATAACCCAGATTGGTTCATCCCCCTCTATTCTGCTATTTTTCACCTTTATTAGTCCCTTTCTTATCATGACTTCAACAGGTTTAAGGATCTATATTCATTTTTGCATAGAAAGTACATCAACCATGTTCACTTTCTTAACTTCCTTCTTTTACCCTCTGTCTCTTGAATGTGACCTCCCCTTGGTGTGACCTGTTTTTCATAATATTGCTGTATTTGTATTTGGTCTATATTCCATATATGAGAGAAAACATGCAGCCTTTGGCCTTCTGCACTTGGCTAACTTCACTTAGGATGATGTTCTGCAGTTCCATCCATTTACCTGCAAGTGACAAAATTTCATTCTTCTTTATGGCTGAATAAAATTCCATTGAGTATAAATATTCTCTGGTTATTTTTGAGATAGGGTCTCACTTTTTGCCCAGGCCAGCCTGGACCACAGTCTCCTATTTTATGCTTCCTGTC
The DNA here is from genome assembly GCF_047511655.1 of Castor canadensis. NCBI lineage: Eukaryota > Metazoa > Chordata > Mammalia > Rodentia > Castoridae > Castor > Castor canadensis. The sequence continues at coordinate 38,835,182 of NC_133397.1, read as the reverse complement.
AGTAACTAGGATAACAGGCATGTACCATCATACCTAGCTTTTTTCTGTTGAGATGAGGTCTCACAGACTTTTTTCCCCTAGGCTGGCCTGGAAGTACAATCCTCCTGATCTCAGCCTCCTGTGTAACTATTGGGATTCTTTCTCAAACAAACGAGGCTTTTCCAAGGCCTAGGGTGGCCTCTTCCCAGAACTCTTTCTCAATCAAGGGTGACCAAGGGGAAGCTGTTTGCTGGGAGATAGGTTTGTGGATGGAACTTGGATACCTGAGTTGGAGTGTCCTCCTGCATATTCATAGGGTCTGTGGGAAGAAGAGAAGGGGGTGGGTTTCTGTGGGCTAGGGGCCCCCAAGTCATCCTTTTATCTGCTTGGATGAAGCCAATATAGGAAAAAGAAGAGCAAGATTTGGAGAAACACTGAGCACAGATGAAATTGTTGACCCTCTGATCAACCATGTGCCTGGACATTTTCAGTTAAGCAAGCCAAACTATGTTTTTTCTGTGTTTAAATTGATCTGAGTTGGGCTTCTCTCACTTGCAACAGAATTTACTGCTGAATGTGGTGGTGATAATGGTAGGTAACAGTTGTTGGACAACATAAATGTTGTAGGCATGCTGCTTTACCCATGTTAGTTTATCCCTCCAATTACCTCACAAAGAAGTTATTGATATTATCCCAGTTTTCCTCTGTGAGGCAGCAGAGCTTCAGAAAAGTTAATTAACTTGCCCAAGGTCACAAAGTATTCAAACTCAAATCTACCAGATACCTAAGCCTGAGTTCTTATCTGCCAACCTGGTTTTCCCTGGCCACCAACAGCAGGAAAGACATGGGGCTTGAGTAATGTGCAGGCGGTCACAGTGGGACAACCAAGGCTCTGGAAGAGAAAGAAAGGGCAAAGGGCAAGGTTAGGATGCACAGAATGCAACATCCTCAACCAGCCTGTCCATCACCCTTGTCAAAGGAGGAGGAGAGGACAAAGTGATCCATCTCCAAAAGGCCACTTCTCCCCTCCAACTCAAGTACTGGTCAACGGCTTCTCCAGCAAAGCTTTGAGATGAAGGATAAAATTGCAAATTCTGGCAGCATACTTGTTAATAGCTTGGCAAGACTTACACAGAGAACTTTAAACTGCCTTTGAGTTACATCCTGATAATGAGTAGAGACATTTTTAGCACAGACGGTTCTTGAGGGTGGCCAAGCACAAATTTCCATCACTGCCCCATACCAAGTACATGCAGGAAGTCCCAGCCACCCAGGAGCTCTGTACACACCTGATGGGTGATTAGAATCACTCAATTTTAATCTGGCCTGAAATTTCAACATCAAGAGTACTTTGGTTCATAAGTTTCTTGTGGTGGACCACATGCCTAGTTGGGAGATCAGTCACTGTGTCTCTCCCCCAATGAGACAAGAGTAAGACCGAAAGGTGTTCCAAATTATCAAGAGAAGGTGGATGTGGAGTGCAGGATAGCAGGGCTGCCATAAAGGTTTATTGCTGCAAGCATGGGAGGGCTGCATGAGTCAGACTGTGCTCTGCCATGTGAGAAATGCTCTCATCCCATTGTCACTGCCATAAAATCTTTATAGAGGAGAGCCCAGACCTCCCCACTGTCAACTACTCAGTGTCACTCACCAAACACTCATGGAGCATGAAAGGATTTTCCATTTGCAGGTGTGGGCTTTCAAAACCTTCCAGGAAGGTCAACTGTCATGGCAGAGTAATCTCCATAGTGCCTCTTGAAAGAAAACTCACTCAAGTTCAAACTCCATTTTCCTTCCCTGTTTTTTTATAGTACAAAATATGTATTGTAGTAGGCAAGTGCCTTTTCTACTGAGAGCTTCTATTTCCAAAAATAACACCCATCTCTGTGCCTGAAACCAATCCCTACTACAGGGAACTGTTATAATAACTCCTTCACTTCTTCATATATTCATCAATATTTTTGTGCAAGTGGTTAGAGCCGAATAGACAGTCAAGGAAGTAATAGTGAGGTGAGAACATGACATGAGGCACAGGCATTTAACTAAATTTCAATTAATAAATTGCATCTGGATTAATCATTCTTCAGCCTACACAACTGTGATACAGGTTCTGCAGGAAGCCTTCAGGAGCCATGACTAACCTAGGCCTAGGGCTCTGCTACTTGCATCTAATCGGGTAGGCTTCTCCTAGGGAATGCCATTTACATGGAGACTGGGTAAATAGATAAAGGAAGAGTAACGTGTGCAAAGGCCCTGCATCAAGAAGGTGCTTGTGGGCTCCTCCTTCTTATTGACATCCATGACTACACAGTTGCTTCACTCCTGAGTCCCACTGCTCCCCAGGCTCCTTCCCGCTCTAGGCAGTCTTTCTAAGTTGAAAGGTCTCAAGCTTGAGTCTGAATTCCAGTTCTTTTTATTCTCCCCCCAGGCCATATCCCATTCCTATGGCTCAACTATGATGAAGCTCAAATCTGTATCACTATTCCAGAGCATTCCTCTGATTTCCTGTCCCCAGAAAATATACACTTCACCTGCTACTCCTTGCCCTAAGTTTTGCAGAGACAGGTTCTAGGGAGGCTATGGTTATTGGTTCTGCCTTAACTGAGGGCTTAGTGTTGGGAAATCAACCTGATACTGTGCAACCAAGCCACTTTGCCCAGGACTGGCTTTATCAGTCATGGAACTGACAAGATTGTTGTCCACATCAAACTGACATCATCGACTCTCAACTTGAGCAAAGGAAGCCACTGTAATTTACTAGACCTCCTCAATGCCAACAACAAATAAGGAAAAGGTAGTGCCAGTTCCACTCCAGTAAATCAGTGTGTGGTGGTGCCATGTGCAGGGTAGCAACCCTGGAGAAGACCAGGCTGTGGAGGAGGAAGGGACTCAAAAGCAGCCTTGGTCATGTTGGATTAGAGGTGCCTTTGAGCCTCCAAGTAGGAAAACCTGAGGAGAGACCTGTGATAGAGATCTCAGTGAGGTTGACAGTTACCTCGATTACAGCTGAAGCCATAGGAATTCTCTCTTTAAAAATTAGAGAATAAGATTTGGGGCCAGGGCTCGAGGCTCATCAGCTGTTTTATTTTTAAATGTATCATAGCTTTATTAAAATATAATTCACATCCAGGCGCCAGTAGCTCACATCTATAATCCTAGGTACTCAAGAGCAGAGGTCAGGAGGGTCATAGTTCAAAGTCAGCCCAGGCAACTCGTTCTCCAGACCCTATCTCAAAAATACTCAATGCAAAAAAGGGCTGACAAAGTGGTTCAAGTGGTAGAGCACCTGCCTAGCAAGTATGAGGCCCTGAGTTCAAACCCCAGTACCACAAAAATATACATATATATTTAATACATTAAATTAATATATATTACTCATGAACTTTCAATCTTTAAAGTGTATGACTCAATCTTTTGATATATTTACAAAGTTTTGCAAGCCATACTACTAATTCTGGAACATTTTTGTCACCCACAAAAGGAACTGTGTACCCAATAGCATTCACTCCTCCACTCCTCCCTCCCCTTAGCCTCTGACAACTACTAATTCACTTTGTGTCTTTATTTGCCTATTCTGGACATTTCATATAAATTGATGTGATATTTTTGTGCCTGGCTTCTTTAAACTTAGATAATGATTGTGAGGTTTCCCTGCAGAAGCGTGTGTCAGTACTTTATTTATTCTAATAGCTGAGTAATACTCCATTGTAAAGAAACAGTGTGTTTTGTGTGTCTGTTTGTAAATCGATGGGTAAATGGGTTGGTTTCCATTTTTTTGACCTTTATGAATAAGATTGCTGTGAACATTCGTGTTCAAGTTTTTGTGTTGGTTTGTTTTCAATTCTCTTAAATAAAATACCTAGGAATAGAATTGCTGGGTCATAAGATGACTCTGGGTTTAACTTTTTACAAGGTGGCTGCATCATTTTCCATTTCCACCAGCAGCATAGGAGACGGATTTGTCCACATCCTTGACACTTATCATTGTTTCTTTTTCATCAGAACCATCCTAGTGGATGTGAAGTGACATCTCATTGTGGATTTGATTTGCGTTTCCCTAATGATGGTGAACATCCTTTCACCTGCTCATTGAGCTTTTGTGCATTTTCTTTGAGCGATGTTTATTCAAATCTTTTGTTCATTTTTAAATCAGGTTATTTGTCTTTTCTTTGTTGTGCTGTGTATGTTATTCTGGATGCAAATCCCTCATCAGAGATATTGTTTTGATTTTTTTTCTCACATCGTGTGGATTGTCTTTTTGCTTTATTCATGCTCTTTTGAAGCCCAAACATTTTTTACTTTGATGAAGTGCTACTTGTAACTTATTTTTTTCTTTTATAACTTTTGTTTTTCTTCTCATATCTCAGAAGCTATTGCTTATCTGAAGTCATTAAGATTTCACCTGTATTTTCTTCCAAAAGTTTCATGGTTTTAGCTCTCACACTAAGGCCTGGATCTTTTTTAGCTTAATCTTGTGTATGGAGTGAGGTAGGAGTCCAAGTTTATCCTTTTGTATGTGAATACCAGTTGTCTCAGCAACATTTTTTGAGAAGACTACATTTCCTCCACTGAATTGTCATGGTACCCTTATAAAAGGTCAAATGACAAAAGTTGTAAGGTTTTTTGTTGTTGTTGTTTTTTGTTTTGAAACACTGGGGTTGAACCCAGGGCCTTGTGTTTGCTAGGCATGCACATGCTGGAGCCATGGCCCCAGCTCCTCTTTGCTATAATTATTTTTTGGATAGGATGTCACATTTTTGCCTGGGACTGGCCCTGGACAGTGATCCGTGTCACCTGCATGGCTGGGATCATAGATACACATCACTACACCTGGCTTGTTGGTTGAGACGGGGTCTCACTAACCTTTTTCTGCCTGGGCTGGCCTCAAATTGTGATCCTCCCAATCTTTGTCTCCTGAGTAACTGGGATTACAGGGTTGCACCACTATATCCAACCCTTATTTCTAGATTCTTGATTCTATTCCATTGCTCTACAAATCTATTCTTATGTTGATACTACACAGTCTTAATTACTGTAACTTTGCAGTATGTTCTTAAATTGGAAAGTGTAGGTCCTCTAAGGTAGCTTTTCTTTTTCAAGATTTTTTTGGTTCTTCTAGGTCCTTTGAATTTCTGCATGAATTTTAAGATAAGTTTACTAATATCTACAAAGAAGCCACATGAGATTTGAACCAGGATTGCACTGAAGATCAATTTGGAGAGTACTGAATCTTAACACTGTTAGAGCTTCCAATCCATGACAATGGGAAGGCTTCCATTTATTTAAATCTTCCCTAATTTCTTTCAGTAATGTTTTGTAGTTTTCTGAGTACATGTCTTGACCTTGTTTTAAATTTATTTATTATTTTATTCTTTTCCCTCTATTATAAGTGGGATCGTCTTAATTATAGGTGCTGATTGTTGTTACCAGTGTTCTATAAGTATAAAGAAGTTCATCTTGTATCCTACAATAGTGCCAAACTCATTTATTAGTTCTAAAAAGTTTTACAGATTTTCCAGGGTTTACTATATGCAGGATGATGTCACATAAAAATAGCTAGCTCTACTTTTTCCAATCCAGTTTGGATGCATTTTCTTTCTTTGGCTTGCCAAATTACCCTGACTAGAGCCTCCAGCACTATGTTGAGTTGAAGTGGTAAGAGCAGACATCCTGTCTTGTTCCTGATCTTAAGGGGAAAGCATCTAATCTTTCACATTGACTTGGTATTAGATGCGGATTTTTCATACATGGCTGTATTAGTTTTCTCTTGCTGCTATAACCACTTATTTCAAATGACTTAAAACAATGCAAGTCTATTTTCCAGTTCTATAAGTTAGAACTCCAACAAGGGCTTCACTGGGCTAAATCAGAGTCTTGGCAGAGGTGTGGTCTCTGGGGCAGATTCCATTTCCTTGCCTCTTTCAAGTTAAGGAAGTTCTCTTCCATTCTTAGCCAAACATTTCAATACACAAGAGTATTAGACTTTGTGAAAAACTTTTTCTGCTGCCCTTGAGATGATCATGTTGGCTGTGGTCTGTCAATATTCAAAGATCAAGAAGATGGAAACCAAATGAATGGGTGTTATTGTAGCCAATAGCAAAAGGTCCAGGTGCAGTGGCTCATACCTCTAATCCAAGCTACTTGGGAGATGGGTATCAGGAATATCAAGGTTTGAATCTAGCCCAGGCAAAAATTTAGTGAGACCTCATCTCAACAAACAATCTGGGTGTGATGGTGCACAACTATCATCACAGCTAGGCATAGGTAGTAAGATCCTGGTTAAAAACCAGCCCCAGGCAAAAATAACCTAAAGCAAAAGGGCTGGAGGCATAGCTCAAGTGGAAGAATACATGCCTAACAATCACAAGGCCCTGAATTCAAGCTCCAGTACCGGAAATAAAAATAGAAAAAGAGAATTTCCAGACCGAGAAAAAGGTCAAGAGTATTTATACTGTTGAGAGGTAAAATAAGCTGGGAACTGAAAAATGTTCATTTTTGTGGAGGTTGTTTGTGACCTTGGTGGCAGCTATTGTAGTGAGATGATAGTAGTAAGAGTACAAGGCCCCTGAGAGTGGGATAGCACACCACACTTGGGCTTCAGAGAGTGACATGGTTAGTATCAGGACAGCTTAAGGGGCCTTTCCATTCTGGGTTTGAATACATTGTGGTTGAAGCAAGGTAACAAGAAACATGTTCTTAGTATCTGAAATGGCAGAATCAGATTCTCAGCTTTTTCTACAATCAAGAAAGAACATTCCTCAACTTCAGGAGCCAACTCCTGCCCTTTGTGAAGATGTGATGTAACTCTTGCCTACCTCATCTTATGAATGATACTAAGTATGGTGCAAGAAGTTGTGATCTTGGTAAACTGTCAGGATTGGCCCCCACAGTGGAGGACAGGATGAAATTCACATATGGTAGCTAGTTTTTATAAGTCTTTAAAATGCAAAGACTTGGTGTGTGGGGGAGGCAGAGTTTCCTGGCCTTAGGGAAATAAGTTTCCTGAAGTAGCAGCCTCTTCTACACTGAGAAGGAGCCGTTCTAGCCCGTTCTCTGGGCTTGGCTTTCTCACCACGGTTTTGGAGGCACCTCTCATGTGACAGGACCCAGGAGACTCGAGTGCCCTGCTGCAAGGCTCACTTCCCTCTGCCTGGCAGCCTGGTTCTACTGAATGCTTCCCCAGTATATTTATGTGGAAACCAAAGCAAACACTCCAGGGTCGTTTTTAATAAGTGCCAATCCCTCCTAGGCTATCTGCAGCCATAAACATTTACGTCTAATATCCCAAAGAAAACGTTGATGCAGTCTGATGTGGGGGCGACAGCACACAGATTAGTCTAAACAAAAACACGAGGGTGATAGTTCACTTTTTTCAGCATGAAGCTGCATTCACTCATTTTTGACATAAAAGTGCAATTTGCATATTCTTTCAGATCTGTTTAGCTGCAAACACATGTGTGTTTGGGACACAGAAATTTAAAATTTGTAAATTATTCAGAAACTACTGCCAAATTGTAATCAAGTGGTAGAAGGAACATTCTACACTGAATAGTTGTAAATACAGAGGGGAACCTTCTCAGGCTTGGGAAACATTTTTACATATACTGGTGCTTAATCAACTAAGAGAAAATGGGGAGAGATGTTTACTTTCTTAGCAACCTTTTAATATAGATGTTAAGGGTTTTTTCTGTTTATTGAACATTGCAGAGTGAAATGATTTTCGTATCGTGATATTAAGTAAATAAAGTGCCTTCCGAGAGAAAACTAAACACTGTGATTAAGCCAAAGCAGGAATTTCTAATCCTTTCTAGAAACTATAAGAAACTCAGAGCCATAATTGCTAGAAAGCAATTCAATGTAATGTAATGTTTGTACATTATACCTCTCAAATTATAATATTTAGTTGCATCCCATCTTCCATACCTATCTGTCTTCTCATTTCCTCTTTTATTTTGTACATCAAACAAGTTTTGTTCCCTTGTCCTAGCTTTGGGTGGGTATCTTGGGGTCTAGGGAAGTTATATGTAGAGATAGGGATATACCCAGACAAGTGAGTAAACCATTCTTTTGGAGGGTAGGGAGCCGGTAGACACAAGCAAGAGTGTTGAATGCGAATAGAAAGTAGAAGCACCTGCCTCAAGATAGTCAGAAGGGCAATGAGTAGAGAGACCAAGGTTGACAAACGATGGATTGAAGTGCATAGAAAATGTACAAAAATTGTGACTTATCTTCAATGACTATACCTACATAAGCTACACACAGATTCATACAACAAACAAATTTGACACTTTAAAGTCAAATTCTGCCCAACATCCATCTCTCCTATTTCATTATTAGCAGTGACATCCTCTGAGAAGTGGTATTGAAATGGTGGTGGGAAGAGAGAAATTAATGTCACCATCTTTGAAAACAGTCTACTCCAAATGGGACTATTCCTTTAATGGAGCCAAATTGTAAATGGAAAACCAGATTATCTAAACCAGAAAACAGCAACTTATTTTTAAGTTCAGTATTGTGGGTTGTCGAATTTAATTAAAGACTGGGGCTGAGCTCCGTTGTCTATACGGCTACTCATCGTTCACTCCTTTCATTTACTCATGCCTTCACCTAATTAGAACACTAATTGGTAAAGTACAGTATAAGAATAGAAAGTAGAGGTGCTGCCCTTATCTTGTGTATGCTTTCCAGAAAGTCCCAAGACATCAAGAGGTAAAGTTTGACGTAAGCAAAATTGTTTTGAGGTCTCTGCATTCAGGCTCTTGAGCAATATGTAGCAACTTAACAAAAATTTTCCTGGAGGCAATATTTTCCTTTTTTGCATTTGCTGTAAAAGCGATCTCCATGTAGCTGCTATGCACATTTATCATACATGTGTTGCGTGCATTTCTGGGCAGGTAAACATTTTCTATCAACAGGGGCATTCAGGAGAGAAACCATACTCCGATCATTGCTTCAATTAAATTATCTAATATTCTTCCCAAAGAAGCCTTCCTTGTCTGGACACCTTTTATAGCTCATTCTACATATGACTTCAATTAGGACCATCAGTCTACAGAGAGAATCCTTGGAAGCTCTTTCAAAAGGAAAAATAAATAAAAGTCCATAAAAAAAGCAGTGATGGAAAAAGTAAAACTCTCTTTATTTGCAGATGCTATAATTGTGTAGGTAGACATTCCAAAAGAATGTGCAACAAACTATTAGATCTAGTAAGTGAATTGATGTACAGTGACTCTATAAAATTGTCTTTTTATAAAATAGCCACAAACAACTGAAGGATAAAAAGTTTAAAGTCCCACATCATTATAACAGGATCAAAATAGGAAATGCACAACACTAAACTTAACAAAATATGCAAGCAAGATTTATACCCTGAAAGCACAGCAATAATAATAAAATCACTGAGAGAGATTAAATAGATCAGAGACACACACAGCTCATGGATTGGATGACTCAATCTTAAGACATTGAATCTCCCTAAACTGATATATAAATTCAGTGAAATCTCAGTTAAAATCCCAGAAAATAACTGGGTACCAGTGGTGCATGCCTCATATCCTAGCTACTTGGGAGGCTGAGATAATGAGGATAAAGGTTTGAGGCCAGCCTGGGAAAATAGCTCTTAAGACCCTGTCTCAACCAATAACTGGGTGTGGTGGTGTACACCTGTCCTCCCAAGATATGCAGGAGGCTGAGATCAGGAGGATCACAGTTTGAAGTCTTCCAGGGCAAAAAAAGTTTTCAAGACCCCATCTCAACAGAAAAAAACCTGAGCTTGGTGGTACATGCCTGTCATCCCAGGTACTGTGGGAAGCATAAAATACAAAAATCAAGGTTCAGGCCAGCCTGGGTAAAAAGCAAGACCCTATCTCCAAAACAACAAAAGCAAAAGGGTTGAAGGCATGGCTCAAGCAGTACAGAGCCTGCCTAGCAAGTGTGAATCCTTGATTTCAAGCTCCATTCCTAACAATAACAAAAACTCAGAAAATTTGTAATTGTTGAAATTGACAAGTTGATTCTAAATTTTACAAAATGCAAAGTACCCAGAATCTTTTTCTTAATGTTTTTATTAATATATAGCAGTTGTGCAAGGGGGTTCACTGTGGTTTTTCTATATATGCATACAATGCACATATAGTTTGGCTCATCCCTGCCATTATTCCCCTCTTTCACCTCCCTCTTCTTAAAATGACTGACAGGTTTCAGTGTTCCATTTACATATATGTGTAGAAGTCCTTCATCATATTCACCCTCCTTTACTTTTTCATTTACCCCCCCCCATTAGCACGCTCTCCTCAACATGAACTGTTTTACATTTCTGTCCCTCATTGTTAAGTGTCTGCTCATTGTTCAGTGGGGCTTTGCCTTGGCATTTTACTGCAAATACATTGTCCTTTAATAAGTCTAACCCCTCTTTCTTAACTTTTTCCCCTACCCTGTATTGCTCAACAGTTTTCAGTGTATTTCATTGTGTCTTATAACTACACAGATATGATGCATTTAGTGTTATTCATTCTATCATTCTCTTCTTCTTTCTGTTCTCCCTTAGTCTCCTCTAACAGTCCTACTTTTGGAAATATGTTATACACACACACATATATTACTGCTAATACTTGTATTTGTATTTGGATCTGTCTTTCACATTTGAGAGAAAACATGTGACCTTTGTCTTTCTGAACCTGCCTTACTTCACTTAACATAATGTCCTCCATTTCCATCCATTTTTCTGCAAAAGACAAACTTTCATTCATCTTTATGGCTGAATAATAGTCCACTGTATATGTATTCTATATTTAAGGACCCAGAATCTTGAAGAACAATATTGAAGAATTTACACTAAAATCGAACACTTCTGTTCACCAACAGAAATCATTGAGAGAATAAAAAGGCAGGCCCTAAACAAATACCTTTACATAGGTAGGATAAATGACTCAGATCCCAAATGTATGAAGAACTCCTACAAATCAATGAGAAAAGTCAAGCAATCCAATTGAAAAATGTGCAAAAATATTGAACAAACACTTTAAAAAAGAGGATATTCCCATGGCCTACCAACCTATGAAAAGACACTAAGCATTACTATTTATCAAGTACGTGGAAATTAAAGCTATGATGAGATGTCACTACATACCCATCTGAACGACTAAAATTCAAAAGACTGACAATCCCAAATGTTCATTAGGACAGGACCTCTCAAACAGTGATGATGACATTTTTTGGCAGTACTAGGATTGAACTCAGCCTCACGCTTGCTAGGCAGGTGCTCTACCACTTGAGCCATGCCTTGAGCCCAACGGTCAGAATTTAAAATGGGACAACCACTTTGAATATCCTTTGGTGGGATTTCTACTTAAAGCAAATGTGCATACCCTGTGACCCAGAAAATTCACAGACAGTTAGACAGCCCATAGAAAATTGTACATATGTTCACAAAAAGACATGTGTAAGAATGTTCCTAGCACTGTGAATGTTTATTCATCATGGCTAAAAACTAGAAGCAACCCAAAGCCCATCAATGCAAGAATGGATGCATAAATTTATGTATTTAGTGATGGGTGCTTAGGCATAAATATTTATATGTATATAATACACATATGCATGTACATATAATGGAATACTATGTGGCAACAATACATACACAGTACTGATAAGTGCAAAAGTGGACAAGATAGTATGTTGATGGCTGTAATAATGGAACTATGTATGGAACTCGGGGAGGAGGGAAAGGAAAAGGGAATGACAGAGCATCAACAATATCAAACACATTGTATCTGTGCGTATAGAGGACATAAGGATGTACTGATAGTAGGAGGTAGGAGAGAAAGGGAAAGGGAGAGTAATAAAGGAGGCTGAACTGACCAAAGTAAAGTATATTCACAGCTGGGAATTGTGAAACCCCTTTGAATACTGACTTTGGAAGTAAAAATGAAAAACAGGACTGTGAAATAGGTTCAGTGTGTGGGGAGGTAATTGTGGGAGGAGAGAAGGTGAGTGGAGGAGGTGAGGGAATATGGTTGATGGATGTAGTATACATATATGAAATAGAATGATGAAACCTCCAGCAAGTGTTTTAAGTGGGGCAGGGAGAGTGTTAAGGGGGGGAGTTGGTGGATGATCTAACCAATATACAATGTAAGGCTACTTGGAATTGCCACAATGAATCTCCCCTGTACAACTAATATATCCTAATAAAAATGGAAAAAAGACAAAAAAGATACTATGTTGAATGGAAGAATCCAAATATTAAGGTGCCTATGGCATGATTTGATTTATATTAAATTCATATGAAGCTATACTTTTTCCTGTTGATAGAAGTATAAACAGTGGTTACCTTGGGGATAGGTGTGGACAGAAAAGAGGACTGATAGGTCTTTAGGATACTGGAGAGATTCAATATTTTGATCTGATCATACATTTATAAAAAGCAGACACGATAAGCACTTAAAATTAGTATACTCACACATTTTACTGTATATGTGTTATGCCTCAATAACAAAAATAACAAGAAAAGAAAGAAAATGAATTTGCATACATTGGCACACTTTTAAAAAGGAAAAAAGCCTTCCTTTTAATATTGTATTTCATTAAACGCAAGGCCATGTATATATAAGTGTATATGATAAAAATATCTTATTCACTATAGCAATGCAGTCTTATTCACTACAGTTACTGAAAAGGGATGAAGAAAAATCCTTATAACAAAATGTATGGAACCTATACAAAGAAAATTGTAAAACTTTACTGATGGACATTTGTATCTAAAATAAATGAAAAGGTCTGTCATGTTTCTGGGTAGGAAAATAAGATCACTTTGATACCAATTCTTCCTCCAGTTATACTTTATCTTTAATGTTATTTCAAATAAAATCCAAACATGTTTATGTTTAACCTTGACAAACTTATCCTATAGCACACTGAAACAGACTAGCCAAGGTGTTTGAAACTGGGAGTGATAAAAGGATCTTCCCCTATCACACACTGACATTGAAAACATGGAAGCCTGAAATAATTTGAAGACTCTTCTAACCAGGCAACTATGGTAACAGAACTGAAATTCATCAATGCTTCCAATTGTATAAAATAATTTAGCTTGTGACCAATGGAAGAAGGCTGGGGTATTTAATAAATAAGAGCAATTAGCTAATCATATGTAAAGTCCAAAACCTACTTGTTAGCTTAAAATAAATTCAGGAGGTGTTGATTACCTAAAGTTTTAACTGAAGATGAAATATAACAGACTGAATTGACCCAGAGAGCCCCCAGACACCCTGCAGTGCTTTCAAACACTGCTTCAAGTACACATTTAAAACCAATTCACATCCAGCCTGTCTCAAAAGTAAGAAAAAGAAATCCTCAGAAAACGGAAAAGGAAAAATACCAGAGCAGTAAAAGTAAATAGCAAGCAAAGGGCTTATGATAGTGTTAAAACCAAGTAAGTGCTCAGGGCGCTCAGGGTCCTGGTTGCTTAGCCTGTTTGCATGCATGTAATTATCGACAGATAATTATCATGTGGATTAGGTTACCTCTTCCACCTGGCTATTTGTTTTCTATTTGGCACCCTTTTCTCTTTTTTCCTGACTTTTCTTGGATGAGTTTTTAAAATTTCATTTTATCAGCCTTGTTGAATTTTTAGTAGGATTTTTTGTTTTACTTCTGGTTGTTACTTTAATGATTGCAATATGCAACATGAGCTTTCTACAGACTGCAATTCACTAATACTAGGTTACTTCACATGGAGTGACACTGCTGCAGTGTCCCTGACTCACCTCATTCTCACTTTGTATTTTACTTTTACGTAGGTTATAAACCTCACGATAGAGTGCTACTTTTCATTCTCCTTTAAACTATCAATTATACTTTTAAAAATAAGGAAAAAAAGAAAAAATCTTTTATATTTACCTGCACAGTTGCTATTTCTAGAATTCTGCTGCTTCCTGTCCATTCCTGTTTCTATCTGGTATTGCTTCCCTTCAGTTTGAAGAAATTTCCTTTCTCTTCTTGTAGTGACGGGCTACTGGCTATAATTTCTCTCAACTATTGCTTATTGAGAAATCTCTTTTAAGGTGAAAACCTTAATTTTTGAAGGATATGTCATTTCACTAGCTCTAGGATTCAAAGTTGAAGGTTTTTTCTTTCAACACTTGAAAGGTGCTATTCCATTGTTTCTGGCTTTGAGTCACTTCTAATTTGAAAAATCAACCATAATCCATACCTTTGTTACTTTGTATATAACTTTTTCTTTTTTCTTCATCTTCTTCTAATATTTTCTCCATATCTTTTTGAGCAAGTTGTTCATGATGTATCTACATGTCTGCATCTATCCCATTTAGGGTTTGTTAGTTCTTGGATCTTTGTATTAATGGGTTTTTTTGTTTGGTTGGTTGGTTGATTGGTTGGTTGGTTTTCTACCAAATTTGAGAAATATTTGGCCATAGATTCTTCAAATTTTTTTTCTGTCATATGATTCTCATTACAATATGCTAGATTCTACCCAATTTGGGGTACTGGGGTTTGGACTTAGGACTTCATGCATGCTAGGCACGCATGAATCTAGATCTTATTCTGCAAATCACTAATGGTTGTTCACTTTTTGAAATATTTTTACTCTAATATTGCTTCAGTGTGAAAAATTTATACTACCCATCTGAGTTCAGTGATCCTTTACTCTGTAACACCCCAAGTCCCATCTGCCATCCATGCCATCCAACAGTCTTATAAAACACTTTTTAAAATTACAAGTTTCTATTTGTTGGGCCTTATCCTCCAGAAACAGTTGTATGGATGAGCAAACGTACACATTAAACAATGGGTCACAGTAGTTGTTAAAACTGGAGGCTTAAAGTCTGGATTCATTATCTTCTGTGCACCTCATTTTTCTGTTGTGGAACATTGGCAAGGTCAGTAATATTTACTGATAGGGACATTACAATATTAAATGAAGAACTCACATATTATGTTTAAAAGAGTAGTGGCACATAACAAATAAAAGCAAATGTTACATGGTACTTAACACGGTCTAAGCCTTAAGGCATTGTTCACTTGATGCTGTAGGATCTCCTCTGAGACTGGTGCTATTAGCTGCTCGTATTCTTCTCTGCACTTTAAAGATATGGAGGCAGGTACAGAAAGGCTATTAGGTGCTATCATTATGATGTTTATTTTAGAGATGAGGAAACTAAGGCACAGAGATGTTATTGAACTTGGCCCAGGTTATATCTTTACTAGGTGTCTGGGTCAGGCCTTGAACTGGGGACTTTAACTCCTGAGTCTATGTTCTTTAACACTATACTATTATTGCTGTAACATTAGAAGGGATACAAATGAGAATTTGGATAAATAATTTATTCTCAAAATGAAATACTCTCCATCCATTTCCAGTGCCAATGCAGATGTCAATAATAATGAAGATAGCTAAATATTATACATGATAGGCACTGTTGTAAGTATTTTATAGCTATTATTTCAAGTTTTCCTCACAAAAATTTATGAACAACTAGTATTATTCTCTCCCAGATGAGAAAACTGGGCACAGAATTTAGGTAGCTTGCCCAGTGTCCCATCACTGCCTTAGTAGAAACAAGACTTGGACCTAGGCAACCTGGCCCTCACCCCTACTTTTGTCACTACACCAGAGTTATATACACACATTAAGACTCTATCCTACCTCCTTCAGCCTTTGCCCTCAAAATGACAACTCTTTAAGGAAGACTATAGAAAGTGGAGAGATCTCCCATGCTCATGGATTGGTAGAATCAACATAGTAAAAATGTCTATACTCCCAAAAGTAATCTACATGTTTAACTCAATTCCCATCAAAATTCCAATGACTTTCATCACAGAGATTGAAAAATCTACCATTAAATTTATTTGGAAACACAAGAGACCGCAAATAGCCAAGGCAATACTCAACAAAAAGAGCAATGCTGGAGATATCACAATACCTGACTTCAAACTATATTACAAAGCAATAACAATAAAAACAGCATGGTACTGGCACAAAAACAGACATGAAGACCAGTGGAACAGAATAGAGGACCCAGATATGAAGCCACACAACTATAACCAACTTGTCTTTGACAAAGGCACTAAAAATATACGATGGAGAAATAGCAGCCTCTTCAACAAAAACTGCTGGGAAAACTGGTTAGCAGTCTGTGAAAAACTGAAACTAGATCCATGTATATCACCCTATACCAATATTAACTCAAAATGGGTCAAGGACCTTGATATCAGACCCCAAACTCTAAAGTTGATACAGGAAAGAGTAGGAAATACTCTGGAATTAATAGGTATAGGCAAGCACTTTCTCAATGGAACCCCAGCAGCTCAGCAACTAAGAGATAGCATAGATAAATGGGACCTCATAAAACTAAAAAGCTTCTGCTCAAAAAGAAATGGTCTCTAAACTGAAGAGAACACCCACAGAGTGGGAGAAAATATTTGCTAGCCTCACATCAAAGGACTGATAACCAGAATATATAGGGAATTCAAAAAAAACTAAACTCTCCCAAAATTAATGAACCAATAAAGAAATGGGCAAGTGAACTAAGCAGAACTTTCTCAAAAGAAGAAATTCAAATGGCTAAAAAACACATGAAAAAAATGCTCACCATCTCTATCCATTAAGGAAATGCAAATCAGAACCACACTAAGATTCCACCTCACCCCTGTTAGAATAGCCATCATCAGCAACACCACCAACAACAGGTATTGGCGAGGATGTGGGGAAAAAGGAACCCTCATACACTGCTGGTGGGAATGCAAAGTAGTACAACCACTCTGGAAAAAAAATTGGAGGATTCTTAAAAATCTAAACATAGATCTGACATATGATCCAGCAATACCACTCTTGGGGATATACCCAAAGGAATGCGACACAGGTTACTCCTAAGGCACTTGCACACCCATGTTTATTGCAGCACTATTCACAATAGCCAAGTTATGGAAACAGCCAAGATGTCCCACTATCAATGAATGGATTAAGAAAAAGTGGTATCTATACACAATGGAATACTACTCAGCCATGAAGAATGAAATCTTATCATTTGCAGGTAAATGGATGGAACTGGAGAACATCATTCTGAGCAGGGTTAGCCAGTACCAGAAGACCAAAAATTGTGTATTCTCCCTCATATATGGACTTTAGATCAAGAGCAAACACAATAAGGGGATTGGACTTTGATCACAGGATGAGGTGAGAGCACACAAGGGAGGTATGAGGATAGGCAAGAAACCGAAAAAAAACAAGATAGCATTTGATGTCCTCAATGCAAAGGAACTAATGCAGAAACTTTAAAGCAACAGAGGCCAATAGGAGAAGGGGACCAAGAACTAGAGAAAAGGTTAGTTCGAGAAGAATTAATTTAGAATGTAACACATATGTACAGGAAAGCAATGTGAGTAAATTCCCTGTATAGCTATCCTTATCTCAACCAGCAAAAACCCTTGTTCCTTCCTGTTATTGCTTATACTCTCTCTTCAACAAAATTAGAGATAAGGGCAAAATAGTTTCTGCCTGGTAGTGAGGGGGTGGGGGAATATGGGAGAGGGTGGGGGAAAGGGAGGGGGTGGGGGGAAGGGGGGAGAAATGACCCAAGCATTGTATACACATATGAATAAAAGAAATTTTAAAAAAATGACAATCTTGCCTCACCTCCCAATTCTCCCCAGCCTGCACCTATGCCCGGGTAAAACTGGGAGTAATTCTTACAATCTCCCTGTTTCTCTCAGGTCCTCCATCGGATCCATAATCAAGGTTTGTCTATGTCTACCTACAAAGTGTGTCTTATATCCTGCCCACACTTTTCCCTCTTCCCCAGCATCACCCCCAGCTCATGCCAAGTCCCCTTTTGCTATAACAATCACAGTAATCACTGTAAGGCTCTTAGTTACTCATGTCTGCTCAAATCTGCTCTTAAACAGCTGCCTGGAAGATGCTTTAAATCATTAAAAGTTTTTGTATTACAATTTGCATAAATTCTACATAGCACATCCTTCTACCAGCTGCTCTCCACAAGGCTTCTTTCCGTGCTTGCTTCACCTCAAACTCTCTTCCATCTCTGGGATTCCCCATTCTCTACCTACATGGCTCCTCCCTGTACAGATCAGGAGCTGAATTCTAATTCTCAAGCTCAGTTGAAATGCTGTCTTGTTAGAGAAGCCATCTATGGCAGTCTGAAGTAGTCATCCAATCTTCTCTCTCGGGCATCCACCATTCTTTTTCTTCATATCATTCTTTCAGCTAGCAAATATTTGTTGAGCACCTACTATGTGCCAGGCACTATTCTAAGTGCAGGGAAGAGCAGTAAACCAAATGAGGCTTGCCAGAGATTGTAATTAAGTATTTATTTATGCATTGGAATAATTCATTTAAATATTAGTTTTTGCTTTATTCCCACAGATACAGAAACCCCAGGAAGCAAAATACAATTTTCCCTTTCCTATTTCTCAAAGCAGCTTATCTTCCGTGGTCTGATACATAAGAGTATTTGGGGAGGGTCACCTATCCCAGGTACTGGTGGGTTTCTGAGGAGGGAGCTAGCATGGGCAAGAGGAGGAAGGAATGGAAGGAACTCTTTAAAGGAAGGCAGAAGGCTTTGCACAAGGAAACTGAATAAACTCCCAGAGAACAGGGATTTCCTCTGGGGGTACAAAGCAGGTGCCCCAACTCTAAGGCAAGGCAGACTGGGGAAATTGATGAGAAACCTGGAGGTTGATAAGAACAGTGGGGGGCTGTGAGCAGGTGCTGCCCAGGCCCCAGGGAGATGGAGTGAGGATAGCCTCAAGGACTGTGAGGGTGGACTGTATGTGAGAACAGCTTCCAATTTTCTTGCCACAAAACCCCAGGATTTTGGTACAATTCATGGGAAAGGAAATGACCTCAATAACTACTGCTAAACTTGGGGCAGACCTTGCCAAGGGTAGAGCTGAGATCCCAATGGGACTTAGGGGGGAAATTTCACAGTCAAGTGGCATGGAGTGATTCATACCAGTTGTTCTGCTTTGTGTGCCTCTTCTTCTGGTCTACAACTCAGTTCTGTGCAGTTGTATGTTCAGTGCCTAACAGCACTTCAACTCCAGGGGCTCAGTGAATGTTTGTTAAATGAGTACTTTGGAAACTATACATAAATACACTAGCATGACTAATAGAGGTGAATTAAAAATGAAAGTCAACAGCAAAGTTACCAATACTCATTTCATTGACCCTACACTTCTGTTTCTAGGCATTTATCCTAAAGTTATACGAGCATATGTGAGGGCTAATGCAGACAGAAGGTGCTCCTTGGCAGTCTTTTTTGTTATAGCAACAGACTATGAACAACCGGAATATTTGTCAAGGGGATTTAATAAATAAACTGTGATGAAATGCCACACAGCTGAAAACAAATTCCTTCATTTAATGAAGAGACATTATTTCTAGGATATATTGCTAAATGAAAAAATCAAGGAACAGTGTGTGTGGTGGGATATGTAAAAAGAAAAAATATTGCGGAGGACATACATAGCTCAGTGGTACTTCAGAACATGCTTAGTGTGCACGAGGCCCTGAGTTTAGGGTTTAATCCCCAAGATGAGAGAGAGAAAGAGACAGACAGTGACAGAAAGGAAGGAAGGAAGGGAGGATGGAAAGAAGGAAGGAAGGAAGGAAAGGACAGAAAGGACAGAAGGGAGGGAATTCTTTCAGTTCTTGGTAACTATACAAGGAGGGAGGGAAGGAGGGAGAGAGGGAAAGAAAAGAAAGAAATAAGGAAGGAAGAAAGAGAGAGAAAGAGAAAGGAAGGAAGGAAGAGAGAGAGAGAGAGAGAAAGAAAGAAATCACTGGAAGCCTATAATGCCTGCCCATTGGCCATGGGTGGAGTGGGAAGAAGGACTTTTGCTGTTTATGATTTTGCTCTTTTCAACATTTTAATCATATTAACAGGTATCCTATTTTTAAAATAGTTAAAAAAATAAAATCAGTTTACTTTGCTTCTTTTTTTTTCAAAAAATTTCCCATAAATGAAAAAGATGACTTGCATTAAAAAAAAGAAAGAAAGAAAAAGAAAAAAAGAGGTAGCAAGGAGCCCTGTTGACAAAGTAAGCCTTCGTTTAAAGGGCTAGAAAATCTCCAGGGTTTCACCTGGAAGTCTGTTTTGAGACGCTCCCTTGTGTTAAGGACGCCCAAATGAGGTTGAGCCTTTTCATCAATGGAGCCAGTAATCGAGATCAGGTAGGAGGCTACACAAGATTTTTAAAAATATATATATATCTTATGACTTCCTCAGAATAGAAGTGGTTTAAAACTCCGGTTATATTACAGTCTTCTTTTCAGACTTCATTGTCATCAACATCTGTGTTTTAAAAGAAAACAGTGTCCACCCTGGGAATATCACTGAGCTCTACCAAAGCTACTCAGGGGGCGAAAGTGTCTAAGCCTGGGGCCATGGCTTGCAACCACGTGTGCAGCGGAAGCTGGCCAGGCTGGCCACCAGAGTCCCGTGAGAGAAAATCAGCAGGTGGAAATCAGGCGCCTTAAGGAGCTTGGTGCTTTCAAGATGCCTTTACTCGCCGACAAACGCACACCCCAGATCGACTACCATAGCCCAGACACCCAGCAAATCTGCCATCTGTCATTCTCTTATGCCACCTGCCCAGTGGGCTCTCCAGTCTTCCCACCACTGTTGGGCCATATTAGAGGTTGCCTGAATTTGATAATCGACAGGTAATACCTTCTTTAATTAAGTCCCCACCACAGAATGTGTGAGCTGGAAGAGACTCTGGGGCCATCTTCATTTGGCAAATGAAGAAACAGAGTCCTAGAGAGTGTAAGTAGTTTGTCTAAGGTCACTCATCAAGTCAGTGGCAGAGTCTGTTCTTTTGGCACAGCACCTCCTTCTGTTGTTTGTGGTTGCTGTGTGGACCATGTCTGTAAGAGGTAGAAGAACAAGGTTGGGAAGAATGAACTCTTTCAGCTCCTGCTGGCCCTACCAATAAGATAAGAAATGTTGAAAATCCCTTAAACTCTGAGTTTCAGTGTTCTCATTCAAAAATTAAAATAAAAAAGCTCAATGTCAGTTTGATGAGATGCCCTGGAAAATAGATGTTTGGCAAATACATGAGTTTTTCATCTCTACTCTTTTGGTCCCGTCGGATAGAATCTGTTTATTTACAAAATAAAGAAAATGGAGATGGCCTCTGAGATCCTTTTCAGCTCAATTTTCTGTGAAAAAGTGCAGCACACAGAAGATGCTGGCAAAATGCTCCATGACAGTGATTGATAAGCACTATTTACCTGATTTGGTTTCCAGGTTTTGTGTCTGCTTGGAAACATAGCTACTTTGAGCTTTATGCCTAAGGTTTCGTTGGACGTTTTTGCTGTCTCAGCTGTGTATCTTTCCTTTTCTGTTGGTCTGGGGAGAGGGTTAATTCAGCTGTTGGACTATGAGTGGTCAAGGGCTCCATCTTCCAAAAGAAGGCTATAGGCAGGTGACTCCCCACATGGAGGAGGTTAAAGGCATTTTCAGATCATGGAGAAGCCTCAGGGCTCACCAGAGAAGAGGAGAACAGGAAAAACCTACCTAGTCTCCCTTCTGCAGCCTACCCCTACCCTGCCTTGGCCAGTCAGTTCCCTTCCTGTGAACCAGGAAGTGGGGGTAGCAAAAACCTATCAATCACTTCACCACTTTGGCCACCGAGGCACCCCAGCTTGTTCCCCATCTACCTGGTGCTTGGCTCAAAGACAACAGCCAGGTCCTGAATAACCCCAGTTCCTTTCTGTCCCGGAAAGGAAAAAAGAATAAACTGAGAAAAAAAAAAGAAGGCAGAAAAACAGACACATGGAGAGGCAGGGATTCAAAGTCCACCAACATTTCAGAAATAACAGCCCATGGGGATTAGTATCCTCCTATCTCCCAGGCTTGTACTGAGAAATAAATGAAATTAAGTAAGACGACATATGTAAACTACCAGGCACAGTGGGTAGCGTGGGCTCAAAAAAGAACAACCTTTATTATTTTTGATGAAGTCCTGAATTTAAAGCTGGAAGACTATGGTGAGACATTTTTTTTAAATAGAGCTAGGGAAGTAGCTCAGTAATAGAGTACTCATTTAGCATGCGTGTGGCCCTGTGTTTCATCCCCAGAACCACAGACAGAACAAAATAAAATAAGAAGCAATGCACACACCTGCCAGAAAGGCTAAAATAAACAAAATAGTTACAATGTCAAGTGTGAACAAGGATGCCAATCACTCATACACTGCTGGTGGGAATATGAAATGGTACAGCCATTCTGGAAAAGTTTGAAGTTTCTTATCAAACTAACCATGCAATTACCACTTAATCCAGCAATTATACCTTTGGCCATTTACCCCAGAGAAATGAGAACCTTTTATGTTTACACAAAAACCCATACACAGATATTCATAGCAACTTTATTCCAAATAGCCAACAGGTAGAAGAAACCTAGATGTCCTCAAATGAGTGAAGGGTTGAACACACTGTGGTACATGGGTACCATCGAACACTATGAAGCAATAAAAAGGAACAAAGTGTTCGTGAAATACCTTGGATGAATCTCCGAGGGATTATGCTGATTTTAAAAGTCAATTCTAAAAGATAGTTATACTGTATGGTAAGACTCCATTCACAGAAGATTCTTTTTTTTTTCTTTTTTTGGTGAGACTGGGGTCTGAACTCAGGGCTTCATTCTTGCAAAGTGAGTGCTCTACCACTTTAGCCACACTTCCAGTCCATTTTGCTCTGTTATTTTGGAGGTAGGATCTCACAAACTATTTACCCAGGCTGGCCTGGAACCACAATCCTCCTGATCTCAGCCTCCCAAATAGCTAGGATTGCAAGCGTGAGCCACCGCCACTGTGCCCAGCTATGTAAGATTCTTGAAATGACAAAAGTTGCCATATTGCCAGAGGTAAGAGATCCTTATGGTGATGGGACTGTTCTGTATCTTGACTGTGGTGGTTGATACTAGAGGCTAAATAAAATGGATAGAACTAAATACACACACGTAAAATAGGCGAAATTTGCATGAGATGAATGAAAGGTTTCACTGCTCATTTCCTAGTTGTGATACTATGCATAGTTTTGCAGTTAGGGGAATCTGGGGGAAGGCTATTATTTCTTGTCACTGCATGTGATTCCATAATTATCTCAGAAAAAAATATTTAATTAACCCACCAAAAAACCAGTGCTTTGTAAATTGAACAGGCATGTGTGTGTGTGTGTGTGAAATATTATTTCTATAGTAATAATTCTAGGAGCATGTTTACAGCTGTATGAATATCAGACAATTTATTGCACTGCTGTTCATAACAGCAAAAGATTGGTAGCAACTAAATGTCTATTGATAGAGTACTGGTTAGTAAATTCCATCCATAAATTTTACTTTAGAATAAAATGTGGAAGGTCATTTTGTAATGATAGAAAGATTCTGATGACATTGTTAAGTGGAAAAAAGCAAAATGATGGACTATGTAAATAGTATGATACAACTTGAAGTCTCCAGCAGGCCATGAAGAAACATTCATTAAGATGAGTCAGGCCACTGTTAAGAAAAAAATGAGTGTGTCTTTCACAGCCATTTGACACTTGCCACCCTCTACTCTGAGCACCTCTTCTATTTCCCTGAATTTTTAATTGCTATTGTGTCTACAGAGACAGGGTAGCTCCTTTGTCACCTCCCTGTGGCTCTGCTCCATCCATCTGCTCGTGTCACCATCTTTCCTGAGCCTGAGGGGCACAGGTACAGGCCCTTCATTCACTCTCAGGTCTGAGTAAACTAGTCAGAGCTGGATTTGGAGCACCTGGGCAGGAGGAGTGTCCTTGGCATTCAACCCTCTACTTCACCTCTTCCAACTGCTTGAAGACATTTCTCTGGATTATTGCCCAAAATGCTTGGGCATGGTTGGGTTCTGGTGAGGGCCTCTTCCAGGTGACACACAGCTGGCTCCTCATAGTGCCCTCACACAGTGGGGAGAGAGCTAGAGAGCTCTAATTTAATGGCACTAATCCCATTCATGAGGGCTCCACTCCCACAGATAATTACTGCCCAAAGGCCCCACCTTGCATACCATCACACTGGAGGACTAGGATTTCAACATTAATTTGGGCAAAACACCAACGTTCAGTCCATTGCACCCTCCTGCCCCCAAAACTAACAAAAAGGTGGAAGGGGGTGGGGGTCTTGGAAAACAGTGGTGCACCCTGTGGGTTAAAGAAAGGACCCAATAGATCTAAGAAGGGATTTTTAATCAGTTGTAACCTCAGCCAGTGTGTACTTACCATGTGCCAAATGCTGTAGCATGAACTCACAACAGTTCCACAGAGGAAACACAGAGTTAGTTCCACTTTTTCAGATGAGGAGACTGGGGCCCAGAGAGGTGAGGTAATTTAACCAAGGTCACTCAACTGGCTAGCGAACAAATTTTGAGTTTTTAATCCAATCTCCAGAGCTTGAGCTCTAAGCTCCCACGATAGACTGCTTCTAATTTTAAGCTATTGCTATCAATCTGATCCTCCTGTGTATAGTGTCACATTGAATTCCACTCTCCCTCTGTGTAAATATTCATGGCTTCAGTTGCTTCTTCTGGTGTCTCCTGCGAGTCTCACATTCCTCATCTTAGCCACTGACTTCATCCCCACCCAGCCCCAGCTGCCAAGCTAGAACCTGGGCATCTAAGAAAGAACCTTCTGGAAAGAGGCAATGGGACTTTTCTGAACTTTCAGAAGTAAAATGAGGTTTGAGAAATATGACAAGTCATATTTGGGTGGAAAGAAGGGTGGGCAAGGGGGAGGAACTCTTTACACTCACAAGTGTGACATAGGGCTCACAGCCTTGTCTGTTAAACAAGTGAGGAAGCAGAGGCAAGAGAGTGAGTCTTCCTGGGAGCTGGGTGCTGCAAGCAGGAGCCCCAGATAAGAGTGTGGAGGTGGGGTTGGGGTAGGGGAGCTCTAGGGCATCAGGACTCAGTTCAGGCCCATCCCTGACCAGGAGAAACAGTTGCCCTGTGTTGACATTTTCTGCCTTCCCACTCAGCTCAGTCTGTTTCTAGGCATACCTGTTTCTAGGCATCTGGACACTTTCCTTCCCTGCCAGGGTCCTACACCCAAGCTGTGTCATCTATGCCTTCAGGGAATAAAACAGGTACACATGATATCCCCTCTGTGGAGGAGTCAGATAAGGCCATGAGAATGATCACCAGCAGTGACTTGTGAGGACGTCTAACAGGATGGGTGAATGGCTGGCTGAGGCCAGTCCTCACTCAGGTTCTCCTTCTGGGCCAAGGATGGAGGAAGGGCCCTGCCTGACAGGTGCATCCCAGCCAGTTGCCACCTATACAGGGCTGCCACTGGGAGAGCCACAATAGGAGGCTGGGCTCCCACACACCCTCCATGCTCAGGCCCTAGCTGGGACCCTTCAGGCCTGAAACAGGGAAGGTTTTAATCTTAGAAACTTCTACAGAAACCTGGGCCAGATGAGCTCCAGTTTGTGGGGAAGAAGGGCTGGGAGCTGAGCAGGAGCAGTTAGTGGATGCTCTCCCAGAGCGTCCCTGGCTCTTTGCTGAGCCATGAGGTCTTGAAACCCTTGATCATCCAGGGACAGCCAGAAATGACCATCAGGAAAACAGCAGATATGGTGGCCAGGTGAACTTCCAAGGTAAGAGGAAGGAATTCAACTTCACAAACAGATTGAGCATTTACTATGTGCCAAGCTCTGACAGAGAACGAGATTTCCCATCATGCAAGGAGCACTTAGGACACACTATGTTATGTACTATGGAAGGCACCAGTCAGGGAAGTGAGGCCCCATGCCTGAGGAACTGGAGGGCACATTGTAGTGACAGTATCTGAGCTGGGTCTTGGGGAACAGAGGATTCACTTAACAGATGGAGGTAGAATGGGCATTGCAGGCAGAGGCAACTGCAAGAACAAAGACAGCAAGTGGGAAAACCATGGAGGAAAGTCAAGGAACAAAGCATTAGTCAAAAGAGATGAGTTCAAGACAGAGCTGGGACGGCAGGTGGGTAGAAACCCCAGAGGGCCTTGCATGCCTTATTCAAGTGTGTAATGTCTTTGGTGGAGAACCCAGGCCATTAAAAGGTTATGGCCATGTGTCGAAGGAAGTAACCAGTGATCAAATGAAGACAAATAGATGGGCAGCAGGAAAGGATGAAAGAGGAGAATTAAGCCTCAATCAGCTTTCATAGTCCATAACCCTCATTCAGTAGACTTAGAATTCAAAATGGCAAAATATGCCCTTGGGTGTTACCTGTGTGACACCTTTCCAAAGGTTCAGGATTTCATGCGACTGGAGCACCAGGCCTGTTTGGAGGCTCTGGTAGGAAAGCAGAGAAGGACTCCATCCTAAAGTATGATCCAACTGTCCTGCCAGGTGGATGGCAGTAGATGATTTTGACACTAACCATTCATCCCATTGTTTCTCTAGCAGCAATTCAAACTCCCCTCCCAAGTCCCATTCAACGGCCTCTGTTCTGACAGCAAAATATTGCTATATTAAGCCCAAATTCAACCTACTTAAAATGAAGAAGGGAAAAAATAACAAAATCATACAGGACCAGAGAGTAACAGGTAAAACGAGGTACTCAGAGGCTTTCATGATGTCTATAATGGGCAAAACCATTCATTCTAAAGAGGGAGACAAAGATTTCATAGCTTCATTCATTTTATCTAACTATCTATTTATTTTGGAAAACCAATTGTGGATTACATACTGTCTTCCCTTAATTCTCCTGCCATCATTTTGCTTTAGCTATTCTTAAGAGTTGTTGGATCCCTTGATGGAATAAAATCATTGTGCATTGGGTTGAGGACTGTTTCCTTCCTCTTCCCTACCTCTGCTTTCTGAGGCCCCACAGCAGCAGGCCTGGGGGAGGTACTCAAGGCATGTGGGCACCTTCTCCTTACCACCAGCAGCCAGGGTCCCCTGTGACCCCCCCTTCCCATTCTGTTTCCCCATGAATGGCAGATTCCTCTGTCTGGGTCAGGTTTCCAATCACCATAGAAACAAACTGGAGGCAGTTTCATTAATCATTTAGAGCCTGAGAAGTCTAGGTCAGTCTGATTGCAGCATATAGGGTATCATCTCCGGGCCACATGGGACTCAGTCGATTTGAATTAAAAAAGATTAAGCTGCCCTGGGCTGCCTGGCCCCATCAGTTTAAGTTCTCGTGTAACAGTGGTCTCTGGAGCCATATGGATTAGTGAGCGAAGCTATGCATTTATGTGGCAGGATTCGGTGAAACATTAGATGGCTGCAGGTGTCTGAGGGGAAGAGGACAGGGATCACATACAGTTTTTTTTATACTTGTTGCTGTTCTTTTGAAACTGGAAACAATAACTCAGTTTTATTTCTCCAGTGACAGTTACCGCTCTTGCTGACCATGAAATGGTACATTTGTTACCCGAGGTTTATGGTTCACAACGAAATGGTCTGTGTGGAGCCCAGGAGTGGCTGTGGCCCATATCTGCTCCAGGGTGGTGGGTGAGAATGCTGACTTTTTTTTTCTTCCTTTCCTATGGAGTGGTAAGAAATGCTTCAAATAAATACTGATGACATTTTAGTTTTGTTCGAATCAAGATTTATGAGCCCCAGGAAATTGACTTAGAGGCAGCTACAAATCAATGTAGCTCTGAAAGAGTTGTGTAGGGGTCCCTCAAAATGAGTGCTCCCCCCCAAGCTCTTCCAAAGTACCAACCTTATTTATGGGCCTCTCTGGACTTCAAAGAAGTTCTGTAACTTAGGCCAGACTGTTTTATTGCTTCGTGGAGCTAAGATGGTTCAAGGGAAGATACAGGTTACAATGTTAGGAAGCTTCTCGTGGGTGGTGAGTAAGAGCTTTCTGTGTATTGAATCATTGATCTAAAGCTTATTACACGTTGGTTTCCTTCAGAATCATTCCTAAATCTCGTCCTGCCAGGCACTGTCTGCAGTCTCAGGTATTACGCCCCATGTAGAAAGAACTTTTGTATGCTCTCCCTCAGACCCCTCTTTCTTGGAGCAACTGTCTTAAACTATCAAGGAGGTAGCCAGGCTGGTGGAAATCAGTTACAGAGTTCTGCGGCTTGGGACCAGTGTTTGGTTTCCTCCCTCATTGTGACAGTGAGTTCTGAACACATCATTGAGAAAGTCAGAAAGCAGGGAGCAGCCTGGAGTCTGTGCCAATCCCTCTGAATGCCCTCTCATTCAGCAGGGGCAGCTCCGGGAGTGGGAAACCCACATTCTCAAGCCACTGTGCTACTGCCACCTGGCTGTGTCACCTGGGGCAAGTCTTGCTGCTTTCTGGCCCTCTGATTTCCCCATCTCCCTGGTAGGAAACTGGGCCATCTTTCTCCAGTTGTAAGGCTCTGAAAACTCTTTCAACTTCTAAGCACATGATTGGCTCTCCAAAAGGAGAGACTGTGGCCCAGTTCCGGAAGCCTGTGATGGGTGGCTAGGAGGAAGCATGCACACAAGTCTTCTGATCCAGCCCCCATCAACCTTTTCTTCCTCCCTTCCCTTGAGCCCTGCAGCACTTAGAGACAGGACTGCCTCAGCATGTAGGCACCAACATCGCCATGGGACGTAAGCTTGGCTCTGCAAGTGATCTACAGCAGTGCTGAAGCAGAACTATACCTCATTATCCTGCTCCACCTGGCAAAAGACAACCTCTAGAAGACCAGAGTGCTAGTAACTGCGGGAGTTTAGAGAGAATGACACATGGAACATAGGAAACAAGGAGGGCAAGTTCCCAGGCGAAAGGAAGCACCAACAAGACCCAGGAATACAACATAGCAAATTGGTTTAGAGTATCGATGAAAGTGCTTCACTGTGGATTTCACTTGTGAGCTGTGACTTTGAGCAAGCCATTTAGCCATTGCCAGCTTTAGCACAGCAGGAAAAGCTAGGTGCTACCTAGTCCTGTCTCTGTCACTTGTAACTTTGCATGTGCTTAGTCAAGCGACTTTATGTGGGATCCCTCCAGGATCCATTTGCAACCCCTGGAAGGCCTGCATCCTCAGTGGTCAGCCTCCTACAGAGGTTGCCTGCCAAAGACAGAGAATTGCCCAAGGTCAGTCTCTCTTCAGGGCAACTTGTATCTCCTGTGTGACCAGCAAAGGAGCCCCCATCCCATGCCAACTTGGAACAACTCTGCCAGGATGTCCTGGCCCAAGAGTTCTCTGGGGAATCAGCTGAGACCTTTATTAGCACTGCATCCCAGCTCAACTTTCCCTCTGCCCAATCCTCTTCCATCTGCTCCTTTCACTAGACATAAACCTCCCAAAACACTTGCTAATATCTCCTGCCCCCTCATTGCAAATCTCCATCTCAGAGCACCCTTTTCAGGAAACCTTAACTATGACATTTTATGGCTTGGAGCCACATCTCACTGTAACACTGAGACAATGATAGTGCTGACCCCTAGGGCTGTGGTGCAGGTTAGATGAGATAACCCATGCAAAGCACTTAGCTCACTTCCTGGTGTAAAGAAAGCACACTGAACTAGCTATATATCTGCCTAGTACAAACTCCTTGTTTTTTTCAGAAAAACCTGACTTGAAGAGAGGAAATGGAGGGAATGATAGAGATGCTAGTTCTCCCTGATATTCTTTTCTTCTTCTTCTTCAGTGATACTAGAACCCTGATTTTCAGCTGGACACATAATCACATTTTGCCATTTTCTCCAGAAGATAGATGTAGCCATGTGTTTAAGCTGTGGCCAATGAGGTAAGTTTTTCAAAAGTGGCATACGTAACTCCCAGAAAGAGTCCTTAAGACAAGACACCTGTTCTCTCTCTTTCTTCCTTCCTGTCTAAAATGTGGCTGGAGATCCAGAAGATATCTTGGAATTGGCAACCAGGCACAACAAGATAGAAGGATCTTGGGCCACCCTAACCAGCACTGGAGTGCCTTCAGACCCAACTACTACTGTCATTTTGAATTGTCTGTATTTGTATCCAAACTTCACCTTAACTGACTTGGGGATTCTAAGTGGGTAGAGAGACCAGGAGCAAAGACTCAAAGGCCACAAAAATGTGAGGCATTCATAGAACAGTGAAGAAACTGATTAGTCAATAATAATACTTTAGGTATGTATTGTGCTATCAAATTGTTTGGTATCCCACCCATACAGTTCTATAAAATAAGAAAGCCAGGTATAGTGCTGGGATTCCAGCACTAAGGAGGCAGAGCAGGGAGGATGACAAGTTTGAGACCAGAGTGGACTCTACCTCGAACACACACACACACACAAGAGGTAAGAGACATTTATCATCTCACTTTGCAAATGATGGACACATGAAATAACTTTCCCAAGGTCACACAAAGAGGAGCAGAACCCAGGACTTCTCAGACCAGAGATTCGTTTCTCCCGTGGTACAGATGTATGTCTTTTTTTTCGTGTTCATTAGGATATATTTGTCGTGTGGAGGGGGGATTCACTGTGACAATTCTGAGTAAGGTTTACATTGTACATTGGTTAGATTGCCCCCACTATCTTCCCCCTGCAGCCTCCTTCACACCTGACTTAAAGCAATTGCAAGAGGTTTCATCATTCTATTCCACACAAGTATATGAAATCCATCACCGTATTCCTTCACCTTCATCTCCTCCCTACACCCTCCCATAAGTACCCCCACACACTACCTATTTTACAGTCCCATCTTTGGTTATTAATGTGTATATCTTTGACAATGCACTCAAACCAATTTAGTTAACAGTGCTCTTGCCTAAAACTTATACCCAGCAAATACCCACAGCCCCATGATGTTGCAGCAGCAGCATAACAGACCCTGTGCCTTTCATGCCAAGTGTCTCCACATGCAGTGCTCTCCCCTTCCATCCATTAGCTCATTTTCCTACAGTTCCAGTGTCCCTTCCTGTCATGTTTTTCCTGGTGGCCGCAAGAGGACAGAGCTACTTCTTCACCTAACGCCCTCTATCACCTCATGAGGTAGTTCCCAGGTGGACCTGTACCTCTTAAACAGGTCCAGATTGGCTCTAGAGAGAAGGAACCAGTAGATTCTGAAGAAGTCCTCTGGTTTTAGGCCAGGAAAAAGAGACAATCCTCTTAAGACAGAGTGAGGTATAGAAAACTGTATTATTTTCCCAGGAATGCCATAACAAATTACCACAAATCAGGTGAATTACAACAAAAACTTATTTTCTCACAGTTATGGAAGCTACGAGTTGAAAATCAAGGTGTTGGCAGGGTTGGTTCCATCTGGGCTCTCAGTTCTATGCTTTTCTCCAGTGTCTGGAGGCTGCCACCAATCCTTGGCATTCCTTGGCTTGTAGAGCCATCACTCCAATCTCAGTCTCTGCCTTCACTGGGCTTTCCTTTTCATCTTGGTCTCTTTTTATTAAGGACACTAATGATTTGATTAGGGCCTACTCTAGTCCAGTATGACCTGGTTTTAGCTTGGGATGTCTTCCCAAATAAAGTCACATTTTTAGATACCAGGGTTAGGACTTCAACATTTCTTTTGGGGAGACACAATTCAACCCATATCAAAAAACAAGCAAGGGCTCTGAAGCCAGAAAAGCTAGTTTCTAACTCCATTTGGTTCCACTATCTTTGAGCTATTGTACAACCGAGATCACCTGTCTGAACCTCAGACTCCTTCTCCAGGTGAAAAATCCTAACGCCCTCATAGGAGACATGTGGAGAGGCTTAGCTGAAAAAAGCAATTGTAAAACACCCAGCTCTTACGTGATATGCAATAAGTATTTTGCACTCCCTCTTCCAGATGGGTCCAAGAAAGAGCTAGGGGAGGGGGAGAAGAAGGGGTGAAGATGCCCTCTGTGATTGGGAAGAAACAAAATGGATGTTGTCACCTTGGTCAGCAAGTTTAGAGTCACGGTCAAGGATAAGAATCAGCCCAATAGAGTGGTATCAGGGGGAGCCTTCAAAAGTGGGACCTGGGTTGCCTGAAGGAGAGTGTGGAATCTAGAGCTAGCTGGTTCCCTGCAGCTAACTCAGGCTAGTGAATTAAGAGCAGCATTGGCAAAGTCCATATCCAAAGTCCTTCTTATACCTAAAAGTAATTCCTAACTGGAAAAGAGAAGCAGCCACTGCCAGGTCAGACTGCGGAGCCTCACTCTACTTTCAGCACAGCCTGAAAATCACTCTTGACTGTGATGACTCTGGGTGCTGTTCATAGAGCTGGAGTAAATAACCAGAGAAGTCCCAAAGCGGTCAGGTTTCTAGCAGGGGCAAGGCAGTAAGAACAGAGGATGAATCAAATGTCAGGTTGCTGGCACAGCATGGTTGCCAGGTCTGGACACAGGTTTTCATTGCCACTTCTCTCTATCCATGGGTGGTTCTTGCTCACCCTCAAAAGTCAGCCTGGGCAAACTCTGACCAGCTTTCCACCCCAAATCATCCTCATTCTAATCCTTTTCCCCATCCCTAAAGCTCTACACTTCTGCTTACGTCATCCTTAGCTCTTCCCCCTAGTGGGGCCTTCGTGACTTCTTTGAGTACCCTGAGGCCTGCACTCCATCACCTGGGTGCCACTCATGAGCTCCATGAGGACAAGGACCATGTCTCATTCACCTCTGATTCCCATGGGCAGTGCTCTAACCAAGGCCTTCCTGTGGTACATAGTCAATTCTAGTAAATGCTATCCCTCACTCCCACTAAACCCTAAATCCTCCCCCACGAAATAACATGATGTGTGCAGGGCAGAATCAGAAAAGTATATTCTTCATAACCTTTAATTGAGGGCAGAGAAAGAAAAAAGTGACAGGAGAGGATAGAGGAGTGACTCGGGTGGCCGATTTGCTCAGGGTTCAGTCTCACATCAGTTTTTATATTAACCATTAAGTGTCTAAGGACAAGTGTCTTAGTCTGTTTTCTGCTACTATAACAGAATATCTGAGACTGATCATTTATAATGTACAGAAATGTATTGTCTCATGGATCTGGAAGCAGGGAAATCCCATATCGAGTCACCAGGCAGGTATGGTGCTCCTGATTCCAAGAAGGTGCCTGGCATACTCCATCCTTACACACAGAAGAGCAAAGAGGCAAAAGGGGCCCAAACCCACCCTTTTACAACAGAAGCTCTCTTAGCTTAATCACCACTGAAATGCCATTCCTTTAATACTGCTACAATGGCAATTAAGTCTCAACATGACTTTTGGAGGGGGCAAGCATTCAAGTCGTCGCAGCACTCAATGACCTCTTTTTTTGGATGAGAGGACTTGGGGTTTGAACTTGAGGC
Source organism: Castor canadensis (assembly GCF_047511655.1). NCBI lineage: Eukaryota > Metazoa > Chordata > Mammalia > Rodentia > Castoridae > Castor > Castor canadensis. The sequence goes on along the minus strand of NC_133397.1, from coordinate 38,801,986 downwards.
TCCACACTTGCAAAGTAAGCACTCTACCACTTTAGCCATGCCTCCCATTTTGCTCTGGTTATTTTGGAGATGGGATCTTGTGAACTATTTGCCCCAGCTGGCTTTGAACAGTGATCCTCCTGATCTCAGCCTCCCAAGATGCTAGGATTACAGGCATGAGCCACTGGCACCCATCTTCAATGACCTCTTAAAACACAGAGTAAAGGAGTATTTCAGTAAATATAAAAGTCACAGGGCTACCTGGGGCTTTTTCAGACAACCACCAGGTTCTTTCTGCTTACCTCTTCTAGGCAGGCAAGATACAGTTGCCTCTCCTGGCTCCTGGTCTAGTGCAGAATCCAGCCTTTCTGCTTTACTGTGAACAGTTTCCTCCTGGGTCACTTGTATTCCTAGACCCGGAACACGGCTTCTCATCCTCTCTCTCTCTCTCTCTCTTTTTCCTCCCTCTGCAATAAAGAAGAGTTGATTAATATATTAGCAAGCACCACTCCACACCAGTGGCTCTATAATTAAAGGGATGATGTCAATTTGAATTTCTCACTCCAGTATCCTTTTAGCAAAGACCAGGAAGCTGCCTGGAAAACTGTCCTTGGACTCTCTAAAGATCTGTCAGGTGATACCCTTCCAACCCCCAACCCAGCTTAGGCTTCCCCATCTCAAGTTGGCCAGACTCATGCAGAATCTCAGCAGGTCCTAAAAGACAAGAACAGACTCAGTCTCCCTACCCAAAGTTCTTCTCTGTTTTTGTTTTGTTTTGTTTTCATTTTTGTTTTTTGCGGTACTGGGGTTTGAACTCAGGACCTACACCTTGAGCCACTCCACCAGCCTTTTTCTGTGATATGTTTTTTCAAGATAGAGTCTCGCAAACTATTTGCCCAGGCTGGCTTTGAGCTTCAATCCTCCTGATCTCTGTCTCCTGAGTAGCTAGGATTACAGGTGTGAGCCACCTGCGCCCGACCCAAAGTTCTTCTGTGAACCCACTGTTGTTGGGTTGGCATGGCCCTTCTCCAGAACATTTGCCCTGGTAGTTCTTTGGAGGAAATGTTGAAAAGTTTGGTCTTGAGCTCTAGAGTCTTAAGCACATGGAACATATGTATGTGCTTAAGAGATGAAGGGGAGGCCAGAGTAGGGGCCCAAGTCTGTAATTCCAGCTACTCAGGATATAGATGGATTACAGTTCATTCAAGGCCAGACCAGCAAAGCTAATGCAAGACTCTATCTAAAAAACAAACTAAAAGCAAATGAGGCTTGGGGCATGGCTCAAGTGGTAAAACACTCACCTACCAAGTGTGAGGCTCTTAGTTCAATCCCCAGCACAGAAAAAAATAAGTAATTTAATTTCTTTAAATTAAAAAGGAGATGAAGGGGTTTGAGAAGAGAGTTCTTCTGGCAATCTGGGGGTTCTCTGGAGGATAGGGCACCCTTCTTCTTCCCAGAGGGGGCAAAAAACAGCAATTCCGAAATCTCTGAGTTCTCTGCCCAGCATCTGGTCAAGAAAAACTTCAGATTTCACTTCCAGGCTGGCATTCCTCACAGACTGTGAGAGTAAGAAGTCTCAGAAGTATGAAATGTCCCCAACTCATTCGTGTGCACTCCCTGGGACACAGTCTTCTTCCCTGCTCAGTGGTCTTCAGAAACTTTTTTTCCTTCTGTCCACCCCAGCTGCCTCCCTGTTCCCACCCCATCCCTGTTCCCTTCTCTTCTGGAGGCACACCACGAGTGGCTGATGCATCTTCCTTAGTCCCCACGCAGTGTGGTTTTCACACAACTTCAACCTGATTCCCCTTTCTGAGGGCTCGCTGGAGAGCATAAGAAATTCAGAGTCCCAAAGACTTCAAGATATTAAACCTTCCAACCTTTGGCTCTAAGGACAGATTACACTGTATTGGTCTTGAAAAGTTTACTTCACTTTCATGCCTTGATTTTTTACATATGTGAAACAAAGAAAAAAGAACCTAGCTCCTAGGAGTGATAGGAAGATACACATGAAGCCTGCAGCACAAGGACATGCAGTAAGGGCTCAATAAATGCCAACCTCTATTATTCATCATGCATGACTTAACAACATTGCTGACTGGAATGATACGTTATCTTTTCTAACTTCACTTAGTGAAGACATTTCCCTCTATCATTAAATATTCTTCTAAATTTTTTATTAGGATATATTCATTGTTGGGTGGGGGATTCATTGTGACAATTCCAAAGAGGCTTATATTATACACTGGTTAGATCACCCCCATCATCTCTCCCCCTCAATTCCTCCCCACTTCAAGAAATTGCAAGGTTTCATTGTTCCATTTCATATATTTTCATTCTATTTTCACATATATTTCAAGTCCTTCAACCATATTAAAAATATTTCAGTATTTTTAATGGCTGTAATAGTTCATCTTAGGAGTTATAGCAATTTATTTAGTCACTCTCAGAGGGATTACTTCTATAAACTACTTTTTTTAAGCACAGTCTCCCAGGTGAGAGCCAAGAGGGCAGAGGGGTGGGGCTCCTTCAGAGTCATCCATTACTGTCTGCCTTGGCCTGCCTCCCCAACTCCCCCCATCTTCAGCTGGAATCAATTGCCCTCCCTTCCGGGCCTTCCCTCGTGCCCCATAACATCAATCAACAGCCACCACTGTGTGCCCAGCCCAGTGCCAGCAATATGAGGAGATGCCTGAAAGAAGAGAGGTTGTCCTTCCTTCAAGGAACGTGTGTTCTCTGTCAGGAGAGGCAAACTCTGCACATATTAGTCAAGCACAGATTCTAGGAGGTGCCACCCAAGAAGGGAGAGGAATGGTTAATGGAACTTGGGTGTTCCTTGGGAGTACTGGGAAGGGAGGAGGAGCAGGCACCCCTGCAGGGAACAAGTGTGCCATGGCTGGCAAGACACCACAGTCCAGATGGGAGGGGCAGGCTGGAGGGTACAGTTAGACTGGAGCACAGCTGTGAGCCCTGTGGGGTCACAGTCCTGCTGGGAGTTGAGCTGGTGGAGCCTGCTGGATTGAGGGGCCCTAGCTTGGAACTAATGCCCCCGGTGGCCAGGGGCAATCATTTCAAAATGAAGGTAATGATCCAATTAGTGGTTATCCATCAAGTTCGGTTATCTTTCCTTGGGCTGGGGAGAAGAGAAGCTGAGTAAACACGTGCTTTGGACTGTGACATAAAACCAGACGCCCTCATGCTGGAAAATGAGTTCAAGATGTGGGCTGAGCCACCTCTCCAGGCCTGCAGGTTAGCATCTCCCCCACCACTGTGAGAATGGGAAGAAGCCAGGCAGCTGTGGGCCTGGGAAAGGCTGTACAACCACAGTCAGCATAGGACCTGGTTCCACTGGGAGGACTTCTGCTCATTTAGCCCTGTCCCACACCCCCAGCTCATTCCTCTCCCCTCACTAATGTGTCTTAGCAATCCATTTCTATATTGCCATGTCTCTCTTCAGCCTCCTTATTTAGACTCTAAGTTCCCTGAAAACAAGGGGCTATCTATGTCTTCTCATAAAAGCACAGAATTTATAGTTGGAAAGAATATAGGAAAGTCATCTATCCAAGTGTCCACTTTAAAAGGAAGAAACAGAGGCCCAAGGATGGGAAATGATTGGCCTGATACCACACTGTTGATTAACACCTTGTCTAGGATCAAAACCAAGTCTCCAGGCTCAACAGATAGTTATTGTGTGCTACAAAATGCCAGGTACTTGTAGAGTGAACACAGAAAAAAAACCCAGTCTGTAGGTAGCTTACATTTAGTGACATGAAGCTGGCAATCAGCAAATTAAATAAACTTAGTAAAATATATAACACATCATGTGATGGAAAGTGCTGAGTGGAAAAATAAAGCAAGGGAGGAAGGTGAGAAGAAAAAGAGGACTAGGAGGCCTTCAGAAATGATGGTGAGAGGGTTTGCAGGAAGATGACACTTGTAGCAATTGGAGGAGGTGATGAGTGAGTGGTGTGGCTTTCTACAGACAGGAAACTGCAGGTGCAAAATGTCATAGGCAGGAGAGTGTCTGGCATGTGCAGACACAGCAAGGAGGCTAGAGTGGCCTGAGCAGAGGTCAAGGAGGTGACCTCGGGTAGGGGTCATCAGAGGGTGCAAAGCCTGCAGACTGTTGAAAAGACTGCAGCTTTTGCTCTGAGTGAGGTGGAGCTCATTCCAAGTTTTTAAGCCCAGATTGATTTAAAACTTAGGTTTTAAAGCAGTCACATTGGCTGTTCCTTCCCTGTGCCACACAAATGGGCCCACAGCACAAACATAGCAAAGTGAACACTAAGCGACCTCAGAGTGTTTGGTCCTGCAGGCAAGTCTACCTGGACAGAGATGACCAGGTAAGGGCAAGCATGGGTAGATGGGTGGGGAAGAGAAATGGACCCAAGATCCACCACATTTCCAAGTCAAGAGGGACTTGGGGTTGAGTTCATTCAAATCTACATTGAATCTACATTGAAAAAACATTACATGTGTGTCCTCAAGAGACAGTCCCCGCTTCAAACAACCATTTCAAGCTGCTCAGCCATTTGTGAGACTTCCCCTCTCTCTGCTCTGCATCCAGGCCTCTCACTCTGCTAGCTCCATGCTTGGAGCTGGCCTCCCATTTCTCTACTCTCTGCTCTTGGCTTCTCCCCATGTCCCACCATACACACACACACACACACACACACACACACACACACACTCAGGCTATTGAAAGAGGACATTATGGGCTTGTCCTGCTCCATCATTTCCCACTCAGAACCCCACACTGCCGCCACCCCCACTGCCATGTTCACAGCTGACACAAGGAGTTGCCTCCCTCTGCCCTGGTTCAGTTTGGCTCTGGCCCCTCTAGGTAGCTAAACTTTACAGGGGCCAGTGAGTGAGACACCCCCCTCAGCTCCCCATCTGGGAAGATCAGAGGGTGACATTACTAAAGCTAGGACATTGCTGGTTCCCCCAGGACAGCACCAAACCCTCTGCACTGTATTCTCTGACTGTGAAGTGATGGGACCCTCTTTCACCTACTGGAAGCTGCCCATTTGGGCACTGCTGGTTATCAGAGCTCTCTCAAGGAGGCAGCCCCCATGCCTAATATGGAAGCCTGTCCCTTTCTGTAGCAGGATCACAGGAGTTTCCTAGTAAGTTCATCAAAGTGATGAATCTTGACCCAGTCTTCCTCTTGGCCCAAGCATGTGTTCAATGACTGTAGGCAGCTCCTGCTCTGGATGTACAGGTCTGCTTTCAAATGAGCCATTTTCCCTGTGTACTCAGCTCATTCTCACCTATTAACTGGAACATATTTTACAGTTACCCAATTTCCATCTCCTCGGGCCTCTTCTGCCCCTTCCCTTCAATTTCCACCTATGAAAATCCACCATAGGCTTCAAAGGTAAATTGCAGCTCTGTTAAGTACATACTATGGAACTGAGCAAGTGACTTAACTCTTCCAAGCCTCAACTTCTTTATCTATAAGATGTAAAAAAATTTTTTAAAAAGTGCCTCAAAGTGTTGTTGTTGATTGTTAAGATCAAGCGCAGACCTGATATCTGATAGCTGGCCCTCTAGTTTTGTTCCAATAATTATATTTGAAGAGCTACCTCTTCCATAACGGCTCTTGTTGTTTTATCTGAAAGTCCTTATATCCACTGTGTTTTGTGTTTTTCTTATGAAAGTCTTAGGGCAATGATCACTTCTTAGGGAAGAAAAAGAGGAGTGAAAAAATAAGATTTTTTTTAAGTAGAAAAAAAGAATATTACTAAACAATAGTTTAATGGCTAATTGAGTAAATCAGATCACAAATAAGCTTCATCTCATTTGGGAAGGGATTGTTTGAATCCCAGGAAAATTGTGCTGTGATAAATTAATTGTGTCTGCCACAGGTGGTAGACCCTCTGTAACATATCTGCCAATGATAAAATAAACTATAAATCTATAGGATATGATTAGCTGGACATAACTGTCACAGTCATTTGGCCAAAACTCATTTCACAGATGAAGACATTACAGCATATACTAAGGTGAACAGATGTGGAATCTTTATTTCCTTATTTTTCATTTGACTATTTCTTTAAATACTTTGAGCTTTCCCATGGAAATTAGGCTGTATTAAGTTATAAAAATCTTGTGTTAGCTGGCTTTCCATTACTATAACAGATACCTGAGATAATCAACTGATAAAGAGAAAAGGTTTATTTTGGCTCACAGTTTTGGAGATTCCAGTCCATACCAGTTGGCCCCATTGCTTTTGGCCTGTGGCAAAGCAGCAGATTATGGCAGGAGACTTAAGTGGAGCAAAACCACTCACCTCATGGCCAGGGAGAGAGATTGGGTGTAGGGTGGGGGAGAAGGAGTGAGGTCCTACAAACCCCCTAGGAAAACATTCCCCTAGTGACCTAAAAGCCTCCTACTAGATGCTACCTTTTACAAGTTCCACCACCTCCCAATAGCACCTCTTATGGGACCAAGCCATTAACCCATGAACCTTTGGGGAACCCTCCAAGATCCAAGCTATAACAATCATCAACTGTTCAGTTCCTTTTGAATCTTGTCATTTCTTCCTCAAATGAGACCCCAGAACATTCTAGAAACTTGGGATCTAAAAAGAAGCATATCACTCCAGAATACAATATTAGTGTGCACTCTAGGAAGACAAGATATAAAAGCATGAAGTAAAACAGGTGGTACTCCCAATCCTCTCACAATGACACAGGGTTTGATGCTCTAGGTCTCTCCATATATAGTATGGAGTAGTTTGAACAAAATCCTGCTTCGACTCTGCCTGGGGAGTAGTTCTCATCTTGAAGTAAGACCTTCTTTGATCTGCTGGGGGTTTATTTCTGAGAGTTGTTTCAGAGGTCTTTGAGAATACCCCCACTGTGACTGCTCTTCATATCATGTGGAAGAGGTCCTAGATCCCTGAGGGAGATGACCCCAAGGACTATGAAAACTCCACCTGTGGGGCAGTGGCCCTGGGCAGCTGGCTGTCTATGAAGAGAGTATCCTGCAGGACCTGAAACTGGCCAGCTCACACTTGTTGAGTTTCTGTCTGTGTGCATCCTCTGCGGGATCCAACCATATTAAATTGCTTCAAGCAGCCTATAAAATAAAGATAATTGCAATCCCATAAGGAATTGCATATCCCCAACCATAAATAAATTAGGGTTCTAATGCCATCAAGGCCTGTGGGTGACATCACACACTGTGAGAGCAGAGCTTGGAAGGGCTGTTCACAGTACCACAAATCTGAGATGGAATTGCCATCTTAATTTATTTACATCTTCTGGTGGCTGAGCTGCTGTGACAGATGATTTCTGAAAAGTCTGGTTCCTCCAGATTATGACCTCATGTTCCATTCTTCTGTTCCCCTTCTTCCTCCCCTTCCCCAATCTCCTCTTCCTCACCCCCTCTCCCCACTCCTCTTCCTTGTTTTTTCCTTTCTCAGATCCCTGGGCCTGCACTTCCCTCATTGATTCTTATTTTCTTTGTGGTCCCAGTAAAGAATGGAAGGAGGAAAGCTCCGAGCATTGAGAAGAGATGGCAAATTCCAGGCCTCTGAGAGGTGGGGGAGGCACAGGAAGAGTGAAACCTCCCCTACACCATGATTTGTTGCACTGCCCATGGCCATTCATCCAGAGCCTCTCTGGGGACATATAGCCTTTCCTTGCTTAAAATTTCAATTTAATTAAATCCACTAGGTGTATTCTTGGATGTCAACCATGTCCTAGACAACATGGGGCAGTCAGAACCATATGGAATGAAGGAATTTTTGAGGCAGACGGGCCTTCAGCAATCTTGAGCTAGTTCAACTCATTTTACAAATGAGGAACCCAAGGCCCAAAGTAGTGAAATGATTTTTCTAAGATTGCATGGCTAATTAATGACAGAGCCAAGTCTAGACTGCAAAAAAAAAAAAAGTGGGAAACTTTCACAACGTCTGCCAGGACCTTGGAGCTTAATCAGAAAAATAAGACAGACACTGTCAAGGGTTACCTAAGAGCATGACAGTGCTGCGTTCAGTTAAAAATATGAATTTAGGGAAGGAGACACTGCTGGCTGACAAGTTTGGGGCAGCTCTGAGAGAGGGAGCAGCATTAAGTTGGATGCTCTGGGCAGCTGGTCTCTCGTCTGGCAGGGAAACTAGAAGGGAGGACATCACAGACACAGAAACAGCACAAGCCAAGGTCTGAGAGCTGGAATAAGCACAGCCTGGTCTCAGGTGATCAGTGAACTCTAGTGGGACAGAGAGGTCAGCACCTAGTGTCACTATCTGGTAAGACCAGAGGACTCTGAACTTAACACTGAGGTCAGCTGAGGGTTCTGGAAGTTCTTGAATAAAAAGCAATAAATGCAGGCATGTTTTTGAACTTGGTTTCACAAACTGTGGTCTGAGGGACCACACCTTAGACTCACTGAATCAGAGTCTACATTTTAACAAAAACCCCAGCAACTCCTAGGTATACTGACATTTGAGAAGCCCTGCTTTAAGAAACCTGGCCTAAGGAGAATGTCACTTCTTAGTTGTTCCAGAATTGTTCGCTTCTGGTGCTATTAATTTGTTTTTCCTAACCAAAAATGACTTCTTAGACCAGAAATTCTTATAGAGTGAGATAAAGTAACAAATTTATTTTCCAGTAGAATGAAGTGCTCAGGAATATTAAATCTGACAATCAACGAAGATCACAATTAGATTTTGTGAACATAATTAAATGTTTACTCATTTCCATTTTACCATTCTCTTGTTAAATTTTGGAGCCCATGGACTTTTTTCCAACGATCAGGCATTTTCTGAGCTCTTGAAATGCTCTTGAGAGTTGGTGTCTAATGGATGAACAGATCACGTTGGCCTGGTCTAGCTTAGACCAGTTTCCTGGGGAGGAGGTAAGACCTGGTCAGGGGAAACTGAGTCCCTACCCAATGCAAGACCCCTGCCACATGCTGTGGGACCGTAAAGGAGCACTGGATTTGGTGTTTGACTCATGTGGGTTGAAGGCACCACATGAACCTCCTAAATCCTGGTGCTTCCCAAGGTCAGGAGGTAGGCAGAGTCAGTAATGACTCAATTTCCCACAAGCCCATCAGATGGGGGCCTAGAGTTAGAATTAAATTGATTTAAAGAAAATAACTAAATTTGCAGTCAAGATGAATACTTGATCCATTTTCTTTAATAATAGTAATTATTATTATTATTATTCTCCAAGACCTCCACTAAATGAAGGGAAAGTGCACGTGCACACATGCTGGAGGTAGGCCACCACAAGCTGAGGAGTGGATAGAGACTTGCAGCCATTCAGATTGGCATGGAGCACAGAATACTCCCACCAAACGACAAAATATGCACCAGCTTGGGTCATCTCTTCCTCTCCTCAAGGTCACTTTGAAGTGCTGAGGGCAGACATTCAAAGGCAGAAGTTCCACCCTAGTCCCTTCTGCTGTGACTGACATCTTTGGTCTTCTGGGGATTGTTTCTCAGGAAGGGCGCTCAGGAGCCTGTCTGCCTCTCTTCCACTGGCCATCTGTGCTGGCGGCCAGACTGTGAAGCCCTGGCAGACTTGTCCCAGTAGCCCCTCACATAACTGCATCTTTTACAGCTCTGGGTCCCTACAGTGTCCCCGCCACTCAAAGTCACTTCCTAGTGAGGAAATGTCCTGCAGCAATGGGAACCTTGCCAGGAACCTCCTTGCTTCATTGTCTTTTTCTAAAATTTTTGTAAAATTTAATTCATGTGCCATAAAATTCATCCTTTGAAAGTACATTGTCCAATAGTTTTTTCTATATTCACAAGGTCATGCCACCACCACCACAATCCAATTCCAGAACATTTTCATCAGCCAAAAAGACCAGTACCCAGTAGCAATCTGTGCATTCTCCTCTGCCCTCAGTCCCTGGCAACCACAAATCTGTTTTTTGCCTGGTGATTTCATTCAAGTGGAATCATACAGTATGTGACTGCTTCTTTTCTCTTGCCACAAGCAGTCTTGTCTCACTAATTTTTTATGAAGGCGTTAGACATTGCTAGTCTGGAAAAGATGGTAACAGTCCCACAGCAAGTTCTTCTGAAGAAGGCCATTGGCTTTTTTCTTGAGTGTTCCTTGGGTGGCTGCTCTAGCACCCACATCTTCATGGGACTCACCTTTATTTACGGGACTGTGTCAGAGCATGAACACCTAACTGTTGAGGCTATGGTCAAGCCCTGTGCTTATGGTGCAGAGCAAGGACTGGCCACTGCCACAGAAATTAGTTTTGCTTGAATCTTGTCCCACCTAGCCATGGCATTTCATGTGCAATATTTGCATGACCCTTTACAGTCTCCAAAATGTCTCCTCAATTGATCTACATAACTGAGGAAAGAAAGGGTAAAAGGCTTGCCCAGAGTCATGCAGGTGGAAGGTGATAAAAACAGGGTTCGAGTTCAAGGCTTGTTCCCCTAGTGCTTTCCCCAACAGATTCCACTTTTAATGATCTGATTGTGCCTGGGGCAGTTACCTGTCCCCCCGCCCCCGCATTTCTCCCCTCAAACTTCTCCCTCTAGAAAACTGTTCTAGGGAAACACGGTCAGGTGTCAGCTCACAGACAGACTTCCCTTCTCTTTGTCCTTCCGATGAGTCTCTTCTTACACCTTTGTAAATTGCCCAGCAGTGCTACTAACATTTACAATTTCTGTTGCCCAACTTTCTGACTGTGATTGCAATGAACTGAGTTTTTGTGCCCCATCTCTCCAAATTCCTGTGTTGAAACCTAACTCCCAGTGTTTGAGGATGGGGCTCTGTGAAGTAATGAGGATTAAATCAGGTCTTGAGGGTGGAGCCCTTCTAATGGAATTAGTTGCCTTATATGAAGAGAAAGAAAAGGGATGGAGGTGTGGCTTAAGTATACAGTGTCCGCCAGTAAGCACAAATTTTAAAAAGTGAGAGAGAGGAAGAGAAGGGTCACTCATTAAAGAAAGATCATGTGGCCATATAACAAGAAGTTAGCCTTCTGCAAGCTGAGAAGAGAGGCCTTGCCAGGATCCAAATCAGCCAGTACCTTGATCTCAGACTACCCAGCCTCCAGAACTATGAGAAAGAAATCTCTGTTGTTAAGGGAGAGCAATGGAAGGAGTTGAACTGACCAAAGTAAAGTATACTCACAATGCAGATACGTAGAGAAAACCCTTTGAACATCAACTTAGCAAGTAACAACAAAACATAGAACTATAAAATAGGTACAGTGTGTTGGAGGTGGTTCTTGTGGGAGGGGAGAGGGTGAATGGAGGAGATGAAGGTGAGGGAATATGGTTGATGGACTTCATGTACTTATATGAAATAGAGCAATGAAACCTCTATTGCTTTAAGTGGAATGGGAGAGGGTTAAGGGGGAGAGACAGTGGGGGTAATTTAAGCAATGTACAATGTAAGCCTATTCATAATTGTCACAATGAATCTCCCCCGTACAACAAATATATCCGAATTTTAAAAATGATAATTAACAAATTAAAAAAAAGAAATCTCTGTTGTTTAAAGACCACCCAGTCTGTGGTATTTTATGGTGGCCCTAGCCAACTAAGATAGTAATGCTGAGAAAATTATTAAACCACTTATCCCTGTTTTTATTTTTATTTATTTATTTATTTATTTATTGGCAGTACTAGAAGTCAAACTCAGTGCCTCATGCTTGCAAGGCAGGCACTTTACCATTTGAGCCCCTTTGTTATCCCTTTTTGGGTTGGTTATATTTGAGACAGGGCCTCACTTCATCCCAGGCCGGCCTGATCCACAATCCTACTATTATTTGTCCCCGAATAGCTTGAAAAACAGGCATGTGCGACCGTACCTGACCCCTAAGCTTTTATTTTGTAACAAACAAGGATAATATTAGTTTTTACTTTTTAAGGCTATTAAGAAAACTAATGCATTTGTTCAAGGAGCACATAGGACATGATAAGCAATTGATGTTATTATTTAAAATCATAGTGTATGCATTTATATTTTTCATGCTGTTCAACAAAAAACCCTGTGTAAATATCATACCTTATATAAACATATGTTCACAAATATTGGAAGAACAAAGGAAAGAGAAAAGAAAGGAAAAAGAGAAGGAAGGAGGGAGAAAGGAAGATCATACAGTAAGTTCTCATTTTCCCTTAAAATACCTTTATATATACATGAGGGAAAATTCCAGTCTTGCAAAAAAAGATAAATTCATTGGCGATTTATAAAGTTCATTGAAGTTCCAAATGGAAAGGCTAGGATGGTCAACCCTGTGCTAGTGTCGGAGAATCAGTACTCACCCTTTTAAAATTCATTCTCACATCTTGTTACTCTTGATTGCATCAGTTGCAGTTTTATCAGGTTCCTGTTTTACTATCCTCAGGGCCCGGCTTCTTTCACACTCAGAACTGGCCAGATGTCAAGTTTTTGACTTGGTCTATTTTCTTTCTCTATCTCTGTGATCTTCCCAATGAGGACTGATATTCCCACGAATAAAATTTGCAGCATTTCCTCACATTAGTACTAGGACTGTTTGGTTCTGCTGCTTTCATTCCAACTTGCCCATCTCGTACACCCCATATCAGGAAATGCTCTCAATGTCTGGTAAGGGTGTAAGTTGGGTGATAGGGAGGTGAGGTAGAGCACTGAGATTCCAGACAACTAAGAGGTCCTTTCTCTTGACCATTCCTACATTTTCTTGAGTTCCTGGTTCTCAACACAGCAGCAAGAGACAACATTAGATGCTATTCCTACACCGGTCAGTCCCAACCCAGAATGCCAGCCACACCCTGTAGCTATGCTAACAGAAGACAACGGTGTTATGAGTAACCTTTAAGTCTCCATGTTTTGAACTGAATGATCCACTCTTTCCATTTCTCCAGCCCTGAAAGATTGGTTAGACCAGGGACAGACAGTTGGATTAAGGGCAACCAATCCAAAAGATGAGCTGTGCTCATCAGATTCTCTTTCTAGAGGCATATGAACTTTAAAAAAAAAAATCCCAAATGAAGAATGTAATCTGCACTAAGGCTATGACAGAATGTTTGTGATATAAAATGAACCAGAGAGGTCTTGATAATCTAGCATAAGCAAAAATTACATGGGAACAGAAATTAGAAGTACCCAGAATTATCAGGAGAAGAATGGAAAAGATGCACAAAAGAAGCAGAACACCATGACACAAAGAGATGAGGCCAGCCATGGGAGAGAGCCCTGTTCCATTTCCCTTGGTTCTAGACCATACTCTGGCCCAAACCATGTGAACATACTAAAGATAAGTCCTCCAGCTACTTGGGAGGCAGAGATTGGGAGGATAGCAGTCCAGGCTGGCCTGGGCAAAAAACCCCAAAACAATAAAAGTGAGACCCTATTTGAAAAATAACTAAAGCCAAAAGCGCTTGAGGATATGGGTCAAAGGGTAGAGTGCCTACCTAGCAAGCCTAAGGCCTGAGTTCAAACCCCATTACCTCAAAAACAAAAACAAAAAATCCTCTTTTCTCTTGAGATAACTTGAGTGAATCACAGATTTTGTATCCACCAGATCCTAAGTATTGCTTTCCTGTTCCTCAGAACTCTCCTGAGACTGGGAGCCAGGAACAAGTTCAACTTAACTCAATGAATTGCACAAGTGTAATCTGAGCACCTTCCATTATGAGACCCTGTATATGAGAAGGAGCTGAAGGTGAGTAAGAAGCCCTTTACTCCGAGGAGCGTGTATCAACCAGAGTGGGAAGATGTAGGAAGCACACAGAACTAAGTCAATACAAAATGACATAGATGTGGGTGTCAAAGGGGAGCAGCACGATGCTTTAGAGTTCAGGGAAGGTATGATCTGGATTTGTCCCCCCAAAATTTACATGTTGAGTCTTATTGGCAATGTGATATAATATTGAGATAGGATCTTTAGGGGGTGATTAAGTCACGAGGGCAGAGCTCTTACGAAAGGAATTAGTGCCTTCATAAAAGAAGTGAAAGGAAGGTGTTTGCCCCTTCCACTATGTGAGGATACAGCAATCAGGTACATCTAGGGAGTAGATCAAAAACCCTCAACAGACAATGAATATGCCAGCACCTTGATCTTGGACTTCCCAGTCTCCAGAGCCATGTGAAATAAATTTCTATCATTCATAGATTACCCAGTCTAAGGTATTTTGTTATAGCAGTTGAAGGGACTGAGATAGGAAAATTGTGGTCCTCTTAGTATGGGGACTCAGGAAAAGATTACTCAACTTCAGTGGGGATGAAAAGTGAAATGTAAGAAATAAGAAAGTGGCTCTGGTAGAGCTTGACAACTGATGGGCTGTGAGGGATGAGATTGATACTGAAATTTCAAGTAGTGTTGTCAACAAAGCATGGAAGGTATGAGGAGTGGGAAGAAGCTGGTGAGATCATTTGGGGTATATTGAACTTGTGGTACTAGCCACAATTGGAAATGGGGTCCTGGGACTTAGCAGAGAGAACAAAATAGGAACCTGAGTTGGGGGGGTGGGGGGGAACCAGCTGAAGAGAAGTAAAAACAAGGTTGTAAATTAGGATACCATGTGATGGAAAAGAACTAACCAGGGAGGATGGAGGAGGAAAGAGGAGGAGCCATGGAGCTATCAGGAAGAAGGAAAATGTACTAGGAGCTCAGTCAGGTAGAGTGGAGAGGAACCCAAAGGAAAGAAGAGCATTGCAATGAGAAAGGAGCACTAGAAGTACCAGCTGCTGGGAGTGGTGGGATAGGAAGGCAGGGCAAAGACTCAGGCAGGTGGTGGGCTGAGTTGGAAGGAGCTAGGGAGGAAGAAAGGGGAAAATGCAAGAAGACCAGCATAGAGTGAAAGTTAAGCAAATGAACTCTGGGGGAAGCAAGCCTGAAGCTAATAATTTCACCCTGCACTATGGGGTTTGGAGCAGGTGTGGGGCAATGATTGTGATGGTGGGAAGGGAAGGATTTGCAGAGACAAAGCTCATGAGTCCTGAGGAATAGCATAAACAGGTCACTTAAAGTTACTGTTGCCTGCCAAGGTTCAGCTGTTCCCTTAGTGTAGCTCCTAGCACCTATGAACTTTTGACTATTTGTGAGTTTTCTAATTTTCGAAATAAGCTCTTCTTTAAAAAAAAAAAAAAAAAAAGGATTTAATGGCCAAGTATGGTGGTTCATGCTTATAACCCCAGCTACTGGGGATTCTTAGAAGCTGAGAATCAAAGTTCAAGAAACTCAAAGTACAAAGCCAACCGGGGCAAAAAGTTAGTGAAATCCCACCTCAATTCCATCACTGGTGGAGTGGCTCAAGGAGTAGAATGCCTGCCTAGCAAACATGAAGCCCTGAGTTCAAACTCCAGTACCACACACACACAAAACAATGTATAAATAAGCCAGGCATGGGGACAAGTGCCTGTACTCCCAGCTGTGCAAGAGTGTAGGTAGGAAAATTGAGATCCAAGGCCCCCCAAAAAACATGAGAGACTCTATCTGAAAAATAGCTAAAGCAAAAAAATGACTAGAGGTGTGGATCAAGTGGTGGAGCCCCTGCCTCACAAATGCAAGTCCCTGAGTCCAAACCGTAGTGCCACCAAAAGAAAAAACAAAACTATTCAAATAAAGCATTAACCTCCAAAGTAAAAGGTGAAAATGTGAAATAAATCCTCCCTCCATAAAGATACATTTTTTCCAGAACAGTCTGTGCACATGAAAACATTGTTTGCTCTTTCTCAAGGAAAAAAAAAATCAAAGTATGCATCCTAATGAACAACTTGTTTTTTTAAAAATCGGTATATTATGTACCTTTTCCAGATGGGCGCACATAGACCCACTCCATCTTTTTCCCATAATCAGACAACATTTCACTGTGTGGATTGTTGAATTGCCATAGTTTATTTAATTCTCTGTTGGTGAATAGTTAAGGGTTTCCAACATTTTGCTATTATAAATAAAGTAATGAGTATATCCATTTCCTTCACAGTCGTGCGAGCACTTCATCCTATATGTGTAATTTTTGGCTCAAATGGTGTGGATGCTCTCATTTTTATACACAATGCTAAACTGCTCTGCAAAAATACTGTGTCAACTTACCCTTCTTTCCCAGAATAAAAATATCTCTTTTCCCCACATTTTTGCCAAACCAGGGCATTAGCAATATTTGTCACCTTTCCTAATCTGATAGGTAAATTAAAAGGCAGTCATTTTTTAATTTGCCTTACTTATTGCTGGTGAGAGGGAGCATCTTTCTGTATTCTTTGTGCTCACTTTAGCAGCAAAAATATCATATGCTATTACCATTTGTAATCTTCTGTGAATTTGTGCAAATGTTTTTCTCCCATTTTTCTAATAAGTTGATGGATTTCTTTTCTACTTATAAGAAGACAACAATTTAAAAATGTATACAATGATGGCGTTTGGTGGTGCACACCTGTAATGCCTGCATTCAGGAGGTTGAGGCAGGAGGAATGCAAATTCAAGGCCATCCTGGGCTACATAGTAAGACTCTTTCTTGAAAAAATAATAATAAAAATGTATACAGAAGTCCACACTAGGAAATATTCCTAAACTTTTTAATGTACACAGACAGTCTTATCATCTCCAACACTTAGGTTCTTCACAAATCCTCACAGTGACAATGTGGATAGCTAAAGCAGTAGAAACACCATTTAATATTGTTTAAAAGACTGAACTTTGAGGTTACAGACATCAGTAATTGGAATATATCAGATCAGATTCAAGGAAAGAGCTGTTCAACATGGACACTAGCTTGTGATACAGAAGCAGATTGGATAGTGACAAAAAATCAGGTAGAATACTACCTTGGGTACCCCCTCCTTAGGGCCTTATCCCAATACCAAGCTTGGAGGAGGTGGTAATTAACCATCAAGGCGTAGCTGATGTCATGCATGCCCACAATGTTTTCTTTACTGCTTTCTATTGATGTGTGTAAGTTAACAATTTAATAAACTGTGTATTAACTTTTTCCATCTTGTGAATTCAAGTCTTCTCAATAAACCCCTTGCATCCTTATAAAAATCTCAAGAATACTCTCATGTTTTATTCAGAGATGATATATGGAGCAAAAATAAGTGTGTGAATGCCGATGGAGGAAAGAGGTGTGAATAGAGCTGACAAACCAACAGTTGCTGTTACCATACAGATGCCCAGAGTGGACAACAAAGACCCTCATATGGGTCAACCATTCCCATGGGAGCACTCCATCATTTGCACAAGCAAAAGAAGGAACCAAGATTGAACCCTCATGATGCCAAGGACCAGATACTCAATAAACATTTGTTAATTAAATCAAAAATTTGGTGAAGCATGCTCCCCCAAGAAATGGAAAAGGCATGCAAATTTAAACTAAGGCCAAGCACAGACAGGTTGGTTTTCACTTTGTTAAGTGAGATTTCTCCTCAGGGGACATTTTTTTTCTTCTATGATTTTCACTTTCTTCTTCACCAAAGTACACTTGCTTCTTTCCCTCCCCAGGGCTGCAGGAGACTCAGGGTCCCCACAGCTGCTCAGCTGGGGCTCTCTCTGGCAACTGATTAGTCCCTAAACTCTGCCTCCTGATCCTGCAGTATTCTCAACACAAATGCCTGAAAACATGCCTTTCCCAACAAGGAAAACATGTGAGATTGAGTTCCCAAGTCATGTTTCATGTTTACAACGGTCTTCTCATCAGCATTAGTTGGATTAAATTTAGTGATTACAAAGATTTTTGTTTTTATCAATAATACCCTTGATCTTGAAAACAAGAGCAATTTAAACAGACCCAGATGCTGTAAACTTCACCACATGTTTGTTGTAGGGTTTTTTTAATCGCATTGTATTTGAGGCTGTCCTTCAAATCAATTAAATATGAATGGTATCCCTATGGCCGTATTTCCCAGCTTCTCACACTAAACCTTTGCTGTTTTGAGTTATTTAATTGCAGAACTTTGGGGGGGGGGAAATGTTTTATGTTAATTGTGATGTTATCCTCCATAATTTCGACATAGGTAAGTCTGCCTACCAAAGCTCATGCAGAAGCCAGGATGTAATCCCCAGGGAAAATGACCCTGGACCTGCAAAGTCATTAAATTTGAGTCACTGCTGCCTGTTCATTTCTTTTCAGGAAAAGATTTTTCCCCGTTAAACAAATAGATCACTTGGGGCTGGAGGTGCAGCTAAAGTGGTAGAACACCTGCCTAGTAAGCACAAGGCCCTGAGTTCAATCCCTAGCACCACAAAAAAAAGGAGGTGGGTGTCATTTGATTGTATTATTATCACTACAATTATCAATAGCTCTTTCTGTCAGTGTAATTCACCCATGACTTACTGAGTGTCCACTAGCTGTGTAAACCTTTCCTCCATCTCTGAATCAAAGCAACCTCAGTAACTGGTCATTCTGGAGATGGGGAGGAGAGGTGTGGACAAGAAAGGTAGGAAACAATAGAATCTCAGATGTATGTTTAAGAGAAGAACGCCATAAATTGAATCCTAACTTTTACATCCTCTGGGGACTTGGGCATTGCACTTCATTCAAATTTTAATTTTTTCATCTGGGAAATAAACATGTACCTAATAATACCTTGAGAGGAAATACCCCCTGGACATATTGGTGGGTAGCACTGGCATCACTGCTGCTTCAACAGTGAACCTGCACAGGAGGAAGCTGCCTGCTCTAAAGCTGGAGCCTCTTCTAAGAAGCTGCGGTTCTTCCTGGGCCTCTTGGGTCTTGCAGATAAAGTCCAAGGACTTTTGGCCAACCACTGAGGGCTACAATGTGAAGGGGTGGGGGGGTCCTCCTGGAAGGGATGAAAATCATGCCCACTCCCTGGACATTCTTGTCCAGAAGCTGAGAAAGAAGGCTAGCAAGGGACCGACAGAGTTGCTCCTACCCTTTGGGAGAGGAGTGAAAAATAAATGTCTCTGGGCCATTCCTGGGATGAGACAGTGCTGAAGGTTCCTGTCCTCTTGAAGCCAGCCTGGTCTTCACTCTTCTCTTCTTTTCTGGGCTCTCCATTAAGATTTACTGAAGACTCTAGAGAAAGTCTAGCTGCCACAGCTGAGCTAAGGGAAGTTAAGAGCAAGGGCTCGGGTCCAGTCAGGATGGGGCATTGCAAGGGCAGCTCCATATGCTGAGGCCAGCAAGGTAGTAGAAACAAAGAAGGTGATCCCCAAGGATGACCTGGACTGGTGGTCCAGAGCCACAGGTCTCCACCTCAAGAAACTCCTTACAAAGATAAATGTATTTGGAATATTATTTTATGGCAAGGAACACAGTTCTGCCACACTCCTTCCAAGTCTCAGAGCCCAGATACTTAAGTACCTGATTTCTCAGAATTAGTAACAAACCTACCTCAACACTGAACTATTTCCAGCGGTGATAATGGGCTGCATAGAGCCAGCCACACTGTCCTCCAAGCCACTGGATGACCAAACTGTATATACTGGATGGCTAAAGTCAGCATTTCTCTAAC
Source organism: Castor canadensis (assembly GCF_047511655.1). NCBI lineage: Eukaryota > Metazoa > Chordata > Mammalia > Rodentia > Castoridae > Castor > Castor canadensis. The sequence continues at coordinate 38,782,622 of NC_133397.1, read as the reverse complement.
TTATCCATTCAAATGTTGACCTCATCATCTACGACTTGGCTCCAATCAACAACCAACCAGCCCCCAAGACTCCCTTTTGTGATTTGAAGAGCTGAACAATCCTGAAAAGATACAAGCCTGGAACCCTTTGCTAGAAATTAATTTGCTGTCAGGGGTCAAGTGCTTCCCATTAAATGTCAAAAGGTCACTTAAAGATCAGAATAACCTCCTTTGTCATCTGTGTTTGTTATCTATGTGCTGCACCAAGCATGGTAAATGGAAGCTTATAGTTCCTGGCAGCCTGCTTCTACTCTTTAAATTCAAATTGTAATAGCAGCAGCTAACACGTTGTTTTTTGTTTTTTGTATTTTTTTCAGAATGTAACATATACCAGCCATAGATTATCTCAGAAAATCCATAACAAATCTATGCATTTGGTCTTATTTTGCTTCTTTGAGACTCAGAGAAAGTAATCTGCTTAAAGTCACAGAGCTGGTGAGTATCAGGCCAGGACTCCAGTTGAAAAGATTGGGCTCTTCACCAGTGAGTCACACTTTGCGGTGGCTAGTATTGGTTGATCTTGTGGTCGCTGGTACAGACACACAACAGCAAAGCAAGTTAGTGAATGACTATGGGGTAAGAAGAGGGGTTCATGTTTGCCAGAGGATTTCTAGGAGAGCTCTCAGAGTTCAATGGAGGGCTGTACCCTGGCAGGAAGAAGGCAGGGCAGCTGGGGCCTCTACAGCAGGATTTGTGGGCCTTGTCTCCAGAGCCCTTGGTGCCAGCTCTCATCTTGGGTGGTTCAAAGATACAAAACTCCTGGAATAAAAGGTCAGATTATTCCCAGTATAGACAAATGTATATACATCCTAGACCACTCCGCCTTGGCTCGCAGTGGCAGGAGCAGATACAAAGATGCTGAAAAGGGGGCAAGGTCAGAAGTTCCTAGAGAAGAGAACACTATGAGCTGGGAAGCTGTTTCTCCTCTCCACCTCCTCTCCAGCACCCCAAATCTTCCCCATCCTGCAGTGTATGTCCCACATCCTCCAAGCCTTTCTTGGCCTCTCCCCACCCTCTTTCTTCAACAAACACCTTCAGCAATTCATCACTCCTGACTGTTTGAGTCATATTCTGTACTATTTTTGTTGCAAATAGTATAGCAACATTTTCTGTTTCTTGGACTTCTCTCTGCTAACTGGAATACAGTCTTTGAGAGCAGAGACCTATTTCCTCCATGTTTTTATGCTTTTCTTATATAATCTAATATAGGACTGCACATGATGATAAAATAATAGTGGCCTTTATCTAGCCTTTTTGAAAGGTTTCATTGTGTATTATTTCATTTGCTCCTCACAACTGTCCTGCAGACTACAAAATGGAGATATTCTACCACTCTGTGCACAATGTCTGGGGCCTGTGCTGGAGGACACAGTCATCTAGTACTTGGTATTGGTGCCAACTGAGACCTCTGAGGCTATTGGCCAGAGCACCTCCATGTGGCCTTTCCATGTGGCTTGGACTTCCTCATGGCATGGTGGCCTTGGAGTAATCAAACTTCTTGCACACTGTCTCACTCCCAAAGATCAGGCTGATCTAGTCTCTGAAGTCATCCAGTGTCACTTTCTACTGCTCTCAATTGTCACTACAGTTGACTCATATTCAAAAGTGAGGGATTTAGATGTCCATCAAAGAATTTGCCCAACATGTTTTTAAATTGTCACAAGTCCCATTGAACAGATAGAAAAACTAAGGCTTAAAAAGGATACATGGATTTGCCCAAGGTCATGCAACTGACTAAAAAACTGCAGAGTCAGAAGTCACCCCTACTCCCTGTGCAGGGTTCATTCTCCTTCCTGGAAACTGCTGGGTAATACTTCAATAAGTATCTATGTGCAGATGGGAGCAGCGCCAAAAAGGAGGGAGAAGAAGGAGCCAGTGACCTCTCTGGATCCTCCTGCTCTATATCTTCTCAAAGTCAGTGGGTTCTTGGGGCCACTAGGACCATTTTTTGTACTCTAGGCATAGTTTAACAGGTGCCTACTTTCTCAGCCCTGAAAAATAACTCTCTTTGATAGCTGCGACACAAATAAAATAAGAAAATCAGTGTCAGCTGTGTGGCATAAATTAATCAAACTATAAAGAGCAGATCTGTCTATGGTCTATTTCACGAGGCCAGCTCTATAACCAAGCAAAGGGACTGAGGCTGGAGGCTAGGGCTGGGGCTTGGTCTGGGGATGAAGGCTAATTGCTTAGAGTTGGAGTTAGAGGCTAAGGACTGGAGACCTGGAGTTGGGAGCTGGAACTAAAGGTGAAAGACTGGCTGCTGGGGCATGAGGTTGGGAGCCTCAGCTGGGGTCTAGAGCTGGTATTAGGGCCTAGCACAGCCTGGAGACTGAGCCCAGGAGTAGGGGTCTTTGCCTTGCTTTCCAATACGATCTGATATTCAACCCAAAGCTGGCACGCCTTAACACATCTGTTCAGCACTTGCCTGCAATCACTTAGGTTTTATTATTGACTTGTCACCATATTAATGCAGCTGTACATTTAAACTGATTGTAATTTTAAGTTTCCTGAAAACCCTTCTTTTGTTTTGTTTTTGTAAATATTAATTAATTGATGCACTTAAATTAAAAACAGTTATGGGACTGGGATTGTAGCTCAGCAGAAGAGTGATTAGCACGTGTAAAGTTAGGTTCAATTCCAGCACCAATTTTTTTAATTTAAAAAATATTTTAAACAAAAACAATTATGTAACCACAGACCTGCTTCCCTTGTTCTCCATGTCAAAAATGAGAGTTCTGTGTGACATGAAATATGTGGATTAATATTTCACAATTAAGGCCAATTTTTGTTTGGAAAGGAAGGGTAATGAACCAATTCTTACCTGTAATTTCCTGACCTGTTTTTATTAAGAATACAAATCTTTATTTACTTTCTAATCTGGATGTTCAGAGATCAGGTTAATGAAGCCACTGATTAATAGTGTTATTAACACAATAAACTGGGGCCCTGGCTGAAAAGTTGAGGTGGCATCTGTCTCCCTATTAAGCATGAGGCTAGAATTTGGAAAACCTTATACAAGGGCACAGCACAAGAACGGTCCTTTGTAGCAGAGAGAGAAAGAAAAAGTGGAATTCTCATCCTGTCCCTGAACTGAGGTGCTTCCTATAGGGTGAGGGTAAAATATGAGGACTTTCTAGTCACCCTGTGCTACTTCCTAGCTGTGTAGCTCTAAGCAAAGGACTTGACCTCTCTGAGGCCCCATACCCTCATTTATTAGGTGGGAATAAGTTGCAAGGACCTGGAGAGGGGTTAGGAATTGTACCTGGGCTAATAAATGTACGTGCTCAGCACTAGGACTGCTGGCAGTCAGGGCTCAGTAAAGAGGATGTCATTATGCTCACTGATTCTAGGACAGATAGCTTAGGTGGAGAAATCTCAGACTAAGGAGCAGCGAACCAAGAATCTAGTCCCACCATACCTTCACTGTGTACTCTTGGGCAAGCTCATGTCCTCTCTGGACTTCTGGCTTCCTCTGTGGATGATGTCAACTGGATCCTCTCCTTCCCGGTGACCCTCCCTGAAGCAAATCCCTCCTGTCAGAAGTCAGATTCCAGCTCTTCCATCCTTCATTCACCTCACACGAACTGGGAACTCACCCAAAGCCATGCTCTCAGCAACTGTAGAGATGCAAGATATTGAAAACCAAGTATTTCATCCATTTAACAAAGTCTGCCCAAGGTCATGGCCAAAGAGCAAGTAAGTTCCACAGTCCTCAGTCACCTACATTGTTTGTTTGGTTGGTTTGTATTTGAGACAGGGTGTCACTATTTAGCCCAGGGTAGCCTCGAACTCTTGATTCTCCTGCCTCAGCCTCCTGAGTGCTTGTCCCTTTGTGACAAGCCTTGGCCTCACTTCCCGCCTGAAGACACCATAAACCCCAGAGCCCAGGCTTCAGGGGATGTTGACTACCCCAGAACAGCAAACCTGACCCTTGAAGAACCATTCTCGGAGTTACCCAACGGCAGTAACTTCCAGATATGTGTAGGTGGCAAGATCGGACACAGGCCCCACCTCCTCCCACCATGAATTGAGCCCATCCCAACCTCTTCTGTCTTGGTTTCCTCCTCAGTGAAGGGCTGGGTAGAGGACTTCAAAATCTCTATGATCTCCAGTTATGAATCCTTTTTTATTTTTTATGTTTCTCTGGAATCTTTAATAATTTTATAAAGTCACAGACTTGGGCCAGCAGAGTGGCTCAAATGGTAGAGCATCTGCCTAGCAAGTGTGAAGCCCTGAGTTCAAACCCCAGCACTGCCAAGAAAAAAGTCACAGACTTGACAGAGGTTTTTGACATTCCTTTTATTAAAAGGAGATGTTTGTCTCAGTGGTCAGGGCTTTGAACTCTGTCTCCACCCACTGTATCTGGCTGGTTCCCCACTCTGTGAAATAGTCTCTCTCAGTGAAGGTCAATGCTGAGAGAGGGTCAGTGGGGATGATGGCAAGGAAGTACTCAAAATCCACATGCTGGCCCACTGGCAGGGCTCCAGCCCATGATGTGGGGATGGCACTCCCTTTGTGAGGTCACCAGACCAGCAGAGATTCCCAAGCAAGGAAAGGGAAGAAGGAATTCACAATCAACCCACCACCATTCAGTGAGTGATGACCAACAGACAGAGGCAGAAGCTCTGGTTCAGACCTCTTTATGGGACACTTTTGCTTCTATACCCTCAGCAGAGGGGGCACCTGTGGTTAGCTGAGTTCTTTTGTTGCAGAGACAGCTCCTCTTCCACGTGCTAGTCATACCCTTCTCCATCTTTTTTGACTTGGTCCACTCACTCTCCTGCCTCACACAAGCAACTGCTGACATCCAGCAGGATAGTGGAAGTGGCTGGGATGTAAGGGCAAATCTCCAAGGACTATGTACCGCCCTCCACAACATACATCCTCATGTGGTCCCCAATGGCAGCTATGGCACAAATTTCCCGGATCCAAGGAGGCTGTGGGGCAGGGAAAGCAGAGGGCTGCAGAGAGAACTCCTGGCTATGAGTCTGGATCCTTTTGTTCATCCATTCCACAAATATTTACTGCCAGCCAACAAAGTGCCAGGCACTTAGTTCTAAGCACAGAAACGAATGAAACAACATGTCTGCCTCCATAGAGATCACACTCTAGGAGAGAGAGAGAGAAGAAGAATATGAGAAAAACAAATCAGGTCTCTGGGTGGGAGGGGGTACAATTTAAAACGAGAGGTCATAGAGAAGGTGACAAGGGGGCAAGGACTAATACAGGTGAAGTACCCAATTACTCTTATTAGAAAGTATTTGTTGTTTATCTGAATTCAACTTGGTTTTAGATAAAAAATCTGACAGTCCTGCTGTAGGAGACACAGAAACAAGAATGAGGACGCCCTTCCACCAAATATCCAATGAGAAGGTATCCAACTCAGCACCTAGCTATGGTAGGCGCCCAGAAACGAATTGCTTTGTTTGGACCTCATTTTCTGGAAAACTATCTTTGCCTTCTCGCCCTCCATGTAATCCAGAGGTCCGCTCTTGGTCCCTTGAGCCATATGGTCCCAAAGGGCCAGGAAGAAGTTTCCTGATTAGGGAACTGAGCTGAGTTTGACCCAAATGCTCTTTCACTCTCATTGGTCTTAGAAGGGCTGGCCCTGGGCTCTCCCACCCAGAGAGAGCTTAATTGGAAAAACAGGTTACATCTTTTGATGAAAAGAAAAAACAACCCTCAAAGCTCGATAAAAAGTAGAAATGGGACCACAAAATTCTAGAAAGCTCCCAGAAGGTTTTAGAAAGGGTCACTTAATGTCATGCAGTAGAAGCAAAGTCACCGGCTCCTCCAGTACACAGCTTCAGAACATGCTTTGAACAGCTGGGACTTCTCAGCTGGCCACAGCACTTGTTCTCTCTCTGGGGCAAAATCAGTAGACAAGGCAGTCTGCTCTCAATTACGTGCCTTGTGGCTTATCTGAGTTGTGATAACTTCAGAGTGAGGGAGAAGGAGACTGGGAATAGAAGAGAGGGGACAAAGTTGGCAGAGGGCACTGACCAGAGGCAGAGCGGAGCTGCAGGAAACCACGGCAAGTGGCTGTGCCCATTCCGGTATCTACCACAGTGTAACAAACCACTTTTAGAATGGGTAGCTGAAAACAACCACTTCTTTCAATTTCTTGGGGTTCATGGGTTGCCTGAGCTAGCTGAGCAGTTCTCCCTTTGGATCTCTGCAGACAGTAGCAGGAACTGTAGCCATCTGGAGCCTTGATGGGGCTTGGTGCCCAGAAAAGCCTCCTCTTGCACACTCTGGCACCTGGGCAGGAACAGGAGGGGCACTGGGGGGTGACCTCCACATGTCCTCACCATGTGGCCTTCAGGAAAAGGGATTTTTGACACAAACTGATGGCTTCCCCTGGAACACCTTAGGGACCTGGCTCTGTGCTTCTAGAGTCCAAGGCAGAAGATGCCAGGCTTCCTATGAGCCAGTCTCAGAAATCCCATGCTCTTGCTGACTTCTGGTGCTTTCTATTGATTAAAAGGGCCAACCCAGATTCAGTACATGACTACACAGGGTATGAATTCTGGGAGGGTTATTTCATGGAGGGGACACATATGACCAGCTACCACAGTATTCTTGCTGTGTGGCTGGGACTGAGGGAGGTGGAGCGTCCATCAGCCCAGCTTCCAGGTAGAGCAGAAGCCAAAGCGATGAAGACAGTGTTGTTCATTGGTGCAAAGGATGCTCTAGGAACATGGGCGGAAGGGGGGAGTAGGGAGAATGGAGGGTTACTGCGGTTGGGATGTTGAATGTCCCTCAAAGGCCCCCGTGTTAAAGGTTTGGTCCCAGCGCAGCCCTACTGGAATGTGGTAGAACCTTTGGGAGGTGGGACCTAATGGGAGGTCTTTTGTTCACTGAGGACATGCCCTGGAAAAGAACTGTGGGACCTCCCCCCTTCCTCTTTCTCTTTTGCTCCCTAGCCATGTAAGATGAGTGGTTTGATCTGTCACTCTCCCTGCCATTGTTACCCAGCAACCCATCAGAGGCATAAAAACAATAGAGCCCCTAACTGTGGACTGGAACCTCTACAACTGTGAGCCAAGATAAACCTTTTCTCTTATAAGTAATTAATTATCTCAGTTATTTTGTTATAAGGATGGAAAGCTGACTAACTCAGTGGTGAAAAGAACCAGGAAAATGGGAGTTGGTTCACACTCTGGCTTTCTGGGCTAAGTGTCTTTGTGCTTCATCTTAAAAGTGAGACAGTTGAATGAAATCACTTAAAGTTTTCTTCCCCCTCTGAGGTAAGAAATTCAACATGTTACATGAGTTCATCACAGAATCCAAGTTCTCTCTCAAAAGGCAAAGGGACATACTCCCAGGCCTATTCTCAAAAGCTGGCATGAAAATTAGAGGAGCTAAGTTATCCGTCACCTGTGTAGCAACAAAACTTCTGTGGCTAAATGGATAAGTCTAGTCAGGAGGTCCTACACTTCCCTTCCTGACTGCAAGCGTAAATGCATGTGTGCGTGCACCAATGTGCATATGTATGCACCAGTGCATGTATATGCAGTGAGGAGATGTATGTATCAGACAAGTGTCCTCTGCATGTGTGTTTCTGCTCCGGAAAAGACTGCCAAATGGGTAGTTTATACTGGAAACAGTCTGGAATATCTCACTACTTATATAACTATGTGTTGTATGGCCTTTTAATTTAGCCTTCATTCCAAATGCATGACACATTCTTTTGACACCTTGAAGAAATGTTTCTCAGAAAGCAGGCTGGGCGCCTCAGCTCCAGGCTGCAAAAAGGAAAACTCAGAACCCTGAAAATTAAAAGTGATTTAGGTCCTCGTAGGAAATTCCTCGCTTCAGGCTACTTGATGTGGTCATTTATTAAGTGACTTAATCAGGAAAAGGAATTTGGTCTCTGAGCAATTCAGTCTCTTTCTGGGTGCTTCTGAGTCTCCTGGATGATAAGTGAGCTAGTGCATTCATAATGCATTCTCTCCAGAAGAGAATCCTGTCCTCGGGCTGGATAATGGTGGGCTGCTCAGTGAGGGAGACTGTTGCTGGAAAACATACCTTAAGTTGCTGGATCTGTGGAAACTACCTTTGATGGAAGCCAAACAGTTTTAAAACATGTTTTCATTCACCCTTCAGTGGCAAAGGTTAGAACTATAGAAACACAGCCTGGCAGAATCTGAAGACTTAGTTGTCTGCTGGCCCAAACCTGTCACCTCTCTGCCAAGGAAACAGAGAATGTCAGTGCCCAAGGCCCACACTGCCTTTGGACTAGCACCCAGGACTCCTTTCTCCACCATGGTTCTTGGCTAAACTTGAGGGAAAAGGGACTCTCCAGGACTCTGTTGGGATACTTGAGGGGCTTTCTGGTCTTTCCCCCTACCCCAAAATAACCAGACATGGCTCCAGAAATGAGCAAGGCCAAATGGATTCAGTATTCCTAGAAGAGCATCTGTGCAAAGTGTGAAGGGTGAGTGAGTGGTCAGTGAGAGAACTGATTCAGCAGTATGTCTGAAAGGCCTACTAAGTGTCAGGGACTATGCTAGAAACCAAGAGTACAACAGAGAACACAGGTCCCTAGAGAGGGACCTTATTAGAAGTGGTAGAAGGAAGGTAGAGAATAAGGGAATGAGTGGATGGGGAGGGATTTAATGATGAACAGGTGGATAATATTTGATGGAGGGAGGGAGGGGAGAGAGAGGAGGAGCTGGTTAGTGCATTTAGAAAGACAAGAGAGCAATAACTCAGGGAATAATTAGGTCGTGGACTCAGAAGCTTGGAAAGCTGCCCTTCCCTGCACACCCGTAATGTAACTCCTTCTCAAAAAAAAATCTTTAACGGATAGCCAATCCTCCATAATCCACACCTTACACTGCTCCAGTATTTTATTTCAATCTGGTTAATCTCATCACAGTGCCCTCAACACCATCAAAACCATTTCTGCTCTTTCACGCAGGCTGACATCTCCTCCTAGAAGTCCACCCTCACCTGGTACAGCCTCTTCTCTAGTCCCTCTCCCTCCAGCCAGCCTTCACTGCCCACCACAACTGCTTTAGCACTCACTAATATTGAGCACATCACTCTGGGAGGCGTACTGTTCCTGGCGAGCTAGACCTGTCTCCCCACCCTCACCAAATGGTCAGTTTATCAAGGATATCTTTTCCTCTAGAGGGTCTCAACCGAAGCATGTGTCTGGGCACACCATGAATGATCAATAAAGACTTTAGATATAACACAGAATATGGCAAAGGAGGTCTAAGGAGCCTGGTTTGAGCTCATCCGTAAGAAATTTGAAACCTTCACTTTTCTTTGAAACCTTCACTTTCCTCCTAGGACTGCTTCCCCAACCCCATCCTTTGCAGGAAGCACCCCTCAGGATTAAAATTGGGTTGAGGCCTAGAGTGTTGAGCAGGGGTCCAGGGAAGAACCTCCTGGACCACTTTCCAACAAACACTACTCTTTGGAGCTGGTGAATGATTCAGAATGAACAACTGTTCTCATGCAGGAGACACACAGGGTCTGGCTGACTTTGTGAAGACACCATGCCAGGCTCAGCAACTTCCCAGGACAAATCTGGGCACCTGAGGTATGAACTGCTCTGCCAATCTTCTAACCAGTCAGGAATGGGGAAAGGGCACCTCTGTTGGTGGACCTGGCAGTTTTATAGATGAGGAAATTGAGGCCCAAGTAAATCAAAACCTCTTAAACCTCTCCAGGCTGTCCCTCTCTCTCTGATGTCTGTCCATGGCCTCTCTGAGCAGGTAAGAGACAAAGAATTAACCCTTCTTCAAAACTGCTGCAACCATTTGCTGAAGGAAGAGCCCCTAAATACACATTGATTCTGCTGGGGTCCTCAACTAATTTTTGTGCCTTTGTATCTTTGGCAACTGGTGGATCCTGTGATGGCATCCCTATCAGAATAACATATTTGAATATGTAAAATACTCATGATCGCAAAGAAAACCAGTTATACTGAAATAAGTTTACAAAAATAATTTTTAAATGTGATATAGCAATCTATATGCTTCTTTATTAACATTTTTTGGCAGTGCTAGGGATTTGAACTCAGGGCTTTGTGCTTGTTAGGTAGGTGCTACCACTTGAACTACTCCATCAGCCCTTTTTGCATTGGTTATTTTGAGATAGGGTCTCACTTTATGCCTGGGCCAACCTGGACCATGATCTCCCTACTTTTGCTTCCCCATATAGCTGAGACAAAAGGTGCCCACAATCTCACCCAGCCATTGGTTGAGATGGGATCTTGAGAACTTTTTGCTCAGGCTGGGCTTGAACCTCAATACTCCTGATCTTTGCCTCCCAAGAAGCTAGGATTACAGACTTGATCCACCATGCCTGGTTTTATTAACATTTTAAATTGCAAGGTCTGCAAGAGGTCTAACAAATCCCAGAATTTCAAAGTAGTAATGAACGTAGCTATGTCCAGATATGAGATAAGTGTGTATGTCACTCATTTCACTATGACTCTTGCTGCAGTCCTTTTGTTTTTAGTGTGTTTTGTTTTTCAGATAAGGTCTCATGCTAACTTTGCCCAGTCTGGCCTCACACTTCAATCTTTCTGTCTCTCCCTCCAGAGTAGCTGGGATTACAAGGTATATGCTACCACACCCAGTCCCCTGTTGCCTGCTTTCTTGAAAAACCTAATAATGTCAGATAGAGGTTAGTCACAGTGAAGATGCCCTTTTTCACATCCATGTTCACAGACTCCTCGAATGCTACCCATAGCAGCGTTTCACAGGCTGACAAAGACCACACGACGGTAAGATCTCACATAAAAGCCTAACCTACAGTGCTCAGCACACTGCCGGACTTTCACAAAACTCCATGCTGAACAGAATCAAACGCTTCCCTTGGGCCCCACTCCCAACCCCCACCTCCCTTCAGAAGACATCACTGCTGCCCGGCCCAACTGGCTCCTGAAACCAGGGGCCCTTCAGAGAGGAGCTCGCTCCTCTTTTCCTTCAAGTGTGTTTAGAAGTAGAGCAAGGTGTGAAATAGCAGGTCCTGTGACTGCTGGAGGGAGATCTGGACCATAAGGAAACATTCAAAACCAGTCCATCCCTATGAAAATATCCTCTCTCTGACACCAGTCAGCTCCAGACATGGGAAAAGGCAGTTGGAAAGTTCTCCACTCCAGAACCAGCCAACTCTTTCATTGAGGTCGTTGTCCGTCATGCCCTAGCCATCACTGTATAAAATGCCAGAAGCGTGTGTTCAGTCTGTCCCTGCATCTCAGCTCTAGCTTCCCCAGGACCATGCCAGGAGGAAAAGCGAAGGTCCTGCCTTCATTCTGTGGTACTCAGTCATATCAGCACTGCTGAGCTGTAGGTCTTGGGTCCCCACTTCTTTCCTTTGGCTCCTGCCAAGGTGTGGGCAGTGCAGTCAGCTTTCACTCGACAGTGCCACTGCTCAGAGCCCAGCATAGGATAGTGGTTACTTGCCCAGACCTTGGTTCCACTCCCATCTCTGGCAGAACATAAATCCACTCTCCACTCTGCAAGATGGGCCTAATAACAGTCCCCACTTTACAGAGTTGTCATGGGAGTCCATGAAATCCTCCCGCCAAAGCCCCTTGCTAAGCGTCTGCACATAAGCACTCAGCTAACAAAGAGAGGGAGGAGGTGAAGCAAGTATAACAGAAGAGGTGAACTTGTTCAAAGTTGGTGGAGTGACTCAATGGTGCAGGTGATAGAGCACCTGCTGAGCAAGCATGAGGCCCTGAGTTCAAACCCCAGTACCATCAAAAGCAAGAAAGGGCTGGAGGTGTGGCACAAGCGGCAGAGAGCCAGCCTGGCAAGCACAAGGTCCTGAGTTCAAAACGCCAGTACCACCAATTAAATAAAAAAAGAAGAATTAGTTTTGGGGTGATCCAGAGGTATATGGTGCATTAAAGGTGAACGGTCCCATGAGTTCAGAAATGATCTCTGCGTGTGAGCGCGAATGTTGCAACCATCATGTGTGCACCCACATAAGCATGTGTGGAGACAGGTAGTTGCCTATGTGCACGTTACTTATACATGCGTGCACGTATATTCCTGTTTGATTCTATGCACACACACGTGTATGTATGTTCCTGTCTAGACCCTTTAAAATCTTCTAGGGCTACCAAATATATTCGTTATGTCAGAATCCATTTTCCACTGTTATAACAAAATACCCAAAACTGGGTATTTTGAAAAGGTATTTGCTTTGGCTCATAGTTCTGGAGGCTGCAAAGCCCCAACGTGTGGCTTGCAGTGAGCTATGCTGCTTCATAACACAGCAGAAAAGCAAAAGAGCAAGTGAGATGCTGAGAAGTCAGAAAACATGAAGGGAAGCTTTGCTTTGTAATAATCCACTGTGGTAACTAATCCCGTCCTGCAAGAGCAAGAAGCAAGAAGTGAGAATTAACCCAGCCTCACAAGAGAGCAGTATTCATCCCTTGATGCCTCATGACCCAAACACCTCTTAAATGACCCATCACTTCTCAACACTGTCACATTAGGAACCAAATTTCAACATGAGTTTTGTAGAGAACAAACACATGCAAATTCTAGTCGTCTGATAATTTTGTAGGCTCAAAGTAAGCCTTTCCCATGAGGAAGTCTCATGTCAGGAAATGCTCATGGATTTCTTAGTCTGAATCCACTCTCTGACCATGCTTCCATTCCCCAAGGAGCCTTTTCCCTGGGCCTGCCCTTAGCCTGACTCTGCCGGTAGCCTAATTCAGCCCTTTCCCTTTTTCTTAGAGCAGAAGACCTTTGCCCTCTCCTGCCTCACCCTGCATCCACACAAAGTGATATTTTGTCTACCCTTTAGCATTAACTTGCTATTTAAAACTATGCATGTTTTCCCTGGCCACAAAGGAAATGCAAATCAAAACTACATTAAGATTCCACCTCACTCCTATTAAAATGGCTACCATCAAGAACACAAAAAACGACAAATGTTGGCAAGAATGGGGGAGGGGGTCTTTTACACTGTTGGTGGGAATGTAAATTAGTTAACAACCACTATGGAAAGCAGTATGGAGATTCCTCAAAAAACTAAAAATAGAACAATCATTTGACCCAGCAATACCACTCCTGGGCATATACTCAAAGGACTGTAAGTCAGGATAATAATAGAGACACTTGCACACCCATGGGGTTGTTTGTTTGCTTGGTTGGTTTGGTTTTTTTTGGTGATACTGGGGTTTGAACTTGGGGCCTCAGACTTGCTAGGCAGCTGCTCTACCACTTGAGTCATTTTCCCAGCTCTCTTTTGGTTGGGTATTTTTTGAGGTAGAGTCTCACAAACTGTTTGCCCAGAGATGTCTTCAAACTGCAATCCTCCTGATCTCTGCCTCCTGAATAACTAGGATTACAGGTGTGAGCCACCAATGCCTGGATATACCCATGTTTATTGAAACATTGTTCACAATAACCCTATTGTGGCTATGGAAACAATCCAGATACCCTACAACTAAAAGAAAATGTGAGATATATATAGATATATATTTATAGATATACATAATGGAATTTTATTCAGGCATAAAGAAGAATGAAACTTTGTTATTTGCATGTAAATGGATGGAACTGGAGAATACCATGTTAAGTGAAGTAAGCCAGATTCAGAAAGACAAAGGTCGCGTGTTTTCTCTCATATGTACAAGATAGATCCAAATACAAGCATTATCATATGTGTGTGTGACTGAGTGTGTGTGTGTGTGTGTGTGTGTGTGTGTGTCTCCAAAAGTGGGGCTGTTAGAAGAGACTAGGGGAGGAGGGAAAAAAGAGAATGATAAAGAGTGGATAATATTGAAATGCATTGCATTCCTGTGGGAACAAGACACAATGAAACACTGAAAACTGCTGAACAATATGGGGTGGGGAAAAGGGTAAGGAAGAGTAATAGAGGGGATTAGACCCTCTATTAAAGTACAATATATTTACAGGTAAAATACCAAGACAAAAGCCCACTGAACAATGAGCAGACACTTAAACAATGAAGAACAGGAATGTAAAGCGGTCATGCTAAGGGGAGGATAACATCAGGAGGGGGAGGGGGAACAAAGAGGGTAAGGGAGGGTGAGTATGGTTGAGGTGCTTTCTATACATGTATGAATATGGAACATGGAAACCTGTCAAAGCCATTTTAATAAGGGGAGTGGGAAGAGAATAATGAAAGGAATGAACCAAACCAGGGTACATGTCACAACAAAACCCCATATACAGCCATTATATACTAATAAAAATGTTTTTAAAAAAATAACTACACATTTTGACTTGTATGTTCTAGGTAGAAAGTAACAATGCATGTTCTTTGAAGAGGAAATTGGCTGGTGGTGCAGTCTATCTTCCAGCTGTGGCACGCTGTAGACGTCTCTTGATTTTGACAGACAACCTTGAGGGGTTATTGAAAGCTTGCCAGATGTGGATGAAGTCACACTTAGTCCTCACAATAATTCACAAAGTAGGCATTAACAGTAATCTATTTATAGGTGGAGAAGGTGAGATATTGTCTTAATTTAGGCAGTCCCAAGGAATCTGTGAGCCACAGTGGCACAAAACAGGTGAGAAAGAATACAGCTGCCTCATGGTTGAAGATTGCCCAGCTGGGTCCTGGCACTTGGTGAGCAACTTGCAGGCACTGTCTGGTGTCCAGTGGAAAGAGGGCACTCAGTATTGGTCTCACACTGGCACAGGTGCCAGAAACTCTAGTCTAGGGTACAAAAACTTCCTGAAGCCAGATAGAGGGCTGAAGACCAACATTCATCAGAGAGGTACCTCCTAGGCACTGTATCTGGCCTCTAAGAGAGAGATGGTATTAAGGCCTAAGGCACAAGACTAGGGTTCAAGACAGGTATCCAGATTGGATTGGTAATTAGATTACTAAGAGAAAGCTAAATGTTCTGATGAGCTATTCCTCTGTAGCAATCACTCTAAAACTCTGGCTTAAAATAAGAGTCATCACTGATTTGATTCATTTGCCATTTGGGCAAGACTTGGCAGGGATGGCTCTTTGTGGCTGAGCTGATTTCATTGGAGCCAGAGGGCCCACTTTCAAGATGGCTCACTGACACGACTGGCAAATTGGAGCTGGTCATTGCTGGGAGCCAGGCCAGGCCTAGGGGGCCTTGGTTCTCTTCCACAAATAGGCTCTCTGAGCTTCCTTAGAGTATGGTGGCTGGTTCTAAGAGCAAGTGTCCCAAGAGGACTAGGGAGATACTGCATTGCTTTTTATGTCCTAGCCTCAGAAATCACATTGTGTCCCTTCTGCTAAGCCCACCACATTTGAGGTGACCACACACACACACACACACACACACACACACACACACACACAGTCCAATCAGAAGAATGCCAAAGTCATGTTAAAAGAAAGACATATGGGATAAGAGAAATTGCTATAACTATCTTTAGAAAATAAAATCTGCCACATAGGTAAGAGATTAATCATGCTATGAAATTCATTCATTTTTCAACAAATATTTTGAGGACCTACCATGTGAAGCAGAAGGATACAGTCCCTGCCTGCTGTAGTCACAGTAGTAGCAGGCGGGAAATGAAGGCATGCTGGTGCTGTGAGGCAAGCACAATGAGGACGAGAACAGGAAGATGGTGTGGGAACTGGAGCAGGGTCACAGACCCACCTTGGGGAAGGAAGACGGTCAGGAACATTTTCCAGGAAAAGTAACATATGATCTGGGTCCTTCTCAGAATCAGGAGGTTGGAAATGGAAGGAAACCTTCCAGAGCAAGGGAACACACATGAAGGAATTTGAGGAATTTTGCTGTAGTAAACAACAACCCCCAAATCTCAGACAATGACAACTTTGCACATTATTTCTCACTCATATTAAATGTAGGCTGAGGTCAGCTATGACTGCTGGGGCTCTGCTCCATCTTCCTTTTCATTCTGTGGCACAGGCTGGAGCAGCTCCAGTCAGAGGAATGAAGAAAAAGAGAAAGAGTTCTGATGGCGATGTTCTTAAAAATGTCTGTTCGTCTGCTCATATTCCATTGCTCAAAGCCAGTCATAGAGCCATGCTCACGGACAGCGAGGCAAGACACGTGCTTCTCCAATAGGAGCATAAGTAGGTGCTGAAGGGCGTTCCACACACGGGTAAAAAAGTGCATGAACTGCAAACTGTTCAGGATTGAGGATGGCAGAATCCTGCAGTGAGAGGTGGGTAGGATGCATGTGCAAAGCATAGAGCCAGAGGGCCTCATAAGCCATGCTCAGGAGTCCAGATTTCACTCTCAGGTTAATGGGTGCCATTAAAATTGGTGGCTCTGGCTGCTTTGTGATGGATGGATTGGAAAGGCAATGTTGAGGAGTGGGGAGGAGGGGGAAAAGAAAGAAACAAATAATTAATGGCTCTTGTGTACCAGGCACCACACTTGCACATTGGATAGCAGAGCGGCGCACGTTGGATTGTAGAGTGTAGCTCTATAACCACTTCATTTCACCAAGTCTGGGCTCCCAGTCTCTGTGGATTAGGCAGTGGGCCATATAGACCCCACCTGCCCACCTGAACATCACTGATGAGAGTGGGAGCCATCTGACCCAAGATGAGTTGTATCCTCTCCCTTCCCCACCCCACTTTTTCTCTCTCCTTTCCTTTGCTTCTCCATTTCTCCTCCCCCTCTTTCTCTTAAGAATTTGGAACAGATCAGTGATTTTCAAGTGCCAGAGCCAGGAGGACACATTAAAGGCTGGAGAAGTATCAACAAGAGTAGAAAGAGGGAAGGTTGCTCTTCAGAGGGAGAGCAGAGATGCTCAAAAGGGAGCAGAGAAAGAACCATCCCAGGTCAGGAAATGGCTGCCTTAATTCTCCACTGTTCTGCAGGTCCTGGTTCCACTCCTCTTGAGGACAGTGGTGCTCCTTGCACCCCTGAGTCCTCACCATACGCTTATTCTTCTGTTTCTTCTGTTAGTCCGAGCAGGTTTCTGTGACTTGTACTTCAAAGTGCCTTGACTAAGACACTAATTCTTGGAGTGTCCCAGGCTTACCCTGGCCATAATGGAGACCAACTCAGTAGAGCCAGGAATATGGCCATACTTCACCAGCTATGGAGGAAGAATGCTACTCTGCAGTTTGCCCAGGCCACAATGGTTCATGCCCAACAGGGGCAAACAGAACCAAAGGCCACAAATTCCAGGACTTGGGGCCCCAAAGAGAAAGCTTCTCCTCGCAGCTATCTCATCTTCTTCCTGGCTCCTGGAAGGAACTCTCAACCATTGAGCACTGGAGTGCCTAGGACCCTGAGTGCAGACAGGGAAGACCTGTAGGGAGCAAGAGGAGCATGGTGGGCAAGTTAGCCCACTGAAGTGTGCTCTGAAGCCAAAGAGCTCTGACATAGCTGCATCATTTATACTTATCCTCGCTGAGCCTCAGTGTCATGGAGTTGTTCATGCCCAGATACTGAAATATTGGAAATTATGGAAAACTGTCCAATGCCTGACACAGAATAGATATTCAGTAAATTCTTCCTATTATTATTACTCTTGCTATTACAGAGGAGCTGGGAAGGAGCCTTATGGTTTATGGTATGGATTTTGGTAACAAAGATTGAAATTCCAGCTGTATGACCTCAGTCAAGTTGCTTAACGTCTGAGCCACATCTGTAAATGCTGATAATGCCCACGTTACAGGATTATCATACCAATTGTACATTAGTATATTGCTTTGTGCATACAAGATATTCTATTAGTGGAAGCTATTTTTTATTTTAACAGATACATCTGGCTCTATCTCAGGACACAGAAAGCCAAAGAGGAAGGAGTAGGGAGAGGAAGTGAATCGCTTCATTTTCTCTTGGTCACAATCCACACACCTCTGGAGTTTTCCATATGAGTTGCTTTGTGGTCAGCCCTAAAAACTAACCTAACAGACAGAGAAAGCTTTATGTCAAGCCCATAGGAATATACAATGTCACGCTTACATGCAGCTGTCTTTTGCTTTCTGAGATTTGTTCTAATGAAACCAGAATCCTGGAAACACTATCAGATAATGCAAAACATTTTGGCAGCTGAAGTTCTCCCATTTGTCTCAGAACAAGGATCCAGCCATTTTGCATACATTAATTCACTTCCTCTTCCTAAACCCTGGGAGCAAGGTGTTTGTTATATCTGCTTTCAATGCTTGTCCCAGACCAGGAAACCAAGTATTTGAGATTAAGTGGCTTGTCCTTAATACTGTTACTCAGTAGCAGAGGCAGGATTTAACCCAGACAGCTGACTTACAAAGCCCACACTCTTTCCAAGGTAGCTGTGGATGGCAGATCACAGAAACCAAGGTAGTTTCCTATTGTACACTTTCTTCTTTCCAACTGCTCCCAAGAACCTCCAGTTCCATACCTACGTATTTCCAAGTGTTTCACCTGGGTCCAGGCATATACTGGAGACTTGATAATATTTATCACTTAAAAACTGTCTTTTCCAGGTGTGGGTGGCTCAAACCTATAATCCTAGTCACTTGGGAGGCTGAAATCAGGAGGATCTCCATTCAAAACAAGTCCAGACAAATAGTTCATGAGACCCCCATCTCCAAAATAACCAGAGTAACATGGACTGGAGGTGTGGCTCAAGTGATAGAACGCCTGTTTTGCACGTTTGAAGCACTGAATTCAAACCCAGTCCCCCCCGCACCACCAAAAAAAAACTTCTTTTAGACACTTAAGTCATGAGCTTTCTAAAATACAGTTGACCCTCCCCTCTTACCAGCAGGAGATATGTCCCAACACCCGTGGATGCCTGGGACTGCAGATAGCACTGAACCATAGGTACACTGTTTTTCTTATACAACTTACCTATGATAAAGTTTAATTTATAAATAGTGCACAGTAAGAGGTTAACAACAACAACTAATAATAGCAAAACAATTGTAAGAATATGCTGTAATAAAATTGCCAGCATCACTACTCTTGGCTATGAGGCCATTATTAAGGAAAATAAGGGTCACCTGGACATCCCAACCGATGATAACAGAGACAGTTACCACGTGAGTAATGGGTGAGCAGTATACACCGCACACTGTGCATATGCAGGACAAAGGGATGATTCATGTTCCAGGTAGGTCACAGCAAGACAGCTGCAGATTTCATTAGAGTGACACACAATTGAGATCTTATGTACTGTTTATTTCTGAAAATGACTAATAAGTTGGCCAGGGGTCACTGAAACTGAACCCAGGGATATGGAGAGACTATGAAACACTAATTATATGCAACTCTAAACACATCATCACAATCACAACCCTGGTGGCAATAGCCACTCTTATTGAGCCCATACTAGGAACCAGATGTTTTATGAGCTTTGTCTCCAACAGCCCAAAACAATTTATTGAATTCAACAAACAACTGTTAAATGCATACTATGCTCTGGGCTCTTACACCCATTTTACAAATGAACAAAATAAAGCTCCAAGCTTAAGTAACTTACGAGAGCAGTGAGTCTGGGTCAAGGACCCAGTTGGTCTGATGCCCACATCCTCTGCTCTACTCACCTGAGCATAAGCTGACAACTATAACTATACCTGTCACCACAAGCCAGAAAACCACCGTGCTACCAGAAGACATCTATTGACTTGGACCAGGTCCCCTGCAGCAGCCTCCTGCACAGGTATCCCTGAGCTATCTGCTCTGCCTAGCAGGACTGTATCTTGTTTCTACCTGCTTTATTAAAGTGTTCTTACAGCACTATGCATAAATTAATTAGTGCACATTATTCTATAAGAAATAGCCCCTGGACTTTAGCCTTAATTCATAGAGACAAGAAAGTATTGGCTTTCCAAGTTAGGAACAATGTTGGCTTTTTCCAGATTCTCTTTAAAAATGCAGAACTTGATGGAAACCCCTGTGTGGCTGTCACCAATGGCCAGATGGGAGCAGCCTCTTGCCCAGGTGCTACCCAAATCAGGAGAGCCAAGAGCAGTCACCAGCTTTGAGGAGGGAGTATCACTGATGAGTGCAGCTGATGCATTGTAATTAATGGTAATAAAAATAGATAACTCACGAGAGAGAAGTACCAAGCCAGGAATCCCTACTCCCAGATAGAGTTTCTCACAGGTAATGGAAAGAAGATGAAAAAAAAAAAAAAAGTCACTTCTTACCGGAAACCTGATCTACTCGTTGCCTATAGAGGATTTTTGTAAAGTAACTAAGGAAATGCAACTAAAGACAACAGCCCCAGAAAAATTAGAACGACTACTTAGAAAAGTTTCTTTCCTGCAACCCATGGGAACTTGGTAATGCTGTAGGCAGTCAGACCTGAAATTTTTAAGAGCAGAAAGTTCCATCTGTAGCTTCTTGGGTCCTAAGGGGACTCTAACACCGTGTACTTCTGGTTGAAGAAGGAATCCAGCTAAGACTTCCCCTATAAAGAAAAGGAGGGCTAGGGAGAGAGCGCCAGAGAACAGGAGCCAAGAGGAGGAAGAGGACCATTCTCTACTGGCCGGTCACTTCCCACTTGTTGCTGTCAGTCAAACCCTCTTGGTCATTCAGGCATCCATCCAAACGTGTCCTGGGGGCCCAGACACTGCAGGAGAAGCAAGCTATGGAGAAAAGCTAGTGTCTGTTCCCCAAGAATCCGACCCTGTCTGGCAACCTTTCGCAACCCCGGGTGTCTGCAGCGGTCCTCACAGACGCGTTCTATTTCTCTTGACTTCTCTGCCAGCTCATAGGTGGGTCAGTGCGTGGGGTGAGGAGCAAGGAGTCAGCGGGCACTCCGGGTGCCCTTGCCCTACTCAACTAGGCCTGGGGAAACCGAACAAACCCACCCGAACTCGAGTTCCTGCTTGGAGGGGCGGGGGGGTGGCGCTCGCGCGCAGACCCGACCGCAGACAGGATGGGAACACACAGCCACTCAACCGTTGCGTGGAAAAGCAACCCGCGGCCGGCATCGGCGACTTTCTGAACCCGGCCCGCCGCGCCCGAGTGTCCCACCCATGGGAGGGAGTCAGGGAGAGAGCGCGGCGCCGGGCCTATGCCGTGACCGCAGGCAGGGACCGCAGGCCGCGAGCCAGGTCAGGAGTCGCAGGAAAGTAGCCGGGCGCCCGCCGGGTCCGGGCACCTCCCAGGCCAATTCGCTGCCTCACCGGCCTCTCATGGGCCCCGAGCTCCCGGCTTCGCTCTTTTCGTTTGAAAGAGATCTCCCGGGAGACCGCGGCCTCCAAACCGTTTTCTTAGGACAAGCCTCCAGGCCGCCGCGTCGGTCTCAAGCTAAAAAGACTGGGAGGGCAGAGGGGCAGCTGTGACCCCAGGGATCCTTGCAGACCTGCCCATCTGCGCCAGCTACATGAGGCGCGGGCAAAGCCGCAGTTCGCGCCCTTTTGGGAGTGCAGCTACCTTGCGGGCGCGGGGAGTCCGGGGGGGCGGTTCGGAAATTCACGTAAGAGGAATCCCACCTCCTGGACCTGCCCCCAAACGTTCAGCGACACGGAAAACTGCGGGGTGAGGGATTTGCAAACACCCCTGGGGCGTCTGCCGGACGCGACGACCCCAGCTGGTGCTGGGGCAGGTGAGCAGGCGCCGGGAGCCGCGGCGCAAACCCGCCGGGACTGGCCCGCTTTCAACGAAACGCGCCACTCAGGCCCAAGTGGCTCGGCCGAGTGTGTGGCGGGGAGGGGGACTCGGGAAGGTCCAGCGGCCGCGCCCTGAGCTGCGGGAGCGCGGAGGGCCCCCACCGAGGCAGATCGTTCCACAACTCTGATTCCGGGTGAGGAACTGCGCAGAAGGCGTGAGGCTGGCGGTCCGAGTCTCCCGAGGGATTTCTGCTTTCAAAACTCAAGTGACACACGAGAGAGAGAGAGAGAGAGAGAGAGAGAGAGAGAGAGAGAGAGAGAGACAGAGAGACAGACAGAGAGAGAGAGAGAGAGAGAGAGAACCCGCTCCCTTCTCTTCTCCTTGAGTCAAAACAAGGGCTCTATTTGCCCAGGACAGAGGCCTTCTCATCCGCTAACCTTGGAAATAGCCCGGCGAATGCCTCCTTCTCACAAGATCACCCTCGTTCCTTTAGAAATGGCTCCAACTCAAAGCTCATGCAGCTGTGTGTGGGAGTGGTGTGCCAGCCGTGGCTGGTCCGTGGGCGCCAGTAAGTGGTGGCCTACTGGCTTTGTCCTGAGAGCTTCCTACCCAACTCCAGATGCAAAGGCCTCAAATTGTCCCATTCCAAAAGTCAAGGGAAAAAGCATTCTGTCTGTGTGAGATCATGGGGCGCACCCACCAACTCCTGTGCCAGAAAGTCCGATACTCCCAGGGGACTTCCAACGCAGCTCAAAGTGCTAGGAAGCATTTCCATGAAGCCCAAATGCCCATAGGGTCACAAAAGTTTTCTCTTTTCTGGCCCTGGATAGAGCTGCTCATTTTTGTGCTTGCTGAAGTATTTTTAGTGCAAGCCTCGAGTGAGCATCTTAAGAGAGAAATGAGAGCAAGGATTCTGGAAATCTGGAGAGGTAGACCCAAGGCACCTGGCACCCATAGGCCTGGCAAGCAGCTGTTCTAAGCACTGGAACAGGAGGCTGAGACTGTCTTAGGGTCAGGCTGGCATCTAACAAATCCCCACCCAGACACCTACCAAGTGTTCTGTCCTGTGGCAAAGACTGGGAGGGAGGGAGCAGGCAGGAAGGGACTGAGAAGCACGAAGAGACCCTAGCTGGGCTCCTAACCTTTTCAGGGCAGGCATCTAGAGGCCCCTGCTGCCAAGAAGTTCTGGCCCAGACCTGCTAATACTGGATCCTACAATCATAGAAGAGTGGATGACTGGAGACATAAGAACACACACACACATACATTAGGTAATGGCTCTATAGGTTTTCTATACATGTTCAGTAATGACTTTTTATAAGACACACACTGTATCACCCAGAGTGGCAGGTCCCTCCTCTGCTTTACTCTGCAGTGCTGAGTGTTGCCAGGAAGCTCCAGGACCTGGGGAGCAAAAAGGGAGCAGTGCTGGGAGGGACAGGGAGTCTGAAACTCCAGAAAAGGCACCAAAAATCTGCCTATGCTGAGCATTAACAGGACCCAGTCCTGGGGGAAGTCCATTCTTGAAGCAAATGCTAGGGCCTGATTTTACAGTGATCATCTCCACTTTTTCAAGGTTAATGCTCTAAAACCCACCCAACCCCAGAACTGGCAGGAATTTGAAAGATCATTCAGGTCTCATCTAATAGTGGAAAAGAATGAAACAGAGCACACCAGAAAAGACACAGCAACCAAAAGTCACACCAGGAAGTCACTGCTTGGTCCCACCCACAGCTGGCTGAGGTGCTTCTCTCCAGCCCCAGCCTGATCAGATGGCCATGGCCAGAGCTGCCAACTGAGTCCTCTTAACTGTGTGGCTGAGAAGAGGTGCTGGGGAAAGAATATGTTGCCCTTTGTTGGAGGTTAGCAAGACTGGGCTCTGAAACTCATTACAGTCTGGGATAAATTCTTCCCTAGGTCTCTCAGGATCCCACACAGGGGCAAACCCTGTGTGGCAGCTCATAGAACTCCCAGTAGGGTGGGCCTGGATGCATCAGACTACCTCCTCTCCCCTGCAAGACTACACTGATGCCACCTGGATTTCTGCAGGGAGCTGTCCTCTTGGTGCTGGCTTGGAACCTACTTTGACAGTCCTGTGGCCTCAACACCAGGAGCTAAAGTCTTAGAGGAGTCCTGGGTTCTGTGCTCTCTGCTTACAACACCCCAACAGGGCTTGCAGCATGCTAAAGCAGAAAGAAATTTTTGGAAATCCTGCTGGACACTTAAAGGAATAAATAAGTGCCTTACCCATAGACATTAAGCAAAACCAAAGGTCCAACCCAGCGCTCTGGACTCCAGTTCCAGTGCTCCCATCACAGCCCCCTAGAAACCCTAAAGGGGTGAGAACAAGAAATCTAGCCTAGACTCAGGTTCCATAGCCCTAGGCGGAGAGCAGAACCAGGATCGGTGCTGGCTGGAGTCCTGGTATTGCGAATGGCACTGAGAGCCTCCGGCCTGCAAACAGCTGTGCGGGAAGAGGGGAAACGGAAGTGAGAGGACAAGTCGGGCAAGGAGCTAAGCCCGTAGAAACAGCAGAAACCACATACTCACACTCACACACACACAAACACACACGCGCACACACCAGTTCCCCACATGCGCCCTTCTCCCAGAGAACCAACACCACGTGCCCTGACAAATAAAGCAAAAATCAGGACACCTCCCCCCGCCCCGCCGCCGCCCAACGTTTTTTTAAAAGCCCTCAACGCCCGGGTTCTCAGCCTGAAGCGGCCAGGAGCCTGTGTCCAGGCAACCAGAAAGGCCTGAGGATGGTGGATCTTGCATGCACTCTCTCCATCCACCCGGGAAGCACTACAATCATCCAAGGTTCCCTGCCCTCGACTCCCGTGGGCAGTCTCGGGTTTACGCCGTCCCTCAGTTCTGTGTCGCCGTCCCTCAGTTCTGTGACAACTTCCAGAGGCCACTCGGAACTGCCGGGAGCTTCTCAGACCATGGGACCCGTGGAGTTAAGTCTGAGTCACTGCCCGCCCGCCCGATGAGGAGCTGGGGCGCAGAGTAGGGGCGGTACCGGCCCGAGCAGCCGGCTCGGCTAGGGAAAAGGAGGAAAGGCGGGATCCTCCGGGAAGTTGATTCTCAGATGTCCGCCTGCAGCCACTGCCAAATTCCCCACTCCCTCTCCTTTTCCCTCGAGGACAGATCGGGTCCGGAGTTTTTAGCATGGAGGTGGGGCGTTGTCAGCAGGAAAGGCCAAGTTTTTGAGCGGCGCCTGAGCACACCCAAACTCTCCATCCCACTGACCCACTCCAGGATGGTATCTGCCCAGAACCTCGGGAGGGACGCAATGACCCAGCTGGGGTTGGGGCACCTATCAGGGCCTAGGCGAAGCTGCAGCAGCACCGCCCCTTGCAAAAAGTTGCCCCAAATTTCTTCCCTTTGGAGGCTCCTTCTACTCCTCTCCCACCCCTTCCTGCCAGGCTCCCCCTTAAATGGTCCTCCGCCTTTCCTTCTCTCCTATCCCTCCTCATCCTTCCTCATCTCAGTCTTTCCCTTTTCTTCCCAGCGTCCCACTCCGCCCCCACTTCAGTGTCCTCCTCCACCCACCTCCTCCCTTGCTCTTTGGGCGTCCGCGCCGTCAATCACGGGCGTCGCGGGCCTCTGCCCACCCCCTCTCCGCCTCTAAGGTTCTCCGAGTGCCTCCGGCTTCTGTCTCGGGCCGCCCTCCGCTTTGCGCGAAGCTAGGCGATCTGTCAGCGGAGCCGGCCGAGGGGAGCCGCCCGGCCCGCCGGGGCTCGGGTTACCGATGACTGACAGCGTCTCCATGGCGAATAATTTGACTCGACTATTGTCTGGCACAGGCAGGCCCCGGGTCAGATAACCCGACCAATCAGGGCGCGGGCCGCCGCGCCTCATGCCCGCTTAGAATAATATTATTAAAAAAGCTGCGAGCGAGCTAGACGGGAGGGAGAACGAGCGAGAAGCGAGCAAGGGAGCGGCGGGCGGGCCCGGAGCATGCGGAGCGGCGCCCCGGGCGGGCCCCGGGCTTGGACGAGGGCGCGGGCACCGGCGGGGCGCTCAGGCGGCGGGGGCTTGGAACAGCACGGAGTCCGCGGTCGGCGCAAGGACTTACTGCAGTGACTCGGAACTCGCCTGGAGCCAGCACCTGGCCAGGGGGCTCGCCCCTCCCGCCGCTCTGCCCGGACGGCTGGCGGGGAGGCGCCCATGCGGGACCGAGAGGCGCGGTGAGGGCGCGCGGGGGCGGGCGGGGGTGCAGCCGGCACCATGTCCATGCTGCCCACCTTCGGCTTCACGCAGGAGCAAGTGGCCTGCGTGTGCGAAGTGCTGCAGCAGGGCGGCAACATCGAGCGACTGGGCCGCTTCCTGTGGTCGCTGCCCGCCTGCGAGCACCTCCACAAGAATGAAAGCGTGCTCAAGGCCAAGGCCGTGGTGGCCTTCCACCGGGGCAACTTCCGCGAGCTCTACAAGATCCTGGAGAGCCACCAGTTCTCGCCACACAACCACGCCAAGCTACAGCAGCTGTGGCTCAAGGCGCACTACATCGAGGCAGAGAAACTGCGCGGCCGGCCCCTGGGCGCCGTGGGTAAATACCGCGTGCGCCGCAAGTTCCCGCTGCCGCGCTCCATCTGGGACGGCGAGGAGACCAGCTATTGCTTCAAGGAAAAGAGTCGCAGCGTGCTGCGCGAATGGTACGCGCACAATCCCTACCCGTCACCACGCGAGAAGCGCGAGTTGGCAGAGGCCACCGGCCTCACCACCACGCAGGTCAGCAACTGGTTCAAGAACCGGCGTCAGCGCGACCGGGCGGCCGAGGCCAAGGAAAGGTACGAGTAAGTAGAACTTCCGCGCCGGCTTTCCTGAGCCTGAGGGAGGGAGTCGCAGGGAGTCTGCCCGTCCACCCTCCCCCCCAAAGGCCTAAACTAGACCCTCTAGTCTACAGCCCAACTGCAGCCTAGCCTGACCCAGACAGCACTTAGGTCTTGCTGGAGTCCGGGAGAGCAGGGATTTGTCTAAAGCGGGCAAAATAATGCGGGAAGTTGTCAATTTAATGGACAAGCAGCGAGCTTTGGAGCAAGGGCAGAATTGTGGGTGTGAATCCCCTGCAAGGTAGGCACCACAGGTGAGGCCTGATTTTCCTTCGAAAAACCAAGACCGATGTTTAGGCCTAGGTGGAGGTGGGTGGCAAATTTCTGGCTAGTTGTGCTTACCGCCCCCCACCCTCCGCACTTCCCAGTTTGGCTTTACACACCTCCAGGCGAAAGTATGATTAGGGGTCAGGACTGGGATTAGAACTTCCCTAGTAAGGCCTGGGTAGAGAACGCCATGGACAAGAATTTTCCTTGTCTGGATGTGGAAGCCAGTCCTGTATCCCTCGTGGAAAGGACTAAACGGTAAAAGGCTCCAGGGAGGAGGTGTCAGCTCTGGGAGGGAAGAAGAGAAGCATAGCCCCCTTTTCTGCCTTGCTCGACCCAGCAGCCCGGCAGGCCCTTGACTTCTGTCTTCTCAGGTCCTAGGTAGGTAGGTAAGTATGTCTGAAGAGAGCTGAGACCCACTGATGGGCTGAGAGTTACATGTCCTCAGGGAAACCAGGACTTCCTGAACTAGCTTAAAAGTTGACCAGGAGGTCTTGTAAATGCCTGCCCTGTAGCTCCTCAGAGGTCCAAATCTGGACAGGAAAATGGGAGAGAAGCTGATCGATCGATCGAAGGAACAGAAAATAGCCTGCAGGTAACTGGAAAACAGGACACCTGGGTTTGGTGATATGGGGTGTGTTCAGCCCAGAGTTTGAATGATCCTAGTTAGGGGTGGGGATGCTGGATGGTGGAAACAGATGGAGAGGGTGCTGCAGACTGGACCTTGAACTTGTAATAATCCACCATGGTAAGGTTCTCATTCAGCTTCAAACCCTCTCAAGAAATCAGGAAGAAAACCTTTGGGAAGACGCAAAAAAAAAAAGGTGGGGGGATTCTACCCAGGATTTCAAATATCCACATCTGGTCTGGGTCTTTCAGCAAAGGTAGGGCAGGAGGTGGGTTCTCTGTGCTGGATGCCCTCCATGCAGACTGGCATGAGTCCAGACTTCTGAAGAACTGGATTTTTGGGCCAAGCCCCAGGTGAGAGTTGCAGATTGGGTCCCCAACTTTCTGGTTAAGATGGGCCAAGGCTAGGCCAGGACAAACAAGCACCTCCCTTCTTTCTTGCTTCTTCCAGGGGCTACCCTCCATGCTCCACCTTCTGGTCTTCTGGCTGAAGTTTTCACTATGTTACCAGGGAAAGGGAGTCCTCCACCCTTGGAGCCTCATCCGTAGGCCAAGTCTGTCCCCAGCCAGACGTTTCCCTGAGGCAGAGAAAACCAAAGGGAAATGAAGGCCTGTGAGATACCCAACTTCACGTGGGTCCCTCAGTCTGCAGGGTCCCTCATCGGCCTGTCCCCATTTCTACCAAGCAAACTTAGCTTGAGGAGCCAAGAGTGATCTGAACATACAGGCATCATTTCTTCCATCCTGCCCAGCCCCCAACTCCTGCTCACCAGCCACTGCTCCTAAAAAGAAATAGGGGTGGGGAGAGGACAGGAAGTGCAAAGAGCAGGAAAGATAGTCTTGAGATTGAGAACAGGGGACCCGGTGACACAGGGAGAGGGATGGAGAGAAATCTTGTTGGGGGTTGAGGGGTTGTGAGAACTGCCAGAAAAGAGAACCTGAGAAATTGGTGGAAATCGAAAAACACCAGCAACCAGCGTGGCGGCTCTGTCTCCTGAGAAGGGCGGCAGGTTCTGACTCCGGGTAGGATAGCTCTGAGTGGCCTCGATTTCTCCGCTGACCCCGCTGCTTTGCTCCTGCATTTGCAGGGAGAACAGCGAGAACTCCAATTCCAACAGCCACAACCCACTGGCTTCCTCGCTCAATGGCAGCGGCAAGTCGGTGCTAGGCAGCTCGGAAGACGAGAAGACGCCGTCGGGGACTCCAGACCACTCGTCGTCCAGCCCCGCGCTGCTGCTTAGCCCACCACCGCCACCCGGGCTGCCCTCCCTGCACAGCCTGGGCCACCCTCCGGGCCCTAGCGCAGTGCCGGTGCCCGTGCCGAGCGCAGGCGGCGCAGACCCACTGCAACACCACCATACCCTGCAGGACTCCATCCTCAACTCCATGTCTGCCAACCTCGTGGACCTGGGCTCCTAGGATTCTGTTGTGGACGCGCTTGCTTTCCAGACTTGGCGGGGGAGACCAGAGAAAGGCGGTGCCAGGAGGGCGCCCTGGGCCAGCGGCCCTACCAGGTACTGAAAGACCCGCATGCAGGGCGGGCAGAACTGCCGGGCAGCCGAGGCAAAGCCGACCGCTGTCTGTATGGGTCCTTTTTAGGGATTTATTCTCAACAAGTTGCTTTTGAGATCTTTTGGAGGCCAGGGACGGGGTCTTGAACCAGGCAAGGGAATAAATTATACACCATTCTCTCTCTCCCTACCTCTTTTTTTTTTAATATATTTCTTCTCTCTTTCTTTTCTCCCCTTCTTTTGCCTTTCCCTTTCCTTCTCTTCCCTTCCTTCCTTTTTCTGGTTTCTTTCCTCTCTCCCCTTCTTGTTTTCCTTTTTTCCTGTTTCCTTCTCAATTTTTGGCGCTCTCTCTCTCTCTCTCTCTCTCTCTCTCTCTCTCTCTCTCTCTCTCTCTCTCTCTCTCTCTCCCTCTCTCCCTCTCCCTCTCCCCTCCTCTCATCTCTATCTCTATCTCTATCTCTGTCTCTATCTCTGTCTCATCTTGGCCTGTACTCCTTCTCTTCTGGTCTATTTGCCCCCTCCCAACCCTCACTTTTCAAGAGTGAGGGGAAAGAAGAGGACAGTCAGGGCCTTTAAACCTAGGACATCTCCAAAGACTGTCACCCGAGGACCACCACGGCCCCCGCCTCACCAGGTTGTTGAGCCACAGGTGATGGCTTTTTGCATAGTAACTTAAGGAAACGAGAGAGGGGGGGCCCCAGAAGCCCCTGAACAATCTCTCTCTCTCTCTCTCTCTCTCTCTCCCTCTCTCTCTCTCTTTCTCTCTCCCCCTCCCTCCCTCCCTGCCTCCACCCCCTCACTCCTCTCCCCTTCTCCCTCCGAGGTTCCACTGCGCTGGCTCTCCTCTTCCTCCCAGGACTGTGACCGCGGTGCTCCCGGCAGAGCGCGCCTCCCTAGCCGCGGACTTGCCGTTTCCGTGTTATGCCCTCAGTGAATGTTCTTCGGGAGATATTTCTGCTTTTATTTTATAATAAAATTAGAAATCATAAATATATATGGATATATGCCACGAGGCCTGCGGGCCTAGAGTGCAACAGTGTCTGATTTCCCAACAGGAGCTAGATAACCCTGGTGGGCTTTTCTGGGCACCCGAGCTCCGATGAGACCCCTGAAACCGGGAGATACCTTCCCACGTAATGTCCCACTCTCTAGGTGAAGGGACGAAAAACTCTGAAACCTCCTGCCCCAAATACCTTAGTCCGGGTCCTAGGAAAAACTTCCTGCAGAAGCAGGGAGGGAGGCGGCGTGCTTCTCCCCCACACCAGCCACCAATCAGTGCCACTTTGCACTTGGGGTGTAGTGGAGAGCTATGAAATCGGGCTCCGGTACTCACGTTTGCAGATGCTGAGGATGAGGAGCAAATTGGGCCAGGAAAGTTTTCTGTCGGACAGACTCCTCGGCGTTGGTCGCAGTCCCCAGAACTGGAGCGATTCGCCTACCCCAAGGGCAGCCATTGAGACCTAAGCTCCGGGTGCGCAGCCGGGTGTGGCCGCGACGCAAAGGTCTCTGCACCGCGAACCTGCACTGGGTGCTTCTGTGGGTTTGGCGTGGAGGTGAAGGTTGGGGAAGGAGGAAATCAGAGAAGACAGGGTAGCGGAGCCGCGGGCGCATGTTGTAGATGGGAACAAGTGGGGTGCCTTCAGTCGAAGTATCAAGCCAAAGGGGTGCCTTCCTGCGTGGTGCACTGCAGGTGCTTCTCAGATTGTAAATTAATCTACAGTACCGCCTCCCTTCCGGCCTTCTAACCCCCTTGCAACCGACACGTTCCGGCCGGTCCCGCCAGATACAAAAGGGGCAGGACTGCAAAGAGGAAGTTGAGGCTTTTTGGAGTCGGTTCACAGTGGTTGTGGCTGCTGAACATGTTCCTTCTGGAGACTAGGACTCTAAGACGATCGTGCCTGCTACAGGAGTTGGGGGGGGGGGCGGTGACAGGGAAGACGAAACATTTGTCTGGTCTGTGGCACCCCTTGGAACTTTTCCTTTCTGGTAAAATTGGCGCTTCCTGATAAAATCGGGATAAATTCAGAACATCTTTGCTCTTCCACTTTTTAAGAACCAAGGATTTCTTCTAGCACCGACTCAGGCAGCTGAGTGACCTAATGACTCAAGAGGTTACAGGCTGTGAGTTTAAGGGAATTCCATTATGCTGGGACTACTCACCGAGGCTGGAGTCCTCCGCTTGGGAAGGTGGCACCCTGGGTCCCTCCACTTCTGAACCCCAAGAGAAAATTCCAGTCCCACCAGCTCCCGTGGCCTCTGCTGGAGACTCTGTTTTCAGAAGACAAGTCAGATGAGCTTGAAAACTGGTCTGTGCTTGTAAAGCCTAAGCCGCCCAACCTCAGCTGAATAGAAGAGTGAAGTTGCCGGCTACTACCTGAACTTCCAGAGACGCACACAACTAAAGAAGTCGTTGCGCATCAGCCCAGCTGCATCGTGAGGCTCCTTGCTGAGTCAGAGTCCAGTCCATGCTGTCGTACTTCTGGGGATGAGGCACAGTAGGTTCAGTATTCCGCATTGCCCCTGCCCTCCCCATTGTCGAGTCCCACACTCACCGCCGGAGGCTGTGTATTAACTGTCACATGGACACATACACACATTAGGTCGACTAATCCTGCTATGTTCCATACATGTTGAGTGGCACCAAAACTTCTTACGCATAGTGATAACTTAGGGAAACACAGACTTTTTCACACACACGTTCGCATCTGCGCTCACACAAATACAGAAGCAAGCACAAACAGACCCTCAATCCATTTTCACACACATGTACTCAGGCACTGTCCCCTATACGTGCGAATAACGCACAACTGAATTCCTCAAGAGCGTGTGTGCTCTCACATGCCCGGCCACACCGAAGAGCGCAAATCCACAGTCACACACTGGTGTCTCGGTCAGCAGCCAGCAGTTCTTGCCCAATGACCTGAGGGATCAGGGCTCCTCAAAGTGACTTTCTGGGAAGGCCTCCGGACCTAACTGCTTGGTCCCAGAGAAAGAGATGGTCCCAGCCTGAAAAGGCAACGGATCGGGGATCCCAGCAGGGGCACCCCCTTTCCAGTCAGGCCAGGTGGGATCCCTAGAGTCTGCCCAGAGCTTTCACGTGCCAGCAGAGGGCGGGGAGCCAGTTCCAGGGCTTTTTTCGGTGAAACCAATCCCGCTTAGTGGCGCAACTTGCTGCAAAGGCCCTCTTTCCCTTACCGTTGGACAGCTAACCCGGAAAATGTTTATTTAAACGGGATGGGGAAAACTACACAGATGTGCTGAAAAATTCTAGTAGCTACTCTCCCACTGCATAAATTTTTACAAGTTATCCGGAGCTCCTGCTCCGACCAGAGCACGCCAAATAGACTTAATTTGCACAGCTCTTGCAGGGTGAATAAAGCCATTCCTGTCCGCGTCTATGAGACAGGATTCTCAGTGTCTTGTCAACCCGTCTACCTCCCCTCACCCACCACCCCCCACCAGGGGCAGCCATGGAAGCCTCCAGTTTTGCTCGGGGATCTAAAGGAATGCTGTCGCTTGAAAACGCGGAGTCTCCCCTTCTGCACCTCTGACCGCGTTGCCCTTCATTTTTTCCCTACCAGACTCCATGCCCACGCAGCCCGCCAGGACAAAACCAAATGAAGAAAGAGGAACCAGTCCTCATTGCTTTTGCTCAGGCTCAGGCGTAAAAGCCCTGAGCCACGGAGGGCAGAGGGGAGCAGACAAAGCTGTCCAAGCGTTGATCAGTTGGTCAGTCTCCTCTCCACCCGCACCCCAGCACCCCGTGGCCCTCCTAAGAACTTGGGTCAGGACCTTTTGGTCCCTGCCACAGAGGTGCATCTCGAAGGAGTGGTGCACCCGCTTGGGAAGCAGATGGTGATGGCGGCCATAGCCAGGAAAAGTTAAACAGAGCCAGGCAGATGTGGGAGTAAACACTGGGCTACTGAAAACACAATTTCGGCCCTTGAAAAAAGTAGAGGACAGCCAAGTGGAGACGTCTAAGTCTGCATGCCGGAATTTGGCCTCCACGGTCCCACCATCCCCTCTCTCCTGTGGGATGTCCCAGGGACTCTGAAAGAAAGAGACACAAAGGTTTTTGTGTTGACAGGTGAGCAAAGATCAAGGCGGGACTAGGCTCACGACGGGTCCCTTCCCTTTTTCGTATTTCTACTACAGCGCCACGGGCTTCAGTCTTATGAGCACTCCAAGCTACCTAGAGGACGCTGGAGGTTGACGAGAAGCTGTGAGTGCAGATGTACTGAGAGACGTGAGGAGGGCATGAGAGAAACTGTACAGCAAGAGGGTAAAAAAAAAACGTGCTGGTACGCGTAGACAAGGCGGATGTGCGCCTTACAGCGTGACTGAAAACATGGGTGTGCGTGCGCGTGGCCCGTGGGCGCCCAGGGCACTAGGGGAGCCAGGCAAGTCAGGTGACGCCCAATCGCTCCATCCTCTGAGCGGATGCGCCTGGGGCTGGAGGAGGGCCAGCATCTCCTCTCGAGCTGCCGGATCCCAACCTGGCTTGAGTTAGTCCTCATTCTTGGAGCCGCTGCCGACGTGCAGTCGGTGAACCGGGAGGAAAGGAGGACCTGCGGGTCGCCTCGATCCAAGAAGGGGGCGGGGAGGAGCAGCGGTGGCTTCAAGCGTGGTCTGGAAAGACCTGTCATCCTGATGTCTGGGCCAAGGACCTGCGTGCCGCCTCGCGGTAGTCTGTGCTGCTGGAACTCGGAAATAGCTTTTCCAGAGTGACAGGGTGGCCGCCCTTCAGGGGAGCCAGAGCTGGGGCCCGCTCTCCCGCTTCTAGGTGGCTACTCTAGCCTACCAACAATGGAGTCTCAGTAACACTGTAAAGATGGGTCAGGAAATGACCCACCTAGAGAGGAGCCCCTAGTTACCCTGAAGGCTCCCTTTCTTGTGGGACCTACAACCCCGAGAGGCCGTACATGGACGGACATGCAGGGAGAAGCCTTCTTTAGGACGCCCACAATCCCAGCCCCTCTCCAGCGGAAATCAGAGAGAGGCCCACTCTATTTAGAGCATCTAGCTCGTGCTTTCTCCCCGAGTAACAATATCCGACCCCTCCACTGCGCTGGTCTGCGGACTGGAGGCCACAGGGCTCCGCCTGCCTGCGGAAACCAAGGTCTCTGATGCTTGGGGGCGCCTGGCGCTGGCCACAGCTCCTTCTGCCCCAGTGCGGTGGAGTTCTGAAGACGAGCAGCCGGCGTGCAGCTCAGGCTGATTCTTTAGGACCTGAGCGCAGGGCAGTCGCGAATCGTGGCACTGAGCAGCCCCAGTCCCTGTAGTACTTTGCGCAGGCGGCCTTGCGCAGCCAGCGCTTGGGACAGCTATAGAAAGCCATTTACAACTTTGTCATCTCTGGAAGTCATCCTGGTACGGAGAACTCTACCTCTGCCAGTCCTGGGCACCTGGGCCTGACAGCCAGTGCCTGGGATTCTGGAGTTTCCTTAGCCGAACGTCGCCTCTGCTGCTCTACCCGGAGTCGAACTTGAGCCGCCCGAGGGCCTGTAAAGAGAGTAACGGTTCGGTGGGACAGAACAACAGCTGCAGCGGGCAAGACCTTGCGGAGCTGCCGACTTTCCATTCCCTTCCACCCGGGCTTTTTCAAGGGCCCGAGTGGTTCTGCCCAGACAGGGGTTCACTCGCTCAAAAACTCATTGTCCATGGAATTAGTCAAGTAACTTTCTCTAGGCAGTGAAGACACGAATTCATGTCCCTTCTTTGTTCCCTAGAGTAACTGGTCATAGCTACTTTTTTTCCCCCTTCCTGTACTGGGGTTTGAACTTAGGGTCTTGTGCTTGTTAGGTAGGCTCTCTATCCCTTGAGCCATGTCTCCAGCCCAAATGCTAGCCGTTTCTTCAATGCACGCCACGCATTGGGCACGTTCACCCTTGGTATCTGTTTAATTAGCAGCCAAATAAAGACGCTATTATTACTGGTAAGAGAAACTGAGGAGTCAGATTTGAGAACTTGCAGAGTCGCACACATTACAGAGGCGGGTCGGGCATTTGAACTTGATGTCTGAGATTTCGAAGCACTCGTTCTTCACCAGATATCAGCTCCTGGTCCCGGTTCCGGATGGCAGGGGTGGGCGCCAGTTCTCCAGCGGCTAGCAAGGGGACCGTTCTCAGCAGCGCATGGGTAATGCGAAACGATGGACCAGCCTGGCTACTGATGGAGGGGCAGCAATCTGGCTTGTGTTTTAGGGAGCGGCTTAAGTCAAGTGGAAGAATTTATCTCCTTAGAAATCCGGGTAATTACCCAGCTTCCTCACTAGCCCTCGCTGAGCACACATCATTCATCGCCCTGTTGCACCGCAGGCGGCTCCACTAGTTCTAGTTACTCCAGAGTAAAAAATAAGACCTTGGGGCCTCAGGTCAGTCTGCGACTCTCAGCCCCATCCTGACCATTCTGTGGGGATGGATGAGGCTTAATGAGGACCCTTGGCTGGGATAGGAGTCTTTGGTGAGACATCCTCCTCATTGTCCATCCCCATTAATCCTATGCTGATCAGGAATATAACTCTCATCTGAAGTGGTAGTATATTAAAGTTTTATTGCAAGCCGTGCTTGGTGGTGTAGGCCTGTAATGCCAGCATTCAGGAGGCTGAAGCATGAGGATGGTGAGTTCAAAACTAGCCTGGGCTACATAGCAAGTTCAAGGCCAGCCTGAGCTACATAGTGAGACCCAGTTCCAAAAAAACAAGATCTGAGGATGTAGCCCAGTGGGAGAGGTTTGTGCAAGACCCTGGGTTCCATCCCAGCCCTGGGAGGGGGGAGGACAGGAAAAGGAATCCTTTTATTCACAGAGTACCACTGGGATGCTAGGAGGGAGCCCAGATCTCCAAATCTGCTCTCTAAAGGACCAGAATAGATCCAGCCCATTCCTCCTGCCACACACACACACACACACTTAGCAGAGATGTTGGTGGTACAAGCTCTCCAACTCCACCTAAGTAATTCTGTCAGTTTCAAGATAGGGTATGTAATATCTTACTGTTCTGAGGCAAAGCCATCCAAGTCCCTGGAAGGTCACCATGAGACTCCAAGCCCAAGGAAGTAAGCCAATGAACAAAGGGTGAAAGCAAGTATAAAGAAAGCAAACCAGGAAGTGGTTCACTCTCCCTTTTCCTTCAGAACTGGGGACAACTCACTACAGCACAAGACTCTTTATGGGGTGGGGGAAGAGGTCAGAGGGCATCAGAAAAGCTGAGAAGGTGAAACCGAGTAGTTTCTAAAAGCAAAATAATATAAATAGCTACCAGCATTCATATGGTATAGTACTTTGCAGAGTATCAGTGGTCTCATTTTTTAACATTTGAAGTTATATAGGGTAGGTAGGAAATTCTGATTCCCATTTGACAGGTGAGGGAATGAGACTCAGGGTATTGTTACATGTGGCTTTATTCAGGTAACACAGATAGTAGAGGCTCTTTCCTCTGCACTCTAATTT
The DNA here is from genome assembly GCF_047511655.1 of Castor canadensis. NCBI lineage: Eukaryota > Metazoa > Chordata > Mammalia > Rodentia > Castoridae > Castor > Castor canadensis. The sequence continues at coordinate 38,746,410 of NC_133397.1, read as the reverse complement.
TGAGGTGATTTGTTGAGCTTTGAGAAAATATTAGATCCTGAACCAACCCAAGCAAAAATTATTCCCTGGGGGTTGGAGAAAGTATTCAGAGAGATGGCAGAAGTCATGAAGTCTAGACAATGCTGAGGCTTCAAGTGGTTGCCCTCAAAATTAGAACAGCCTACCCCTGGAATAACTGAAAGGAAACTCAACCAGAAGACGCCTAGTGGAGTGGGTGGGACAGAGAACTAAAGCTTTGCCCACTCATTGGGCTCAGGACCTGTCAATTAAGGATTTCAATAAATGAATTGGGAACCAGAGATTTCCTCAGAAGGTGAATAAAAATTTTGTAAATAATGCTGAAAGGATTATAGTTGTTTTTAACTGGAAAAAAAATGGGGAGAGACTCAAGACTTTTGTTTACTGGGAAATACTAGCTCCTGGTGTTAATTTGGGTAAAAGTCAAGTCTCACTTTATCATTTATTCATTATTTTTTAAAGGACTAGCTAAAACCATCACCCTGAAGACAAATAACATTAAATAGGAAGAAATGAGGATGAGGGTTAGAGATCCAGTAGGAATGAAAACAGGCTCAGAGAAGGGGTGAAGGAGGTGATACTTCAGAACAGTTGGAACCAAGACACAATTTCCAGGGCTAAGAAGGGGTCAGCACACAACACCTCTGTTCCTGAAGACCAGGAACGTGGAGCCTGGGAAGTTAAACAGATAATGCCACATCACCCAAAGGCAACTGTGATGTGCTAGCCACCAAACCAGAAACCAGGAAAGACTGAAAACCCACCACACCTATCAGCTGTGTCAACAAAAAACTACCTCAGGCTCAAAGTCTACCCAACCCAGACCAGGTTCCAATTCAGATGGAGCTGAGGCAAAAAAAAAAAGCAGGAAAAGACACTGTACTGATGGTCCCCACCTCTGATGGTAGAAAAGCAGTGTGCATTCAGTAGAAATCATACTTTGAATTTGAATTTTGGATTTTGATCTTTCCCTTGGCTAGCTATATGCAGTGTAGTACTCTCTTGCATAGGCAGTGAGCTTCAGCTCCCAGTTAACCCCAAGGGAAACCAATGTTCTGCAGTGTACTGTTGTTAAGCTAGGATGCACTGTAGGTTAAGTGTATTAGATACATTTTAACTTATGATATTTTCAATTTAGGATGGGTTTATTGGGATGTAAGACCATTGTAAGCCAACCAGCATCTGTATTAGGTATTGCTGTAACAAATACATTCTAAAACATTAACTTATTTCTTACCACAAAACAGTCCAATAGAAGTGTCAGCAGGTGGTTTCCCAGAGGGGTGCTTAAAGGACCCAGTTGCCCTCATGAGGTGGTTCCACCATCACCTAAGTCCTTAGGGTCCTTCACATTCAGTTGTTGTGTGGATATGGAACATGGAGGACAGGGATGAGAGATCCAGCATCAGAGGGGGCAGATTTAGAAGTGCTCATCAGGGCTGACCGAGTGGTTCAAGTGGTAGAGTGCCTGCTTAGCAAACATGAAGTCCTGAGTTCAGACTCCAATAACAACAACAAAAAAAAGAGAACTCTTAAAATGACTCTTAGATGACCACTTCTATTCATATTCTATTGGATGAATCTTAGCCATATGACCAACCCAACTATAAGAGAGGCTGGGAAATGAAGCTACCTATGTGACTTAAAAAAATCCCAGGAAGAAGATTTACTGAGGCTGTATAAAGAGTTAGTTGTCAGTGACTTTAGAACAGAGGCATTTTAACTGTGTAAAAATTTTTTAGAAAGAAATTAAGAAGGTGAATCTAGTTAATGTACATTTTGATACAAGAATGAATATAGAATTTTTAAACCTGTTGAAATTACCATAAGAAGGGAACTAAGGTGGAAAGGAAAAAAATAGAGGGAATGAACCATTTGTGTATGTTATAATACATATGTATTATATGTCACAGTGAAACTCCCTGCATAGTTATCTTTTTTTTTTTTTTTTTTTGTAGTACTAGGGCTTGAACTCAAGGCTTCACCTTGAGCCACTCCACCAGCCTTATTTTTGTGAAGGGTTTTTCCACATAGGGTCTCCTGAACTATTTGTACTGGCTGGCTTTGAAACGTGATCCTCCTGTTCTCTGCCTCCTGAGTAGCTAGGATTACAGGTGTGAGCCACCGGTATAGCTATCTTAAATAAACAAAAATGTCTTTTTTCAAAAGCAGAGGACTGGAAGATAAAACAGGTTCTGCTGGGGGGTTGGTACCAGTGGGAGGGGTGTAAGAGAGTGAATATGGTGGAAATATTGTGTACTCATGTATGAAAACAGAAAAATGAGACCTGTTGAAACTATTCTAGGAATGGGAGGAAGGGGGATAAAGGAGAATGATGGAGGGAGTGAATTTAATTATGATATATTGTAAGAACATTTGTAAATGTCACAGTGTGCCCTCAGTACAACAATAATATGATAATAATATAAAATTTCCTTTTTCTATGAAACTGTTGTTACTATTGTTTTTACTATTATGGTTTTAGTGCAATGTTTTGATGTTTTGGGAGGTTTTCTTGCTTTTGGTTGTATTTTGTCTTATCTTGGTTTCTCTATGGTAACTAATATATGTAGAGGGACTGCAAATGAAACTCAGGGGTTGAGCATGTTCTTAGTAGGTGTGAGGTCCTGAGTTCAATCTCCAATGTCAAAAGGAAAGGAAGACAGGAAGAAAGGAGGGAGAGAGGGAGGGAAGGAGGGAGGGAGAGAGAGGGAGGGAGAGAGAGAGAGAGAGAGAGAGAGAGAGAGAGAGAGAGAGAGAGAGAAAGAGAGAAAGAGAGAAAGAAAGAAAGAAAGAAAGAAAGAAAGAAAGAAAGAAAGAGAAAGAAAGAAAGAAAGAAAGAAAGAAAGAAAGAAAGAAAGAAAGAAAGAAAGAGAAAGAAAGAAAGAAAGAAAGAAAGAAAGAAAGAAAGAAAGAGAAAGAAGAAAGAAAACGTGGAGATACCACTCCTATGTTTTGGTCTACAAGTGCCACTCATTTCTCTGGGTCTGTTTCCTCATTGTTGCAGAGGATATTAATCTGGGCAAGGTTCAGTTGAAAGTGATTTTTAAAAATTGAATCAGAAGGCTAGAGGTGTGCCTCAAGTGGTAGAGCACCTGCCTAGCAAGTTCGAGGCCCTGAGTTCAAGCTCCAGTACTACCAAAAAGAAAAAAAAAATTGAATGAGAGTGTCTTAAGCAAAACAGAGGATTATTTCTCTCACACATTGAAGTCTAGGTAGGCAATCTAGGCTTGGTACAAAATAGTCACGCTCCTCCTACTTTGTTGCTCTTCTGTGCAGGATCTTAACCTCATGTTCTAAGATAACAGCAGGATGGAGAAAGGACTGAAGAAGAAAGAGGAAAGTGGATCCTGAGGACAATGCATCTGAACTCTCGGGGAGTTAAACTTGATGATTGCTAATGAACTTTACTGATGGTCTTTGTTTTTAAATTAAAATGAGCAATAACAAGAACAACCAAAACAATAGCGTTGTATAAACAAAAAGATTATTTTTTTTAAACTAAGGCAATTTGTTAACCAAAAAAAAAAAAAACATGGTTGATTCATTTGGAAAGTTAAAAGTCACAACAATAAGAATATTCTTCCCCTGGTATGTACAATGTTGTTCCAGAATTTCATCTCTGGGACTTCCTTTCAGTGGAATATCAGTTAACTATTTCCCATGCATTCATGAAGATATGTTTTCTGGAAAAAACAGAGAAATAGTAGGAGAATTTGTAGCCTTTTTCATTGTTAATAGAACAGTGACGTCTTCAGAAAAATATTTCTATCTATCTTTAGAAAAATATTTCTAACCACGGAGAAATAACCCCATTCCTTCATTCATTTATTAATCCATCACTCATTTATTCTGTCATCCAATAAATATTTTCTGAGGACTTCTACCTGCTAAGAACCAGATATGGATACATATAATTTTTTCTCCCATCTTCATGAGTAGCCTGCCATTCTCTCATGCTGTTGAGTGTGGCCCTGTGACCATGTTTTTTCCAAATGAATGTAAATGGACATGATGTGAACTACTTCAAGACCCGTCCCTTTCTGTGCTCTTTCTCCCTTCCCGTAGGCTGGATGGCAATGACTAGCATCACCTAGAAAGCCATGCATTGAAAATAGAAATGCTTCCATTAGCCTGGATCCCTAAATATCTACAAGGATTAGAGCACTAAACTTCCCTGTTGATCTGGAACAGCTGCCCCAGATTAAATAAGAGAGAAACAAACTTGTTCTGTGCTTCAGCCAACATGTTTTGAGATCAATTTGTTACAACAATTTATTCTAATTCTGTCCCAGAGCATCACTAGCCCCAGGAGGCACCATCACACTGTACTCTATGAGCCCCTGGAGTAGAGCAGCCTAGTTAAAAAACTAGGCACGTGTGATGGATACACCAGGCAGAGACTCCCCAGTGTAGACAGATGACTGGATCAGTGTCCTATTTGTGAAGTAAGGGATCGTCATCTTAACTCTCAAATGTGTGATCTGTGGGACAGACCAAAGCAGGTAGCAGATAACTCTTTTTTTAAAAAATGAATAGACTCTTCTGGAGCCAGTGCTTTGAATGAAGCCAGTCTGCTTAAGTCCTAAGAGTTCCTTTCTTCATGTTGTATGGGAATGAGTGGGGGCAGAGAGAACAAAGAGGAAGAGATCAACTGAAACTTGTATTCAAAACTAATAGTGAAGATGAAATTCTGGTTTATCCACACAGAGCACCTGCCCACAACCCCAATTTCATCACAGGGAGAGAGCACTAGGTGGGGAGCCAGGAGATCTGAGATTTTACCTCCATCCTCACCTCCCTTTGTGAACTGGAGCAGGTTAGCAAGTCCTCTGAACTTCAGTTTCCCTGACAATAATGGGAGAGGACTAGCCAAAGCCTGTCATTCTACAGTTATGTCAGGAGAAGCCTGATTAATGTAGAAAGCAGCCTGAATTTTTTGGAAGAAAGTCTTTGAGTATAGTGAGGAACGTAGAATCCAGTTGCCCACAGAGATCAGGGCATCACAGCCCCCAGGACACACCACAGCATGGAATCTAGCACAGTGTATCCTGGAGGATCACTTCCGATGCTTCCAACTTTTCTGAGTGCTGTCACCATACTAGAGCAATACTGTGTGTTGTCTGTGACTGTAACACCTGGCTTGTGGATGCCAGGTGGTCTCAGAGCATCCTGGACTCTGGCAGACCTAAGAATAAGTTGGGAATTAGTGCTGCTTAAATGTCATGCTTATTCTGACTGTCTTCAGTCACTGAGCAAAAAAGTAAAGAATTGGTAATGCAAAAAAAAGTAGAAAGACTTTGAGAATGACTGCATTGGTAAGAGCATTGTTCCTTTAGAAGGCAACATGAAGTAATGCTCACACTATTACAGTAAAGGCTGGGTCCCAGGACAAAGCACTGAACTTACTATTTGAGTTTCTGTACTGGGATTTTTAAAATAAGGTTTTTGGGGAAAAATACTTCTACTAAGAATGGCAGAATAAGTAACTCCAAAAGCCCAGTCCTCCATAAGCAATAAAGGAATTGGAGAAAACTGTCATAATCAATTTTTTTCAGAACTCTGGAAACTAAAAGCTTACAGCAACCCAAAAAAGCATGCAGTTGAGAAAACAGCTGAATCTCAGTAACAAGAGCAAGCTTTGTGGTATTTTAACTTGCCCTAATCCCATCCCCGACTCACCAGTTCAGCCTACCTTCTCAGTACCTTTCCAGGAAGGAGCAGAATGGGCCTCCTTTCTAAAGTGTCCTTAGCTGATCTGTCTTCTGGCTCTTTAGTAAAGTCTTGCTCAAGAGATTTGTCTTTATCTTGCCTGCTGGATGGAATTTGCCTTATATCCAAGTCACTGGAGGCACATATAAAAACATTTGCAGGCTAGGGTTTTGCTTTCTGCTCCAAATAATAGAATAATTAACAGTTGGGCAAATAATAGAATAACCAAAAGGCTTGGAAGAAAAGGCTGAAGTGAAATGCTTTGGGGAGTGAGGGTTTTAGAACGCTACAACATATTCTTGAGACTCTAGAAGACGATGGGCATGCCCAAAGCTGGGTGCATGCCCAGGCAACACCTGAGGAGGCACGAAGCTCTTAGCTCTGGTTGACCTTGAGGCTCTGCACAAGAATGAGAAGACTAAATCAGAGCTGTAAAATTCTTGGCTGAGTGTTGAAGACATACTCAACATACACACAGAAACCTTCCACAAGGACAGAACTTTATGGTTCCAAGTGTTTAAAGAAATAATTGTCTAATCATTAGCTGACTACTAAACTAATAGAACAGAGTTCAATGGCCATACTTGACAAAGAATACAGACTCTACTTAATTAGCTCAGAAAAGTCACTAAACAAATAACAGCTATAACAGACACCACCAACAAAAAATGCAGAGGAGAGGTGAAAGCTGATTTCAAGACTTGCCATAGTCAGAGTGTCCAATTTTCAACAAAGAAAAGTATGAGGCATACAAAGAGACAAGAAAGTATGTCCCATAATCAGGAAAGAATAGGAGTAGTAGAAACTGTTACTGAAGAAACCTATACATTGGACTTACTAAACAAGGACTCTGAAATCAAAGAACTAAAGGAAATGTTGTCTAAAGAATTAACAGAAAGCATTAGAATGACATCTCACCAAATAGAAAATACCAATAAAGAAATAGAAACTATAAAAAGGAACCATACAGAAACTCTAAGTTGAAAAGTACAGTAACCAAAATGAAGATTTTATTAAAGGGGCTCAACAGAAGATTTGAGATGGCAGAAGAATCAGCAAACTTGATAACAGGTCAGTTGTTGTTATCCAATCTAAGCAACAAAAAGAAAAAAGAATGAAGAAAACTGAACAGAATTTGTGAGACCTGTGGGATGCCATCAGGCATACCAACTTAAACATAACCAAAGTCCCAGAAGGAGAGAAGAGAAACAATGTTTGATGAAATAATAGTCAAAAACTTCCCAAATATGATGAAAAACAAATCTTCATATCCAAGAATTTCTATGAACTCCAAGTAGAAAAAAACATAAAGAGATCCATGCTGAGATATATTATAATCAAAGTGACAGAAGACAAAGAGAGAATCTTGAAAGCATCAAGAAGGAAGAGACTCTTGTTCAAAAATCCTCAATTAGATTAATTGGTAGGCCCTAGCTACTTGGGAGGCTGAGATCAGGAGGATCAAGGTTCAAGGTTAGCCCAGACAAGACCCTGTTTCCAAAATAACCAGAGCAAAATGGACTGGAAGTGTGGCTTAAGTGGTAGAATGCCAACTTTGCAAGCTTGAAGCCCTGAATTCAAACCCCAATCCCCCAATTAACAGGTAATTTCTCATCAGAAACCCATGGATGCCAAAAGACAGCAGGATGACATATTCAAAGTGCTGAAAGAAAAAAAAGTAAATACCTCTCAATGAAGATTCTATATATGACAAAACTATTCTTTAAAACTGCAGAAGGGTTGGTGGAGAAACTCAAGTGGTAGAGCACCTGGCTAGCAAACATGAAGGCCCTGAGTTCAAGCCCAAGACCACCCCCCCAAAAAAGAAGAAGAAATTAAGACATCCATAGATTAAATCAGTTTTGCTTTCTAATAACATCCTCAAATGCTACCAAAAGAGCCTCCATTTTATAGTGAATAGTGTATAATAAAACCATGGCTCCCCTTTCAGGATGTAAGGAAGCCATGGGCCTCAGTTTGGTCCTTGCCCCGAGCAAACAATCAGCACTCAATGATTTTCATCCCCATTATTAGAAGTGCCACTCATTTCTCAGTGACAAACAAACAAAAACAAAAACCAGGACTAGATCCAGAAGGACTAGCCTATAGACTTCTTCCTTTGAGACTTAAAGGTACCTGCAAGGACACTAAAAAAAGTTCATATTATTCATTTATTCATTTTTCAGCTGAAAAGGCTAATTCAGAGAGATAAGGTGACTTTCCAAAGCCCACATAGGAGGATAGTTGTCCTGGTTCCACTGGCTTTGGGGACTCCTCTTTACTTAACACTCAATAATAATTAATTATTTATTTTTTGCAATATTAGGTTTTGAACTCAGGGCCTTGTAGTTATTTGGCAGGTGCTCCCTCACTTTGAGCATGCTGCCAGCTCAATTTTTATCAAGTTCAAATATATATGGAAGGGAGAATCCAAATGATTTACATTTTGTTAATTAAGTAAACTCAATCAATTTGGTTTCATTCAAAAAATCAAACACCTTTAAAATATCAGAAAGAGGGAAAAAGAAGGAAGATGATGGAAAAGAACATGGAGATGGAGAAAAGAAGAATGAAAAGAAATAGACTAAAAGAGAGGAAAGGGGGAGCCAATGGGAAAAGCAAAATAGAAAAAGAATCAAGAGGAATATAAGTAAAGTGAGAAAGGGGGATATGAGAGGAGAAAGAGTGAGGTTGATAGGGGTCAGGAAGCCTAGGAGACCTGGGGCCTGGATTCATCTCTAAGCAAGTCTCAGTTTCCTTAAATTGAGAGTGCCACATTCCTGCACCAAGGGGCAGTTGCAAAGAGATGGCATCTTCTTTTGTATCATGAAATATGAAAGTTGATATTAGAGGTAGAATCTCTTGGTGGGATCTGGTCCTGGTCCATAGAACCCCGACTCTATCCCTATATACTTTATCTTGCTGGTAAACTCTATCCTGATAGCTTCAGGGCTTGACACTGGTCCAGCAATAAACCCTACCTTATTCTCATAACACAGCTAAAACTGATAGAATTACATGAAGGATAATACTAAAAATTACTCCTTCCAATATTCTCTGCTTTCTTGTCCTTGGTTCTGTACCCATCTGGCTCCATCCTCTAATCTAGATTCCTTTTTCTGACTCAGGTCACTGCCTTGGTTTAGTTGTTCATCTGGACTTCTTCCCTTCCTTCTTAAGAGTCCCTTGATTTGGGTAGAACCCAAAAGTAAAGTAACCTGCCAGGGGCATTTACACAAGACACCATTCCTTGTGTCATTATCTCTTCCTAACAGCACCCAGGTTTTCCTTTGGGAAATCATCTGTTTCCCCCTTGCGTAACAGTCATGTGATTTGGGTGTTACTGAGCCTAGCCCAACTTCAGGGGACAGTCCTAACTGTCTTACTACCACTAACACAATCACACTCCTCTTGCCACAGTTTTGGTTAAAATGGTGGTCATATAACCCAGTTCAATAGGGCATCCTGAACAGTCAAGATTGGTTTAGGTTTGTTGACTCACAGAGAATTGTGGGACTTATATACCTAAGTCTAATAAAGGAAAAGAAAATAGATTTCTCCTCTCTCTTTGTGTTGAATGATATGAGGTTGTGATCTGGAACTGCTGGAGTCATTTTGCTACCATGAGGAAAGATAGCCTGAGGGTAAGGCCAACACACAGAGTAAGGCAGGGTTTTGGGGATTTCAAAGAAACTGACCCAGATCCTTGATCAACTGTGCTTGAAGTTTGCCCTAACTCTAGAAATTTTATTGGAGGGTTTTATTCGGACCAAAAGCATCCTACTCATGCTATATTCCACTAACTTCAATCCTGTAGAACCCCATGGGCCTTTTGTCCATGTTTCCTTCCATCAAGGAAACCTGCTCAATTGACCCAGGCTGACTATCTGCAAAGTGCCAGGGGTAATTCCCCATACAAATACTAATGGAAAATAGTATTTCATCCTTGAATAAGTGCACTCGAATTGTTAGCTCTGCTTCCTGACAGCCAGTATCCCCAGCCTGGCACCCTCATGGTGGATGTTTTTGCACCACAGTCACTCTATGAAATTCCTACCCACTTCCAGAATGTAGTGTTTACTAATGGTTTCTGCCTTGCCCCCTTGACATTGACTGCTATTGCCCCCTTTGATTCAGGTCTCATCTTTCTTAATAATAGAACCTGAAATTTGTAGCTAGGCATTTGGTTGCCCATAATAAAATTGTATTTTCCCTCCTCCCTTGCAGCTACATGTATCATGTAACCATGTTTGTGCTAATGAATGTTATTAGAAGCTTTGCATACAAATTTCTGAAAGTGTTCAAGAAAGAGAACCTTTCTTCACCCTTCCTCCTTCTTGTGACAGGGATACAGATGTGATATATGGAGCTTGCATATAACCAGGGAAGTTAGACCATGAGGCAACAGGCTTAATGTTGGTGGAGCAGCCATGTTGAAGGAGCCTGAATCTCCTATGACTTTGGAGTCTCTGTTTTAGCCATAGAGTTCTACTCCAGACTTCATTTAAGTAAAAAAAAAAAAAAAACCCCTATCTTTTTTTTCCTTTTGTTACAAATTTCTTGGATTTTCTGGCACGTGTAGTTGTATCTACTGCTAATTAAAAAAAAAAAGACCTAACTGTTCATATTCCAAAAGCATAATCTTTCTTCCTCCATCCACATAGCCCTTTTATGTGTGTAATTTGCATTTATTCTCTCATATTGTAGTATTAAGTCTGACCATTCCTGTTTCACAAAGGTACTAAAAAATTTCATGGCTGAGTTCAAAGTACTGCCTAAGACAAGGAAGTGAACTTGGCTGAGAAGGTGTAACTCCTAGTCTTCCAGGGTTCGCTGTACTCATCAGAGGGTATTATGAAGAGGTAAGCTTCAGCACAGCCAAGGCACCAGTCATACAAATGCCTGAATGAATTTCTCTGGACCCCGAAGGATTCCAGAGATGTTCCTACTTTCAATTCAGGCTTTTTTCAGGTTAAGCTATAGGAAAACACAGTTAACTTTGTTCCCTTTACAGCTTATAGAAATAGTACAAGAACACTTCATCTAATTTTTATAAATGATCCTAGCACATGGTGACATATCCAGATCAGCAGATGACAAGTATGTCCTTCTAGGGAATGAAGGATAAAGACGATGAGAGAAATTCAGGAAACTCTCACCAAAGCTCATGAGTGGACAGACAAAGGATAGGTAAACTGAGGCAAGTGACTAGGAGACTGAGTATGGATAGTAACCTAAGTTCATAGATGAGAGCTAATTGTGTAGGGATAGATTTTTTTGTTGGCTAATCTAATAAACTCAACTACATAGCATTTATCAAGAGTCTGTGATGGCTTTTTTCATCTTTCAGCTTGGAGGAGGCCAAGGTGCAGCTTTCTTAGGATGTCCCAAATCTAGGTTCATCTGACACCAGCCACCTCCACCATGCTACCCAGGTTTGACCTCAAGGAGATCAAAGTTGTTTCCCTGAGGTATACCAGTGGCTAAGTTGGTACCACCTCTGTCCTGGCCACCAAGATCAGCCTCTTGGGTCTGTCTCCAAAAAATGTTAGTAACATTATCAAGGCAACCAGTGACTGGAAGGCCCTGAGGATGACAGTGAAACTGACTATTCAGTACAGATAAGATTAAGTTGGTACCTTCTGCCTCCGCCCTGATCTCCAAAGACCTCAAGGAGCCACCAAAACAGAAACAGAAAAGTATTAAACACAGTGGAAATAATCACCGTTGATGAGATTGTCAACATTGCTCAAAAGATGTGACAGAACTTTAGCCAGAGAACTTTCTGGACTCATTAAAGAGATCTTGGGTACTGCACAGTCTGTGGGCTGCAATGTTGACTGTTGCCATCCTCATGACATTATAGATGATATCAACATGGTATAGTGGAACACCCCACTAGCTAAGAAGTACAGGGGAAAATATTTCAATAAAAAGTTATCTAACCAAAAAAAAAAAGAGAGAGAGAGAGTCTATGACATGTCAGGTACCATGCCCAGTGTTAGTTTGCAAATTATATGTGCAATATTGGTCTTGCCTTCAAGGGGTACATGGACTAGCTCCAAATGTCAACAGGCAGGGCTTTGGAAATATTCTGCTTCCCTGCTTGGTGGGACACTGTATGCAAAATGGATCACTGAGTTTAGCAGGGACCTCCACAGAGCTGCAACAGAAGGGAAAGTGCCCCCATGCACTGGTTTTACTCTGACTCCAAATCAAATGGAACCTCCTCTACAAAGCCTGCCTAATTGGCTCCCCCGGGTAGAATTGACTGACCCTTACTGGAGTATTCCACAATACTTTGTATACAACTGTGTTGTGACACTTATTCCAACTACTTTTTAAACATATCTTCCCTTCCATAATATGTTTCCTTGGATTTGTATCTTTACTATTTCACATAGTATGCACATGTGTACAATACGTGCTCAAAGAATATTTGCTAAATTAATGGAAAGATGGACATAGATTCTTCTGGTCTCCCCACGTTTTTTGTTCATATGCTTCATTAGGGAAAAATATTTGAGCATGTTCTACATTATAAAACATGTAAAGATAATCAAAACTAAACTAGTTTTGATATGAAATTTGCTATCACAGAGCCAGGTGAGGTGGCACATGCCTCTAATCCTAGTACTCAAGAGGCTGAGGCAGCAGGATCTAGAGTTCCAGGCCAGCCTGGTGAGAGTCTGTCTCAAAAAGCCAAAAAAAAATTGTTTTAACGTTTGGAGTATCTTATTTTTAACAGCACATCATTAACAGTCATAGATGCAAATTTTGATTATTTTTTGTCTCTCTGATTAGGATATCATTGTCTTTGCTTTGTGACAGGGTATCTGAAGTATCTAAGTCAGGAGATGAAATACTCAGTCTGCTCTTTTTAATGTTATTTTGCTTGTATTGATTGTTTAGTTTTTCAACTTAAAGATTGTTTACAAGTTGGGCACCTGTGGCTCATGCCTGTAATCCTAGCTACTCAAGAGGCAGAGATCAGGAAGATCGAGGTTCAAAGCCAGCCTGGGCAAATAGTTGGTAAGACCCTATCTCAAAAAAACCCATCACAAAAAAGGGCTGGTGGAGTGGCTCAAGATGTAGGCCTTGAGTTCAAACCCTAGTACCACAGGGAAAAAAAAATTGTTTACAAAAATCCTGGTAATGGTCAGGCACAATGGCTTGTTCCTATAATCCCAGCTACCTGGGAGGCTAAGATTAAGAGGATTTCAGTTCAAGGCCAGATCTGGGGGAAAAGTTACTAAGACCTGATCTCAACCAATAAGACAGATGTGGTGGCACATGCCTGTCATTTAGCTATGCGGGAGGTATAGGTAGGAGGACAGAGGTCCTAGGCCAGCCCTAGGCAAAAAATAAGACCCTATCTGAAAAATAGCTGAAGCAAAAGGGACTGGGGACATGGCTCAAGCAGTAGAGCACCTGCCTAGCAAGCCCAAGGCCCTGAGCACAAACCCTAGTACTAGAAAAAAATCCTTCTAATAGTCTTAATAATTCAAAATAAGTAATTTCATTAAAACTAAAAATGAGGAGTACGAATGTAGCTCAGTGGTGAGTGCTTGCCTAGCATGCTTAAGACACTGTGCTTGAGCCTCAGCAAAAAAAAAAAAAAAAGTGAATAAATAAAAATAAACTAGGTATGATCATCCTGGCACCTCTAAAGTCCATCATCCTGTGACATGACACTCCCAAATGATTAAGGGATCCCCTGGCGATCCTGTTGGGGAGCATCCATGCTTCTCTGGGAGTAGCATGTAAGTAGCATCTGAAATATGGCCTGAAGGTGGGTGCCACCGTCAACTTGTATATGAAATATTAGTAAATCTTTTTATAAAATTTTAAAAGTAAAATTAAAATATAGATGGAAATTCTGTTGTTTTCCTGTCCTACCCCAAATGATCATTGGATCATAGGCCTTAGGTATTTAAAGAGGCTGCCTGGAACTTTGACAGAGAGGTGGGATTTTTTTGCAGGAGGACAGTACTGGGGGTTGAACTCAGGACCTGGTGCTTGCTAGGCAGGTGCTCTACACTAGAGCCATTCTACCAGTCCTTTTTGATTTTTTGTTTTTGTTTTTGTTTTCCGGATTAAACTCAGGGCCTACTCTTTGAGCCACCCCACCAGCCCTTTTTTGTGAAGGGTTTTTTCAAGATGCAGTCTTGAAAACTATTTGCCTGGGCTGACTTCAAACCACTATCCTCCTGATCTCTGCCTCCTGAGTAGTAGAATTACAGGCCTGAGCCACCAGCACCCAGCTGGGTTGGGTATTTTTTAAATAAGGTCTCACGTCTCACTTTATGTTCGTGCCAGCCTGGACGCAATCCTCCTATTTATGCTTCATGCTGTAGCTACAATGACAAGTGCGTGCTACAACGCCTAGTTTTTTCTGTTGAGATGGAATCTAGAGAACTTTTTCTCCCTGGCTGGTCTGGTACTGTTGTCCTCCCAATCTCAGCCTCCTGTGTAGCTGGAATGACAGGTGTGCACCACTGTGCTCACCTGTTGTTTAAGATGGGGATTTCACTAACTTGTTGCCTGGGCTGGCCTCAAACCATAATCCTCCCAATCTTAGACTCCCAAGAAGCTAGGATTACAGGCAGAAGCCACTGGTGCCCAGCTCAGATCCGTGTTTTGTTTGTTTTGTTTTACAGTGCTAGGAATTGAACCCGGGGCCTTGTGCATGCTAGGCAAGCAGTCTACCAACTGAGATACATTCCCAGCCCAAAGGAAAGGTTTTGAATAGAAAAGAAAGACTAGATTTAGTAAGTATACAGCTGGCAGCAAACACAGAATAACTAATTTCAATTCAAGTAACATGGTTTTAAAACATGGTGGCATTTTTTATTATATTCATCCCATCAAGAGGCAGAATTTATCCCCCTTCCCCTACAATCTGAGGGTCTGACGATGTGGTGGCAGTAATGTTATATGACCTCCGAGACTAGGTCATAAAAGGCCATGCAGTTTCCACTTGCTCACTGGAACTCTGAGTCTCCAGCAAGGAGTCAACCACCCAGAGGCCTCCCTACTGGAGCAGCTATGTAGAAGTGACCCAATTGAAAGTCCCAGCCCAACCTTCCAAGCCCTCCCTGCCAAGACACCAGACAAGCAATAGGTGTCTTAGAGCCTCCCCCAGATCACCGGCAGATTAAATGCCACCATATGACCTCTGCCAATTCTATGTGATACAGACAAGTACTACCTGAATTCCTGACACAAAAACTGTGAGATATAAGATCAAGGTTATTTTAAATCACTAAATTTGGGGCTTGTTTGTGATGCAGCAGAGAACAAGCAGACAAGGAAAGTGGTTCTTAAAATCAGAGGTCTCAAACAGTAGAACAGACCAGCTTGGAAGAGAGTGATTGCAGCAACGGCCAGTTTCAATAAAAGCTGGACACACATGGGTCAAGGGTCATTGGGAGGCAGTTGTGTGGTTGTGAAAGAGTACTGAGGGGCTGAGGGTGGGGCCCAGGGATAGGGTGAATGCTTAGCATGCACCAGGCCCTGGGTTTGATCCCCAGCACAAAAAGAAGGAAGAGGGGAGGGGAGGGGAGGGAAGAGGAGAGGAGAGAGGGGAGAGGAAGAAGGAAGGAAAGAAAGAAGGAAGGAAGGAAGGCAGGTTCTGAGCTTGAAATCAAACACTGTCAGGTCCTCCCACTCTTTGGGTGAGTTGTGTCACTGTGTGCACTGTGTTCATTGTGAACATTAAAGGGAGTCTGATGCAGAGTTCTGGTGGCTCACACCTGTAATCCTAATCACCTGGGAGGCAAGGTTCAGGAGGATCACTGTTCTAGGCCAGCTTGGGCAAAAATCATTGCAGGACCCCATCTAAATGGGAGCACCCACCTGTCATCCCAGCGATGGTAGGAAGCATAAAATAAGAAGATGGTTGTCTAGGCCAGCCTAGGCTAAAAGCAAGGCCCTATCTTCAAAATAACCAGGGCTAGATGTACGGCTTGAGTACTAGAGTGCCTATTTTACAGCACAAAGCTCGTCATTCAAACCCCAGTACCACCAAAAAAAGGATCTGAACACCATCTGCAAACTGGACTCTGCAAGTTGTCATATTGCGAAAGAATTCCTTCACTGGGTGACCAGTTGAATTAGGTGAATTAGCTGAGATTGTAGAAAAAGAGAGTGGTCCTACTTCATGTAGTAAAGTATATAAGTGTAAAAATCTGACCTTATTGGTCAGGCTTTCATCTTCCAAAAGACTGTTCTGAGTTATATCTCCAGAAGCCTGTTCTCCTTGCTGCCTCCCCTAACCTTTGAGAGATGAGAGGGTCAGCCAGGCAAGCAATCTCATTATTAGTTTGAGAATAATGGTAAATTTTAGAAGCTCTCCATCTGTGTGCACAGAAGATTGAGAGATTTGGGGACAGTACTAGGAACTGAGAGTGATAGAGAACATAATTATTTATGACTTACCCAAATTTTTCCTTAATGTTCCAGGTCTAGAAAGAAAATCAGTATTTCTGACAAATGTTTAGGTGATTGTTTATGATACTCAAAGAAACAAAAATCTTGAGGCGAATGGTGTGAAGGAAGTTAGTTGGAGAAACAATATAGGTCCTGATGGAATATTAAAGTCCTAAAGGCTGAGGAGGGGCGTCCAGACAGAGAGCCAGGGTTTGCAAACTCAGTTGCCATGGCCTGCGAGGATCGGAAGATAAAGTGATGGCGCCACCTGCTGGAGAAATGTAAGCTTGGCGTCCCTCCACTTGCGGGTTGTGTTCTGCTCCTCCCTGAAACTCAGGCTTAAAGGTCAAACCCTCCTGAGCGCCAAAACCTGCAAGAAGGTGGGAAATCACTGTCCTGTTTACCCATGAGCCTCCAGCCATTCAAGCCTGTGCTTTTGGTCCTCAGAAGCCTTGCAGTTTTTCCCAAAGAAGACTGGGATCCCACAAACTTGTTCCAAGTACCTTAGAAAGGTAGGATCATAGAGATGACATCCCCTGAGCCTCCCCTGTCTGTAAATAAGCTGCCTGACCACAATGGTAAAGGTCCTGTCCCCGGGGCCCTCGGGATAGCCACTGGTGACGCCCTTGGGGAAGAGGCATGGCAGATGAGAGAGGGGCTCCTACTAACACTGATGAGTCTGCAGACCCCACTCTGCATAGGCTGCATTTGAAGGGTTCCTTAATGACCCAATAATGGAACATATGCCTCAAAAATGCCTCCCTCCTCCAGGGTTCACCAGAAAGCTATTCAGGGCGTCTATTTCTTAGTGCTAATGAAGGTGTCAATAAGCTGGGCGAGTGTTCTTTTATGGAGATAAATTACTTTATGTACATAAAGGAGTGAAACCTTGACCGCTACCTAGTAGCTGTATTTTATTCTGCATATATGGCAGAAGCTGCATTGTAGCACTTTGCTATGCATTAACAAAGATAACAGGTTTTTAACCTCCAGCCCACAGTCAACCTCAGATCAGGGGTCAGTCTGAAGGAAGCAGGGTAGGAAGTGGAAGTAGACTCCAGTGGATCATTGTCCAGGACTTATGGGGTAAGGGCCATCTTGGCTGTGAATTCAACTTGAGAAGTTGTATCCCACCTGCCTCTCAGAAAGTGGTTTCAAGCTCGAGCGCACAGCAGAATTCCCTGGAGGCTTGTTCAAGTCTAGATTGCTTTGCCCCACCCCAGAGCTTCTAATTTGGTAGATGGGATGGGGGTGTGGGGGTAGCTCACACTTCTAAATACTTTCCCAGGTGACAGGAAACATACTTAAGGACTGCTGCTCTGAAACAGGCGTGTTGAACTTGGAATTCACAGCTGCCCCTCCCCCCACCAAGAGATTCGTGCACAGCATTCAAAGAAGGCCTGATTTGGGTTGGGAAGAAACACTTACCTTCTTATCTTCAGTGCCTGCTAACTGAAATTTAGCTTTTTCTTACATTATGATGGCTAGTACAATTGACACTGCTAACATATTTTTAAATCTCTCAACAGTTGTGGCACATATCTACAAATATTATCTATGCTCATTACTGCTGCAAAACTCTGGGGTTATTAGTCCCACCAGAAGACTTTTATTCTTTAATCCATTAAGGGAGAAGCACACATTACTATATCACTACTTTTAAAAAATATTGTGATCACTGTATTTCAAAATGATTGGTTTCCTTTGAGGTCCTATATATTTTCTTTTATGCATTTGAAAACGTAATTCAGACTGCCCAGGGAAGAGGGGGGATGGGAGGTTGGACCCATGGAATGAATAAAAGAGTAAAAACCTTGCTTTAAGAATGTGAGATTAATCTTCAAGAGGAATCTGGAATTTCCTCCAAGGGGAAGTTTGGAAGAAGTGATGATGCTTGGCTGGGCCAGGAGTTAGGGATAGGAAGATGGTCCAGAGGCAGAGATGGGCATGACAGGGATAGGCAGTTATTAGCAATGTTAGAGGAAATTCAACGTGTTGTGTCTGTGCTGTTTCATACTGGATCAAGACAGGTGGGACTGGGCAGAGGCAGTAGCAACAACTCCATTAATATTTAACATATCACTAACTTCATTCAGGAGCTGTAGGGCTTCTTAAGGACTTGTGCTTGTGGTACAGTTTCTTTGAGAGATCTGAAGGTGGTCAGAATTTTATGAAGCACAAAGATAGGGAGGCCTTCCACTCAGTGATCGGGGACATGAATCCAGACTTTGGATTCCAAAGCCTATACCTCTCAGTCCCTTGAAGGAATGGACCTATGACTCTCTCTCCCTCTCTCTCTTTCTCTCTCTCTCTCTCTCTCACACACACACACACACACACACACACACAGAGAGAGAGAGAGAGAGAGAGAGAGAGAGAGAGAGAGAGAGAGAGAGAGAGAGAATGTGTTTCTGGATGTGGGAGTTCGGAGATAATGCCCCCAGTCCTGTAATCCTTTGTCCCTTCTCTAAATGAACAAGTCCTGTCTCTTTTCCCTCAGACTCAAACCCAAAGTTCTCCTTTATGTGGCATTAAGGAGGGATCTAGGGACAGATGTGGGTTCTGATGCTGACCTGCCACTGTGAGACTGAGCGGGTACTCAACCTCCCATACCTCAGGCTCTGTGTGATTTTAACACCAACCTGCATGTCTGGTGGCACACACTGGGAGCTCAGTAAATGCCAGCTGTCATCACTGTCATGCCTGCCCTTGCTCCAGTGCCCCCACACCAGCCTCTCTGATCTGCTCCCCTACCAGTCCTTGTCATTTTTGCCTAGCCCCCCCACCTCCTCCCGCTTATCTTCACCTTACTCATTCTTCCTGAGTTCCCTGCATCTCCCAGAACTAGTCAGCAGACAGGAACAGCTCAGCCCAGGTCTACAGCAATGCTTACATTACCCTTAAAGGCTGCTGCTGTAGGCCAGTACCTGGTCAGAAGAGAGAGAGGGTTTCACATAGTGAGTCTCCCCTAGAATGGTGGGAATCTTGCTGGCATCTTTCTTAGCCAGAAATTATTATTTGGGACCCACTTTGACTTTTTTCTTTTCCTCTCCTGTATGGGTTGAAAAAAGTCTCTCAAACCTGTGGCTTTGAGTGCAGCCCCTGTGTTTCTGCACCCTGACCCTTCTCAGTCTGCTCTCCCTTTTTTGGATGGTGCCATAGAAGCACACAGAAGTTTTGTGTAAGAACTGGAAGGAACTGGCAATGCCAATGTATAAAGTCCTGTGCTCAGAGGCATTGCTCTTATTGCTCCATGTCCTTACAAAAGTCCCCTATCCTTTCTGGGGCTCAGGATCATCAACATATCCCAATAGAGTGAAGAGACAGTTGCTCCATTTTCCTGAATATGTAAAAAGGGTGAAGAAGGAGTCAGTTGTATCCTCAAGGGGGTAGTTCAAGTTTAAAAAACATGTTGGCTATGTTGCTACATGCCAGATTCCCAGTACTCCCACCTCCTCTTTCCCGTCCTTCCAGCCTTGATATCGGCCTTATGAAATGATCAGAAACTATGACCTTAGGCCTTGGGCACAGGTCAGGCAAACTTGTAAACAGTGCCAGCCACTGTGATCAGCACTGTCCCAGACATATGCAAACACCTGGAGGTGCAGGGTAAGTGGCTATCTCTTGCAACCGGGCAATGGGTTCAGACCTGGACTGTTTCCTGGGCTGAGAGAGAGGAGAGACCACATTTGGGGTTAATAATTAGTGACCCACTAACCAACCTGGGGCATGCAGAAGGACTTGCAGCTTTGCCACAAAAGATAAGGACATGTAGATGTAGACAGCCAGGTGTTCAAGATAGAAAACTAGAAAGCCACAACCAAAGAGCACTTGAAACCCAGGGCCTCCCGAGGCTTTCCTGAAGGAAGTGTGTGCTTAGAGGACAAGGAAAAGAAAGCATCAGTCACTATAATACTAACCATGATAACTACTATGTGATCTGCATTTATTGAGCCTGTACTTTGTGCCCAGAAATTGCTGTGTTTTGCTTTGTTATTTCATCCTCATAGCAAACCCACATTTGTATAGCTGGGAAAATTGAAGCTCCAAGCAGATGCACACCAAGCACACAGGCACACAGCACTCTGTGTCCAAGACCAATTGTGGTGCCCTGGGGAGCCAGATGGGACCCCATGAAGACACCTTTAACTTCAGCTAATGTCCATGGTGTCAAGAGCCAGCATGAACTGCATAGCCTTTGGCTGATCCTCTCCCACATGGGCTCTGAACTTTTATGGCTCCAATGGTGAGAAACAAATCATCTAATAATAAGGATCAAGGGCTACAGCTGAACAGGTCCAGGCTACAGGCCCAGGTCCACCTGCCCTGGCCAGGAGTATATGAGCCACCAACAAGTGGGAGGCAAAAGAGGCAAGAGGGACTCTCTCCCACCAGAACCAGCTGGCTTCTCTGACCCCAGTCTGTCTTATTCAGAACCCTCTGCTTACTCGACTAGGGAACTACATGTCCTTGCCTAGGATTCTGATCCCTTACTGAGAGAGAATGCGGAGGAAGTGCCAGGATGGGAGCAGAGAGGAGCCTCAACACCCCACACCTACCTCCTTCTACTCTTTCTCCTACTAACTCATTGAGGTCAACAGCCAAGCCCTGGAGACTGACATCAACACCATCACCCTCCGCAGACTGTGAGGAGTCCTGCCGTGTGTGTGTGTGTGTGTGTGTGTGTGTGTGTGTGTGTGTCCACCATACCTTACTTCTGACCTTCATGGTCTTAGACTAGGTCAGAGGGACAAACCCCAGGAAAGCTGGGAAGAGCTGGAAGCCAGGTAGCAGCCTGGATAGCTGGACTCAGAATCACTGAGGGCCAGACAGAAGCTTTGTGCCTACAGGACCTGGGAGAGAAGGCTAGGGGCTGCTTACAGGCACCTAAACCAGGGTCCTGCCTCCAGCCCAACAGCTTCTCTCTGAGAGCTGGAATTTCCCTTCACCTTCCTCTCCTGTCCGAAAACACCTTCTTCCTCCACCTTCACCCACCAGTTTGGAGGAATGGGGACGTGGTTCTCCTCACCCCAAATTTTCATCAAAGGTCCTAGAACCTTAGTGTCTCTCAGCCTCAGCTTCCTCATCTGTAAAGTAGGACAGTTGAAATGTGATACTATAAATAAAAAGCTATCTTAGTCTGTTCAGATCACTATAACAAATTACCATGGACTGGGAAACTTACCCACAAACAGAAATGTACTGCTCATGATTCTAGAGGTTTGGAAACTCAAGGTCAAACCACTGGCAGATTCAGCGGTCAGGTGAGAACTTTCTGGTGTTTAGATGGTATCTTCTCACTTCATCTTCACATGTGGCCAAGGACAGGAGAGCTCTCTTGAGTCCCTTTTATAAGGGTGCTAATTCCATTTATGAGGGCTTCTTTCCCTAATTACCTCCCAAAGGTCTCACCTGTCATTGTAATCACATTGGTGACTTAGGTATCAAATTTATAGAGAACACTTAGAACATTTAGACCATGGCAAATGCCCAGGGCAGAACCTGACTGGACAACAGTCGGCATCAACAGTAGTTGGTCTTTCCCCTCTATTCCCTGCTCTCAGAACTAGGGAGTGGGCCAAGTGTCCCCAAGAAAACAGGTCCCCATGGCTGTTGCTAAGCTGAGATCCTACGGTCAGGTCTAGGCATGAGACTCCCCCTCACCCGGCAAATCAAAAACAGGTTCTAGAACAAAGATCAAAAGCCAGCTGTCCTACCCTGGAAATGGGTATGCCTACAAGCAACTGAATTCACTTTCAGTATTTAAGGGGGTGCTATACTTGTGGGAACTAGTGCTGGGTGGTACTGAGGAACCCCAAAGGGTAAATAATGGACCCATAGAGGGTGCTGTGGGGAGAGACAGGGAGGAAGAAGTACACACTCTGGACTTGAACAGACACTTATATACCCATATTCATAGCACCATTATACTTGATAGCCAAAAGGTAGAAACTACCCAAGGGCTACAGTTTGAATATGTGTATCTCACAAAATTCAGATGCTGGAGGCTAATCACCAGCCTTATGGTATTAAGAGGAGAGATCTTTTAGAGGTTATTGGGTCATGAGATAGAGCCCTTATCAATGGTATTAGTGCTTTATGAAAGAAGCTTGAGGGAATATAGGCCTGTTTTTGCCCTACCACCAAGTAAGAACACATAGAAATCACCATTAATGAAGAACAAGCCTTCACCAGACACCAAAACTGCTTGACCTTGGACTTCCTAGGCTCTAGAACCATGAGAAATAAATTTATATGGTCTATAAGTGAGTTAGTGTAAGATATTTTTTTATAGAAGCCCAAATGGTCTAAAGTACCAAATGTCCATCGGTGCATGAATGGATAACAAAATGAGCACTAAATGCATGCAATTCAAAATGAGTGGTAGATGCATATTCTCTGTCTCATAAAGGAATGCAATTCTGAAGTATGCTACAATGTGGATGAACATTGAGGACAGATGCTAAGTGAGAAAAGCTGAGCACAAAAGAACAAATACTTTATTACCTTTATTATTTATTAGACCTAAAATAGTCAAATTCATAGAGAAAGAAAGGGGCTGGGACAAGCCAGAATAAGGTGTTAGTGTTTAATGGGCACAGAGTTTTGGTTTGGAAGAGGAAGAAGTTCTAGAGCTGGATGGTGGTGATGGTTGCACAGCAATGTGAACAGTCTTAGTGATATTCTTAACTCTATACCTGAAAATGATGAAGACTGTCAATTCTGTTATATATAGTTCATCACAACGAAAAACTGCACACTGGAAATTGGAGTTCTGGGAAGTTCAGTGAGGGAGGCTGGGGATTTGGTTTGTAAACACACAGCCCACTCACAGTTTGCCATGGATGTCTGTGCACTGCTCTGCTGTGTGTGGAGTGATGACTGGGACCCAGGCCTTGAGTTTGTGGGGAAAAAAGTACTAGAAGGAATTAAGGGAAAGGACTCTAGGATCAGCAATGTGGAGTGAGGGGACTCAGAGGATGCATCCAGAAGCCTGGCTTGGGATTAAGCACAGGAGCCAGGGTGTAAACCTGGCTGGAGTAACAGCTGAATGAAGCCTGAGAGCACAGCAGGGCTGCAGGAAAAGAGAAGGATTTCACTGTGGTCAATGATCCTAAAAGTATCCTCCCATTGGGAAAAGGTCTTTAGTGTCTGAAGAGGAATTTCCTGGATGGTGGGAGCCCTAAGATTCCTATGGAGGAGGAGCTTAGAGCAAGCTTTCTCCTGGTACTTAGGTATTTGTGCCCCCACTGCCCCAGGTAGGAGCAGCTGGCTTTGTTCCATGACCAGGAGACTGCTTCTGGGACAGTACAGCTAGAGATGGCTGTCCACAAGGTGTGACTGGGAAGCTTTCATTGGGTTTCCAGAGCCAGCCTTAGGCTCTAGACTCTTCTTGTGTTCATTTATGAATACCGCGAACCTTGCTTTCTGAAGAAAATGTATGAGTCTCTATTCTAAGAAGTCGAAAAGTCCACCTTATTCTCTCCACCTTATTCTCTTATTCTTGAGGGAATGCCTAACAGAAAGAAGAGTTCTCTGAAGACTTTGGAAGAAGCTCACTTCCAACTGGTTGGGATGTGGGTGACCTTGTTGCTTATTACATTTTTGACCTGGGATTCCTGCAGCCATCCCAGTACATGCACACACACACATGCACACATACACACAAAGTGGTTCTGCTGCAGCTAGTATAAAGCTCTGCAGAGTCAGTTTAAAGATATTTGCATTTGTTCACTTTCCTAGCTGTGAATAACTTGGCATTCTGACATTAGCCTGTCTTATAAGTAAGGAAATTGTTTCCCCCATTCTCACCATGTGTTCTCATCCCTTGTCTATGCTGCATGTACTCCCTGAGCCCCAGGAATGTTGGGGCCCACCAGTCCACACCTGTATGAAAGTCTTTGGATTTGGGCTCTGAGTTGGACAACCTTGGGAAGTGGTAAATTCCCCACCCCAGAAGTATTCTAAGATAAGCTATCCTCTGCATGTTTGGAGTTCACTGTGTGCTGGGCTGCTTGGTTAAGACAGTGAGCAAAGATCCCCAGAAGAGGAGACATTGTCAAAAGAAGCTACTAATCCTTGCAGGAGCCAATGTGGCCCAGGCACTAGATAATCCCAGACTGCCATTCTGGTTTCCTTTCATCCCAGGGCCCGGTGAAAGAGGCAGGGCAGCAGAGTCCTGTTGCTTCCTGACAACAGTATGGACCACAGGCAGACAGTGTGACTCTCTGTGCCTTTGTCCTAAGTGCTAGGGTGAGTAGAGGATGGGCAGGAAGATGGACACACAGAGAGAGGACATGTTACCCTCACCCTTACCCACTTGAAATACGACTACAGAACCTAAGATCAGCTGCCCTGGGCTTCAGGGCAAGGACCTTGGGCTCCCAGGATATGGCAGGTACAGGGGTGTGGCCCAAGGCATAGGCGGGATGGGCCCTGGGTAGCTGAGATGGCCAGTTTTTGTCCTCAGCAACCTCTACCCTTGTGTCAGTGGGCTGGGCTCTCTAGAGAAGTGGCATTTCCAAGAGGTTCTGGAGAGAATAGCACATAGCCTAAAAGTTCAAGTAGCACTCCATGGTTAAATTTAAGGTGGGCCTGGCAGGTTAAGGTGAGGTTATCTGTTTGTCCAGAGGGAATTTACTGGTACCTTTTCACCCCACTCCTCTGCTTATCCCAGAAGGGCCCATGTGGGCTAAGATCAGTCGCTGGGCTGCCCATTAGTACTTCCCTGAAGCAGGAAAGTCTGTGTGAACTTGAGAGTCTCAAATCTACTGCACGTCAGAGTCACCTCCAAGGTGGGTCAAAAATACAGACTCCCACATGCCCAGGTCCCTGGCCTCTAAGGTTCATCTCAACGAAAAACACAGGATACCATGGAAAATGAACAGAATGGTGAATAACATCTAGGAAGAGAAATGGCCATCTTTGATGGAGTCTTTGCCTTGCCAGGTCAACAATCAGGTGGCAGTGAGGGGACCTGTGAGTACCTGGGTTCATGAGCATCCTGCATGGAACATTTATTAAGCACGTGCTATCTTCCGAGGATGTACAGATGAGAGAGAGACAACACCCAGCCTCATGAGATGGCCAGCAAACTGTCTGATGATTATCCAATTATGTGGATCTCAAAATTGCCCCAGGAATCAGCACTCTAGGGCTCAGCAGATAACCACACACCAGCCAAGTTCTAGCAAAGGCCTCAGAAGCACTCCAGGGGTCTTTCCCCAGGCTCTGCTGGAACCTTCATCCAGCCTTGTTTCAGCCATTTCTATGTCGGTGCCAAGCTAGCCATCTGTGGCTGGGTCACCACCACAGCTGATGAGTGTTTAGAGAATCCATCAGGGGCCGTTTCTCCTGGTGACAAGCAGAGTCAAGTGGAGAGCTAAAGGGAGCTGTCACATCAGAGAATACGCATGTCCACCACTGTATATATCTGCACAGACGCTGCACATTTCTGTGGTGGGCTGGCCAGAGGATTTGATCCCCAGGTCAAAGGCAAGAGGCCAAAGGTGTCCAACCAGCAGGGTTGTGTCCTAGCTTCAGAGTTCTCTTGTAGGGAGTGCCAGAGGCTGGAGAGAAGAAGGCCTAGGCTAAAGGCCATTTTCTCAGGGCTGATGAAGGGGAGAATTGCTTTACTTTGGTGGCAGTTGAGCAAGGATTCCTCCCCATTAGATTGCGATCAATTGTAGATTCTTAGGAATGATGAGCTGATTCATAAAGGCCTCATTTTTCTACTTTCCTCCTCTCCCCTGGAGCTCACAAAATACCACCCAGATAGTAACTCAAATACCTGTTGTTTGCTTAGTTCTTACTAGGTTCTTACTGTGTCACATTCTGTGTGTCCATTGCTTTGCATCTCACTAGGGACCTCTTCCCTGAAACACCTCTTTGACATCTAGCACAACCCTCTCCTGGCTGTCCTGTGTTCCCAGTCACTCCTCAGCTTCTTGCACTGGTTCTCCCTCTTCTCCCTGACCTATAAGTTAGAGTGCTCAGAGCGCTGCCTGTTCCTTTGCTGTTCTCTACTCACATCCTCACTAGTGAGGTTATCCCATCCTATGACTAGAAACACCATGTACAGATAACATGCCAACAACTCCAGCCCTGCAGACCTCTCCTGAGTTCCAGCTGCCCACTCAGCTCTCTCACCTCTCCACCCAGTTGTTTCATAAATACTCATACTCAACATATCAAACTGGACTCCTGGTCACCCCCCCACCCCCACATCCCAAACATCCTTTACTCAAAGGCTTCCCAACCCCTGAGACCAACCTTGCAATTGCTTGGAACCTCCATGGGCTCCCATGTCCCTCTAGTACAAGCCAGTTCTTTACAAGGGTAAGTGCTTTTGTGTGGCCTTATAGGACCTGCACCTTGACCCAGCATCACTTCTGTGACTACCTCCCCCTCCCAAGTCACACTGGTCTCCTTGCTGTCCCTCAAACTCAGCAGGCATGTGTCCATGGCAACTGGTCTCTCTTCTTAGGGTACAGTCCGCTCAGATGTCTGCTTGACACATCCCACCTGTGAGTCTGTTCACATCTCCCTTTGTCTATGAGGCTTAAGCTGACAACCCTTTTGTTGTCTTGATATTTCCCCCATAGCTTGTCCCCATTCCATCCCTCCTGGTCACCTTACCTTGCACAACTTTTTATTATTCTTTGTAACTTTCAAATGCAATATAGTTTTACATATTTATTATTTCTTTCTTTATTGTTCATTTCCCTTGACATAAGGACACAGATCTGTGACTGTTTTTGTACGCTGATATCACCCAAGTTCCTAGAACAATGCCTGGGCATAGTAGATGCTCAATAAATGCTTGAATTGGTTGACCTAAACCGTACCTCCTTCAGGCCAATTTTAAGAGTCTCAAAGGCTACTTAGTGAACATACTAAAATATTACTACCTTAGGTTTCCTGCTTAAAATTTCCTGTCTATGGAATCTTTTTTTAATTAATGTTTTGCCATATAGCCCAGCCTGACCTGGAACTTACTATGTAGCCCAGGCTGGCCTCCATTTCCTTGGTGCTGGGATTACAGGCATACACTATCCAAACTGGTTCTAAGGAATCTTGACACATTTTATTTATGTGGCTATGATGCCTCAATTATTGAGCCTATCTGGGAAATGTGAGACCCTACCTTACAATCTGATTTCAGATCTTTTACAAATATTACATTAATGAACTTTAGATATACTAATAAAAATGTATTCATTGTGGTCTTTGCAATTTTTCATATTTTGGAGCCAAAAAGTATTTTTAATACCTGAAACATTGTTGCAGGCCCTGGTTTGGGTAACTCTGATGCCTGCAGAAAAAACTGTCTGATGATGTTAGTGGTAGAGTACAAGAGCACATCAACCCACCTGCAGCCAACAGCCATATCACCTTGATTCTGGAGATGCTTCAAACTTGAACAACCTTCTGATTTCTGAATAAGTCACACCCCTGTGTCCACAAGGTGTAACTGGGCAGCTTTCTTTGGGTTTCCAGAAGCCAGCCTCAGGATCTAGACTCTTCTTGTGCTCATTTCTGAATTCTTGTGCTCATTTCTGAACCTTACTTTCTGAAAAAAATGTATGAGTCTCTATTCTAAGAAGTCAAAAAGTCCACCTCATTCTCTCCACCCTCTAGGTCCTGTTTTCTCTGTCATTTCCAAGACAGAGAAATCTTGAGGGAATGCCTGACAGGAAGAGGAGTTCTCTGAAGACTTTGGGAGATACTCGCTCCCAACTGGTTGGGATGAACTTGTTGCTTATTACATGTTTGACCTGGGATCCCTGCAGCCATCTCAGTACATGCACACACACACACACGCACATACACACATGCACACACACCCACACACATGCAGACACACACACATGCACACAGAGGGGTTCTGCTGTGCTGGTATAAGGCTCTGCAGAGTCAGTTTAAAGATATTTACATTTGTTTACTTTCCTAGCTGTAAATAACTTGGCATTCTGACAACATTAGCCTGTCTTATAAGTAAGAAATTGCTTCCCCCATTCTCACCATGTGTTCTCATCCCTTGTCTGTGCTCCAGGAATGTTGGGGCCCACCAGTCCACACCTATGTGAAGATCTTTGGATTTGAGCTCTGAGTTTGTAACTTCAATTTCAGGACAGCCTTACTAACCCTGCAGCTTTCTTTGCTCTCTTGGGGATCCCTGTGGTTGCTGCCCTTGTTAGAAATGTTCATTGCTTCTGTCTTCCAGATTCACCCAACTGTGGAGCAGCTGCATCTCAGTACATCTACCGGCATAATGCTCCTATACCATGATGTCCCCTCCCTCTGGCCTCCAGGAAGTCCCATCCCCTTCCCTGCTCTTTTCTTCCTACCCCTAACCCTTGACATTGAGACAACATGTTACATGTGGGTGAAAAGGAACATGAGCCTTGGAGGTGTTCGAATTTGGGCTCAAATTCTGAATGTGCCACTCAGTGAACCTAGGCATGTTACTTATCCCCTCAGACCCTCAGTTTTCTCATGATTCAAATGGGTTTAATAATACTGATATCTCAGAGGCTCTGTAAGAAATGATTCATTGAAGTACCTTGGACAGCGCTGGGTGAACTCTAAGTGCTGGCTTAGCTGTTGTCTTTCCTTGGCTTGGCCTTTCTGGCCTAATATCTATAAGCTCTATTTTTGAAATAGTGCCTTTTTTTTAACCTTACTGGGAAGTTGAACTCAGGGCCCATTTAAGCCACTCTTCCAATTGAAGTAGAGGTCTTAGCTTCAGTCTGAGTTCATGGCCACTCCCAATTCAAGCTCACATGTGTCTGCCACAACCAGTGCACAGGTTCCCTGTGTCTTCTGTCTGTTACCAACCCATTTTAGAGTTCCACCTGGTTTCTTAGTGGGACATTTGTTAGCTGCTCTGAGGTCAAAGTTCACTGTACCCCTGTCTGGGCTATAGATTCAGGAATCTTAATTTACAAAGTACCCCTTTTCTGCTCCCCTCTTCTTGCCTCCACTTTCTGTAGTCAAGAGAGGGAGAGGTGAAATACTGGGTCTTCCCAAATGGTCTGATATTAATCCTGAGTTTTCCAGAGACAATGAGGTTAAAATACACTTGTCCTTGATAAAAATAAGCAATTACATTTTTCTCTTGACATAATGAGTCTGCATTTTTACCTCACTCAGGCAGCCCCTACATTCCTGCCAGGCCCACACTTTGCTGCCTCTCCACCAGCCTCACTCAGGTACAAATACCTGCAAAGGACTTTGCTCCAGGAACAGCTCTTAGTCAACAATGGCTGTGACCTTCTATTCATCTTTGCCCAGATGACTATTTGTGATGCCACTTAGCGCTCATGCATTTAGTTGCAATGTCACTATGTGTTTTCTCCCCTTTGTCTCCTGTCCTGAATACAAAGCCTAACAAGAAGAGTTTCTCTCCAAAGACTTTGGAAGATGCTCTGCCTCTATCCAGCTGGGTTAGGATCCAGGTGGTCTTATCTGCAAACAAAGGGATGGGTGAAATCAGTGAGTGCTCTGGAGGGAACTGCATTAGACACAGGTCCCTGCTCTCTGCTACTATTTGGGCTGCAATGTGGAAAGCCCTTCCATCTGAGGCAAGGGGCTGACAGCATGAGGACCAGCAGGAGGCCTATCTTAAGTTAGTCTTCAGTTGGTGCCAGAAACAACTGAAGTCTGCATCCCACATCCTCAGATTTGAGAGAGGCCCATGGTACCTTGCTCAGCAGGTAAGTCGTGAGGACCGCAGGCTCTGGACTCACCTCTTCATTCCTCTTCCCATCCCACCCTTCTTTTCTGTAGATGAGTCAAATTAAACTGAATGGCTTCAGAGGGAGAAGTTACACAAAGTCTGAGGGGAAATGAGAAAAAGCAATCTCCTGTTCCACTTTAGGGATGGGACAAAAGAGGTGAGGGTTTCTTGAACCTGTGGCTTTCAGGTCTTTTGGGGTCCTAGCTGGTGGAAAACCCCATGGGCTTTTTCAGGAGCCCCTAAATCTCTGAGATGTCTGCTCTGAGTCCATAGCAGCAATCCTTGCTTTCCACACCATAGAAACTTCTCAGATCCTCCAAGACAATTAACACCAGTATTCATCAAGGTTCTTTCCTTGCCAATAAACTGCTTTATTGCAGGGGAAATGGAATTACAGCATAAATGCTTTTCTTGTTTATGTTATTTATGCAGAGGCTACATTCCTGGATATGGTCTGTGTTCCTTCTCATTCTCACCATTCACCCAGGGCCTTTCTGCTTAGGGTAGGAGTAGGGGTGGGGATCTGTAGGCACTGAGCAAAGCCAGTGCAGGGATGCAGGGATGGGAATGGTGTCCCTGGGCACAAAATGGGTAGATCTGCTTTTCCTCTGTCAATGCATGGGGAAGGCACATTTTAAAAAGGGGGTGTCACTTTTTCACTCTTTGAGTTGCCACTACTCTTGCTCTACCACAACCTCAACAGCTACTTGACACCCAGCTCCTTGGACTTTGTGCATAAGGTATGAATGCTGGGGACCAGGTGAGAAGAGAGGTGGGGGGAGAAACCCAGGCAAGGCTGAGGCGAGGCCAATGGGTACCGCTGCCTCTGAGGCAAGCTGGGGAGGAGGTATTCCATTTCCTGAGCTCTGCTTGTCCCCTTTCAGTTTGAACAGATGGAAATATAGTTCAATGTTTCAACATCATTTGCCTTTCTCTTGCTAAAATCTTGATAAGTGCTGCCCAGGCTGATCCCCCCCGCGGTTCTGAGCAGTAACTGGAGCATGACGTGTGCTGAAGTGAGACGAGGCAAAGCCTTTAACGAGTGTTTAAAATTCCTGGAATAATGTGCAACACTGGCTCAGCTCATTGGGCTCCTGAAAAACCTCCCCCCCTGGGCCGCCTCCTGCAGGAGAAGGGCGATTGTGGCCCAGCCCCCCTGCTGGTGGCAATTAGCACGGCAGCTGCTCGTCTTCAGGACTGAACAATGCAGGAGGTATCTGCCTGAACTGAGCCAGGCGCCAGGCACTTAGGGAGGCAGGACATGGGGTGTAGGTCCCTTCCCAGCAGGGGCCTGTCGCTCTCAGTCCCTTGAAAAAGGGAGCATTGGGCAGGGCTCTTAACAGCCCTGGGGTGGGGTTGGGGGACCGGGAAAGAAGAAGGTGGGGACTTAGAAGAAAGGGGGAAGGAGAAAGGGGAAGGAAAAGAGGAAATAGCTAGGAACAGCAAATCCCCTGGGCGGAGTTTTCCAGGCTGTGAAAGGAATTTAACTTGTGCCTATGGAAAAGGGAAAGGGACAGTTAAACAGAAGTAGAGGACTCTGCATCTCAGCCAGTGGAGTCCCAGTCCTATGACACCTAGGGCTAAAAGAAAACCTACAGTGTGGATCTGTGATGTCACTTCCAAGATTTAGAACAATCCAGGCTGCCCAGGTGAAAACCTACCAGGATCTCAGCATCGGCACAGAGGTCAGGAGGACTGAGGCAGATTCCTGCCCTGATTCATTTCGCACATACTTTGAGCCCTTCTGGGTTCAGATTCATGACATTTGAAAACTCTTTGTAGATCTGGCCCAGTTTTCAAAGCCTGTCCACTCTGGTCCTCTACTTCACAGAGGAGCAGAGAACTGAGGCTTGGAGAGCTTGGCATGGTGGAACTCCAGCAGCCTGGAATAGGATGAAGGACAAGAGAGCAGAACTGGCCCAGAATCAGGGGTTCACCTAGGCCCAGCAGCCACCAATGTCTGGGCAGGAGGAGCCTGGGCTAGAGACAGACCTTCCCAGCTTTCCACTCCCTGGCTCTACCCCAGTCCTGGCCACCATCACCCCACTTCAGAGCTATCACCATTATTTTTGGGGCTTCTCTAGAGGCAGTTACTGTACACCCACTGTATACTTGGTGCTAGAAACTTACATTTTTCTTATAAACATTCCATCTACTTTAGCAAGATATGTGCTATCATACCTATTTTTGCAAACAAGAACAGACTTCAAATACTCAAGATTGCAAAGCTCTTACATAGAAGAACTAGAATCAACCCAGGCATCCTGCTCTAACATCCATCTGACCTCTGTGGATCAGCCTCTTTCTGAAAAGAGAGATACAAACCAGAAGCATACTTACCCTAGTCCTAAAATCAAATTAAAAACACATTACTGTGGTAAGTTGGCCTTGTGGCAGAGGGGAGAGGACTTTTTTTTAAAAGAGAGATATTAACCTATGAAAATTACAAATCTCAGTTCATTTTGTGGGAATGTATTTGCCCACCACTGAAGTACATGAACGACTGGTGGTTTTGCCCTACTGCACACCAAGGCACAGTGAGTTCTTTTTCTTAAATGAGAAAAAGATTTCTTCCTGAAATCCATGCCCTTACCTGGCACTCTGGGGCATACTCACCAGCCAGAAATTACCCTGAAAAGCCAGCCCAAGTGAGGATGTCAATTTGATCACTTTTTTCCTGCTTTTACAAAAAGATAAATGGACATGAAGATCTGTGTTCAAATGGTTGACTTTTTAATTATATTCTTTGCAGTGCTAGAGATTGAAACCAGGACCTCATGTGTTCTATGCAAGTACTCAACCACTGAGCTACACCCCCCAGCCAATGTCTTCTGTGCGCCTGTGTGTTTCAAATTATTGGCTTTTAAATTCATAAAAGGAGGGAGATATAGAAGAGTTATTCTAAAGTTTCTCAAAATATGATGGATGGAGTTAGCACCAGAGAACTTCCAAGACTAGTATCCAAATTGATCCCAAGAAAGAATGTTCTAAACTTCAATTCAAGACACTTCAGTGTGCCATCATCTCCGGGCCCACTGATCTTCCTGGCTTCCTCCCGCCGCCCCCCCCCCCCGCCCCGCCCACGCACACTCCATAACCTTTAGCTTATACTTACAGGGATGCCAACCTGCTATAGTTTGGATCTTAAGTGTCCTCCAGATGTTCATGTGGTAAAGTCTTGGTCCCTAGGGAGGTGCTATGGGGAGGTGGAGGAGCCTTTAAGTGGTGGGAGACAGCTCCTATAGGAGGTCTCTATGTCATTGGGTGTGTGCCCTCCAAGGGGATTGTGGGACCCCTCCTGCTTCCTTCCTCTCTCTTTCTATTCCTGGCCATGAAATAAGTGGCTTTGCTTCATCATGAGCTCCCGCCATGATGGGCTGCCTCACCA
Organism: Castor canadensis; assembly: GCF_047511655.1. Lineage (NCBI taxonomy): Eukaryota > Metazoa > Chordata > Mammalia > Rodentia > Castoridae > Castor > Castor canadensis. The sequence continues at coordinate 38,713,120 of NC_133397.1, read as the reverse complement.
CCAGCCCAAAATCAATGGACTACCAGATCATGGACTGAGCCTAAATAAACCATTTCTCTTTATAAGTTATTTGTCCAAGGTCTTTGTTACAGTGATGGAAAGCTGACTAACACACTACCCCTGTTCTTTTCTGCCCTTGCCTGAGTGGTATTTAGTTCCTACAAGCTCCCTGGCAGTTTCCCTTACCTCTAACCACAGAGTCCTCCTGTTGGCTCCAGGCACTCTGCCCAACTCTGTACAAGCTTTTAGCAGATTTCTAAGGCTCCAGGTGTCTGCATGTCCTATCTTGATCACCTGTTGATTTCTCTAAGCATATTCTGTGGCAAGCTACCAATGCCTGGCTTCTTTATCTTTGGCACTAGGCAGGTTCTTATTCATTTACTCACTTGTGGATTCAACAATGTATGTATCAGGTTTTGGTGGTAAGTGTTATAGGCAGTACAAAAGCATATTCAATTCTGTCCCGCCTGTAATCTAGCAGGAGGAATAATTTAGCAGGATGCACCCAGGATCACTGTCAGGAGCCAAGTGGAATGAGGCCTTGGGCTCTCTGGGGACCTGGATGAGGGCACCACGTTGCTCCGGCACTTTCTGTCCTGCATAGTAACCTCCACAGAGTTGAATTCTTCTTCCTGCTACTTAAAAATCCCAGGTCCCCAGTGGCCCTCCTAAAGGGTGCCAGTTCCCTCTGCTCTGGATAGTCAGAATGACTCAGGCATTTCTGAGTCACCCTTTTCAGCTCAGGTTACCATCCTCACCCTGCCTCTAAGCACTTGGCAGTGACTTAGGGGCCCAGATACTCTGGGCAATGCACTTCCAGACTCCCATCACCACAAGTGTCTAGTGTTAAAATACTTTAAACATCAAAAACAATACAGTGAAGCTCTCATGGAGGAGCGAGGGGACAGATCTGACCCAGAAGGAAGTTCTGAAGGCAAGTGAAAGAGGTGAACCCTGCCAAAGAGGGAGCCACCTTACTGGAGGAACCAGGAACTGTGTCGTGATTCTACCCATCTGTGATGGAGCCTCAGGGTAAGGAGATTCATGGAGTTATCCTCAAGTCATGACTCCCCAAATCATCTCCCAGAGCTCCCAGACACTCCCTTACAAGAGAGCCCTACAACTCACATACTACCAGGGCTCCAGCTCACCACCTTCCTGGAAGAAGGAAGAGAAAAGAATTTGTGATAGAAGCCCTTATCCTACTGTAAGGCAACTTCAGGGCGAGAAAAGAACTAGCAAGCATCCTGCAGTCTTTTTACAGTCCTCAGCTGGAAAATGGGGACAAAATATTGATTTCCCAGGGTGCCATGAGGATAAAAAAGAAAACAATGGGTAAAAGAATTTAGGACCCTGCCTGATGCCAAGGAAGCATTCAATTAATGTGCAGTTTCTTCCTCCCTTTGGGGCTGTGTCTATCATGTAAAAGTTTGAAATTTTAGGTGCTTACTTGAGACTTTCAGATACGGATCTTTCCCTAGGGCATCCAGGGTTGTAATGAGGGGACACTTGGCTGTCCCCACCTGACTGACCTGGAAGAGTGGATTCAGGTGCTTCCCTAGGTCTGGAGAAAGTTTAAATTCTGCTACCAAGGGGCAAGTCCCACCCTGGGACAGAACAGCCTCGACAAATGAGAGCAGGCCCAGGCCAAGACACTGGGTTAGCAATTTAGTCAGAAATCTACATTCTGCTGAATTACACACTTTCTTGAAAGGGATTCATTTTGTTTTGTTTTGTTTTTTCACCAAACTCCTTCTTCCCACTGAAGGTCAAGGTTGCATCTTTCCCTGGGCTTAGGAGTAAAAATCAGCAGCTTGACCAAAGAGCAGGGGTGGGGACACTCAAGGGGAAGGAAGAGGATAGTTAGTTCTCCCAGCTCACTGAAGTTCTCCTCCCAGGCTGCCCCAGGAGCCTTCCTGCATCTAAAGGCAGGATTCGATTGTCACAATTGCCACTGGCTTCAAATGCCCAAGGACTGCCTCAATTCCTATCCTGGGTGCCTGCCAGCCTCATCTCCTCTTTTTCATATAGGAAATGTCCTAAATGAATGTTTTGGGAAATAACAAGGTGCAGAGAGAGAATGTGTCCTGGGAAGCACCTGGAAACTTCAACATCCAGGGATCCTCAGCCTACTCACATTATTTTTTACTTTTATGGCCAAAATACAGTCACTGGTAGGCTTGGGTAGCCCATATCAGGTCTTCTCCTTTAACTCAAGCTACACCCAAGAAGGTGCAAAATCCCCCTTTAATCATTGAATAACCAAATGTGGTATACCCATTGGTATGGTTTGAATATGAGTAGTGTCCCTCAAAGATCCATGTGTTAAAGCTTGGTCCCCAGGATGGCACTATTGGGAGGTACTGTAGGCCTTTAGTAGGTGGAACATAGGGGGAGGCCTTTAAATTGGGGGAGTGCCCTCAAAGGGGATTGTAAGACCCTGCCCACCTGTCCAGTCCTTCTGATTCTCTATTTCCTGGCTTGAGTTGTGATTGCTTGTTCTAACATATGCTCCCACCATGGTGCCACCCTCACCAGAGGCTCAAAGCAATAAGGTCACCAAATCTTGGACTTGAACCTCCAGAACCATAAGACAAAATAAACTCTTCACTTCATAAATAATAGCTTGTGTTAGGTATTTCATTGTAGTGATATGAAGCTGACTAATGCATCCATCTAATGTGATATGATTTAGCCATAAAGAGGAGTAATATGTGATACAGGCTACAAAGGGATGAACCTTGAAAGTATTATATTATGTAAAAGAAGTCATACACAAAAGGCTACAGATCGCATGATTCCATTAGATGAAATGCCACCATGGAGACAGAAAGTAGACTCGTGGTTGCCAGGTGCTGGGCAGGAAAGGGGAGGGGCTGTAAGGAGTGACTGTTTAATGGGTATGGTGTTTCTCTTTGGAATGATGAAAATGTTCATGAACCATTTAAAAATGGTTAAAATGGTAAATTTTGTTTTATATATATATATATATATATATATATATATATATATATCTCACAATTCAAAAACATGAAAACAAAAACAAAACAAAACCTTTGCAGACCTTTAATATTTTCTCCTCCATTCCCATCCTTCCAACCCATCTCATTTAAGAGGAAGTGTTCTAGAGCTTATTCAAGTAGAAAAGGAAATTTTCTATTTCTGCAGTTGAGGAGGTAATAGCCAATGGCCAAAGCTCACTAAGGACATCCCAGAAGGGCCTTAGCTGTGGCAGTGTCACCCTCAGACTTAAAGTCCCCAGAGGAAGAATGAGAAAAAGAAAGACCAAACTGCTTCATCCCAACAGGCCTCCCTGCCAGCCCACTCTGTCTTCCCCAATACTCAGCTCCCCTGTTGGACCCCACCAGCAGTTGTGCGTTCTCCTTGTCCTAAGGCTCTCTGGCATCCAATTATAGAAGAGTGGGCAGGGCAGAGCCCATGCTTAAGGGATTTGAGGACTGGAGTTCAGACCAATCTCACAGGGCCTGGTAGTTCACCAGGGCTGAACATGGCCTAGGCCCCTTTCTGCTTATCAGGAGAGCCATCCTGCAGCTGGAGAAAGGCACATATGACCACAGGAATCCTGGGCCACCTCTCCTGGATCACCTCCATACTTGGAGACAGCCTGAACTTCACCTGAGATGCCACTCAGTTTGTGGCAACTAAACTTGGTCTGGGAGTCAGCCAGCCCCATTCTCCATGAAATGTCCAGTAGAAAGTTACCCTGGGCTTGGATGTGTCACTGAAGACACAGGGTGTTCGGAGACAGGAGCCTGGGCAAGTCCTCCAGCCACGTAGACAGCAGGAAGATATCCAGAAAGATAAATTTTCTCAGAAGGAAATGGCTCTTCTCTCACTCCTAATGTCAGAAGTCAGGGTTTATCTGCCTTCTCCAGCTTGTCTAGAACTCAGAACTCGAGCCCCTAGGACCCCACCACAATGCCACCAGCTTTCTTGGACTAGCTCTGTGACCCTGTCCCACAGCCCACTTGACCTAGCTAGCCTTCCTGTGAACTTTACCCTTCATGGTTTATCCACTTACATGATTTAAATTCCAACTCTTCCAATTTCCTCTCCCACTGTGAGCCTCTCTGTGCTCAGACAATACAGGCTCAATTCAATAGAATACAATTTCCTCAAACCTTGGAGATTCAGAATTTTGATTTCAGGAAAGTATCTTGGGGTGGGGATACAGCTCGGTGTTAGAGCACTTGCAAAGCCCTTGGTTTGATTCCCTGGAGAGGGGGAGAGAAAAAGAAAGGTACATATAATGGTGTATATTATGGGTCTGAAGCAGTACCTGTAATCAAATGGATTAATATTTCTGCAGTGCAACATCTAGTGATCCATGCCAACTGGATAAATAGGCTTTAATAGCTTCATACAGTTTAGTTCAGGATTTGCTGCCAAATCATTTTGGCAGCAAGTGTACGCAACAAACAAAAACCAAAGCCTTTTGAATTTTGGATGGTTTAAGAGAAGAGATTGAGGATGAGTATGTATGCTGCATAAGAAAGAAGCAGTCAAACAAAACTATAGTTGAGAAAAAGAGAGCCTGTGACAGCTACTCTTGTGCCCCTACTCCCCCCACCCCACACACACACCATACCACCTGCCATTGGAGGCCAGCCTCTGTTGGGTACCATTTTAGACTCTATGGACAGTCAAGGACCACCTAACTAATTGTATGCTTAAGACCTCACTTAGCTATTTGCAGTGTCAGTTTCCTTGTCTATTTGGAAAGGGGAAAGAACGGTTGATGAACCTACTCATTACATTAGGCAAAGCTGGCTTACTGTTCAGAGCTAGGCATTGGCTCCACCATCAGAGTGTGGAGCACCGTGAGAAAAGAGCAGTACCATTTAGCACCCAAGGCGTCTGCACCTCAGTGTCTTTGTTCATGTTCTTTCTAGCCCCTGGATTGTTTTCCTCTTCACCAGCCTGGAAAACTCTAGATCCAGGCTGCAGATGCCCCCCTCTGGGCTCCTTCTTTGTTCATACTTTGGTATGGCCGTTTAAATTATGATCCGTGTGTTGCTTTCTCTGTTTCCACTAAGCTATGAGTCTTGGTTGTCATTTGCAGTTCCCATGTGTATCACAGCACCTGACACCAGGCAGGTTGCTCAGCAAGCAGCGAGGCTTCCTACCAGTCACCGTAGAAGAGAGCCCCAGCTCCATCTGTACGAGCCCCGGAGGCATCGACAGGAGAAATTAATAAGGCAAGAGTAAAGAAAGCCTTAACATGAGGCACGCATTGCAAACCCAAGTGGGCAATAAAGCACGAGGAAGGATCTAGAACGGGGAATCCAAATGGCACAGGCCAAGGCAAAGAACTGCACTTGCTATAAGACAAGACTTGGTCCATCGCAGGCTTCTTTAACCGTAGAAGGAGGCTGTCCCAGTGAAAGAGATGCTGCGAAAAGTCGAGGGGAAGAAGATGCGGCAGCAGTGTGGCCCCCATGCAACTAGCGCGCACAGCCAGAGCCAGCTACACACAGGGCTGGATGCTGCGCGTCACTGCCGCAAGGTGGCAGCAAAAAGCCGCCGATGTTCTCAGAGCGCGCGCTGCTCTCCGCCTGGGACCTGTATTTGCTTGTCGCCTGGGTGCGCACAGCAAGAGCAGAGGGGCGTCTAGCTGCTAATAAGAACTGAGTGTCCTCGAGGGCTCTTGGGTGGGGGAGATTCCCCAAGACAAAGGAAAGAATATCTTCCCCGGGTCTCCAACTCAAAAGCTCAACTGAAAATTTCTCTAAGGTGTCATGGAATCTTGCTACCCTGACCTGCTCCCTGTTCCTCCATCCTCCGGTACCCGGGAACTGGCCCATTCTCCTGCAGCCCGGCTCGTTCCGAATGCGGGATCAGGTCCTGGGTTTTGGCGGAAACAGAGCGGTGGCCTCCCTCCGTCCTCCGCCATATACTTCCTTCCATTCCCATCCCTGCTTAAGGTAGGCCCTGAGAGCGACCCTGGAAACTGAGACTCCCCTGTCCTGCTACCTGACATTGATCACACACGCACACACCCCCCTACACACTCAGTAGATACGTGAGGGTGTGGAAGCTCACGAAGTCCACTCAGGCAGACTTCTGCTGGCACCACGCGCTGGAGAGGCCGCGGGGGGCAATGGAAGCATCACAGGACCAGGGGCTGAGAAACATGAGTTAGAATTTGACTCACTTCCTTTCTCGACGGCCTCAAAATCGTCGTTCATCCAAGAACCAGATCGCCAAGCTGTCTGGCGGTTCCCAAGCCCATCCTCCGACAAAAGCGCCGCCACCTTCTGGAAAGCTTTTCGGAATATCCTAGACGGAAGATTCCCGCGTTGGGCCGACTCCACCCCTCGCCTCCACCCACGGAGGCGAAGAGGCCTGGAAATGGTTTGCTGGAAGCTGGGTGCACAGAAATTGAGTAGAGAATGCGGTGCTTGGACCTAAACTCTCCAAGGGATCGGAGAGGCGCGCATTCTGGATCCCTTGCTCCACATCTGACCTTCTCAGGCCCTTCGTGCAGCCACGCAGCCATTCATCTAGTGTGCTGGTCTCCTCCGGCCACCCCGGCGGGTCCTTGAGGACCCCCCTCTGGGGGCCTGGGACTGAAGCTGTCGCTGTCCTCCTTCGTCCCAGTAACATCGGAGAGGATGTTACTGAGCAGTGGAAGTAAAGTAGAATGAGCGGGCATGGAAGGAGAAGGGGCCATAACAGGACTCCCACAAGAAGCTGATGGTGGTCATGCGTACTGGGGGCACAGGGGTAATATCTAGGACCTAGCTACAGATCCACAAAAGGGGACAAACCCTGAGATCTTGGCATCAGGAAGCCCACAGGTCTCCAATTGGTCAGCAAGTCCTGGCCATTCTTCCTTGGAAATGGCTTCAGTCAGTTCTGTGGCCTTAGCTCAAGCCCTCTTCACTTCTTGCCTGTGGGTTGGAACAGCCTCCCAAGGGCCTTTCGGTCTCCAGCCTCCTTCCTACAACAAAAGTCCTTAAGCGGAACTCTGGATAGGGCCACTTGAGCTTTCACAAAATCTAATTTGGCTCCCTGTGGCCACACAACTTGCCCAACCTTGTAAGTAGACCTTTGTCTGTTTTTCTCAGACTTAACTATCAGCTTCTTCTCTATACTCCACAAGCCCCATCCTACATTAGCCCAGGGGCCAGTCCCACCACACTGCTCTCCACTAGAGCCAGCACCCCTTCCATGCCTTGTTCTTGCCCTTCCTGCCTGGACTCCCTCCACTACCTCCAATCCATCTTGTCTGAGTCACTGTCATCTCTTCATTGATGCATTTCTTACCTCTATTCTAAGGTTGTAATTAATCACAAAGTTGCCACTCCTGGAAACATATTAACTACAAGACAATGATCTCAATTGTCCCTCCCACTGGAGTGTAAACAACGTGAGGGCAGGCCTAAATTGTGTTTGTCCTTCTCTTGGTTCTTAGAGAATCTATGTAGTACTTTGGACTACATTGGTGCATCATACACAGGAGTCCAGTGGCTCTTAACAAGCCCCAGGCACATCTGTAGGTTGATGGGTCTCCTGAGTGAGGTAAATATTCCCCTTGCACCTCAAAGGAACCTGCATAACAATCTCACTACACTCTCTACAGGGTTCATCCGTATCCAGATACACTCACACTATGGAATCCAGCCCACTGGGAAGCTCTGGCGGTTCAAGAGGGGGGCTGTCCACTCTGTGAGGGGAACCACTGAATCCCTGCTCCTCCCCTAGGTTTCGTAGGAACATCTGCATTTAGTCCCTGGCCACCCTGCGTGCCTTCAGGGCGTCTCTCTGGGCCGGCCCCAGTAGGTGCATTCCCATTCCCCGCGGGGCTACATCCCTACAAAGGCCAAGTGTAGGGTGCATGAAAGATGGCGTGCCCAGACGGGAAGAGCCTGGGACCAGTCGCTCCCTGCCTTACCCAGCATCCTGCTCTCATATTTGCTTCATCTTGCACACACATTGAAGGATCTCAGAAAAGTATTTACCCGGCTACCAGGAACGCACTAGTGAGGAAGACTGGAGCAGGGGCACTGTGGTAGTGGACTGAACGTAGAGATTGGCTGTGTGACAGTGGTCAAGTCATGGCCCTCTCTGAGTTTCAGTTTCCCTGTAATCACAGCCGCTTCAGCTCACATACATGCAGGAAAGGCCGAGGTGGCTGCGGCCTGGACTCCATATGCCTGCATTTGTGTCTGTGGATCCTCTGTCCTTGCTCCCAGCTGGGCCTGACCCGGAGGCTCCAGTGTGTCGCCAACAGGGTGGGGTAGGCAGGCGGCGGCGCGCTTCCAGGACTGCAAAGCCAGAGGCGTGCACGCCGGTAATTAGCAGCGCGCTCAGTCATTAAGGGGCCTTGCTAAGAATTTCTGTTGAATAATGGTTGCAAATTAATTATGATGGTAAATACTCATCTCAAAATCCAACAAACGAAAGCCAGTGCCGGCTTGGAAGAACTCCAGGCCGCCCTCAGTCACAGGCCGGGCCATAGCCTGGGGCGGTCCAGCGCTGCGGGGACCCGGCTCCAGGACAGACGGTCCGGCGTGGGGACCTCCGAGTTGGGCCGCCAGAAGCAGGGGGCTGCGACCACAGCGCCTCCCAGCGGCCTGAAAGGAGACAGACAGAGTCCGAGCTGGAGAAAAGGGATACAAAGGCCCAGCAAGAGTGTTCAGCGAAGGTGGAGGGAGAAGGGGAGTGCAGCGCGGACCCAGGGGAGCGCACCCCACAGAGCATCTCCACCCCAGGGGAATGCCTTCCCTACACCCCGCCGCTGCTAGCCCTCACCTCCAGACCTTGACTTACACCTTCTATAGGTTCCTGGGCTACACACATGCTTCTTGCCTTCACTTCCGATCTGGGAAGCCCGCAGAGGATTCGCCCCTCGATCCAAGTCCCATCTTTTCCTTCAGGCACTGAGGCCTTTCACTGAATGTGTTGGCAATCAAGGAGAGCACAGGCAAGCCTTATCCACATGTGTGGATCTCCTCAACCGGCCTGGTCTGTAGCTCAGCGCTTGGGCAGGTCCATCCATCTTAGAGAGGGGCCCCTCCGAGAGCGGCCTGGCGGGCTGTCTCCGAGGCACCTCCCCAAGAGATGCAGACAAGTGTTGAGGATTTGCCTCGCTGTCCTGCTTGCCAGCGTGTTTGTGAAGTCCTCCGTCTGAATTACCCTCCTTTGGGTGTAAGTCCTCCCTTCCTTTATTTTTTATTTTTAAATGTGTATAAACTGGAGAGTCTTGAGCTTGTTTGTAAAAGGTGGGGAGACATTGCTAGAAGTGGAAATGAGTGACAGTCCTGTGGTGTTGGGGAGCAATACCTGGGCCCACTGTAGGAGACAGGAGTGTGTGTATGTATTTGAGCGTGTGTCCTCGCACAAGCCTTTGGCCCTTTCTTGCAGGGGAGAGGGGCTTTGTGAGAGTGTATGGTGTGAGGGGAGAGGAAGGGGTGACATGTGAAGGTGGATGCTTTCTTGGTTGCAGCTTTTCAGAGAAGCTGCCTGGATTCCCCCACCAAAAAGGGAAACTGGCACTTTGGGGATCCAGACCACTTCACATAGGTGCGGGTCAAGTTGGCCACAAGTCAGTGTGCTCACCCAGATGCTTTCATGAGGACTGAATTGTCCCCACTACAGTGTCACCTTTTCCCCCCAACCAGGCTTAGCCCCCTCCCCACTCCCTTTCTATAATCTCTCCCTCTCTCTCTCTCCTTTCCTTCTTGCTCTGGAAAATAACACACCTGGGCATTTGGGGGCAAATTATAAAATGGAGGCCTCTTCCTGCCCACTCACAAAAGCAAGCATATTTCTCTGAAAGTGCTTTTCTACAGTCTTCTACCTATCTTCTTTGGAGCCCTAGCCTGATCGGGTGGGTGTGGGTGTGTGGGTGTGTGTGGGCGTGTTTCTGTCTGCTCTCTGGGAGTGGGTGAGGTTGGGCAAACAGTGCCCAGAGTTAGGCTATGTGATTTGGGGGTTGAGTGCCTCTGCGTGGTATTGCTACTGTTTTTGGCTTGGGTCGGGTTTGCATGCATGTCTGAAGGTTTCCTCTGTGTGTGTTCTGTGTGTCTGTCTTGGCGAGTGCATAGCAGCTGTGTCCTCTGACTGAGTTTATTGCTCTTCTCCTTTTCTTGCTTGTGAACTTTTGGTGAGCCTCAGCGCTCTGTGTATGACAGTCTGTGCAAAACAGGGCTGTGGGCACTAGTGCCGTTGTACAAAAGTATGTGCTTCTATTGCAGTCCCTCCTACCTTCTGTAGGAAGGTGTGTGTGAGATTGGGGAGGTTTGTGTGTGCATCAATGCGCTTTTGGAGAGTGTGCATCCTGGAGAGTGTACCTGTAGGGAGGAAAGAGGATGAAGAATTCTTGTGCTTGTGTCTAAGGACCAGTGTAGAATCTGTAAAGGATAAAGCAAAAACATAGGCCTGTGTTGTGTTGGTAAGATCTATGGGTGTTGGGAAATTGCTCTGAGGGCAGCACACCTACGCTATGTCTATGCTGAAATAGCTTGGGGGTGAAGTGTGCATATGACGTGTGGGGGTATAGTTCTGTAGGGGTGTGTGTGTGTGTGTGTGTGTGTGTGTGTGTGTGTGTGTGGTGAAGTCTGCCAGCCTGGCTGTGTTGCCCCCTCCCTTGGAGCCCCACCCTGCACTGTGGAGCTCAATCAACCACTGCATGAATACACTCGAATGAAAGTTGTGCTCAGCTGACCGGAGAAATCAGAGCTGGGCTACTACTGCTGCCCTCCTCCCTGGCTCCCTCTCACCCTCCCCAACCCTCCCTCAGGCGATACAGCCAACCCAGCTGGAACATTGGGAGAGAGACAGTTCAGCTCAGCTCAGCTCAGCTGGGGCCGGAAAGAGACCCAGTAGTGGGAGGCTGAGGGGCCCTGAGTTTGAGGACCTGAAGTTCAGCATCCTAGAGGGCCAAGAGTCTCAGCTTCAGTGCCTAGGGTGGAGGGGATAAGGGGAGGGCTATGAAAACCCCCTGAAGCAGCAGCAGTATTCCAGGTGTCCACCTCCCAAAGGCCTAGGCAGGACAAGAGGTCCATGGAGGCAGAGGAAGTCAGGGAGAGGGAGAAGAGACTAGGGCTTCCTCTGCTTGAGGGAGGCCCCGCTTGTCCAGGCCAGATACTAGGTTTTAAGGTTTGGAGATCCTGGTGAGGCACTGGGTTCAGAATGTGACAAGTTGTTGTGTTCTCCCTTCAGAAGACACTGGGGTGCACACTAGGGTTTACAGTGTATCCTATTCACCATGACTGGCCTTCCCAGCACCTCACTGGAGTCAGCCCCTGCCTAAAGTCTAGCCAGCCCTGCTAGTCCTACCACTTCCATCCTCAATCCCAATCCCAGCCACTAGGCTTCTGTGCCTCCAGCCCCACTATTGATTAGCATTCCTGCCTGGCCCTGTGGCAGCTTCCAGGTCATTTCATTTTAATCAGTGTATGTCTTGCCGGGAATAATCAACTGCATTGGCAACTGGGCAGTTGATTTCACAGGATTCAAGGAGGGTAAGAAGAGAAGTGGTTGGGGGCTCTGGGCTGGAGCTGTAAGTGGGCTGGAAGCAGTAGTTTGGCCCATCTTTCTGCAGACAGGCAATATCTAGGGATTAGGTCTTTGATACAGTTTCACAATCCATTCTGCTGTTTGGGTTTCCGATGCAAATCCTCAATTGCCATTGTTTTTCTTTGAGGGAGGCAGGGAAGAAGAAAATACCACCAAATTCACTGTTATTCCTCAAGTTCCTTAGACCTTGGAGTAAGAGGCCCAGGTACATAGAGAGAGGTCTAACACTGGTAAGGCTCCAAGTCAGAATAGACCAGCTGGAGCACCCAGCAGAAGTTGTGAATGCACACAGAAGTGGGTGCCAACCCTCTGGTACCAGGAGAAGAGCTAGCCCTCTAACTGCTGTGTAGCCCAGACAGAGGAGACCGATGGTCAACACTTAGGCCTGCTATTGGCCTGACTGAGGCCTAGGAGGTTCACACCAGAGCACACATAATGCACATTCTTCCCTAGACCAAACACAACCTGCAATCTTCCCAAGAGGTGGGGGCTGAGATGGCTTTTGGAAAAGCAGGGCTTCAGTCCAGTCTTGCCCTTATAGAGCCCTAGCAGCCTATTGGAACCTTGTCTACTTTGGGCATGGCTTTGGGAATTGGGAAAAAGAATGGGCAGACAGTGGGTAAAGGAGGAGATCTGGCCAGAAAAGGGCCTCTTTTCCCTCCCTCTGAACCCAAATCCACTGTAATATCCCCAATTTACCAAGTTAAAGGGTAAACTGAGACTGCCAGAGCCCAACCCTTCATCCTCCATTCAGTGAATAACCATTGTGAGCCCCACCACCACCCATTTCTTAAAGGGACAGGAAGACATGCTAGGGGTAGGCAGTGTGGCAGTCATTTCTGTGGGCTGATTAGGTCAAGGGAACACACATGTCCACAGGAGAACTGAAACTCACAAGACATATGTCCACTGGACAGAAAGATCCTGCACAACAACACTCTGTAGCAGTATGGAGCCACCCTAAGAATCCCTGCAGAACTACATATATATAAACTGCTCAAGCCACATACAAATATTGTACCTAAGCTGTGCAAAAACACACCAGTCACATGCCAATGTACTGTACATGCATTTATACATCATACATACATCTTTTTGTATGCAAAACTTGATTCAGTGGTAAAAAGCCCAGCATTCAGAATTGCATACATTTACACCACCCATAACAAGCACACATGTTCTCCTGCGGGGATCTGTGGGTAAAGTCAGAAAGTGCAGAGAATAGAGTACTGGTATTTAAGCAGACCTGGGAAGATAGAAATACAGGAGATGAGAGACAGTGATAGATGACAGAAACCAAGCTAGGCATATAAACTGGCTGTTGACACCCAACAGGCTCTCCAAGCTAAAGCTAAAGGCTGCTGTGAAGTCTGATAGCCTGTTTTCTTCATTGGGTGAGTGGGCACTGATGTCCCAAACCTGCTTTTTCTGCCAGGTACTTTGAGAGAAGGAAGCATAACTCCCAAGTTTATCCCTGGCCTCCCAGACAAAAAGGCACTTGCTCCCTGGTGTAACCAGCCCAGGCCCTTCCAGAAGTCACTCTCCTGCAATGCCAGCTCTGTCCTTCCACCCATGAATTCTGATTAGCTAGCTAACCTGGATCCATCCATGCTGTCTTGGGCAGCCACTAATTTAGGTTTCTAGGCCCACGCTCTGGGTCAAGTATGTGACTGGCTATCTAAAAATGAGAGTAGGTGACAGATCCCTCACCTCAGAACAGAGGCTCAAGACCAGCGGAATCCAAACCGTCCCCTTCCCAAACTTGTACCTCCTAGGTCAATATTGCCCAGAATGTGACAACAGGGAAGGTTTTTTGAAAGCGGTGAACACACAGAGTTTCTGACACTGCCAGAATTGGAGGTAGGCTGGATGTCCTGGTTCTAAGTAGGGATAGGGCAGTAACCCTGCTCTCCAAGCAAGTGCTGGTGCTCTTGCTGCACCTTGGGCACCTTCAGACCAAGCAGCCTTTCTGTCCAGGCCATCCCACGTAAACCTCCCTGGTGCTGCCAGGAATGAGGACAAAAGAAAATCGGAAGTCAAAATTAATTTGGAATCACGAAGAAATTCCAGGCACGTTTCTCCCTAATCCTTTTCGTTTGGCAATTGAACGTTCACGTGAAGGCAAATTTTCTGAAATTACCTCTTTGGCCCTTCTTTGGATGCAGGCCGCCCTGGCCCAGAGCGGCGGAGTTGCAAGCAGCCACAACACCCGCAGAAAGAGTGAGGGCCTCCAGTGGCCAGGGGTCGGCAAGAATGCGGCTAGCAAGAAGCGGGTTTTTTTTTTTTTTGCTTGTTTGTTTTTCTGGTTTTTCACGTTACATTTTAAACCAATTCTGAAATGTCTTAGGGGCTCAAGGGACCCCGGGTGATCCCCAAAGACGGGAAGAAATTTCGGGGACCCATAGGCAAGTCACAAGGTCACACAGACGCTCACAGGGGGCGGCATGAGGGAGGCCATCCTGATTGTAAGTCCTAAACTCTGTAAACTACTTTCTCCTCTCTCCCTTTATCTTCGCTATTTGGGCAGCAGTACCCCCACCCCATCCCCACCCCTCAAAAAAAGCAAGAAGACAAAATCTCTGCTCAAGGATGATTCTTGGGATTGGCGACTTTGTGTGTTTCCCCTTTTATAAAGCAAAGCAACAACAACCGAAAGACTCCCAACACACCGCCAAAGACCACAGGGAAGGCTACAATTCCTGGTTGAACGCGCGCCTAGGCGGATCTGGCCTGCAACTCGTGCGAAAGAAACTGGTTACCGTAGCCCTCTCCCCACCGCGGTCCCCTCCGCCTTTTTGCTCAGCATTCGGGCTCTCCTCCCAAGGGCCGATTCCTGGCTTTCCACCCAACTCCCAGAAAAAGCTCAGACCCAGCATCGAAATCTTGCCCTAGCTCCAGCTGCTGTCAGAGCCGGAGAGGAAAGCGAAGCGAAGGCCGGGCGCTGCACCCCGGAGCAGCAGGCCAGGGAAGGACAAAAACACCAGTCTCTGGGAATGATAAGAAAAAGGAGAATACTGTATTTGCTTTAGAAAGTTTTTACATATAGATAAACACGCAGTTAAGATAACAGTAAAAGCGCCCTACGGGGAGTGAGTGATACCTCCAAAGCGGCTAAGAAATACTTGAAATAGCTTTTGCATAAGAATACTATGGTCTCACTCTCCGCTTTCGCTAGCGACAGGGTACCTCTTCCTAACCCAGGTCGCCACTCCACGCCTTGACTGCCAGGAACACCGAGTGGGAGGGAGAACCCCAAAAAGGAAAGAGACAGGTGAGCCGGGAGGGAAGAAGAAAGAGGGAGGAGAGAGAAAGAAAGAGAAAGGGAGAGAAGAAAAAGCAGTATCATATACAGGCAATTTCTACACATATATTACAAACTGGGAAAATGACCGATCATTAAGATATACATAATTCATATAAAATTTTGAAATAAAAATAAAAATCTGTTACAGTCATAACTATTCTTTTTCCACATTTATAACCAGTACCCACACAGGCAGTGACAGAGTGGAGAGAAAAAGGTGCTTACGAAGAAAATGATTGTCTGCGGAACAAAAAACAGAAGATTGCATCTTGTTTGACCAATACTTGGACTTAAAAACAGAGAGAAGAAAGAGAGCAAGAGAGGAAAAAAGTGAGAGAGAGCAACAAAAGGCGAGAAACATTTGCTATTTCTCTCCCGAGTTCTTTTTTTTTCTTTCTTTTTTTTAAACAAATTCAGAACGGAGATGGCAGGGTTTTTTCTTTTTGTCTGTTTTGCTTTTGTCGTCTTGTCGTCGTGGTGGTGGTTGTTTTTGTATAGTCGACTCTTTAAATCATTTTAAACTAGAGAGAATATTTTCCCAGATACAAATAAATCGTCATGCAGGTGGGGTGCCGGGTCCGTGGGAACCAAAAGGAGAAGCCGTGCTTGTCCTAGAAAGTATACAATTGTCACCTCTTTTATGTTTTCTGCCCGCAACATCAGCGTTTGTGACTGTCTGTTGGCGTCGCGGTCCTTTGGGGTGGCCATGGTGGTAGATGGTGGCAGGGGGTTGATGATTTGCGGTAAGTTTGTTATTTTTCTTGGTTTTTATATATTTTTGGCAGGGGGGGAGTGTATGTGGACTTGTGTGTGTATGGTTGTGTATCCTGATTTCGGTTTGTTCTAGGGATGGAGTAGGAAGAGGAGGAAGAGGAGGAGGGTTAGGAGGAGGGGAAGGAGGAGGGGGATGGGGAAGAAGGGGGAGGAGGGCAGCCTTGGCTATCATACATCACATTCCGAGTCGCTGGAGGTTACCGAGAGGATGGAGGTGCCGGTGTCCGCGCGCTCCGTCAGGCTGGACACGCTGGTGGTCGGGCTGGCCGCCGTGGACGGCGACTCTGCCGAGCCGTGCGTCGGGCAGCCGGGCTCGGCCAGCGAGCGCATGCCGCTCGGTCCGATCGCCTGGTGCTGGAGCCTGCGGGAGAGAGAAAGCCGTGTCCTCCCTTAAACAGCGGCCTGCCACCCGGCTCCCAGAGCTGCAGGGAGCCGGGCCTGCTGCCGCCCGCGCTCCCTGGCTACTCCCATCTCTTGCCCCTCGCCGCCTCCCCCAACTGCGCTCTTGGTGCCTTTCCCTTTCTCCAGGCACACAGCTACAACTTGAGCGCTGCAGAGCCTCCCAGTCCGGCTCTCGACTCTCAACTCCCTCCCAGAGAAGCTTCCCGGATAGGGACAGGCCCCAGCGGAGAGGTAGAATCCGAAGCTCGCCGCCTGGTGTGACCTGGACGGGTAGCAAAGGACGCTGAGCCCAGGATGAGCAGAAGTCCAAGAGAGATAGACGCTTCTTCCCTCGCCCCCTCCTCCAGGCCCTGGTGCTTTTCAAACTGAGCTGGCTGCCTGGAAAGCTGGGCTTCCCGCGGTGCCTCCTGTCCCTGCTCCCCCAAACACACACCCAGGGCTGCGGGTTTCTCACTGGCCGCCTCTCCTGGGTAGGACCCGCCGGCTTTACTCTCTGGATTCCTGCGCAGAGCGCAGGATCGGGGGAAAAGAAAATAGAGGAGCTGAAAGTGAAAAATGGAGAAAGAGAAGGGAGACAGAGAAAAGAAAGAAGGCAGGAGAGAAGCACAGAGCAGTAGCGTCAGGCTACCTCTCCCCAGGACTAGGAACCCACTGCCTGACTGAACCTAGTGTCTGGGAGTTCTTCCTACAAGGAGGCCTTTGCCTGGCTCTGGGCGCTTCCCCCATCGGGCGAAAAGTAGGTTCCACAGACTGGGCTAAGAGGGCTGTGGGCTCAGGCCAGGGCTACCTAAACCCAAACACACTCCAGAAACTCACACTCAGCCCACAGCCATCAGCAGCTGTCAGCAGGTAGGGTCCCGGTTCCCTGCAGTATACTAGGCCCTGCCTTTCAAGAGGAGCAGCAACACAGGCTCCATATGAGGGCTTTAACCCAACTGCTCCCTTCCTTCTTCCTTCCCGACTCCTTTCCCCTTCCCTCTAGTTCTTTTTCTTCTTATTTCCCCCCAATCCATCTCTGATGACCATCAAGACCAGTACAACTTTATGACTTGTGGTCAACTTGCCTGCTTGCCAACTTAGCAGTACCAAAGTGATACTCCTTGGGCAGGGAATGAGGAAGTATATGCACAGGCTTGTGTGGGAGTGAATACACACATACTAAGCTGCTCCACTACCAGCCCTGCTCTCCTGCTCAGGGTCAGGCAACCTGCAATGTTGCAGGAAGGAGGCCTCGGCATGGTGACCGCTGGCCTTTTCCCTTTGTGGCAGGGACCCAGGTTCACTTTCCTGCCCTTGACGTTTGTCGATCTCTCTCTCTCTCTCTCTCTCTCTCTCTCTCTCTCTCTCTCTCTCTCTCTCTCTCTCTCTCTCTCTCCTTCAAAGCATGTAGATATGGAAAGAAATGCTCTTTTTCCCTCCCTGTTTCTAGGCTCAGAGGAGTACCTAGCTGGGGCTGGGGCCAGGACTGAGAAAACCCGCGCCACCGCTCGGGCTCCCACGGGCGGGTACCTTGGGCAGTGGCCACTCAGGGCCGCACGTACACGCTCTCCACCGGGACCAAAGCTCCTCTCCAGCAAAGCAGTCAATAAACCCACTGCCCGACCCTGTTTCATGCGCCCGGGACAAGCAGAAAGTTTATTCAACTGGCCAGAGTCCCGGCTTGTCTGGTGCGGGGCAGCCGCCCCTACCATGCTCCCGCTCACCCACCTTTCAACCCCTCTCCCCTTCCGCGGCCCAGGGAAGCTATAGCCAGGCCGCGGACCCCGCCACTGACCTGTTCTTGGCCGCTGCGGCGCGGTCGCGCTGCCGCCGGTTCTTAAACCAGTTGCCTACTTGTGTGGGAGTGAGGCCGGTGGCCTGCGCCAGTTCGCGTTTCTTGCTGGGGTTGGGGTAGGGGTCCTGCAGGTACCACTCCCGCAGCAGGCTCCGAGTCCGCTCCTTGAAGCAATGAGTCTTCTGCTCGCCATCCCAGATGGTGCGTGGCAGCGGGAACTTCTTGCGCACACGGTACTTGTCCACTGGGCCGAGTGGGCGGCCGCGCAGCTTCTCGGCCTCCTGATAGTGCGCCTCGAGCCACATGGCCTGAAGCTTGCCGTGAGACTCCTTGGTGAACTTGTGGTTCTCCAGGATGTGGTACAGGTCGCGGAAGTTGCCGGTGTGGAAGGCAACCACGGCGCGCGCGCGCAGAATCGACTCGTGTTTGTTGATGGCCTCGCAAGCCCCGGGGGCCACGGGCAGCGACCAAAGGAAGCGGCCCAGCCGCTCGATGTCGCCCGTCTCCTCCAGCGTCTCGCAGACGCTGGCCACCTGCTCCGGCGAGAAGTTGAGGGTGGGCAGCTGGAACATGGACAACTCTTCCGGGGGGGCCCTGGAGCCGCCGCCGCCGCTGCCGCCGCCTGCTCCGCCAGCACCGCCGCCTCCCGCACGGTTCCCGCCGCCGCCTCCCGCGCCGCCGCCGCCTCCCGCACCGTTCCCGCCGCCGCTACTCGCCAGAAGTAGGGAGCAGTGGTGAGAATCGGCGAAGTTTGGCAACAAGAAGTGGGAGGAATAGAGGTCTAGGGGGGAGCGGAATACCATGGACTGACCTGAGAGGAGAGGAAAAAATTCAGGGAGAGGAAGAGAGAGGGGAGGAAGAGGAGGAGAGGGGCGATGAGGACCAGGAGGAGGGAGAGGAGAGGGGGGAGGAGGAGAGGGAAAGGAGGGGGGAGCAGAAGAAGAAGGAGGGGGAGGAGGAAGGACGTAAGGGACACCCACACCCCACACACATCCACACACACACACACCCGCGCAGCCACATAGAGAGGGAGGAAGGAGAGCGGCCCGGTGCGCGCGCGCAGAGAGAGAACCCGAGTCAGAGAGAGGGAGAGGGAGAGAGAGAGAGCCAACCACCGCCGAGTCAAGATTCAGCGATTCCACAGCAATCGCCCTAATGACAACAGCCTCATAATATCTCCCCTAAATCCACAGTGAGTGCAGCATTGAAACATTTTGTTTCGCTTTTCTATTGGTCTGCGGCGTGTCGTTGTGGCGTTGCCACGGCAACCACTGCCAATCACTGTCAGCCCTGCCAATCAATACCGAGAACGTAAGGACGGTCTTACCACTTAGCCAGAGTGGGGGGGGGGGGAGAAGAGAGGGAAGGAGGAAGACCGGGGAGAAACAGATTTTTTTTCAAATCTTTGCAACTCTTAATTTCTCTACTTCCCCATGTCTCTCTCTCTCTCTCTCTCTCTCTCCCTCTATCTCTCTCTCTCTCTCCCTCTCTCTCTCTCTCTCTCTCTCTCTCTCTCTCTCTCTCCCTGTTTCCCAAAAAAGTTGATTCAGAAATTCAAAAAATTATAAACACACAGTAGTTGAATGAGATGACCAATTACAGGAGGCATTTTGTGGAAGGCAAGTGTCTCTTCCCCACGTCTTAGGAGCTCCAGGCGGCCTGTCTGCAGAGAGGCTGAGGTCCAGCAGAGCCGGCAAGATTTGCACATGGTGTGCGCGTTGGGCCGTCTCTTTCTGCCTATGTGAGCATTAATAGTGTCGAGGAAGAAAGGAGAGATGAGATCATGGGGCCCACCACACACCGACCCCGGCTCAGCGGGATTCAGGATCCCAGATTTCTGGGGAGGGCATCTGACACCTGGGAGCTTGAGCCCAGGACCCAGACAGCACGAAGCTGTTGTGGCCTCTCTGGCCAGTGCCTGTAGGCTATATTTACCTCAATCCTTCCACATCAGAGGGACTGCTTTTACTCTGCTCCCAGCCAAGGAGTTTTGATTTCTACTATCACCTTTTATTTTTAAAATAGTGGAAACAACAGTACAATTATTTCTAGCTTAAAAAGCAATCAGACTCTTTGTTTCTCCCCATACTTCAGCTGCCTGAGGCGGTTGAGGAGGAGCTGTGGGAGCTCAGAAACCTTGGAGTCCTCCGGACTTGGGAAGGTGCTTGCTCCCTGCCACCACCACCACCACCACCCACACACAACACACAGGAAAAGGAGCTCTGGGCCTGCTCACCATCCCTAGAAGGACACTGAAAGTTTGCAGGCCATCCCAAGGAAGCAGATAAAGCCTGAAATTTCGTGTTTTCTCATATTGTAAATAATAGTTATAATAAAGCTGTTTGATTTCTCTACAAGGGAAGTAACATTGCAAACCTAAAACAGACTCTACAATGTCTACAGAATGCAGAGGGCCCTCCCTCTCTGTGGCCACTGCAGCCCCCAGGCCAGGCATGGGCATTTATTCTTAGGTATGTTGCTTTTAAGAAGATGTAATCAGCATCTTGAGCCTGGCCTCCTTTTGTGAGGCTTCTGTAACTATGGAAGTGTGATTTACGAAGATTTGTCGGGGTCAGAGACGTTTTTCCCCACGCACCGTGTATATTTAGACAGGATTCGGTTTGGTGTTAAAAAGTGTATATGTTGAATGGATTCACACACAGTAGCCAACAATGCCCACATTGTCGGCCCGTGTACAACGCGTATTGAAACGCAGCGCCCAGACTTCAACTAATCTGCCCTCAATAAAGCTGAAATAATTATCCTAAGCTGCCTTTCCAGAAGAAAAATCATTGAGGAATTCAAAACTTTAAAAAAAAAAAAAAAGATCTTTTCTGCATTCCGATGCAGATCTGGGGGCCCGGCGCCGGGTCCACACCACTTTGGAGATCTCAATGAGGGAGGAGAGAAAAAGAGATTGAGGAAGAATTTAAATGGGAACCTAATGTGACTGAGACAGTCCCAGCCCCTAAACCTCGAGCTCAGGCCCTGCTTAGGCCTTGACTCTTGCAGGGCCAGACCTCGGACGACCAAGAAGTGCAAGCCGCGTTGGAGGAGGCTCTAGGGTGACATGGAGGCTTTGGGTTGAGCGAGGGGCCCACAGTGGTAGGTCCTTCATTTGGAGGCAGCTAGGAGCAACGGTCCTAAGCCTACTGGCTGAGGTGAAGAAATACTCCCCTAAAGGAAAGACTGGCCAAACCCCATTTCGGGGGTTTCTCCTCTCCAAATATTTTCCTCGAGGCCATGAGTCCTTTCCCGCTCAGCGGCGAAGCTCTGGGCGGTCGTTCACTGCGGGCCCAGAAAGAGCCCAAAGATTGGGACACAAAAACAGACACTTCATCTTTTTTTCCCCCATCCCTTTCTCTTGTAGGGAAGGATTATAGTCTGAAAGGTGGGAGGGAGAAGGGGCAGGAGGAGGAAGCGGGGGAGGAAGGAATGAAAAGGGGGAGGGGAGTGGGTATTGTGCCGCGTGTGGGGGGAGAATTCCTACGGGTGGGTTTCCGAATATTGTGTTCAACTTTTTGAAAGCAGCTCGTGACCCCGAAACTGCTTCCCCCGGAGCCGGAGACCCAGGCGCCGGCCGGACGGGTGAACCCCGCCAGTCCCTGCCTATCCTCTCAACCCCCACCTTCTGGCAGGGGCTACCTGGCCTCTCCCCGTCACTGGGGTGCCAGCCTTGGAGGCTGGGCAGGTGCCACGGGCTCTGCCAAAAGCGTTGAAACTGAAAACCCTCGCCACTAAGGGAGCATTGAGGAAAAAGGAGCTGAAACTCCTCTTCACGACACCCCTGACCCCCCCCTTCCCCTCAAGCCACTGCCCGGGCTCCAGCCCACCCGCCGCACCCCGCCAGCTCGGGTGGCGGCCGCGTCTAGGGAGCGCAAAGCCGGGAGCGCTGCGCCAAGGCGCGCAGCTTTGTGAGCCAGGACCCGGCCAGGCGCGGTGGGGCGGGCAGCAGCCCCTGGCTGTCTGCGTCTCCCCGCAGAGCCAAGCACCGCGCCGCCCACCGAGCCCACCTCGCCAACCTCGCCGACCTGCTGCCGCAAGCGCCTCTCGGCTCTGACCGGAAGCACTACGCCAGCCCCTTGAAGCCCGTAAGTTAAGAGTCCCTTTAGCTGGGCGGGGAGGCGGGGCGGCTGGTCCTCGGAGCGGACAGCGGGCGCTCACAGAGGGGCTGGGAGCGCAGACTCCGCAGGGTCTCGGTCTAGGGGTACTGAGTATGTGTGTTTGGATGGGAAGGGAGGTCTAGGGAGTTCCCAAGCTTCTACTTCCAAATTCCCTGGCGCTGGGCAGGAGGAGTAGATGCAGAGGGACCTCTGGTTCCAGGACCCAGGCCGCCTTCCTCGCTGTTCTGGGGACTTAGAGGGAAGGCTAGGAAGTGAGCCTCGGAACTCCTGGAGGGGGTGGCGCGCTGAAGATGACTGCTGCGGACCCTAGTGAATAGTTTGGCTTGCGGGGCCTCTAGTTCTGTCCCTTGCCCTCTGACCACTCAGACTCCGAGATCTGGGACTTGGCAGTCGTACAGGCCGAGGTCACCTGTGCAGAACAAAATTGCTTCCACCGTCCCCACTTCAACTCCGGCCCCTGGGATCAGAAAGACAAGGTTCAGGTGGTTCAGGGAGAAAAGAGGACATTTGAATACCGGCGTGTTTTTCTCCTACCATAATCTACTGGACATTTATTTACGAGTATCAGCCACATTCCTAGCACTGAGAGAGTCTCCACTCAGCCTGGAGACAAATCCTAGGGACTCTCACTCTCCTTATTTAAGCCAAGGGGTCTGCAGGCCTCCCAGGCAGGATGAGCCAGAGAGCTGGAGCAGCTATACCCAGTCAGTCTTGCTCAACTCTAAATAGCAGACCCAGTTGGACCACGAAGGTTAGTTCTGGGGGGCAACGCCCCTTCCGGCCCCCAGGACGTCCAGAGGTGGGGGCTGACCGGGTGGCCGGTGGTCTGGGCCTCCCCGCTAGCTGCAAACTGAGGAGCTTGGCGCGGACCGCCAGGGAGGGCGCAGGGGAGCGCAGCACGCAGGCGGGGAGGCCGCGAAGCCCTTCAAGGACCCCGATTACTTTCCTTTGAAAAACAACAACAACAACAACTGCTCCCTCCCCGCGCCCCCGCCCCTCCCCCTTCCTTAGCCTCCGGGGACCCGCGCTCCAAGCAATTGTTGCCCGGGACTGTAAACACAGCTCAGTTGCCTCAACTTTCTCCGTGCATAAAAGTTCCCGGCGTGCGGGGAAATTTGAATATTTGATCAGCCCCTTTGAGTGACCCTCATTAGCCTGGCGCCCTGCTAAGGCCCCGGCATTGCAAGAAAGCTGCTGGGCCCTGCATTTGTACGCCTTGTTAACGCCGCTTAAAGAAGCCGCCCCGACCGCTCAAAGGCGGCCTCAGGGCCCGGCAGCGCGCACCTCTCGGCACCCCGCTCTGCTTAATGAGTCCCGCCGCCCGCTAAAGGCCCCTCCACCCCCCACATCCTCAGACAAGAAAAGTTTGGCTCTGTCTTGGGCCACAACACCTCCCACTGGCAGGCCCAGGAGGGTGGGCACAAACCCAGCCTAGCTGGCTGCAATGCTCTAGCCCCAAAAGAAAGGAGCCAGAGACTCGGGGTGGGGGTGGGGGAATGAGCCATACTGATTGGGTTATAGGGGGTGGTGGAGTCGGATTTTGTAGCCTCTGGATCTACCCAGACTGTGCACCTTGAACCTCTCCCAAGAGAGACCGTTCTAAATCAGTCACTCCAATTCCTTCAAGGTGCATATGGACTAATATTGGAGTAACAGAGGGAAGAGGCCTAGGGGAGGCTCAGCCTTAAGGAAGGTCTCTCCTTAAGTTCCTTTGCTCTTCATTGGCCAGGAAGCCTCACATTTCTTCCCACCAATCCTCTGGTGACAGACAGAACAAGGCCCTGCATTTGAGTAGGATGGGCAGGCTCAGCTCCCCAAACCACCCCTGCTCCCACCAGCCAGAGTCCAAACACAAATGATGTGACAGTTGACTGCAGTGAAGACAGTACCATAGCTTATCTGAACCGTCCACACTTCTCAACTATGCCTTCTATGGGTTCTCTTTAATCATAATTCTCCTCCTGAGGAGGCCTGAAGAAAGTACCCTAGGCATGGCCACCCTCCTTGGACTGGTCCTAATACAGGTCTAGGGACAGAGGAAGCGAGGGACCCACTTACTCCTCCTTTTCCCCTTTTCTTAGGACACTCATAGTTGGCTAGTAAATACAGGAAACTCTATTAGAAATTGTGCTTTAAGTCCTCAGAAAGAGTAGAGTCCCTTCACTGTCCCCTCTCTCCTCCCTTGCATTTTTCCCTAGACAGTTGGAACTCAAGATCCCCCTCATGCCTTCCTTGCACACCCAGCTCTTGGTTACTTTGTGGGGGGGCTAAATGCACTGGGTTTAGGATGAAGGGTGGGCCTGGTCAGATTGGTAACCTCAGGACCCCATTCTGAGGTGTCCATCTCTAGGAAGGAGTAAGACTCTGCCAGCCTTCACCTTCTGCCAAAAGGCCAGGTAGGCCTTGAAATGTCAGAATCTGTCCACCTGGCCTGTTTCTCTTCCTTTTCCCTCCAGCTCCACTGGCGTGCCCTGCCCCATTTTCCATTCCACCCTCTAAATCAAGCCCAAACTAACACCATTTAGGGATCATCGCTGAGCTGGGCAAAGGAGGTGCCCAGACAATGATCCATCCAAAGAGCAAAAGTAAGGGCAGAGAGACGGGGGAGAGCGGTGCTGTTGGAGAGAAAGGGGACCTGGGGCGAAGGGTAGAACTCAGATCTGTGGCCCCAAGGCCAGGCCTACCGGCTGCTCAGAGGAGGAGGAGGGAGGGAGGGGGCTGGGAGTCCGAGGGCATCGGTCGGGGCAGCAGGGACCTCAGGCGTCGGCGTGGGGGGCTTGATCCGGAGGAGAGGGGAGGGGAGGCGGGGGTCGGAGGAGCGCGCGGGGCGGAGTGGGGGGGTGCGGCTCTTTAAGAGCCACACGGCTGGCTGGAGAGGCGCACGGCCCGGTGCTGGTAAAGCACTGACCCCGAAGGGGATTTAGCGGGAAGGGAGCGGCCGAGCTTCGGGGGCTTTGTCCGGGGGGCACCCAGAGAGGCCGAGACACAAGAATAAGGAACGGCTGCGGCTTGAAAGGCCGCACGGAGCGGCGGCGCTGCTGCTCTTGACTTCTGAGCAGGGCTTAGAAAGCCTGCTCCAGCTTAACCGAGCTGCGGGTGCTGGGCCCTGAGTGCCGAGTCCGCGGGTTCTGAGTCCCTGGCCTCTGAGCCGAGGAGGCTTGAAATAAGGGGGGAGCTGGAGTGGTGGGGCACCCTAGCAAAGTAGCTTTTGGCTCTACAACCTCGCGACCCCGGTGCAGAGCTGCAAGCCTGAACGGCCACGTCTGGCATAATCAGAGAAAGAATTTTCTTATCCCAACTTGGCTTTTGGTTTTGTGTGTCCACCTCTCGCAGATCCGGATCTGGCGGACCCCAAATGGATTCTCAACAGGTGGCCGGGTAAGTCTGTTTAAAGAATTCTGGTTGTATCGTCAGCTCCTCCCCGACCCCTTTCTTTTCCCCTCCCTCTTTCCCACTAGGCGGGCCCGAGTTCGCCCGGGCTCCTCCCGCCCGAGGTGGCGGGGGTGGATGGTGGTGGGGATGAGGCGCCCTTCCTTTGGGGTCCTCGGCTCGCGGTTCCAGCCCAGAAAGACTGCCAGGCAGATCCTGCGAAGTTCCACCTGGTACTGCCAGGTCCCGATCATCACTCTCAGCTACTTGTACTGGGCCTGGGCGCCCCAAGAGGGAGATGAAGGGAGAGTGCGGTGCAGCACCTCAAGAGCACAGCCGGCAAGAAGGGGGACAGGAAACCCCCTGACCTGCGCTTCTTGTGTGGGGGTTTACGGTGGAAACCGAACTCTTCATTCTCTTTTATGAGAAACGCGGGATTCGGCCCGGGGCAGCCCGCTCCAGCCGTACAAAGGCCCGCAGAAGAACATGTCAGCAAATAGGGGTTAGGGTGGAGGAGGTGGAAGGGGCCAAAAGAGGGGGAAGGGAAGAAAAAAAAAAAAAAAAGCAAAGCGAGAAATCCCGGGCGTCCAAGTGAAAAGTCAGAACACGTCCCCCAGAACGCGCCAGAGACGCGCGTTCGCGGTGCACCTTCCCCTCCCCATCTTCCTCTTCTCTCTTTCTCTCTCTCTCTCTCTCTCTCTCTGTCTCTGTCCTTTCTCCCTGTATCTCGTACACGTGCACACCCATTCTACACAGGTACCCCACTCACGCGGTTCTTGCCGGTGCGGGGTTGAACACCCCATGCCCAAACCCAGGGCAGAGCAGAGCCGCCTCCCCCCCACCCCGCCCCGCCAGCCAATAACCCTCCCGCTGAGCCACCGGAGCCTGAACTGCGGGTGAGGGGAGTAGGGAGGACCCCGCACACCCCTGCCCCAGAGCTGAGGCACTGGGAGGATCTTACCTGCAGAAAGGTGAGGGAAGCCGGGAGCATGAAGCAGCGGCGGATAAATATTCATTAGGAAGTGTAAGTCCTTTTAAACCGCGCGGCGCGCTCTCTCGCTCCTATCTCTTTCCCTCCCTCCCTCTGTCCTCCAGTAAGGCTCTCTCCTCCTCTCACTCTGTCTCTTCCCCCCACCCCCCCCTTCCTGCGAAATACCGGGTGGATCCCAGTCTAGCTAACCTGTTGGGAAGCCTGAACTGCGGGCAGCGCCTCCACAGCTAGCTGTTTGCTTTCGCTCTTGGGGAAAGCGTTCCCCCATTCTCTTCCCTCCCTCCTTTCGCCCAGCCCTCACCCCCTCCTAAATTACTACATCATTAGCTTTATTTTCGGGGGGGGCGGGCAACGGAGCAGCCAGACGCACCTCTCCATAGCAAGGTGAAAAGTCAGTGCTCTCCAAGGCAGCCCTAGCTCTCCACTCCATCTTCACACTTCTCCACCCATCTGGTGTCTTTTTCATCCCTTTCCATTTCCAGTTCCATCTCCATCCTGTACCACCCCAACCCCCTCATCCTACCTCCCACCTCGCCATCAACAAACTAGAACCCAAACTGAGTGGGCAGTGAGATGCCAGGTGGCTAGGTCCCGTGTGGAGAGTTTGGAACGTTACCCTGCAGTGGGGGTGGGGGTGGGTATCCCAAGTCTCCCTTTCCCATGTAGGTTTCTTCCTGACTCAGAATGGGCACTGGGGAAGTTTGGGCCTTAGGATCAGAATACTGGGGCATGCATTAAGCACCTCAGACTTCCAGGTCAGGCCTTAGGGACTCAGAACCTTGCCCGCTGACCTGGCCTAGGAAGCTACATGAGGGAGAGAAAGGTGTGGCTTCACTTTTTTTGCAAATAAGCAGTAGAGATGCACAGACCGATCGTCGGACTGACATTCACCCTTTAAGAACAAACTACCTGAAGTTAGCAAGACCGCATCTTTCTAAATCACAACACTTTTAAAGGATTCCAGAAAATGCTTCCAGTCTCACGCGAACACGTGCACACACATCCTTCACCCCGCACGCCCTAGGGCAGAGCTCCGGCGGACCCCTGAGACAAGGAGGTGCGCGGGCTGGCAAGGCGGATTCGGTGGAGGAATCCCATCACTGCCTTAGGGAAACCGTGGTCACTACTTTTGATCCTCTTCTTCCTTCATCCAGGACCCTAGACTCCTCCAGGGGCTCTAAAATATGGCATGACCACAGAGTGTTTGGGGGTGGCGCTGACGTACGCTTTGGCACCCTACGGAGCGCAGCGCGAGAAGGTGAGTGCTGGAGGAGGGGCCGAGGGGCGGGCTGATGCTAGTTCCCAGTTAAAAAGCAGCCGCTCCCAGGAGGCCAAGGAAGAATTTTGCCCCAAACGTGCATAGTACTCGCCCTGAGGCTCCACGTCTTCTATTACTGGATATTCTCATTCCCCAAAGCCCCAGGGCTCACTTGACCAGAGGTGTCAGGATGGGGGCTCTAGTTATAAGCCGGAAGGATACTTTGCCGCCGCCCGCCAAAATTGACCTAGCCCAGCCACAATCCACCAAGAGAGGTCCTAGAGGTTGGTCCCACCTTTCCTGATCTTCGGAAGGTCTCTTTTTCTCGCTAAAGACTAAGGGCAAATGAAGGTGTAAAAGAAGTCTAGGAGCCCTGAGCCTGGGAAGCCTTGTTAAACCTTGCATCCCACCTAAAGCCGGAAGTTTGCACTTGCACATCTCCCCTCCCCAAGCAGACCCCAGGGTCAAGCCCCTCCGAGCTCAGGTTCAAGATGAGTCACCTATCTGCACAGAATGGTACATACAATTTTATCAGAACACACATGAGAGAATTAAAGGAATGCTAACAGCAGAATATGAGGAATAAAGAAGTGTCCACAGGCATAATTATTCGAATGCATGGTTGCACACCCAGTTGTCTAGATGCAGACAAAAGCCACAGTGCCCACGTGGAGTGACTGCAGACACACAGGCAGATGTACAGGAAGCTGCACTCAGGGAGATTAGGCCCATCTGGGATGCAGGTCATAAGGCTTCCTGCTAGAGGAACATTGGTTCTTAGGGAGAAACTTTTTGTAGTCCACTGGATGAAAGGTTTCCCAGTCAAGTACTGGTGACTAGGAAGAACCAAGGGCTCATCCATCCCAAAGCCAGCCTTTTCACCTTCCTTCCCTGCTCTGTTGGAGATACCCAGAAGAGGGCAATACAGGAAAAGATTCACTTTGACAGGGATTATTTATATTTATTTGTTGTTATTTTTGGCCTAGGAGATTGTGTTTTGGAGAAGGGTTTGAGAAGAGAGCATAGATGTCCTCACTCACTGACCAGAGATTCTTAAATTCCAATGGGAACATTCAGCTCTAACTAGGGTTCCAGAAATGAGAGGACTTTTGTTTTGACCTTTTCACTTCTCTTATCTAAGTTTAGTCCTTAAAAAGAATTGTTAGCTCAGCTCCATTCTCATCCCCCTCCATTTTCATCCCAGTCCCTTGTATTTCAAATAAGTCTGCAGGACAATACTCCAAAGCAAACTGATTTCTTTCTTCAACTAATTTTGTGAGATGTTGGTAAGTTCTTGCCCCCTGCTTCTGAAGGCCAGGCAGAGTTTGAGGTCCTGGCCCATTTGAGGGACTGCCAAGAGGGATTCCCAGAGTGACTCTGGAGCGTGCCTAAGTAAGTACATAGGCATTTTTTTTCCCCAGTATCAGCTCCCTTTGCCTGGTGAGTCCAGTGAACAGTCCTGGACAGTGGCTACCGCTGGTTTCCTTCAAGAGGCAGACACACAGGGAGTAATGGTGCCCCTCCCTTCAATTCACTTCCTTCCCAACTTTCTCTCTTTCAAGCTCATTTTCGGATCCTCTCTCTCTTATATGAAACTTAGAGGGTAAGTCTGGAAGATTTATTATGGAAGAGAAAGGAAAAAAGGAGGAAGGAAGGAAACAAGCAAGCAAGGAAGGAAGGAAAAGAGGGACTTTCTGGGCCAGCACATTGGATGACCACCCTCCAATGAGCAAAGAAGGGTCCATTTTGCCAAGAAAAAATGAACTATCAAAAAACACTGCAGGAGGACATGTTGCAGCAGATGTAGTTGCCCTAGAAACGGAGGAATTTCTTCTCTTTTAGGGGCAAGCACTGTCGTTTTCCAAGGTACACTTAATTCCTGGACATTTTAGTGAGTTTGTTTTTGTGGGACATTTGATCAAAAAATTGTGGAAATCACTTTGAAATCATGTAATTTTAAATCTTTGTGGGAAGGATAGTTTCTTCCAAGGCCATTTTTCTTCACCCAGGTTTGTTTTTTCTTGTTCCCAAATGAGAATGCATCTGCTGACTCACCTCAGAAAGAAACTGCAACTGAGAGAAGTGAATAAGGACTCATCACTATCAAACCTGAAGTGTAACTTTCATTCCTTGCAGCAGAGATTCAGAACACACACAAAAAAATCTCATTTGCAGTGGGATATTCTTCTCCTCTTGGGGTAGTTTATCTAGAGCCATTCTCATGATAAATAACAGCATTTTAGAATTGATAATATTTGCTGTTACTTTTCAATCTTACAAGATTCTTTAAACTCTGCTTGTCTGATTTTTAAAACTGTGTGTACATAGCTGCACCCGGTGCAACATTTATCACTCAAGCAGAAAAGAAAGTCTTTTTCTCATAGCCCCAAATGCCCCTTGTACCCATCACTGAAGCAAACTTATTTTCTCTTTCTCAAATGCCCTTGTTACCTCTGCTGGGGCTCAGGGCAAAACTGCGAAGGTTTGTGACCTCTATAGCGGGACTTGTATTGTCAGTTATTTTGTTGTGAGAAATTCTCAAAATCTCTCTCTCTCTCTCTCTCTCTCTCTCTCTCTCTCTCTCTCTCTCTCTCTCTTTCCCCATCTATCTGTCTTTCCTTCATACAACCTGATTAGGATTGCCTACACTTCCTCTACAAACAGGGGGCCTAAATAAAGCAAACCATTTCCGCTGCCCTGGGCAAAGGACTGAAACCCATTGT
This sequence comes from Castor canadensis, assembly GCF_047511655.1. Taxonomy (NCBI): domain Eukaryota; kingdom Metazoa; phylum Chordata; class Mammalia; order Rodentia; family Castoridae; genus Castor; species Castor canadensis. The sequence continues at coordinate 38,682,854 of NC_133397.1, read as the reverse complement.
GGGTCTAGGGCTGAGGGTGGCAAATTATGTAGAGCATGCGTGTGGGGAAAGTGACAGTCATCACCTACAACAGAAACTAAAATAACCAGATCCCTTTGAATCCCTTCCACAACAGTGTCAACGCGCTAGAGAGGCCATCTCACCTCCAAAGGTGTCTTCACTCCCGGAGGGCCCGGGCTCCCCGCCGCAGCCCAGCGCTGGGCCCGCGCGCCTAGAGGAGGTACTCCGACGGCAAAAATCCCATACATTTTTACTACAGTGATTACTAAATTAATAGCAGGCACTAAGACAGATGTCAAAACGTCTTGAAAATGTTTATCTGTGAATAATTGAGAAGGTGGTGGGACGCATTATCAGATTGTGTAATGAAATATGTATGAGGAACAGCTGTTTGCAACAGTTTCCTCCCGTCGCCGCCTTAGCCAGGGCCCTTCTCTTGCGAGCAGCAGTCGCGGTCAACTTGGTCGTCCACTTCCGTTCACTTGGGCGTCCGCTCGTCCCCTCCCCAGCTGCAGCACCGCTCTCAGTGCGCCTCAGAGGCACCCCAGAGTTTCCTGACGGAGGACATCAGCGTGGCGTCTCCTCTCAGCCACTCTCTGTTGGTTTTCGCGGCCGGTTGAAGCTTAACTGTCTGCCGCGCTGTCCCTCGCGCCTTCGGGGCGGGCCGCAGGCTTGGTCTGCGGGGACCGAGGACAGCGCCGTGTCCGAGCGGCGGCGGCGACGACGGCGACCAAGGGTCCTGGGCGCTGCTGGCGTACGCCACTGAACACTGCGGCCTGCCCAGAGGCGAGGCCCAGGAGCCCCGCGGCTGCGCGGGGCGGATCCGGGGTCACTGCGGGGTGACAGCACTCCAGAGACGGCTTTGTTCTGCGCTCCAGCCACACCGCGCACTTCCTTCCAGCCCCTGGCTAGCCCCCGCCCCAAGCCTCGGCGCCCCCGCCCTGTTTGTTTTTCCAGCCCCGCGCCCTCCACCCCTGCACGCAAACAGCCCTCGAAGCTATGTCAGAGGCCCTAGGCCGTGGCCCAGCGCAGGCCCGAGTCCCGCCGAGGCCGGCGCGGCGAGTTCTGGGCCCGCAGGAAGCAGCGTGAGGGACAGAGGGGGCTCTGAGGCCTTGCTGGAGCTTCAGGAGCAAGGGACCGCGGGCAAGGGACGTGGCCCGAGGTGGCACCCGGACTCGGCCGGCTGTGAAGGCCTAACTCCTACCACGGCCCACTCCACTGCCATCTGGCCCCCGGCCCTCAACCCTAGTCGAAGGGTTGGGGACAGCGGGCGAGGGGGAGGGGCAGGATTCCATGTGGGACCCCATCAGGCTTGGGCCTTGAATGCGGTGTCGGCCCCACGTGACCCCCTTGTGCGCGTGCTGTCTGTCCCCTTCGCCGCTTTCGGGGCGCTGCTCGAGGTGATGGACAGGTGTCCCCAGCGCGGTGATCTCTGCGGCCTCCAGCCCCCAGCCTCCCGGCCTCTTGCCCTCCGCAGCCTCCAGACCCAGTCTCTATTCCCTGGCGCTCGCCGCAAGCCTCCGGCCGCATTGGCCCTTCCAGCGCCACCGCCTCCGACCGCTCCAAGGCCGGGGCTGGGAGCAGGGATCAGCGACCAGCGGCGCGGGGCCCCAACACCCAGCGTCTTCGCGGTGTCTCCCGGCACACTCGCAGTCGAGATGGCTCGGGCGTTATTTGTCGAGCGTCGTCCATTTTACCTAATCCCTTACGCTTTTATTCTAATCCCACACATTACAGTTAATCTGTAATGATACTGCTTCGGAGGAACCTGTTGCATAGGAGGCACAGTCATTTGTAACCTTGGAAACAGTTTTAAATAAAGATTCTAAGAGTGATGTCAACTGTGTTGATTCTCCGAGCAGGGAGTGGGTAGGGGACGCGGCAGTCCCTCGGCAGGCGAAGGGGACGGATTTCAGAAGGGAGCGAAGTCGCGCAGGGCGGGCGGAGCAGCCCGGGGTGGGGGAGGCGGAGAAGCAGCCCGAGCCCCTCAGCGGCTCCAGTCCCGAGTCGGGGGGCTTTTGGGGTTTTCCTTTTGGGAAATAGCGTGGTCTTTAAACCATGAGGCCTGGGGAGAGGAGAAGGGTTTGCAAAACTGCGAGAAACTCGGTGAACTTGAGCCACCGCGTATCCGAATTAGAAGCCGCGGAGAGCAGAGAAAGGGCGACTGGCTGGACCCTTCGGCTGCGAGAAGGCAGAGTCGCCTCTGTCCTGATCACTGCGCTCCCGGCTTCCTCCTCTTATTAAACCCACCGGCGGCGGCTGCAACAACAAAAACTGGCCGCACGCGAAAGCAAAATTAGACATAATTGCTTTTATTTATCTATTGCTTTTATATCATTAAAATATTTTTAGTTACATTGTATAAAATAGCATCGGCTCTGATTATTACCTGCCATATCTGTTGATCTGCTCCTTGTGTATTCCGCACAGCAATATTAACAATTAAGCAAAAAGCACATCTTATATACTGTATCTGTCAAGATATGTTACAATTTCCATTAACAAAAAAAATTATTCTTGTTGAAGAAGCTATGAAGCATATCTTTCACGAGCACTTTATTAATAATCATAGTTGTCAAAAAGAATTAGATATGCATAGATTGTAGATGCAAAGGAAATATTAGATGCACAGAATAAAATATACAGTGGGATTGAGGCATAACTATTTTTCTTTTTAAAATAAATTTTTACTGAGGTGAAAAAAACTCAGCTATTAAGCTTACTTAAAAGATGGCTTTGTTGGTTTAATTATACTGTAGTTATTTTATAAATATGTTTCAAAGGAAGCCTGCCATATTGCATGTCAATGAGGACTGTAAGGAAACGCTCACAAAAGCTAATGCATACCAAATACCAAATTTTAGTTCATTAGCATTCTTATTTATTACAAACTAAAGGAACCTATTAACAGACATGAATTTCTATTTAGCTAGCATTACAATGTTTGGCCATTAAAATAAAAAGGGCAAAGTATATACATATTTTTCCCCTTGGAACTATACCTTCTGTTTGCCTAGACATTCATGGAGTGATTGGAGATGTTTCTGATTGGGGAAACAAGATTTACAGTGGGAATGGGCCAGGGGGCCCAGAACCCCTATTTTTAGTTATGGAGCTTAATGCTATTCATTTGGAAGCCAGAACCGTGCAGCATGCTGAGGGCTGCGTAGTAACCACAGCCTGTGAGGGGTCCTTTGTCTTTAATTTGTGTCATGAGCATATGCAAATTATTAATTGTTTCCCCTGCACATGAGAGAATGGATTGGGATGGTAATACTGCTTTTGTTTGGATATTAAATTTTCCTTAAATGCTCCCTAGACGGGGAACTTCTCCCAAAGCGGATTCCCCTGGTAGGAAATCCCACCGCTACAGTGAATTACATGCGTATTAATTGTAGAAACACGAAATGCAGATTTCTGTCATTTCAAAAACCTTTCCCTATGAGCAAAAGCAGCAATTCTGCTCTCACTCCAGAGGTAAATGTGTATATAAACATTTTTAATGGCTGTTTAAGAGGGGGAAATCTCTCCAACTATTCTTACTTTCAGAAACTTTAAAGACTTTTTTCTTCTTAATCCCCTCATTGGGCAAGGAAATAAGTACAATTCTATAAGAACTGAAAAAGAAACATTTGAAATAATAAAAGAGGGCTATTTTGAATTATGCTGGGTCAGTTTTTTTAAATAAACAAAATAATAGTTACAGGAGCTTGTTAAAACTCTGCATTTATCAAGGAACTCAAAGCGCAGCTTCTTCCGGGACTCTTGTTTGGCTCTGACATGAAGTTTTCTGCCTGTTTAGGGATTCTTTGAGTTAAAAAAAATTTTTTTTACTCATATGAAAATAACAAGTATCAGAAGGAAGGAAATGAAATCCTGAATCTTGATTTTGAAAAAGAAAATCTATCCAAAATTGTCATTAATATTTGCAAACCTCTGGCAAAGTCTTAGTCTTCAGTAGTAAAATTAGTGGTGTGCACTGGTGAGGTAAGCATTCTAGCTCCTGGGCCCACCCAGGCAGAGAGAAAAGAGGGAAAGTGTAATGATTCCTAGGCAGACTTTCTAAGGGAAATAGCAAAAGTCACTGTATTAAGAAAGAAGCTTGGATGCCTTGATGCTGGCAGACCTAGAATAAAACAGGAGCTCTCGCTATTCTATCCTTTTATATATGGATGAAGTGTCAACTCCTAAGCCTTTAAAGCATATTTGATATAAAGATTGGGGAAAAATGGCTTTAAATACCTCAGTGTATCACAAAGGGTGACACTTGCCAACAAAGGTCAGATCTACACAGTTATTTGGCTATTCAGCTCCTCTTACCCCAAGTTAAGGAGCCTGATTTCACCTTCACTATGGGGAGTGCAGAATAATCCAGACGAGCAGCCTGTATGCCTCTCCCTCACCTGTATCTTCCCCCATTGTGGGCTGAATCTCTACACTACTAATAGCCAAGGAGGAGAAGACTTGTGAGTGAGAGTTAACCCACATTTCCATAGTCCTAACTCCCATTTAAAAGAGCTGATTAGGAAAGACCACCTCAGTGATGCAGAGATAAGATGGATTCTTTTTTCAGGTTACTGACCCTTGTTGGGGAGAAGATGTATACAGTTGAAGACAGCATACAAGGATATCATTCTATGGGTGTCCTGCTGGGAGCAAACAAGACAGAAACATTGGAGAGATCTCAGGAGGCTTCCTGGAAGAAGTGGGGTTTGAGTTAGGCAGTAAATATTGAGTATGAGTCTAGATGGTGAGGAGTATGATATTTAAGGAAAATTGGTACCCAGTTAGGATATAGTGTCAAGGTAGGAAAATTAAAGTGTTTATTCAAACGAGTGAATAGACCAATGAATGGGTTTTTTAGAAGCATAATAATAAATTCCTCTGAACATTTCTCCTTGGCATGGCCAGCCTGCTGCTGTGTTATCCCGAAATTCACTTATTTCTCTCCAACTTTAATGTTATCTTTCCCTCCCTTGAGGCTGATGAATGGGGTCAGCTTAGGTTGTGACTAAATGATGTTCATTGTTGTCACACAGAGAGTGAAGGTTCTTGATCAGAGGGGATCTCTCTGTGGCCGATCAAATGTTTTCTGTATTGATGTTCTGTAAGTAGGTCTTGCAAGAACGAGGAGTCCTGAGTTCTTAGGAGCTTTGGGTTTTTGCAACCCTTCCTCTCCTGGTACCAATTTAATATTTTATGTGAAACATCTCAGAGTGCAAAATGGTTAAAGGAGACTGGTTAGGTTTGTATGCAAAAAGCAGACAGAGTCCACTGAAAACAGCCTCTGATCAGAAACAAGGAAACCTGTTCCTGCTTCTAACCAGCTTTGCTCTTTCTCACCTGAAAGACAATGTTGGCAACCCTTGGCCATATGACAAAGTTTTGGTCTTTGCTGCTTAAAGACAAAAGCAGTAGGAAGATTGGTTTTTATCTAGCTCTGGCCTCCAGTAATGGCAGCATTCAGGTAATATGAATCAATAATGAAGGTTGTTTTGTTTTTTTATTTTCTCCTCTGGGAACAGGTGCTTGCTAATTTGAGCTTTAAGACAGAAATTTTAAAAATTACAACCAGAAAAATAAATAATATTAGCAAGATGAGAAATCTACACCTTACTTGTTTTTGTTTCAGAATGTTTTGATGCTATAATGGGTCTTTGGGTCTGTGACATGCAATCTACATTGGGACCAGGGACACTTGGGCTCTTCAGAAAGTACCTGAGCTAAGTAAAGTAGTCCCAGGCTGTACTGCAGATCCTGCCCCAAGAAGGACAGTTCACATTTCAGTCCTCCCTACAGAATCCACTTTGCCCTCATTTCTCTCCATCTCTGGTCCAGATATCTAGTTTTCATCTTCTTTTTTTTCCCCCTAAACAAGCCACTGTTTTTTCCTAAACTAAGCAGGGAAGTACAAGTTGAGGGCAATTCAATTTCAATAATAAACAGATGTCTTTTGAGTTTCCAAGACCCAAGTAAAGGCCCTTCCATAGGAAGTACCTAATTCAAAAGGAGGAAACACCAAGAATTATGAAGGGCTCTGCAATGACTGTAGAAGGGGAGCCAGCCTCCAGCCCTCTTGCACGCACTGACCCCTGGGTTCATTTGAGGGAAGCTCGCTTTCCCAAGAGCCTGTCTTTCCCTGATTGTAAAATGTGTTCAGTCCCATCATACATAGGCTAAACATATGGCAGAAGAGTGTGAAGAGGGAAGTCTATCCATTAGCACATTCAGGGTCTGTGTCTGCAATGTGCATCCAACAAAGGCCTTCTTGTATGGGAGTCTTAAACCACAACACTACTCCCATGAACGCTGAACTGACCTCAATTTGTGTGGCCAATGTGTGTGTGTGTGTGTGTGTGTGTGTGTGTGTGTGTGTGTGTGTGAATTCAGACAGTCTGTGAGTCTGTGGTATAAAGTGGAGAAGAGTATTGGATGACCTTGTGTGTACATATAGAGAGGGAAGAGGAGCCTGCAGAGATTAGGAAGTGAAGAGGGGCTGGAACTTTATTTTAATGAGTCTCACATTTTCCTGGAGAGTTTTTCTGAGAATATGATCTTTCCCATTTACTTCCCTGCAGCACAGTATGGAGACTTAACAAACTGAGACGGAAGAGAGGAGGACATCTCAGCTCAAGATGAATTCTGAAGAAAACCTGGTCCCAGTTTCCAGAAATCCTAAATCACAGAGAGGCAAAGTTTTGGCCAGGTCACCAAGAATGAAACACAAGCTGAATCCATGACTGAAAATTTCAAATTAACCAGGGGACACACTGAAAATTCTTTTCTTGACTAAGAGACTAAAAACCTGGGACAGCCATGGCTATGTTAGGTCCTCTCTTCATATGGTTTGTGAGGGATGCATTCTTGAGTCCTGATACCCAAATAACATCTTCAGTCCTACCTGGATCACACTGTGAAGGATGCTAGATTAGGAGAGGGTGGGGAGCATGGGGTTCACAGAATCAGCAAGAGCATCAGGCCAGGTAGGAAGAACCCAGAAAGCATTTCTCAGAGATAGCCAGTCTCCCACATACAAAAGGAAGGCACCTACCTGGTACAGAAGGGGTTACTAAGTCATGCCCTGAACAGTAGCCCTGACATCCTCAGAAGGTCTCCATCTTTCTGTAGCAGTCTATAGAATGCATCAGTGTGGTTGAAAAAGCTTCTTCTTCAAGTTTAACAACTTTCTGGTGTAACTTCTGAGAGGGCTGATTGCTTATTCATGCAGAAGCAAGACACCCTGTTCATTTTGCCTGTTTTTGCTACTCTTTGTTTGGTTTGGGAGTGTTATGGTAGCTGCAAATGGCTTCTCAAGTGACATTTGCTGACATTCAGTGAAGTACATTTATCAGTATTCACCAGCTCACCTCTACACACGCAATCCATTTTGTTTTGTTCTTCATAGCAACCTCCTTCCCGACACCCGTGCCCTGAAAATGATAAATGGCAAGGTGGCATATTTCTCAAGCTGCACTCAAATGTCACTGTGAAAAATCTTTAATGGACTAAGTGTAGCTTTTCACGTTACAACTTGTCAGGTACTGAGAAATTCTAGAGTTTCTCCTTAATCCACAATCCACAAGTCTTTGGAACCACACATCTACAAACAGAGACTAATTATAAGCTAGACCAGTCAGACCTGGGCAAGCAGAAACCAAAGAGAAAACATCTGATATCAGCTAATTCTTTATTATTATTATTATTATCATTCCATTTTTGCTACATCTTTTTCTACTCAGAGAATAATCAGGTATGAGCAATCTGTTGCTCTAATTAAGTAGGTGACAGCCCCCACCAATCCTCCGTGCAAGCTTGTAATTTACTCATACACTTCTCCATAATATCTTTGATCTTTTCCTCCAAGATTCAAATTTGCCAAGATGTCTCCTCTCCAAAACATTGGATTCTGAATAATAAATACTGGCCCTTAAAGGTTGGCTGAAATGGGATAGTTGAGAGTCACCTATTATGAGATATCTGGCTGACTGGAAGAGTCCCTTTTGCTGTCTGCCTAGTTATCCCTTCTCAGAATGCATGGCCAACTTCAGAGACTGACAGTCTTACAATACCACCTAAAGGACTTATCATTTTCCTTCTCTGTTGCCCACCTATTCTCTGTCATCATGCCATTTTCAGGGAAAAGGCCTACAGGCAGTCACTAACCCTTGTACATGGCTCATTCACTCAGGCTCTACCTTTTCAAGTGGTCTCAGTTCCCTTGAGTGTGCTCCAAGGGTCAATCAACCCTTAACCACCAGCTATAGTCTGAATGTTTCTGTCCCACACTCCAAAATCTAATCACCAATGTGATGGTGTTAGGAGATGGGCTTTGGGAGGCTTTAGGTCATGTAGTAGAGGCTCATAAAAGGGGACCATCAGAGCTACTATCTTCCCCCTTCTACCACGTGAGGCACCATCTAACTAGGAAATGGGCCTTGATCTTGGCCTTTCGAGCCTCTAGGACTGCAAGAAACAAATTTCTATTATTTATGAGCTTCCCAGTTTATGGTAACTTTGTCATAGCAGCCTGAACGAACTGAGACACCACTGTAGACAGACGAGAATTGGCTAATTTGCACATGCATTATGTCCTAATGAAAACATCATAATCAATTAATATTCTACAATCAATGTTTGAAGGTGAAAAAAAATGGGGAAAGGGGTATTCTGAAGCCAAGGAAAAGCATGATACTATGAAGCACTGTGCCGCCCAGGTTCATATTTGACCAGACACCAAGGATAGGAATGTATTGGTTTTATTTTTGGTTCTATAAGCCCCACCCAAGCTCTAATTTAATGTCTACTTCTAGACTCCTGGGTTTGAGCAACTCCCAGACTCTTCCCCTGTTTTTTAATAATTAATTAGTTAACTAATTATTATTTGCAGGACAGTAAGTGGAACCAAGAGCTCTACTGCTAAGCTATATCCCCAGCCCTTATTTTTTTCTTAACATTGTCCTTGGTTTTTCTTCTCCCTTTCATTTGATCTCCTGTCTCTTAACTTGAATAATTGTCCTCTCTGCTTCCAAGTTCTTTGGGACCCCTTTAACAAGTACAAGTCTTTGGTCACACAGAAGGTCAATTATCCAATAATTTTAACAATCTAACATCTGCAGCCCCAAACTTTTTTTATTGTGTGTGTAGGGGGGGGGTGTCTCAGTTTTTAGTTCTTTTTGAAATCTTCTAGTTGTCCAGAACTGGGCTAAATATTACCTCTGTTCATAGTCTAGTTAAGATAAAGAGAAGAAATCAGTTGTATCCCCAGTGACCAGGCCTGGTAGGGAAGAAAAAGTGCCAACTATTGCTAAATGCCTGTTCAGCAAGGACAGAGGCTAGAGAACCCAGGCTAACTCCCCGAGGATGGATTGTATACTGGATGCATCAGGCCCTCATATGTCTGGACTGGTTGCTGTTAGCAGGCCAAGACATCACAGAAGAAATGTCAGTTGTCCATAAAATTTTGGCACGGTAGAAAATCAAATCTGGTAGCTGAGGGTAGGGACAATGTGTAATAGTTTGGAACTCAACTGAAAAGCAAAGTACAGGTTTAGGATGACTTTTTATTTTTTCAGTACTGGGAGTTGAGCCCAGGGTCTTAGATATACTAGGCAAGTGCTCCACCACTCAGCTACAGACCCAGAATGAGGGTTGACCTTTAAAGGAAATGGTTGCATCTTTTAACCTGTTTTGTGTTTTGGATCTAAAAAACAAATGATAAGAAATAGACACATCCCATTTTCATTATTGGCTGTTCAATTTTTTCAAAACAAAACAAAACCTCTCAAGTAGTTCTTTCCAAAATCAACAGAGATTTCATAGTCTCTCATCTAATGAGCACCATGCCTGGAACTTGGGTGGGATGAGCTCTCTCGGATAAAGTTGTAGTTGTGTATGTAGTTGTGAGTGTTTGTGGTATATGTGTGTGAGAGTGTGTGAATGTGTGCATGCATGCAGGGGTGCTCTGGAAGAAGGGTGGTCAACAGAGGTGAGGGAAACACTTTTTACAACCAAGAAACTGTAAGAATGCTGGCATCCAGTTTTCTAACCTGACAAATAAAGCAGCTTTCATTTTTAGTCCATAATTACTGTCTGCCTGTAGTCATTAATGCAAGGTTGCTTTTAGACATTCACATATGTTCTAAATGCTCTTTCTTTCATTTAACCATTTCAGAACACAGGTGAGGAAGAGCTCCATTGAAGTCACTTGGGTAGATGTATTCTCTGTGAAGCTGTGGCCCACTTGGGTAGAACCCAGTTTTCTGTCCTGAGTTAGCCTCCAATGGTCTCTCCAGGGCTAAGACACTGGTGTTGAAGGAACTGAAAAATACCTTCTTTGGCCATTTGCTCACCTCCTGCCCTTCTCTCTGTGTAGAAACTTCCCAAACCTTTCTCTCAGACCCCTCCTTCTTCACCTTTGTCCTTCAGGCTCCCTGAGGCATCCTGTCCTCCCAGCATCCTTATCCCATATCCAGCAACATCTCCTTCCACCAAGTATTTGGTCAATGTTCTGTAGTCTGTTTGCCTCTAGGTGGCAAGGTCCTCACAGCCTCAGAGCCATGTCTCAACTGTTTGCAAGTAGCTCAACACTATGTAGATAGCAAATCTGCCACATGTCCTGAGGGAAGGGACAGGTAAGAATGCAGAGTAATTGCTGGGGAATAACAGGGACTGAAAGGACAGGCAGAGCCCAGGTACGTTCAGTATAGGGGCATATAATTTAGATTCAATTTATTTGTCATATTTCCAGGCCCTGCCTAGCCAGACAGAGCTCTACAGAAATGTTTCCTTTTCTTCACTTTACTCTGTACCGTGCTTCCACCAGTGATTAACTGGGTCCCAAGTCTGATTTCAGGCAAATAGCATCTCAGGTGCTTTTCAGCATATCTCTCTCCCTTGGCTCCCCCTTCAGGGCCCTTTTCACTGTGACTATTCCTTTTGGTTCATATTTTATTTTCTCTTTGCTTCCCCCTGTCCACCATCACTGTCTGCCTCATATCTGAAGTTCCATCATAACTTCATTGACAGAGCAGACTATTGCTTCACCCAATGAGAGGATCCATACTCTTCTTGATAGGGCAAACTATGGCTCTTGACTTCACATGACTCCTGGTCTTGTAAGTAAAGTCTTGCTGGGCAGAACTATCCTCATGCATTTACATAAAGCCTGTGACTGTTTTCCTGCCATCACAGCAAGCTCAGTGGTTCTGATTACATGGTGCATACAGCCTGAAATATTTACTATCTGGCCCTGTACAGAAAGAGTTTACTAGTTCCTGTTTAGATTATAGAGTGTGGGGCATGCTGATGGAATGATCTAGTAGAGATGAAAAACTTAAGTACTAGAGCTCGGGGAGGCAGGGCAGGGACTAAAGGAGCAAAACAAGAAGGAAACAGGCAACATGATGGAAAATCCAAGTGAGGACTTTTTTTTCAGCACTGGGGATGAAACCCAAGGCTTTGCACATGCTAGCCAAGTACTCTAACATTGAACTATACCTGAAGCCCTAGGAATGGGTTTTGATGAGGGTAAGGACACCTCTCTCTGTAGCAGACATGAGTACAACATAGGCAGCATACAGGATGAGTCTCATAAATGCAATAAAGTAAGAGACATCAAAGTCCTCGTCTGTTGCCTGGCTTTTCAATAGAGGGGGTGAGGTTGGAGTGAGGGGTGGGGTTCTCACCCCTCAGTTAAGGGTGGATCATGCTTTTCCACATCCAATTAATTTTTGTAAAACAAACCAACCCAACCACTACAACAGGTGCCTCCCTCGAACTTGGTGGGCCCCTCCACTTAGTGCCCTATTTATTTGTTTCCCTTCATCATAAAACAGATCGAAAGAACTCAGGATGTTGTTGTCATAATCTGTGTCTCCTCAAACCCTAAACTAAGATCCTTCCTCTCAAGGATGGAGGCATGCCAGTCCCACAGTCCTTCTGTCTTTGAGGGTGCCAGATGCACCCTGCCTTAAGACCTTTGTGCAGTCTCTTCTTTCTGCCAGAGACGCTGTTCCCTCACATTTCCATAGTTGTCTCCTTCCAGTCAAGTCAATTCAAGTGGCACCTTCTTCCAGAGCTTTCCCTGAGGAGCTCATCTACCTTGGCCCCTAAACTCACTCTGTCTTATTTTCTCCACAGCACTTCTCATACTGAAATTATCTCTTGAGTATCTGTTGATTTGTTTTCCATCTCCTTGACCTAACATGTAAGCCCATGGGAGTAGGAATGTCAGCTGTCACCTGGTTTCTTCACTGTTGTGTCTTTAGCATCTAGAATACTGCCTTGCTCCTAGTAAGTGCCCCACAATCATTTGTTAGTAAAGTTAGAATAGAACTTCACAATAGAACTATTTTTGAAGATATAGATCTCTGTAGTTTTTCATTTACATTATTTTTCTTTTCATCTTTACTAGGAGATGTTCATTTAGAGGGGTGATTCATTTAGAGAGGTGACAATTCTGGATAGCCTTACATTATAGATTTGTTAGATTGCCTTCACTATCTTCCTACAATAAAACTCTTTAACTCAAGAACACATTAGGTAAGAATTCATCTGCTGGGATAAGTAGGAACATCTTTGGTTCTTCATGGGGAAGCTCTAGAGAGCATCTTAGAAGTACCATTGCTCAGGGCCCCACCTTTTAAAATCAGAATCTCTAGTGGTGGGTGGTCTAAACTCTGTGCCGAACAAGTGCCCAGGCAATCTACTGCAGCCAGCAGAGATGGGTGAGAGGACTGGCATTAGGAGCTGCAGGACTGAGTGTCAATTGTTTGTTACTCAGAGAGATATTGGGCACCTCTGTGGTACCCAGCTCTGGAATGGACTCAGAGAATATCCGATTACTTGCAAGAAAGAGAAGTCTAGCAAACCAGCATTTCTGAAAAGGGGAATGCACGCCAGGTGAGGTGGCACATACCTGTAATCTTAGCACTCAGGAAGTGGAGACAGGAGACTGAGAGGCCAGTCTGGATTTCAGAGTGATACGTTGTCCAAAAGATCAAAGGCTGGAAATGCAGATCCATGATAGAGCACTTATCTAGCATCTACAAGGTCCTGGGTTCCATCTCCAGCAAAACACACACACACACACAAACACACACAGACCTCTAGATTAAAGATGCAAGAAAACCTCAGGGGGCTGCCAGGATGGCTCAAGTGGTAGAGCACCTGCTCAGCATGTGCAAGGCCTTGAGTTATTATTATTATTATTATTATTATTATTATTATTATTATTATACAAAGAAAACCTCAGGAAGCCAAATGACAGAAGGAGCAACCATCTCTGGAAGATCTGGGACCAAGAGCAGAGATGGCCATTCTCTCCCTTGCTCACTTGTACCTCTGTTTCATTTACACCTCTGCAAATTGATTTTCCCTGCTTCTTTGTGTGCATTGGGGGCCCCTCAGTTCTAGGACCAATATTTCCCTACTTTAGGAGGCCAGTGGATACCCTATAAGTTCCTTCTAGACCTCAGTTTCCTCATCTGTAAGATATGAGGCCCAGTCCAAACTCTTTGGAGGAGAGTCTGTTTGGCATATGTTCAAAACATGCTCCACAGATGGATGCTGTCCTTGGGTGGGGACCCGTTCTCTGAGAAAAAGGTCATAAATTAGTTTGCCCCAAATTAGGAATTAAGAGTTAGCTCTAGAGCCAGGCTCTGGTGGCTCACGTCTACAATCCAAGCAACCTGGAAAGCTGAAATAGGGAGGGTCACACACAGTTCAAGGCCAGCCTGGGCAAATAGTTTGTGAGACCCCCATCTCCAAAATAACCAGAGTAAAATGGACTGGAGGTGTGGCTCAAGCAGTAGAGCATCTGCTTTACAAGCATGAAGCCATGAGTTCAAACTCAGTCTCACCAAAAGAAAAAAAAAGAGCTAGCTCTAGGGCATGGGATCTTCACCTTAAATCATCTACAGGTGGGAGTGGCAAAGTGACAACTCTTAACTGCTACCAACTGTAAGCAAATGAATTTATCAGGGTCTTTCACCAGGACAGGTCTCAAGGAAGTATAGAGATAACTACAAAGATGAGGAGTGCCCCAGGAAGCCCTGGCCATCGGAAAGTTGGCACTGTTCTTCTGTGGGCTCTGCAGCATGTAGACAAGCTGGGCAGCCATGAGTCATGAGAGCCATGAACTTGAGGTTAAAGGAACATAAGCTTCCGACTGGGTGAATCCATGTGGATCAGTACCTTTAGCTGCTTAGTTAGTTGACAGAAGAATTTGTCAGGATTGGGGCTCCAGGAACCTTCTCTGAAGCCTGCTCCTCACACCCTGGGGTATTGTCTTGTCTGTTTGAAAACTCATGAGCACTGCTTGCCTTCTCTTTCTCATTCCCTAGAGGGTCAGGACTGGGAATCAAGGCCACCAAAGGAACATTCAGTCCCAGGCAATAGGGCTCCATACAGGTGGAAGCCTTGAGGACCACAACTACTCTCTCTACTCTTCCCCTCCCCTTCTCCATTTCCATCTCCATTTCTCTCTCCAAAAGACCCAGTAATTTAACCTGACCCATCTTCCTAACGTCTTCTCCTTAGACAAATCTCCTTTCTCATGAATCAAAGCTCAACCACTTTCTTCCTATACAACACTGGAGCTGAGATTATTGCTCAGGGAATCAAACACCCAGACAGGGGGCCTGGCTCAGTCTCTGTGTCAGGATCTATGAAAACAACAGAAACGATTCCTGGTAGGATTGAAGTCTGGTCAATCTACCAGACTAGAGACAGCGAACCAGCCCAGCCCATGGCTTGGGAGCAAGGCAGAGAGTGGGGCTGCCATCTTTCTACGAACCAGGCCTCAGGATTTGGCATTTTGAGCCCTAATTGTTCTCTCATAAAGCAGGACCTAAGACACAGTGGTTCTTCCCCCATTTTTCACGTCCCTTCCCAGAACAAGAGAAAGCTCCCTTGGAGTGAAATAGGATTATAAGACCGTGTATCACTCTTTCTATCATTCTTTCATTCAGCAGAAGTGCACTGCATGTTTCACTTGCCACAAGGCAGGTGCTGTGCTGAACAAGGAGAATACACAATGAGGGAAATAGGCTTAGTCCATGCCCCGAATGGAAGGGTAGGCTTCTTCTGGGCCTCAGTTTCCTCATCTGTAAAATAAGATGATTGCTCAACATCAATAGTTAGTGTGCATCAGAATTCCCTGGAAGGCTTGTTAAAACAACTTGTTGGGTGCCGCCCCAAAGTTTCTGATTCAGGAGGCCTGAGGATTTGTCTTTCTAATAAGTTCTCAGGTTTCATTGAGGCTGCTGGTCCAGGAACACACTTTGAGAGCTACTGGACTAGATGGTCTCTCAGGCCCCTGTTAACTGTGACAAACTGTAAGGTAGATTGCTTGGTGGTCGCTGGAGTAGCCCAAGCAGAAAGAGATTGTGGGGAGCTGGCCTAGAAATGGAAAGGCCCTGTGAGTTTCCCAAGCTTAGGGGTAAATGGATCCGAGATAAACCCCAGCAGAGCCACTAAAGCATTTGCCTCATTATTTTTTTAAAAAAATGATTAAAAAATAATTCCTTAACATGAAAGTTCAATCAGATGCTGGAGAAATCATTTCAACTTTCCATAGGGAGAAAAGGCTCCACTAAAAAGCTACAAGGGTATTGATGTCTATTAAATATTTGCTTTTCTCTCTAGCCCACACTAGACTGAGTAATTTGTATTTGGCAGAAGCCAGCTGCAATTACATTAGTCAATCCAAAAGCCCAACTTGCTCATACAAAATGCAAACAAATTAGTTAAAATGGCCTAATTAGTGGACTGTAAAAATACAAACTGAGGCTGGCAGCCTGGATGTGTGTTAGTCAAGAACACAGTCTCCCCATACAGGAGGCCTGGAGCTGAGCAGGCATCAGACTCAGCTCCCACTGGATGGAGGGTCATCTCTGGGGACCTCCAATAGTCAATGATGCAGCTGAACCCTAATAGTTTTGACTGGGGTAACCCCAATTTTTTCTGGCTGAAGGCATGGCCCTAGTTTTGGCTAAGTGGACGCAATGGAAAGAATGTAGAGTTTGAACCCAGACCTTGGGCTTGAATGTCTTCACCAATTTCCTATCACTTCAAAGTACTTGACCTTCCTGAACCTTTTTTTTTTTTTTTCAGTGCTGGGAATGGAACTCAGAACTTCTCATATGCTAGGCAGGTAGAGCTATCACTGAGCTACGTCTGCAGTCCCATGTTGTTTATTTTTTAAAATGTAAATAATACATCTTGCCTTGAAAGGTGGTTGTAAAGATTAGCAATTGTGTACACCTGTGCCTGATACATAGTAGTTGTTTGATTATTCGTTTAGGTCTGGGTTTCCTCCTCCTTAACATACCAGAATGGCCTGTAGGCCAGGATTTGGATTTGGACTTGGGGTAGTTTTGTAGAGATGGATGGAGTCTGGGGATGATCCTCACAGAACATTGGCCAAGGTCAGTGCATTGTGTTCTGGGTATTCATAGAGTGAATACTCACTTATTGAGTCACTCTAGACAACTCATTGGGGCTGCATTCCAAGGCCACAGCTGTACCCTCACAGATCCACAGACCACAGACTTAAGAGACCTGGAAAGGGCTGCAGCTACCTTATGGTCTTGGGGTTCAAGACCTAACTGTGCGCTAGGACCCCAGTGAACTTATAAAAATGCTGTAGTCAGAGTTCTGATTGAACCAGCCTTGGAAAGACCAAGGCGACATTGCATTTTAACATCTTCCAGTGATTCCAAATGAAACCAAGGTTAAGAATCATTCATCCAATCTAAGTCCTTTATTTTATAGAGAAAGAAAAGAGAAAAGAAAAAGCTGACTCAAAAAATCCTACTTAAACCCAAAACAACAAATAAGCAACTCAACAGCAATAACAACAACACGGAGAGATGTGAATTACATCAGATCACATAGAATTAAATTTTTCTAAGTTCACTTATTTCCCAAATGGCTGTATTAGACCATGGGCTCTGAAAGGAAGGAATGGTTGCAGGATGCCAACTGAGAAGCTTTATACCAGGCTCCCTAAGGAGGCTGGCCTTTGGTGACAATCAACAGCTTCCCACTGAAGCACATTTCTAGCTCAGTTATAGTTACATCATCAGTCAGATTGAGACTGAGAGTTCCAGGGAAGTGCTGCAATTTGTTTCAAGTCCACACAGCCAATCAGCATCAAGTCTGAGGCGACTAGGGGATGGGTACTAGACACATAAAGAATCCCTATCAACTTTGTGAATCATGTTAGGATGGTTCCCACCTACTTGTGGATTCCATCCAAAGACAGATGGCAAAGGTATATGCACATCATTTGAGACCCCAGAGACCTAGATTTTCCTGAGGGCAATGAATGAAGAGACATTTAGTTCTCTTAACTCAAAAAGGAGATCTAATCCTTCAGGACCAGCTCCTCATTTATTTTGCATGCTGCATTTAATGAGTGCTCTTCTGAATTGTTCTGTCTCCTTTCTCATGGGTCTCTGCTGGCTCTAGGAGAACTCCTGGGAACACAGAGGCCAGGACCCAAGCAGATAAAGGCTCCTCACCCTTTTACTCCCATTCTTCAACTTCAGTGTCCCTTATGTCCATCTCTGCCACCCCCATCCCCAGACCAAAGTCTCAGGGAACATGAAAATTGTGTAATCAGTGACATTTCTTACTGTGTGGTCATTGATAATTTCATTACTACTTTGTTTTGACCTCTCTAATGTTCCATTCAATTCATTCTCAGACACAGCTAGCTGGGCTGTGGCAGAAACAGGCTGAGGTTAGATCCCTGGCGTTACTACCTTTTGAAGTCAGGTTCTTCACTCATTACTTGTGAGCCTTTATTTCCTCATTTCTAATGTGATCATTCAAGGTTACAACTCCCATTCCAAGAAACTGCTTTGGCTACAGCAACTCACAATTTATGAAATGTAGCAGCAAGCAGGAACCAAGAAGCAGATCTTGTTCTATTTTTCACATCCTTCTCCTCAATTTGAACATTTCAGAATCTTTAAATTTTCTTTAGTGGGAGTCTGTTGTTAGAAAAATCAGCTGACGCTAAATTTATTTGGAAACACAAGAGGCCACAAACAGCCAAGGCAATACTCAGTAAAAAGAACAATGCTGGAGGTATCACAACACCTGACTTCAAACTATATTATAAAGCAATAGCAATAAAAACAGCATGGCACTGGCACAAAAACAGACATGAAGACCAGTGGAACAGAATAGAGGACCCGGATATGAAGCTACACAACTATAACCAACTTATCTTTGACAAAGGTGCTAAAAATATACGATGGAGAAAAGACAGCCTCTTCAACAAAAACTGCTGGGAAAACTGCTTAGCAGTCTGCAAAAAACTGAAACTAGATCCATGTTTATCACCCTATACCAATATTAACTCAAAATGGATCAAGGACCTTAATATCAGACCACAAACTCTAAAGTTGGTACATGAAAGAGTAGGAAATACTAATAGGTATAGGCAAGAACTTCCTCAATGGAATCCCAGCAGTTCAGCAACTAAGAGATAGCATAGATAAATGTGACTTCATAAAACTAAAAAGCTTCTGCTCAACAAAAGAAATGGTCTCTAAACTGAAGCGAACACCCACAGAGTGAGAGAAAATATTTGCCAGCTACACATCAGACAAAAGACTGATAACCAGAATATATAGGGAATTCAAAAAACTAAATTCTCCCAAAATTAATGAACCAATAAAGAAATGGGCAAGTGAACTAAACAGAACTTTCTCAAAAGAAGAATTTCAAATGGCCAAAAAACACATGAAAAAATGCTCACCATCTCTAATCATTAAGGGAATGCAAATTAAAACCACACTAAGATTCCACCTCACCCCTGTTAGAATAGCCATCATTAGCAACACCACCAACAACAGGTGTTGGGGAGGATGCGGGGGAAAAGGAACCCTTTTACACTGTTGGTGGGAATGTAAACTAGTACAACCACTCTGGAAAAAAATTTGGAGGCTACTTAAAAAGCTGGACATCGATCTACCATTTGATCCAGCAATACCACTCTTGGGGATATACCCAAAAGACTGTGACACAGGTTACTCCAGAGGCACCTGCACACCCATGTTTATTGCAGCACTATTCACAATAGCCAAGTTATGGAAACAGCCAAGATGCCCAACTACTGACGAATGGATTAAGAAAATGTGGTATCTATACACAATGGAATTTTATGCAGCCATGAAAAAATAATGAAATGTTATCATTCGCAAGTAAATGGATGGAACTGGAGAACATCATTTTGAGTGAGGTTATCCTGGCCCAAAAGACCAAAAATCGTATGTTCTCCCTCATATGTGGACATTAGATCAAGGGCAAACACAACAAGGGGATTGGACTTTGATCACATGATAAATCAAGAGCACACAAGGGAGGGGTGAAGTTAGGTTAGATAGACACCCAAAAAAACTAGATAGCATTTGTTGCCCTCAACTCAGAGAAACTAAAGCAGATACTTTAAAGCAACTGAGGCCAATAGAAGAAGGGGACCAGGAACTAGAGAAAAGGTTAGATCAAAAAGAATTAACCTAGAAGGTAACACACACACACAGGAAATTAATGTGAGTCAACTTCCTGTATAGCTATCCTTATCTCAACCAGCAAAAACCCTTGTTCCTTCCTATTATTGCTTATACTCTCTCTTCAACAAAATTAGAGATAAGGGCAAAATAATTTCTGCCTGGTAGTGAGGGGGTGAGGGGGAGAGGGAAGGGGTGGGGTAGATAAGGAGGGGGCAGGAGGAAGGGGGGAGAAATGACCCAAACATTGTATGCACATATAAATAAAAGAAAAATCAGTTGAAAAATTTTGAAGTTCTTTGGGAGTAGGTTTTGCTTTTGTGTGTGTGTGTGTGTGTGTGTGTGTGTGTGTGTGTGTGTGCTGGGGATCAAACCCAAGGCCTTGTGCATGATAGGCAAGCCCTCTACCACCTAGCTACATCCCCAGCCCTTGGTTTTTTGAGTCAGGGACTAACTATGTAGCTCAGGCTATCCTGGAACATGCTATGTAGCCCAGGCTGGCCTCAAACTCTCCATCCTTCTACCTCTGCTCCCTAATACTGGGATTATAGGCATGTACCACTATCCCAGGCTGAAATGTTTTTTCCTAAATACAGACTCTAAGATTGCTAAGTATGTTCTTTCATTGCATTGAAGTTATTTTCCTCATTGTTGTTATTGGGGAAGCCAGTTGCTACTATAATGATTATTCCTTTTGGAAATAATGTTTTGTTTTTCCCTCTCTGGCTGACTTTAAGATTTTCTTTGTCTTTTGTGTCCTGAAATTGTAGTGTGATATCTATGCATGTGTGCCTAGCCACACACAGGTGATAAAAACCAGTAGTGAGTTAAGACTGACAGAATACTCAGATCTGGGACACCACTGGGTAATTCAGTTGAGGTCTGCTTATCTGAATATGTATGTATATATTTGCAGTGCTAGGAATTGAACCCAGGGCAGTACACATGGTAGGCAAGATCTGTACCACTGAGCCACAACCCTAATCCCCAGTTTGTTTAGCTAAGTAATATAAATGGAAGGCAACACAGTGAGAGTACACAACAGAGAATGTTGGGGTCATGTCCTGATAAACAGGAAAATCATAAGCTGACAATATAGGTTGAAAATGCATTCGATACACCTAACCTCCTGATCATCACCCCTTCATCACCTAGTCCACTGTAGAATATTGGTTGTT
Source organism: Castor canadensis (assembly GCF_047511655.1). Classification (NCBI taxonomy): domain Eukaryota; kingdom Metazoa; phylum Chordata; class Mammalia; order Rodentia; family Castoridae; genus Castor; species Castor canadensis. Next base: position 38,662,153 of record NC_133397.1, on the reverse strand, counting down.
TCCTTTCACTATCATGTAGCTGACTGAGAGCTGCAGCTTACAGATGTAATCCAGGACAGAGAGGACTCTGGGAAAAGATCAAAATTCAAATTGTGAAGTACAGTTACTACTGAATGCATTACTTCTGCACCATGGTAAAGTCAAAAAATTGTAAGTTGAACCATGGTAACTTAGGGAATTATCTGTATGTTTTAGATGACAATTTCTTTTTTCTTTTTGTGGTACTGGAGTTTGAACTCAGGACCTAATGCTTGCTAGGCAGTTGTTCCATTACTTGAGCCACTCTGCTAGTCCATAGATGGCTATTCTAAATGAATAAGGATCACATCAAGCTTTCTAAAAAAAATATCTTCACCTTTCAACCTGCGGTACAGTCTTGATGTTGTACAGTAAGTATATACTAGGACCACAGGTTCAATACCATATAATACAGTATTCTTATTCATAGACATAATTTTCATTAATTAATCTCAGATTGGTCTTAAACTTGTGATGAGGAACTAGAACAAAAGTTGTGACTCAAATGTCTCTGTGAGACATACTATAGGGCTTATTCTGCCATCTAATACCACCTTTTACTTATTCTTCTCGGAATTTGAGGGGAGGCTTTCAGAATCTGTGGGAAATTCTTGCTTTTCTTTTATATTTTCTTTTTTGGTGGGACTGGGTTTGAACTCAGGGCTTCACACTTAGGAAACAGGTGCTGTACCACTTGAGCCACACCTCCAGTCCGTTTTGCTCTGGTTGTTTTTGAGATGGGGTCTCTCCAACTATTTGCTGCCCAGGCTGGCCTCAAACCTCAATCCTCTGGATCTCAGTCTCCCAAGTAGCTAGGATTGCATGTGTGAGCCATGCAATCCTTTTTAAATACTGCTGCTGCCCTATTCTTCCTCTCTTCTCTTTAACCTTCTTGAAATGCTTATTTTTACATGTCTCTTAGCATTTCTTTTACATTTTAATTTTTTCAGATTTATATTCTAGTTCATTCTCCTTCTAGTTATGTATATATAACCTATTGAAGCCATCTTTTAAGTTTTTAATTTCAATGACTATGTATCTTTTATTGATCAAAGTTCAGTTTGAATCCTTTTCTAATATCTTGGGTATTTCTATAGCCTCTCAGTCATATTTTTAATATTTTCCTTTATTTCTTTAAATATATTTTAAATGTTACTTTACATTTGTATCTGATCATTTCTATATTTGGTGTTATTGTGGATCTAATTCTGATGTCTGCTGGCTCTTGCTCATGGTGCTTTGCTTCCTTGCAGGCTTTACGATTTTTGACTGTGAGTTTATATCTTTGAAGTTTTATGTATGGGAATTCTCTGTAGTTTGGATTATAGTTCCTTCAGAAAGACAGCATCATATTTCTTAGGTGCCTCAGGCCTCTAGTAACTCAGATCCATTTCCCCAAATTCTTAATTCAAGTCCTCTTGGACTACTCAAAGAGTGTGCATTTGAAGTACAAACCAATGAAAGGACTGGTTTATGATTATAAATTCTCAGAATAATTCTCCTTGACTGAATGTCAAAGTTGGATATGTGTGGTTTTCCTTGTAGTCTCTGTATAAGAGCTGAGTGTGGTTTATTTCTCATTTGTCTTTACACTGATGGTTTGAATGTCAGCTTTATGCATAAGGCTAGGGCTTTTCTACTTTCCCTCTGGCCTGTGAGTCAGTGAAAACTGAAACCAAAGTTTATCTGGTTTGGCAAATGCCCTCAAAGCCAAAGTGAACTTCAATGCTCCACTTATTTCTCTAGATTTTTCACTTTCATCTAGTTGTTTGATTCTGAATATTCCTTAGGGGTTTTTTTCCCCTAATTCATTAATATACTTTAAAATGTTTTTTCAAATTTAGGTTTGATGGCATGTGCTTATAGTTCCAGCTACTCAGGAGGCTGAGGCAGGAGGATCACTTAAACCCAGGAATTCAAATTCAACTTAAGCAATATAGCAAGACTCTGTCTCAAAACAAAAAGTTCTTTCATCTACTATCTTTCTGACCCTGGGTAAACAATCTCTTCAAACCTAAGCTTCCTCAGCTATAAAATTTAAAATCACCTTTTCCCTAGGATTATTTAAGGATCAATTGAGAGAATGCTTAGAAAGATCTTTTAAACTAAAAAGCAAAGCAGTGCATCAGTTTGAGAGCATTTTGAGAATCTATACCTCATAAAATATTTTCTTTTTCATTAAGATGAGTGAAGAAAACTAGCACAGGCTACTTATAACCTAGGTCAGTATTCATCTATTCATTATTCATTCAACAAGTACTTGACAAACACAAGCTATGTGCATTATCTAGCCTGGGGTCACCTATCCCATTTATTTCCTGAGGGGTTGAATCTGAAACAAAATTAAAGTTTAGTTAAGATTTTTTTAAAAATACTGTATAGTTTGCTTATGTATTCTTTTCTTCCTTCTAAATGATAGGCACAAAATTGACTTGCCTTTTCTAAAACAACCCATTTTCTTACTTCCTCTGCTAGAAAAAAAAACCTTTTGTGATCATTTAAGAGCACTGGTTTTTTGTTGTAGTTGTTTTGTTTTGTTTTGCGGTATGGGGATCAGACCTCACACATAATAGCCAAGTGCTCTACCAGCCCTAAAAGCACTTTTAAAGTCCAGATACCTTTGGAACTAGCTTCAAGTCAACAGGCAGGGCCGGCCCTGTGATGGGTACAGCTCTCTGTCTAGTCTGAAGGTTGGACAACCTGGGTGGGAGCTCCTCTCTCTACCACTTCAGTGTTTGAACTTGGACAAATGACACCCCTCCACTATTAATTACTATTACTGCCCACTATTAGAAGATTCTTTTTTTCGGTACTGGGACTTGAACACAGGGCTTACACCTTGAGCCACTCTGCCAGCCCTATTTTTGTGATGGGTTTTTTCAAGATAGGGTCTTGTAAACTATTTCTCCAGGCTGGCTTCAAATCGCGATCCTTCTGATCTCTGCCTCCTGATTAGCTAGGATTACAGGTGTGAGCCATCAGGGTCCAGCTAGAAGTTTTTATTCTCACTCCTCCCCCTTATTAATCATATCCCAGCCCTGGAAAAGTTTGCTGGAAGTCACAGTCTGAGATTGCCCAACGCAGCATATCTATACACTTCTGTTGGCTGCAGGACCCAGCTCCTGATGACTGTGGCATTTCCTCAGCCTTTGTCTGGCCGAGGTCTGCAGCACCTGTGCTCTGGCCTCTCCCCAGTGGGACTGCCCACATAGCTGGGGCTTCGGCTCCTTAAAGATGACAGCAGCTTCCCACAGCCTAGGAGACCTACCCCTCTGTGCTGGGCACAGAGTGACAGGACTGGAGGCTCTGCAAAGGACTGCGGCATCAGGGGTTAGTGTCAGGATGGGCTGGCTACAGAGGACACAGAGACAGGCTGAGCTGGGGCAGTAATTAGACAGTGAGAGCTTCCTCCAGCAAGCTACAATCAATAGGTCCATGCACCGAGGAAAAAGATTAGAGTCAAGCAGATGCAGGAGATAATAACATCTCCCCCTTAGCTCACATTTTCACTTATCAAAGTACTCTCACCACCATGTTCTCTTTTTCCTCAAATCCTCTCTTGGGTGTAGTCATCCAATTTCACAGGTGAGAAAGCTGAGGCCCAGAGCCTTGCTGTGGGAGCCGGAACACACATTTCCTTCTCTTTGAGCTAGCCCTTCTGCCATCAGTATCAGAGAGAGTACCAATCCATTCACTAACCCAACAACTTTTTAATTGTGTACTTACTCTACGCCAGTCACTGTTCTTGGCATAGTAGACATAGCAGTAGATGAGAAAGACTTTCTCTCCTAGAAGTTCCATTTTGATAGAAAACAATACACAAATAAATGCATACCATAACATCAGACAGTAGTATGCTCTGTGGAAACAAATTAGAATGATTTGTAGAGGGAGGCTGATGGAGCCCAAAAGGACTCTCCGCGCAGCTGATGACTGGACTGAGACCTGAATATCAAAAAGTTGCCTGAATGTCAAGAACAGCATGACTAAAGAAGGAAGAGGGGGATACAAATGCAAAATAATTCAAATTAATCATGCTATGCAACTTTCTGACTTCTGGAGATTGAAAAAGGAAGTGGAGGAGAGGATGTTCTCTTGTGAAGTGTGTTGATGCTGGCCTGGAAAATTAGAATATCCTCCTGGTACTCTCTTGCCAGCCTTCCACCTTTTTCTTACTCCTGGCCTCAGACGGCCCATCTGTGAAGTGGACACAATATCGTAAGTTGCCGTATAGGTACTTTCAGCTTTGGGCCCCAGGGAAGACTTGTGATGTATTAGAGACATGCCATCCAACCATGTCAGCAAGTGTTGTACGATCTTAGAATAGTAGTGAGTATGAAATATTTCCTATTTAAAATGGCATTTCCAAGACAGCAGGAGAACCTGCCATTTCATTGCCTCACCTGGGTTAGTCTAGTCCCATGTGACATCAGATTTCAAGGCTTTGTTCAATGACACCACCATCTCTCAACTTTATGTAACACATTCCATTGTGCATAGTCCTTTGATGTCTTTGACATCCTTACTAGATGTCTATTAGATTATAAACCCTTCGAAGTTGGGGGCCATTTCTTACATTTGTCTATGCGATAAAAGCATGATAAATCTTTGTGGAATTTATACGTGACAGACACAGCTCTCTTCTAACAGCCCCTCTCCTCATATCCCTCCTCTATGTAAGGATGGTCATTGTTAGTGTTGTAATATGCCAGTGAGGAAACTGAGCCACAGAGAATTTAGGAGTCTTGCCATCTCCTACCCAGATTCTCTTGACTTGATTAGAGACTTCTCTAAGTTCAGATCCACAGCAGCAGACACATCCATGAAGTTTTCAAGGGCAGATATAAAGTTGGACATTTCTGTACTTAAAAAGTGCACTTCAGGGATCTCAAGTTCCAAGATCACAGTGGGATTTCCTAATGAGAGTTTCTAGACTCAGAACTTTGTTCTGTGCACCAAGGAACTGACAAGATTATTCAGCCTTGATTACTTACTGGGTAACCAGACCAGAGAGTTACCTGACTGCTCAAGGTCATCCAGATAGCGAAATTTAATGCAGCCATCATCTTCCTTACAAAAGCTCTTAGTGGCATGGGTTTTGTGCCATTTGCTTTTCTGCCTAAGATGTCAATCAGTTCTAACCACCTGCCAAGAAAGTTGCAAGCTTTTTTCTTTAATGAGGGAGAAAGAGAGTGATAAAACCAAGTTAGTTATTTTAATGAGGTTGGGAAAAAAACAGTCAGTAGATTCAGATGGAAGCACAACACATTTTGACATCATTCCTTTTACCAAAACATGAATTTCTGATGAGGCTTCTAAGACAGCTCAGGCTGTTTGACAGATGGCCAAATGGAGCCTGGCCTTAAAGCCTGTTACTCTAGTGTGGTCCTCAGCCCTGGCTGCACATGACACCATCTGGGGACCTTTATCAAGTTCTACCACCTAAGTCTCACCCCAGAGATCTTGAGTCAATTGTGCCTGGATGAAGCCTGGGCATTGAGATGTTTTAAATTTCTACAGTAGATTTGAAGGTGCAGCTCCAGAAGGGGACAATGATCAATAAGGGTATGTTCAGGTAGCAAGGGTGGACGACACTAATGTAACAAGGAGAGAATATCACTGTCTTCACAGCTGGCATGATCTGTGCTAGCACAGTCACCTTAAGGTGACCCACCACCCAGCTTGTTAATTTTAGTACTGAAAGTTCTACACCCCTGGAGACCACTCAGTGTCAGCCAAATAGGGAAGGTTGATCCCCTTTTACCTACAACAAGGTTAGCCCAGGTCTTCTGCATAGTGCAAGGAGAGAGTAGCAGTTGGGTAGCCGAGCCTGATTTAGGTGCCCAACTGGTACAATATGCAGCTAGGGGCACCATAGCAACAGGGGTCTCAAGTTCAGAATAGAGGAGAGGAAGCAGCGAAGGGAGCAAAGAGCCAAGTTGCTGTAGTGCTGGGCCCTATGTGTGCCATGTATAATTTCATGGCCCTCTGATTTCATGTCTACTGATTCAAAACTACTTTCATGAGTAACTCTTTTTCTTGGGAAATGGACAAGGTGACAGAACTTAATGCCAGGGTTGAAAGAGTGTGGGATATTAGCAAGTCTTTTGAAGCTGACACAGTCTTGAGATGCCAGGTCACCCAGGAGTTTGAAATATTCTGTCACCACTATCATTACTATTATTATTATTTGTGGTGCTGAGAAATTGAACCCAACCTTGTGCATGCTAGGCAAGCACTCTCCCACTGAGCTACAGAGAGTCTGTAGGAGGTCTTTGGACTTGGTGGAATTGGTGTGGCTTGTTGCTGTCTTTATCTAGACTTGGAGCACAATTGTTCCCATATGACAGCTGAGTCACAGCTAGCATCTGTCCTACACTCAAGCTTTCATTGTACACCTTTGATCTGCCAGATACCAGGCCTGTACTCATACCCAGAGGGGATGGCAATGGTAGGTGTGGATGGAAGGAAAGACTGAGGTTCCTGCAGAGACGTTTCTGTAAATGGGGGTATCTTGGGGTGGAGCTGGGCTGGAGTAATGAGCATGGCACAGATGGGGTGCCTGGAGAAGAGGAACCAGCTTCTCAGAGGGCAGGACCCCATTTTATATCATATTATAAATGACAAATCATGCCAGCTGGAAAAGTGGCCATTGGCCAGGAATCTGACATAATTAAATGTGCAAAAATCACTTACAAAATGAACTTACTGCCCCCCAATCATCCTCGAACATGACCAGACTTTGACTGGAAACAGTTTCATTTTCTTTCTTTCTTTTTCAAGCCTATTCCACATTGCCCTTGGCATCCTCAAAGAACTGAATTTGAGAAGTTTCCGCCTGGCCTTCAGTGCTCCTGTGTTTCAGAGGGCAGGAAGACACCTATTAAAAACATTTGTTCTGGGCGGATGGTTGCTTCTAGCAGCCTCCAGGGCCACAGTAATGAAGCTAGAATCCCCAGCCCTTGCCCAAATCTCAATGGCTAGTAATTAAATTTCCACTAACAGTTTGTTTTATCACCTCAGTTAGCTGTTGACATATAATAGGTGCTGCTGAGAGCTCCATCTACTTAATGATTTTCTTTTACATATTGATATTAGTACCTGGAGTGGGAATGGCTCCTCTTCAGAATATGATTACTATTTTGAAATCTTAAGCACAGGAGGGAAATCCGTTTCTATAAATTAAACAAGAAGTTCTGAGAACTTCTATCTTCAGTTCCCATCCAGACACTAATGCATCTCATTTACTTTGTGCTATTTCCCTGAGTTATCTGTGTCACCAGATGACACTTGCATGTCACGTTAAATATCTATTGAAAAAAGCTCGAAGTGTGCTGGTAACAGTGCCCTGAGCCAGGATGTAAGGTAGGGAGCAGAACATGAAAAATTCATCACCGTTACATTTCAAGTTGCTTGGATATTTTAATTCGAAGAGGAAAGAACCCATGTCAGCTGAAGATGGAACTGTAATTAAACTGATAGGGCTCTCACAATTGCCTCCAAACCCGCTAGTTGTCATTTGTTTCTTTTCCCCATCTTAAAACGCCATGAAATCAATTATCTCTGCAAACCAGTGGTAAGGATTGGATGCCAACCACTTACTCCTGAAGTGAATAAATGATTAAAATTCATTATTGATGTCAACAACTCATCAGATGGAAAGCCCCATCCTATTATTTGGGTATGGGTTTAGGAAGATACATGCCCCAAGGTCTTACTGTGACCAGTGCTAGGGCAGAGAAGGAAGACAGTACAAAAAACGGCCTTCAACTCCAGAGTGACCATGCCTTAATGTGTGTGGCTTTACACATAGTGACAAACTGTGTTCCCAACATACCCCAGAGTGACAGCTCTAGGGTCAAGGGGGACAGACGTCCTGGTCTGAAAATACCTCTTGCGTGTTGAGGGTGCCAGACACCTGGAGCGGTGATAGGCATTGGTGTGTACAGGATGTGAAATAGAGTTGATGTGATGTCATTTTGGCTCTCCTATACCCTGGTTATCTCTTGCCAAGACTTCACGTCTGATTAGTCCACTTGGAGGGGACAGAGGACTTATCAGCTTCACTTCCCGACACTCCGTCAACTTCAGCAATGCAGCGAAGGAATTTAAAATGAGGTGTCACATCTTCCTATCCTATTCCTTTGTGAGCCACTCCTGAGCCTGGCTCCTTCTCCGGGTAACAGAGGCATTTCAGCTGGCTTCAACCTGGCCATGAGTGCTCTGCAGCTCCATCTTTCTGGGTTGGCCTGTCCTGGCTGGCCCTGAGCTGGCCCTGGGCTGGCCCTGGTAGTATCAGCCATGCCACTGAACTTTGCAGGGTTCAGGCAGATTGAGATCAGCTGGAGACAGCAAGGCTGCATTTAGGACGGGGGTCACCAGGGAACTGCTAATGAGGAAATCCTCTCAGCTGTCACCTGCTTGCCCCCTTTGGATGTTTCGCTACTCCAGTTCCAGGGTCCTGGGAAGCTCCCGACCACAAGCAGCTGTCTAGGGCCTGATGCGGCTGAGCTTCCTGACAGAGGAAGGAGGTTGGCTCCAGTGCCAGTGTCACATTCTCTACCCACTCCAACCTCCTGTTTCAGTGACTGTCCTTCCAGCAGGTCTGTGACCTCCCATCTGGAAACAAACTGTGACAGCAGGTTTGGCCATCAGAAAGTCCGGATGGCCAAGGACTGTTACATTGGCTTTGGTTGGCAAGCAGCTTCTCTAACTCACCTGCTTCTACGTATCTTCACGGAAAAGACACAGAGAGCTTCTATGATGCCACATTCCTTTGATTGAGAACAAGATCACATTTTTAGTGGCAAAGGAATTCTGCACATGGCCCTTGATCTGAAAGAAGAACCTGGAGAGACTGGTGTTTAATCCAGATGAATGGGCCTCTCATGGTGGAGGTCCAAATACTGAAAGGTCTGACATTTTGGAACCCTGATGATCTATTTATTAGGGTCACTTGGACCACATTCTCTGAACACTGGTATCTTAATTGGTAAAACGGGGGTTATCATATCAGGTTTACATCATACTTCTGTCAGTTACAGGATAGGATGACAGATTAAGGACAAACAATGAGATGTCATGTACACGGTAAAGTATATAACATGTTGTCATTACTTTCTGTAAGAGGATGTGGTTTTGCTTAGAGGATAAAGTTCAGTTTTGTGCATTTAGTTCAGAAAGGGGAATCTGCACCTGGCCTTGAAACACTAATTCTGTCCCACTGAATTCCATGTAAGCTTTGAGAAATGCTTTTTGCCCTTTGATGCTGTCTTTAGTGGGAACCAAATCTTCACTTTTATTTGCTCTGTCAGAGAGAGTTGAGTTGCAGGAGACACAAGCAACTTTATATGTTTTAAGCAGAAAGGTATTTAACACAGGGTGCTTATGAATCCATTAGTGGGGCTGCAGGAGCTAGTGCTAGCCTGGGCACCAGGAGTGACTCCTAGACACCATCACTGAACTGACCTTCCATGGGGCTGCTGCTTCTGCTCCATCAGGGATGTGAGGATCAGGTGGCCAGCACCAGAATTAGTGCAAGAACACATTATCAGGCTGAGCATTGGTAAATCTCTGGGTTCTATCCACAGTACTAAAACAAAACAAAAAGCAAAACAAAGCACATTGCCGATGTGATCCGAGAATCAGGAGGCACCCACCTCCTGACTGGATAGTGTGGACGACCATCACTATCCACAAATGGACACTGGTGATCTACTGTAGAAAAATCTGATCTTTCTATGCCACTGCCACAAGTGTCTATCAAAGGGAGGAAGACATCACCTCACTACTCCCCCTTCTATAGCTCAAGAGAATGCATATACAGTCATATACCACATGGCAACATTTCAGTCAACAACAGACTGAATATACAACAGCAGTCCTGCAAAATTACATGGTCCACTGACACGATAACCATCTTAGCTTGTGGACAGTCTAAGATGTTTGCACAACAAAATCACCTATCAACACATTTCTCAGAATGTGCATGACTGCAATCGACAGAACATAATTGGCACCCAGAAACCCTGCTGCAAAGAAATCTATAGATTTGGGGTTTCCCACCTCTCCAGTTTGTGAAGAAAGAAGCAGGAATGCATGCTGCGTTGCAATTCATGGTATATCTTCATGCTCTACTTATGCTGACAGGGAGGGGCATCCTACAGACGGCAGTAAGCTTCAAAGAGAGCAAAGAAGGAAATAAACATGGAAACTGCAAGGAATTAAGGTGGCCAACATAGCTTTCTTGTCCACATTCTTCCTAGTGTTCCAGGAAATTTAACTCTAACTCCAAAGATCAACACTGTTAGCAGACACCATGCCTGGCTCTCTACTTATATCTCCTGGACTATCCCAGGCTACAGACTCTACTTTGCCTCCCTCTACCCACATCACACTCATCAGAACACAGTAACAAACACAGTGTCCTCCCCCTTCCAATTACAGCCCATCCGAACTCCCTCCTCCCAGCTCCCCCCAGGACAGCTACACTTCTTCCGAAGGTACAGGCATCTAGAAATGACTGGCCTTCAGATGAAACCCACAGGTGACTGCATAGGATAGTAGGAGTATATTAGCTAGGATGCTATTGGCTACAAGTAGAAAAAAGAAGCCAATCAAAGCAGCTTAAAAATGACTTGGATTTATTGTTCCATTTAAGCCTAGAGGGGATGCTATTTGCTTGGGGCATCCATCTAATTTCTCTGAGCATCAGTCTTGTCTTTGTGGTGGCATCGTTCATAGGCTAGCTTCCCTCATAGCCACAAGGTGGCCACAGAAGCAATGAAGGTGACACACTTCGTCATTTGCTCCAGGGAAGAGGGAGGGTAGCTCCTTCCAATCACCACTCAAAGGACCTGAGTTTCTCTCTGATGGAATCACCTCCAAACCAGTCACCAAGGCCTGGCCTCGGCCGGCTGTTCTCTGACTCCTCTTGCTGTGCAGTAATCAATTTCGCCCCACCTCTTTGCCTGCCACCAAGTGGGAAGGGGTGAAATTGAACTGAGAATGCAACTTGCAGGCCTTCCACTTGTGGGGTCAATGGGTGGCATCCACCTCATAGGCCTCTGAGCTTATGAACAACTGGGCATCAGAGACAGGACTGCCCATCTGTGACTCATGGGTGGGGCTGGGGCTGGGGGCAGAGTCAAAAGTTTGGCTCATGGTATTCCTAGAAAGCATGTCCCCTTGCCACCATCTGCCAGAAGCACACGGTTTTAGGCACAGGAACACAGGTTTCTGCTTATGTACTACATCATCATCTTGAACTTGACACTCTTTCCTCTCCATCCAGCATCACCTGAAGGAACAGCAAAGAAGACGCCTGTTTAGAGTACAAAAGACCAAGATGAAATCTTTGCCTGTGCCACATAGTAGCTTGTCATAACTATTTTTCTGAGCCACAGTTTCCTTATCTACTAGTGGAGGTCAAGGTCACAATGCCTCGCTCACAAGATTGTTGGATAAATTAACAAATCATGTTAGAAGACCACCCGGCACATTGCTCTTCTTAACCATCCCCCACTCTCTACTCCCAAGGGATGGAGATGGTTGCCAACATAAGGTAACAGCATTATTTGGCTGTTTCTAGTGTACCAGGTACCCACCCCCTTCGAAGTCCCTGGACACCAGCTATATGAACACTGAGCAACAGATGATGGTTGAAAGCCGGTTATATCTGCACCAAGGACTGATTAGGTGCTATGGGAGTAGCAGGAGAATAGGAAGCCAAAGACCTTTGCTTTTTTTTTTTTTTCATTTCTATTAGCACATATTCATTGTACAAGGGGATTCACTGTGACAATTCCCAATAGCCTTACATTGTACGTTGGTTAGATCTTCACCCCCATCTCCCCCTCACAACTTCCTCCTCATTCCACTTAAAGCAATTGCAAGAGGTTTCATTGTTCTATTTATTATATATAGTATATGAAGTCCACCAATCATATTCCCTCACCTTTATCTCCTCCACTCACCTCCCCCCTTCCACAAATCCCCCCCATGGCACCTCTTTTGCATTTCTTTCATTTTAAATTCCCAAGTCAGTGTTCAAAGAGGTTTCTCAATGTATCCCAGTTGTGAATATACTTTACTTTGGTTAATTCAACTCCTTCTGTTACTCTCCCTTTACTCTCTCCCTCCTATTCCCCATTTTCAACAGTTTCTTTTTTTTTTTTTCTTTTTCATTTTTCTTTTATTATTCATATGTGCATACAAGGCTTGGTTTATTTCTCCCCCCTGCCCCCACCCCCTCCCTTACCACCCACTCCACCCCCTCCCGCTCCCCCCCTCAATACCCAGCAGAAACTATTTTGCCCTTATCTCTAATTTTGCATTTTCAACAGTTTCAATGCTTGTCGTTATGTCTTTGACCTGCACAGATGTAATGCATTTCGACATTGTTGACTCTTGTCATTCTCTTTTCCTTTCCTTCCTCCCCCAAGTTCCATTGTCACAATCATGTTCTACATATGAGTTTGTATGATCATGCTTATTTTTATGTATATGTTTATCTTTTGGATCTGTCTTCCATATTATGAGAGAAAACATGTGGCATTTGCTTCTGAACCTGGCAAAGGCCTTTGTTTTTAAGGAACTCAGCTGTGTTGGCACAATAAGATTTATGCAAGTGACATCCAGGAGATCCTGCCTTTGGGGCTCTCTGGCCTCATATGATCTTTTGGGTCAATGTCAAGGTTAGAATTGTACTGTCCTTGTGGAGGATTATCACATGAGTCATATGACAGTACGTCCTTCGAATATTTCCTTCACACTGGGTAAAACTGTGATGTTTGACCACATGACTTCTGAACTCCCCTGTGCTCAGATTCCTATACCTTCCAGAGGTTTCTTTCTCATCCCTGTTTCTCCAACCTAGTTCAAAAGACTGCTACCTAAGAACCATCTGAGAAGCAAATTCTTGGAATAAAAGTATTATTAGTATTATTATTACTATTTGTGGTGGTGGGGATTGAACTCAGGGCCTTGCACGTACTAGCCAAGCATTCTACCACTGAGCTTGTCCCCAACAGGACTGAGTATTAGAAGTCAAGTGCTTGAGGGTTCTTTGCCATGCTAATTGGTTGGAGGACTCGAATCCTTGTGGATAAACTCGTCTCCACAGTCTGAGTTGAGAGACACTTTTGTGCACATGACCCGGATGTGGCTAAAGAAATGATCATGAGCATGACAACGTTACTGAAATAAAATCTAAAGTGTGTTTGAAAGCTTTACATAGATCCCCTCTTGCACTCACACAGCCTTATGAGATAGGCACTAGTATAGTAGTGATTTTTTTTTTTTGGTGGTACTTTTTTTTGTGGTATTGGAGTTGAACTCAGAACCTCATGCTTGCTAGGCAAGGCCTTTGCCACTGGAGCCACACCCCCAACCATTTTGCCTTTTTGTTTAAGACGGGGTCTCATGCTGCCTTTGCTGGGTGGCCTTAACTGTGACCCTCCTATCTCCGCCTCTGAGTAGCTGGCATGTATCACTGTACTCAGCATGATGATGATTTTATGGGTATTGAAACTCAGACACAAAGAACTTCCCTGGGTTCACCCCGGCAGTAAGTGGAAGAGTTTGACATGAGTCCAAGCCTAAGGCCTTCTATCCTCTTTCAACTATCTATAAGATGTGGTGGGAAATCTGTTGGGGCTTCTGGGAAGAATTCTCCTCCCTGACCAAAAAGAGCAGCACAGGGAGAAAATTTTGCCCTTTTCTCTCCTTTCCTTCCATGTTCTTGTGCTAAGGAGCAATGGCAGCTGCTTTGTAACCCTGAGGCAATAACCTTGAGGACAAAAGCCAACGAGCACAAGGTAATGGAACACACTATGCCAAAAGCCTGGTCCCTGATGACAGTACTGGTTGCTAAACCAACACTTGGACCATCAACCTCTAGACTTCTAAATTAACCATGAACATCCAAATCACTAAATGTTGACTCTTCCGTTCCTCAAACAAAAGCTTCTACTTGATAGGGAGCTCATCCATGTGGCACCTTAAGAAATCTTGCCCTTTGCTAATATAAAAATCCCAACCCTGTTTGGTCATTAGGTTACTAATGCCAGTTAAGGTCCACTATTTTAGCAAACTTGGCAACAAGAATTGGAAAACTCCTTTGTGTTGACAGTCAATAATACAACTCTAACTCCCCTTAAGAAAACTGAACCCAGATCCTTCAGGGGGATCAGCAGAGACTCCCTAGGGAGGCATTGGTGGCAGGACGGGGGCACCTGCAGAATCTAATGGCCTCAGCAGAACACTCTTGGTGGCTGACCATTGCCATGGGTATTTGCTGTAAGGTTCTGAGTCTTTATTCAAGAAGCAGGGCCAGAGAGCATTCTGAAGAGCTGGTGCAAGCTGGCTCTTCTGTGAAGATCAAAACTCCTATCTGAAGATTCACCCTTTGTCTTTGGTTGAAATTGGGAATATTCGCCTGCTTTCCATTCACACAGAGGACGATCACACATCCAGCGTGGCTCAATCAAATAAACCAACCCAACAACATAACACAACACCAGAAATCCAACAACCAAATCTAGAGCAGGTGGGTGGGCACCCGCCCATGTGCACACACGAGCCTTATCTTTTATACCTTGGGTGATTGTTATAACTAAAAGATCACCACCTTTCTCACCAAGTTCTCTCCAAGGTGTTAGGCAGGAGCTTTAGGCAACAGAAGAAGGGTGATGTGGACCCTGCTGGGCTGGAGTCCAGAGCCTGCTGGCCTAGATATCACTTTATGATAAACCGATCACTCATCTTTTTTTAGATAGACATTTAAAAAACACTTGAGTTTTTACAATACAAGCCATCATTCAACCTCCCTTTTCCCATTAAGACATTATTCTGGGAACTTCTCTTAGCTATTTTTAGGACCATTGATTTCTTTTTGAATCATTCTGCCTGTGTTATTCGTGAAGTCCTCAGACAATACTTCTGGTCTGACTCTTCCATCGACACCTAGCAGAGGCATCCTGCCGATCAGTTAGCGGACACGGCGGGAGGGACAGGGCTGGGGAAGGAACCTCAGCTCCCCTCGCTCCTCCTTGTCTTCCCTGGCAGAAATAATCACGCTAACAATAATGATGCTACCGCCCTGAATTTATATGAAGCATTGTACTTTTCAGAGAGCGTGCACTTTTCAATGAGGAACACATAATATCTTTCAGAGAGGGAGAAGAGAACAGTATGCCGGAGGAACAAGTTTTGATTGGGGTGTGGGGGAGGAAAGCAAGTGTGCATACTTGATGCTTTTTCTTTTCTTTTTAAACAAGTTCACGTCTCTCTAGAGGAAGGGAAATCTATCTATTCTGTTGATTACCTCACTTACTTTCAGGTCTAGACCTTTTGATTATGCCACAAAGACCCATTTTCAACTTCGTAAAATTGAGTGAGATTGAGTATGTACGTGCCATAAATGGGTACTTACATTAACACAAAGACACAGGAACATTCACAGTAACTTTGTTCATAATAGTTTCAAATTGGAAACAGTTTAAACATCCTTCAATAGTAGAATGGGTCAAAAAAAGTGACATATTCACACAATGGAATATTACACAGCAACAAAAAGGAGCAGGCTATTGATAACTCTACAATGTATTACTGAATGAAAGAAACCAGACACAAAAGCATACCCAGGGTGAGATTCCAGTATATGAAGGTCAAGAGCAGGAAATGAGTCTTTAGTGATAGAGGTCACCATTTGATGGGGGAGGGGCAATATTGACGAGAAAGATACATGAGGGAAACTTTTGTGATGCTCAATTATAAACATTGCCTTTATGAAAAGCGACTTGGAGAGGAATAAACATTAAATAGCCAAACAGTCCCTATAGTTCTGTGGTCTGACATTTCAAAAACATTTCACTGTGGGCACATCAGCATGGACTCTGACAGAAGCCAGCATTCTTCTAACAATCCGTTTTAATTATCAGCCTCTAGAATTCTCTAGAATGTAACGTTCACTAATAAATAACTGATGAACGAGCAAATAAATGAGTTCTTTCTACTACTGAGATCACTTACATTGAAACAAGCTGTTTGCTGGCTGACTGCTGCTCTCTGATTTGATTGGCACCAGAGTCAACCAAGCTATCAGAGGTCCAGACCCACAGATGAGACGTAGTCAAAGCCTTCTCAGAAGCACAGGCATCTGGGAGGACTACCAGGCCTGGGCTGGGCCATTCCAGCATTCATGGCCTTGACTCTTGACTCTAGTTGAACTTACTCTGCTCTTTGGACTCGAGGCCTTTGAACTACAATGTGCCTTTGCACGATTTCCCGGCTTCCTTGTTTGGACTGGAGAGGAATGAGAAACACCATTCTTATGGTATTTCAGGATCTTGTCTTCCTGTCCAGTCCCTAAAGGAGGAAGTTCAGACAGGGGCAAAGGTTCAATCCAGTCTCACTATTTGCAGGCCATCCGGCCACCCCTTTTGCCCTGAGCACGTCTCCCTTGAGAGTTGATTCCCGCCACCAACACAAGCCCTCTTCTTACTGTTTCTTCAATACCATTTGGGGCAGGGCCTTTTAATTTGGGGTAGGGGGATTGCTCTCCAAAAGGAATTTTATCCTGGCTTGAAGTTTCATCATCTTCTTAAGAAAAAATAATTATCAGAACAATAAACAATATATTATATTGTTTATTGTTAAACAATAAACAATTGTTTATTATTAAATAAACAATTGTTTATTATTAAACAATAATTATCAGAACGTGGGGCACTGAGTGGCCCCTGACGTTTTCAAAACCTTTCTTAGATTCTGTGAAATGGGCTATAGCAGACATTATGTCCTCTATTTAACAAAGTGCAAAACAACGGTTTGAAGAGGTTGATGATCTTTTGCGTTCTCTCGGGGCACCACTGAAAGCTAAGCCAGATTCTGGACACTATGACTCCCAGCCAGTTTCCCTTTCTCCTAGGCTCCCCTGGGTCTGACAGTCTGACATCACCCCACTATGCAGAAGGAGACTGGCTTTAAAACTTTTGCACGGCTTATCTCAGTATTCAATGACTTTATGAAGCAGGTCCCTCCCACCACAAATTTACAGGTGAGGAAACCAAGGCTCAGGTTAGTGTTTTGCCCAGGGTTGCTCAGGCAATACGTGGGGATTTGGGAGTCAACCTTGGGCGGCCTAAGTCCAGAGACCAGACTCTTAGCTGCCAAGCAGGCCTTCCCCAGAGAACCTGTCCCAAGACTAAGGGAGTTCTCAGTCAGCTCAAGTTTTCCAGGTTGCCTGCTCCCTGTACCACTGCCCCACCTCCTTCAACAGGTCCACCTGCCTTTGATTTCCAGCAATTCTCCTTCCATTCCTTTCCCCTCCTGTCCTCACCAATTAGTTCATTTTCTCACCCTATTTTCCGCATTTAAAAAAGTGATCTCTCTCTCCCTTTTTCCCTTTTCTCTGTCCCTCATTTTTTCTCTCACTTCTCCAAATTGTTCCTCCTCCTCCTGTTTTCTTCCCTATTTTTCCCCAGCATCTCTCCTTGGTGGCAATGTTGCTACAACCCTATGGCAGAGACGAAAGTCATGTGGAGGAAGACTTAAGGGGACCCCAGAAGCCACTGGTGTTTCTAGGATGCAGGATGAATCAATCCGCACAGGGGGTCACCCATTCATTCAATGCCTGCTCACTGGACACTGGTAGGCCCCAGACATGGAGCAAATGATACTGAGTTGACACAGATTTTACCCAAAACCAACATCACAAATGGTAAAAGGAAACCAACTGGATTATTTGCACAACTAGTGAGAGAAACTGTGCTGGGAAGACAACAGGGGCACTTGAGCTGACCTGGAAATAACAACATCTAGGTAAATCTTAACCTACCAGTGGGTCTGACTATTGAAGGTGAAATCCACATCTGGACTTATTCAATCATCACAGTTATCCTGTCAGGTAGATACTATTACTGGATCCATTTTACAGAAAGGAAACTGTAGCATAAAACATTAAATGATTAGCTCAAGGTCAGAAGGGTAGTAAGTAGCTGGGTGGCTATTTTGTGTTACTATAACAAAAATCTGATGTTGGACACCTTAAAAAGAAAGAGGACTTGGTTTGTGATTCTGGTGGCTGGAAGAGCCAAATAGCAGACTTTGGACTACATCTGCCCCCTGGCTGTGTCACAACATGCAAAAGAGGCATGTGCGCAAGCACAGAGGAGAATGGGGGGGGAGGGTCAGGCTTGCTCTTATAATAACCCGCTCTTAATCCTTTCTGAGAATGGATCCCCTATTACCTAATTACCTCCCACTAAACCCAACTTATTAAGGCTCCACAACCTCAACTCCACACGTGGGACCAAGCTTCTAGAGCATGAACCTTTGGAAGGCAAACCACATCCAAACTATAGCACAGAACAAGAATTCAGACTTTGTCAGTGGACCCCAAAGCCTGTGCTATCACACTTCAGGCCATGCTGCTGAGAAGCCAGGGCAGGCTTTCTTGAGGAGGTGGCAGCTGTGGGGAAGTCTAAAGACACACGGAGCAGGAGACTCAAATCTGCCACAAAATGTTGCTGTCACCCCCCTGCCTGTGTCCGTGGCAGGCATCACTAACTGATGACAGCACCATTTTCTCAGATCAGGGCTCCACTGCAGATTCCACAGGAGGAATGTTCCAGATGTCCTCTGAGTCATCACAATCAGTCCACAAGTTAAAACTTAGTTACCACACTGGGTTTGCTAATCCTCAACCCTGCAGGCAACCTGAAACCACTTTGATGCAGCTGTGAAGTGCCTGCCCTGTGACAATGAAGTAGCAACTATTGATTAGTCACCTACTGTATGCAGCAGTTTGGCTTCCCCAACATGGCAGTTCCCTGAGTTACTGGAATGAGGTTTTTATTTTCTGAGAACAAAGTGACAAGGAAGGACAGGGAAACTAGAAGATCTGTGAACTTCCAGGGTGGGGTGGTTCCTGGGGAATGGAAATCAGCTGTGGACCATGCCCCAAACAGATGACTCCCATTACTGCCTCACGGCCAAATAGAAATTATGCCAGTCCTAGCTGAACATCAGCTTCCAAGCAGGGAAACAACATCTGCCCAAGTATTGACCTCCACAGAGTCCCTCCTCACATTCCCGCCTGCCCAGCTGTTTGTGGGCAGGCAGAACCGGCTCCAGCAACAACCCAGAGCAGAGGGCAACGTGAGATGGGGTGACTGGTTGGGGGAAGGGGACTGCAGCTGCCAAAACAAGTCTCCTAAAGTCTCCTCCACCTTAGATCGCTCCTCCACTGAAGTCCTGCTGTCCTTTCAAGCACTCACATTACACATTGTCTTTAAAAAATATATACATTGAAGGTGGTTATACTTGAATGAAAAGATCAGTATGATATAAGTGATATTTAGTAACCGATAATTACTACATGTTAGCCATCTGCTATTCCTCAGGGTTTCACCAAACCCTTTCATAAAAGCAAAATGACACTCTGCAGCCAAATTATATAACATTAGTGGAATATTTTATATGCGAAATGCTGTATTTCTTTACTTTTCATTCATCCAAAAATGTACACAGTCAGTAACAAGCCATTTCAGCTGCATATTTATCCAAAACATTTCATAGGCAAAAAAAAAAAAAGTCAAGTGAGAAAAATAACAGTTCAGCCACATGAGGGCTAGGAAAGCACATTAGAAAAGGGATCCTCATTACAATAATAAACGAGGTCCATTTAAGGCCACCACATGCAGGGCGGGGCTGTACTTGGCAGGGAAAGCTGAGCACAGGAGGTTTTGCCCTTGACTTTGAGAGTATCCCCAGCACCCTAACCAGTGTTTCTGGACCACAGCTGCAGCTGCCACAACTCCAGCAATTTTCAGCCTACCAGTTTGGAAAGGGCTTCTTTGGCATAACTAAGTACTGCTTTCCAGGTATTTCCTGGGCTTCTACTTCATCAGCCTGCAATGCTAACTCTCCTGGAATAGGAAGTGTGCAAGGAGGACTAGGGCAGAGCAAGGCTGAGGCTCTGTGCTCCACAGCACAGCCACGAAATGATACAGCTCAGCTTCTGTGAACCTGGGCTGCGGGAGACACGGTGTGGCTCCAGGTTAGTGACACTTGCCACAAGTGTGATGTGCAAAGCCTGGGTTGGGGGGGTGGGAGGCAAGAGAAGAAGGATTGGACCTCGCTGCTGCAGGGGTGGTGAGACGAGGGTGTAGCACAGTCCTCGGATAGTTCCTTGCCTTTTCCAAGCTCAGTCTTCTCATCTCCCAAATGAGACAGCATGCCTCCTTTTGGGTAATGTGAGTAATAAATGAGACTATATATGCTGAGTGCTACGCTCAGTGGCTGGGCCAAAGATTCATATAAGGAATGTTTGCTCTTATTATTTTAGCTTATGATCTAGTCAAGTGAATGAAATATAACATGAAATAGTAGGGGCTAATCATGCAACAACATGGCAGTGAGTGCAAAACAATCAAGTATAGAATAAATTCCAGGTGTTGCAAGGTGAGCAGAAGGAGGAGATACACAGAGGGAATGCAGAGCTGAGCAAGGCAAGCTTCACAAAATGTCTCAAAGTTTCAGATCCCAAGGACACCCCCCTTATTTACAGTCACTGGCAAGGTCAGGAGGCCTCTGAGATGGAATTCTTCCTCAGGCCATGGATTTAGGAATCAGGTCAACAGTGGGGTCTATTTATGGCCACTCAGACCCATTGGAACTGTCTTTTTTTCCAGGGTGATGACTCAGAAGGGCAGGGAATTCACAGAGGCACTCAAGTCTCCGAGGTGGCAGTTTACTTCTGGTGAATCCACTGAGATCCTTGCTTCTGGGGGCATCACCATTTGCCTCCTGACTTCTCAGAGACCAGGGCCTTTGTGTGTGTGTGTGTGTGTGTGTGTGTGTGTGTGTAGGAATGGGGGAATTGGAGTTCGAACTCAGGGCTTTGCTCTTACAAAGCAGGCACTATGCCTCTTGAGCCACACCTCCAGCCCATTTTGTTCTGGTTATTTTAGAGATGGGGGCGGCATCTCACGAACTATCTGCCCAGGCTGGCCTTGAACCGCAATCCTCCTGATCTTAGCCTCCCAAGTAGCTAGGATTACAAGCATGAGCCACCGGCACCTGGCAGCAGGCCCTTTTTGATAAGAGCTTAAGTTAAAGAACTTCTGAAGTAAGAGAAAGCCTTTTTCAACATTGCTACATGGCTGTTTCCCCTCGCTGGCACTATTCACACAGAGAGGCAGAGGGAGAAGGGCTGCGGATGGGGGGAGACCATGAATAAATAGACAAGGACATTGGAGAGACTAGGATGACCAGTGACGACAGGCAAGGAAGGCAGTGGGCAGCATTCAGGGTATGCGGCAGTCTTGAGGAGGCAGCCATGTCACTTCACTGCCAGAGGAAGCTGGTGACCACCATGCAGCAGGATAGTGCCCAGCCAAGTGGGCACCATTCTGACCCAGTTTCCCCTTCCTTTTCACCTGGACACTGGTGCCCACCTCCCACCTCTCTCTGTTCCTTCATTCAGCCAGTCTGAGATTGGTGCTGAACCATGAAACAAAGTTCAGATTCAGGGTCCGCTTCTTTTATAGAGCATGATGTACGATACAGGATGGACTGCACTGCTGTCTACGGTTTGGTGTGTGTGTACGTGTCTGTGTCTGTGTGTGTGTGTGTGTGTGTGTGTGTGTGTGTGTGTGTTTGTACTGGGATTGAACTCAGGGCCTCATGTTTGCAAGGCAAGCACTATACTACTTTAGTCATGTCCGCAGTACTTTTGCTTTTATTTTGTTTTTCCGACAGGATCTACCTCTGCCTCCTGAGCAGCTAGGGTTACAGGCGTTGTCCCCAAGGCCAGCCTTGATATGTGACTTTGAAAAGTTCAGTTTAAGTTCAAAGCGTTAAAACTCAATCTTATCATAAATATAACATCTGTTTAAAGTTGGCTTACCTGATTTTCTTAAGATGGAATATCCATCCATACGTTGTGTGCTGTGAACATGGCCAGTCAAATAAATGCTTAATAAAGGCTGTGACACAGGTTTCATAGCAGCTGGTGGGCAATGCTGGGTCAGAGGCCTTGGTATTCATTAAGCATTTACTGTGTGCTCACCCCAGCAGGTCATGGGCGTACTCCATCCCTCCAGCGTTCCTCATCTAGAAAAAGGGTGTTGGATGAAATGATGTCTAACAGGTCTTCTAGCCCTAGCACTCTAGGATTCTGTGCTGTGATCTGTGCCCCAAGGGCCTCAGAACCTCACTACAAGACAAACACAGCACACACCTTCCAGTGGAACACAGACTCACAGTGAGTTGGGTGGAGTGGAGACTCCATGGGGGCTGAAGAAGATCTAAAAGTCCTTTCTCCATTCCACATGGCGAGGCCCTTACAGATGGGGAAAACCTCCAGAGAGGACCATGGAGGGCTGAGTCAAGGTCTAGAGGAGGGGCCAGTGAGGAGGGATTTATTTTTGGGCAGTACTGGAGTTTGAACTTGGCTTTGTGCTTGCAAGACAGGGGCTCTACTGCTTGAGGCATACCTCCAGTCCTTTTTGCTCTGGGTATTTTGGAGATAGAGTCTCATTTGGATGACAGGCATGTGTTGCCATAGCCAGCTTTATTCTGTTAAGATGGGGTCTTGAAAACTTTTTTGCCCAGTCTGGCCTGGAACTGCGATCTTCCTGGTCTCAGCCTTCCATCTAGCTATAGGATTACAGGCGTGAGCCACCAACACCCAGCTGTGATGGGGGTTTCTAAAGGAGGCAGGGACAAGATGGAAAATGGTGTTGGGAAGGCCCAGCTGGGCAGCAGCATGGAGAGCCAATATGAGGATGAAAGAAGGCACCACTAAGGGGTCCCAGAGTGTTCTCATGAGCTGGCTAGACTGAGGACTTTTTCCTTAAAAATTAATTAAAGCAAGCTTTTGTTTTGGGGGTGTGGTGTTCTGGTAAAAGACCGTTTGAAGTATACAATGTTATCCCTTTAGGTTTTTCGATTTGTTTTAATTTTTTTTTCCTTTCACCCCTCAAGTAGAGGGTGATCTTTGCTGCAATGAACTGACTTTGAACCTGTTTGTCAAGTTCTTTCCACCAATTACCAGTCCCACAACCTTCAGTAAATTGCTTAACCTTCCCGAGTCTCCATTTTCTTGCTTGTAAAATGGGATAGTACCTGCCTAACAGGGTTGTTGGACGAGAGTTTGGGGCTATTAAATGAGATAATAGTATTGCAGAGTTTAATGCTTGCTGTGGAATAAACACTTAGGACATGTCCAAATACCCACTGGACCTGAGTGCCTCACTCACCCAGTTGCCTCCTGCTTTAATGGGGTGGATCTGAGGAAAAGAGAGTCTCAGAGAAGCAGAGGGGGCTCCAGGAATGGAATCACCAGATAAGTCTTCTGTGAAGATGGAGAGAGGACGGATGTGACACCAAGGACTGTCTCCATGTAGTTGTCTCCATCATTGCCTATATAAATAATAGCTCCACACCATAGACAGTTTTGTAGACAAGCTTTGAAGGGTTAAATCAACCTCTTGTCATGTATGGAAAGAATTTCATCTCAAAGCACACATTTTGCACATTTTTGTCATTTTTATTACTATTACTATTTTTAACCAGGGCAGAAAATTGTTTATCAAACTGTGTGCTTCTTGGTGTTCCCAAGACATCAGCAGGTCCAGTATCCAGCAAACGCTGAAAATGTCTCCAAACCCAAATGCCAAGAAGACTGTTTCTTTCTTTCTTTCTTTCTTTCTTTCTTTCTTTCTTTCTTTCTTTGTGGTGGTAATGGAGATTTTGAAATCAGGGCCTCATGTTTACTAGGCTGGCACTCTAGCACTTGAGCCACTCCACCAGTCCAAGAAGAACTTCCCTAGTCTCATGGGATCCACTCTCGCAGACACTCTTTGACTCTGGGTAGCTTCCCAGCTAAGGACATTCACACTGGTAACTCTCCTTACATTCCAGTTAATGTTATTATTAAATGTAGCTATCATTTGTTGAACCTTTGCTATGTTCCAGATACACAGATGATTGTTAAGTTACCTCATAAGCTATCTTATATTGGTAAGAACTTCCTATGGGAAGTTCTATCGTTATATGCATTTTACAGAAAAGGAAACTGAGTCCCAGAGAAGTTAAGTAATTTGTCCAAACTCATCCAGTTGGCAAGTGGCAGAGCTAGGACTAAAATCCGGGCTGTCTGATCCTGATTCTTAGTAACTATATTCTCTTACCTCCTAGAAGGTGAGACAGTTGGGTACTGTGAATTAAAAGTATGAAAGGATGTGGATGAGAAAAAAAAATAACTGGAAGAGTTTTCAATGACATTTTGGGAAGGACAAAGGAAGAGGAGGGGAAGAAACATGGCTGTAAATCCATACTCCCCTGGCTTGGGTGGGGATGGTGGGAGGCACACAGGTCAGAAGAGCTGGTGTCATGTGCAAGATACTACCATGGACAGAGCCCACATCTAGCAGCCTTTCAGGGTGGAGAAATGCTGAAACACGGGGTACTCCTGGTTTCTGCTGCCTCAAGCCTCGGAATGCCTTGGGGTCTTGGGTGAGAGAGGAGAACCCTCCCACTCCAGGGGAGCCAAGGCTGCAGAGACAGGAAACAGAGGCACTTTCAATGACTGGGGAGTAACAGGATGAAAGCACTGGACACTTGGAAGTATAGACCTAGGAAACAAAACCCCTCCTCGGTGTGCATTATCTGCAACAAAGCAAAGCAAATTTATGAGCACATTAAGGAAACTGTGGGAGAGGGAAAGCATAGAAGTTTCTAGTGAGCAAGGAAATTAGAATCTCCCAGTACAGTGCTGGTTAGTATTAATTTGAACTATGTAAAATGTTATCGATGGTGTCTTTGCTACAGTCTCTTTCTTTCTGCTTTATTTTAGTGATTACACAAATATTCAAATGGCTTCTCAGGGTTCTCACTCCCCTTGCCCCAATCCTGTTTTCCCTATAACATCTTCAATTCCTTAAAACTTCAACCTCTTACATTGGAAGAGGTTCATGACTGGATAGAACCTATTGCATACCCAGTGTACTCCTGGTGGGTTACAACTGTACATTCCACATCTCTGGAATCCCTACCAGGATAAGTCTGGAATGGGCAAACAGTAAGTGCTCAATAAATGCCCGCTGTGTGATGAACACTTCCCACTTTTGCCTCTCCAGGTAGTGTGACAGTTCGGCAATTCCCATCAGAAGGCAGCAGGAGAAGGCAGCTGGTCCTGGTTTCTGGCAAGCTGGGCCTCTAGGCACAAGCCCATTCCAGTTTGGGGCATCCATCTGCAGGTCTGGGAAGCACCTATCAGGCTGTAGCTGAAGTCTCTGCATTTCTCTTGGCACTGCCAGTTGGAGGTAGATGGAAGTGGAGACTGGAGGATACCCACCACCACGGCCAGGACACTGAAGTCTCTGCATTTCTCTTGGCACTGCCAGTTGGAGGTAAATGGAAGTGGAGACTGGAGGATACCCACCACCACGGCCAGGACAATGAAGAGAAGAGACAGGGCACACGTCCTGGACCAGGCTGACCTCCTGCAAGATACAAAGATAGCTCAGGGCCTTCCTGGGAATGATTCCCTTGGTGTGGACATCAAACTTGGGAAAACCGATGAGCAGAATTATTTCCATTCATGAAGAAAACGAGGAGGCTGAGTATCTTTTCAATGAGTCAGCTGTAGGCAAAGGGATTTATTTATAATATTATTATTTGGTAGAAAAGAACTTACTATGGCCAAATGTAAAAAGTATTTTTTTGATAAGTTAAAGAGATTAAGAAAAATCGGGCTGATTTTGACAGAGAATGGTGTGTAAACGAGAGGTGTTATCAGTGAGAATCTGGCACCAGCTCCATTTTGTTATGGTGGAAAATATCAGTATTATTTACTAAGAAGATTAGGGTTGAATTGGAAGAGAGGCTGGTTGTTGTGTGCAGATGGAGATAAGATAAGGATTTTACCTTCTCTGCAGAGCCAAATGCAGTGCGCACAGCACTGTTATCTGGGGCTGGCAAGCAGGGGATATTAAGATGTACGTTGTAATTACCAGTGACAGAGGCAAATTTCATAGCGACTATTTTAAACCCTAATAAAATGCTGGCCTTTAATTATACAGCTTTGAAATATTTTTCTCAGTTAATTGCAACGGGGGAAAATAAAATCAGCCTCATATTTGAAACTGATTCTCGCAGGGAAAGCCCTCAGCTCAGTGCTCCAGCTGCCTCTGTGCACAGTGCTGCTGAGCCAAGGGCTGCCTAGGTGCGGAGTTTCCAGGTTCCATGGGCCCCCTCCCTCACCTACACCCCTGGCATTGTGTGGAGAGAAAGAAAACGAAGGAAGGGTAAAGGCTTTCAGTGGGGAATTTGATTCCCCCAAGAAGCCATGCTCACCCTCCTGGGAATGAAGTCTGATTTCTAGAAGCTGGAGGCAGGATGGGTATAGGAGGGGAGAAAGGAAGGTTCAAGAATGAAGCAAAGACTTCTACTCTGCAAAGCCACCCCTAAGGGTTCCAGCCACGGGACATTCAACTCCACTTCACCTACCCATTGGGCACACTAAGGTTGTCTATCACTGTCGCCAACCAGCACCCTGTCCACACATCTACTTCTCAGTCTAATAAACTCAGAGTCTCAGCTCATGTACCCCTCCCTTTCCCTACAGCAAGAAAAACACAGGTCGAGCACCCCTTCTCCAAAGCACTTGGGCCCAGAATTGTTTCAGATTACAGATTATTTTTGGGGTTTGGAATGTTTGCATATTCATAATGAGATATCTTGGGAATGGGACCCGAACCAACATGAAACTCGTTCGTTTCCTACTCTCCTCACTCACTTACATAACCTGAAAGTGGCTTTATGCAATTCTTTTAATGCACCTGTGTATTCTATGACCTCTCACATGAGGTCAGTTGTGGGATTTCCCACTTTTGGCTTCATATCAGCACTCAAAAGTTTTAGATTTGGGGGCACTTTGGACTTTGGCTTTTCAAATTAAGGATGCTCAACCTGTAGTAACCGAACAGTGGTACGGTAGTGGTCATACCTACAAGCCAGGTGGTCTTAGCACCTTAGATAATCCCATACAAACTTCCCAGCAGCCTTACGGAGCAGGTACACGTTTGGTTAACTACCTTGCCCATGGGCACACTTGGAGTTGCCACTCAGTCTGACCCCTGCTCATTACCACCAAGTGTCAACTCACCTTTCCATTACCTTGGTTGTTCCAAGCCTTTGGCCTGTTCCTCATCATTGATACTCCTGCCTGTGGTGATCATCTCACACCTGGACTCCTTGCCACCACCCACCTTTAGTGTGCTCCACCTACTCTGTTGCCTTTGTTGGTAGACATAAGATACCCTTGTCTGTTACCTCTAGTCTGGCCCTGGCTACATTTTTTTCTGACATCAACCACTTTGTCCTCACAGGAAACTTCCTGTCCCAGAAGAAGGACCTGCTCCACTGCTCACTAGCTGCTGAAGGGAACCACACCCCCATGTCTTCTTCCAGCTGGGAGCCACTAGAAGTTTTCCTCCTCACTGTTCTCCAGAGTCCAGATCAAACTGCTGCCCCATGTCTGTCCCCATCACACCCACCAGGTGTGACTCCAGCACATACATGGGGACCTCTGATGGACAATTTAGAATGGAAGTCCCTGCGGGCAGAGAGGTGGCTTCACACTGCGTCACCAGCAACACAGTGTTCATCTGAGGACCCAACATTATTTGTGGAGTAATAATCCATTGCACGTCCTTCAACGTGTGTGCATTCTATTCCACTGGGTGGATCTTTATTCTCTTGTGGCTGTGAACTGCCTGGAGGCAGGAACTGTTATATGGAAATTCATCGTACAATTGGAAAGAGATCCTTAAGTACCAGGGTGTCATGGAAGAAAACCCCATGGGCAAGAGGCAGAGGGAGTCAATGATCACAAGGGATCAGGCATGTTAGTAAATATTTCCTCCTAGGGGCCAACAGATTTTAAAGTCCATTTTATTGGCTGGCACCAAAAAGAAAATCTCTCACCCTATATGACCGGCCCCTGAGGTCTGGTTTTGGGCAGGCAAAAGGGCACTATCTCAGGGAAGCATGGTTAGGCTCTGGATGAACTGGAAAGTTCCTTCCAGAATCTTCCTGGTGGTAGGCATGAAGCAGGGAAAGGGGAGTGCTGGAGATTTTCCCAAAGGGAATGAAACAGCCCAGTTAGATACTCCTCTGTTTTGACCACTTTTTAACCAGGGCTTCATTTAATCCTTACAAAACTCTCCGAGGTGGACGCTGTTATTATCCCTATTTTACCGATGAGAAAACAGGCTTAGAGAAATTACCTGTTAGCTGAACTTTTAAACCAGTCTTACTCTAAAGTTATGAGGGGTTTTGTTGTTGTTTTGGGTTTTTTTGGCAGGACTAGGGCTTTATGCCTGCTAGGCAGGCACTCTATTGCTTGAACCACACCTCCAGTCCATTTTGCTCTAGTTATTTTGGAGATAGGGTCTCATGAACTATTTACCTGGGCTGACCTCAAACCACAATCCTCCCAATTTCAGCCTCCCAAGTAGTTAGGATTACAGGAGTGAGCTACCAGCACCAAGCTTTTTTTTTTTTTTTTTTTTTCCCAATGCAGAGACCAAACCCAGGGCATCCCACATGCTAGGCAAGCCCTCTACCACTGAGCTCCAACACAGCCCTAAAGCTGTGCTCTTAACCACTTGTCTTAAAGCTTCACCTAGTGCCAGCTGCATTATTTAAGTGTGTATCCACAAAAGGGATATTTGATTACAAATACTCAGTGCACACTGGCACGTGGGAGGGGGTTTACAGCAATCCCATGTGGCTGTTCCAAGCCTTTCCAGCTCGCAATGAAGGAGCTTGGTGAGCCTCTGGCTTTGGGGAGTCAGGGCACACTCAGCCTTGATACCTGGCAGCAGCCCTTTAGCCAAACAGCAGGAGCCAGTCAGCACACACTGTCTGTCACAGAGCTCTGAGACTGTCATCCAGCTGGCCCTGGGGTTGCAGTCTTTTTGGGTGCTGGCTGGTGTTGGGGCTTTCACTGTTCCAGAAATGATTACTACTCTGGTACTATCTTGGCTTTACAAGACACCCCTGCGTGGACTAGGATG
This sequence comes from Castor canadensis, assembly GCF_047511655.1. Classification (NCBI taxonomy): domain Eukaryota; kingdom Metazoa; phylum Chordata; class Mammalia; order Rodentia; family Castoridae; genus Castor; species Castor canadensis. The sequence goes on along the minus strand of NC_133397.1, from coordinate 38,633,042 downwards.
CTACTGGGTGATATGAAATGACATTGTTTTTCTGTGTATTTCATGGTGGCACTAAGCCAGACAAGGAAATGTCTTTGCCATCTACTGGAGCTTTATGCTGCTTAAAAAAGAAAAAAAAAAAAAAAAGACAGAAAACCATGTAGAGAATTTTTCAGAGAACTTAATACATTAGTAACTGGGAGCTCAGAACATGACATTGAACAAATGGCTTTCCCTTCCCCCTAAACAAACAAACAAAAGGACAAAAGCCGTGCAGCTCAAAGTATGGTGAAACAGAACACAGCGAGGGGAAGGCTTGAAAATATTACAGGGCTTTCCTGATTTTTCTCCCAGAAGCAATCCTATGCGTTCTTTGAGCAATGACCCGTTATTTTTAGGAGCCTGTTTTAAGTCATAGACCCATATTAAATTTTAGATTGTGGAAACCATTGGTAATAGTATAATTTTAGGTTTCTGAAGCTTCTGATTTTGCTACTAACACAGAATTCAATAAACTCTGAGCTATGTATTTGCCAGCGAGAGGCTGTGGTTTAATATAAATGGCTGGTAAGCAGTTGGTAGGTAGTAGATACAAACGTCTTAGAATTTGCAGGGATTTGGTGACAAGAAAACTGTGATCAGAGAGATAAACTTAACATTTACTTTTTGAGACATTATTTTTATCAAAGTTATACCGGGACATAGTTCAAAAGTGAGAAATATAATTCTCTATGGCTTATATCCAACTCCCTTTCTTATTCCCCAGAGGCCATAATTTCCAATTCTCAGCAGTTTCTTCTGTTGCTCACTCACATGTATCTGAATAACACTCACAGGCTGTTATTTCTGGATTTTCTGGTTTTAGACTGGGCACTGCCTATTAAAGAAGATGAGAATCTGGCTTTCTTACACCTCTCTCCACCCTCCCATTTTGTCTACTCCCTTCCCACCGATACTTCCTCAGCACCCAGCATAGTTGTGTCATCACTTCCCAAAGTCAGCACTCAGGGGCTGCATCACTGTGATTATGAAAACGTTATTTACTGTGGAGTTATATGCATTCTCTGGAATTTGCTCATTTTATTTTTTTCTCTAGAGACCTCCATACCATAACTGCCTGACCTCCTGCTTCAATCCGGCCTGGGTATTCCCTGGGTGATTAGAATTACTGTCCTGGGATCTTTCCTTTGTGATGCTGAGATTCCATCAGCTTTTGCCTTCCATTGGATTCCCTGCTTCTGGCATCTAATGTCTTCTCTTTCCTGACTTTCTCCTTCAGAACCGTCATGATAAAAAGATAAGGGAGAGGTAAATTTTTTTGAGTTCTCATGAGAAGGAAGATGTCATCATTTTACACTTATGTTTCATTGATAGTTTGGCTAAATATAGAAATCTAGAGTGGAAATATGTTTCCTCTAGTTTTTTTTTGGTTGGTTGGTTTTTGTTTGGGGGAAAGGGTAATTGGTGATTGAACTCAGGGCTTCCCACTTGCTAGGCAAGTACCAGAACACTTCCTCTAGCTTTTAAAAGTATTTCAAAGGGTTGCACACTTATGGTGAAAACATTACATCAATAAATCAGATCACTGATTGTCATATAAGTAACTTGCTAGTAGATTTTAACTGAAGAAGAGCTGAAGGGAGGAGATCACCACTTAATAGACACCTACTGACAACAATAGGAATGGGAACGTTAACTTACTTTCTTCAAATTTGCTTATTTAATGACCTTCAATGTCTTCCTCCCTATCCTGTCCATAAGTTCGAGTTCAGATTCCTCTAAATGGTCTTCCAAGTTCCTACTTACTTCATGCCTTCCTAGCATGCCCACTCGTCCAGTTCAAATAAGCCATTCTTGTTATCCTCTGCTCAATTTTCCTCTTTACCAGCCAGAAATTTTCTCCCCTAGAAGATTCCTTCTATAACAAACTCTATTTCAAAGTTTATCTTCTTATTGACTCACTCAACCTTCCAACTTCCCTGTAGTTAGAGATATGAGAAAGCTGAAAACTGAATATCTGAAATTTTCTTGCAACTAGGGTTCTGGATTTGAATTTGGTCCTGCCTAACTAGATACACTGAAAGTGGATTTGAAATTGAACTGATTTGGAATTTGGGTTTTAGTTATTCATCATAACATCTGAAGAAAATGGATGAGGCCAAAAGTAGAAGAAAAGTGTCTTTCCAAGCTCTCAAGGAATCAGTTTGTCACCCTTGACACTGCCTACTTGGTTGGCAAGAATCTGCCTACTCCTTGCCTTAGTCTCACAGTACCTGTTTGCTAAATGAAGAATGAATCATTGCTAGAAAGCTACTAAAGATTTCAGGACTAAAGCCCTCATCAACCCCACTCCCAAATAAAACAAAACAAAACAAAAAAAAAGAGATAGAATGGAAGAGGAAAAGGGAAAAAAGATGTTCCAGTAAACCGATCTTGTTCCAGGGAATTCACCTACAGTGAGAGTCAAGGAGTAGGGGGTGATGTTTGATTAACCTTGCATAGCTCAATTACAGAGTCCTCTGTCCAGATCTGCCTGGCTGTGGCACTTCCGTTTTGCTCTCTTCAGAAGCAAGTTCTGTCCCCTCAACCTTCCCTCACTTCATCTGGTATCTAGTTCACTTCCCACTTGTAAGTGTCACAACATTATCACTCTATTGTAACATTTGTGTATTCTCCCAAATTGAACTCTGTGAAATCCTTCATTGTTCCCCTGAGAACTCATGCATAACTGCCCTGTATTACTTCTGACACAGAGAAGAAAGAAGGGCTCCATTGAGAGTAACTGGCAGGTCAAGAACAACATGGTCCCAAGTCAAACAAGTTAATCTTACAGCTCGTTCGTCAGGTGGTTTTTGGAAAATAGCAGAAGTCTGAACTCATAAAATTCTGTCTGTAAGGAGGCAATAAATACAAGCCCAAATACGTAAATAAATGGTTTAAAAGTGCATTCATGACATGAGCCCTGACTAAAACTGTGCTCAGCAAGAATCACAGGGAACCAGAAGGAACAGTAGAAAGCAGAAGAAATGAAACAGAAGTAATAACTAAGTAACATAAAGGCATCCAAACCATGATTTGGGATCTACTGTGCTGAGTGGTTTCAAGTAATTACCTCATTTGATCCATACCTTGTGAGTAATGTATCAGCAAATCCCATTTTGCAAAGGAGGAAATCTAGGGTCAGAAAAGTTAAGCAAATTGTCCCAAGGTCACATAGCTGGTGTCTGAGCTAGGATTTTGGACCCAAACCACTCAATTCCAAGTCTTGGGCTCAGTTTCCATTTTCCTATGCATTTCACGGGCCCTGTAAAAGGGGAGAAGGAGTTGGGAGAGGCACAGTGTCTGTTAAGGGCTTTAGGACAAGCACTAAGAAGAAAGGTAAATGGATAGGAATTGTTTGTCTTAAGGGAGTGTCTTATGATTTGCAATCGACTCTTTCCTATAGTTAGACCAATAGAAATGTCCTAAAAGACATAGCCAGGAAGAGTCATTATGTATTTTTCAGACGGGCTTTGAGCCTACAGGACAACCTCCTCAGTCTGGAGTGGTTTAGAGAGGCTTCTAGAAACTTGAAGGCAGGGGTCATCCATTCCTTTACTCCTGCTCATTCAAACACCTCCAGCAGAATCGGGTAGGTACACGGGTTTTCCCCCCACATGAAACAGATTTTGAAAAGCAATATGGCACTCCACAGCTTTGAGTCAAGTGTGTAATCAAGATTTCTGACATTTGCTCATATCTTTATTCGCTCCAGGAGTATATTGTGAATTCCAATTAAGCAGTCCGCTCTTTTCTAAGCCTTGCAACTCAGAAAAGAAAAGAAACTACTTACTGTACCTCAAAAAGCTTGCCATTTTAGGAAAAAGACTAGAAAGATTCAAATCAGGTATGGATCAACCCAGAGCAGAAATGATAAAGAGCCTTAAAAATGACATGGGGCACATGAGTACTACTTTGTTTCAAAAATAAGTGGAATGATTAAAATTAAAATTTTTAGAATGTATATGTATATGTACTTAACACAAACACACAGTAAATGGAAACAAGTCTTTCACAGGAACTGAAACAGAAATTTTTAGTAGAGATCAAACTGAAATCATTCATTGTCCTAAAAACCATCTGGACAACAGGCGATCTCCCACTCCATGTCACAGCTAGCATATTAAGATGCACTTAAATACATCACATGCTAAGTACATAGGTGTGTTCTGTATAGGAAAATGTTTCACAAAACGTTTTTCATACTTTAAAATTTTTGCTTTTAATGAATGAGAATAGAATAATAAAATCAGTTGAAAATTGTTTAAAAGGGAGAAGAGGGAGGATAAGAAAGAGTAATAGAGGGAGTGAATTTAATCAAAGTACATTTTGTGTGTATATTGATATCATAGTGAAACCCCTTTGTACAATTAATTTATGCCAACAAAAATAATTAAAAATTTTTTGCTTTTAAAATTATTTGTCTGTGCTATGCATGGTGGCTTACAACCATAATCCTAGCTACTTGGGAGGCAGAGATCAAGAGGATTACAGTTTAAGGCCAGCCCCGGCAAAAAGTTTGAAAAACCTCATCTCAACCACTAAAAGGCTGGGCATGGTAGTTGGTGGTATGGACCTGTTATTCCAGCTCCATGGAAAGTGTAAATAGGAGGACTGGGGTCCAGGTCAGCCTGATCGTAAACTTGAGATCTTATTCAAGCATTGCTAAAACAAAAAGAGCTGGGGGCATGGATCAAGTGGTAGAATACCTGCAGACATGAAGCCTTGAGTTCAAACCCTATTATCATCAAAAAAATTGTATTTGTCTATGAGTAAGTCATGATTGATCATTATTTTCTGGCAATATATGGGGCCTACTCAGGAATTTTGGAAGGGGTAAAACCTACTTTGCAAATAATTTTTCAAATGTTAATTTTGACTGTGTATGATTTTCTTTTAGAATCAAGAACCAATAAATATGTTTGCGTCTGATTTCTGAAAAGAAAACATATAGATCCCAGGATTGCATTCAGGTCCTTCTGAGTAAAAAATAACCTAGGTTTGGCATTTAAAAAAATAAGAGGCATGCTCTAACATCTATGTAAATAATATAAAATAGAAGATTCTTCTACTCATTTTTTTTCTTCCTCCACTGAGAATCACACAGAAGGTAAGGAGCACAAAAAATATGACAGGTACTAATTTCCACCAGAACTGATGCTCCATGTCACGTTCTTGGAATTGTTTAGGTGGGGTGAGGGGATGAATTTGGTGGCTACTGAGAGCCCTGTCAAGTCAGGTAGTGCCACATAAGTGAGGATACAAGAACCAAGCATTGCTTGGTTATTACCAATGAATTTAGAGTTTCCCACAAAATGATTTGGGACCCTTCTCACCATACGTGTCCCTCAACTTCCCACCAGTTTTGTCCCTACTGTAATCAAACTAAATCGTAGATGGATCTCAGTACTTTCGGTAGCTGAAATACTTTATATTTAGAATATCTACCTTTCTATCTTGGAGTTATGTCCCCAAGTGAATGCCTCATACTCGTCTCTGTACACCTTCAGGAGGACGATATGGCTACTCCCTACCATGACTGGTCAGGAGATTCTCAAAACCCTTTCCATTTCAGGCAGAGACCAAAAAGGGGAGAAAGGCTATGTCCTGAGTTTCAAGGCTGTGGTGTGAGAAGTTTTGCACTGGTTTTGTCAAGCCCAGAAGTTGGAAGATGTGAGCTGATATAGAAGAGAAAAATGGAGCACAGTGACTACCCCAAAGTGACTGTCCTTTAGTTGGGGAGACACATGCAATGCTTCAGCATTATCACCAAGGATAAGGAAGTCCAGGAGTGTGTGACAATCACAACAATTGAAAGAAGAGAGGATGGAGGCTCCATGGGAATTGTGGCAATGGGACCGGGAAGGAGTTGTACCCTCTCTGGCATGCTTAAAGCTGTTTACCCACCCTGTTGAATCATTTAGTTTCTCCAAGTTTCTATCTTGTTATAGACTCCTTCCTCTCTTCCCCCTCCTAGAAATATTGGCAAGCTTCTTTAGTCATTTGTGTTTCTTTACATTATCAAGGCCAGAGGTATATCTTGTCTGATAGATAATGGCCCTCAGTTAAGACTAGCAAAAGCTATTTTGCTTGATGTATTAGTGCCCTATTTTAGAATAATCCTATTTCCTTGATTCTTTAGTATTTACAATTTTTCTAAGTACCGATTATATTTTCTAAGTCAAAGTGGGGTAAAATTAGTGCATTGTATCCTGTTGTTGCTGCTTTCTGGAGTAGTCCGTCTTACATATTTGAACAATACCACCCCAGTGTAATTTTAAAAGGTAAGAGCTCAATTCTTTAAAAAACACTTAGATGGGCAGTGTGAGCTCTCTCTGAGGATTCTCACATTAGCAGTGCTTTACATACATCACACAAAAGGAAAATGCATTTTGAGGGGATCAGGGCTCATCCGAGCTGAGAGAGCCAGACCTGATGAATTGTGGCAAATGGGCCCGTGTCTGCCAGCTGCACACTGCTGGCGAGGCGACGTTTGAGGCTGTCTTCTATTAATGGGCTCGTGGTTTGGGGAGCAGTAGAGAGGCTCTGGACATCCTCCCTGGTAGGGAAATGTAAAAAGTCAGGCCCAATCAGAAATAGTAACCCTTTCCAGGATTCTCAGCTAATCCAGACTGTGTGTGATGTAGTCTCTGCTGATATGTAGCAGCCCGCATGGATTTTAGACTTCATTACTTTGGATTAGCTAAAACTCGCGGGAGTTGGGGATATAGCTCAGGCAGTAGAGCACTTGCCTAGCATGCAAAAGCCTTTGGCTGTTCCATCCTCGACATCCAAAAAAAAAAAAAAAAAATCTCCTTAAAACTCATAGGAAGACAGGCCATGGTGGTGTATGTCTGTAATCCTAGCACTCAGGAGGCTGAGGCAGGAAGGTTGTGAATCCAGCCCAGGCAACATGGCAAGACCCTATCTCAAACAAAATAAAATCTAAAAAGTTCCACATGAGATAAAGAATTAGTGATACCCTAGTGAGTAGCAGCTGTTGGGGTTGTGATATTTCAATAGAGGGAGAGGGGAGTGAGCTGGAAGAGTAGGGAAGGTGGGCTCCAAGAGTCTGACAGGGTGTCTATACTTTTGTGACTATTACATGGTTTTTGGACACAGGTTTCTGATTCCTAGACCACAACTATGGTGGTGCATTCTTGAACTCAAGAGCTGCCAGGTGGAGAGATGCCTTGCTTTCCCTTTTGTGCTAGAAACAGTACCAACTGGACTATGATGTTCTAGATGTCATCTTCAGAGGTTCAGCTCATGGCTTGCCTGCTCCTCCAAATCTGTAAAGATTTCATGAGCACCCTATTTCACTATGTCAAATATCTAGATTGGAGCTTGTTTCCTAATCCCTGACTGATACGACTTTCTGCACCTCAGAGTTTCCCCTTCCTCTAAGCAGAGCCCCAACTTTGGTCTGTCACTCATCTCCCCGTAAGTCAATGATCTAAACAAATTGTGGTGACCCCATTTCCCTTGTCATAGATTTGAGAAAGAGCACTGACACAATTCTGCATCACAGAGATTTCCAGAAGGTCATGTTAGAAGATTTTTGCTTTCTGAGATGGAAAAGAAAGAATTAGTTTTTTTTCTGTCATCAGATGTTTTTGGGTCTGCATGTGGTGCCTGGAATTATGGTAGACACATGGGGTACAAACAGGAGTTAGGCTGAGGAAAATAAGCTTAAAATTCATGAATGAAAACATAAACAGAACTAAGTCCTGGAATATTTATTTATTTATTTATTTTCTCTCTCTTTTTTTTTAATTCATTTATTCACATGTGCATACATTCTTTGGGTCATTTCTCCCCTCCCCACCCCACCCCCTGCCCCCATAGAATATATATTTAAATGGCTGAACAAATACCTTGAAATTCAATTATTTTTGGATTTCTGACTTGGCTAAAATAATAAATCTCTTCATTCATGAAACTGTTTTGAACTTGGGTTTCTTTTACTTGTATTTAAAAATAGGATATCTACAAATAACTCTGTTTTGTTACATATATGTAACCATAAACAATATCATATTGTTTTGTGTTGTTTTTAAGTTTACTTATATGAAAGCATGTGGCTTGTGATGTTCTTCTATTCTTTTTCCTTTACATTTTTTTATCTGCATTGATACTTTTAAGTATGTTCTACTCATTTTCACCCCGTATAGTAGTTCGTTGAATAAACCATAGCACCTTTCTTTTATTGGACATTTGGGTGGTTTGCTATTACAGATGATACTGGAATGATCATTCTTGTAACATCAGATTACAAAAGTGCAAGTGATTTCTTGGGTTTTTAGTTAGAGGTGGATCTGCTGAGGCACAAGGTATGCACATGTCACATCTTGCTGAATTTTGCCTAGTTGATCTCCAAAGTAGTGATGTCATTTGCATTCCCACTAGCATTTGTTAAGAGTTCCTGTTTCCTCATATCCTTTCCAACAGTTGGAATTTATTTTCTGCTAATCTTATACATGTGAAATGATCTCTCATTGTGATTGTAATTAGTGCCACCTTGATCACAGTGAAACTGAACCTTTTAGAATGTGTTTTTAGGCTGTGCAGGTTTCTTCTTACATGAATTCTGCATTTTTCTATTTGACTGTTTGGAATCCTTCATTCTGAATGGTAATCTTTTGATTACCATTATATATGATATAAATTCCTTTTCCAGTCTACTGCATGGCTACTAATTTTATTTATGGTGTCTTTTATGCCTCTAAGTTTTCCATTTTGATGTTACTGTTTTCAGCCTTTTCCTTAATGATTGTGTATGTGTGTGTGTCTGTGTGTCTTTTTTTTTTTTTAAATCACAAAGCTGGACATAGTGGTGCATACTTGTAGTCCCAGCTACTGGGGAGACTGAGGCAGAAGGATCACGAGTTTGAAACCAACCTGGGCTATATAGTGAGCTCATGAGCAACAGCAAAAAACAAAAAAATTAAGATAACTTTTTATCTGGGGTCATAAGTGTGTTTTCTTTGAATAGTTTTAAACTCATATTTTTAATCAATAAACCTTATTTTTAGAGCATTTTTTTGTTTGTGGCAAAACTGAGCAAAAAGTATAGATTGTGCTTTTGATATTAGAGCTATACCCAAGGTCACCTAGGTTTTCTCTTAGGGTTTCTTTTAGGAATCTATAATTTTTGTATTTTAACTTTGGTCTATGATTCACTTTGAGCTGATTCCTAAAATTTTTATTATTAACATTTTCATTAGCATGTGATAATTGTACAATAGGGTCTCATTGTGATAGTTCCATACTTGCAAATATAATATGCTTTGATTGGGCCCTGCACACTCAGTGGTAGGCAAGTGCGCTACCACTGAGCTACATTGCCATCTCCTTGAGTTAATCTTCATGAAGAGTATTAGATTGTGTCTTGATTAAATAAATTTTTTGCATGTAGATGTACAGTTATTTCTGCATCATTTGTTGAAAAGATAATTTTGTATCTTATAACCTTGCTGTAATCACATATTAATTCCAGGATTATTTTTTTTCTTTTGCATTTTGCAGTACTGGGAATCAAACTCAGGGCCTCCTGTATGCCAGGCAAGCACTCTACCAGTGAGTTACATCCCCAGCTCCCAGGAAATTTCTAAAAATAAATAAAACACTTTTATTTCTTTCTTCTCAATCTGTGCACATTATTTCCTTTTCTTGTCTTACTGTGTTAGTTAGGAATTTCAATATCGATGCCTCCCTCCCTTCCCTTGTATCTTCGCTGTCATTCATTCCACTTACACATAAGCACATACAAGCATATGTGGATTCAGGAGTGTACATAACTGACTACATTACTGTAAGATATTGAAAAGCAGTGGTGAGAGGGAAAACCTTGCTCTGTCTCTGATCTCCACGGAAAAGCTTCAGGCTTCTCATACACATAGTATGTTGGCTACAGGATATTGCTGTAGGAATAGCTGTCGTGCTGATCCCTTTATCATTATGCAATGCTCCTCTTTATTCCTGTTAACGTCCTTGCTCTGAAGTCTGCTATGACTGAGATTAATGTAGATATTCTCAATTTCTCTGGATTATTGTTAGCATGGTATATCTTTCTCCATCCATTTATTTTTTAATCTACATTTGTCGCCTTATATTTGAAGTACATTTTTTATAAACATATATTTAGTTCTTATTTTATCATTATCATCATTAATATTATTACTGCTTATCTATGTTGACTACCTCTGTCTTTTAATTAGTATTTTTAGACCATTGACATTTAAGGTAATTATTGAGATAGTGAAAATGTAATGAGTTACTGTTTGTACTTGTTGCCTTTATTCTTTGTTTCTATTTTTGCTTTCCATACATTTTCTGCCTCTTATGGTTCCAATTAACATTTTATGATTGTTTTCTCTCCTTTTGTAAGCATATCAGTTGTAGGTTTTTTTAATACTTTCTTAGTGGTTAATCTAGAGCTCGCAATATACATTTATAGCTAATTTATGTTTATTTTCAAATGACACTATGCCACTTCATGGCAGTGTGAATATTACATAACAACAAAATAATATGAATGTTTCCATCCTCTCCCTTGTATCCTTGTGTCACTCATTTCACTTACACACATGGACACGCAAGCATAGATGAATCCATAAGTATAGATAATTGAATACGTGATTGTTGCTATCTGAACCATCATTTACTGGAGTGATGACTCAGGTGGTACAGTGTCTGCAAGTGCAAGGCCCTGAATTCAAACTCCAGAACGCTCAGAAAGAAAACTGTTTGTTTTACCTTCACTTGTTCATTCTCTGGTGTGCTTTGTTTCTTTATGTAGATTCAAGTCTCTGGTCTATATCATTCTTTTTCTCTCTGAATAACTTATTTTAGCATCGTATTTAGCAAGGCAGTTCTACTGGTAATAAATAGATCTGACTACAAACACACTTGGTAATGCATTTCCTTGGCAGGGTACAGAACAAGGTGTTTTTTCCCCTCCTTTCCGATAACCCAAATATTTCACTCTACCCTCTTTTTGCATGGTTCCTGAAGAAAGGTTGAATTCATTTTTATATTTTATCCTCCATTGCTAAGGCCTTTCTTTTTCTGTGACTTCTTTCAAGGTTTTTAGCTTATTTTTGATTTTCTGAAGTTTGAATGAGATATGCCTAGGAATAGGGTTTTGGATTTGTTTGCTTTTGCTTTGTTTCCTTTGTGTTATCTGTACTTCCTGGATCTGTAATTTGGTGTCTGACATTAGTTTTAAAAAATCCTCAGTTGTTATTCCTTCAAAAACTATTTCTGTGCCTTTCTTTCTTCTTCTGGTATTCTCAGAATGTGTGTGTTACTTTTCCAGCAGTTCTTGGATACTTTTTCCTTCTTCCCTCTCTCTCTCTCTCTCTCTCTCTCTCTCTCTCTTCCTTCCTTTTGCCTTTCAGTTTTGGAAGTTTGTATTATCATTGCTCCAAGCTGAGAGCTTCTCTCCCTTACCTGTGTTTAGTTTACTAATAAGCCCACAATACACTCTGCATTTCTGGCATGGGGTTTTTGATCACTCACATTTCTTTTTTTCTTGCAAGTTCCATTTTTCTGCTTACATTATCCCTCTATTCTTGCATGTTGTCTACTTTTATCATTAAAGTCCTTAGCATGGTAATCATAGATTTATCTTAATTCCTGGCCTGAAAATTCCAGCATACTTGTAACATCTGACTCTGTACTACGGGAAGGACCTAGGCTTTTAGTAATGAGGTGGTGACATGGGGCAGAGGTAAGTATTCTATAGACCTGTGACTAGGTGCTAGTGTTTTGGTGAGTCTGTGCCCCTGGACTGGGAACTTCAACCAGTGCTTTTGTGCTTTTTGCTCCCCTTATGTGGGACAGATGACTGGAATGGACTGGAGTTATATATTCTTCTTCCCTTATGTGGAACTCAAAATGGGACTGAAGTTGGGTATTTCTCTTCTCTCAGGTAGGCCAGACTATGAAAAAAAAAAAAAAAAACCCAGCAGGTTAAGTTCTGGTAAATTTGTTTCTTCTAAGGATAGGCCTGTGAAGAAGAATAGAGTATGGGTTAGAGGTATGGCTCAAGTGGTAGAGCACCTGCTTAGCAAGTGTTGAGGCCTGAGTTCAAACCCCACTACTGAAAAAAAAAAAAAGACTATTAAGAAAAACAGAGTACTTTGGTGTACTTCATACTGATTCCTTTTCCTCTCTTCCTGCCAGAGACACTAGGGGACTTTTTTTCTCTTAATATTCACCAGAAGGAGCTGGCAGAACTGCTAGAGGTAAAACTTAGAAAGTGTGTGGCTCCCCTATCACTGTCCCCTAGAGTTTGTATCCGTCAGGGTTTCCATACCCAGCTTCTAGTAATTTGTCATTATAATTCCTCCATGTTCCTACCCTGGTACTGGCTCCCATGGGCCAATTTCTGCTCAAGTAAGTTGTGCTTCTCTCTGTTCACCTGAAGGCAGTGGTGCCTGACATTTCTCTGACAAATCTAAGAGTTGTTGGTTTCACAGTTTGTTTAGTTTTTTACTTATTAGGACAGAATGAAGACTTCTAAACCCCCAATATGCTGAACCAGGAACTAGAAATCTATAGTTTCAGTTTTCATACTTATTTTTTAAATATAAGTCTGGAGTTTAATTGTGTCTGTTATAGATGTCAAATTTTATCTTATTTCAATATGGTTATCATATATGGCATACCACCAATTATTGAATGGTCCATTCTTCTCCACTTACTTTTCAACGTAATGTATCAAGATCCTCTAAATACTTTACCCTGTTTCTGAGCCTTCAGTTCTAGTTCATTGTTCTTTTCATCACACTGTCTTAATTTCTGTATTCTAACAATAACAGCTCTAAGTTACCATGCTGGCAATCAATTTATGAAAAGTCATTTTGTTTTCCATTTTAATGGCTTTGTTGAGTTATAATTTATACATAAAATTCACCCACTTCAAGTGTATAATTGATTGGTTTGGGTAAATTTATAGAATTGTATAATCACTACAACTCAATTCAATTTTAGAACATTTCCATTACCCCATAAAGTTCCTTTGTGTCCTTCTGCAGCTCATCCCCTCTCCTGTCACCCCTCCCCCAGTCCTAGGCTACAACTGATCTGCTTTGTCTCTAAAAATGGCCTTCTCTGTACAAATCATACAAATAGTCACATAACATGCAGTCTTTTGTATCTGAGAAAACCAGCTTGAAAGCCAATCATCTAATGCCCAATTTACTAAACATATCATATGTACTAACATCAAAAAATTTAAGAAATAGCCTTCTTGAATAAATGGAAGTATGACAATATTCTTGAGACTATAGTCACAAATAAATGTATGTAATATATTCTAAGTTACATTTTTCTTGGCAGCATTTGAACAAATATTTAATTTGCTGTGTATATATTTGACCTTGTATCTGTTGTTTATAAGAATATGTTAATGAAGACTATTAAGAAGTCATTAGTTATATTCATGAAGGATAAGTCTTTGATATATGTAGTCTTGAATCTATCTTTGACTGCATTTACTATGTTGAATATAGTATTGCTTAGAATTCTAACAAAAGAATAACCAAGTCAAAAAGAATATTTCTTAAAACACATTTATGACTACTCAGTAAGTCTTGTACATTCTGTGACTCCGTCATTTGTGGAATTAATCCTTCAGGAAATTGACTTTTAGGAAATTGGCTTTTGGCAAACTGGCCATTCATTGAATTGTCCATTTGACAAACTGGTGTTCAGTGAATGTGGCCAGTCCCACATGTCTTGATAATTTATGGAGCAAATCCTTTATCTTTCTTCTTTTTCAGATTTATCTTGGTTACATATGTACTTATGGATCTTAAAATCAAATTACATATTGTGAAGAAATCCTATGGGGACTTTGGAATGACATAGACTATAACGTCTTGACCAATAGGTTATTATTTGTGCCTAGAAGTGCTAATAATTTTGTATGTTGGTGCAGTACCCAGCAGCCTTGGCAAAGACTTTTATTAGAACCAAGAGTTTAATTTTGGGATTTTCTATATAGATAATTATGTTGTCTACAAATATTTCTTCTTCATTGTGTCTACTTTAGTCCTAGTGTTTTCATATTCTCCAGAGCTCCAATATAATGGTGTATAAGAGGAGCCATAATGGGCATTCATGTGTTGTTCTGTTTGGGAGAAGGGTCTCTCTTTGTAGCCCAGGCTAGCCTAGAACTCCTGCCTCATCCTCCTAAATCCTGGGATTATAAGCATGTACCACCAGGTGTGGTGTTAGGGATCGAACCAGGGCTTCGTACATGCAAGGCAAGTGCTCTACCACTGCCTATCCACACCCCTCATATCTTGTTCTTGACTTCAAAAAAAATCCTGCTGAAATTGAAATTCAAACATTAAGTAAGAAGTTACTGTAGATTTTTAGATCATAGTGTTTTCAGATTAAGAGAGGTCTCTTCTACTTCTAGTTAGATAAACATTTTTATTTTCTTTTACTCAGGAAGGAATATTGTATTTTATCAGATATGTTCTGCATCGATAGAGATGATCATATTTTTCTCCTTTAATCTAAAAACTGGTCAATTATGCTGATGTATCTTCCGCTAGTGAGTGATGCCTAGACGCTGGGAATAAATCCTGCAAGCAAGACATATTACTGGTTCTAAACAATTCTGAGTTTAATTTGATTTCATATTTTATATCTCTGCTCATAGCAAGGATTTTCTATTACCCTACTACCTTTGTTCCCGGTTCAGTACCCAGGTTAAACTAACTTTATACAAGTTAGCTAGCTTTCCTTAACTTTCTATTGTTTTGAGATACTAAGGATTGAACCAAGGGCCTTGCATATGTGAAGCAAGTGCTCTACCACTGAGCTATATCCCCAACCCCTAGATTTTTTTTAAAAAGTACTTGTATTAAGCACATACAATTCTGTGATAATTATACAAGTCAGGCATCCCAAACCCAAAATCAGAACTGCTCCAAAAAGTCTGAGACTTTTTAAAGTCTCAAATGATGTCACAGGTGGAAAATTTCACAGTTGGCTTCATACAATTAGTTCCAGTCAAAACAAGGGTGCACTAAAAATATTGCATAAAATTAGCTTCTATCTATGTGTATAAGGTGCATATGAAACATAAATAAGTTTCATTCTTAGACTTGGGTCCCACCTCCATGCTATCTCATTATGCATATGTAAATATCCCCAAATATGAAAAAATCTGAAATGCTTCTGGTCCCAAGCATTTCTGATAAGTGATATTCAATACGTGAATTGTCTTTCCTTTATACAATGTTGCACCCTCTCTGTAATTATGCCTCCTCCTTTGAATTATAATTTGTCTGATACAGTTAATTGACTAGTATTTGCCTGATGTACTTTTTTTTTTGGTTTCAATATATCTCTAATTTTGGTCTGGGCTGTACTTGCAGGCAGCACATATTTGGAGTTCAACAATCTAATGCAATAGTTCCAGGCTTTTTATAGTTGAGTTCAGACCATTTATGATGATTAGTGACATGAAGTTATTTTGTCATGTTCCTTTCAGTTTCCTTTTTTCTGAGTTTTTCTGGGCTTGTTTTTCTGCTCCTTTTCTGACTACTGTTAGATTGGTGACATTTTCTTTATTCTGACTTCTTTTGTTTTCTCTGCTAATTTTGAAACTGCCTATTTTTTTTTATTTTAACAGTTACTCATAAATTTAAACGGTTATATTATGAGGTTGAGTGTGGTGATACATAATTGTAATCCCAGATATTCAGAAGGCAGCAGGAGGTAGAATCAATGTCTGGGGCGGTGCAGGGGAGAAGAGTGACACCTTATGTGAAAACAAATGAAAAGCAGATGGCTGAGGGCATGGCTCAAGTGGTAGAACACTTAGCACAAGGTCCTAGTACTGCCAAAAAAACAAACCATTTTTGTTATGAAATATTTAGACAGTTATACAAAATAATACATTCATCAATGTGCTTATTCTGCTTCATTGGATGTTAGCATTTGGCCATGTGTACATGCATGTATACATGAGACACTGTGTGAAATCTGGAAGGGGAGTAAGTTCAGGGCTGTGCTTCTGCTGTGTCTAAGAGCCAGTAGAGTTGTGGAAGCTGCAGCAGCAGGAGTCCAGGGCCTGGTCCCTTGTCTCCATGGTACACGCTCAACATTTGTTGGTGCAGACCCTAGAGGCAGCTTCCTGGTCATGGTGACTCCAGATCTATGTAAGAGGCAACAGTTAGTTATCTTGGTGGCTCAATTCAGAGTGGCTTTGGGACTTGTTTCTAAAAACTCAACTTCAGGGTCTATTTCGCTGATCTATTCAATTTCCTGTAAATAGCTGCTTCCTATTAAACTTGCTTGAGTAAATTCTGCACCCAAAAATGCCCTAGCCAAGAGATTGCTTTATGATTATTTTCTCTAGACTCAGGGTGCATTACACTTTCAGTGTCTTTTGTGTAAAAGTCCATTAAAAAACTTAAATGGACTAGCTTTAGTATGATCATTATTTTAGCTTATTCAATGTAACCGCTTTTGAAAAGGTAATAGATATACATGTTAAAAGTCAAAAGGTGTTAAAGAGTAAAACAGGTCTCCTGACTTTCTGTAGGGAGTGCTCTGTCTTCAAGCAGCTTGAGTCCCCAAATGGAAACGATGCTCTCAGTTTTGTGCCGGTCCTTTCAGAGTTACTTCTATGCATATGCAAGCATAAATGTGCATCTTATTGTTAAAAATGAATGGTATCACTATATACATGATTCTGCACTTACCTTTGCAAAAAAAAAAGTTATTGGGGAAAGGAACATGAATATATAAAATGCAAAAACATCTATGTAGACGTTAGTTAATAAGTAGAGAGTGTACACCTATGTAAATAGCACCTGGATCAGGAAACTGGACACTGCTAAGCATGCCAGAACTTCCTGTTTTCCCCACACTCTTTATCTACTCACTATCACCTTGCACAGGGGACAATCATTAACTGAGTTTTGCAGTTTTTTTCATTTCTTTGCTTTTATCTATAGTTCTGCCTCCTTTGAATGTGTCTCTAACAATACAGTTTAGGATTACATGTTTCAACACTTTACATTAATAGAATCATATTGTATGTATTATTTTGTATCTTGCTTTTAAAAATTTTTGGTCAATGCTATATATATATATATATATATATATATATATATATATATATTTATATATATATATTTGCATTACTGGGGTTTGAACTCAGGGCCTACACCTTGAACCACTCCACCAGCCCTTTTTTATGAAGGGTTTTATTTATTTATTTATTTATTTTGAGATAGAGACTTAAACTATTTGCCCATGCTGGCTTCAAATTGCCTGATCTCTGCTTCCTGAGTAGCTAGGATTACAGGCGTGAGCCACCAGTGCCTGGCCGATGCTGTATTTTTAAGATTCATTCATGTTATTGAATGTAATGTAAAGATCTTCAGGACAGTCCCATAGCACAGCATGTAAGTGTAATAATGTATTCTACCAATGTCATAGTGGTAAGCATTTAGGTTTTTCCTTATTTTTTGCTATTACAAATATGCTTTAATACATATTCCTGTAAGTACTTGTGCAAATAAGTCTATTCATATGCCAGGACTAGACTGCTTTATTTTTTTTCTTTTTTTTTTAAATATTTTCTTTTATTCATATGTGCTAGACTGCTTTATTTTTGTAGCTTTATAAAACATTTTAATATCTGGTTGGTTCAGTTCCCTTTCATCACTTTTGTAATTTTTCTGGATAGTCTTGGTTGTTTATGTTTTCATGTGAAGTTTAATGTCAGTTTGTCTGCCAAGAAGATTTTATTGGCATTTAGAGATTAATTGAGGGAACACTTGCCTAACACAGTAAAGGCCCCAGGCTTGATCTTTAGTATTTTAAAAAAAGGAAGAATATGGTTTCTTTTGTTCAAATCTCTTTTGGTTCATGCTGTTATTCATTAGCATTTCACTGGAGTTTTTGTTGGTTGGTTTGTTTTGAGATACTGGGATTGAACCCAGGTCCTTGTGCGTGCTAGGCAAAGTTCTACCAGTGAGTTACATCCCCAGCCCAATTTCTTTACATTAATTTCATACTTAGCCATGTTACTGAATTATAGTAGCTTTTCTTACTAGTTTTTATTTCCTCCTGGTTAAGAAAAATATCACATCATATTCAAAGAATGATAGCTTCATTTTTTTTTTTTTGCCTCTTTGTGTCAGGTAGTACTTCTAGGCAATATTAAATAATAGTGATCAAAAAGGCCAACTCTGATTGGTTTCTGACTTTAGTAAGACTGCTTCTACTGTTTGTTCCACAGCTTGTGGTTTGGCTCTGGTAAGCTGGAAAGCAGAGGCTATTGGGGAAAGGAGGCGAAGTCCATGACCTTCACTAAAAATCCATGATTTTTGATGGACTGGCTTGTGGGGATGCCTTCTCTGAGATAGGCTCATCGAGAATCCTGTGCAAGATGGAAACCAGGTGCTATGGCTTGACTGTCCTCTCCAAAACTCATGTCAAAATTTAATTGCCATTGTGAGAGTTCAGAGGGGTGAAGAGGTCATGGGGGCTCCACCTTCATGAATAGATTAGTGCCACCATCTCACGAGTAGGTTAGTCATCCCAGGAGTGGCTTTATTATAAAAGCAAGCTGTCTGCCTTGTGCATTCTCTCGCCATATGACACATGCCAACATGTCATAACAAAGCAAGCAGCCCTTCCCCAGATGCAGTCACTCAGCCGTGGACTTCCCAGCCTCCAGAACCATGAGCCAAACAAATCACTACTGCTTACCATTTACCTGGTCTGCAGATTCTGTTATAGCAGCAGAAAACAGACTGAGATGCCAGGTGAGGGGAGTAGCAGATGGAAGATTCTAGAGAATCCTATGGATTCCTCTTTCTGGCCAAAGCTGGCAAGGACAGTCACAGCTCTAAAGAGAGGTATTGACTATCCCTCTTTCCTGACCATTTCTACTCCATGACTCCTTTCCACTCTATGGGCTGACCAGGAAGCTGTTCAGCTATTGGAAATGGATGAACAAGAGGAGAGGAAACATTTACTTGCCTTTCTTCATATTTCAGGGTAAGTTTGGAATATTTTTGTTTCTTCATTGCTAATAAAAATACCAGCCTATTTATATTTATCACCATTTCTACATTACAGAGCTTCCTTCCCCACCCCCACCAAGCCATCACAGGGCATTAAAGTACTATTCTTTTCTCTTAACCTTTCCTTCCTGGATAGTTTATTTTCGAGAGGGAACATTTGATAAAGCTCAGAGTAATTTTAAATACATGATTTGCCATGTTAACACTTGTCACTTATCATATGCACTTCGGGCCGACCTCCGTGCCTTTCTGTTAACCTTCTGAAGCGCTGTTAAAGCAAGCCATTTGCAGTTGCCCTGTGAAAACTCTTCGTTTAAATTGCTTTTCCTCCCTTCCCCAAATTTTCCATAACTATAAATAAATTTAATTACGATTCCAAGAAGTATAAGCAAATCTTCTATTACATTTTTAATCTTTTATCTCCTCCTGGTCCCTCCACCAAATATACAGTTTATCAGGCAGCCTCCCTGCATTTAGTGGCACTTGTCCCCTCTCAGCAACTCTCTCTCAGATCGTTTTCCCTTCTGTCCTGCTGGGGTTCCCGACGGCTACAGTCCAACCAGCACTCCAGGGCCTACCCTGCAGACAGGAGCATGTCTGTAAAGGAGATAGTGGAGAACTGGTCTTCAGAAATGCCTTTGTGTGCCTCCCCCAACTGGCAGCTAAATGTGGCACAGTTAAGATGGCGTTCTCACCACACAGCAAGTGGAAATTTCCATGTACCATGAGGTAGGGCCTAAATACCATCTTGAAAAGGCACACTAATAACATTTTACCTTTGAACTTTGCATTTGTTCACATGTTCTTGGTAAAATCTTCATGGCATAAGAAAGGCAGCTGTTTTTCCCTTCTCCTTAATACAGTTGGGACCCATTACACACACACACACACACACACACACACACACCTCTATTTTTGAAGTTGTCTCTGACTCCCACTCTCTACCCTCTCTAGTGACCTTCTTCTGCCCTCCTTTCTCAGGCACCTTAAAGATCCTCTGTAGTGACAGTAGTGGGCCTTAAGTGGGGACTGGACTCCTTTCCAGAACAGTTTAAGACAAAGCAGGTGAGTCTAGGTCTCCACCCTGGTCTCTGAAGCTTTCTGTGCCTGCTGGCCTCTCCTTCAGTTCACCTGCAGGTCCTCATTACACTACATTTCCTCAGAGTTCCAGAGAATCAGAGGTCCAGGCTTATTTTATTCTTTCCAACCAGGTTATAAGCCATGCCTCAAGTACCCACTGAGCCAGGCTCGTGGAGGGCTAGGCTGACTAGCTGACCCCTCACCTGAAGACATTCTACCTGGGCTTCTGGCCCATAGCACCAACCATCTCTGGGTCTTTGGATCCTTCTAGAATTGAATGTAGAACAGAGGAAAGCTGGACATGCCTCACATGGCAGTAGAAATATTCAAGTAAGAGAAAGACTGAGAAGACCTGGAGGAGGTCCAGAATCTTCAATCTGGGCAAAGCAACAATGTCAACCCATTCTAGATCCTCCATCTACTAATAAGTGACTGGCGATAGGATAAACTCATGCATGGAAAGCTGTTAAAACTGCAGCTTGCTCATGGCTAATGATAACAATAATAGTTAATTGATTAAGAATTACTGTATGCCAGGCCCTCTCTTTAGTAATATGTTTATATGTAATAACTCCCTTCCTTCTCCAGCAAACGTATGAAAGAGGAAATAGTGTTATCTATATTTGATAGCTGGAAAAATTGAAGCAGAAAGAGGCAAGCTCATACAGATAGCAAGTGGTAGAGTGAGAGTTTCAGCCTAGGAATTGGGCTCCCATGTCCATGTTCTTGACCACTGCACTTGAAAATCAAAGATGGTAAGACAAAATTTAAATCCAGTTTTGATGGGTTTATGATTTATTTAAGCCAATCACAAAGGACAAGTTCTGTATGATTCCTCTTGTCTGACGTATCTACCGTAGTCAAGTGCAAAGTCAGAAAGTAGAACTGTGGTTGTCAGGGGCTGGGAGACAGGGAATAAGGAGTTTTTGATTGATGGGCACAGAGCTACCATTTTGGAACATGAAAATTCTAGAGATGGATGGTGGTTTTACAATATTATGAATAAATTTAATGCCACTGAAATAGTTAAAACAATAAATTCCAATATGTGTGTTTGACTACAATTTAGAAAACAACTTAGTAAGGAAATTTAAAATGATTGCATGCCACAAAGGTCCAGTGTATGTTCAGAGCTTTAGGAGAGAAGAAACATTTCCCAGACCATTGCACTCATCATCCACTCACATGCACCCTAATAACTAGCTTGGGCCAATCAGGTTTTGCTCCTTGAGGCTGAGCCCAGACCTTGCTTCCCCTCGAGTAGAAGACCATGTGGAGTAGGGAGCACACCTGAACAAATTCATCTCTGTTAGAAAGATAGAGGGTGGTAGAAGGTGCTGAGAGACACCCAGTCATGTTTGCTACGAATTTGTAAAAGAATACTTAATAAGGTCATTTATAAGTCATGCTCACCATGGTTATGGCACAGTCACTAAAACACATGTCATTAATACCTGTCAGGGCAAGCTGTTCTAAGTTTCTTTTAAAACATATTACAATGCAGTCTCTTCTGTAGTTCATTTGGCATAGTCACCTTCTCATCACGGTTTAGGAATATAAAAGTAGCTGGGGTCACACTGAAATTCTGATAATACACCTCTGAGCTTTTTCAGTGCAGGGAGTTTAAAGGAAAGGGAAGAGAGGAGGAGGCACGTGGAAGGGCAGGTGACCCTGGGTTAAAATGTCCCAAGAATAGTTTGATGTTCCCTTTACACACACGTACACACACTCATACACACACATAGTGGGTTAGACCCTGAAAGCCTTGGCTACAAAGCCAGAGACTCAGTTTTAAGTCTGGTTGGACAAAATATGAGCAACCTGACCTTGGGCGGGTGACTCAATCTTATTTAAGTCTCACTTTCTTTATTGTAAAAAGAGAGAGGCAACCAGTGCCCACTGTAAAACATATAAGGGATTGTGAGGAATTCACACATGGACTCCTCCTTGCCCCTCACCATCACAACCCTCCAGCTGTCATCCCCTCCTGGTACCTCTCTGACACCTGGGGCATCCCTCTCTGCCTCTCCATTTTCGTCCTGTATCACCATCTGCACCTGGACTTGCTACAAAGCTCCCTATCTGGCTCCCTGTCTCAAATCTTTAGTGCCCTAATTGATTCATCCTGTGACTCTGAGAGAAGCCTTTCAGACACATACAAGACCATGCCATGTCACTGTGGCCTCTAGGGTGATAGGTCACCCTTGTGTTCAGGCCTGTGCCATCATCTCCCATCAGCTTCATCAGAAACGCTACAGAATTAGAGCCTACACATGAAGGTAAAATATAACAACTCCAACTTTCAGCAATCTGTGTTCCCTGACTTACCTAGTTGGGTCCCCCTGACTGTCTGAGTGACCCATTGTCCTCCCTCCCCACTCACACCCAAGACCAGAGAGGAGCTTTTTAAACACACACACAAACGCCCAAATGGCTTTTCCCTCTTTACTTTTCTCTGGTGAGCCGAAAGTAGCATTCCACTTCTCTAGCTTGCTGGTCACACCTTCTGCCTGTCCCCTGCCCCTCCAGTCCCTGCACTTCTGAGATGTGCCATGCTCTTCCTCTCACTCCTCTGTTTTCCCTTTTGTCCCGGCAAATACATCCTCCTTTTAGTGGCGTTTGGGTCCTTGAGTCGGGATTCTAATCTCAGTGCTACCACTAGCCAGCTGGGAGACCTTGGAAAAGTAGCTTTACCCCCTGAGCCTGAGTTCCTGATGAGCCAGGTGCTGCTTGCAGGGTTGTTGTGAGAATCAGACAACACCCAAGGGAAGTGTCTAGGACAGTGTCTCGCTTCCAGTAAGTTCTCCAAAAAGAGTTATCAGCTCATGTGTCCCAGCTCAAGTATCATTCCATATAGGGAATTTCCCACAGCCCTTGGCTAGATCAGTCCCTTCTCGTTTCTATACAGATCCTTTACATAGGCCTGGTCTGTTCTCTGTGGCATGTTTTTACACTCATATAGGGTCTCCCCATCCTCACCCCATAGACAATAAGCTCCTAGGAAGCAGGAAGCCTATGTGTTCATGTTTGAATCCTCAGTGCCTATCCCAGGGTGTTTCACAGGGCAGGCATTTTCCTAAATGTGTGTGCATCCTGGACCAGTTAACTATTATCATCAGCCTTCATGGGACATCACCCCTATACTCAGTCCTGTGCCATCCTCTCCCATCAGCTTCCTCAGATATGCCACAGAATTAGAGCTCCCCATGGGACAAAATCCCATTACTTATCACCACCCTGTCTTTTAGCAATCTATGTTCCTTGGCTAACCTACGTGGGTCCCTCTGACTGCCTAAGTGACCCATTGTCTTCCCTCCCCATTCACACCCAAGACCTGAGGAGAACCTATTTAAACACAAACATAAACACCCAAATGGCTTTTCCCTCCTTCTCTTTCTCTGGTGAACAGAAAGTAGCATTCCAGTGCTGTTGTGTGTCCAAGATATCTCAAGTCACTTTGTTAGTCTCATTTTCAGATGAGGCAAGTACTTATGCACAGGACGACAAGGCCTGCAGAAAGGTCTCCGGAAAGGAGGGGCGACAGGATCTGGCTATGGCAAGCAGCGGTCAGATAGTTGGCTGGGTTCCTGAAAATAGTCTTCATGTTCAGAACTTTTTTTTCCCTGAGCCTGTGCACAAGGCTAGACTGAAAGCCTGGTTTACCTCACTCCTCCCCGCAAACCCACTCCATTTTTATATTGCTCTGAGGTTAATAGCCATGTCGTGTGGGGTCATAGAAGACATCTGTGTCTCAGATAATATGCTTACGGTGATTACCACACATAATTGACTGACCTTCCGTCATTCTTTCTCTGCTGCAGGCCGAGGCTGATAGGATGAAGCAAGCCACAAGAGTTTATTTTCCATCATACACCATTGTGCTGCTGAGCAAATATTTTAGCAAGCTTTGAATGAACCATCTTTTCAAGCTCTAGGTTTCTAAAGTTAAAATAGGAAGCCATGACCAACTGAATAATATTAGATTTTAAATCAGCTTTGGACCATCCTACTATAGGACAGGCCTGCACCATTGTGGGCAGGGTGGAAAACCAGATGTGGGGCAAAAACATGGCTGAATCCTTGTCCCATCAACTTCATCCTCTTCACTTTGCCTTGACTATGGGGGTGGTATTCTTAACACTTCACTTGTTGTTTAAAGGAAGGGAAAAATTAGCCCTTGCATGCCCAGACAATACCCTAAAGGGTAACTAGAGTCCAGTCTTTGGAAGTCAGATCATTCAGTCATAGCACGAGCCACATGAAACCCAGCCACCAGCTCCTGAATCTACCTGACCTCAAGGGCCTTAGCAAAAGACCTCCCAAGCTCCCAGCACATTGACCCCTCCTTCTGCAAGACAACTGAGACTCCTGGTCCCAGAGAGAATGGAAAAGTAGGAGCCTGAAATGAAAGAAATTCCCCAAAGCAAACTTCAAAATGTTACATTAAGATTTTAAAACTTTTTAGTAATGTTTTACCTCAGCTCTAATCCATCTATCTAGCAATTAATCCATCAGCCTTCACATAATACACACCTACAGGAAACACAATTACACGTCTCCGGGCTGGATCCACTGCGAATTACTAATGTGTTAACACTGGGGAATTCCAAGTTCCCTTGACTTTCAGCATCCCCTCTCCCCACCCCACTCCTCCCAAGTCAGTTCTTGTGTGTCACAGAAGACAAGATTGGGGCTCAGTAACTCCATGGGGTTTCTATCCAAGCCCCAGAGACTAGGGTCTAACTCTCAATGGCATGAGCTTCCTCAGGTCTATATCCCAGCGTTTACATTCTAAAACTCATATTGTTCCCCAAACCTCTACAGTGCCCTTGTCTCAGGAGGATTAACCAGAAGGCAAGTATCAATAAGAAAGTTTTCTGCCATACTTTATCACACAAGTGCTGCTTAAGAGTCATTTAAATTTGTACAATAACCTAAATTGGGTTCTAGCTAACACTTAGAGAAATCCACCTGGAATTGTCAATTCACCAGCATTTCACACAAGTCATCCACATCTTCTCTTGGTGGGGGAGGGACCAAGAAACAGGGGTATGTGGGGGAGGGTGGGCACTGCTTAACAGAAAAATTATACATATTCTAAACATATGGGTGATCTTTGGAAAATCTCAGCATCACTTCATAATTATATACTACAAGTTTTAATTAACTAAAGCTCTGCAAATCATAATGCCTTATTAAAATGCAATTAATCCTTTGATTAAAAAACAAAAAGCACAAGTATTTACAACAAAAACACAAGTAGAATAATTACAAATATCATGTACCCATTTCTTTTATTTGGGTGTCACTTATGATGTTGCCTGCTCCCTTCATTAATTCAAACACACACATTATCTCCCATCCACAGCAGCGTGAGTGACAGTGGCCACCAAACACACAGCACTATATCCTATTGATTTCGGCAAATCCTGAACAATGCCATTTGCATGCTTGTTTCTGTAATAATAAAGATATGCCATTCAGAATTAAAGCCCGGCCAGGCTAGTGGCAACTAATTGTGTTGTATGTAATGAGTGCAATTTCAATTTGATATCACCCTCAGCTTTTCTTGCCGCACTCGCTAAGTACTTTCAAGTCTTTGTGGGGAAATAATTGATTTTTTTGTGCTGTGGGCACAAGAAAATTATTATGATCTTTTGAATAATGCCAAAGAAAAGACCATGAATGATTTAAATTGGTATATGAAGAAGGCTTCGCCGTGGACTGCGGCTTGACTGACATCCTGCTAAAGCAGTATCTAGATTAGCAGTTCTTAAGGAGGTAGCTAATACAAAACTGGTAAAACAGAAAAGGTTGCTACCAGCGTTGGGTGGTGGTGGGTGAGGATTGCTGTTCCATTTTATTTGTTATCCAGGGAGGACCAACAATTTGGGGATTTAAGGCATGACACGATTACATAATTGCCTGGCCCTCACCACTGAGGGTATGTTTCGACTGATAAATTACACATTTGAAATGAGCAGATAGGAGAGGGCTGAACCGGGATTGTTAGCACCGTTGCAGTTCAATTGGGTAGACCCACCTGCGGTGGGCAGATCCCTAGGTCTGAACATGAAAGTTAGTTAGCATCAGTTTCTGACATTCAACTCCAGGAAGAAATGGGGAGTAAGGGAGCTACTTTATTCCTTAATCTTCCCATTAGGAAGTCCTGCTGTGAGCATGGCTTGGGTCTGGCAGAAGAGCTAAAGTCCCTTTTATTTTTGGTGCTGAGGATTGAACCCAAGGCCTTTTGCTCATAAAGTCCCCTTTTAACCTGGGATGATAAGAAGGAAGGAAATCTAAACCCAAAACAGGTTTCCTTTATGTCCATGCAACCTTGCATCTGCAAACCCAGCTGGGACAACTGGTCCCCCTCCCCAGTGTGGAAGCCTGGACCTTAAGGACAGGGAAATAAACACCTCAGAAGGATAGATCACCAATTCAAAACACAATTCCACCTTAAAATGCATCCAACCTTCCAAATCTCATTCTTCAGAGGAGGGAGTGTTGTTAATTTAGTTGGTCATAACTAAATAGTTTCTAATCTGAAGCAGGAGGCTGCTGGGAATATTGGACAGTTTAAAGGTTAATCACCATCGCCTGGTTACACAAGTGAGGCAGAACTAATTCCTCCAAAGGCAAATGGCTTGCAGTTTTATCAGCAGCACAGATTAGAAGTGTTAATATACAGAACAGAATGGACGCTTAAGGGCCGGTTTTCCCCTTATCGGCAAACTTTGCAACAGAACTCAGTTTCTGCACAACCTCTGCACTTCTATAATAAGGCCCCTTATTTTGCCTCTCGAGCAGAACTATCAAACAATCCTGTCCAAACCACTGCCACCAAAATCAGGGTATTACAGACCACGGCTAATTGGAAGATCACTATAATGAAGGAAAAGATAAAATACTTTGGCCGTTGGCCTAAAATGTGGATCAACACAACATAGGAAGCTATCTTGCTATGTCACATTCTGAGAGATTTACATAAACAATAAATTCAATCCAACTGCCCCCCCAAAATACATCTTTGTTTACAGTTAATGCAACCTAAAGCCAGACTAGAGGAGGCAAGCAAGGTTCTTTACATAGGTAATATGATTAGGCCAGCAGTTTTGCAACTATGCAGGAAAGCAAGGCCTGTGTGTATTTCCTCTCCTGCAATCAGCAGGGAGAAAATGGTTTTTAATGTTCTCCACGCTTTCTATATCACAGATATTTAAATATTTGGACTACTCAATATGCTAAAACGCTTGCACCAGCCGCACAAATTGACTTCGATGATTCTGGGAGGGCTGCAGGTGCCTTTCCAGAGGAGGAGAAAATGGAGTGCGTGGAAGTGGAAGGTTAAAAGGCTCCCAGAGGCTGATACCCAAGTGACTCAGTGGATTTTTCTCTGGAGTTTGGGAAGAGGAGGGCAGATGCAGGTGTAGAAGCTAGTGTTTTAAGAGAGCAAAATCAGGGGCAACCAACCTAATTGGGCAGGGGCTGTGAGGTTACTTTGGTGAGAAATTTGCTGTTATGCAATGACTGAACATTCCAAACATGAGAGGTGATGTATTCTGGGGCTGGATTTATTTCTTTCCTAGAGTTCCTGGGTAGCTGGAAGAACCCAGCTCCCAAGCACTGAGCAAGGATTTTCACTGCAGGCTGCTGGTTCTCCTCTGATCCCCCGACTAACACCTGTCTTTCCTGAACCTTGGGGCAGGTAAAAAGAGTGGGGTTCCTATCTGGAAGCAGTAGGCTTCTGTCATTCTCTTCTCCAATCCTTTGTTCTTTTATTGTGCAAGTTCCTACAAGAAGGAGCCATGGCTTTTGTTTGATCAAACACCTAGTAGAGTGTTCCAATTAGGCACTTCATAATTTATACCAATTGATTAATGCGTTCAATACACATTTATTGAATGCTGCTGAGGGCAAGGAACCAGCAAGCTTTATGGAGGAGGGTTAAGGCTAACTCCTGAGAATATGCTGTGGGAGATAAATGGTCACACAGCAATAGAGGGGACTGTGACATAGAAGTATGGCTAAGTGTCAACTACCTAGCCAAGGCAAGAAGTTTGGAGGAGGGCCAAGCCTATAATTCATTCATGTTCGTAGTCATTTGCTCACTTTACATTTATTGTGCTCTTATTATGACCTCAACAAAGTTCTAGATACTGGATACGCACAGATGAGTAGAGCAAGGTCTGTGCTGTCAAAGAGCTCACAGTGGAAGGTGAGGCAGAGTAACCCCACACACATGCACCAGGCCCTCAGGTGTGTCAGCTTTCCACATGAAGTCCAGATATGAGTCAATGTTTTGTTTTTCATTTTTAAATTTTTAAAAGTGTAATTTAATTATGTAATATTAATATTGTGGTGTTTCCACAAATGCATACAGTCAAATTCACCCTGAGTCAGTGTTAAGGCCCATGGTAATACAGCTATTGGTGCTGATGGTGGATGCAGGGAGGTCTTGTGAGGAGGAAGCCACTTTGCTGATGATGTGGCTGGGCCAAATGGTACTTTAGCTAAAAAGGCAAGCTGAGGACTGGAGCAGTAGCTGAAGAAAGCTAAGTCCTCAGGTGGATTGTTTTAAGATGGGCAATTCAGATCATGTTTATGTGCTAATGAGAGGAGAAAAATTAAAATGGCAACACAATTCCAGAAGTCCTAGGTAACACAATGGAGTTGAATCCTGCGTACCATGGAAAATAGGTTTGCTCAGGACTTGCCTGTTTTTCTGCTCTGAAAGTCCCACCTCCTACATTGACCCCTTAGCTCAAGTAAAGTGAGACAAGTGGCTACCCTAATGGAGGGTCAGCCTTTGAGATAGGGTGGTAACAGTGGTACAGAGCAGATGCTGCAGACGTGGGTGGGTTTTTGATGGGTGATTCCTTTTGGATGGTTTTTCTGTCTTTTTTAAGAGGGTAGTATTAGCTGAGAGCAATGAGCAGGGAGAGGAGGCAGATCTGGGGAGAGCAGAGATGGTGGGAAGTACTCATCTGGAAGAGAGGAAACAGCCTGGAAAGTTAGGACTTCCAGATAGTTCTGAGGGCCCACTTGGAGCTCATGGTGAGAAATTGAAAGTGAGACCAGTCAGCAAGACCATATGCTTCTCTCCAGCTAGGTTCCAGGGACTATGCAGAAGGGGACTGCATTTATCTAGAGCAGACCACCCTGAATGGGGAACCTAAGGCCCTCCTGGTAAGAACTTTAGGAGTGCACAGATGGTTCATGCAGTTGCTAGAGCACAGCCTGTGTAGTCTGCTGCAGGAATCAGCACTCAGGCCCCACTGGCCTCTGGGTCCAAGGTATTTTCATCCAAACAAGTGAGCCAACAGGCTGTGCTGAGCAGCAGGGAGGAGGAAGGTCTAAATGGGCAGGCAGGGGACAGAGAGGGAGTCAGGGCCAGGGAATATCCAATGGGCAAGTGCCCACCACGAGGCAGGAGGAGCTCAGAAAACTCTCCCTGTGGATGGGAATGGTGTTCTGACAGGAATATAATCTTATGTGCCTGTGGAAGCATCTGGAGACACACTTGTGTCATTTCATTCTTCAGACCAGAGCAGAGATGATGAGATAACAGCCTGCTCCATCTCAGTCGTGCCCAGGCCAGCCAGGCCTTTCCTGGGAGTCTATATATAAACGTTAGCTCAGGCTTAGCCACTTCTTGTATCTCTTCTTGGAGGAAAGGACTTAGAGACCCTGAGGGGCATCAAGAGGGACTTTGGATGAGAGAATTGTATACTTTACCACAAGGGAGCTGTGTAGCCATGGTCAAAGACAAGGGATACAATAACTCAACCCACACCGATTGCTCCTGTGCTGAGGGGCCACAGGAACTACAGGAAGGAGCCAGCATTCACAGCGTGCCATGGCAGGACAGAGACAGCCTAGGAGGATTGTCTGGGTCTGTTGAGAAGAGAACACAAGAAACAGATTGAAGACCACTTTATCTGGGAAGGATGAATCATAATCAAAAACCCAACCAGTGTCTTCTCATGGCCATGTGTGGATACCACTGTCATGGCCACTGGTGAATTCAGACACCAGTTTAATTATTCTGTCCCTGTGGTTTCCAGCAGGGCCAGTGAGAGTCTTAGTAAAGGACATGTCAAATTTATTGCTACATTTAAAAGCCAGGTAGAAATCACATATGTAACCCCAATAAAGAGTGAATGTATCAAGCTTCTGTACTTTTGGCTGGAACAGAGCCACTCGAGGTGGCATTTAAAATATAGGGGCCAGGGAGTAAATTATTAAAAGGAGGGAGATGCAGTTAGGAAAAAAATGATCTGTACATATGGCTTTAAGTATAGGATATTTGTTTGAGACATTACAACTAGCAGACTTAATATCATAAATCAACACTTCCATGTGAGTGTGGTTGTATACAGGCACCTCTTCCATTTTCAATTGGGACATCTCCCTGTCCCCTCACCAGCTCAGCCTGACCACCCAAGGCCTAGAACTTGGCTGTCTATATTGGGAGTGGACATGAATGTACCTCCACTGAAAGTTGGTGTCTCCCTGTGTTCTCTGTCTGCAATGACGAAGCTTGCAGCCCCTAGCTGGTGTTCACTCCCCTCATCTCATTGGACTCCTTCCTGTAAGCTCAGCCTCTGGTAGTACCAATTCTGATCCACGGAGGTTAAACATGCTGGGAATCATACAGTCTGCACTTGCTGTTAGCCCAGGGCAGGCTGTTGTAACCAGGTATCCTCCTGCTTCTGTAGTTTTTGCATTGGGTATTTATTGAGTGACGATTAGGAGCCAGATACCATGCTAGCCCCTGTGGATACTAGAATTAATCACTGGTAATACTCTCTTCCCAAAAGAGCTCCCATTGTTTGGGGCAGCAGAGCACACATAAAAAAATTTCACCACCAGCCAGGGGGTGCTGCTAACATCTGTAACCCCAGCTGCTTGGGAGGCAGAAATTGAAAAGATTGAGGCTCAAAACTAGCCTAGGAATGAAGGGAGGAATTAGTGAGACCTGCATCCCAACCAATAAAAAACTAGTCATGGTGGTACTTGCCTGTCTTCCTAGCTACTAAGAAGGCATAAATAGGACAGTGGTCCAGGCCAGCAAGGGTCAAAATACAAGACCCTAAAAACAAAACAAAACAAAACCTAAAAACACAAAGGACTGGGGCCATGGCTCAAGTGGTACAGTGCTTGCCTAGCAAGTGTGAGTGAGACCCTGAGATCAAACTCCAGTATTACTACCAAAAAAAAGAATTGTGTGGAATTGCACTAGCGCTAGTGCAGAAAGAGCTTGTGAGGAAGAACCAGTCTGTCTCTGTGTTCTCAGCACAAACTTCAACAGAAAGTAGTACTGTAGAGGAGCTTGAAAATCAAGTAAATGTCTACTGGATGTTAGGAAGAAGGGCAAGCTGTAGAAAGAGCGTGGGAGGAAAGAGTTGGAAAGAATACTCAGAATCAGCAGAACTAACATGCAGCAAGTCCCAGAAGCATAGAACAACACGGAAAACTTGCCGTGTTCAGTTGGGCTGTCTATGAGTGGTGTCTTATAGAGAAAATGCATGGATTAGATGAACTGCCTGCAAGCATAAGCTATTGTGCTGTTGGCTATGATTTCAATGTTCGTGAGTCAACAGTACATATTAAATAAGACTTCTGTACACAGAAACACATAAAACAAAGATTATGTGTTGACTGGTTGATAAACATGTTACCAGAGGTTTGCACTGTAATTCCCCTAGAAGTAATGGGTCAGTATTTTTCTAATTCAGTGTTCAAAGAGACTTTATAGAACAGTGACAGTAGTCACTGTGAATAACGAGAATCAAATGTAAATAGGTTAAGATACTTCTCGGGCACTATAGAATT
Organism: Castor canadensis; assembly: GCF_047511655.1. NCBI lineage: Eukaryota > Metazoa > Chordata > Mammalia > Rodentia > Castoridae > Castor > Castor canadensis. Next base: position 38,601,036 of record NC_133397.1, on the reverse strand, counting down.
GCAATTAGTCTTCCAAAGCTTACGGGAATGATCTAGCAATAGCTACCCCTGGATATAAAGACCTGAAGGCCTTTGGACACACAAAAATGTTCTTTCTTATTTCCTCAAAGGTGTTCCTTTTCTGTAGGAGTCCTTAAATGCTAAGTCGCCAGATCTTTGCCCCGGCTCTGGTGATGGGATCCATTTGGGTGAATCCCTGTCAAATATTTCCAGCACTAGAACACTCCTCTCCTGCTCTTTCTTGTCTCCAGTCCCTATCATTTCCCTCTTCCGATGTCAACTGCTCCTCCACCCAGATTCCCAGGCGTAGCCTGCTTCTCATTTGTCCTGGCTCTGTCCCTAAATGCTGGCTCCACTCCACAGAGCATGTCCAGCAGTAGATCCTAAACCTCTGAGCTGCCCCATCCTTCCACAATGGTCAGGTGTCACAAGAAACAGACGCTTAAAGAGAAGATGCTTGAAGCAACACAGTGCCTACCTAGCAAGCATGAGGCCCTCAGTTCTAACCCTAGTACCACCAAAAAAAAAAAAAAAGAAAGAAAAGATGGTCACCAAAAGTGTGTGGAAGTACACTTTTCACAGGAATGAAAATAAAGACAAGCCTCTTGTCTGAAACTGATATTTAAAAGGCCACAGACGGTCAGAAAAGTTTTCTCTACCCCTCCCCATTTCCCCTTTACCTCATTCCTCTCTGTCTCTCTGCACCACCCATTCCCTCTTTCCATCCATCCTCCTTCAACTCTTTCAACCCCATTCTCCCTCATCTGCAGCCTTTCTCTCCTGTATATTGTCTTTGCAGCCTTCTTGCTTTGCCTCCTCTGGCCAGTTTTGGCTGGCACAGCTTGGGTTTGTGCTGGCTTTAGCTCCAACTCCCATTCTTCAGGAGCTCTGTCTCAAATGCTTCTTACAAAGTACTCTGAGTTTGCCTCAGTAAACCTCCCTTTTACAAGTGGAATCTAGTTGACTGCACTCACCAGCTTAAATATAGTTTCTCTGAAGTCAGGTGCAGAGGTCCAACAGTCACAACAGGAGGGGAGGTGGTGGTGAGGATTGCTGCTCCATTTTACTTGTTTTTCAGGGAGCACCAACAATTTGGGGATTTAAGGCATATCACGATTACATAATTGCCTGGCCCTCACCACTGAGGGTATGTTTCGACTGATAAATTACACATTTGAAATGAGCAGATAGGAGAGGGCTGAACCGGGATTGTTAGCACCGTTGCAGTTCAATTGGGTAGACCCACCTGCGGTGAGCAGATCCCTAGGTCTGAACATGAAAGTTAGTTAGCATCATTTTCTGACATTCAACTCCAGGAAGAAATGGGGAATAAGGGAGCTACTTTATTCGTTAATCTTCCCATTAGGAAGTCCTGCTGTGAGCATATCATGGCCAACTGACCTGTTTCTTCAGAGAGGCAGTGGGCAGAACTTAGTTCCTAGAAAAGGGACCAGAACCCCAAAACATGTCATCTATAGTCATCTTCATAACTAAGCCAAACAAACTCTGAAACATGAGGAGATCCTCAGGTTGAAATTAGGTATCCTTATTTAATTTTCCATGTTGTTTCATCAAAGTAAAGAATGGGAAAGTCATTTATGATATTTGACCTTGGGGCTTAGAATTAGCTCCTGAGGATATTTCAACTCTCAGGCCAATCCTTTTCTGCTGTCTGAACTTCGCTTGTCTTCCATCTCACTTCCAGAGGAGTGACACGATGGCAATCAAGGCCCAAATGTCTGCTGTCTCCTTTAGGGAGACCTCAAGGGGGCTGAGCATGCCCCTGGAAGTGATCTCAGCGCTCCTCCTCTGCTCAGAAGGGTCAGAGTCTAGGGAGATGGATGGAGCTGGTCTACAGGCAAGAAAAAATCATTCAGAGGGTGTCTCCAAGTCAAGGCAGACAAATCTCAGAACAGGGGGACCCAAGGAGGTTATATCTCAAGGCCAGCCTTCAGTCTTTTCTTTCCATCAGGTATGGCATTGATGGGAATAGAGGAAACTCCTCCCTTCCCTTCCCCATGTTTCTGCCTCTGTCTGCAAGAAGGACAGAATGATTTCTCCCAGCCTTTTTCCCCATCTGGGTGAGTGTTCAGGGGAAATGGTCCAGCTTCTGTGTCCACAGTGGGCAACGAGGGCTTAATGGTCACTGTACATAAAAGGTTCATGACCATGGTTCCAATTTTCCTTCTCACTTCCTGCTTTGCATCTGCCTTGCCATGGGGTTTGGGTGACCCAGCTAGTTCATTGGCTGGGCATCAGAGATACAGACATATTCACTGTTTATATTGCTCTTTTTTCTCTAGTGTAATGCTTCAAATTGACCTTTCCTGGCACTGCATCCTTAAGTTCTAGGGATAGAATAGTCAGAAAATTGGGGGAAAAGGAATAGCAGTTGCCACTTAGACATGAAGCCTACACTGAGTTCTCCAGCCCTGCATTTGGAGTTATCTGGCATTGTTCAAAGACCTGCTTTGGAAGTATTTGGTATTAACCCAGAAACTTTTTTTTTAATTGTTTTTTATTTTATTTTATTTTATTATTCATATGTGCATACAAGACTTGGGTCATTTCTCCCCCCTGCCCCCACCCCCTCCCTTACCACCCACTCCGCCCCTCCCTCTCCCCCCCACCCCCTCAATACCCAACAGAAACTATTTTGCCCTTATTTCTAATTTTGTTGAAGAGAGAGTATAAGCCATAATAGGAAGGAACAAGGGTTTTTGCTGGTTGAGATAAGGATAGCTATACAGGGAGTTGACTCACATTGATTTCCTGTGCGTGGGTATTACCTACTAGGTTAATTCTTTTTGATCTAACCTTTTCTCTAGTTCCTGGTCCCCTTTTCCTATTGGCCTCAGTTGCTTTTAAGGTATCTTCTTTAGTTTCTCTGCGTTAAGGGCAACAAATGCTAGCTAGTTTTTTAGGTGTCTTACCTATCCTCACCCCTCCCTTGCTTGCTCTCGCTTTTATCATGTGCTCAAAGTCCATTCCCCTTGTTGTGTTTGCCCTTGATCTAATGTCCACATATGAGGGAGAACATACTATTTTTGGTCTTTTGTAACCCAGAAACTCTTAAAGTTGTGTTTTGTTTCGCAATTGGACACTGATCCTTGGGCTGCTATTCAATCTATCAGAACCTCACAGGAGGAGGAGGCATTTACTTTGATATGCTAAGGAGACCCAGGTTCTAAATATACAATAAATGTGGAAGGGAGCCAGGTGATAGTGGCTCATGCCTGTAATCCTAGCTACTGGGGAGGCTGAGATCAGGAGGATCACATTTTCAGGCCACTCTGGGCAAAAGTTTGTGAGATCTAATCTCAACCAATAGCTGGGTGTGGTGGCACTTGATTGTCATCCCAAGCAATGTGGGAGGCTGAGATCAGAATCAAGGTTTTAGGCTCACCTGGGCAAAAAAGTCTGTGAGACCCAATCTCAGTGGGAAAAAAAGCTGGGCAATGGTGGCCCAAGCCTGTCATCTCAGTGATTGCAGGAAGTGTAAAATAGGAAGACTGAAGTCCAGGCCAGTAGGGCAAAAACACAAGATCCTATCTTCCAAAATAACCGGAGCAAGAGGGCTGGAGGCATGGCTCAAGGAGTAGAGTGCCTGACTAGTAAGCACAAAGGGCTGAGTTCAAATCCCAGTACCACCAAAACAAAAGGGTAGGGAGGGGAGAAGGGAACTCTAAATTTGTTTCACTGATGGTTTTATCCTATATGTCCTCTAAGTTATCACAAGTAAAGAGGTGGGATTCCTTGGAGATTTCTGACTTGGGTTATTCCTTGGTGCAGAAATGTACTTTCAGAGAGGCATGGAGGTGGAGACGTTTTGTTTTTGTATGCAAGAAATTTAATACCTGTCAGCTTCATCATGAGATTGCCTGCACTGTAACATCAGACAAATTTAGGCAATTTAGGTAGCAGGATGAGAACTTCAGAGGACTTCCCCCGAAAGCAGAGGGGCAAATGGTTTCAGTGCCCCTATCCTGGTGAACTTTTTCCTTTCTTAGGGATAAAAAGAAGAGAAGGGCTCCTAGACCCTGAATATATACCAAGGCCTTTCTAGAATTGGGCTGGACCTTTCCCCAGAGCTACTTGTACTGTGTAATGAGATTGTGTCTCCTAGTGGTTCTTCAGGAAGAGTGGGGGGAGGGTCAGCCCTCCCTTGCTGTACTCAGCAATGAGAAACACTCCAGCTAGCACCCACCTAACCAGCAGTAGACCTATCCTTGACTCACTCATAGCCATAGACCTACTTTCCCCCAAATTGCCCTTTAAAAAGTTTAAAGGGTAAATAGATATCTACTTATTACATCGAATGTGAAAATAACCAAAAAAAAAAAAATTGGCAGTTCTGGAGTTTGAACTCAGGGCCTCATCCTTATTCAGCAGGTGCTCAACCACTTTGGCTATGCCCCCAGCCCTTTATGCTTTAGTTATTTTTCAGGTAGGGTATAGTGTGTTTGTCCAGGCCAACCTCAGACCCCAGTCTTCCTAGTTATACTTCTTACGTAGGTGGGAGGACAGGCATGAACTACCACACTGGCTGAGCTTTTTGTTCAGATTGCCTTCAATCAGAGAGCCTCCCATCTCTGCCTCCTGAATTACGGGTACAAGCCACTGAGCTTGGCCCTAACATTTTTTGATACATGTCCTTTCTGTCGTTTTCCATGCATATGTGTGATGTTTATTTACAAGAAAAAAACAAATAAAGGAATCATCTTCTATGCTGCTCTTCTGTAGCCTGCCATTTAAAATCTAACAACATATGGTAGCTATCCATCCACGTGACCTATATGGGCCCACAGCATACAGCTTCAAAGCCTGGTCATACATTTGTTTATTAACGAACTCCACCAGCACACATTGAGGGTTTCCCTATAAGCAGTGGTGCAGTCCATCCCCTGTACATTCACTCTATCAAATGCTACTTGATTATTTCCTCTGAGTACATCCCTCAAAATGCAATTGATGAGACAAAACCTACCTACTTATTTAAGGCTTTTGTTGGTGAAACAGAGTTTGCCAATTCACACTTCTACTGCGGTGTAGGAGAAGGCCTGTTCCCCATACTCATGACAATGCTTGACGTCATCTCAGCTCCCACATAGTGGTGGGTGAAGAATCACACTCAGATGAGAGGAAGTGAGTGTAGACCAAGAATCAGCTCCATCTCTAGCAAGTCATAGTTGTCCTCTGGGCCCAAGTCTCCTTTGTAAAAGAATCAGGTGTGCACAATAACAAATGAGTCTTCAGCAACATGGGCCAAGAGGGCCAGACCCAGCCTGGCCTTGTATTGAAGGGTCAGGCTTCTAACAATGACCAATGCTTAAGCCATTGCTCACCTCTTCTACTCAGACGGCACCCCGTCTCCCTCCCTGACTCCTCTGGCCAAAGTCCCATTACCCTTTGGGGTGAGTAGAGCCTAGCCAGACTATAGAGGGAAGCAGGCTCCCTAGAGAGCTGAGCATTCATAAACACCCTGGTGGCTCCCTCCTTGGGTCCCAGCTGGCTTTCTGTGGCAGGTTTATTGGAAGTTTGGAGCTTCCTTGTCAGTAAGTTTAGAAAAAAAAATCTGTTAAATCACCCAGCAAGCTACAGAGCTAATCAGAGACCCCAGAACCTGGAAAAACCAGAATGAGGTAGAAAAGCAAATGGCCCCCACTGTTTTGTTGATCTATTTCTCCCTTTATTCTGTTCTTTCTTATCAAGCGCCACAAAAAACAGTGTCTCTCTCCAGCACGTGAGGAGGATAGACTTCCACCAATCTCCATCCTATTGTCCACACAGACTTGGACCTCCACTGAGAAGTCAGCTGATTTATGGGGAATGCATTTTCAATCAGCCTCATTCCAGACTTCTGAAGCTCTCCACTCCTGTTTGGCTCCTAATTCATTCATCTCCCCCTCCACCTGCCTGATCCAATTATTCTTAGATATAACATATTATTTTGCTCCTTTATGTAGCACTGACTATTCATTTGATAATAGCTGTTCCTGTACCTTGTAGTAGGAGATGCAAAGAGGCCAACGTAACCTCCTTTCCACCTGGGGGTTTTGCCTGGCTTCAGGACACAGGGATGAAGCACCAGAAAGAGAAACAACAGTGAGTGAGAGATATGTAGCCCTACTACAGTAAAGAAGTGTCGCCTTTTTTGGCTCGTTTTCATTACAGAAAAGTTTTCAAACTTCTCCCAGCCTTGTCTTAGGAAAGTGTATCTATGGGGTTCCCATTCTTCTGCAGAATAATGCAGGGAAGACTCATAGAGCAGCCAAATGCCAGTGGCTCACGCCTGTAATCCTAACTACTCAGGAGGATCAAGAGGATCAAGGTTCGAAGTCAACTCGGGCAAATAGTTCTGCGAGACCCTATCTCGAAAAACCATTCACAAAAATAGGGCTGGTGGAGTGGCTCAAGGTGAAGGCCCTGGGTTCAAGCCCCAGTACTGCACAAAAAAAAAAAGAAAGAGTCATAGAGGGGATCCTGGCTACCTGGACTACAGAACATGCAGCAAACACTGCACCTAGGACATGGTGACCCAGAACTTTTCCAGAGCATTTGGCACACTTTAAATGAGATTTGATAAACACCATAGCTGGAAAGGATTTAAAGAACAATATTCTTGTCTAACTGTCCCATTTTATATATCTTTCCTTCACATGTCCTTCCTTCCTTCCTTCCTTCTTTCCTTCCTTCCTTCTTTCCTTTCTTCCATCCCTTTCTTTTCCATCGCCCTCTAAGGTAAGGTGTTGGTGAATGAGGCGTTGGAATCAGCCAATCTCGGTTCTTATATTTGGTCCTGGTACCTATTGGCTTGGAACTCAGGGAAAATGTGGCATCTGCCAGATTCTTCACTATGACAATTCTTCTCCCATGATGGCACATGGGAGGGTCAATGTAGGCCCTCTCTGGGCTTCCTCAGAGGTGCCACAAAGTCCCACCAACATCTGTTACTTGTCAGACTATGTGGCATTTCACCTGGACAATGGTTCAAAGTCTCCTATTTGTCAACTGAGTGCTCATTTCCTTAGATCACCCTTAACTCTGACACTCCAGTGGCCAGTGTCCGGGAAAGATGGCCCTTCCTGCCTCTCACTGAAGATGCTCCTGTGTCAACCCCATTCTCTCCCCAAAAGCCTTGTTCTACTTCTCTCCACCCCTGCAAACCATTCAGATCCCTGGCCCAATCTGTCTGTTTGTCCCTCCCTCCTTCCATCAATTTGTTTAGTAGTTCCATGCTATTTAGTCTGCTCAGAAATCTACTCCAAATTTGGTATTCTAGGAAAATAATGTTATATTCACCATGTCAGTTAGGGTTGTCTTTCCTCAGAAAAGTAAAATGGGATCTTCTTGATAGAAAAGCAAAGTCAAGGAAAATCAAATTTGGAAAACTTAATCCTGGAAATCCAAATTTATCAAATAAATACACAAGAAACTGATCATTAAAGTTACCTGTAAGACTCTTGGCTTTGCTAAAGGTTCTGTTTGTTTTGCAATATTGGGTTTGAACTCAGGGCTTCACACTTGCTAGGGAGACACTCTGCTGCTTGAGTTACACCTCCAGCCCTTTCTTCCCAGACTAGCCTGAACCACAATCTTCCTATTTTATCCCACCATTGCTAGGATGACAGGCATGTGCCACCACGCCCAGGTTTTTTCCATTGAGAGGGTGTCTCACAGACTTTTTTTGTCTGGGCTGACCTGGAACTGAGATCCCCCTGTTCTCAGCCTTATATGTAGCTTGGGGTGATGGGGTGAGCCACTGGTGCTCAACCTGTTCCTTTGATTGGCTCATTTATGAGTTGGTTTGTACCCTTCAAGACATACTTGAGCAGTGAACAAATCCCTTCAGTACCATCTTAATCTACAACCTTGACGGAGCAGAGCCATCTGGAGAACTGCACATGATCCAGTTACCTAAGTGCCATGGGGCAGAGGCCAGTAGTCTTTTTTGCAACAGCTGGTTCTACTGAGGCTGGTCATGGGGCTGGCATTTGGAATCCCACCTCCCCTCATTTTATGAGTGACTATACTGAGACCCAGTGGAGTCAAGGTCAGTCCAGGAGAGGATGGGGAGGAGAGGGGTAGGCAGGTGCATCTGTAGCTCCATCACCAGGAATCCATTATTGCTTAGCTATTAATCTGAGACATCATGGAAACAGGACCCCATAACCAAAACAATTATTTGCAGGAATTTAGTAACTTGCTGACTGCCACATTGACTTTCTGTCCCTTTCTCTTTCTATCCCAGGTGTTTTACTTCACCAAGAAGGGGTGAGAAGAATGTGCTAACTAATTTTAAAAAGAAGGTAAGGAAGCCCCAGGAAGACCTGAGGGCATGTTAGTCCCCCAAACCTAGGAGTAAGGGGCCCAACCTCACACTTAGGTCTCCAGACCTTGGAGCCTTCACAGACAAGATTTTAATAGCAGGGTAGGATCTGGGCAGCTTTGTGTTTGGGAGGTGTCAAGGAGGCTCTGTCAACCAACAGTACTCCAGAGCTCTTACCTAAAGAAAGTGTCCAGGCTGAACAGGAATCCCAAATCCTGAGCCTCCTTCTTGGACTTCCATTCTTGTTCCCTTTTCCTCATCTGTGGTTTCTCTCTCACCCCATCTCCACACTGGGCCAGTCTCCTTATCTTTTTCCCCATGCTCAGCCCTGCCCCAGGGTCTTCTCTTAGTCTACAAGGTGCTGGAAGATCATATGAGGGCCTTCATCTTGCTGGACCTTTTCCAGGAAGACTTCTCTGATTATTTCAGCCTGCTTGGCACTTCACGGGGCAGCCCTATGTTTTCTGAGTGTCTCTCAGATCCACCCTGAAAGTCCTCACCTCTACTTCACTGTGTCCACAGCACTCAGCATAGTCTAAGTCCTGCATCTTCTGTACCTGGTGGTATGGACAGCATCTGTACTGCCTGAGGGAGTTTCATCCATCTTCTGAGGCTTGCCTTGGGGCAGGGCCTTTGACTTTTCCTTCTTTGTGTCTCTAGCATTCAGCACGAGCCCAGCACATGATAGGGTTTTAATTCATGAACAGCTCTAGGATATAGACCAGGGTGGGAAAAAGAATAAAAGAGGGATACTACAAAGTTACAAGAAACTTTGGAGAGCTGGTAGAGTGCCTCAAGTGACTGAGTGTCTGCCTAGCAAGCATGAGGTCTTACATTCAAACCCCAGTACCCCCCCCCCAAAAAAGAGGAAACTTTGGGAATCTTAAATCTTAAAACAGCAGAAAGGTTATTTCCAGTGTTCGTGAGATTAGTGGTTCTCAAAGTGTGGTTTAGAGACCTATGGGGGTTCCTAAGACCCTGTCAGGGGGTCCTGAGCTCAAGATTATTTTCATAATAATACTAATATATTATTTTCCTTTCCACTCTCATTCTCCCAGGAATCCACACGGCCATGTTCCAGGCCCAACTCAATGATGACCTCACAAAAGGCCCACTACAGAAACAGGTACCAAATCCAGCTGCCTTCATCTGAGCCACAACTGGCAAGATTTGCAAAAACAAAAAACAATGCCACTCTTCTCACTGTTTTTTTTTTTTTCCTGTAAGAAATGTAGGCATCTTTTTCATAAAAATATGTTACTTATACTAACATGTAAGGGCTTATTTGGTTATTTTTCAAGTAAATTAGTAAACAAATATTTAAACATTTCTTAGTTTTAATTTATAATGAGGTAAATATCAACAGATGCTGCCCACAAAGTTCTTTGAGGTCCTCAATAATTTTTATGAGTGAAAAGATGTCCTGAGATCAAAACATTTGAAAAGCTTTTCACTGGCACATGAATATTATTTGCCTTTCTAGTAGTAAATCCCCCAGGTCCCTAACATCCACCCCCATTTCCTTCTCCCTTGTATTCCCAGAGCCTGAGTTCATGAATTTTGGGATTACTCTTAGCTCCAGATAATCCATAAAGTATGGCTCCCAGTGGCTCTCAGTGCCTGCATGCTAATGAGGGCAGGCCAGCTGTGTTCCTGCCGAAGAGAGCTTAGCGAGGGTCCCTGGGCATTCTCCCTGCCTTGGCCAGCAGGCCTTTTCCTTTCTTCTTTGTAGAGACCCATGAGTCTCTCTTCTCGCCTCCAGAATTACTTGTCTCATTCCACACAGCTTGGCCAACCCAACAACCAGCCCAGCCTGGCTCAGAGCCCCTTTTTCCAAAGCAGGAGCTGAGAGAAGTTTTCTCCAAGTCCGTTCTTCAGGATTACCTGAATCCCAATGCTCAGTCTTCCTTGGGGAGGGAGGAGCAAGTGGATGCCCTACTCAGAAGGCAGCTTCGGGGCTGAGGCTCTCATCCCCACCTCCGCTCAGTGATACACACCCCAGAATTTGAGATCTTGTGATCTAGAGGCTGTCTCAAGGCCCACACTGAAGCATTATACAGGTGTGGGGCCCTGTGCCATGCCTGACTCCATGCTCAGTACCCAATCGGCGATGGCATTTCAAGGACTGGAGGGTGAGGTCACAGAGGACCTGAGGTTTGTGTGGAGGACAGAAGACAGAAGGAAGGACTACATGGTAGAAATGCCACTACCACCCACACAAATAGTAATAGTAACTAATTATGCTTACCACAAACCCATGGTACATGTTTCCACAGCAACCTAATGAAACAAACAAGTAATCATTAATATTATCCTCCCCGTACAGAGAAGGAAGCAGAAACCTCACAAGTCAAAGTCATTCATCACCTAGGAAGTAGGAGGGCTGGATTCTGACTCCAGAAACCTTGCACTGCAGTGCAGCTATTTAGGAAGTAAGTGTTCTGAGAGAGGCCTGTACAGGTGATTGGTTGTCTTTACTAATTATTGCCATCAGGAAAGGAAATCGAGCAACTCTTCTGAAAGCTACGTGAGCTGATTGTAAAACGTCAGCTTCACACGCCACAGGGTTACGGTGGCCTCTATTTCTCATGTAGTGCATCCAGGGGACACACAAGGAAGTGTGAGCAGTCTGAGAAAACATTCTCGAATTCCTTCTTGGCAGGATGGAGCAGGTGGAGATCTGGATATACCTGCCTTGCATGTTTCAGGCTAGACGGTCTGGCACACCACCAGGAGGAGACTCCAACAGTCTCCTCTGTAGCACCACAGAGCCAACCCCAAATGCTCCCAAAGCAGCAGTGGATCCCCCAGGGCTCCCGTGGCAGTCTGTTGAGATGAGCTCCGGATCTCCTTACCTGTCTTGTTATCTCTCAAGAGGCAAAAGACATTGGGTGACCCTCCTGGGTTCCTGCCAGGCAGCATACTCCTCAGTTCCCCCTCCTTTGTATTTGTCCTAGGCTAGGCCACAGGGAGCAATGTCATGCATTTTGCTTTAAGGGTGTATGGCTCCTTTTTTCTTCCAGAGGCTGGAAAACTGGCCTGGCCACACCACCTGCCCCACCTTGGCCAGGCCAGCTCAGCAGAGAGCTGGGGGCCTTGCGCATCTGCTGTAGCCATTAAGCCTTTCTGTGATGCCACTGAAATAAACCAGTCATCGATGGGTGGCAACGCTGTCTTGGGGAGGCAACAGGACCAACTTCCCAGCCCCTCCCACCACCACCCCGCCAGAGTTTTTCTTAAAAACATGTTTAAGTGAAGAGCTACTTTAGTGCTGATTCATGACAAATACTCCCGTCCTCCAGTGTGCACATTCCTGAACTCCCAGACCTTTGTGTCACCCCCTCCTGGCCTGAGATTCTTAAAGCTGCTTCTGAAGTGACCAGAACAGATAGCTGCGCAGCTCCAAAGTCCTGAAGCCACCATGATTATGTAACTGTTGTGGATGGCTGGTAGAAAGCTTTAGGGAGCCATTAGCTCCCTAAAGGAAATGCAACTTGGAGGTGTTTGTTCAACGCTTTTTCTTTCTCCCCCCCTCCTTTTTTGTAATAGGGTTGGATGAGAATTAAATGTATTAATACATGTAAATTTCTGGACCTAGAGCCTGTACTTAATAAGCACTTCATAATGTATTTTTAAAGTAAAAGTGTCATTTGAATGATACTGACTGTAAGCTACGGAGACCCACACATGGCTTTGAATTAGAGGTGATTCAAAATGGTTTCTCAGAGCAGGTGTCAGAGAGCCTGATCAAGGGCCTTAGTAACTCATATCTTTTAACCCAGGGAACCTTGTTCACCAGAACTTGCCTGGCAAAGGCCCTGGGGGCACAATGAAAAAACTGTCACACAAAACATGAAGAGAATCTAAGATTGATAGATGAAGTGCTTGATGTCAGGACCCAGAGTTCAAGATTTATCCTACGAGAAATAGGGAGCCAGTGAAGGTTCTGAACAACAGCAACACGTTGCAAGGAAATGTGTCCATCAGGATAGTTTGCAGAACAAACATCCCCCATTTCTCAGTAGCTTAAAACAACAAAGTTTTGATTTTGTTTTTGCTCATTTGTCAACTGAGCCTTTGCCCCATCTTGGTTTTACTTTGGGAATCCATCTAGAACTTTCCCCTTGACTGTTGTTGCAAAAGAGGAAAAGCCCATGCAAATCATGTGCTAATGACTTTTAAAGCTTGTGCCCAGAAGGGACTCACAGTGCATTGAACAAAGCGAGGTCGAGGTCGAGGCCTACAGCCAAACCTGTTGACAGTGAGGCAGGAATTTGTCATCTCTTCCCCAAGAAGAGGCCACAAAGATTTGTAAACAATAATAGAACCTACACCAGGGGGTTTCAGGATCCTTTCTAAGATCATAATCACACAGCAATCTGCTATGGTCACAGTAACACCGTGTTTATCATGTATTATTACAAATATTTCTCCAGGTCATGACACTTCAGAATTTGCCTGGAAATCAATGTGTCTCTCATCCCCACCTTAGGATGTCTCCTTGAGCTGATTAAAAGAAAGGGGTTCCTCTAAGAACTGCTTTCTCCCCAAGCCTGAGAAATGAATATGTTTCTGTTTTTGAGCTACTCTGGCATCTTGGTAGAGGTGAGCCTGTGTGGTTCTCTAGTCTGCCTACTTTTATAATTTTGTAGCCTGCTGTGATTTCTGGCCTATTGATTAATGGGTCTCTCTCTCCCTCCACCACCAGCGACCTTAATCTTTTCTTAATTGCTTTAATGGCTGTTCAGCTTCCCTCTCCGTGCCTTTCCCCACAATGTTGTTGTTGCAAAGCTTTTGTGTCTTAACTTCATTCTTCGACTGAGGACTTTGCAGGCCAATGAAACGTGAATTCTCTTTGTTTACCCTCTTTTTCTATTTTGCTTTAGTTCTTCTTCAGCTGTTTTCACATTTCATAGCCAGTGTGGGGGCACTGTCTGAGGTAATTGAGCAAAAACAGCAGAATAAACAACAATATAACAAAAGGAGGTCAATGCCAAAGTCCCTCCCCCAGTGACCCCTGCACCCACGCCATCAGCATCCACTTTGGGTGCTGCCAGGCAAGCAGCCCTTCCCCCATGCGGAGGGTATCAGGGGTCTTTTCGGAAACCAGACTGGGGTTTCTGGCCTTTCACCTGTTCTGGTTTGGGTTTGTCTTCCTCCTTATGAACTTAATTCCAGAAGCTTCTCCAAACATGTTTCATTTATTCATCTTTTGATGAATAAATTCAGACAGCAGTTCATATTGAGTACTTATTATATGCCTGGCCCTGTGTATCATAGTAAGTATAGGCAAGGCACAGGCCTTCTCAAATGACTCACTGATCACACTAACAGACATAACAGGGAACCTAACGAAGCAGTGCACCTGGTGTCTCTCAGAGCTCCTGATACAAATCCTGAAGGAGTTCTGAGGTGAGAGGCTCCGGCAGGCTAGGGATTTGAGCAGAATTCCTTGAGGAAGTGGACTTTAATGTGGGCCTTAAGGGATAGATAGGACAGATAATGAGGACAAAGAGAGGCATTTCTGAAAGTGAGAGGAACTTCGGAGTTAGGGAGCGCAAGGGCATAGGAGTGGGAACCCGGGCTCCTCTGAGTCTAAGCTTTTTGGAAGGTTAGATGTGGTGAGCAGAGTGCCCAATCTGCTTGCAGCTGCAGAAGCCCCCTTTTCTCTGTGGTTCCCCACTATTCTGAGAGAAGAAGGATTATAGGAATGGTTAGCAGGTGCCACTTTGAGGAGGACAGAGGAAGGGGAAGAATATTCTCATTCAATCTGAGAACTCAGAGGGGGCTGCTTAGATTGCCCTCTGATACGGTTTGGGCCACAGATGTCCCCCAAAGATTGTGTGCTGAGAGCTGAGTCGTCAGCTTGTGGAGCTGCTGGGAGGTGCTGGAAGCATTAGGAGGTGGACCTAGTAGAAGGAAGGTATGTCATTGGTGGTGAGAGGGTGGTAATGGCCTTTCTCTCTCTCTCTCTCTCTCTCTCTCTCTCTCTCTCTCTCTCTCTCTCTCTGTCTTCATGAGATGGGCAACTTTGTCCCCCTACACATTCCTTGCCATGATGTTATGCTTTGCTACTGGCTCATAAACAATGAAGCCATCTCCACTGCGAGTTCAGCCTATGGAACCTGAAACTTCTGAAACTGTGACCCAAAATAAACCTTTCCTCCTTTTTGACACAGCAGTGGAAAGCTGACTGACACACACACACATCTCCCCTAAAATCTGAAATGATTAATGCGGCACCCATGCTCTCCACATGATGCCAGGCATTGTCTCCATCCCAGGCCTACAGAAATGTCAACGTTCATGAGAGCATTTCATCCCATTCCACTTGCCAGCCATCCCGAATTGCCTTATGATGATGGTCCATGGGCATCCATGAGCCTGGGGGCAGGCCCAAGTCCTCTATTGTACAAGAATGGACAGGCCAGGAGTTCAATGGGGAAGAATTGGGCCAACATTGGACCCCACTGTGCCTACAGAGTATTCTAGGTCCAAAGGACTCTTGTTTATAAACTACTATGGGAGGCACAAAGAGAAAGACCATTTGTGTCAGTAAATTAAAGGAGACATAGAGTTTGGGTTAAGATTTTATGTCTAAGGTCCGACAGATTGAGTTCAAATCCAAACTCTTCAAAACTGCTTCGTCCCAGCTGGGCGACCTTGAGTGAGTTATTTAATCTCTCTTTCCTTTTCCTAAAATGTCTTAGCTTAATTGTGAAACATTCCAGAAAAATGTTTGTTATTTATATGTAGTCTATACATATATATGTATGTATGTATATATACATATACATATATATGTATATATATATATATATATATATACTAAAGTATTTATCACTAGCATTAAAGACAAACAGGACAACACAGTTACCTCATCCCACCCTTTTTAAAAGAAGCAGCTAAATGTTAGCAATTTGCTAAGCCTTTCCTTTCATCTTTTCCTCTTCCTTCCTTTCCAAAGGTAACCAGTGTCCTGAAATTGGTGTGGATTATTCTAGTGCTTTTAGAACTTTTACTCCATATGTATTCATAAATAATAGATGCTGCTTTCATGGCCTTAGAACTTTATATGATGGGTATCATATTTTATGAATTCTTTTGAAAATTCCCTTCTTTTTCAAATTCTATTTTAACATTTACCCCTGTTGGTACGTGTGTGACTGCCCTTTGGTGTTCTGCTCTGAGAGGAGACATTGTTTATTCATCCATCTCCTAGAGCACTGGTTAACAATCATTTTCCATAAAGGGCCAGATAGTAAATATTTTAGGTCATGGTGTCACGTGCAATGATTTAATTCTACCATTATCAAGAGAAAGCTTATATACAGCCAACACATAAAGGAATGAGTGTGGCTGTGTTCCAACAAAAAAAACTGTTATGTCAAATAATTTCATGTGTCACAAGGTATTATCCTTCTGTTGATTTTTTTTTTATCCAATCTTAGCTCACACTGTAGAAAAGTTAGCCAGAGACCAGTGGTGTGGCTCCACTTTCCTCCTGTCGCAGGTTGTCTGTGCACTTCCTTGATCGCCATGTGAGTATGTTCCTCCACTGCACGTGGACCTGCACGTCATAGGGTGTGTGCTTCAACCCGACAAGGGATTGCTAAATGGATCTTCTCTCTGGCATTAAGTACCCAGGGACATTCCTATTGGTCCACACTTTCACCACTATTCAGTGTCATCAGACTTTCTCAATGTTTGGCCAAACACCAGTGTGATGAGTCATATCTTGCTCTTGGGATTTTTCCCAAATGTTTATTATCCATGTTTCTTTCTTTTGCTTTTCTCTTTTTCTTTGGTGGCAGCACTGGAGTTTGAATCCAGAGCTTTGTGTTTGCTAAGCAGGTGCTCTACCACTTGAGCCACACCTCCAGCCCTTGTCCAGGTTTCTTCCATTCTGAATTGCCCATTACTGTCCATTGCCTGTTTTTCTATGGGTTTATCAATTCCTTATTGATTTGTTAAGTCTTTTCAATAAACCTTTCTAAACCCTACTTTCCTCATCCACAAACAGGAATACTAACAGTTCCTACATCGTTGTAAGGATTAACAACAGAAATAAGTGTCATTCTGGCAGGCACCAGCTCTATCACAGAGAGTAAGGATAAGCACAGAAGAATGTGTTGTGTCTGCTTGGAAGAATATCATGCTAGAAAACATAGAAATAAGACAGGAAAGGAACACACAATAGCAAAAGATGGCTGCTAATGGCTACATATGCAAACAGCTTCACCACTGACAGGAGGGGTGAAGAGAGCCTGCCCTCCATGCAAGGAAAGGAAAAGATACAAAACAAAAAGAAATGAAGAAATCTCACAGAGTGATGCTGGAGGAGAGAGGTCTCTTAGGTTTGGGGCTTGGTTGTGAAGTGCTATATAATTGTTCCTGATGTACAATCTCACCAATGCTGTGGGAGAGGACTCTTGGCCTTAGAAAAGGTGCCAGGGTGGGCTCTTGGTTAGAATGGGAATGAGAACAGACAGCTCCTACGCACACTAACACCTGAATTAATAGCATCTCCATATTACTTAAAGAACTTGAAGATCAAAGAGGAAAGTCACTTGTCCAGGATCACACAGCCAGTAAACAATGGAGCAAAGACTGTTACAGTAGTATCTGATTTTAGAACATCTTTTTCTTGGAGACAGAAGAGAAGAAGGTGGGGAAGAGGGAGCAGGAGATAGAGGGGAAAAGGGTTAAAGATGGAACCCATTGCATATCTTTCCCGAACCCCCATGTTAAAGGAAGGGCCTTATAATTCCCAGCTGCTCACAGCTGTGGTTGCCAAATTCAGCAAATAATTTTATAAAATGCCCAGTTAAGTTTGAATTCCTGGTAAGCAATGAATAACAATAATTATGTATCATGTAATATATGGGACATATTTATGCAAATTAAATCACTCGCCATTGATCCAAAATTCAAGTTTAGATGGGAGCCCTGTGTGCAATCTGTCAAACTCCGTTGTAAGGCAACTTGGGTCCAGTGCAGGGACAGACCAGACACAGCCTCTGGAGAGAGGCACAGAACAGCAATTTCTTTCCTCATCCTTCCTTGCCCCCATGCTTGGGATCTTAAAGCCATTGCATCCTATGTAACAAAGGTCTCCTTTTAGAGCACCCTCCGTTCAACCTCCTGAGATGCCAAGCCCGTGTGGCAAGAAAGAGGCGCTTAGGAAGTGCCAAGAATGCAGCACACCAACTGCCTACCAGGACCTGACAGCACATGGCCAAATTAGGAGTGGACAGTTTGCCTTTGGAACATCCCACCTCTCATTTCTCCCTCCTCACCTTCTTTACAGTATCCTCTCTCCATTTAGGTTCCCTGAGGCTCCAGGCTGCTCAGTTCTGTTTGATAAACTAGGCTACACTGAGGCTGCAATGACTTCTGTGCTGTTCTTCCCAGGAGAACTTGCCGTGGAAAGGAAAAGCCAGGGAAGAATATGCTTCAGCCAAAGGCATGGTGCTCTGATGGTGGAAACCAAGCCTGGTGACAAGGGCTGGGAGGGATATTTGGGAACAGAGGGCCCTTCAGGCATGTGCTCCAAATATGTTTACTATGTCATCACTAGTACTAGTCCCCTGGCCCTACTCCCTAAGCCAGCCCTGCCTTAAGGAATCAATGATTGAATGCAAGGATGTAGCAACACATGCAATGGAATATTCCAGCATGCAAACCTCTCTCTTTTTGTCCGGCTTCAGGCTGCTTCCTCCTGCCCTGGAAAGCAGGGCTCTAGGGGTTGAAAAGCTTTCTTTGTGCAGACATCGCCAACACTGAAGAGCTCTGAGAGTCTTAGCCCTTCTGATTCCACCCTTTTTCCACCCTCCCTTTGAATGGTTTCCTCTGGCAGCAGACAGCTCTAAGCAATGCTCAGAGGCCAGCTCACAGAGAAGGGGGCTCCAAACCAGGCTCTTCACATATATCCCTGTCCTTGGCTCATTGTTGCTCCATCCTAGAAAGAGTACCAGGCCTCTCACCCCAATCCTCCCACATCTAAACAGCCTCTGTATGCTGTTTCCATGACAACCAGAGGCATTGCTATAGTTTCACACCTATAACATGAATCCCCCACCCCCCACCAACACTTTAGCCCCCCCATGTCCAGGATTCTTGTCAAGAATCTCTTCTGGTCACATCAAGCACATACATGTTCCACCTAACAGACCTCTTTTCTGTTAGCTTCTAAGAATTTTACTTCCATGTTTACTCAAAGATATCAGTGCATAGCCTTCTTTTTTAATGAAATTTAAAAAAAAATTACAATAAGTTGAAAATGTAACAAACAGGGTGTGGGCAATTACAAAATCTTTGGTAGAGTGGAAGCTGTGGTAGGAGTGCCAGAGATGGGAGGGGTGAAGTTGGCCCAAAGGCCTGTATGTAGAGATATGATTATTCTTCAAGAGGAGTTAATGGGAAAGGAGATCTCCAACTATTTCATACACAGATTATAGCCAATTATTGGATTACACAAGAGGGTAGCCTACTGGCTCCCCTCTGGCCATCCCATCAGGCACACGAAAATGGCAAGGAGGCAGAGACCCAGCTGAGGGGAGTGAGGAATAAAAACCTGGGAGAGGAAAGGCTTATTCCCTCCTTCAACCTCCTAGCCTCATCTCCACTTCTGCTCACAGAATGGATCTGGGGTCCACTTCATGCCTCACCCAGGTAGTTCCCAAAACATAGGCTTGGCTTCTTCATAGACCTCCCTCCACCACCACCATGGCAGTCTAGGATTTCTGCTCCATATGTCACCAGCAAAGTGCCTCATAAACCCAACTTGAAGTGAACAGAACTTTCCACAAAGGGAAGAGACTGGAGAAGTGGGGATTATGAAATCCTGACATCTGATTCCTTCAATTTTTGCAAAATAATCCTATTTTATAGATTTGGTCCTGCTTGAAAGAGGACAGTTGACATCATTTGGATTGAGGCTTCTGGATGATTGGGACCTGGTCTCTAGATATCTAGATGGTTTCTCTGTATCCACCAGGAAGCTCCACCTGATGGGGCAAGGGCTGTGGGGATTAGAGGTCCCCACCAATCCTAATCTGCTATCTCCCCCATATTCCTCCACCTCTCACCCCTTCTCTTGGCTCTTTCCTTGTTCAGTGCATGCCCAGAGGGTAGCTCACATGCCAAGTCTTCCATATAATCTCTAAGTGGCTATAATCAGAGAAGAAAATCTCCCTGGACCTCTTCTTGGGTATCTCCCTACTGGGAAAAAAATTATTTCAGTCACAGATCCTAACACACAACCTATGCCTACTGCACCCCTCTTCAGAGATGGCATGGGGGTGTCAGAGGATGAGATTCCAGTAAGGGTGTCCTGTTTCATCCTCTGCCCTGGTGTTTGGGGATTTTGTAACAAGTCCCACAGAGCAAGCTGATTTCCTCTGGACAGCCTAACCCACCAGATCCCCTCAAATGAGTAGCTGCAGAAGTGAACTGTGATTTTAGGTTATGAGGCAAATTCCATTTCCTATTCCAGATGGGCACAGAGCTTTCAAATAACAACTCAACCTGCATGGCTCCACTGCTCATTCCAGCATCCCCCCACCCCACAAGATCTCTAGAAGGGCAGCCTCCACCCTATTCACTTTGGTGCTAATCCAGCTTGACTTTGGATGACATCTGTCTTCCTAACTGCATAGTGCTGAACACTTTTGAAGTTCTTGCAGGCTCCATCTCCTGGCCAGCTGGCCATGGGAGATTCTCATCTACATTTGGAACAGGAAGAAACAGAGTCCCTGTAAAGACATAGATTTATCAATCCCTTAGCCCAAAAACGTCCTAAATTCAAGATGCCAAGTCTGGATGTTAGGTCATTTGGACATTCCTGGCTCGTGTGATCTCTCTGCCCTTTTCTTTTGAAAGTGCCTTTACACTTCACACAGGTCCTCTAGACCTATGCTCTCAGGCACGCCATTCACATGGCTTCTATTCACAAGATCCTGGGTGAGCTACCACCATCTTTTATCCATCACTCCCTCATCCCAAATTTGTGGCTCTTACCATCCCAGCTCCTTCTAAGTCAGAAAAGATCATCACCTCCTCCCCAAACCCCAAATCAGCAGACACGTAAGTAATTACATACCGACAAGATTAAATAAGATGAGTTAGAGCAGCAGTAGGGGCTGTTATGATTCAGTACTTAGGAGGATAGCCAGTAAGTAAACACCAAGTGAAAGATTCTTGTTTCCTCTCTCCATTTTTTCTGATGACCTTCACCATCCCCAGGCCCCTGGACTCAGCCCGAGTTGTCCAGCACCAGATCAGAAGCAGTGACCCAGCTTGCTACCTGGACCCTCCCCCTCCTTCATTCCCAGCAGTCTAAGGCACATCCGGTAAAAGAAACAGAAACCAGACTTCTCTGGTGCACTTGGGAGGAGCCTCAGGGAGATTCGACAGCATCTCCTGCCAGCACCACAATTACAAACAGGCTTATGAGGAATCCCAGTCAGATCCTAATTAAGTCTTGAACAGGAAGTTCTAGATTATAGACCAGTCAAGCCTAGAAGCACTTTGGGAAATTGAGTGTGATAAATTCCACACATCAGGACAGTTGGTTTGCTAATGAGAGGGACCCTGTGTATCAGCCTTCAGGAATGTCCCAAACAGCCACAAGCAGACACATCCCAGAGTGAACAGCCAAGATTAGCCAGAGCAAGAGTAGACACTGAAGTATTTTGACACCAGAGCAAGCTATCAGAGAGGACACAGAAACTGCAATTTCAAATGAGAATTAAATTGCTGCAAGTATATATTATTTTCCATTTAGGAGAAAATGCTCCTGCCATCTGTATTTTGTAAATTAAAAAGTAGTTAACAATTCAGCTCTGGTAAACCAGTTTCCTACCTCTTCTTAGCATTTCTCATGATTCTGGTGACATGACAGTAAGTAATAAGTACCTAGTGATCAGGGTTGCCAATTTAGCGAATAAAAATACAGGCTGCCCAGTCAAATTTGAATTTCAGATAAAAACAAATATAATTTTTATTATAAACATATATTACACTAAAGAAAAGTATCTGAAATTCAAATTTGACTGAGCATCCTACACTCTGATAACCTGCCCACTTTCTGTGGGCAAATGAAGAAAAGCAGCTTCAGAGACCCTTTCATTTCAAAGCTCATTCCCTCAGTAATATACTGAGCACTGGTACAATGAGCACCCTGACTGACTTCAGGAAACCTAGTCCCACTGGGAAGATAGAGGTGCAAAATAACCATCAAAACACACAATGGTATATGCCATAAGCAGGAACATCCAGAGCAAGGAATGACATTTCCTGTGAGAGAGGGGGTGGAGGTCACCACCAATGCAAACATGCCAGTTCCACCTATGAGTATGAGGCAGAACAGGAGGGTGCCAGGAAACCCTCTCAGTCAATTCCCTGGCATGGTACCTTCCTCTTTCCTCCTCCTCCCCATCAAGAATGCATTCATGCAACTGACATTTATCCAGGGTCTAATATGTGCCAGCCGCTGTACAGTATGGGCAGACAAAGATCGTCATGATATAGCCTCTCTCCTTGAGGGGATAGTCTGGCAAGGGAAGTCAAGACATGTTCCCAATCATGGTGGCCTAAGGGTTGCTCTAGGAGTAGGATAAGGCAACAAAGTAACATTGGAGGGCTACCAGATGCAGTATTGGAAAGACCATGGTCACCATACACACAATTTTGTTTTGAGGCCAAGTCCCTATCAATGTGTTAAGTGACCCTCATCAAGTTACTGAACCTCTCTGAGTCTCATTTCCTTCACCTGAATAAAAGTGACATTAATAACAGTACTTGTATCACAGACTTGTTCTGAGAAGCTAATAGAACAGCCAACACTTTGAAACCATAAAGTGTCATCTAAATGTGAATTATCACTCACTGTAAAAATGATTGTAGTTTGGCAATTCCTCAAAAAGTTAAACATAGAACTACCATATGATCAAATAATTTCACTCCTAGGTATGTACCCAAAAGAATTGAAAACAGGTTTTCAACAGATACTTGAACACCGACATTCACAGCATTATTTATGATAGCCAAAAGGTGGAAACAACTCAAATGTCCACCATGTATACCACAGAATATTATTCAGCTTTGAGCAGGAGGGAAATTCTGATACATGCTCCAATGTGGATAAACCTTGAAGACATATGCTAAGTGAAATAACCCAGACTCAAAAGGACAAATATGTTAAAATTCCACTTACATGAAGTGCCTAGCATAGAGAAATTTCTAGTGACAGGGAGAGAGAGGACGCTGCATCAACAAGGATGTGGAGAGAATGGTTAGGCCAATGTGGCTGGAGATGGAGGGAGGGGGAAATGCAAAGGAGACATCTCCTCAGCCCTGGAAAAGCCCTGTGGGAAAGGAACCAGGCAGGTTGGGCTGAGTTCAGTCTAAGATGGTGGCTGCACTAAGCAGAGGCCCTTGTGGTTATTCTAAGTCCTTGCCAAAGACCCAGAGTACAGACCCTAGGACCTGCTCTTCTACCTCAATGGAAACTGCCCAATCATCTCTGGGTATATTGTTCAGCTTTCTGTTGCTGTGATAAAATACCTGAGAAAAACAACTTAAAAGAGGAAAGGTTTATTTTAGTTCACGGTTGCAGAGGTCTCAGTCCATGGTCAACTGGCTCAGTTGCTTTGGACCTGCAGCAGAATATCATGGTTGCGGAAGGATATGACAGAGAAGGCTGCTTCACCTTATGGCAGCCAGGAAGCAAAAAGAGAAAGCAAGGGGCCAGGGACGAGATCTTCAAGGTTACATCCCTGACTCTCAGCTGGATTCACTTCCTTCTATGACTGCAATCTCCCTCCCAGCCCAGAGCTCCCTGAGGGAGTGCTCCATGGCTCCATGACCTAAGTGACCTACTTCTTCCAGTTAGGTCCAGCCTCCTGCAGATCCTCCCAATAGTCCATTCAATGAACCTAACAATGGGTTAACCTATTCATGAAATCACAGCCCTCAAAATCCACTTCTCCAAAGCCCGCCTTTGAATACTGCTGCATTTGGGGACCAGGCCTTCAACGCATGAATCTTCGGAGGACATTCCAGATCCAAACTATAATATCCCACACCTGACCCCCAAAGGCTCATGTCTACCTCACAATGCAAAATGCATTTAGTCTATCTCAAAACATCCTCAAAGTCTTAACAGTCCAAGTCCAAAGTCTCTGAGAAGCAAGGAAAACTCTTAACTATGAGTCTCTAAAAATCAAAAAACAATTTACACAATCCCAACCTACAATGGCACAAGGTAAACATTCTTATTCCAAAGGGGAGGAATGGAGCATAGAAGAGAATGATGGGACCAAAGGAAGACTGAAACCCAGCAGGGAAAACATTGAATCCTTAGCTCCATGTCTGGCATCCAGAGCTGTGCTAGTGTGACATGAGCTCCAAAGGTAGTGTGACA
Organism: Castor canadensis; assembly: GCF_047511655.1. Taxonomy (NCBI): domain Eukaryota; kingdom Metazoa; phylum Chordata; class Mammalia; order Rodentia; family Castoridae; genus Castor; species Castor canadensis. Next base: position 38,577,280 of record NC_133397.1, on the reverse strand, counting down.
TGAGCACCCAGGGCACTTGGCTGCAGCCAACAAAACCACTCTCTTGGGTTGGCTCAGCTCACTGCCTGCAGCTTTCCTATGTTCTTGGCATCTCTAACTTCCTGGGGTCTCCACTGCAGGTTCAGCATCATTCTCACAGCTCCGGACATTGCCCTCTCACGGGCTGTCTGCAGCAATCCTCACCCTGCCACTCTGCCTGACCTCCCAGGCCTTCCTTTGAAATCTTGGTGGAAGTCTCTATTAACTCCCCAACACTTGCATTCTGCATACCTACAAAACCAACATCACGTGGACCAGCAGGCGCAGTAGCCTAACCTCCTTCTACCACAACTATGATGACCTCTGAGTGCCTGGATGGCTGAGCACAGTGAAACAAATTGTGGGAAAACAACTTCCTAGGTGGCCCTGCCCAGGCAGAGTGCCCTGGCTCTCTTCTCAAAGCGAAGTCTTTCAAATGAGCTTACACTTTTACACTCATGGGCCTGTGATGAATGGGATCTGGTCAATTCTTGAGATGCCCTCAAGGCATCTTTCCTATTGTCTTCATGCAACACTTGGCTTCTTTATTAATGGCATTAATTTCTTAAGCAACCACACCATCCTTTGTCCCAACTTTACAAATGCTTATTTTCTGGTCAAACTGCAAATTTTTCCAAGTCTTTCTGCTCTTCTTTTTGCTCCTGATTCTCACTATAAATCTGGCTAAAAGCAGCTAGCAACATTCATGAATGCTGTGATATTTTGAAATTTCCTGTCAGATTAATTACTCAATCACCTTGAAACTAAGCCTTGCACGAAGTCTTAGAGCATGGACAAAATGTAGATAACTTCCTTGGCAGAATGTAACCCAAATGACCTCTAGTCCAATTTCCAGTACTGTTCATTTCCATCTGAAATCCCATGAGCACAGCCTTTACTATTTGCATTCTAACCAGCATCCTAAGCTGCCACAACAATCACCCTTAAGCTCTGCTGACAGTGTGCTAAGCTTTCTCTAGTCTGCATCTCTAAACTTTCCCAAAATTCTCCCACAAAAAAATTCTAAATCACCTCATTGGGTATTGGCACAGCAATGACCCCACTTTTCAATACGAGTTTTTTGTGTTAGCCTTTCACCACTGTGGCAAAATACCTGAGAAGATCAACTTGAAGAAAGGTTTATTCTGGCTCATGACTGGAAGGTTTCAGTCTATGGTCACTTGGTTCTGTTGTTTGTAGGCCTGTGGTGAGACAGAACATCATGGCAAGGAGCAAAGTTGCTCACTTCATGAAGGCAGGGAAGCAGAGAGAGCAAGAAAGGGGACAAGATGCACCCTTTCAGGGTGTGCTTCTGGTGACCTACTTCCTCCAACCATGCCCATATTCTAAAGTTTCCACCACCCCCCAATAATGTCATCAAACCGTTCATCAATCACTGGGTTAAGAATCCATCGATGAGCTTAGAGTCCTCACACAACCAATCATTTCCAAAAACCCCACCTCTGAATACTGTTACATTGAGGACCAATTTTTTCTTCTTTAACATATGAGCTTTTGAGAGAGATTTCAGATACAAGCCATAACAAGAGGCAAGAAAACAAACATAATATCATTTCCTTAAGGACAAAGTTTCACCCCACAAAGGAAAAGCAGTTTTCCTTGGATTCAGGGTCAATTTCAGCAAAAATTAGAAATGTAGCAAAGATAGCTTTTTTTCTTCCCATATTGGATCCTTCTAGCCTCTTACCTGTATTCCCAGAAAAATGGCTGCTATCAGAAATTTCATGCTTTTTTTTTGAGGGTAAACTTTAGCTTTCCTTTGTCCAAAGGCATTTGTATTTCAGCCAGGTCCATTGTTAAGAGTTTGAACTCTTAACAACAATTGGAGACTATTAGAAACAGGGTGGTCTTTCTGGCTCTCCTACAGTCACTACTTCTTCAACCTCCCTATGAGACTCTCACCCTATGACAGAGTCTCCTCTCCCACTCCTGGCAGATTGTTACCTCTTCTTTAAGTTAGTATCAGGCCTTGGCTAAACGGGAGGGTTTTCATTTAAATAATAAAACATCTTAACAGCAAAGAGAAAATTCTCTATAAATAGAGATCAAGTGAGATGACAGTGGACTAACATTTTTAATTAAACAAGGCAATTCCAATCAGTTTTATCATTATAGAAATACCCAACATTTTGACATATTTCAGGTATAAATTGATGGTTCCAGTCTGATGGCAAATTGAAATAATTTTTCAAGTGATATTTGTAAGCTTTCAGTGGCAGCAAGAGATGGCATTCCACAGTAAAAGCTACAGAGTCTAGACAGTCCCATTCAAAATACTAATTCTGAAGTTGCCCCTCCTCCACATAGAGGCTTAAAAATTATCTCCCCAGAAGTTATACACACAATGATAGATTAATTTGATGTTCTATGATTTGCAAGACTCACACCAAAATGTAGTTTGCTTTTTCTGGAGGAATGTCATACTTTGTGCTCTGGTTGAAAGACACAGCAAGCAGATGACTTGTTCATTTGTCTTCACAATTACTCATTGAGCAGGGAGGAAATTACTAGATTGATCATCACCCTATGACTGATTCTCATGGCATACCAAGCAAGGACACTATTCTTGCCCCCACAGCTGAAGAAATGGAGGCAAATAGAAGATAAGCAATTTACCAAGTGCACACAGCTGCAAAGTGATGACATCAGGACTGGAGCTCACAACAGTCAAGTTCTGTTGACTGCTATCCCTTCCTCCCCAAAGGAAGCTATGCACAGCCTTTGCTAAAAAGGAGCCCCAAGTATTTGCGGACTTGTTTTTCCTGTATTGTAGGCGAAAGAAGACTCTTCACTAACTGAGCCCATAAAGCCGTATAAACTAACCTTCATGAGATAAGTTCTTTGTCACAGTTTTCTGTACCAATTCTCTTACCTCAAAGCCATTACCATAACCACCACCACCACCACCATCATCATCAAAATGATGATGATTTTGGAAAGATATTTTTCAAGAAAATCATACGTATTTTAATAGATCAAGTTCTCTCTCTTTCTCCCTCTCTCTCTCTATTCACATGTGTAATCTTTAAAATCTAGTTTAGGCTAGACACATTCTTGGTTCCATCATCTAGGGTGCTTACTAACCATTTGCCCTAAAGTTCTTTGAGAAACATGTACAACTTTTCCAGCAAAATTAAGCAATTTATACTCATCAAGAGACACACACCCCCCCTTTCATAAGCTGGATAAGCTGAAATTTGTAGAAAAGCTACACAGAAAATTTCACAGTGAAATAATACACCACCCAAACACAAAAAATGCCCATCAAAGCAAACACGTTCAACAAGTTCAACTTACATGTCATAACTCTGGAAAACCTTAGACTACGTCAGAGGAAATAAAATCACTCCGAGAAAAATAGCAGAGTAAATATTCTGAACCCTTTGTAGTCTAATTATACTAGCTATTGTTGCTGAGAAATATTTAGCAATACCTTGATGTTTTAGGATGATAAAACTCTGTGGCGCTGAATAGCATTTATTAATAAAAGTCAACAAATAGACCCTGACTAAAGTTGTTGGTGTCTTTATTTGACATGTTTTGTCTCCCTTGGATTAATTTTTTTTTTCTGGAGGACATGACAGTCCCTTTTTACCTTTAAAACACCCAACAGGGCTGAGCCTAGTGCCACTCTTGTAACAATTTGCTCAATAAATGTTTGTTGAATGAATGTCAGTATTTAATAGCCAGATGATCTAAAAAACTTGTTTGTAATTTTGCAACTGGGAGAAATTGTAACTAAAAAGTAAACTACAGGCACATTGTGAGTATACTAAATGCCACTGAATTGTATACTTCAAAATAGTTAATTTCATGTATGTAAATTTTGCTGCAAAAAAAACCAAAACCCTGCAGAAACTAGGAAGTAGCAACCTTTCATTAAAATTAAGCAAGTATAGTCTCATATTTTCCTACCAAGTATACAGCACAGAAGAGCCAATAACGACTTTTATGAGTAAGAAGTTTCTTTTTAAAATCATTATCAAATAGATAAAAATGAAAAGTTGCCATAGAATCTCCAGAGTTGTGATGCAACAGTCTGAAATATTTAAAACCCTCAGGGTTTAGCAGAAACCTTTACAGGGTTTTCCTGGCTGCTCTTGATTTGTCCCCAGGGGACACCCATGGAGCCTAAAGGGAAGGGATGGAACTTGGCTCTGAGAAGAACCCCTGAATTTCTTCCCCAGCCAGAAATGTTCCAAGTGTCAGAAGACAGCACTCCATCCCTACACTTTTCACCTGTCACCAGCTCTAATCACAGTTCCAAATACAAGGTGGCATTTCTAAGGACCACAAACTTAGAAATAATTTCCTAAACAAGGCTCCCCTCCTTTTCTGACAATCTGATAGGAAGCTTTTCTTAAGCAATAAAGAAAAAGCTTCTTAATCCTGTAGAGTTTAAAATGTAAATGTAATTTCTTCCAGTTTAAAGAACAACACTTTCTTTTCTGATTATTGACAGCTCCCTTCTTTTCCATTAAAGGGCTGTCTATGGAGATAAAAGTTTTAGTCCACACAAGCATTCTGAGGACACTGTGCAAGAGTTTCCAGCTATATATTTTTTATTACAAAAATAGTGTGTTTTGAGAACACACTTGTTCTCAAAAAGTTAACACACGCTGAGGAAGCTGCAGCTTGGATTGTTGTCTGTATCAAATTTTCCTTTCTGCTTTCTGATAGATCACAATGCGACAGCCGAGGAGCCTGTCTCCCTTTGCCGTTTTCCTTGTTCATTAGGTCTTTAAAGGAAAATGCAAATTCTCATCTCTTCATTAACCCATCTTAGAAAATAACTCAGATGTTCCTAATTTCTCATCTGATTTATCAGACCAGTCTCTGATAACTTTTGAAAGACGTCTATTCAACGTCCTCAAGCACAAAGGACACTTCATAGAAATCAATAAAAAGAAGCCCTGACGCAAGCACAAGAGGAGAAAACACCAAGAAGTTTGGTAAATGTTGCTTGCTTCAGAATTATTTCAAGTTCTGCCGTCCCACAGACACATTACACTGAAAATGTTTTATTCAAAAACTTCTTTAACTCTACATTACAGACGCCTGGCGGGCTAAAGTAAATCAACCATCTTCTGGAAACTTCCATTCAAAAGGAAACAAGAAGTAAGGAGGACACATGATTCAGTCTGAATGAATCAAAACCTGGCCATTCTTAACTCTGAAAAATCTTCTCACTATGTGATTGTATCTCGCTATGTATTTTAAAACCTCTCTAAAATTAAGTCCCTTTTTTCACACTCCAATACTAAGTAAATCCTAGGGTCTTCTCAGAATGTCTCCCCATGATCAGGTGGTTTTAAAAAGAATTGTATTTACCCAAATCATTATGACACTGTTTATTTTCCTCAGAGGGGGTCTGGAGGGAGGGCAGGAGGGGACCAAAAGAAAAGCAGGTGAGTTTTTGTGTAATAAGTGACCCCATCTTGCAAATAAACAAATGCTTTTCTTCCAGGATATCTCCTGTCAAAGACATCTAAAACTCTTAACTGCATTTCCCAGTTCCTTAGCAGAAATGGAAAAAATAAGTGGAGTCACAAGAGATGATGAACTATGAACCTCCAAAAACCGAACGCATCTTTTCTGCTCCAGCCCAAGGCACAGAGGACGTAAGGGCGGCAGGCGGGAGAATGACACATTCTCGGCCACTTGACCACACTCTGGGCGCCTCTCTCTTCACCTTGTCCCTTAAGGCAGATGGAAGACAGGAACCCCATGCTCCCCAGAATTCCACCATTCTGCCCTACCTATTTTTCGTTCTCACGTTCTCAGTACTTAGGGGTCTCCAGGTTGGGCAGGGGGCAGGGAGCTCGTGCCCACAGACAGCACAGTTTACAGTAACAACGCCCGGGGCGGGGGGTGGGGAGTCTGCACGTGCAGGCTGGGGGGTGGGTATGTTTGGTTTGTTTTTCTCAGAAGAACAAATTGAAAGATAAGCAGCCCAGATTACCTGAGGGGTTCGGTTTCTGGGGAGAGCAGTGTCCCTGGGGAAGGAGAGCATTTGGGCAGCTTCTTCCCTGAAAACTCGGGCACAGGGTCCCTCCATTGAGACGAGAGCGCAATGCTCTCTTTAAAAAGGCAGCCCATGGGCACTGCTATACCAACGGCTCAGCTGGCAGTTTCTAGAAAGATCCAAAGGCACCTCAGTTGGGACAGCATTGAGCCCTCTACCTGCCGGAAGGGGGCTGGTCCTGCTGGATGAGGACGAGGACGGAAGGGAAGTCAGATGTAGGAACAGGGAGGTGGAGAGAGAGGGAAAAGATCTTTCCCAAGGCCCCCAGGACTGGCTCTTTCCTTTCTGGAGACAGCTTTGCAATTCTCTCCACCTGGTGCTCAGCAGGGCTTCCTGGCCCTCCTCTGGGGGGCCTGTTGACGAATGAAACAGTGAAAGCACAGGTCAGCCATCAGGCAAATAATAAACATATTTGCGTGGCACGTCTGTTAAGCCTGTTTAATGGGTCGTCCCTCCATGTAAATGGGCTTCCTACCCCAGCCCCCATCGCTCCACCTGTATCAACAATGCCTCCGCACAATTATCTTACCTTAATGAACTTAATCTTTCATTTCCCAGCTTGGCCCTGGTCCTCAGCCTCCTAACAAAGGAAGTGGAACTGTTTGAGTCCCTGTGAGCCGCCTTCCTCCAACAGCTAGGGAAACTTTATCCACGACAAGGATTTTTGCCCCTTGTGGAACTGTCAAAAGCAATAAATATTTTTCTTTTTATTCCATCATTAGACTCTCCTAAGAATGCCTCCCATTGTCCACTGTAATTCCCAGAGCTCTCTGGGCAGGGGCGTTTTTGGGGAAAATGAATCCTGAAGTGCTAACAATCGTGCCAAACGGCTACACTTCTTTTTTTTTTTTTTTTTTTTTTGAGGGCGTAACCGTTAGGAATGTGTCGCCTCACCATAGCCTGCTCGGCGAAAAGAGCACTTGTGTTTTTTAACACTGGTCTTTGAGAAGGATGCTCAAGTTAAAGCATTGTGGCCACTGTAAATAGATGCACTCAGCAGAATAGAACTTCTTCATTCCTAATTAGGGAAGTAACTCTAGAAAGACAGAATGTCACTTGCTAGGCTGTGCATATTGTTGAGTTTGTGCTCGCCTCCACAATGTGAGGTAATTGGAGTTGTACCTTTTAGAAAGCTGCTAATTTCGCATAGGAAGTGCTAACAAGACCTTTCTGGGCCATGTTTTCCTTCTTCCTTTTTAAGGAAGTTACAGACCTTCAGTAGTGGGAAGGGCTGAGCCCTGGCCTGGCGGAGGACACAGCAGTAATGAACCACTTCAGCCCGCAGTTAGAAAAAGGAGGCCTCATTTTGGAGTCCTGAGAATACCAGGCACAACAAAAGGTTCTGTTTAAGCTTGTTATCCAGGACATTCTTACAGGCTACACAGCTCTCCCTGCAATGACCCTCTTCAAACAAGTGCATCAAGTCTGGGCAAATAGAAACAGGCAACTTTCAAGGCTCAGAGTTATAGTTTTCTTTACAAAGCCATTTATATAATGTAAGCTGCAATTAGCATGGGACAGAGCGAGGAGATTTAGGCTGGGAAGTTCTTTTAACAAAAGATAGAAATTAGTGGAATAAGTAACAGTTAAATATCGGCTTCAGATAACTAGTTGAAAAGACCTTTTAAATCATTTACTAATAAAGAAAAATAAAATGATTTTGCCTCAGACCTCGTTCCAACCAAAGTGTGGTCTTTTAAATCACTGAACTGATTAATCTTACTAATTTTAAATTATCCAGCAAGAATGGATCGAAGCAAAAAAAAAAAAAAAAAGTCCACACACCCCCAAATGAGAAGCAGTACAGCTTTTAAGCCTGACAATTTCATCAAAATGTCCATAGGAATTACATAAAAAATTCAAATCGTAATGAAATAAATTGCTACTTACATTATGAAAAGTCTGCAAAAGCTTTTTATAGACTTGAAATGCAGAAGTTATATAAACTGCACAGTAAAAAGAATTAGAAATTGACCTTTACAGATCAAGGGCTAAAATTAACAGTCTTCAGGGGAAAAAAAAATTCCCAGTTCACAATGGCTTTTAATGGCATTTTCCCCTCCACTCATTTGTCTAATAACCATGGCAAGGTTAGGGTAAACAATGAACAGTGTGTTTTCACATTTTCCACCTTTTGTGTCCTCCATATGAATTTCTAAAACACTTAAGAGAATAGATACATAAACCTGTGACCTTCAAATGAGCTTTTTGATACTCTCAACATTTTGAATAAAAAGATCAGAAAATGGAACCACTTTTACACAGTAATGAATTCCATTCTGTTGGGTAAACAAAGCTAAATTTTAAAACAGAGACCTGGCATTTGTATAGCTCAAGAAGCCATTCTGTTCTTTTGGGGGTGGGCAGAGGGGAGTGGGCAGGGGGGGAGCATTGTTAGTACTTTACGGTGGGCTAAATAATGACCAAATCTACAATTCACATATAAAGGAGAGAAACCCATTTGGCCCTGTTCAACAGAGAGCCACCGTTTCCAAGACAAGGACTACAAAAATGCCCAATTTTTATGACAATTTTCCCCCACCTCGTGAACAATTGGTCCACCTCACAAAAAAAAAAAAAAAAAGGAGGGGGGTTGGATGGAGGAGGCCTATGCCGCCATTATGGAGCTAACGCTTATTGACGGGAGCTATAAGGGCCTCCAAAAGTTACTCCAATTTCCGTCGAGCTTTTGTGCATCCGTTGTCCTAGCTGAAAGGCTCAGTTAGGTATTGTTGCAAAAAAAGTCTGCATCCACATTTGTTCCCCTCTAATTCATACTCGGCATTGTGAAGTTTGGCTATTCAGGGGCTGATTGGACAACAGCCCTGACAATGGCCAAGCGATTAGTCTCCCAGCATGGGCTGGGGTTGTGGGTATAAACCTGGGGATGGGGCTGGAATGCACTGGGGCATTCAGCTTCCTCTCGGGCGGGCCTTCCTGAGAGGCCGTGCCTGCTCTGCTGCAGGTAATGCATTCCTTCAGAGCCGGGAAACCGAATCCTTGTAATTAGCGTGTCCAGGACGGGGCAGGTCGCCCCCTCCCTGCACGTCGGCCCTCAGGGGCCCCGAAGCTTTCTAAGGAGCTCAGCCCCTGAAACGCTCCAGCCTCGTCGAATTGAAAACTTTCTCGGGCGGGCTCTGTGGGTCTGAAAATCAGCACACTGGGGAGGGGAGCGGGGAGAGCGGCGATCGGCGCCCTTAACCCTTGGCACGCCGAGCGCCTAGGCAGGGCAGCGCGGCCCGGCGCCCCCCTGTCCCCCGCGCTGTCCCCCGCGGACCGCGCGCCCCGCGCCCCTTCCTTCCTGCGTCTCTGCCGAGGGACGCTGGCGTTCCGGGCTCCGCCACCGCGCCTGAGCGCATCGCTGAGTGTACAGCTGTCACTCTGGTGTTTTACATGTCAGTAACTTGAATTCATTTACATTTATTTCCCTATTGTTTTATATCATTTTATGACAATGTGCTGCATAATATAATTTAAATCTTTAATGTACAACTAATTCTCTACCATTAATTTGTCAACATGATTACTGGATATGCCACCCGGAAAAGCAGGCTGCCTTGAAATATGGATAAGACTTTCCTGGGTGTGTGTTTTCGGGTTGTTGTTGTGTTTTTTTTTTTTTCCATCTCGAAAGGTTTACATATGAAATGACAAGGATTTACGGACCCTCCCCCCCCCCCGGCCCGCTTATAATCTCCTAAATTTCGGGGTGATTCTCACTTCCACTGAGAATTCCAGACATCATTGGGAAGGAGCCCACAGCGAGACCCCTTCTAGGAGAAATCAATTAAGCAGCGCCACGTCCTGGCAGCAACGGCCGGAAATGAGCCGGGGCCCACCCCAGGCCCGAGAGGGATCCCCAAAACTGGGGGGTGTGGGGATGGCCGGGCTCTCGACCCGGATTCCAGGAGGGGGAGAGAAAGAAAGGGCCGCGTCCTTGATGTCTGCGGTCATCGACGGCGCTGGGGTAACCTGCAAAGGCGATGCCGCTGCGCCCCGCGGTCCTGCGCTACCCTGACTTGGGGTCCCCCCAAACTGCAGCCTCCCTCTTACGCCGGCTGTCAGATTCCATCCTGGAAAAGCCGATCGTTTCCCTGCACCGCCCGGGAAGACCAGGGCCCATGCAGCCACCACACCCAAACGTGCGCACCATCCTAATTAAAAACGAAGTAGCACCCCAAACCTTATTAAACATTCAAATAGAAAAATTAAGATATTCTGGGCAAAAGAAGTGTTTAGACAAAGGCTGTCTGCTTCAATTTCCCCGTGAATCGGGGAGCTGGCTGCTCAGAGAGAGAGAGAGAGAGAGAGAGAGAGAGAGAGAGAGAGACGGTGGATTCCATAAATTAACTGAAAATCCCTCTTCTCCCGAGCCCAAGTTATCTCCCGGTTGCCTGCAGCTCTGATTTAGAATGGGAGCCTGCTTGTTTACCGCTTTAATTAATGCTCCTTTTCAAGCAGGGAGGAGGGGACTGGCAATGGAGTGACTTGGCGATAAACAGGTGGAGCGGGCCTAGCGCGGTGCCCGCGGGCCTGGGCAGCCTCATCAGGCCTGACTGAGCTTGACCCTGCCGGCGGAAAAGGTAGATGGCCCGGCTGGAGGCACAGTAGGTGAGCGTTATTTTAACTGCGAGCCTGTGATTGGAATGGCTTCAGGGGACAATCAGCACTTGGGTTTTTTCGTCTCCCTCCAGAATGGCATTCTGATTCTTTCCTGTTGCTGAGTGGAAAAGAAACAGACCTTGACGATGTAGGTCACAGGCCCTTTTTTCCCTCCTCTTCCTCAGTCTTCACCTCCAAATGTGAGGGATGAGTCACTTAAGGAGGAAAGGTAGCTCTGAAGGCGAGCTGGGGACAGGCTTTCCACTCTGAAAAATCCCAGGGCATTCTCTCTTTATTTACTTATTTCAGCTTTTAATTCTGGGAGCCTAATATCTGGGATTGGACTGTCCGCGGTCTACGTGTTTCTGTGACCTTATAGATAACAGGGAAGCTTGGATGGAAAATGAAATTCAAGTGCCAGCTTATTTTAAAAACTAAAAACTCATTCCCAAGGGGGGAATGGTAGTTTCTGTAAGCACAGGCTGAACATGTTTTTAAATTAATAACTAGCCCTAGTACTTGCTAAATGATGGCTGTATTGAGGGTGGAGAGCTTCCTCATTAAAAACAGCAAGTGGCCTAGGTGAGAATATATGTTTCATGATTTCAAGTCACCTGTCTGCTGTGCCTGCTGCCTTTCTGCTGGCCAGTGTCCCCCAGAAGCTCACAAGAAGCCAAAGGCCAGCTGTCAGCCATAACTGGCCTTTGGAGAAAGGGTGTTTTTGTTTGTTTGTTGTTTTAAACTGCCTACTTCAGAGGGCTTTGGGTTTGAGACAAGTAGGGAAAAAAGTTAGCAAGACCAATTCTCAATCAAAAAACAGGGGGTGGTGGGGAGTGGGGTACTGCTATAATTCCAGCTGTGCCAGAGGCCTAAGTAGGAAGATCAAAGTCCTAGGCTTGTTGGGCAAAAAACCTGAGACCCCATCTGAAAAGTAACCTAAAGCAAAAAAGGCTGAAGACATGACTCAAGTGGTTAGAAGATTGAGGGCCTGAATTCAAACCCTAGTTCCACCAAGTATAAATAACTAAACTATCTATGTGAGGCCCACACCTGTGTTCTACTTAATTCTAACAGTTCCCCTGAAAGGTGGTTGTGGACATCTACTTTTTGGGGAGAGACTTAGAGGGCTTTTTTTTTTTTTTTAGTGATTTGCCCAAGACCACAAAGCTTTAAGTGGTAGAGTGGGAACAGAACTGGGAGGATCCCTGATCCTAGGGCCTTTGTGAGTGAGCAGTGACCCTCAATTCCTGCAGTCCTCTGGAGAAGGGGTTCCCATTCTGCATAAGAACTGGCTAAGCCCTTGGTTACAGGAGAGGGGAGCTTTTTGCCACCTGGAGAATTCCTTGGCTCAGGTCCATGGTGACCCAACCTGTATTTTCAGAGTGCAGATGGATATCATTCAGAAAAGATTTCTAGACTGTTTCATTGCTGGCTCCATAATGTGTGCCCTTGAGCAAGTCACCTACTATGTATGACTGAGTGAAAGTTTTCTCATCTTCGAACACACACACCACCTCGACTGCCTGGGGGCCCAAATGACCTGAAACGGTTCCAATACATTGACTACTGTGAAGAACGCTTCAAATGCGTGCCTGTATAAGCAATCTCCCAGAGTTAGAGGTCCTGATGTAAGATTTTATGTGCATGTGTTTGAAAGGAATGAATTATTATATAAGCCTGTGGGGTTCTTGTTATTAAAAACAAGGCCTTTCTTTCCCAATTTCTACATGAGAAAATCCTGGCCACGTTAACAATTGTGTTAAAAATTCTAATGCATCTTAAAATCATAGCATTTTAACGGAAGAGATCATTCGTTGTAATAATAGAAAATGATGGCCGTGTCACTTACCATACTCCAGACAGTGCTGTAAATACTAGAAATACACCAAGTAGACCTCACCATAACTGTTACTGCTGTTACCATACCCACTGTACTGATGAGGAAACACACACAAGAAAATTTGGTCACATAATTCACAAATAGGAGGACTATCATTTGAACCCAGGCAAACGGGCACTCAAGTCCACACGCTTGATTGCTGGTTTACTGCTTCCTGTTGATGGGTGTGTTATTTTCCACCTTTTCAACTCACATTTTTAGGATGACAAATGTGAAGCTTAGAAAGGTTAAGTGACTTATCCGACATACATCTGTTTCACGGCAGAGCTGAAAGTCGAATTTGGATCTCCCTACACCCAACGGTGGTCCTGTTTATAACATAACTGCTACCTGCTTCCCCTGGCTGTCAGGCCCCCCTGGAGATAGACTGCCCAGGTTCAAACATTGGCTCTGCTCATTCACCTCTTTGAGTCTAAGATAACAGTGCTACCCATTGTTGGGTAGATGAAATGAAACAATGACATTTAGCACAGCTCCTGGTATTGCAATAGATGCTCAGTAAATCTACTCCATTTAAAGTGGAGGATCCAGGAAGGGAGGCACAAGCAGTGGGAGGCCCTGATGTGGTTATGTGTGTCCTTTAGCTCAAGCTAAGGACAATGGACTGGAGGAAGGCTGGGAAGAGGGGCAGAGCCTGCCAGTTGTGGAGAACTCTGAGGCCAGCCTGTGAGCTAGTATAGGGTCTTCCTGAGCGAATCCTGAGGAGATGGGAATTGGCAGAAAGGGAGGCAGGGGCTGAGGAGGAGAGGAAGGGGGAGAAGAGGTAGGAAAGCAGGTTGGGAAAGCCCAGAATAGGAAAAGGAGCCACAGAAGCATTCAACCCATAATGTGGGTCTTTTTCGTCCCTAGAGACTTTGACTATGGTTGTTTCAGGTCCACAGAGAGCAGAAAGGAGGAGGTGTCATAAGACTATGAATGCTGGGAGGAAGGTAAAATGCCTGGCTGATAGGAGCTTGCTCAAAGGGAGTCACTGAGAGGTCTGTAAGTATGGGGTGGAAGGCAGGTCTCTTCGTTGAGGTAGAGAAAGACCAGAACCTCAGGAAAGGGTGAGTGGCTGAAAGACACTCCTGGCCATTGCAGCCAGGAGGCAGTTGCTTGTCAGGGTGCTTAGCTCCAGGCCCTGGAGCTTTCACTGTCCTCCGGCAGTGGGGTACTGCCACACAGAAAACTGTGGCAGACTTGCAGAGTACTCAGGAACTGGTTTGAGGGCCTCCAGCAGAGGTTCCTTGCCCTGCTAGCTCTTTTCCCAGAAAGAAAGGCTAGAACTGTAGTGTTCTGAGACACTAGGGTCCAAATATCCAGACATGGCTGAAGCTATCCCTGTCAACCCTTAAGTTGTGACAAATAGCTGATGCTCAAATGAGGTACTAGAAGTGCTTATTATGGAGCACTCAAGAAGTCTTTTCCTGCCCCTGAATTTCTGAGAAAGGAACAGAGAACTTTTGTCCATGTCAAGTCATTTTTGGTCTTTGTTCTCTGTGACCTTGTCAGTAAAATTTCCAACTTTCCAGCAGGAGAAAGTGGTTCACGTCTGTAATTCTAGCTACTCAGGAGGTAGAATCAGAAGGATCAAGGTTCCAAGCCAGATCTGGCAAAAAGTTCATAAGATCCTGTCTCAAACAACTGATGAAAGCTAGGCAGTAGTGTGTACCTGTCATCCCAGCTACACAGGAAGCATAAGACATAGGATCATGATCCAGATCCGTATACACATAAAGCAAGACCCTATCTCAAAAAATAACCAAAGCAAAAACAACTTAGGGATGTGACTCAAGTGGTGGAGCATCTGCCCTGAGTTCAAACTCTGTACTGCCAAAAGTAAATTTCCAACTGCCCAATTAGGGTATTATAGGGATTAAAAGAGTTATTTGACATAAACACAAACCGTACAAGCTAAATTAAGCCTAAGGGTCTGTCACCTCACCTGTAGAGAAAGCAAGGAATAGTAAATGAGGAATTTCATGGTACAAAATTTCCAACATTCTAAAGTGGAATTCAGAGTTTGTCTCACTTCCTTCCTCCTCACCTCAAGACTACACTAGATTATATTGAAGCAAATCCCAGCTATATCATCTCAGTTATAAATACTCTGAATTACTTAAAGTCTCTTTAAAAAGTATAATTATAGGGGCTGGGGGTGTAACTCAGTGGTAGAACACTTGCCTAGCCTACCTGGGGCCCGTGTTCAATTCCCACCCCAGCAAAAACAAAACAACAAACAATGTAATTCCATCATCACCTAAAAAATTTGACAATTTTTTTTTTTTTTTTTTGCAGTACTGGGGTTTAAATTCAGGGCCTCATATTTGCTAGGCAGGTGCTGTACCACTTGAGCCACTCCACCAGCCCTGTTTTGTGTTGGATATTTTTGAGATAGTCTCATGAACTATTTGCCTGGCATGATTTCTGCCTCCTGAGTTGCTGGGGTTACAGGCCAGGGGTGAGCCACAAGCACCTTGCTAACAGTTTCTTAATATTACCAAACACTGCGCCAGTGATCCTCATTTGCTTTACAAATGGACTTTACAGGTGGTTTTTCGAATTGGAATCCCAACAAGGTTAAATTTTTGCATTTTGTTGATCAGGTAAGAAACTTATCCCTAGAACTTAATCTTAACCTCTTAGCCTGCCAAGGCTGGGAAAGAGACCTCAACCCAGGCAGAGCAGTGGATCCCAATGTTTTTGACCACTGCTTCAGCACTTTGGGAAGGTTCTTGGACATTTAGCAATGACTCCATGGTGGAGTTGCCTGTCTAAAATTTGGAGACCCACAAAAAAGGGGTGCTTCTAGGGGTGAGGAGACAGCTGCTCTTTTCCTAATGTGTAGTCTATTTATTTATCATTAGTTTACTTATTTTAGTGTTTGGGATTGAACCTAGAGACTTTTGCACACTGAGCACATGCTCTAGCCCTGGGCTGTACTCCCAGCCCTAAGCAAGAACTGGAATTCTTTTCTCTTCCTTTTCTAAATCCCACTCTCCTCCTTCAAGTTCTTTCTCCACTGCCACGCCTGTCCTGCCTTTAGTCTTCACCCTTTGCTGAGCCCCTATAGCCTTAAGAAGTCACCACCATTTTTATCATTTGTCTAAATATTCCCTTGAAGGGTTAGTGGTATAGACTATATATCTTGCCCCTTCGTCTAAATTCCAAATTCCTACACTCAGGGTCTCCACAGCATCTGGCACATGCTTGATCGAGGTATACAAGACTTGGAGGTGCCTGACAGGCTTACTGCATGGGATACAGTCTTTAAATATTGGCTTAAAATGTATTAAGGGGGGCAGGGCTGTGCTGACTGCTAGGAATAAAATTATTTACTTTTTCCTATGTATTCAAAATAAGGAATTGATTTCCTATATACACTCAACACATTTAAAACACTTTTATTCTTATCAAAATAATGCACACATACAGTCACACATCAAATGGTAAATATGCACTTGTGATTAAACACAACAGTTCTCCCAACTTAGTCACTGCTCAGAGGCAAACTCTTCAATCTGTTTGATTTTTAGTGAATCTAGGGCTGCCTGATGGGGAGGTGAGGAACATTGTATTCCAGAATATATTTTATATGGATTCCCTCATACAATGAGTAATACATAGCGTCACATACATTACAGCTCTAAAGTACTTAGCTGTGTTTCTTCATTACCAGCTTTTCAGACAGTTATCTGTAGAATTCTGAGTATGAAAGAATTTCAGTGCTTAAGATTTACACATTCTAGTCTTCTAGAGTTTGCCTTTGTAACTTTAATGAAATGTTCAAAAAAAAACTTCCTGCGGTGCATCTGGACTGTCTATTTTGGAAGTTGCTCATATTGTTACTAATATCTCCTCTAAGTTTTCTCTCACTGTCCACACCCCATCTTGTTATACTTGTACTTTTACACATTATTAAGGTTAAAACTTATATTCTGTTCTGACACACAACCTAGTTTTCTGCACTTTGCCTAAAGATTGACTTTTAAAATGGGAAACTAAGCTGGTTTACTTTTTGTTATTATTATGTAATATTTATTTAGTAATAGTAATAGTGTTAAGATTACATTCCTATGCCTCAAGTCCAGGCCCTGGGTCTCTCTACAGAGAATGTTTCTAGACCCAAGCCATTGAATTCTCATTCTTTATCATTTGCAGAGTCTCACGTCACTTTCAGTTTGCTTCATATTCAGATCTTGATATCCCTTTTTACCCCAGAGTTGCCTTTATTCTTTCTCACATAATCTGCTATTATGTTCTGATTTTAAATATATGAATTATGTTATCTAGTCTATGGAGAACTGCCTTTTCCCTCTTCCTCCAAGTCCTCTGTGACTTCCTGCAGTATGAGCTGTTTGCTCTCCAGGATGCACACAACCACCTGCTGAGACTCTCTGCCCTCCTAGGTTAGAACACAGACTCTCTTCTTTCTCCTATCATATATCTTGGTTTTCCTGGAGTATACCCTCATGTACCTTCCTAAGGAAGGGCATGCTGGGGGTAACTTTCTGGCCCCACCCTTACGTTGTCTGCCATTTGACGGGCAGTTTTTTCTGGTACTCTAGACTGAAAGCAACCTTCCTTTGGAATTTTGGAGTAGTTACTTCATCATCTGCTATCATCCAGTGTTGTGTAGATGTATGATGGCATTCTAACTACTGTTCATTTGCAGGTGACCTCATCTTTCTCTTTAGACCCTCTGACAATCTTCTCTTGCTACTTAGTGTTTTGAAATTTTGCCAGGTTGTGTTTAGTTAAGAGTATTTTCATTCATGGTACTGAATGCTCAGTGGCCCTTCTAATATTAGGACTATTCTTCCTTCAGCCCTGGGAAGTTGTCTTCTGTACTTTCTTGGATAATTCTCTCTCCTTTAATTAATCTACTTTTTTTATTTTTTATTTTTTACTTCTGGGACTTCTTTTAGTTATAAATTAGATTATTTCCTATATCTTCTACTGCTTTCTCCCTCATATTTTCTCTTTTTCTGTCTTTCTGCTCTGTGTCTTATTAGATTTCATCAACTTTTTAGTCATCGTATTTTATTTTATTTTACCAACTGCATTTTTAATTTCTAAGAACTTACTGTTCTTCTCAAAATTTCATTTTTAGGCTGTATTATTTTCCTAGCCCTGTATGAGAATTCCCAAAAGATTTTAAAGTGCTTTTCTGTTTCCTAAATTCTGTTTCTCCAGGAGTAAGCTTTTTCTTCTTATTTTTCCCATTTATTTATTTATTCTTGAGGCACTGGGGATCAAATCCAGGGCCTTGTGCATGCTAGGTAAGCACTCTACCACTGAGCTACATCCCAGCCATTATTTTTACTTCTTTCTTTTACACTGATGTTTCTCTGCATTTCTCCCCATAGACCTTCATCATCTCTTTTTTTTTTTTGCTTTTGTTTTATTATTCATATGTGCATACAAGGCTTGGGTCATTTCTCCCCCCTGCCCCCACCCCCTCCCTCTCCCCCCCACCCCCTCAATACCCAGCAGAAACTATTTTGCCCTTATCTCTAATTTTGTTGAAGAGAGAGTATAAGCAATAATAGGAAGGAACAAGGGTTTTTGCTGGTTGAGATAAGGATAGCTATACAGGGAGTTGACTCACATTGATTTCCTGTGTGTGGGTGTTACCTTCTAGGTTAATTCTTCTTGATCTAACCTTTTCTCTAGTTCCTGGTCCCCTTTTCCTATTGGCCTCAGTTGCTTTAAGGTATCTGCTTTAGTTTCTCTGCATTAAGGGCAACAAATGCTAGCTAGTTTTTTAGGTGTCTTACCTATCCTCATACCTCCCTTGTGTGCTCTCGCTTTTATCACGTGCTCAAAGTCCAATCCCATTGTTGTGTTTGCCCTTGATCTAATGTCCGCATATGAGGGAGAACATACGATTTTTGGTCTTTTGGGCCACTTCATCATCTCTTGATGTTGAATACAAAAGGACTAAAGACTGAGTGGATTAATGTGCAGGTGTGTATACCATCTCAACCTTCTGAGGCTTTCTAGGTGAACTGGCTTCCGTCTCCTCTCAGAGCATCTTGTGTGATTTTCTTCAGCTGTTCCTCTGAGAACATTTGCTTTACTCTTCCAGAAATTTGCTTACATTTCTTATTTTTAATTATTTTTTAAAATTATTATTGTGCTGGGATACATTGTGACATTTACAAAACTTCTTATGATATATCAAATATATCATAGTTGAATTTACGCCCTCCATCATTCTCCTTTATCCCCCTTACATTTCTTATTTGTTAGTGGCCTCCTCTTCCTCCTCTCTTTAGTGTTATGGATTTACATCTATTTGAAATTCTAAAACTTTATTTCAGCAAGATTTCTGCAGAGATGGGAGGCAAAGGCATGTACTATGTTCACCACCTTGCACCATAAGGAGATTCAAATTTGTTTTTTCAATTTTAATTGCTTCAGCTGCTTGTTGCCCTTAAGCCAAGAGGTCCATCTTAGGTTTAGAGTCTCTCAAGAGGTTGTTTTTTGGTGGTACTGGGGGGTTGAACTCAGGGCCTCATACTTGCTAAGTAGGCACTCTGCTATTGAATCACGCCCCCAGTTCTCAGGAGTTATTCACAGATATTCAGCATACAAGTGGTACACATAAACCAGGGCCTGGTTTTCCCCCAATTTCTTCCTGCACAAGACTGGGGCCCTAGGGGACAGGATAAGGGGGACCTGCTTCCTTGCACACACCATCCTTTCTCTCCCCACAGGGCCTAGTGGCTCTACAACACTGTGTGGGCTCCCTGCATTCTTCACTCCTCCTGCTCCCATCCTCAGCCTGGCATAGGCCTTAGGTGCCCTTCAGATCTCTGCCCCAGAGAGAGCATGTGCTCCAAAGAGCCTTCCCTGTTCTCCTGGACTATCTTGTAGGCTCACGGAACAGTTTTTTTTCTCCTCTTTACAGCACTTATCTCAGTCTATAGCTGGTAGTGGCACTGGGTCTATTTCTGTCCCTTTGAGGTCCTAATAAGCACTGGAGCACAAAGCCTGGCACATAACAGGTACTCGATAAACGTCCGTTGTATAACTGAATGACCACCAATATGGCCACACAAGAAACACCCCCAGCTAATTTATAGCTTAAGTAGTAACCTGCACATGTCAGATGTGCATCCCTACATGTGCTCCACCTTAGAGGTCTCACATCCACTTAGCAGACAATCCGGACCTCCTCAGCCTTGTTGGCTGCCAAACAGTACCTTCCCAGGGCTCTTGTCTGAAGCCTCAGTTCCACCCTTGGGAAGCCCAGTGGCCAGGGAGGCAGGTTCTGGTGCAGACCACAGGGCTCGAAGTCATATGGCCTTCTGATTGCACAAGCCTTGTACAGGAATTTTCAGAACAAGCAAAAGCATGACTTATCTTTGCACAAGGCCCCGGAAGCCTGGAAGGAAGGAAAACAGCTTCACCCGAGGGCCAGTAAGAATTTTCTTGGTCCAAACCATAGATCCCCCAAAAGGGGGTTGGGGATTCCTAGGCTGCCCAGACAACCCATGGGGATATTGCTGGCTAGGAACAATGGAGCCCCGTATTTCAGCTACCTTTGGGCTCTGCCTTCCTAGCAGTGAGGTTCTTATTAAATTTGGGATTACCATGTGTGAAGCACAGTCTGAATTTTGTTTGCTCTGCCATGTAACTTGCCTTTCTAAACACTCAGTCAGAGCTGCAGTTAATCTACTGACCATGGGCTTAACCAGCAGGTGGCCAGGAGGCCCCTACCAAATTCCTCCTGACCCTTTGTTACCTGGCCTGGCTGGGAGAGACCTCTTGTTTGGGAAGTGTTTCTCCTCTCCCCCACCCCATCCCAGGAACATTTTCAGTATTAAGTGTCTTTTGTCACCATAAATCTGAAGCAGGGGATTATGACAGGCAGGCTGTCACCCAGATTGTTTCCTTCCAAGGATAATGGGGAAAGTTTGGGAGCTGGCCTAATGAAACCTTTATTCTGGGGACAATGCCATTTCCATTAAATTACAGCTCAAGTCTTAACAATTCCCCAGAACAAACCCAATTTGAATATTTAATTTGGGATGGAAGGAGCTGAGTAAACACCTCTACCCTCAGCCCCTTTCCAGGAAGACCTGAGCGAGAGAGTTCAGGGTAACAACACAGGTGCAAAGATTCATATCTTTAATGTGTTAAAGAGTGGTGTTAAAGAAGACTGTTTAGTCCTATTTTTTTTTAAAGTCTAGGAAGTGAATACTGATTAGATTAGAGATCAATTAAATCTGTACTGAGTTTTGCAAGCAGTGCAGCCTTTAGGATGCGAGCTCTCCACCCCACAACTGCTCAGTATACACAGTCGCGTGCAGAGGGACTCTGAGAGTTGTGTTCTGCCACCAACTGCACTCAGACTGCTCTTCTTTGCTTCTTTGCAGAGAATCTCTAAGAGAAAGATATGCCTAAATATGCTTCATTCTTTCAGTGATGTCAAATGCACTGGAAGGGAACAGAATTTTCTGTATCTTCCTTGTCTACCTGGTAACCAGGCAGCCAGGCAACAGGCACCTGAGAGGTACAGTTGTGTGTGGGCTCTGCACTGAGAGTCAGAATTACCCATGAATAATTCTCCAGGATCATTTGTACAGTTTCTTGTTCCTGCTCACAGCACACCAGCTAATTTTTAGTCTTTTCACCCTTGTTAAAACCCATCCTTTGTTCTGTCCTTCCAAAGATAGTGGCCAATCAAACATGGTTTTGTGCTGGCTCCATTTCCTTAACTCCTGTTTTCCTTCATTTTCCTCATCTTCACCTATGGCAGAGATGATCAGAAGCAACTGAAGCACACTGGAAGGGATGAGTCATCCTGACACAGCTATTTCTCTGTCAAAATAGTTGGTTTCTACTTTGCCAAGGAAGAAAAGGAAGGGAACATAGAAAAAGAATATATTTGGCATTGCTGTCCTGGCAAGCCTTGAGCCTGGTCTCAGCCCAACTGAGCAGGTCACAAGTGACCCCATGAGGTCACAATGCTTGAAATCACTGGAGAAATTCCAACCAGGCTCCCAACACCCATTCTAGGGTTTGACCACCAAGCCTCAAAGCATTTAAGATGATTTAAGATGATTTTAGAGATAGGCCAAACCATGGACTACCTGGGATCCTGGGAGGCCAGAAGAAGTATAGGGAAAGCTTCTTTTTGGGCAAGGCATGGTATCAGTGTGTGTGTGTGTGTGTGTTGTGTGCCCACACACCATGTGTGAGGTAGGGAATGAAGGCCTGGGACACTACTTTAGATGGTGGCTGACCCCCAATCTATGTGTGGTTGGCCCAGATGGGCCTGTGTCTGGTACAGTGGCCTGTGTGGTATCTGGCCAACTCTAGTGCATCATAGCCCCAGTTCTAGGGTCCTTCGCTCAGACACAGCTTTGACAAGGCTATAGGCCTCCCAACCAAGCATGGGCACTCTGCTTTTGTTTGGCGTTTGGAATCAGTTGGCTGCTTTCTTTCTCAGTAGGCCTTCTGAGCAAGAAGAACCCAGGCAGTGGCTAGGTTTCACCTTGTCACACCATTTCTGCTGCAACGGCAGAGATGGTAAGGCAGCTGCTGGCCTCTCCATGGGCAGTGACTTCACCTCTCTGAGCTCCATCTTCTTGATCTGTGATGCGAGGATCAAAGCCCCAACCAAATCATGGAGCTGCTGCATAGATAAACGAGTCCAGGCCCAGAAAGCACAGTGCCCTGTGCTACAGTAAGCACCCAATGAACACGAGCTGGTTCTGCTATTTCTCTCTGGGTCCTTCAGCAATCCAGTTGGGGTTTTCTGTCCTTGAAATAGTGCCCTGTCTGCAGGAAATATGACCTCTGAAGATGACTTTCAGAGCTGCTGTTAGAGGGCGAGTGGCATTTGCACCAACTTCTGAATGCAACATAGAAGGGAGGACAGAGCCAGTATTTGTTCAGCCTCCCCCTCTGGCCTTCCCATCTATCAACCACTTTGGATTGGTGCCTGCCACAAGCTAGGTGGCAGGTGCTAGGACACTGCAGTGAGTGAGGCATGACTCCTGCCCTTAGGGGTCAGTACATTGGTCCATGAGATAGCACTGAGAAAGGTTCAGCATCTGTTCCTCAGTACTCTGCTTTCATGCCCATTTCTGCCAGCCCTGAAGCGTTGTCACTCCAGGTCTTCAAGACAGTAGCACCTGGACAACAGCCCCTGACCCCAACTTCTCCTGATAAAGTCCAGTCCTCTGGACTTGGCGATCAACCAAAATGTGTGTATATGTTAACTGTAGTGATGTCTTATCCTTCCAACCTCTGTGTCACTTCATCACTTACCGCCTCCTGCCAGAACTACTCTAGTAGCCTAGCCTCTCACCAAGCCTCCTAGTTACTCTCTTGCACCCCCAAACTCCCCACAGCAGTCAGAGAGAGCTTCCAGACATCAACATTAGACCATGATCCTCCAGTGGCTTTCCATAGAAATAAAATCCAACCTTCCAGTCATGGCCTACAAGGTCCTGCTCACTCCTGGGCTCAGTGACTTTGTTCACTTCGCTCACTTCGCTCACCTGTGGGGCTGTGCAGGTTTCTCCGGCCTCAGGACCTTTACACTTGCCATTGTCTCCATCTGGGATGCTCTTCTGTGCAGTCTTGAGAGATTGACTCTTGTCATTTAGGTTCCCACTAAAATGCCTGACCTGAAGAAAACCCAGTCACTTTCTAAAATACCACCTTGCTTTATTGTACTCACTTCAACTATCCAATGTGAACTAACTGTATTTGCTGACATGTCTGTTGACTTTCTCTTCTATTGGCTCCTTGAGGCCAGAGGCTGTGTCTGTTTCATTTTCTTCTCTCCCCGAATGTTTGACTCTTGATAGGTACGTGGTGAATGTCCAGAAGATGAGTGAAGGGATGAATCTTTACCTAATTTAACCTTCATTCCTGCCCAAACGCTTCCTGAAACTTTTCTCTGTGCCCTGGCTCATGAGTTTCTTGCCCCTCTAGTATTTTCCTCCTTCTACAATTCTCAAAGCCTAATACAAATTCTGCCACCTTCTCATGATGTAATTTCTTTCCTTCCTTCTCTCACCACTCTGTGCCAGTCCTTTCCACAGATCTGTCTTATCTGAGGACATGCTCTGTCCCCTCTCTAGATTATAAGTGCCTTTGCGCAGGGGACCCTGCCTGCCTCACTCCCACAGTCCTGTGCAGTTAGGTGTGTGCCCTGCTGAGGAGGACAGCCCTACCGAGCTTTTGAGTGCCTTTTTGATACTTGGAATCTCCCAGCTCTGTTCCTTTCCTTACCCCTGGGCTCTCTTTACTTTGCCTAGGTTTTCAGTGTTCTCTGCTCCCCTCCTGTCCTGTTTCACTCCTTACCTACCCCGTGAAGGCCTGTTCTCAGGTCTGTCCTACAAGGACCATGGGACGATAACCTCTCCCAAGAGGAGCCTCTTTGAACAGCAGCCCTGCCTTGAAGGGGAAGAGGAAAATGTTCTCTTAGCAGAACTATAGTATCCATGGCACGTTTTCCCTCTGTCAAAAGCTTTAGTATGCTCTTTAAATCTTGCCATAGATCTGTTCTGTGTTTATCAAACTTTGTGACAGCCATGACCTGGACACAGACCAGCCTCTGACCTCTTTGGGTCTTTTTCTGAGTACCCCCCAAAATGGGTATCTCCAGTGTGGTGCTGGATGCCTAGGGAACACAGTGTGAAGGAGAGCATGGGGGGAGGGTTTCCAGGAAAAGAATAGAAATGACTTATCTTCAGCCAATTCCTACCCAGCCACTGCCACCGCCCTCTTGGAGAGTGTAGAGAGATGCCAGGCTTTGGGACAGGAAGACCCCATTCCCAAGTGCCCATGAATTCACAGATCATGCAGCTGGAAGCAGGAGGGGGTGGAACTTCCATGCTCTCTGTGGCTTATCCTAGCAGACTTCCACACAGACTGGGCCTTGCAGGTGGGGTGATCTTTGGGCCAAGGGACTTGATTCCTATAGCAGTGGGTGTGGACTTTTCAGCTGACCAACCATCATTTCACCCAAAATGTCAATGAGGAAGCCACAGGAATCCTGATAATTCCAAATGCAAATTTGGAATTGGTTTGTTCCCCTTACCCTGTTATCACTCATGCCCCTAGTTCAACCTGTCAGTTTTTCTTACTGCTATGTTATAGGAGAGTCTTTTTTTTTTTTTTGGTGGGACTGGGGTTTGAACTCTGGGCTTCATGCTTGCAAAGCAGATGCTCTACTGCTTGAGCCATACCTTCTATCTATTTTTTCTCTGGTTATTTAGGAGATGGGGTTTCACAAACATTTGCCTGGCCTCTAACTGCTATCCTCCCGATCTCAGCCTCCTAAGTAGCTAGGATTACAGGTGTGAGCCACTGGCACCCAGTTTTATAGGAGTGTCTTAAGTGAATGCTCTACTTCTCCTAATCCTCTCTCTATCCAGCATTCAGAGTGACCTTTTAAACATGTGCAAGTCACTATTCCAAATGCTTCTGGGGCTGCTCAGATGCCAAGCAAAATTCTAACTCCCTACATCCTGCATGCTCCAGTCCTTGCCCACCTTGCTCCCTTGCTTCCTTCCTCAGAAGTCCCAGGCATGCTGACCTGCTCCTCACCCTTCCCTTGGAGACAACATCTTAGAAACTCCCCCAGGGCCTTTTTCCCTGTGCTCTGCTCTCCACCATTATGTCTTGCATGACAGGCTTTGGAACATGAGGACACCCCCACCCCAAAAAAAGGCTTTCTCTGCCCATCCCGTCTGAAGTAGGGCCCCTCTATTATTCTCTACCAATAGAACCTTATCTGGTATAGAATTTATTATAATTTATAATTATTTTATAAGTACATTGGCACATTTGTGTACTATTTCAAATGCAAACTACTTGTAGAGAGCCATTTTGTCTTTCTCTCTAGGCCCCAATGTGTAACAGGGTCTTTTATGTTCACTATTAGACCTCTGGTCTAATAGTCTACAGGGTGCCCATACACAAAAAATAAAAATGGTGGAACTAGTCAAGTGCTGGTGGTTTATAACTGTAATTCTAGCTACTTGGGAGGCTGATCAGGAGGATCTAGCTACTTGATTAGGAGGATCAAGGTTTAAGGCCAGCCCTGGCAAATAGTTGTGGGACCCCATCTCCAAAATGGTGAGTAGGCAATTTGGGCTGAACCCAGCTGGGCAATGGTTCTGTTGGCTCCCCTGGACTGTTTGTTCCTGGATATCTTTGCTTATGGGTGAATAGTGCGGTGACTGGGCCACATGTCTGTAGCACCTAGCAGAACGGCCTGGGCTTTCTCACATGTCATCTGGCTTCCAAAGCATTAAGAGAGGGCAAACACCAGTGTACAAGTAATTTTCAAACCTCTGCTTGTGCTCTCATGTTCAATAGTGACTCCCTGGCTAAAGCAAGCCAGATTCAGAACCAAGGGGTGGAGAAATTAACACCATTTCTTGATGGGAGGAGCTGGATATTATTGTTGCCACCTTACCCAATTCCCCTTCTACCACAAAGGTAGAGCTGGATGACTCCCTCAGTATCATACTTCAGTGACAATGAGAATATTATAACCATCCTATGGTTTATCTGTGGGGCTAGGGGTGCTGAGAGTCTGGAAGCAGCACCTGTCTGTGAGGTGAGGGCTAAACACCAATGGCCAAGGGAATACAAACTGGAGACCCTGACAACTGTCACCCAGCCCTGTTCCTAGGTTCTGGTCTTACAAGGGCTGACCAGAAGGATGGGAGAGAGGGAGAGGGAAAACCTCTGAAAAGCCAGGAGCTGTGAGCTGCTTCTCTCTCTCTCTCTCTCTCTCTCTCTCTCTCTCTCTTTCTCTGCATCAGGAGATGTTGCTTGAGAGACAGAGAGGAGAGCTCCACTCAAAACAAGCTGGGTCAGGGCTGTGCCCTCTGCTCCTAAAAATAAAGCCTGTGAAGGAAATGAAGGCTAATGCACCTGGAGGTGGAACCATAGGTCAGGTGGGCAAAGCTTTTAAATGCACTGTCTTCTGTGTTGGGGACAGCATGGTGACATTCCCCCAAGCTCAAGGAGAGTTCTACCATCAGAAGGCAGATTGCAAATCAAGACAGCCATGGCCTGAGCTCACTTTTCACCCTTGTCTGACAGAAACATCATGTTAAACTTCCAAATTTCTCACGTTAGTAGATAGTGAACAAAGAAACACAGACTTTTTACGATGCAGAGGCCTTGTTCCAGACAGCCTAGGTGATTCTTCACACAATAGGCCCACATTTTCAGACCTCTCTGCTCAACCATCATGGTGCCTAGGATGGTGAGGTGACAGCGCCCACCGGCAGGAGCACAGAAGTGCTGGCAAACCAAGTGAGGGGTAGATGCTGCTCTGCGACCTTTTCCTTGTGGCTCCAGACAAATGAAAACCCTCCTTAGCAGGGGTTCACTGGGAGGAGGCCTCCTCCTTGCTCGGCGGGGGGGCAGCTGCATGGGGACGAGATCAGATTGGGGAGGCTGGGCCTCCCAGGGCTGGCGAGGAGGGAGAACGACAAGAATGGAGAGAGGCCCTACCCTGCGGAGATTGGCAGGCAGGCAGGGGGGCAAAGTGCAGCCAGGTCATTGGGAAAAAAGAAATCGCAAAGTAAGGGAGTGGGGGAAAGTTCCACTTCCAGCCTAATTATGAAAGAGGCCTGGGCAGAGAGGGGCGGCAGAGCCCGAAAAAGGGAAGGGAAGTGAGATGTCGCAGAGAGCAGAGAGGTTCTCAGGGGGCACCAGGCTGGTGGGGGCACACAGTCAGGGAAAGGTGGAGCCTCTTCAAAGACTCACAGAGACCTGGAAGCACATCTGTGGGACTCCTGAAGAGGGAGGGCAAATGCCCTATTAGGGGTGGGACGAATTGATTTCCCAAAGGAGCACAGCGTCATTTCCTCCCAATGCCCTCTTCAGTCTTCCTTAATCTGCCCTGGAGGCAGCAGGTGACCTCTGCACAGGCCCCTGGAGGCGCCTTTGTTCAGGGTATTCTGCAGCCCGCCCCGCCCCCTCCCCTTGCACCTGGGCAGCGGCCTCCAAATGCACTTGTCCACCCTTGGCGCATGCCTTTGTATACGGAAAGCCAGGCTCCTCCAACTCCAGGTTTCCCTTGTCTTGACACAGTCGCTAATGGTTTTCCTGTTCACTCTGACAGCCGTAGAAACTATTCCCAGGAAAAAAAAGAGTTTAGCCCGCAACACTTTTATCCGGGTAGACAAGTTTGTGACTGAGACTACCATCCTGGGGAGGGCCACTGCCATTCAAAAGCGTGGCTCTTGCGACGGTCTCCAGGTGTTCCCTGCAGAGTTCTAATCCAACTCCTCCGAGGGCTGCTAATTTAATTGTGCAATGGTCACACCTGAGACATTCCCTTCACTCTCTTTGGGACATTTCTCAGCTAAAAAGGAAGACAGATGAGAATATTAAGACGGGGAATTAGACACTGAAAGCTTTTATGTACCATCGCTGAAACATCTGAGTCGAGCAGAAGAAAACTGGGGGCCGGGAGGAGACCTCCAAGTTAGAAAAAGCAACAAGAAGTAACTACAGGCTTTGCTAAGTGAGTCTGAAATATGTCTTTAGCTCTTCCTTGTAAATTAAATACCCTGGGTTTTTAAAGAGTGATTCCCTAAACATCTATTATTCACATTCGTAGGACAGACGCTAAGCCACTGTAAGATTTATAGAAACTAAAAGACTTCCCATGCTAAAGGTTAATGAAAGTGTAATTTGAATCATGAAATCTTTATGTGTTGGCTCAATTTACGCCGAGGGCTCATTAAAGATGCGTTGGGTCCAGCGGGTGGCTGGTGACGTCACAGCGGGTATTTTAAATGGGCGGGGCCAGGGCGCCCTGCATGTAATCCTTTAAAAATAGAAAAGCCTCCCTCTTTCCTTCTCTGTCTCTCCAGCTGTAACAACTTCACCAACTGTCTTGGTTCCACCCCGAGGATTTCACAGAGAGAACACGTTAGAGGGAATCAGGAAGCAGAGAAAAGGTCACAAATAAGCACCTTAGGAACAATGAAAGCTTTTTCTCTATGCAGCAGTGGGAGAGTTGCTAGAAAAACTGGAAAGGTATTAATCAGAAGTGGCTATAAATCCTCTGGAGTTTTGCTCTTATAAAACTCCTCAGAGAAAGTCTTGAAGGAAATGCAGGTCAAAGCCCAAAAAAGCTCTTGATCAGAGATTGCTGGAGGAAAATCTTCCCAGACGCCGTTTAATAGGCAGCAATCACCCCAGGAGTGGGGAAGCCAAGTACGCTTGAAACATGGTTGCAATTCCTAATAGGTCTTGTCACACTTAAGGCACTGCAAGCTCCATCCAACGAACAGCTGAAGCTAGCTGGCGATTCATAAAGCCAACAGTTTAAAGTTTATTATGATGAAAGCACTTAATGACAGCCATCGCTAGGGGCCCATCATTTATAAAGCAGTGCTGAGTATTAGACATGTAGCATGACCACCAATTTTATGTCACAATTGCTACCATAAAATGACCTTTGGTGATTTTTGCTGCATGTGGTGGACAGCTCTTCCTTCACATTAGTGCTCTGTGGCTTTCTTTGCAGACTATTATGCTGTCTAAAGCTTATTTGGCACTGTCGTGAGCCTCAACCCTGGTTATTACCCCGAAGGCCTGTCTAAAAAAAAAAAAAAAAAACCCTCATGTTCTATTACGCCACTCCAATAATTTACAGTTCTTACCAGCCTTGTTGGGTAGTGTAATATTTTAATGCAAATATGCTTTGCCATTGTATTTTTTTTAAAAGTTTCCATGCTTCTGGCTAGTGAAATATCCATTTGTTGGTAATTCACTAAAATCAGCCTCTTATTTCCTGGTCAGATCTCATTGAATTGGGACCTTTTCCTTTGGTTGTGTCACCAGGAAAAAAAAAAAAAGGTTAATTAAACTTCTACTGAGAGTTTTTTAAAAAAAGATCCTATGTGTGATATACTCACCTCAAGCAAAAGCACCAATTCTTATTTCCCTGCATCCAGCCCCAATGCAAATCTGCATCAGAGTAACATTATTTAATTAGGCTTCCATTTGCCACCCTGCTTTGTATAGTTAGAAAGTGTTTGAATACATGACCACTTTACTGCTCCTATGTAAACTGCCGCCGAGAAAGTGGCCTGGCCATGCTACACCACCTTTAAATTGTGTATATAATTTTATAAATGATATAAAATCTGCTTCTAGTCCCTGAAAAAAAAAAAACCCACAAGTATGGCACACTGCAATTTTGGAAGGATTTAAAATATGTGATTTCTGCTGGTACCTACTGTATTGAGTTTTATATAAAGCTTTTTTCAATAAGGTAAATTGTTACATGACAAACTCATCTTCCACCATTATCATCTGCTGTTTGTGTTTAACAACAGGAGTCCTGCTCTAACAAAACTGTTGTAATGGCTGTACAAATTACTCAGCTGAAAGCTTTTCACCAAACAAAACAGTATTAATCAGCAGTTCTTATGAAGGTGCTAATTAAAAACAATTTTCTTCCTCAGTTTGCAATACTAAAGCCATCTTCACTTGCACAGTTTCCAATATGCAGCTACTGTATTTGCTCACACTTCAGGCCCTCCATTAACTATTGAATCTTCTATTAGCCATTTTATTACATTTCTGTTTACAAGCTTGTTGACATTTTAAAAGTCACAGTATGATCTGTTTTATCCATTAAAAAATATATTAATTGAAAAGTCAGGGGGACCAAAAAAAAAAAAAAAGCAAAATACAGACTTCAAATGCAAAGACTTCCAAGTCAGGGAACACAGTGAGTATTTAGCCACAGCCCAGGCAGTAGGCTGTCTGGGTAAAATAAAACCTGAGAATTAAAAGTGGTATTTGAGGCCTAATGGTTTTAAACACCAGTGGGCTGGACTCCTTCCTAACTTGGAACTAGTTCACTCAGGAAAACACATTTGCCCTGAATAAAGTCAGTTTGACTTTCAAACAATCTTTTCTCCATAGGCTATACTCAGTGAGAAGCCGGGAGATTTTGATGTGGGGTGGAACTGCAGCCTAGATCTGGGGTCCAGCCAGCTTTACCCGCCTTGTGAGTGTGTGTGTGCATGTGTGGCTATGTGTACTTTGACTACCTCCCCCATGTGGGGATCCTGCCTTCCCAGCCCCCACCCGCACCCAATCCAGTGAAAGGGCCTTGCCTCACAATGCTACCCAATGTTCTGGCATAGATTAGAAACAAGTGAAATGCTGACTCAGCACAAAGACAAGAATCCACAGAGGGATTCCGGGTTGAGGGAAGGTGACAGATCATTTTTACTAAAATAAAAAACAAAAATGATACCTAACCCTTAGGAGAAGGTATGCCCTACTTTGCTAGTGGGAAAAGGAAAAAAAAACAACTATCACCTCCTGCCTATGGCATTAAAACCAGGTTCTTCAACTGTCAAAAGCAGTTAACTAGTTTAGGACAGACACCTGGCTGTTGCAATAGGGCTCCAGAGGACCACTAATCCTTCCTTTCACTCAGTTAACTGCTGGAGCCCCCAAATTGATTCAACAGGTATGCAGTAGTAAATTCAGCCCATACTGAAGCCAAAGGGAAAATCAGCAAGGGGCGGGCAGCTCTTCTCTGAAAACACCCGAGGAACCAGCCAGAAAAGCTTTTATGGCCCTACAAGTTTTCTGCTGAATACTGAGCACCTAAATTACCCTTCCCTAATGGAAGTCACATTTTCATGCTCAGTCAAAAAGCCAACAAAATACACAATTTATACAAAATAGCATCAGCCTCTCAGGTAGTCTTTTCTAGCACTTTTATCCCAATTCACAGCATATGTCTTGCTATAAAATAAAATATATTCCTTGTAACCAACTTGTATTTGGCTGTTCATATCACCGCATTAGAACGGCCCATGGGTGACAGTAGAAACATTCTTACGCCCAACCACATCTACTTAGTGCAACAAAGGACAACCATGAACTTTATCAGAAGATAAAAGTACACTAAGAAGAGAAATATCACCGTGATTCTTATGATTTCCTAGGTAGGCAGGATTCCTTTTGAAACAAACACACCGTAACTACATAGACAATTATGTCATCTGTCACTTCAATTGCAATGACATAACCCAGTACTGATGCAGAGAAGTAATCCTAGAGTTCAAAAAAAGTAAACAGTTAAACTTTTTAGAGCTGCCACATTTTTTCCTTTCTCAATTTATTAAAATTTGAGAAAATAAAAACTTTTCAATTATTTAATAATATATGACATAGTTTTCTTTCTTTCTTTTTTTTTTATAAACTGTCAAAGAGCCTGGACTAGAGATAGTTCTAGGTGAAGATTCTTTATATGAAATCCTTAACTGTTGACAGGAGAGTGTCTAGGTTTTAATCACAAAATGATAAGAATATTTCTTCACTAGGTATCTCTTGATAGGAACAGCTCAATTCTGACACACTGTTGTCAGATATTTTAAAAAAATACATTACTAGTGTACTTTTTGAAGTATGATTTCTCCAGAGAAATAAGCACTGGATTTCTATGCCCACAACACACAAATGCAAATTGAATTCTTGCCAATTCATGTATTTTCAAGAGAGGAAAAAAAAAGGAATATTCTCATTGTCCTGCTGTTCTATATTTAAAAAGGAAAAAAAGAAAAGAAAAGAAAAGAACACATCATCTTAGGTGCTACTGCAGAGATGGGCTTTCTTTGTCTGGTAGACTTAGTTGCAGGTTTTATAGAAGAAATAATTTTTGCTATATTTTCACCAGTATAAATGGAATACTTACATTGCCTTTTAAAACATTCCAAATTCTCATTTTTAAACAAGAAAATATGAAGCCAGTGTGCAACCTATACAGTCGCCAAAGGAGAGCTGCCACTAGCTGAACTACTCAGCTAAATGGCTGGTTTGCATTGCCCTGGTCTTTATCTAGCACTGAGAATAGACTGCTGTTTTATCCAAAGAGGAATAAATTGCTGTTATTGTGATGTTAGCCCATCACTTGGCATTGCAATTCAAGTTTTTGTGAGGAAGAAATGTATGATCTAACTGCGACTTGACCTATGCCTTCGGAGATCCATCTAGGTGCTCTAATGGAGCAGAAAAAGTGGTGAATATAAGGACATGCAAACTGATGGTGAAAAATTTGTTTGATGATAGAAGTGAGCAGAGAAGACATCTGAGAGTCACTATTTTTATGACAGATAAGTTTGTTTAACATGCAAAAGGATGCGCCCCCCCCACCTATTGCTTTAATTGTATTGCACTGAATACATGCTTTGCCTCTGTTAAAGATAGGAGGATATGTAGCTAACCTACCTAATGACATTACCACCAAAGTGGGCACAGACTCCTTACAAATAAACATCTGAATTTCCACAAAAGGCATTTGAGCACCCCACGGGATGTACTAGGTAGGACAGGCTTGGGTTGTTTCCCTGCAGAAAAGTCCTTCCCTAATCCTAGGTAGCCCCTATTAAATGTTTGCCATATACTTAAATCATAGCACCTAACAATATATACTTATTTTAAATAAGATAATTGTGTAATTGAGTTTTTTTTTTTTAAACGCCCCCTGGTTGCAACCTAGTTTACAAACCATTTTTTCAAAATTTCTTTGGAAAGGACCTATTTTGAAAGAGACCTGGATAACAGCAGTAGTTAGATTTAAGCCCTGATAAAGGCTCACTTTTCATTCATAGTCAGAGCCTAAATGTGCTCTTCTTGTACCTAAACAGATAATAAGCACTCAGCACACTCCCCCTTCTTGACATAGCACACTGAGACTAATCACACATAATTGGAGAGGAGGAGCAGAGGGCTGACCACGCTATTGTGTCCAGAGGACAAACGGTCAGTTTATGAGGCTTTGGACTGGTGTAGTCATTTCTTATACATCTACAGGGAAAAAAACATCCTGTTTAAAAGGGAAAGGAAAAAAAATGAGAGAGACAGAGAAAGAGATGACAGATTGAACACAGTTAATTGGAGGGTGATCAGAAAGATGTGCTTTATTTATTATTTCAACCAGGAACCGTGATGTTAGCTGTGTTTACAGATTAAAAAACTACCATCACCAAAACAGAACAAAGACCAACATTTTTTTAAACAAATTTTTTTTGGTGGGAATCACCAAAAGAAACTATGTTTCAGAAGGAAAAATATTTAGGTTGTGACAAGTCACATTCAAATCTCAGACAGGCTGCTGATACATATTTGAAGACAAACAAAGGTTTGGCACAGGGGAACAACAAGCAGATTGTAAAAAGAGGAGGTGAGGGAGCCCAGTGACAATGGCTCAGGAGCCATGTGAGCGTGGAAGGACAGGTAAGGTCCCTACCCACACGCAGAATGTCAAAAAGAGGGTAGGAGCCGAAGTCCTGGGAGCTCAGGAATCTCAGCGAACAAACGGCCTGTTGTACATTATAGCTGGACAGATTTCTGTTTTTGTGAAAAATATTCCCTGAACATTTGATATTTTCTTCATTTTTTGAGAAGCTTCATCTTCTTGGTTAAAATAAGCAGAAGTGGGTAATGAAGATTTTCTTCATATATGTCTGGGGTTTCCTTTTTCAACTGAAAATAATAATAGAAAAGAAAGAGGTAAGGGGACTCAGATTATAATTTTATAAATTGATATTCATATTGATTATAATGTGATGACGTTTAACCTACACATATAATTTTGAAAAAAAAAATTAATCACAGAAAAAAGCAACTCAAAGTAGTTCTCTACTGGTATGACAATTCTATAAATTAAAACAGGAATCTTTTTCTGTTTCAGATGAAGGTGTTTTTTCATAAATACCCAAACTGCATTTGTGATGGAGAGAAAGTTGAAATGCCCATGTCTTCCCCAGATTGGGCATAGTTTCTCCCCTGGATGGTCTCTGCTCCCAGTCCTTGACACATGAGGCAGGCATTTCCATCAGTTTAGAGGTGGTGGCAACACCTCTGTATAAGGAAGCCTGTGGGGCTTTGTGAGACTCTTCAAAGACTCTCCAGGTGCTCCTTCTGGATTTAATATTAATGATGAGTAATTCAAAAATTCTTTTCTCTGAGAACATATTCCAATAATTAGAACAGCAACATTCAATACTGTTCAGGTAGAGTTCTGAGGACCTTTCTGTGAAAACATTTTAAAATCCAACCAGAGTTCTCAAACCTATAGTGTACTTTTTCCTCCTCACTTGGGAAGAATAATTTTGACAATTACATTTATATTTATTCTAGAAAATAGTAATTTGCTATTTATAAAGACTACATTCTTGAAACTAGTGTTTTTTGAG